>NC_092707.1:21966297-23221261 GCF_047496885.1 Scyliorhinus torazame | reverse complement strand
GAGCCCAGTACCCACCGTCCAACACCCAACACGGACAGCCCAACACCCACGGTCCATCACCCAACACGGACAGCCCAACACCCACCGTCCAACATCCAACACGGACAGCCCAACACCCTCCGTCCAACAACCAACACAGAGAGCCCAACACCCACCGTCCAACACCCAACACGGAATCCCCAACACCCACCGTCCAACACCCGCCGTCCAACACCCAACACGGACAGCCCAACACCCACCATCCAACATCCAACACGGACAGCCCAACACCCACCGTCCAACACCCAACACGGAGAGCGCAATACACACCAACCAACACCCAACACGGACGGCCCAACACCCATCGTCCAACAACCAACACGGACAGCCCAACACCCACCGTCCAACACCCAAGACGGTCAGCCCAACACCCACAGTCCAACACCCAACACGGACAGCCCAACACCCACCGTCCAACACCCAACACGGACAGCCCAACATCCACCTTCCAACACCCAACACGGATAGCCCAACACCCACCGTCCAACACCCAACACGGACAGCCCAAAACCCACCGTCCGACACCCAACATGGACAGCCCAACACCCACCGTCCAACACGCAACACGGACAGCCGAACACCCGCCGTCCAACACCCAACACGGACAGCCCAACACCCACCGTCCAACACTCAACACGGACAGCCCAACACCCGCCGTCCAACACCCAACACGGACAGCCCAACACCAATCGTCGAAAACTTAACACGGACAGCCCAACACCCACCGTCCAACACACAACACGGACAGCCCAACTCCCACCATCCAACAGACAACACGGAAAGTCCAACACCTACCGTCCAACACCCAACACAGAGTGCCCAACACCCATCGTCCAACACCCAAAACGGACAGCCCAACACCCACCGTCCAACACCCAACACAAAGAGCCCAACACCCATCGTCCAACACCCAACACGGACAGCCCAACACCCACCGTCCAACACCCAACACGGACAGCCCAACACCCGCCGTCCAACACCCAACACGGACAGCCCAACATCCACCGTCCAACACTCAACACGGAGAGCCCAACACCCACTGTCCAACACCCACCTTCCAACTCTCAACACGGAGAGCCCAACACCCACCGTCCAACACCCAACACGGAGAGCCCAACACTCACCGTCCAACACCCAACACGGAGAGCCCAACACCCATCGTCCAACACCCAACACGGAGAGTCCAACACCCAGTGTCCAACACCCACCATCCAACACCCAACACCGAGAGCACAACACCAATTGTCCAACACCCAACACTGACAGTCCAACACCCACTGTCAAACACCCAACACGGAGAGCCTAACACCCACCGTCCAACACCCAACACGGATAGCCAAACACCCACCGTCCAACACCCAACACGGACAGTCCAACACCCACCGTCCAACACCTAACACGGAGAGCTCAACACCTACCGTCTAACACACAACACAGACAGCCCAACACCCACCGTCCAACACACAACACGGACAGTCCAACACCCACCATCCAACACCCAACACAGACAGTCCAACACCCACCGTCCAACACCCAACACGGAGAGCCCAACACCCAGTGTCCAACACCCAACACGGACAGCCCAACACCCATCGTCCAACACCCAACACGGAGACCCCAACACCCACCGTCCAACACCCAACACGGAGAGTCCAACACCCACCGTCCAACACCCAACACGGAGACCCCAACACCCACCGTCCAACACCAAACACGGACAGCCCAACACCCACCGTCCAACACCCAACACGGAGAGTCCAACACCCACCGTCCAACACTCAACACGGACAGCACAACACCAACCGTCCAACATCAAACACGGACAGCCCAACACCCAGTGTCCAACACCCAACACGGACAGCCCAACACCTACCGTCCAACACACAACACGGAGAGCCCAACACCCGCCGTCCAACACTCAACACGGAGAGCCCAACACCCACCGTCCAGCACCCAACACGGACAGCCCAACACCCACCGTCCAACACTCAACACGGAGAGCCCAACACCCACCGTCCAACACCCAAAACGCACAGCCCAACATCCATCATCCAACACCTAACACGGACAGCCCAACACCCATGGTCCAACACCGAACACGGACAGCCCAACACCCACCGTCCAGCACCCAACACGGACAGCCCAACACCCACCGTCCAACACTCAACACGGAGAGCCCAACACCCACCGTCCAACACCCAAAACGCACAGCCCAACATCCATCATCCAACACCTAACACGGACAGCCCAACACCCATGGTCCAACACCGAACACGGACAGCCCAACACCCACCGTCTAACACTCAACATGGAGAGCCCAGTACCCACCGTCCAACACCCAACACGGACAGCCCAACACCCACCGTCCAACACTCAACACGGAGAGCCCAACACCCACCGTCCAACACCCAAAACGCACAGCCCAACATCCATCATCCAACACCTAACACGGACAGCCCAACACCCATGGTCCAACACCGAACACGGACAGCCCAACACCCACCGTCTAACACTCAACATGGAGAGCCCAGTACCCACCGTCCAACACCCAACACGGAGAGCCTAACACCCATCGTCCAACACCCAACACGGAGAGCCCAACACCCACCATCCAACACCCAACACGGACAGCACAACACCCACCGTCCAACTCTCAACACGGAGAGCCCAACACCCACCGTCCAACACCCACCGTCCAACTCTCAACACGGGAGCCCAACACCCACCGTACAACACCCAACACGGACAGCCCAACACGCACCATTCAACACCCAACACGGAGAGCCCAACACCCACCATCCAACACCCAACACGGAGAGCCTAACACCCATCGTCCAACACCCAACACGGAGAGCCCAACACCCACCGTCCAACACCCAACACGGAGAGCCCAACACTCACCGTCCAACACCCAACACGGAGAGCCCAACACCCATCGTCCAACACCCAACACGGAGAGCCCAACACCCACCATCCAACACCCAACACCGAGAGCACAACACCAATTGTCCAACACCCAACACTGACAGTCCAACACCCACTGTCAAACACCCAACACGGAGAGCCTAACACCCACCGTCCAACACCCAACACGGATAGCCCAACACCCACCGTCCAACACCCAACACGGACTGTCCAACACCCACCGTCCAACACCCAACACGGAGAGCTCAACACCTACCGTCTAACACACAACACAGACAGCCCAACACCCACCGTCCAACACACAACACGGACAGTCCAACACCCACCATCCAACACCCAACACAGACAGTCCAACACCCACCGTCCAACACCCAACACGGAGAGCCCAACACCCAGTGTCCAACACCCAACACGGACAGCCCAACACCCATCGTCCAACACCCAACACGGAGACCCCAACACCCACCGTCCAACACCGAACACGGACAGCCCAACACCCACCGTCCAACACCCAACACGGAGAGTCCAACACCCACCGTCCAACACCCAACACGGAGACCCCAACACCCACCGTCCAATACCAAACACGGACAGCCCAACACCCACCGTCCAACACCCAACACGGAGAGTCCAACACCCACCGTCCAACACTCAACACGGACAGCACAACACCAACCGTCCAACATCCAACACGGACAGCCCAACACCCAGTGTCCAACACCCAACACGGACAGCCCAACACCTACCGTCCAACACACAACACGGAGAGCCCAACACCCACCGTCCAACACTCAACACGGAGAGCCCAACACCCACCGTCCAACTCCCAACACGGACAGCCCAACACCCACCGTCCAACACTCAACACGGAGAGCCCAACACCCACCGTCCAACACCCAACACGGACAGCCCAACATCCATCATCCAACACCTAACACGGACAGCCCAACACCCATGGTCCAACACCGAACACGGACAGCCCAACAGCCACCGTCTAACACTCAACATGGAGAGCCCAGTACCCAACGTCCAACACCCAACACGGACAGCCCAACACCCACCGTCCAACACCCAACACGGACAGCCCAACACCCACCGTCCAACATCCAACACGGACAGCCCAACACCCACCGTCCAACACCCGCCGTCCAACACCCAACACGGACAGCCCAACACCCATCGTCCAACAACCAACACGGACAGCCCAACACCCACCGTCCAACACCCAAAACGGAGAGCCCAACACCCATCGTCCAACACCCAACACGGAGAGCCCAACACCCAGTGTCCAACACCCACCATCCAACACCCAACACCGAGAGCACAACACCAATTGTCCAACACCCAACACTGACAGTCCAACACCCACCGTCAAACACCCAACACGGAGAGCCCAACACCCACCGTCCAACACCCAACACGGATAGCCCAACACCCACCGTCCAACACCCAACACGGACAGTCCAACACCCACCGTCCAACACCCAACACGGAGAGCTCAACACCTACCGTCTAACACACAACACAGACAGCCCAACACCCACCGTACAACACACAACACGGACAGTCCAACACCCACCATCCAACACACAACACAGACAGTCCAACACCCACCGTCCAACACCCAACACGGAGAGCCCAACACCCAGTGTCCAACACCCAACACGGACAGTCCAACACCCACCGTCCAACACCCAACACGGAGAGCCCAACACCCAGTGTCCAACACCCAACACTGACAGCCCAACACCCACCGTCCAACACCCAACACGGAGAGTCCAACACCCACCGTCCAACACTCAACACGGACAGCACAACACCAACCGTCCAACATCCAACACGGACAGCCCAACCCCCAGTGTCCAACACCCAACACGGACAGCCCAACACCTACCGTCCAACACACAACACGGAGAGCCCAACACCCACCGTCCAACACCCAACACGGACAGCCCAACACCCACCGTCAACCACTCAACACGGAGAGCCCAACACCCACCGTCCAACACCCAACACGGATAGCCCAACATCCATCATCCAACACCTAACACGGACAGCCCAACACCCATGGTCCAACACCGAACACGGACAGCCCAACACCCACCGTCTAACACTCAACACGGAGAGCCCAGTACCCACCGTTCAACACCCAACACGGACAGCCCAACACCCACCGTCCAACACCCAACACGGACAGCCCAACACCCACCGTCCAACATCCAACACGGACAGCCCAACACCCTCCATCCAACAACCAACACAGAGAGCCCAACACCCACCGTCCAACACCCAACACGGACACCCCAACACCCACCGTCCAACACCCGCCGTCCAACACCCAACACGGACAGCCCAACACCCACCATCCAACATCCAACATGGACAGCCCAACACCCACCGTCCAACACCCAACACGGAGAGCCCAATACACACCAACCAACACCCAACACGGAAGGCCCAACACCCATCGTCCAACAACCAACACGGACAGCCCAACACCCACCGTCCAACACCCAAAACGGAGAGCCCAACACCCATCGTCCAACACCCAACACGGAGAGCCCAACACCCAGTGTCCAACACCCACCATCCAACACCCAACACCGAGAGCACAACACCAATTGTCCAACACCCAACACTGACAGTCCAACACCCACCGTCAAACACCCAACACGGAGAGCCCAACACCCACCGTCCAACACCCAACACGGATAGCCCAACACCCCCCGTCCAACACCCAACACGGACAGTCCAACACCCACCGTCCAACACCCAACACGGAGAGCTCAACACCGACCGTCTAACACACAACACAGACAGCCCAACACCCACCGTACAACACACAACACGGACAGTCCAACACCCACGATCCAACACACAACACAGACAGTCCAACACCCACCGTCCAACACCCAACACGGAGAGCCCAACACCCAGTGTCCAACACCCAACACGGACAGCCCAACACCCATCTTCCAACACCCAACACGGAGACCCCAACACCCACCGTCCAACACCAAACACGGACAGCCCAACACCCACCGTCCAACACCCAACACGGAGAGTCCAACACCCACCGTCCAACACTCAACACGGACAGCACAACACCAACCGTCCAACATCCAACACGGACAGCCCAACCCCCAGTGTCCAACACCCAACACGGACAGCCCAACACCTACCGTCCAACACACAACACGGAGAGCCCAACACCCACCGTCCAACACCCAACACGGACAGCCCAACACCCACCGTCAACCACTCAACACGGAGAGCCCAACACCCACCGTCCAACACCCAACACGGATAGCCCAACATCCATCATCCAACACCTAACACGGACAGCCCAACACCCATGGTCCAACACCGAACACGGACAGCCCAACACCCACCGTCTAACACTCAACACGGAGAGCCCAGTACCCACCGTTCAACACCCAACACGGACAGCCCAACACCCACCGTCCAACACCCAACACGGACAGCCCAACACCCACCGTCCAACATCCAACACGGACAGCCCAACACCCTCCGTCCAACAACCAACACAGAGAGCCCAACACCCACCGTCCAACACCCAACACGGACACCCCAACACCCACCGTCCAACACCCGCCGTCCAACACCCAACACGGACAGCCCAACACCCACCATCCAACATCCAACATGGACATCCCAACACCCACCGTCCAACACCCAACACGGAGAGCCCAATACACACCAACCAACACCCAACACGGACGGCCCAACACCCATCGTCCAACAACCAACACGGACAGCCCAACACCCACCGTCTAACACTCAACATGGAGAGCCCAGTACCCAACGTCCAACACCCAACACGGACAGCCCAACACCCACCGTCCAACACCCAACACGGACAGCCCAACACCCACCGTCCAACATCCAACACGGACAGCCCAACACCCACCGTCCAACACCCGCCGTCCAACACCCAACACGGACAGCCCAACACCCATCGTCCAACAACCAACACGGACAGCCCAACACCCACCGTCCAACACCCAAAACGGAGAGCCCAACACCCATCGTCCAACACCCAACACGGAGAGCCCAACACCCAGTGTCCAACACCCACCATCCAACACCCAACACCGAGAGCACAACACCAATTGTCCAACACCCAACACTGACAGTCCAACACCCACCGTCAAACACCCAACACGGAGAGCCCAACACCCACCGTCCAACACCCAACACGGATAGCCCAACACCCACCGTCCAACACCCAACACGGACAGTCCAACACCCACCGTCCAACACCCAACACGGAGAGCTCAACACCTACCGTCTAACACACAACACAGACAGCCCAACACCCACCGTACAACACACAACACGGACAGTCCAACACCCACCATCCAACACACAACACAGACAGTCCAACACCCACCGTCCAACACCCAACACGGAGAGCCCAACACCCAGTGTCCAACACCCAACACGGACAGTCCAACACCCACCGTCCAACACCCAACACGGAGAGCCCAACACCCAGTGTCCAACACCCAACACTGACAGCCCAACACCCACCGTCCAACACCCAACACGGAGAGTCCAACACCCACCGTCCAACACTCAACACGGACAGCACAACACCAACCGTCCAACATCCAACACGGACAGCCCAACCCCCAGTGTCCAACACCCAACACGGACAGCCCAACACCTACCGTCCAACACACAACACGGAGAGCCCAACACCCACCGTCCAACACCCAACACGGACAGCCCAACACCCACCGTCAACCACTCAACACGGAGAGCCCAACACCCACCGTCCAACACCCAACACGGATAGCCCAACATCCATCATCCAACACCTAACACGGACAGCCCAACACCCATGGTCCAACACCGAACACGGACAGCCCAACACCCACCGTCTAACACTCAACACGGAGAGCCCAGTACCCACCGTCCAACATCCAACACGGACAGCCCAACACCCTCCATCCAACAACCAACACAGAGAGCCCAACACCCACCGTCCAACACCCAACACGGACACCCCAACACCCACCGTCCAACACCCGCCGTCCAACACCCAACACGGACAGCCCAACACCCACCACCCAACATCCAACATGGACAGCCCAACACCCACCGTCCAACACCCAACACGGAGAGCCCAATACACACCAACCAACACCCAACACGGAAGGCCCAACACCCATCGTCCAACAACCAACACGGACAGCCCAACACCCACCGTCCAACACCCAAAACGGAGAGCCCAACACCCATCGTCCAACACCCAACACGGAGAGCCCAACACCCAGTGTCCAACACCCACCATCCAACACCCAACACCGAGAGCACAACACCAATTGTCCAACACCCAACACTGACAGTCCAACACCCACCGTCAAACACCCAACACGGAGAGCCCAACACCCACCGTCCAACACCCAACACGGATAGCCCAACACCCCCCGTCCAACACCCAACACGGACAGTCCAACACCCACCGTCCAACACCCAACACGGAGAGCTCAACACCGACCGTCTAACACACAACACAGACAGCCCAACACCCACCGTACAACACACAACACGGACAGTCCAACACCCACCATCCAACACACAACACAGACAGTCCAACACCCACCGTCCAACACCCAACACGGAGAGCCCAACACCCAGTGTCCAACACCCAACACGGACAGCCCAACACCCATCTTCCAACACCCAACACGGAGACCCCAACACCCACCGTCCAACACCAAACACGGACAGCCCAACACCCACCGTCCAACACCCAACACGGAGAGTCCAACACCCACCGTCCAACACTCAACACGGACAGCACAACACCAACCGTCCAACATCCAACACGGACAGCCCAACCCCCAGTGTCCAACACCCAACACGGACAGCCCAACACCTACCGTCCAACACACAACACGGAGAGCCCAACACCCACCGTCCAACACCCAACACGGACAGCCCAACACCCACCGTCAACCACTCAACACGGAGAGCCCAGACCCAGCGTCCAACACCCAACACGGATAGCCCAACATCCATCATCCAACACCTAACACGGACAGCCCAACACCCATGGTCCAACACCGAACACGGACAGCCCAACACCCACCGTCTAACACTCAACACGGAGAGCCCAGTACCCACCGTTCAACACCCAACACGGACAGCCCAACACCCACCGTCCAACACCCAACACGGACAGCCCAACACCCACCGTCCAACATCCAACACGGACAGCCCAACACCCTCCGTCCAACAACCAACACAGAGAGCCCAACACCCACCGTCCAACACCCAACACGGACACCCCAACACCCACCGTCCAAAACCCGCCGTCCAACACCCAACACGGACAGCCCAACACCCACCATCCAACATCCACCATGGACAGCCCAACACCCACCGTCCAACACCCAACACGGAGAGCCCAATACACACCAACCAACACCCAACACGGACGGCCCAACACCCATCGTCCAACAACCAACACGGACAGCCCAACACCCACCGTCCAACAACCAACACGGACAGCTCAACACCCACAGTCCAACACCCAACACGGACAGCCCAACACCCACCGTCCAACACCCAATACGGACAGCCCAACACCCACCGTCCAACACCCAACACGGATAGCCCAACACCCACCGTCCAACACCCAACACGGACAGCCCAACACCCGCCGTCCAACACCCAACACGGACAGCCCAACACCTACCGTCCAACACTCAACACGGACAGCCCAACACGCGCCGTCCAACACTCAACACGGACAGCCCAACACCCATCGTCGAACACTTAACACGGACAGCCCAACACCCACCGTCCAACACACAACACGGACAGCCCAACTCCCACCATCCAACACACAACACGGAAAGTCCAACACCTACCGTCCAACACCCAACACAGAGTGCCCAACACCCATCGTCCAACACCCAAAACGGACAGCCCAACACCCACCGTCCAATACCCAACACGGAGAGCCCAACACCCATCGTCCAACACCCTACACGGACAGCCCAACACCCACCGTCCAACACCCAACACGGACAGCCCAACACCCGCCGTCCAACACCCAACACGGACAGCCCAACATCCACCGTCCAACATCCAACACGGACAGCCCAACACCCACTGTCAAACACCCAACACGAACAGCCCAACACCCACCGTCCAACACCCAACACGGACAGCCCAACACCCACCGTGCAACACTCAACACAGAGAGCCCAACACACACCGTCCAACACCCAACACGTGGAGAGCCCAACACCCACAGTCAAACACCCACCGTCCAACACACAACACGGAGAGCAAAACACCCACCGTCCAACACCCAACACGGACAGCCCAACACCCACCAACCAACACCCAACACGGACAGTCCAACACCCACCGTCCAACACCCAACACGGAGAGCTCAACACCTACCGTCTAACACACAACACAGACAGCCCAACTCACACCACCCAACACCCAACACGGACAGCCCAACACCCATCGTCCAAGACCCAACACGGACAACCCAACACCCACCGTCCAATACTCAACACGGAGAGCCCAACACCCACCGTCCAACACCCAACACGTCAGCCCAACACCCATCGTCCAAGACTCAACACGGACAACCCAACACCCACCGTCCAACACTCAACACGGACAGCCCAACACCCACCGTCCAACACCCTAAATGGACAGTCCAACACCTACCGTCCAACACCCAACACAGACAGTCCAACACCCATCGTCCAACACCCAACACGGACAACCCAACACCCACCGTCGAACACCCAACACGGACAGTCCAACACCTACCGCCCAACACCCAACACAGAGAGCCCAACACCCATCGTCCAACAGCCAACACGGACAACCCAACACCCACCGTCCAACACCCAACACAGAGAGCCCAACACCCACCGTCCAACACCCAACACAGAGAGCCCAACACCCACCGTCCAACACCCAACACGGACAACCCAACACCCATCGTCCAACACCCAACACGGACAGCCCAACACCCACCGTCCAACACCCAACACGGACAACCCAACACCCATCGTCCAACACCCAACACGGACAGCCCAACACCCACCGTCCAACACCTAACACGGAGAGCCCAACACCCATCGTCCAAAACCCAACACGGAGAGCCCAACACCCCGTGTCCAACACCCAACACGGACAGCCTGACATCTACCGTCCAACACCCAACACGGAGAGCCCAACACCCACCGTCCAACACACAACACGGACAGCCCAACACCCGCCGTCCAACACTCAACACGGACAGCCCAACACCCATCGTCGAACACTTAACACGGAGAGCCCAACACCCACCGTCCAACACTCAACACGGACAGCCCAACACCCATCGTCGAACACTTAACACGGACAGCCCAACACCCACCGTCCAACACACAACACGGACAGCCCAACTCCCACCATCCAACACACAACACGGAAAGTCCAACACCTACCGTCCAACACCCAACACAGAGTGCCCAACACCCATCGTCCAACACCCAAAACGGACAGCCCAACACCCACCGTCCAATACCCAACACGGACAGCCCAACACCCATCGTCCAAGACCCAACACGGACAACCCAACACCCATCGTCCAAGACTCAACACGGACAACCCAACACCCACCGTCCAACACTCAACACGGACAGCCCAACACCCACCGTCCAACACACAACACGGACAGCCCAACTCCCACCATCCAACACACAACACGGAAAGTCCAACACCTACCGTCCAACACACAACACAGAGTGCCCAACACCCATCGTCCAACACCCAAAACGGACAGCCCAACACCCACCGTCCAACACCCAACACGGAGAGCCCAACACCCATCGTCCAACACCCAACACGGACAGCCCAACACCCACCGTCCAACACCCAACACGGACAGCCAAACACCCGCCGTCCAACACCCAACACGGACAGCCCAACATCCACCGTCCAACATCCAACACGGACAGCCCAACACCCACTGTCAAACACCCAACACGGACAGCCCAACACCCACCGTCCAACACCCAACACGGACAGCCCAACACCCACCGTGCAACACTCAACACAGAGAGCCCAACGCCCACCGTCCAACACCCAACACGGAGAGCCCAACACCCACCAACCAACACCCAACACGGACAGCCCAACACGCACCGTCCAACACACAACACGTGGAGAGCCCAACACCCACCGTCCAACACCCAACACGGACAGCCCAACACCCACCGTCCAACACCCAACACGGACAGCCCAACACCCACCGTCCAACACCCAACACGGAGAGCTCAACACCTACCGTCAAACACACAACACAGACAGCCCAATCCCACCATCCAACACCCAACACGGATAGCCCAACACCCACCGTCCAACACCCAACACAGACAGCACTACACCCATCGTCCAACACCCAACACGGAGACCCCAACACCCACCGTCTAACACACAACACAGACAGCCCAACACCCACCGTCCAACACACAGCACGAACAGCCCAACTCCCACCATCCAACACACAACACGGAAAGTTCAACACCTATCGTCCAACACCCAACACAGAGAGTCCAACACCCACCGTCCAACACCCAACACAGAGAGCCCAACACCCACCGCCCAACACCCAACACGGAGAGCCCAACACCCATCGTCCAACACCCAACACGGACAGTCCAGCACCCACCGTGCAACACTCAACACGGAGAGCCCAACGCCCACCGTCCAACACCCAACACGGACAGCCCAACACCCACCAACCAACACCCAACATGGACAGCCCAACACCCACCGTCCAACACCCAACACGGAGAGCACAACACCCACCGTCCAACACCCAACACGGACAACCCAACACCCATCGTCCAACACCCAACACGGACAGCCCAACACCCACCGTCCAACACCCAACACGGACAACCCAACACCCATCGTCCAACACACAACACGGACAGCCCAACTCCCACCATCCAACACCCAACACGGATAGCGCAACACCCACCGTCCAACACCCAACACGGACAGCACTACACCCATCGTCCAACACCCAACACGGAGACCCCAACACCCACCGTCTAACACACAACACAGACAGCCCAACACCCACCGTCCAACACACAGCACGAACAGCCCAACTCCCACCATCCAACACACAACACGGAAAGTCCAACACCTATCGTCCAACACCCAACACAGAGAGTCCAACACCCACCGTCCAACACCCAACACAGAGAGCCAACACCCACCGCCCAACACCCAACACGGAGAGCCCAACACCCATCGTCCAACACCCAACACGGACAGTCCAGCACCCACCGTGCAACACTCAACACGGAGAGCCCAACGCCCACCGTCAAACACCCAACACGGACAGCCCAACACCCACCAACCAACACCCAACATGGACAGCCCAACACCCACCGTCCAACACCCAACACGGAGAGCCCAACACCCACCACCCAACACGGACAACCCAACACCCATCGTCCAACACCCAACACGGACAGCCCAACACCCACCGTCCAACACCCAACACGGACAACCCAACACCCATCGTCCAACACCCAACACGGACAGCCCAACACCCACCGTCCAACACCTAACACGGAGAGCCCAACACCCATCGTCCAAAACCCAACACGGAGAGCCCAACACCCAGTGTCCAACACCCAACACGGACAGCCTGACATCTACCGTCCAACACCCAACACGGAGAGCCCAACACCCACCGTCCAACGCCCAACACGGAGAGCCCAACACCCATCGTCCTACACCCAACACGGAGAGCCCAACACCCATCGTCCAAAACCCAATGCGGAGAGCCCAACACCCATCGTCCAACATCCAACACGGACAGCCCAACACCCACTGTCCAACATCCAACACGGACAGCCCAACACCCACTGTCCAACACCCAACACGGACAGCCCAACACCTACCGTGCAACACCCAACACGGACAGTCCAGCACCCAACGTGCAACACCCAACACGGAGAGCCCAACGCCCATCGTCCAACACCCAACACGGACAGTCCAACACCCACCAACCAACACCCAACATGGACAGCCCAACACCCACCGTCCAACACCCAACACGGACAGCCCAACACACACCGTCCAACACCCAACACGGAGAGCTCAACACCTACCGTCTAACACACAACACAGACAGCCCAACTCACACCATCCAACACCCAACACGGACAGCCCAACACCCATCGTCCAAGACCCAACACGGACAACCCAACACCCATCGTCCAAGACTCAACACGGACAACCCAACACCCACCGTCCAACACTCAACACGGACAGCCCAACACCCACCGTCCAACACACAACACGGACAGCCCAACTCCCACCATCCAACACACAACACGGAAAGTCCAACACCTACCGTCCAACACCCAACACAGAGTGCCCAACACCCATCGTCCAACACCCAAAACGGACAGCCCAACACCCACCGTCCAACACCCAACACGGAGAGCCCAACACCCATCATCCAACACCCAACACGGACAGCCCAACACCCACCGTCCAACACCCAACACGGACAGCCCAACACCAGCCGTCCAACACCCAACACGGACAGCCCAACATCCACCGTCCAACATCCAACACGGACAGCCCAACACCCACTGTCAAACACCCAACACGGACAGCCCAACACCCACCGTCCAACACCCAACACGGACAGCCCAACACCCACCGTGCAACACTCAACACAGAGAGCCCAACGCCCACCGTCCAACACCCAACACGGAGAGCCCAACACCCACCAACCAACACCCAACACGGACAGCCCAACACCCACCGTCCAACACACAACACGTGGAGAGCCCAACACCCACCGTCCAACACCCAACACGGACAGCCCAACACCCACCGTCCAACACCCAACACGGACAGCCCAACACCCCCCAACCAACACCCAAAACGGACAGACCAACACCCACCGTCCAACACCCAACACGGAGAGCTCAACACCTACCGTCAAACACACAACACAGACAGCCTAACTCCCACCATCCAACACCCAACACGGATAGCCCAACACCCTCCGTCCAACACCCAACACGGACAGCACTACACCCATCGTCCAACACCCAACACGGAGACCCCAACACCCACCGTCTAACACACAACACAGACAGCCCAACACCCACCGTCCAACACACAGCACGAACAGCCCAACTCCCACCATCCAACACACAACACGGAAAGTCCAACACCTATCGTCCAACACCCAACACAGAGAGTCCAACACCCACCGTCCAACACCCAACACAGAGAGCCCAACACCCACCGTCCAACACCCAACACGGAGAGCCCAACACCCATCGTCCAACACCCAACACGGACAGTCCAGCACCCACCGTGCAACACTCAACATGGAGAGCCCAACGCCCACCGTCCAACACCCAACACGGACAGCCCAACACCCACCAACCAACACCCAACATGGACAGCCCAACACCCACCGTCCAACACCCAACACGGAGAGCCCAACACCCACCGTCCAACACCCAACACGGACAAACCAACACCCATCGTCCAACACCCAACACGGACAGCCCAACACCCACCGTCCAACACCCAACACGGAGAACCCAACACCCATCGTCCAACACCCAACACGGACAGCCCAACTCCCACCATCCAACACCCAACACGGATAGCCCAACACCCACCGTCCAACACCCAACACGGACAGCACTACACCCATCGTCCAACACCCAACACGGAGACCCCAACACCCACCGTCTAACACACAACACAGACAGCCCAACACCCACCGTCCAACACACAGCACGAACAGCCCAACTCCCACCATCCAACACACAACACGGAAAGTCCAACACCTATCGTCCAACACCCAACACAGAGAGTCCAACACCCACCGTCCAACACCCAACACAGAGAGCCCAACACCCACCGCCCAACACCCAACACGGAGAGCCCAACACCCATCGTCCAACACCCAACACGGACAGCCCAACACCCACCAACCAACACCCAACATGGACAGCCCAACACCCACCGTCCAACACCCAACACGGAGAGCCCAACACCCACCGTCCAACACTCAACACGGAGAGCCCAACGCCCACCGTCCAACACCCAACACGGACAGCCCAACACCCACCAACCAACACCCAACATGGACAGCCCAACACCCACCGTCCAACACCCAACACGGAGAGCCCAACACCCACCGTCCAACACCCAACACGGACAACCCAACACCCATCGTCCAACACCCAACACGGACAGCCCAACACCCACCGTCCAACACCCAACACGGACAACCCAACACCCATCGTCCAACACCCAACACGGACAGCCCAACACCCACCGTCCAACACCTAACACGGAGAGCCCAACACCCATCGTCCAAAACCCAACACGGAGAGCCCAACACCCAGTGTCCAACACCCAACACGGACAGGCTGACATCTACCGTCCAACACCCAACACGGAGAGCCCAACACCCACCGTCCAACGCCCAACACGGAGAGCCCAACACCCATCGTCCAACACCCAACACGGAGAGCCCAACACCTATCGTCCAAAACCCAATGCGGAGAGCCCAACACCCATCGTCCAACATTCAACACGGACAGCCCAACACCCACTGTCCAACATCCAACACGGACAGCACAACACCCACTGTCCAACACCCAACACGGACAGCCCAACACCTACCGTGCATCACCCAACACGGACAGCCCAACACCCACCGTGCAACACTCAACACAGAGAGCCCAACGCCCACCGTCCAACACACAACATGGAGAGCCCAACACCCACCAACCAACACCCAACACGGACAGCCCAACACCCACCGTCCAACACCCAACACGTGGAGAGCCCAACACCTACCGTCCAACACCCAACGCGGACAGCCCAACACCCACCGTCCAACACCCAACACGGACAGCCCAACACCCACCAACCAACACTCAACACAGACAGCCCAACACCCATCGTCCAAGACCCAACACGGACAACCCAACACCCATCGTCCAAGACTCAACACGGACAACCCAACACCCACCGTCCAACACTCAACACGGACAGCCCAACACCCATCGTCCAACACACAACACGGACAGCCCAACTCCCACCATCCAACACACAACACGGAAAGTCCAACACCTACCGTCCAACACCCAACACAGACTGCCCAACACCCATCGTCCAACACCCAAAACGGACAGCCCAACACCCACCGTTCAACACCCAACACGGAGAGCCCAACACCCATCGTCCAACACCCAACACGGACAGCCCAACACCCACCGTCCAACACCCAACACGGACAGCCCAACACCCGCCGTCCAACACCCAACACGGACAGCCCAACATCCACCGTCCAACATCCAACACGGACAGCCCAACACCCACTGTCAAACACCCAACACGGACAGCCCAACACCCACCGTCCAACACCCAACACGGACAGCCCAACACCCACCGTGCAACACTCAACACAGAGAGCCCAACGCCCACCGTCCAACACCCAACACGGAGAGCCCAACACCCACCAACCAACACCCAACACGGACAGCCCAACACCCACCGTCCAACACACAACACGTGGAGAGCCCAACACCCACCGTCCAACACCCAACACGGACAGCCCAACACCCACCGTCCAACACCCAACACGGACAGCCCAACACCCACCAACCAACACCCAAAACGGACAGTCCAACACCCACCGTCCAACACCCAACACGGAGAGCTCAACACCTACCGTCAAACACAAAACACAGACAGCCCAACTCCCACCATCCAACACCCAACACGGATAGCCCAACACCCACCGTCCAACACCCAACACGGACAGCACTACACCCATCGTCCAACACCCAACACGGAGACCCCAACACCCACCGTCTAACACACAACACAGACAGCCCAACACCCACCGTCCAACACACAGCACGAACAGCCCAACTCCCACCATCCAACACACAACACGGAAAGTCCAACACCTATTGTCCAACACCCAACACAGAGAGTCCAACACCCACCGTCCAACACCCAACACAGGGAGCCCAACACCCACCGCCCAACACCCAACACGGAGAGCCCAACACCAATCGTCCAACACCCAACACGGACAGCCCAACACCCACCATCCAACACCCAACACGGACAGCCCAACACCCGCCGTCCAACACCCAACACGGACAGCCCAACATCCACCGTCCAACATCCAACATGGACAGCCCAACACCCACTGTCCAACACCCAACACGGACAGCCCAACACCCACCGTCCAACACCCAATACGGACAGTCCAGCACCCACCGTGCAACACTCAACACGGAGAGCCCAACGCCCACCGTCCAACACCCAACACGGACAGCCCAACACCCACCAACCAAAACCCAACATGGACAGCCCAACACCCACCGTCCAACACCCAACACGGACAGCCCAACACACACCGTCCAACACCCAACACGTGGAGAGCCCAACACCCACAGTCAAACACCCACCGTCCAACACACAACACGGAGAGCCCAACACCCACCGTCCAACACCCAACACGGACAGCCCAACACCCACCGTCCAACACCCAACACGGACAGCCCAACACCCACCAACCAACACCCAACACGGACAGTCCAACACCCACCGTTCAACACCTAACACGGAGAGCTCAAAACCTACCGTCTAACACACAACACAGACAGCCCAACTCACACCATCCAACACCCAACACGGACAGCCCAACACCCATCGTCCAAGACCCAACACGGACAACCCAACACCCACCGTCCAATACTCAACACGGACAGCCCAACACCCACCGTCCAACACCCAACACGGACAACCCAACACCCATCGTCCAACACCCAACACGGACAGCCCAACACCCACCGTCCAACACCTAACACGGAGAGCCCAACACCCATCGTCCAAAACCCAACACGGAGAGCCCAACACCCAGTGTCCAACACCAAACACGGACAGGCTGACATCTACCGTCCAACACCCAACACGGAGAGCCCAACACCCACCGTCCAACGCCCAACACGGAGAGCCCAACACCCATCGTCCAACACCCAACACGGAGAGCCCAACACCTATCGTCCAAAACCCAATGCGGAGAGCCCAACACCCATCGTCCAACATCCAACACGGACAGCCCAACACCCACTGTCCAACATCCAACACGGACAGCCCAACACCCACTGTCCAACACCCAACACGGACAGCCCAACACCTACCGTGCATCACCCAACACGGACAGCCCAACACCCACCGTGCAACACTCAACACAGAGAGCCCAACGCCCACCGTCCAACACACAACATGGAGAGCCCAACACCCACCAACCAACACCCAACACGGACAGCCCAACACCCACCGTCCAACACCCAACACGTGGAGAGCCCAACACCTACCGTCCAACACCCAACGCGGACAGCCCAACACCCACCGTCCAACACCCAACACGGACAGCCCAACACCCACCAACCAACACTCAACACAGACAGCCCAACACCCATCGTCCAAGACCCAACACGGACAACCCAACACCCATCGTCCAAGACTCAACACGGACAACCCAACACCCACCGTCCAACACTCAACACGGACAGCCCAACACCCATCGTCCAACACACAACACGGACAGCCCAACTCCCACCATCCAACACACAACACGGAAAGTCCAACACCTACCGTCCAACACCCAACACAGACTGCCCAACACCCATCGTCCAACACCCAAAACGGACAGCCCAACACCCACCGTTCAACACCCAACACGGAGAGCCCAACACCCATCGTCCAACACCCAACACGGACAGCCCAACACCCACCGTCCAACACCCAACACGGACAGCCCAACACCCGCCGCCCAACACCCAACACGGACAGCCCAACATCCACCGTCCAACATCCAACACGGACAGCCCAACACCCACTGTCAAACACCCAACACGGACAGCCCAACACCCACCGTCCAACACCCAACACGGACAGCCCAACACCCACCGTGCAACACTCGACACAGAGAGCCCAACGCCCACCGTCCAACACCCAACACGGAGAGCCCAACACCCACCAACCAACACCCAACACGGACAGCCCAAGACCCACCGTCCAACACACAACACGTGGAGAGCCCAACACCCACCGTCCAACACCCAACACGGACAGCCCAACACCCACCGTCCAACACCCAACACGGACAGCCCAACACCCACCAACCAACAGCCAAAACGGACAGTCCAACACCCACCGTCCAACACCCAACACGGAGAGCTCAACACCTACCGTCAAACACAAAACACAGACAGCCCAACTCCCACCATCCAACACCCAACACGGATAGCCCAACACCCACCGTCCAACACCCAACACGGACAGCACTACACCCATCGTCCAACACCCAACACGGAGACCCCAACACCCACCGTCTAACACACAACACAGACAGCCCAACACCCACCGTCCAACACACAGCACGAACAGCCCAACTCCCACCATCCAACACACAACACGGAAAGTCCAACACCTATTGTCCAACACCCAACAAAGAGAGTCCAACACCCACCGTCCAACACCCAACACAGAGAGCCCAACACCCACCGCCCAACACCCAACACGGAGAGCCCAACACCAATCGTCCAACACCCAACACGGACAGCCCAACACCCACCATCCAACACCCAACACGGACAGCCCAACATCCGCCGTCCAACACCCAACACGGACAGCCCAACATCCACCGTCCAACATCCAACATGGACAGCCCAACACCCACTGTCCAACACCCAACACGGACAGCCCAACACCCACCGTCCAACACCCAATACGGACAGTCCAGCACCCACCGTGCAACACTCAACACGGAGAGCCCAACGCCCACCGTCCAACACCCAACACGGACAGCCCAACACCCACCAACCAAAACCCAACATGGACAGCCCAACACCCACCGTCCAACACCCAACACGGACAGCCCAACACACACCGTCCAACACCCAACACGTGGAGAGCCCAACACCCACAGTCAAACACCCACCGTCCAACACACAACACGGAGAGCCCAACACCCACCGTCCAACACCCAACACGGACAGCCCAACACCCACCGTCCAACACCCAACACGGACAGCCCAACACCCACCAACCAACAACCAACACGGACAGTCCAACACCCACCGTTCAACACCTAACACGGAGAGCTCAAAACCTACCGTCTAACACACAACACAGACAGACCAACTCACACCATCCAACACCCAACACGGACAGCCCAACACCCATCGTCCAAGACCCAACACGGACAACCCAACACCCACCGTCCAATACTCAACACGGACAGCCCAACACCCACCGTCCAACACCCAACACGTCAGCCCAACACCCATCGTCCAAGACTCAACACGGACAACCCAACACCCACCGTCCAACACTCAACACGGACAGCCCAACACCCACCGTCCAACACCCAACATGGACAGTCCAACACCTACCGTCCAACACCCAACACGGACAACCCAACACCCACCGTCCAACACCCAACACGGAGAGCCCAACACCCACCGTCCAACACCCAACACGGACAACCCAACACCCATCGTCCAACACCCAACACGGACAGCCCAACACCCACCGTCCAACACCCAACATGGACAACCCAACACCCATCGTCCAACACCCAACACGGACAGCCCAACACCCACCGTCCAACACCTAACACGGAGAGCCCAACACCCATCGTCCAAAACCCAACACTGAGAGCCCAACACTCAGAGTCCAACACGGACAGCCTGACATCTACCGTCCAACACCCAACACGGAGAGCCCAACACCCACCGTCCAACGCCCAACAAGGAGAGCCCAACACCCATCGTCCAAAACCCAATGCGGAGAGCCCAACACCCATCGTCCAACATCCAACACGGACAGCCCAACACCCACTGTCCAACATCCAACACGGACAGCCCAACACCCACTGTCCAACACCCAACACGGACAGCCCAACACCTACCATGCAACACCCAACACGGACAGCCCAACACCCACCGTGCAACACTCAACACAGAGAGCCCAACGCCCACCGTCCAACACCCAACACGGAGAGCCCAACACCCACCAACCAACACCCAACACGGACAGCCCAACACCCACCGTCCAACACCCAACACGGAGAGCCCAACACCCACCGTCCAACACCCAACACGGACAACCCAACACCCATCGTCCAACACCCAACACGGACAGCCCAACACCCACCGTCCAACACCCAACACGGACAACCCAACACCCATCGTCCAACACCCAACACGGACAGCCCAACACCCACCGTCCAACACCTAACACGGAGAGCCCAACACCCATCGTCCAAAACCCAACACGGAGAGCCCAACACCCAGTGTCCAACACCCAACACGGACAGGCTGACATCTACCGTCCAACACCCAACACGGAGAGCCCAACACCCACCGTCCAACGCCCAACACGGAGAGCCCAACACCCATCGTCCAACACCCAACACGGAGAGCCCAACACCTATCGTCCAAAACCCAATGCGGAGAGCCCAACACCCATCGTCCAACATTCAACACGGACAGCCCAACACCCACTGTCCAACATCCAACACGGACAGCACAACACCCACTGTCCAACACCCAACACGGACAGCCCAACACCTACCGTGCATCACCCAACACGGACAGCCCAACACCCACCGTGCAACACTCAACACAGAGAGCCCAACGCCCACCGTCCAACACACAACATGGAGAGCCCAACACCCACCAACCAACACCCAACACGGACAGCCCAACACCCACCGTCCAACACCCAACACGTGGAGAGCCCAACACCTACCGTCCAACACCCAACGCGGACAGCCCAACACCCACCGTCCAACACCCAACACGGACAGCCCAACACCCACCAACCAACACTCAACACAGACAGCCCAACACCCATCGTCCAAGACCCAACACGGACAACCCAACACCCATCGTCCAAGACTCAACACGGACAACCCAACACCCACCGTCCAACACTCAACACGGACAGCCCAACACCCATCGTCCAACACACAACACGGACAGCCCAACTCCCACCATCCAACACACAACACGGAAAGTCCAACACCTACCGTCCAACACCCAACACAGACTGCCCAACACCCATCGTCCAACACCCAAAACGGACAGCCCAACACCCACCGTTCAACACCCAACACGGAGAGCCCAACACCCATCGTCCAACACCCAACACGGACAGCCCAACACCCACCGTCCAACACCCAACACGGACAGCCCAACACCCGCCGTCCAACACCCAACACGGACAGCCCAACATCCACCGTCCAACATCCAACACGGACAGCCCAACACCCACTGTCAAACACCCAACACGGACAGCCCAACACCCACCGTCCAACACCCAACACGGACAGCCCAACACCCACCGTGCAACACTCAACACAGAGAGCCCAACGCCCACCGTCCAACACCCAACACGGAGAGCCCAACACCCACCAACCAACACCCAACACGGACAGCCCAACACCCACCGTCCAACACACAACACGTGGAGAGCCCAACACCCACCGTCCAACACCCAACACGGACAGCCCAACACCCACCGTCCAACACCCAACACGGACAGCCCAACACCCACCAACCAACACCCAAAACGGACAGTCCAACACCCACCGTCCAACACCCAACACGGAGAGCTCAACACCTACCGTCAAACACAAAACACAGACAGCCCAACTCCCACCATCCAACACCCAACACGGATAGCCCAACACCCACCGTCCAACACCCAACACGGACAGCACTACACCCATCGTCCAACACCCAACACGGAGACCCCAACACCCACCGTCTAACACACAACACAGACAGCCCAACACCCACCGTCCAACACACAGCACGAACAGCCCAACTCCCACCATCCAACACACAACACGGAAAGTCCAACACCTATTGTCCAACACCCAACACAGAGAGTCCAACACCCACCGTCCAACACCCAACACAGGGAGCCCAACACACACCGCCCAACACCCAACACGGAGAGCCCAACACCAATCGTCCAACACCCAACACGGACAGCCCAACACCCACCATCCAACACCCAACACGGACAGCCCAACACCCGCCGTCCAACACCCAACACGGACAGCCCAACATCCACCGTCCAACATCCAACATGGACAGCCCAACACCCACTGTCCAACACCCAACACGGACAGCCCAACACCCACCGTCCAACACCCAATACGGACAGTCCAGCACCCACCGTGCAACACTCAACACGGAGAGCCCAACGCCCACCGTCCAACACCCAACACGGACAGCCCAACACCCACCAACCAAAACCCAACATGGACAGCCCAACACCCACCGTCCAACACCCAACACGGACAGCCCAACACACACCGTCCAACACCCAACACGTGGAGAGCCCAACACCCACAGTCAAACACCCACCGTCCAACACACAACACGGAGAGCCCAACACCCACCGTCCAACACCCAACACGGACAGCCCAACACCCACCGTCCAACACCCAACACGGACAGCCCAACACCCACCAACCAACACCCAACACGGACAGTCCAACACCCACCGTTCAACACCTAACACGGAGAGCTCAAAACCTACCGTCTAACACACAACACAGACAGCCCAACTCACACCATCCAACACCCAACACGGACAGCCCAACACCCATCGTCCAAGACCCAACACGGACAACCCAACACCCACCGTCCAATACTCAACACGGACAGCCCAACACCCACCGTCCAACACCCAACACGGACAACCCAACACCCATCGTCCAACACCCAACACGGACAGCCCAACACCCACCGTCCAACACCTAACACGGAGAGCCCAACACCCATCGTCCAAAACCCAACACGGAGAGCCCAACACCCAGTGTCCAACACCAAACACGGACAGGCTGACATCTACCGTCCAACACCCAACACGGAGAGCCCAACACCCACCGTCCAACGCCCAACACGGAGAGCCCAACACCCATCGTCCAACACCCAACACGGAGAGCCCAACACCTATCGTCCAAAACCCAATGCGGAGAGCCCAACACCCATCGTCCAACATCCAACACGGACAGCCCAACACCCACTGTCCAACATCCAACACGGACAGCCCAACACCCACTGTCCAACACCCAACACGGACAGCCCAACACCTACCGTGCATCACCCAACACGGACAGCCCAACACCCACCGTGCAACACTCAACACAGAGAGCCCAACGCCCACCGTCCAACACACAACATGGAGAGCCCAACACCCACCAACCAACACCCAACACGGACAGCCCAACACCCACCGTCCAACACCCAACACGTGGAGAGCCCAACACCTACCGTCCAACACCCAACGCGGACAGCCCAACACCCACCGTCCAACACCCAACACGGACAGCCCAACACCCACCAACCAACACTCAACACAGACAGCCCAACACCCATCGTCCAAGACCCAACACGGACAACCCAACACCCATCGTCCAAGACTCAACACGGACAACCCAACACCCACCGTCCAACACTCAACACGGACAGCCCAACACCCATCGTCCAACACACAACACGGACAGCCCAACTCCCACCATCCAACACACAACACGGAAAGTCCAACACCTACCGTCCAACACCCAACACAGACTGCCCAACACCCATCGTCCAACACCCAAAACGGACAGCCCAACACCCACCGTTCAACACCCAACACGGAGAGCCCAACACCCATCGTCCAACACCCAACACGGACAGCCCAACACCCACCGTCCAACACCCAACACGGACAGCCCAACACCCGCCGTCCAACACCCAACACGGACAGCCCAACATCCACCGTCCAACATCCAACACGGACAGCCCAACACCCACTGTCAAACACCCAACACGGACAGCCCAACACCCACCGTCCAACACCCAACACGGACAGCCCAACACCCACCGTGCAACACTCAACACAGAGAGCCCAACGCCCACCGTCCAACACCCAACACGGAGAGCCCAACACCCACCAACCAACACCCAACACGGACAGCCCAACACCCACCGTCCAACACACAACACGTGGAGAGCCCAACACCCACCGTCCAACACCCAACACGGACAGCCCAACACCCACCGTCCAACACCCAACACGGACAGCCCAACACCCACCAACCAACACCCAAAACGGACAGTCCAACACCCACCGTCCAACACCCAACACGGAGAGCTCAACACCTACCGTCAAACACAAAACACAGACAGCCCAACTCCCACCATCCAACACCCAACACGGATAGCCCAACACCCACCGTCCAACACCCAACACGGACAGCACTACACCCATCGTCCAACACCAAACACGGAGACCCCAACACCCACCGTCTAACACACAACACAGACAGCCCAACACCCACCGTCCAACACACAGCACGAACAGCCCAACTCCCACCATCCAACACACAACACGGAAAGTCCAACACCTATTGTCCAACACCCAACACAGAGAGTCCAACACCCACCGTCCAACACCCAACACAGAGAGCCCAACACCCACCGCCCAACACCCAACACGGAGAGCCCAACACCAATCGTCCAACACCCAACACGGACAGCCCAACACCCACCATCCAACACCCAACACGGACAGCCCAACATCCGCCGTCCAACACCCAACACGGACAGCCCAACACCACCGTCCAACATCCAACATGGACAGCCCAACACCCACTGTCCAACACCCAACACGGACAGCCCAACACCCACCGTCCAACACCCAATACGGACAGTCCAGCACCCACCGTGCAACACTCAACACGGAGAGCCCAACGCCCACCGTCCAACACCCAACACGGACAGCCCAACACCCACCAACCAAAACCCAACATGGACAGCCCAACACCCACCGTCCAACACCCAACACGGACAGCCCAACACACACCGTCCAACACCCAACACGTGGAGAGCCCAACACCCACAGTCAAACATCCACCGTCCAACACACAACACGGAGAGCCCAACACCCACCGTCCAACACCCAACACGGACAGCCCAACACCCACCGTCCAACACCCAACACGGACAGCCCAACACCCACCAACCAACAACCAACACGGACAGTCCAACACCCACCGTTCACCACCTAACACGGAGAGCTCAAAACCTACCGTCTAACACACAACACAGACAGACCAACTCACACCATCCAACACCCAACACGGACAGCCCAACACCCATCGTCCAAGACCCAACACGGACAACCCAACACCCACCGTCCAATACTCAACACGGACAGCCCAACACCCACCGTCCAACACCCAACACGTCAGCCCAACACCCATCGTCCAAGACTCAACACGGACAACCCAACACCCACCGTCCAACACTCAACACGGACAGCCCAACACCCACCGTCCAACACCCAACATGGACAGTCCAACACCTACCGTCCAACACCCAACACGGACAACCCAACACCCACCGTCCAACACCCAACACGGAGAGCCCAACACCCACCGTCCAACACCCAACACGGACAACCCAACACCCATCGTCCAACACCCAACACGGACAGCCCAACACCCACCGTCCAACACCCAACATGGACAACCCAACACCCATCGTCCAACACCCAACACGGACAGCCCAACACCCACCGTCCAACACCTAACACGGAGAGCCCAACACCCATCGTCCAAAACCCAACACTGAGAGCCCAACACTCAGAGTCCAACACGGACAGCCTGACATCTACCGTCCAACACCCAACACGGAGAGCCCAACACCCACCGTCCAACGCCCAACAAGGAGAGCCCAACACCCATCGTCCAAAACCCAATGCGGAGAGCCCAACACCCATCGTCCAACATCCAACACGGACAGCCCAACACCCACTGTCCAACATCCAACACGGACAGCCCAACACCCACTGTCCAACACCCAACACGGAGAGCCCAACACCCACCAACCAACACCCAACACGGACAGCCCAACATCCACCGTCCAACATCCAACATGGACAGCCCAACACCCACTGTCCAACACCCAACACGGACAGCCCAACACCCACCGTCCAACACCCAACACGGACAGTCCAGCACCCACCGTGCAACACTCAACACGGAGAGCCCAACGCCCACCGTCCAACATCCAACACGGACAGCCCAACACCTACCATGCAACACCCAACACGGACAGCCCAACACCCACCGTGCAACACTCAACACAGAGAGCCCAACGCCCACCGTCCAACACCCAACACGGAGAGCCCAACACCCACCAACCAACACCCAACACGGACAGCCCAACACCCACCGTCCAACACCCAACACGTGGAGAGCCCAACACCCACCGTCCAACACCCAACGCGGACAGCCCAACACCCACCGTCCAACACCCAACACGGACAGCCCAACACCCACCAACCAACACCCAACACGGACAGCCCAACACCCATCGTCCAAGACCCAACACGGACAACCCAACACCCATCGTCCAAGACTCAACACGGACAACCCAACACCCACCGTCCAACACTCAACACGGACAGCCCAACACCCACCGTCCAACACACAACACGGACAGCCCAACTCCCACCATCCAACACCCAACACGGACAGCCCAACATCCACCGTCCAACATCCAACACGGACAGCCCAACACCCACTGTCAAACACCCAACACGGACAGCCCAACACCCACCGTCCAACACCCAACACGGACAGCCCAACACCCACCGTGCAACACTCAACACAGAGAGCCCAACGCCCACCGTCCAACACCCAACACGGAGAGCCCAACACCCACCAACCAACACCCAACACGGACAGCCCAACACCCACCGTCCAACACACAACACGTGGAGAGCCCAACACCCACCGTCCAACACCCAACACGGACAGCCCAACACCCACCGTCCAACACCCAAAACGGACAGCCCAACACCCACCAACCAACACCCAAAACGGACAGTCCAACACCCACCGTCCAACACCCAACACGGAGAGCTCAACACCTACCGTCAAACACACAACACAGACAGCCTAACTCCCACCATCCAACACCCAACACGGATAGCCCAACACCCACCGTCCAACACCCAACACGGACAGCACTACACCCATCGTCCAACACCCAACACGGAGACCCCAACACCCACCGTCTAACACACAACACAGACAGCCCAACACCCACCGTCCAACACACAGCACGAACAGCCCAACTCCCACCATCCAACACACAACACGGAAAGTCCAACACCTATCGTCCAACACCCAACACAGAGAGTCCAACACCCACCGTCCAACACCCAACTCAGAGAGCCCAACACCCACCGCCCAACACCCAACACGGAGAGCCCAACACCCATCGTCCAACACCCAACACGGACAGCCCAACACCCACCGTCCAACACCCAACACGGACAGCCCAACACCCGCCGTCCAACACCCAACACGGACAGCCCAACATCCACCGTCCAACATCCAACATGGACAGCCCAACACCCACTGTCCAACACCCAACACGGACAGCCCAACACCCACCGTCCAACACCCAACACGGACAGTCCAGCACCCACCGTGCAACACTCAACACGGAGAGCCCAACGCCCACCGTCCAACACCCAACACGGACAGCCCAACACCCACCAACCAACACCCAACATGGACAGCCCAACACCCACCGTCCAACACCCAACACGGACAGCCCAACACACACCGTCCAACACCCAACACGTGGAGAGCCCAACACCCACAGTCAAACACCCACCGTCCAACACACAACACGGAGAGCCCAACACCCACCGTCCAACACCCAACACGGACAGCCCAACACCCACCGTGCAACACTCAACACAGAGAGCCCAACGCCCACCGTCCAACACCCAACACGGAGAGCCCAACACCCACCAACCAACACCCAACACGGACAGCCCAACACCCACCGTCCAACACACAACACGTGGAGAGCCCAACACCCACCGTCCAACACCCAACACGGACAGCCCAACACCCACCGTCCAACACCCAAAACGGACAGCCCAACACCCACCAACCAACACCCAAAACGGACAGTCCAACACCCACCGTCCAACACCCAACACGGAGAGCTCAACACCTACCGTCAAACACACAACACAGACAGCCCAACTCCCACCATCCAACACCCAACACGGATAGCCCAACACCCACCGTCCAACACCCAACACGGACAGCACTACACCCATCGTCCAACACCCAACACGGAGACCCCAACACCCACCGTCTAACACACAACACAGACAGCCCAACACCCACCGTCCAACACACAGCACGAACAGCCCAACTCCCACCATCCAACACACAACACGGAAAGTCCAACACCTATCGTCCAACACCCAACACAGAGAGTCCAACACCCACCGTCCAACACCCAACACAGAGAGCCCAACACCCACCGCCCAACACCCAACACGGAGAGCCCAACACCCATCGTCCAACACCCAACACGGACAGCCCAACACCCACCGTCCAACACCCAACACGGACAGCCCAACACCCGCCGTCCAACACCCAACACGGACAGCCCAACATCCACCGTCCAACATCCAACATGGACAGCCCAACACCCACTGTCCAACACCCAACACGGACAGCCCAACACCCACCGTCCAACACCCAACACGGACAGTCCAGCACCCACCGTGCAACACTCAACACGGAGAGCCCAACGCCCACCGTCCAACACCCAACACGGACAGCCCAACACCCACCAACCAACACCCAACATGGACAGCCCAACACCCACCGTCCAACACCCAACACGGACAGCCCAACACACACCGTCCAACACCCAACACGTGGAGAGCCCAACACCCACAGTCAAACACCCACCGTCCAACACACAACACGGAGAGCCCAACACCCACCGTCCAACACCCAACACGGACAGCCCAACACCCACCGTCCAACACCCAACACGGACAGCCCAACACCCACCAACCAACACCCAACACGGACAGTCCAACACTCACCGTCCAACACCCAACACGGAGAGCTCAAAACCTACCGTATAACACACAACACAGACAGCCCAACTCACACCATCCAACACCCAACACGGACAGCCCAACACCCATCGTCCAAGACCCAACACGGACAACCCAACACCCACCGTCCAATACTCAACACGGACAGCCCAACACCCACCGTCCAACACCCAACACGTCAGCCCAACACCCATCGTCCAAGACTCAACACGGACAACCCAACACCCACCGTCCAACACTCAACACGGACAGCCCAACACCCACCGTCCAACACCCAACATGGACAGTCCAACACCCACCGTCCAACACCCAACGCGGACAGCCCAACACCCACCGTCCAACACCCAACACGGACAGCCCAACACCCACCAACCAACACCCAACACGGACAGCCCAACACCCATCGTCCAAGACCCAACACGGACAACCCAACACCCATCGTCCAAGACTCAACACGGACAACCCAACACCCACCGTCCAACACTCAACACGGACAGCCCAACACCCACCGTCCAACACACAACACAGACAGCCCAACTCCCACCATCCAACACCCAACACGGATAGCCCAACACCCACCGTCCAACACCCAACACGGACAGCACTACACCCATCGTCCAACACCCAACACGGAGACCCCAACACCCACCGTCTAACACACAACACAGACAGCCCAACACCCACCGTCCAACACACAGCACGAACAGCCCAACTCCCACCATCCAACACACAACACGGAAAGTCCAACACCTATCGTCCAACACCCAACACAGAGAGTCCAACACCCACCGTCCAACACCCAACTCAGAGAGCCCAACACCCACCGCCCAACACCCAACACGGAGAGCCCAACACCCATCGTCCAACACCCAACACGGACAGCCCAACACCCACCGTCCAACACCCAACACGGACAGCCCAACACCCGCCGTCCAACACCCAACACGGACAGCCCAACATCCACCGTCCAACATCCAACATGGACAGCCCAACACCCACTGTCCAACACCCAACACGGACAGCCCAACACCCACCGTCCAACACCCAACACGGACAGTCCAGCACCCACCGTGCAACACTCAACACGGAGAGCCCAACGCCCACCGTCCAACACCCAACACGGACAGCCCAACACCCACCAACCAACACCCAACATGGACAGCCCAACACCCACCGTCCAACACCCAACACGGACAGCCCAACACACACCGTCCAACACCCAACACGTGGAGAGCCCAACACCCACAGTCAAACACCCACCGTCCAACACACAACACGGAGAGCCCAACACCCACCGTCCAACACCCAACACGGACAGCCCAACACCCACCGTGCAACACTCAACACAGAGAGCCCAACGCCCACCGTCCAACACCCAACACGGAGAGCCCAACACCCACCAACCAACACCCAACACGGACAGCCCAACACCCACCGTCCAACACACAACACGTGGAGAGCCCAACACCCACCGTCCAACACCCAACACGGACAGCCCAACACCCACCGTCCAACACCCAAAACGGACAGCCCAACACCCACCAACCAACACCCAAAACGGACAGTCCAACACCCACCGTCCAACACCCAACACGGAGAGCTCAACACCTACCGTCAAACACACAACACAGACAGCCCAACTCCCACCATCCAACACCCAACACGGATAGCCCAACACCCACCGTCCAACACCCAACACGGACAGCACTACACCCATCGTCCAACACCCAACACGGAGACCCCAACACCCACCGTCTAACACACAACACAGACAGCCCAACACCCACCGTCCAACACACAGCACGAACAGCCCAACTCCCACCATCCAACACACAACACGGAAAGTCCAACACCTATCGTCCAACACCCAACACAGAGAGTCCAACACCCACCGTCCAACACCCAACACAGAGAGCCCAACACCCACCGCCCAACACCCAACACGGAGAGCCCAACACCCATCGTCCAAGACCCAACACGGACAGCCCAACACCCACCGTCCAACACCCAACACGGACAGCCCAACACCCGCCGTCCAACACCCAACACGGACAGCCCAACATCCACCGTCCAACATCCAACATGGACAGCCCAACACCCACTGTCCAACACCCAACACGGACAGCCCAACACCCACCGTCCAACACCCAACACGGACAGTCCAGCACCCACCGTGCAACACTCAACACGGAGAGCCCAACGCCCACCGTCCAACACCCAACACGGACAGCCCAACACCCACCAACCAACACCCAACATGGACAGCCCAACACCCACCGTCCAACACCCAACACGGACAGCCCAACACACACCGTCCAACACCCAACACGTGGAGAGCCCAACACCCACAGTCAAACACCCACCGTCCAACACACAACACGGAGAGCCCAACACCCACCGTCCAACACCCAACACGGACAGCCCAACACCCACCGTCCAACACCCAACACGGACAGCCCAACACCCACCAACCAACACCCAACACGGACAGTCCAACACTCACCGTCCAACACCCAACACGGAGAGCTCAAAACCTACCGTATAACACACAACACAGACAGCCCAACTCACACCATCCAACACCCAACACGGACAGCCCAACACCCATCGTCCAAGACCCAACACGGACAACCCAACACCCACCGTCCAATACTCAACACGGACAGCCCAACACCCACCGTCCAACACCCAACACGTCAGCCCAACACCCATCGTCCAAGACTCAACACGGACAACCCAACACCCACCGTCCAACACTCAACACGGACAGCCCAACACCCACCGTCCAACACCCAACATGGACAGTCCAACACCTACCGTCCAACACCCAACACAGACAGTCAAACACCCATCGTCCAACACCCAACACGGACAACCCAACACCCACCGTCGAACACCCAACACGGACAGTCCAACACCTACCGCCCAACACCCAACACAGAGAGCCCAACACCCACCAACCAACACCCAACATGGACAGCCCAACACCCACCGTCCAACACCCAACACGGACAGCCCAACACACACCGTCCAACACCCAACACGTGGAGAGCCCAACACCCACAGTCAAACACCCACCGTCCAACACACAACACGGAGAGCCCAACACCCACCGTCCAACACCCAACACGGACAGCCCAACACCCACCGTCCAACACCCAACACGGACAGCCCAACACCCACCAACCAACACCCAACACGGACAGTCCAACACTCACCGTCCAACACCCAACACGGAGAGCTCAAAACCTACCGTATAACACACAACACAGACAGCCCAACTCACACCATCCAACACCCAACACGGACAGCCCAACACCCATCGTCCAAGACCCAACACGGACAACCCAACACCCACCGTCCAATACTCAACACGGACAGCCCAACACCCACCGTCCAACACCCAACACGTCAGCCCAACACCCATCGTCCAAGACTCAACACGGACAACCCAACACCCACCGTCCAACACTCAACACGGACAGCCCAACACCCACCGTCCAACACCCAACATGGACAGTCCAACACCTACCGTCCAACACCCAACACAGACAGTCAAACACCCATCGTCCAACACCCAACACGGACAACCCAACACCCACCGTCGAACACCCAACACGGACAGTCCAACACCTACCGCCCAACACCCAACACAGAGAGCCCAACACCCATCGTCCAACAGCCAACACGGACAACCCAACACCCACCGTCCAACACCCAACACGGAGAGCCCAACACCCACCGTCCAACACCCAACCCGGACAACCCAACACCCATCGTCCAACTCCCAACACGGACAGCCCAACACCCACCGTCCAACACCCAACACGGACAACCCAACACCCATCGTCCAACACCCAACACGGACAGCCCAACACCCACCGTCCAACACCTAACACGGAGAGCCCAACACCCATTGTCCAAAACCCAACACTGAGAGCCCAACACCCAGTGCCCAACACCCAACACGGACAGCCTGACATCTACCGTCCAACACCCAACACGGAGAGCCCAACACCCACCGTCCAACGCCCAACACGGAGAGCCCAACACCCATCGTCCAACACCCAACAAGGAGAGCCCAACACCCATCGTCCAAAACCCAATGCGGAGAGCCCAACACCCATCGTCCAACATCCAACACGGACAGCCCAACACCCACTGTCCAACATCCAACACGGACAGCCCAACACCCACTGTCCAACACCCAACACGGACAGCCCAACACCCACCGTGCAACACCCAACACGGACAGCCCAACACCCACCGTGCAACACTCAACACAGAGAGCCCAACGCCCACCGTCCAACACCCAACACGGAGAGCCCAACACCCACCAACCAACACCCAACACGGACAGCCCAACACCCACCGTCCAACACCCAACACGTGGAGAGCCCAACACCCACCGTCCAACACCCAACGCGGACAGCCCAACACCCACCGTCCAACACCCAACACGGACAGCCCAACACCCACCAACCAACACCCAACACGGACAGTCCAACACCCACCGTCCAACACCCAACACGGAGAGCTCAACACCTACCGTCAAACACACAACACAGACAGCCCAACTCCCACCATCCAACACCCAACACGGATAGCCCAACACCCACCGTCCAACATCCAACATGGACAGCACTACACCCATCGTCCAACACCCAACAGGGAGACCCCAACACCCACCGTCCAACACACAACACGAACAGCCCAACTCCCACCATCCAACACACAACACGGAAAGTCCAACACCTACCGTCCAACACCCAACACAGAGAGCCCAACACCCACCGTCCAACATCCAACACAGAGAGCCCAACACCCACCGCCCAACACCCAACACGGAGAGCCCAACACCCATCGTCCAACACCCAACACGGACAGCCCAACACCCACCATCCAACACCCAACACGGACAGCCCAACACCCGCCGTCCAACACGCAACACGGACAGCCCAACATCCACCGTCCAACATCCAACATGGACAGCCCAACACCCAACACGGACAGCCCAACACCCACCGCCCAACACGGACAGTCCAGCACCCACCATGCAACACTCAACATGGACAGCCCAACACCCACCGTCCAACACCCAACACGGACAGCCCAACACACACCGTCCAACACCCAACACGTGGAGAGCCCAACACCCACAGTCAAACACCCACCGTCCAACACACAACACGGAGAGCCCAACACCCACCGTCCAACACCCAACACGGACAGCCCAACACCCAACGTCCAACACCCAACACGGACAGCCCAACACCCACCAACCAACACCCAACACAGACAGTCCAACACCCACCGTCCAACACCCAACACGGAGAGCTCAACACCTACCGTCTAACACACAACACAGACAGCCCAACTCACACCATCCAACACCCAACACGGACAACCCAACACCCATCATCCAAGACCCAACACGGACAACCTAACACCCACCGTCCAATACTCAACACGGACAGCCCAACACCCACCGTCCAACACCCAACACGTCAGCCCAACACCCATCGTCCAAGACTCAACACGGACAACCCAACACCCACCGTCCAACACTCAACACGGACAGCCCAACACCCACCGTCGAACAGCCAACACGGACAGTCCAACACCTACCGTCCAACACCCAACACAGAGAGCCCAACACCCATCGTCCAACAGCCAACACGGACAACCCAACACCCACCGTCCAACACCCAACACGGAGAGCCCAACACCCACCGTCCAACACCCAACACGGACAACCCAACACCCATCGTCCAACACCCAACACGGATAGCCCAACACCCACCGTCCAACACCCAACACGGATAACCCAACACCCATCGTCCAACACCCAACACGGACAGCCCAACACCCACCGTCCAACACCTAACACGGAGAGCCCAACACCCATCGTCCAAAACCCAACACGGAGAGCCCAACACCCAGTGTCCAACACCCAACACGGACAGCCTGACATCTACCGTCCAACACCCAACACGGAGAGCCCAACACCCACCGACCAACACCCAACACGGAGAGCCCAACACCCATCGTCCAACACCCAACACGGACAGCCCAACACCCACCGTCCAACACCCAACACGGACAGCCCAACACCCGCCGTCCAACACCCAACACGGACAGCCCAACATCCACCGTCCAACATCCAACATGGACAGCCCAACACCCACTGTCCAACACCCAACACGGACAGCCCAACACCCACCGTCCAACACCCAACACGGACAGTCCAGCACCCACCGTGCAACACTCAACACGGAGAGCCCAACGCCCACCGTCCAACACCCAACACGGACAGCCCAACACCCACCAACCAACACCCAACATGGACAGCCCAACACCCACCGTCCAACACCCAACACGGACAGCCCAACACACACCGTCCAACACCCAACACGTGGAGAGCCCAACACCCACAGTCAAACACCCACCGTCCAACACACAACACGGAGAGCCCAACACCCACCGTCCAACACCCAACACGGACAGCCCATCACCCACCGTCCAACACCCAACACGGACAGCCCAACACCCACCAACCAACACCCAACACGGACAGTCCAACACTCACCGTCCAACACCCAACACGGAGAGCTCAAAACCTACCGTATAACACACAACACGGACAGCCCAACACCCACCAACCAACACCCAACACGGACAGTCCAACACTCACCGTCCAACACCCAACACGGAGAGCTCAAAACCTACCGTATAACACACAACACAGACAGCCCAACTCACACCATCCAACACCCAACACGGACAGCCCAACACCCATCGTCCAAGACCCAACACGGACAACCCAACACCCACCGTCCAATACTCAACACGGACAGCCCAACACCCACCGTCCAACACCCAACACGTCAGCCCAACACCCATCGTCCAAGACTCAACACGGACAACCCAACACCCACCGTCCAACACTCAACACGGACAGCCCAACACCCACCGTCCAACACCCAACATGGACAGTCCAACACCTACCGTCCAACACCCAACACAGACAGTCAAACACCCATCGTCCAACACCCAACACGGACAACCCAACACCCACCGTCGAACACCCAACACGGACAGTCCAACACCTACCGCCCAACACCCAACACAGAGAGCCCAACACCCATCGTCCAACAGCCAACACGGACAACCCAACACCCACCGTCCAACACCCAACACGGAGAGCCCAACACCCACCGTCCAACACCCAACCCGGACAACCCAACACCCATCGTCCAACTCCCAACACGGACAGCCCAACACCCACCGTCCAACACCCAACACGGACAACCCAACACCCATCGTCCAACACCCAACACGGACAGCCCAACACCCACCGTCCAACACCTAACATGGAGAGCCCAACACCCATTGTCCAAAACCCAACACTGAGAGCCCAACACCCAGTGTCCAACACCCAACACGGACAGCCTGACATCTACCGTCCAACACCCAACACGGAGAGCCCAACACCCACCGTCCAACGCCCAACACGGAGAGCCCAACACCCATCGTCCAACACCCAACAAGGAGAGCCCAACACCCATCGTCCAAAACCCAATGCGGAGAGCCCAACACCCATCGTCCAACATCCAACACGGACAGCCCAACACCCACTGTCCAACATCCAACACGGACAGCCCAACACCCACTGTCCAACACCCAACACGGACAGCCCAACACCCACCGTGCAACATCCAACACGGACAGCCCAACACCCACCGTGCAACACTCAACACAGAGAGCCCAACGCCCACCGTCCAACACCCAACACGGAGAGCCCAACACCCACCAACCAACACCCAACACGGACAGCCCAACACCCACCGTCCAACACCCAACACGTGGAGAGCCCAACACCCACCGTCCAACACCCAACGCGGACAGCCCAACACCCACCGTCCAACACCCAACACGGACAGCCCAACACCCACCAACCAACACCCAACACGGACAGTCCAACACCCACCGTCCAACACCCAACACGGAGAGCTCAACACCTACCGTCAAACACACAACACAGACAGCCCAACTCCCACCATCCAACACCCAACATGGATAGCCCAACACCCACCGTCCAACATCCAACATGGACAGCACTACACCCATCGTCCAACACCCAACAGGGAGACCCCAACACCCACCGTCCAACACACAACACGAACAGCCCAACTCCCACCATCCAACACACAACACGGAAAGTCCAACACCTACCGTCCAACACCCAACACAGAGAGCCCAACACCCACCGTCCAACACCCAACACAGAGAGCCCAACACCCACCGCCCAACACCCAACACGGAGAGCCCAACACCCATCGTCCAACACCCAACACGGACAGCCCAACACCCACCATCCAACACCCAACACGGACAGCCCAACACCCGCCGTCCAACACGCAACACGGACAGCCCAACATCCACCGTCCAACATCCAACATGGACAGCCCAACACCCAACACGGACAGCCCAACACCCACCGCCCAACACGGACAGTCCAGCACCCACCATGCAACACTCAACATGGACAGCCCAACACCCACCGTCCAACACCCAACACGGACAGCCCAACACACACCGTCCAACACCCAACACGTGGAGAGCCCAACACCCACAGTCAAACACCCACCGTCCAACACACAACACGGACAGCCCAACACCCAACGTCCAACACCCAACACGGACAGCCCAACACCCACCAACCAACACCCAACACAGACAGTCCAACACCCACCGTCCAACACCCAACACGGAGAGCTCAACACCTACCGTCTAACACACAACACAGACAGCCCAACTCACACCATCCAACACCCAACACGGACAACCCAACACCCATCATCCAAGACCCAACACGGACAACCTAACACCCACCGTCCAATACTCAACACGGACAGCCCAACACCCACCGTCCAACACCCAACACGTCAGCCCAACACCCATCGTCCAAGACTCAACACGGACAACCCAACACCCACCGTCCAACACTCAACACGGACAGCCCAACACCCACCGTCGAACAGCCAACACGGACAGTCCAACACCTACCGTCCAACACCCAACACAGAGAGCCCAACACCCATCGTCCAACAGCCAACACGGACAACCCAACACCCACCGTCCAACACCCAACACGGAGAGCCCAACACCCACCGTCCAACACCCAACACGGACAACCCAACACCCATCGTCCAACACCCAACACGGATAGCCCAACACCCACCGTCCAACACCCATCACGGATAACCCAACACCCATCGTCCAACACCCAACACGGACAGCCCAACACCCACCGTCCAACACCTAACACGGAGAGCCCAACACCCATCGTCCAAAACCCAACACGGAGAGCCCAACACCCAGTGTCCAACACCCAACACGGACAGCCTGACATCTACCGTCCAACACCCAACACGGAGAGCCCAACACCCACCGCCCAACACCCAACACGGAGAGCCCAACACCCATCGTCCAACACCCAACACGGACAGCCCAACACCCACCGTCCAACACCCAACACGGACAGCCCAACACCCGCCGTCCAACACCCAACACGGACAGCCCAACATCCACCGTCCAACATCCAACATGGACAGCCCAACACCCACTGTCCAACACCCAACACGGACAGCCCAACACCCACCGTCCAACACCCAACACGGACAGTCCAGCACCCACCGTGCAACACTCAACACGGAGAGCCCAACGCCCACCGTCCAACACCCAACACGGACAGCCCAACACCCACCAACCAACACCCAACATGGACAGCCCAACACCCACCGTCCAACACCCAACACGGACAGCCCAACACACACCGTCCAACACCCAACACGTGGAGAGCCCAACACCCACAGTCAAACACCCACCGTCCAACACACAACACGGAGAGCCCAACACCCACCGTCCAACACCCAACACGGACAGCCCATCACCCACCGTCCAACACCCAACACGGACAGCCCAACACCCACCAACCAACACCCAACACGGACAATCCAACACTCACCGTCCAACACCCAACACGGAGAGCTCAAAACCTACCGTATAACACACAACACAGACAGCCCAACTCACACCATCCAACACCCAACACGGACAGCCCAACACCCATCGTCCAAGACCCAACACGGACAACCCAACACCCACCGTCCAATACTCAACACGGACAGCCCAACACCCACCGTCCAACACCCAACACGTCAGCCCAACACCCATCGTCCAAGACTCAACACGGACAACCCAACACCCACCGTCCAACACTCAACACGGACAGCCCAACACCCACCGTCCAACACCCAACATGGACAGTCCAACACCTACCGTCCAACACCCAACACAGACAGTCAAACACCCATCGTCCAACACCCAACACGGACAACCCAACACCCACCGTCGAACACCCAACACGGACAGTCCAACAACTACCGCCCAACACCCAACACAGAGAGCCCAACACCCATCGTCCAACAGCCAACACGGACAACCCAACACCCACCGTCCAACACCCAACACGGAGAGCCCAACACCCACCGTCCAACACCCAACCCGGACAACCCAACACCCATCGTCCAACACCCAACACGGACAGCCCAACACCCACCGTCCAACACCCAACACGGACAACCCAACACCCATCGTCCAACACCCAACACGGACAGCCCAACACCCACCGTCCAACACCTAACACGGAGAGCCCAACACCCATTGTCCAAAACCCAACACTGAGAGCCCAACACCCAGTGTCCAACACCCAACACGGACAGCCTGACATCTACCGTCCAACACCCAACACGGAGAGCCCAACACCCACCGTCCAACGCCCAACACGGAGAGCCCAACACCCATCGTCCAACACCCAACAAGGAGAGCCCAACACCCATCGTCCAAAACCCAATGCGGAGAGCCCAACACCCATCGTCCAACATCCAACACGGACAGCCCAACACCCACTGTCCAACATCCAACACGGACAGCCCAACACCCACTGTCCAACACCCAACACGGACAGCCCAACACCCACCGTGCAACACCCAACACGGACAGCCCAACACCCACCGTGCAACACTCAACACAGAGAGCCCAACGCCCACCGTCCAACACCCAACACGGAGAGCCCAACACCCACCAACCAACACCCAACACGGACAGCCCAACACCCACCGTCCAACACCCAACACGTGGAGAGCCCAACACCCACCGTCCAACACCCAACACGGACAGCCCAACACCCACCAACCAACACCCAACACGGACAGTCCAACACCCACCGTCCAACACCCAACACGGAGAGCTCAACACCTACCGTCAAACACACAACACAGACAGCCCAACTCCCACCATCCAACACCCAACACGGATAGCCCAACACCCACCGTCCAACATCCAACATGGACAGCACTACACCCATCGTCCAACACCCAACAGGGAGACCCCAACACCCACCGTCCAACACACAACACGAACAGCCCAACTGCCACCATCCAACACACAACACGGAAAGTCCAACACCTACCGTCCAACACCCAACACAGAGAGCCCAACACCCACCGTCCAACACCCAACACAGAGAGCCCAACACCCACCGCCCAACACCCAACACGGAGAGCCCAACACCCATCATCCAACACCCAACACGGACAGCCCAACACCCACCGTCTAACACCCAACACGGACAGCCCAACACCCGCCGTCCAACACGCAACACGGACAGCCCAACATCCACCGTCCAACATCCAACATGGACAGCCCAACACCCAACACGGACAGCCCAACACCCACCGCCCAACACGGACAGTCCAGCACCCACCATGCAACACTCAACATGGACAGCCCAACACCCACCGTCCAACACCCAACACGGACAGCCCAACACACACCGTCCAACACCCAACACGTGGAGAGCCCAACACCCACAGTCAAACACCCACCGTCCAACACACAACACGGAGAGCCCAACACCCACCGTCCAACACCCAACACGGACAGCCCAACACCCAACGTCCAACACCCAACACGGACAGCCCAACACCCACCAACCAACACCCAACACAGACAGTCCAACACCCACCGTCCAACACCCAACACGGAGAGCTCAACACCTACCGTCTAACACACAACACAGACAGCCCAACTCACACCATCCAACACCCAACACGGACAACCCAACACCCATCATCCAAGACCCAACACGGACAACCTAACACCCACCGTCCAATACTCAACACGGACAGCCCAACACCCACCGTCCAACACCCAACACGTCAGCCCAACACCCATCGTCCAAGACTCAACACGGACAACCCAACACCCACCGTCCAACACTCAACACGGACAGCCCAACACCCACCGTCGAACAGCCAACACGGACAGTCCAACACCTACCGTCCAACACCCAACACAGAGAGCCCAACACCCATCGTCCAACAGCCAACACGGACAACCCAACACCCACCGTCCAACACCCAACACGGAGAGCCCAACACCCACCGTCCAACACCCAACACGGACAACCCAACACCCATCGTCCAACACCCAACACGGACAGCCCAACACCCACCGTCCAACACCCAACACGGATAACCCAACACCCATCGTCCAACACCCAACACGGACAGCCCAACACCCACCGTCCAACACCTAACACGGAGAGCCCAACACCCATCGTCCAAAACCCAACACGGAGAGCCCAACACCCAGTGTCCTACACCCAACACGGACAGCCTGACATCTACCGTCCAACACCCAACACGGAGAGCCCAACACCCACCGTCCAACGCCCAACACGGAGAGCCCAACACCCATCGTCCAACACCCAACACGGAGAGCCCAACACCCATCGTCCAAAACCCAATGCGGAGAGCCCAACACCCATCGTCCAACATCCAACACGGACAGCCCAACACCCACTGTCCAACATCCAACACGGACAGCCCAACACCCACTGTCCAACACCCAACACGGACAGCCCAACACCCACCGTGCAACACCCAACACGGACAGCCCAACACCCACCGTGCAACACTCAACACAGAGAGCCCAACGCCCACCGTCCAACACCCAACACGGAGAGCCCAACACCCACCAACCAACACCCAACACGGACAGCCCAACACCCACCGTCCAACACCCAACACGTGGAGAGCCCAACACCCACCGTCCAACACCCAACTCGGACAGCCCAACACCCACCGTCCAACACCCAACACGGACAGCCCAACACCCACCAACCAACACCCAACACGGACAGTCCAACACCCAACGTCCAACACCCAACACGGAGAGCTCAACACCCACCGTCCAACATCCAACACGAACAGCCCAACTCCCACCATCCAACACACAACACGGAAAGTCCAACACCTACCGTCCAACACCCAACACAGAGAGCCGAACACCCACCGTCCAACACCCAACACAGAGAGCCCAACACCCACCGCCCAACACCCAACACGGAGAGCCCAACACCCATCGTCCAACACCCAACACGGACAGCCCAACACCCACCGTCCAACACCCAACACGGACAGCCCAACACCCGCCGTCCAACACCCAACACGGACAGCCCAACATCCACCGTCCAACATCCAACATGGACAGCCCAACACCCACTGTCCAACACCCAACACGGACAGCCCAACACCCACCGCCCAACACGGACAGTCCAGCACCCACCGTGCAACACTCAACACGGACAGCCCAACACCCACCGTCCAACACCCAACACGGACAATCCAACACCTACCGTCCAACACCCAACACAGACAGTCCAACACCCATCGTCCAACACCCAACACGGACAACCCAACACCCACCGTCGAACACCCAACACGGACAGTCCAACACCTGCCGTCCAACACCCAACACAGAGAGCCCAACACCCATCGTCCAACAGCCAACACGGACAACCCAACACCCACCGTCCAACACCCAACACGGACAGCCCAACACCCAGTGTCCAACACCCAACACGGAGAGCCCTACACCCATCGTCCAACACCCAACACGGACAACCCAACACCCACCGTCCAACACCCAACACGGAGAGCCCAACACCCACCGTCCAACACCCAACACGGACAACCCAACACCCATCGTCCAACACCCAACACGCACAGCCCAACACCCACCGTCCAACACCCAACACGGACAACCCAACACCCATCGTCCAACACCCAACACGGACAGCCCAACACCCACCGCCCAACACCTAACACGGAGAGCACAACACCCATCGTCCAAAACCCAACACGGAGAGCCCAACACCCAGTGTCCAACACCCAACACGGACAGCCTGACATCTACCGTCCAACACCCAACACGGAGAGCCCAACACCCACCGTCCAACTCCCAACACGGATGGCCCAACACCCATCGTCCAACACCCAACACGGAGAGCCCAACACCCATCGTCGAAAACCCAATGCGGAGAGCCCAACACCCATCGTCCAAAACCCAACACGGAGAGCCCAACACCCAGTGTCCAACACCCAACACGGACATCCTGACATCTACCGTCCAACACCGAACACGGAGAGCCCAACACCCACCGTCCAACGCCCAACATGGAGAGCCCAACACCCAGTGTCCAACACCCAACACGGACAGCCCAACACCCAGTGTCCAACACCCATTGTCCAACACCCAACACGGACAGCCCAAAACCCAGTGTCCAACACCCACCGTCCAACACTCAACACGGAGAGCCCAACACCCACCGTCCAACACCCAACACGGACACCCCAACACCCACCGTTCAACACCCAACACGGACAGCCCAACACCCACCAACCAACACCCAACACGGACCGTCCAACACCCAACACGGACAGCCCAAGACCCGCCGTCCAAAACCCAACACGGACAACCCAACACCCATCGTCCAACACCCAACACGGACAGCCCAACACCCACCGTCCAACACCTAACACGGAGAGCCCAACACCCATCGTCCAAAACCCAACACGGAGAGCCCAACACCCAGTGTCCAACACCCAACACGGACAGCCTGACATCTACCGTCCAACACCCAACACGGAGAGCCCAACACCCACCGTCCAACGCCCAACACGGAGAGCCCAACACCCAGCGTCCAACACCCAACACGGAGAGCCCAACACCCATCGTCCAAAACCCAATGCGGAGAGCCCAACACCCATCGTCCAACATCCAACACGGACAGCCCAACACCCACTGTCCAACATCCAACACGGACAGCCCAACACCCACTGTCCAACACCCAACACGGACAGCCCAACACCCACCGTGCAACACCCAACACGGACAGCCCAACACCCACCGTGCAACACTCAACACAGAGAGCCCAACGCCCACCGTCCAACACCCAACACGGAGAGCCCAACACCCACCAATCAACACCCAACACGGACAGCCCAACACCCACTGTCCAACACCCAACACGGACAGCCCAACACCCACCAACCAACACCCAACACGGACAGTCCAACACCCACCGTCCAACACCCAACACGGAGAGCTCAACACCTACCGTCAAACACACAACACAGACAGCCCAACTCCCACCATCCAACACCCAACACGGATAGCCCAACACCCACCGTCCAACATCCAACATGGACAGCACTACACCCATCGTCCAACACCCAACAGGGAGAGCCCAACACCCATCGTCCAAAACCCAATGCGGAGAGCCCAACACCCAGTGTCCAACACCCAACACGGACAGCCTGACATCTACCGTCCAACACCCAACACGGAGAGCCCAACACCCACCGTCCAACGCCCAACACGGAGAGCCCAACACCCATCGTCCAACACCCAACACGGAGAGCCCAACACCCATCGTCCAAAACCCAATGCGGAGAGCCCAACACCCATCGTCCAACATCCAACACGGACAGCCCAACACCCACTGTCCAACATCCAACACGGACAGCCCAACACCCACTGTCCAACACCCAACACGGACAGCCCAACACCCACCGTGCAACACCCAACACGGACAGCCCAACACCCACCGTGCAACACTCAACACAGAGAGCCCAACGCCCACCGTCCAACACCCAACACGGAGAGCCCAACACCCACCAACCAACGCCCAACACGGACAGCCCAACACCCACCGTCCAACACCCAACACGTGGAGAGCCCAACACCCACCGTCCAACACCCAACGCGGACAGCCCAACACCCACCGTCCAACACCCAACACGGACAGCCCAACACCCACCAACCAACACCCAACACGGAGAGCTCAACACCTACCGTCAAACACACAACACAGACAGCCCAACTCCCACCATCCAACACCCAACACGGATAGCCCAACACCCACCGTCCAACATCCAACATGGACAGCACTATACCCATCGTCCAACACCCAACAGGGAGACCCCAACACCCACCGTCCAACACACAACACGAACAGCCCAACTCCCACCATCCAACACACAACACTGAAAGTCCAACACCTACCGTCCAACACCCAACACAGAGAGCCCAACACCCACCGTCCAACACCCAACACAGAGAGACCAACACCCACCGCCCAACACCCAACACGGAGAGCCCAACACCCATCGTCCAACACCCAACACGGACAGCCCAACACCCACCAACCAACACCCAACATGGACAGCCCAACACCAACCGTCCAACACCCAACATGGACAGCCCAACACACACCGTCCAACACCCAACACGTGGAGAGCCCAACACCCACAGTCAAACACCCACCGTCCAACACACAACACGGAGAGCCCAACACCCACCGTCCAACACCCAACACGGACAGCCCAACACCCACCGTCCAACACCCAACACGGACAGCCCAACACCCACCAACCAACACCCAACACAGACAGTCCAACACCCACCGTCCAACACCCAACACGGAGAGCTCAACACCTACCGTCTAACACACAACACAGACAGCCCAACTCACACCATCCAACACCCAACACGGACAGCCCAACACCCATCATCCAAGACCCAACACGGACAACCCAACACCCACCGTCCAATACTCAACACGGACAGACCAACACCCACCGTCCAACACCCAATACGTCAGCCCAACACCCATCGTCCAAGACTCAACACGGACAACCCAACACCCACCGTCCAACACTCAACACGGACAGCCCAACACCCACCGTCGAACACCCAACACGGACAGTCCAACACCTACCGTCCAACACCCAACACAGAGAGCCCAACACCCATCGTCCAACAGCCAACACGGACAACCCAACACCCACCGTCCAACACCCAACACGGAGAGCCCAACACCCACCGTCCAACACCCAACACGGACAACCCAACACCCATCGTCCAACACCCAACACGGACAGCCCAACACGCACCGTCCAACACCCAACACGGACAACCCAACACCCATCGTCCAACACCCAACACGGACAGCCCAACACCCACCGTCCAACACCTAACACGGAGAGCCCAACACCCATCGTCCAAAACCCAACACGGAGAGCCCAACACCCAGTGTCCAACACCCAAAACGGACAGCCTGACATCTACCGTCCAACACCCAACACGGAGAGCCCAACACCCACCGTGCAACACCCAACACGGACAGCCCAACACCCACCGTGCAACACTCAACACAGAGAGCCCAACGCCCACCGTCCAACCCCCAACACGGAGAGCCCAACACCCACCAACCAACACCCAACACGGACAGCCCAACACCCACCGTCCAACACCCAACACGTGGAGAGCCCAACACCCACCGTCCAACACCCAACACGGACAGCCCAACACCCACCGTCCAACACCCAATACGGACAACCCAACACCCACCAACCAACACCCAACACGGACAGTCCAACACCCACCGTCCAACACCCAACACGGAGAGCTCAACACCCACCGTCCAACATCCAACATGGACAGCACTACACCCATCGTCCAACACCCAACAGGGAGACCCCAACACCCACCGTCCAACACACAACACGAACAGCCCAACTCCCACCATCCAACACACAACACGGAAAGTCCAATACCTACCGTCCAACACCGAACACAGAGAGCCCAACACCCACCGTCCAACACCCAACACGGACAGCCCAACACCCACCGTCCAACACCCAACACGGACAGCCCAACACCCGCCGTCCAACACCCAACACGGACAGCCCAACATCCACCGTCCAACATCCAACATGGACAGCCCAACACCCACTGTCCAACACCCAACACGGACAGCCCAAAACCCACCGCCCAACACGGACAGTCCAGCACCCACCGTGCAACACTCAACACGGAGAGCCCAACGCCCACCGTCCAACACCCAACACGGACAGCCCAACACCCACCAACCAACACCCAACATGGACAGCCCAACACCCAGCGTCCAACACCCAACACGGACAGCCCAACACATACCGTCCAACACCCAACACGTGGAGAGCCCAACACCCACAGTCAAACACCCACCGCCCAACACCCAACACGGAGAGCCCAACACCCATCGTCCAACACCCAACACGGACAGTCCAACACCTACCGTCCAACACCCAACACAGAGAGCCCAACACCCATCGTCCAACAGCCAACACGGACAACCCAACACCCACCGTCCAACAGCCAACACGGAGAGCCCAACACCCACCGTCCAACACCCAACACGGACAACCCAACACCCATCGTCCAACACCCAACACGGACAGCCCAACACCCACCGTCCAACCCCCAACACGGACAACCCAACACCCATCGTCCAACACCCAACACGGAAAGCCCAACACCCACCGTCCAACACCTAACACGGAGAGCCCAACACCCATCGTCCAAAACCCAACACGGAGAGCCCAACACCCAGTGTCCAACAACCAACACGGACAGCCTGACATTTACCGTCCAACACCCAACACGGAGAGCCCAACACCCACCGTCCAACGCCCAACACGGAGAGCCCAACACCCATCGTCCAACACCCAACACGGAGAGCCCAACACCCATCGTCCAAAACCCAATGCGGAGAGCCCAACACCCATCGTCCAACATCCAACACGGACAGCCCAACACCCACTGTCCAACATCCAACACGGACAGCCCAACACCCACTGTCCAACACCCTACACGGACAGCCCAACACCCTCCGTGCAACACCCAACACGGACAGCCCAACACCCACCGTGCAACACTCAACACAGAGAGCCCAACGCCCACCGTCCAACACCCAACACGGAGAGCCCAACACCCACCAACCAACACCCAACACGGACAGCCCAACACCCACTGTCCAACACCCAACACGTGGAGAGCCCAACACCCACCGTCCAACACCCAACACGGACAGCCCAACACCCACCGTCCAGCACCCAACACGGACAGCCCAACACCCACCAACCAACACCCAACACGGACAGTCCAACACCCACCATCCAACACCCAACACGGAGAGCTCAACACCCACCGTCCAACATCCAACATGGACAGCACTACACCCATCGTCCAACACCCAACAGGGAGACCCCAACACCCACCGTCCAACACACAACACGAACAGCCCAACTCCCACCATCCAACACACAACACGGAAATTCCAATACCTACCGTCCAACACCGAACACAGAGAGCCCAACACCCACCGTCCAACACCCAACACAGAGAGCCCAACACCCACCGCCCAACACCCAACACGGAGAGCCCAACACCCATCGTCCAACACCCAACACGGACAGCCCAACACCCACCGTCCAACACCCAACACGGACAGCCCAACACCCACCGTCCAACACCCAACACGGACAGCCCAACATCCACGGTCCAACATCCAACATGGACAGCCCAACACCCACTGTCCAACACCCAACACGGACAGCCCAACACCCACCGCCCAACACGGACAGTCCAGCACCCACCGTGCAACACTCAACACGGAGAGCCCAACGCCCACCGTCCAACACCCAACACGGACAGCCCAACACCCACCAACCAACACCCAACATGGACAGCCCAACACCCAGCGTCCAACACCCAACACGGACAGCCCAACACACACCGTCCAACACCCAACACGTGGAGAGCCCAACACCCACAGTCAAACACCCACCACCCAACACCCAACACGGAGAGCCCAACACCCATCGTCCAACAAGCAACACGGACAGCCCAACACCCACCGTCCAACACCCAACACGGACAGCCCAACACCCGCCGTCCAACACCCAACACGGACAGCCCAACATCCACCGTCCAACATCCAACATGGACAGCCCAACACCCACTGTCCAACACCCAACACGGACAGCCCAACACCCACCGCCCAACACGGACAGTCCAGCACCCACCGTGCAACACTCAACACGGAGAGCCCAACGCCCACCGTCCAACACCCAACACGGACAGCCCAACACCCACCAACCAACACCCAACATGGACAGCCCAACACCCAGCGTCCAACACCCAACACGGACAGCCCAACACACACCGTCCAACACCCAACACGTGGAGAGCCCAACACACACAGTCAAACACCAACCGTCCAACACACAACACGGAGAGCCCAACACCCACCGTCCAACACCCAACACGGACAGCCCAACACCCACCGTCCAACACCCAACACGGACAGCCCAACACCCACCAACCAACACCCAACACAGACAGTCCAACACCCACCGTCCGACACCCAACACGGAGAGCTCAACACCTACCGTCTAACACACAACACAGACAGCCCAACTCACACCATCCAACACCCAACACGGACAGCCCAACACCCATCATCCAAGACCCAACACGGACAACCCAACACCCACCGTCCAATACTCAACACGGACAGCCCAACACCCACCGTCCAACACCCAACACGTCAGCCCAACACCCATCGTCCAAGACTCAACACGGACAACCCAACACCCACCGTCCAACACTCAACACGGACAGCCCAACACCCACCGTCCAACACCCAACACGGACAATCCAACACCTACCGTCCAACACCCAACACAGACAGTCCAACACCCATCGTCCAACACCCAACACGGACAACCCAAAACCCACCGTCGAACACGCAACACGGACAGTCCAACACCTGCCGTCCAACACCCAACACAGAGAGCCCAACACCCATCGTCCAACAGCCAACACGGACAACCCAACACCCACCGTCCAACACCCAACACGGACAGCCCAACACCCAGTGTCCAACACCCAACACGGAGAGCCCTACACCCATCGTCCAACACACAACACGGACAACCCAACACCCACCGTCCAACACCCAACACGGAGAGCCCAACACCCACCGTCCAACACCCAACACGGACAACCCAACACCCATCGTCCAACACCCAACACGCACAGCCCAACACCCACTGTCCAACACCCAACACGGACAACCCAACACCCATCGTCCAACACCCAACACGGACAGCCCAACACCCACCGTCCAACACCTAACACGGAGAGCCCAACACCCATCGTCCAAAACCCAACACGGAGAGCCCAACACCCAGTGTCCAACACCCAACACGGACAGCCTGACATCTACCGTCCAACACCCAACACGGAGAGCCCAACACCCACCTTCCAACGCCCAACACGGAGAGCCCAACACCCATTGTCCAACACCCAACACGGAGAGCCCAACACCCATCGTCCAAAACCCAATGCGGAGAGCCCAACACCCATCGTCCAAAACCCAACACGGAGAGCCCAACACCCAGTGTCCAACACCCAACACGGACATCCTGACATCTACCGTCCAACACCCAACACGGAGAGCCCAACACCCACCGTCCAACGCCCAACATGGAGAGCCCAACACCCAGTGTCCAACACCCAACACGGACAGCCCAACACCCAGTGTCCAACACCCATTGTCCAACACCCAACACGGACAGCCCAAAACCCAGTGTCCAACACCCACCGTCCAACACTCAACACGGAGAGCCCAACACCCACCGTCCAACACCCAACACGGACACCCCAACACCCACCGTTCAACACCCACCACGGACAGCCCAACACCCACCAACCAACACCCAACACGGACCGTCCAACACCCAATACGGACAGCCCAACACCCACCGTCCAACATTCAACACGGACAGCCCGACACCCACCGTCCAACACCCAACACGGAGAGCCCAACACCCACCGTCCAACATCCAACACGGACAGCCAAACACCCACCGTCCAACACCCAACACAGACAGTCCAACACCCATCGTCCAACACCCAACACGGACAGCCCAATACCCACCGTCCAACACTCAACACGGAGAGCCCAACACCCACCAACCAACACCCAACACGGTCAGCCCAACACCCACCGTCCAACACCCAACACGGGCAGCCCAACGCCCACCGTCCAACACCCAACACAGACAGTTCAACACCCACCGTTCAACACCCAACACGGACAACCCAACACCCACCGTCCAACACTCAACACGGAGAGCCCAACACCCATCGTCCAACACCCAACACGGACAGCCCAACACCCACCGTCCAACACCCAACACAGACAGCCCAACACCCACCGTCCAACACCCAACACGGACAGCCCAACACCCACCAACCAACACTCAACACGGACAGCCCAACACCCATCGTCCAACACCCAACACGGACAGTCCAACACCCAGTGTAAAACACCCAATACGGACAGCCCAACACCCACCGTCCAACACCCAACACGGACAGCCCAACACCCATCGACAAACACACAACACAGACAGTCCAACACCCACCGTCCAACACACAACACGGACAGCCCAACTCCCACCATCCAACACACAACATGGAAAGTCCAACCCCTACCGTCCAACACCCAACACAGAGAGCCCAACACCCATCATCCAACACCCAACACGGACAGCCCAACACCCACTGTCCAACATCCAAAACGGACAGCCCAACACCCACCGTCCAACATCCAACACGGACAGCCCAACACCCTCCGTCCAACACCCAACACAGAGAGCCCAACACCCACCGTCCAACACCCAACACGGACACCCCAACACCCACCGTCCAAAACCAGCCGTCCAACACCCAACACGGAGAGCCCAACACCCACCATCCAACATCCAACACGGACAGCCCAACACCCACCGTCCAACACCCAACACGGAGAGCCCAATACACACCAACCAACACCCAAGACGGACCGCCCAACACCCATCGTCCAACACCCAACACGGACAGCCCAACACCCACCGTCCAACACCCAACACGGACAGCCCAACACCCACAGTCCAACACCCAACACGGACAGCCCAACAGCCACCGTCCAACACCCAACACGGACAGCCCAACACCCACCGTCCAACACCCAACACGGATAGCCCAACACCCACCGTCCAACACCCAACACGGACAGCCCAAAACCCACCGTCCGACACCCAACATGGACAGCCCAACACCCACAGTCCAACACGCAACACGGACAGCTCAACACCCGCCGTCCAACACCCAACACGGACAGCCCAACACCTACCGTCCAACACTCAACACGGACAGCCCAACACCCGCCGTCCAACACCCAACACGGACAGCCCAACACCCGCCGTCCAACACCCAACACGGAGAGCCCAACACCCGCCGTCCAACACCCAACACGGACACCCCAACAACCACCGTCCAAAACCAGCCGTCCAACACCCAACACGGAGAGCCCAACACCCACCATCCAACATCCAACACGGACAGCCCAACACCCACCGTCCAACACCCAACACGGAGAGCCCAATACACACCAACCAACACCCAATACGGACCGCCCAACACCCATCGTCCAACACCCAACACGGACAGCCCAACACCCACCGTTCAACACCCAACACGGACAGCCCAACACCCACAGTCCAACACCCAACACGGACAGCCCAACAGCCACCGTCCAACACCCAACACGGACAGCCCAACACCCACCGTCCAACACCCAACACCGATAGCCCAACACCCACCGTCCAACACCCAACACGGACAGCCCAAAACCCACCGTCCGACACCCAACATGGACAGCCCAACACCCACAGTCCAACACGCAACACGGACAGCTCAACACCCGCCGTCCAACACCCAACACGGACAGCCCAACACCTACCGTCCAACACTCAACACGGACAGCCCAACACCCGCCGTCCAACACCCAACACGGACAGCCCAACACCCGCCGTTCAACACCCAACACGGAGAGCCCAACACCCATCGTCGAACACTCAACACGGACAGCCCAACACCCACCGTCCAACACACACCACGGACAGCCCAACTCCTACCATCCAACACACAACACGGAAAGTCCAACACCTACCGTCCAACACCCAACACAGAGTGCACAACACCCATCGTCCAACACCCAACACGGACAGCCCAACACCCACCGTCCAAAACCCAACACGGAGAGCCCAACACCCATCGTCCAACACCCAACACGGACAGCCCAACACCCACCGTCCAACACCCAACACGGACAGCCCAACACCCGCCGTCCAACACCCAACACGGACAGCCCAACATCCACCGTCCAACATCCAACACGGACAGCCCAACACCCACTGTCCAACACCCAACACGGACAGCCCAAAACCCACCGTCCAACACCCAACACGGACAGCCCAACACCCACCGTGCAACACTCAACACGGAGAGCCCAACGCCCACCGTCGAACACCCAACACGGAGAGCCCAACACCCACCAACCAACACCCAACACGGACAGCCCAACAGCCACCGTCCAACACCCAACAGGTGGAGAGCCCAACACCCACCGTCCAACACCCAACACGGACAGCCCAACACCCACCGTCCAATACCCAACACGGACAGCCCAACACCCACCAACCAACACCCAACACGGACAGTCCAACACCCACCGTCCAGCACCCAACACGGATAGCCCAACACCCACCGTCCAACACCCAACACTGACAGCACTACACCCATCGTCCAACACCCAACACGGAGACCCCAACACCCACCGTCTAACACACAACACAGACAGCCCAACACCCACCGTCCAACACCCAACACGGACAGCCCAAAACCCACCGTCCGACACCCAACATGGACAGCCCAACACCCACAGTCCAACACGCAACACGGACAGCCCAACACCCGCCGTCCAACACCCAACACGGACAGCCCAACACCTACCGTCCAACACTCAACACGGACAGCCCAACACCCGCCGTACAACACCCAACACGGACAGCCCAACACCCATCGTCGAACACTCAACACGGACAGCCCAACACCCACCGTCCAACACACAACACGGACAGCCCAACTCCCACCATCTAACACACAACACGGAAAGTCCAACACCTACCGTCCAACACCCAACACAGAGTGCCCAACACCCATCGTCCAACACCCAACACGGACAGCCCAACACCCACCGTCCAAAACCCAACACGGAGAGCCCAACACCCATCGTCCAACACCCAACACGGACAGCCCAACACCCACCGTCCAACACCCAACACGGACAGCCCAACACCTGCCGTCCAACACCCAACACGGACAGCCCAACATCCACCGTCCAACATCCAACACGGACAGCCCAACACCCACTGTCCAACACCCAACACGGACAGCCCAACACGCACCGTCCAACACCCAACACGGACAGCCCAACACCCACCGTGCAACACTCAACACGGAGAGCCCAACGCCCACCGTCCAACACCCAACACGGAGAGCCCAACACCCACCAACCAACACCCAACACGGACAGCCCAACACCCACCGTCCAACACCCAACACGTGGAGAGCCCAACACCCACCGTCCAACACCCAACACGGACAGCCCAACACCCACCGTCCAATACCCAACACGGACAGCCCAACACCCACCAACCAACACCCAACACGGACAGTCCAACACCCACCGTCCAACACCCAACACGGATAGCCCAACACCCACCGTCCAACACCCAACACTGGCAGCACTACACCCATCGTCCAACACCCAACACGGAGACCCCAACACCCACCGTCTAACACACAACACAGACAGCCCAACACCCACCGTCCAACACACAACACGGACAGCCCAACTCCCACCATCCAACACATAACACGGAAAGTCCAACTCCTACCGTCCAACACCCAACACAGAGAGCCCAACACCCACCGTCCAACACCCAACACAGAGAGCCCAACACCCACCGCCCAACACCCAACACGGAGAGCCCAACACCCATCGTCCAACACCCAACACGGACAGCCCAACACCCACCGTCCAACACCCAACACGGACAGCCCAACACCCGCCGTCCAACACCCAACACGGACAGCCCAACATCCACCGTCCAACATCCAACATGGACAGCCCAACACCCACCGTCCAACACCCAACACGGACAGCCCAACGCCCACCATCCAACATCCAATACGGACAGCCCAACACCCACCAACCAACACCCAACATGGACAGCCCAACACCCACCGTCCAACACCCAACACGGACAGCCCAACACACACCGTCCAACACACAACACGTGGAGAGCCCAACACCCACAGTCAAACACCCACCGTCCAACACACAACACGGAGAGCCCAACACCAACCGTCCAACACCCAACACGGACAGCCCAACACCCACCGTCCAACACCCAACACGGACAGAACAACACCCACCAACCAACACCCAACACGGACAGTCCAACACCCACCGTCCAACACCCAACACGGAGAGCTCAACACCTTCCGTCTAACACACAACACAGACAGCCCAACTCCCACCATCCAACACCCAACACGGACAGCCCAACACCCATCGTCCAAGACCCAACACGGACAACCCAACACCCACCGTCCAATACTCAACACGGACTGCCCAACACCCACCGTCCAACACCCAACACGTCAGCCCAACACCCATCGTCCAAGACTCAACATGGACAACCCAACACCCACCGTCCAACACTCAACACGGACAGCTCAACACCCACCGTCCAACACCCAACACGGACAGTCCAAAACCTACCGTCCAACACCCAACACAGACAGTCCAACACCAATCGTCCAACACCCAACACGGACAACCCAACACCCACCGTCCAACACCCAACACGGACAGTCCAACCCCTACCGTCCAACACCCAACACAGAGAGCACTACACCCATCGACCAACACCCAACACGGACAACCCAACACCCACCGTCCAACACCCAACACGGACAGCCCAACACCCAGTGTCCAACACCCAACACGGAGAGCCCTACACCCATCGTCCAACACCCAACATGGATAACCCAACACCCACCGTCCAACACCCAACACGGAGAGCCCAACACCCACCGTCCAACACCCAACACGGACAACCCAACACCCATCGTCCAACACCCAACACGGACAGCCCAACACCCACCGTCCAACACCCAACACGGACAACCCAAGACCCATCGTCCAACACCCAACACGGACAGCCCAACACCCACCGTTCAACACTTAACACGGAGAGCCCAACACCCATCGTCCAAAACCCAACACGGAGAGACCAACACCCAGTATCCAACACCCAACACGGACAGCCTGACATCTACATTCCAACACCCAACACGGAGAGCCCAACACCCACCGTCCAACGCCCAACACGGAGAGCCCAACACCCATCGTCCAACACCCAACACGGAGAGCCCAACACCCATCGTCCAAAACCCAATGCGGAGAGCCCAACACCCATCGTCCAACACCCAACACGGACAGCCCAACACCCAGTGTCCAACACCCATCGTCCAACACCCAACATGGACAGCCCAACACCCAGTGTCCAACACCCACCGTCCAACACTCAACACGGAGAGCCCAACACCCACCGTCCAACACCCAACACGGACACCCCAACACCCACCGTCCAACACCCAACACGGACAGCCCAAGTCCCGCCGTACAACACCCAACACGGAAAGCACAACACCCACCGTCCAACATCCAACACGGAGAGCCCGACACCCACCGTCCAACACCCAACACGGAGAGCCCAACACCCACCATCCAACATCCAACACGGACAGCCCAACACCCACCGTCCAACACCCAACACAGACAGTCCAACACCCACCGTCCAACACCCAACACGGAGAGCCCAACACCCATCGTCCAACACCCAACACGGACAGCCCAATACCCACCGTCCAACACTCAACACAGAGAGCCCAACACCCACCAACCAACACCCAACACGGACAGCCCAACACCCACCGTCCAACACCCAACACGGACAGCCCAACGTCCACCGTCCAACACCCAACACAGACAGTCCAACACCCACCGTCCAACACCCAACACGGACAACCCAACACCCACCGTCCAACACTCAACACGGAGAGCCCAACACCCATCGTCCAACACCCAACACGGACAGCCCAACACCCACCGTCCAACACCCAACAGGGACAGCCCAACACCCACCGTCCAACACCCAACACGGACAGCCCAACACCCACCAACCAACACTCAACACGGACAGCCCAACACCCATCGTCCAACACCCAACACGGACAGTTGAACGCCCAGTGTAAAACACCCAACACGGACAGCCCAACACCCACCGTCCAACACCCAACACGGACAGCGCAACACCCATCGTCCAACACCCAACACGGACAGTCCAACACCCACCGTCCAACACACAGCACGGACAGCCCAACTCCCACCATCCAACACACAACACGGAAAGTCCAACACCTACCGTCCAACACCCAACACAGAGAGCCCAACACCCATCATCCAACACCCAACACCGAGAGCCCAACACCCATCGTCCAACGCCCAACACGGTGAGCCCAACACCCATCATCCAACACCCAACACGTACAGCCCAACACCCACCGTCCAACACCCAACACGGAGAGCCCAACACCCACCAACCAACACCCAACACGGACAGCCCAACATCCACCGTCCAACATCCAACACGGACAGCCCAACACCCACTGTCCAACACCCAACACGGACAGCCCAACACGCACCGTCCAACACCCAACACGGACAGCCCAACACCCACCGTGCAACACTCAACACGGAGAGCCCAACGCCCACCGTCCAACACCCAACACGGAGAGCCAAACACCCACCAACCAACACCCAACACGGACAGCCCAACACCCACCGTCCAACACCCAACACGTGGAGAGCCCAACACCCACCGTCCAACACCCAACACGGACAGCCCAACACCCACCGTCCAATACCCAACACGGACAGCCCAACACCCACCAACCAACACCCAACACGGACAGTCCAACACCCACCGTCCAACACCCAACACGGATAGCCCAACACCCACCGTCCAACACCCAACACTGGCAGCACTACACCCATCGTCCAACACCCAACACGGAGACCCCAACACCCACCGTCTAACACACAACACAGACAGCCCAACACCCACCGTCCAACACACAACACGGACAGCCCAACTCCCACCATCCAACACACAACACGGAAAGTCCAACTCCTACCGTCCAACACCCAACACAGAGAGCCCAACACCCACCGTCCAACACCCAACACAGGGAGCCCAACACCCACCGCCCAACACCCAACACGGAGAGCCCAACACCCATCGTCCAACACCCAACACGGACAGCCCAACACCCACCGTCCAACACCCAACACGGACAGCCCAACACCCGCCGTCCAACACCCAACACGGACAGCCCAACATCCACCGTCCAACATCCAACATGGACAGCCCAACACCCACCGTCCAACACCCAACACGGACAGCCCAACGCCCACCATCCAACATCCAATACGGACAGCCCAACACCCACCAACCAACACCCAACATGGACAGCCCAACACCCACCGTCCAACACCCAACACGGACAGCCCAACACACACCGTCCAACACACAACACGTGGAGAGCCCAACACCCACAGTCAAACACCCACCGTCCAACACACAACACGGAGAGCCCAACACCAACCGTCCAACACACAACACGGACAGCCCAACACCCACCGTCCAACACCCAACACGGACAGAACAACACCCACCAACCAACACCCAACACGGACAGTCCAACACCCACCGTCCAACACCCAACACGGAGAGCTCAACACCTTCCGTCTAACACACAACACAGACAGCCCAACTCCCACCATCCAACACCCAACACGGACAGCCCAACACCCATCGTCCAAGACCCAACACGGACAACCCAACACCCACCGTCCAATACTCAACACGGACAGCCCAACACCCACCGTCCAACACCCAACACGTCAGCCCAACACCCATCGTCCAAGACTCAACATGGACAACCCAACACCCACCGTCCAACACTCAACACGGACAGCTCAACACCCACCGTCCAACACCCAACACGGACAGTCCAAAACCTACCGTCCAACACCCAACACAGACAGTCCAACACCAATCGTCCAACACCCAACACGGACAACCCAACACCCACCGTCCAACACCCAACACGGACAGTCCAACCCCTACCGTCCAACACCCAACACAGAGAGCACTACACCCATCGACCAACACCCAACACGGACAACCCAACACCCACCGTCCAACACCCAACACGGACAGCCCAACACCCAGTGTCCAACACCCAACACGGAGAGCCCTACACCCATCGTCCAACACCCAACATGGATAACCCAACACCCACCGTCCAACACCCAACACGGAGAGCCCAACACCCACCGTCCAACACCCAACACGGACAACCCAACACCCATCGTCCAACACCCAACACGGACAGCCCAACACCCACCGTCCAACACCCAACACGGACAACCCAAGACCCATCGTCCAACACCCAACACGGACAGCCCAACACCCACAGTTCAACACTTAACACGGAGAGCCCAACACCCATCGTCCAAAACCCAACACGGAGAGACCAACACCCAGTATCCAACACCCAACACGGACAGCCTGACATCTACATTCCAACACCCAACACGGAGAGCCCAACACCCACCGTCCAACGCCCAACACGGAGAGCCCAACACCCATCGTCCAACACCCAACACGGAGAGCCCAACACCCATCGTCCAAAACCCAATGCGGAGAGCCCAACACCCATCGTCCAACACCCAACACGGACAGCCCAACACCCAGTGTCCAACACCCATCGTCCAACACCCAACATGGACAGCCCAACACCCAGTGTCCAACACCCACCGTCCAACACTCAACACGGAGAGCCCAACACCCACCGTCCAACACCCAACACGGACACCCCAACACCCACCGTCCAACACCCAACACGGACAGCCCAAGTCCCGCCGTACAACACCCAACACGGAAAGCACAACACCCACCGTCCAACATCCAACACGGAGAGCCCGACACCCACCGTCCAACACCCAACACGGAGAGCCCAACACCCACCATCCAACATCCAACACGGACAGCCCAACACCCACCGTCCAACACCCAACACAGACAGTCCAACACCCACCGTCCAACACCCAACACGGAGAGCCCAACACCCATCGTCCAACACCCAACACGGACAGCCCAATACCCACCGTCCAACACTCAACACAGAGAGCCCAACACCCACCAACCAACACCCAACACGGACAGCCCAACACCCACCGTCCAACACCCAACACGGACAGCCCAACGTCCACCGTCCAACACCCAACACAGACAGTCCAACACCCACCGTCCAACACCCAACACGGACAACCCAACACCCACCGTCCAACACTCAACACGGAGAGCCCAACACCCATCGTCCAACACCCAACACGGACAGCCCAACACCCACCGTCCAAGACCCAACAGGGACAGCCCAACACCCACCGTCCAACACCCAACACGGACAGCCCAACACCCACCAACCAACACTCAACACGGACAGCCCAACACCCATCGTCCAACACCCAACACGGACAGTTGAACGCCCAGTGTAAAACACCCAACACGGACAGCCCAACACCCACCGTCCAACACCCAACACGGACAGCGCAACACCCATCGTCCAACACCCAACACGGACAGTCCAACACCCACCGTCCAACACACAGCACGGACAGCCCAACTCCCACCATCCAACACACAACACGGAAAGTCCAACACCTACCGTCCAACACCCAACACAGAGAGCCCAACACCCATCATCCAACACCCAACACCGAGAGCCCAACACCCATCGTCCAACGCCCAACACGGTGAGCCCAACACCCATCATCCAACACCCAACACGTACAGCCCAACACCCACCGTCCAACACCCAACACGGAGAGCCCAACACCCACCAACCAACACCCAACACGGACAGCCCAACACCCACCGTCCAACATCCAACACAGAGAGCCCAACACCCATCATCCAACACCCAACACCGAGAGCCCAACACCCATCGTCCAACACCCAACACGGTGAGCCCAACACCCATCATCCAACACCCAACACGTACAGCCCAACACCCACCGTCCAACACCCAACACGGAGAGCCCAACACCCACCAACCAACACCCAACACGGACAGCCCAACACCCACCGTCCAACATCCAACACGGACAGCCCAACACCCACCGTCCAACACCCAACACGGATAGCCCAACACCCACTGTCCAACACCCAACACGGACAGCCCAACACCCACCGTCCAACACCCAACACGGACAGCCCAACACCCACCGTGCAACACTCAACACGGAGAACCCAACGCCCACCGTCCAACACCCAACAGGGAGAGCCCAACACCCACCAACCAACACCCAACACGGACAGCCCAACACCCACCGTCCAACACCCAACATGTGGAGAGACCAACACCCACCGTCCAACACCCAACACGGACAGCCCAACACCCACCGTCCAATACCCAACAAGGACAGCCCAACACCCACCAAACAACACCCAACACGGACAGTCCAACACCCACCGTCCAACACCCAACAAGGAGAGCTCAACACCTACCGTCTAACACACAACACAGACAGCCCAACTCCCACCATCCAACACCCAACACGGATAGCCCAACACCCACCGTCCAACACCCAACACTGAAAGCACTACACCCATCGTCCAACACCCAACACGGAGACCCCAACACCCACCGTCTAACACACAACACAGACAGCCCAACACCCACCGTCCAACACACAACACGGACAGCCCAACTCCCACAATCCAACACACAACACGGAAAGTCCAACTCCTACCGTCCAACACCCAACACAGAGAGCCCAACACCCACCGTCCAACACCCAACACAGAGAGCCCAACACCCACCGCCCAACACCCAACCCGGAGAGCCCAACACCCATCGTCCAACACCCAACACGGACAGCCCAACACCCACCGTCCAACACCCAACACGGACAGCCCAACACCCGCCGTCCAACACCCAACACGGACAGCCCAACATCCACCGTCCAACATCCAACACGGAGAGCCCAACACCCACTGTCCGACACCCAACACGGACAGCCCAACACCCACCAACCAACACCCAACATGGACAGCCCAACACCCACCGGCCAACACCCAACACGGACAGCCCAACACACACCGTCCAACACACAACACGTGGAGAGCCCAACACCCACAGTCAAACACCCACCGTCCAACACACAACACGGAGAGCCCAACACCAACCGTCCAACACCCAACACGGACAGCCCAACACCCACCGTCCAACACCCAACACGGACAGAACAACACCCACCAACCAACACCCAACACGGACAGTCCAACACCCACCGACCAACACCCAACATGGAGAGCTCAACACCTACCGTCTAACACACAACACAGACAGCCCAACTCCCACCATCCAACACCCAACACGGACAGCCCAACACCCATCGTCCAAGACCCAACACGGACAACCCAACACCCACCGCCCAATGCTCAACACGGACAGCACAACACCCACCGTCCAACACCCAACACGTCAGCCCAACACCCATCGTCCAAGACTCAACATGGACAACCCAACACCCACCGTCCAACACTCAACACGGACAGCTCAACACCCACCGTCCAACACCCAACACGGACAGTCCAACACCTACCGTCCAACACCCAACACAGACAGTCCAACACCAATCGTCCAACACCCAACACGGACAACCCAACACCCACCGTCCAACACCCAACACGGACAGTCCAACCCCTACCGTCCAACACCCAACACAGAGAGCACTACACCCATCGTCCAACACCCAACACGGACAACCCAACACCCACCGTCCAACACCCAACACGGACAGCCCAACACCCAGTGTCCAACACCCAACACGGAGAGCCCTACACCCATCGTCCAACACCCAACATGGATAACCCAACACCCACCGTCCAACACCCAACACGGAGAGCCCAACACCCACCGTCCAACACCCAACACGGACAACCCAACACCCATCGTCCAACACCCAAAACGGACAGCCCAACACCCACCATCCAACACCCAACACGGACAACCCAAGACCCATCGTCCAACACCCAACACGGACAGCCCAACACCCACCGTTCAACACTTAACACGGAGAGCCCAACACCCATCGTCCAAAACCCAACACGGAGAGACCAACACCCAGTATCCAACACCCAACACGGACAGCCTGACATCTACATTCCAACACCCAACACGGAGAGCCCAACACCCACCGTCCAACGCCCAACACGGAGAGCCCAACACCCATCGTCCAACACCCAACACGGAGAGCCCAACACCCATCGTCCAAAACCCAATGCGGAGAGCCCAACACCCATCGTCCAACACCCAACACGGACAGCCCAACACCCAGTGTCCAACACCCATCGTCCAACACCCAACATGGACAGCCCAACACCCAGTGTCCAACACCCACCGTCCAACACTCAACACGGAGAGCCCAACACCCACCGTCCAACACCCAACACGGACACCCCAACACCCACCGTCCAACACCCAACACGGACAGCCCAAGTCCCGCCGTACAACACCCAACACGGAAAGCCCAACACCCACCGTCCAACATCCAACACGGAGAGCCCGACACCCACCGTCCAACACCCAACACGGAGAGCCCAACACCCACCATCCAACATCCAACACGGACAGCCCAACACCCACCGTCCAACACCCAACACAGACAGTCCAACACCCACCGTCCAACACCCAACACGGAGAGCCCAACACCCATCGTCCAACACCCAACACGGACAGCCCAATACCCACCGTCCAACACTCAACACAGAGAGCCCAACACCCACCAACCAACACCCAACACGGACAGCCCAACACCCACCGTCCAACACCCAACACGGACAGCCCAACGTCCACCGTCCAACACCCAACACAGACAGTCCAACACCCACCGTCCAACACCCAACACGGACAACCCAACACCCACCGTCCAACACTCAACACGGAGAGCCCAACACCCATCGTCCAACACCCAACACGGACAGCCCAACACCCACCGTCCAACACCCAACAGGGACAGCCCAACACCCACCGTCCAACACCCAACACGGACAGCCCAACACCCACCAACCAACACTCAACACGGACAGCCCAACACCCATCGTCCAACACCCAACACGGACAGTTGAACGCCCAGTGTAAAACACCCAACACGGACAGCCCAACACCCACCGTCCAACACCCAACACGGACAGCGCAACACCCATCGTCCAACACCCAACACGGACAGTCCAACACCCACCATCCAACACACAGCACGGACAGCCCAACTCCCACCATCCAACACACAACACGGAAAGTCCAACACCTACCGTCCAACACCCAACACAGAGAGCCCAACACCCATCATCCAACACCCAACACCGAGAGCCCAACACCCATCGTCCAACGCCCAACACGGTGAGCCCAACACCCATCATCCAACACCCAACACGTACAGCCCAACACCCACCGTCCAACACCCAACACGGACAGCCCAACACCCACCGTCCAACATCCAACACAGAGAGCCCAACACCCATCATCCAACACCCAACACCGAGAGCCCAACACCCATCGTCCAACACCCAACACGGTGAGCCCAACACCCATCATCCAACACCCAACACGTACAGCCCAACACCCACCGTCCAACACCCAACACGGACAGCCCAACACCCACCGTCCAACACCCAACACGGATAGCCCAACACCCACTGTCCAACACCCAACACGGACAGCCCAACACCCACCGTCCAACACCCAACACGGACAGCCCAACACCCACCGTGCAACACTCAACACGGAGAGCCCAACGCCCACCGTCCAACACCCAACAGGGAGAGCCCAACACCCACCAACCAACACCCAACACGGACAGCCCAACACCCACCGTCCAACACCCAACACGTGGAGAGACCAACACCCACCGTCCAACACCCAACACGGACAGCCCAACACCCACCGTCCAATACCCAACAAGGACAGCCCAACACCCACCAAACAACACCCAACACGGACAGTCCAACACCCACCGTCCAACACCCAACACGGAGAGCTCAACACCTACCGTCTAACACACAACACAGACAGCCCAACTCCCACCATCCAACACCCAACACGGATAGCCCAACACCCACCGTCCAACACCCAACACTGAAAGCACTACACCCATCGTCCAACACCCAACACGGAGACCCCAACACCCACCGTCTAACACACAACACAGACAGCCCAACACCCACCGTCCAACACACAACACGGACAGCCCAACTCCCACAATCCAACACACAACACGGAAAGTCCAACTCCTACCGTCCAACACCCAACACAGAGAGTCCAACACCCACCGTCCAACACCCAACACAGAGAGCCCAACACCCACCGCCCAACACCCAACCCGGAGAGCCCAACACCCATCGTCCAACACCCAACACGGACAGCCCAACACCCACCGTCCAACACCCAACACGGACAGCCCAACATCCACCGTCCAACATCCAACATGGACAGCCCAACACCCACTGTCCGACACCCAACACGGACAGCCCAACACCCACCGTCCAAAACCCAACACGGAGAGCCCAACGCCCACCGTCCAACATCCAATACGGACAGCCCAACACCCACCAACCAACACCCAACATGGACAGCCCAACACCCACCGTCCAACACCCAACACGGACAGCCCAACACACACCGTCCAACACACAACACGTGGAGAGCCCAACACCCACAGTCAAACACCCACCGTCCAACACACAACACGGAGAGCCCAACACCAACCGTCCAACACCCAACACGGACAGCCCAACACCCACCGTCCAACACCCAACACGGACAGAACAACACCCACCAACCAACACCCAACACGGACAGTCCAACACCCACCGACCAACACCCAACACGGAGAGCTCAACACCTACCGTCTAACACACAACACAGACAGCCCAACTCCCACCATCCAACACCCAACACGGACAGCCCAACACCCATCGTCCAAGACCCAACACGGACAACCCAACACCCACCGCCCAATGCTCAACACGGACAGCACAACACCCACCGTCCAACACCCAACACGTCAGCCCAACACCCATCGTCCAAGACTCAACACGGACAACCCAACACCCACCGTCCAACACTCAACACGGACAGCCCAACACCCACCGTTCAACACCCAACACGGACAGTCCAACACCTACCGTCCAACACCCAACACAGACAGTCCAACACCAATCGTCCAACACCCAACACGGACAACCCAACACCCACCGTCCAACACTCAACACGGACAGCCCAACACCCACCGTCTAACACCCAACACGGACAGTCCAACACCTACCGTCCAACACCCAACACAGACAGTCCAACACCAATCGTCCAACACCCAACACGGACAACCCAACACCTACCGTCCAACACCCAACACAGACAGTCCAACACCAATCGTCCAACACCCACCGTCCAACACCCAACACGGACAGTCCAACCCCTACCGTCCAACACCCAACACAGAGAGCACTACACCCATCGTCCAACACCCAACACGGACAACCCAACACCCACCGTCCAACACCCAACACGGACAGCCCAACACCCAGTGTCCAACACCCAACACGGAGAGCACTACACCCATCGTCCAACACCCAACATGGACAACCCAACACCCACCGTCCAACACCCAACACGGAGAGCCCAACACCCACCGTCCAACACCCAACACGGACAACCCAACACCCATCGTCCAACACCCAACACGGACAGCCCAACACCCACCGTCCAACACCCAACACGGACAACCCAACACCCATCGTCCAAGACCCAACACGGACAGCCCAACACCCACCGTCCAACACTTAACACGGAGAGCCCAACACCCATCATCCAAGACCCAACACGGAGAGACCAACACCCAGTGTCCAACACCCAACACGGACAGCCTGACATCTACCGTCCAACACCCAACACGGAGAGCCCAACACCCACCGTCCAACGCCCAACACGGAGAGCCCAACACCCATCGTCCAACGCCCAACACGGAGAGCCCAACACCCATCGTCCAACACCCAACATGGAGAGCCCAACACCCATCGTCCAAAACCCAATGCGGAGAGCCCAACACCCATCGTCCAACACCCAACACGGACAGCCCAACACCCAGTGTCCAACACCCATCGTCCAACACCCAACACGGACAGATCAACACCCAGTGTCCAACACCCACCGTCCAACACTGAACACGGAGAGCCCAACACCCACCGTCCAACACCAAACACGGACACCCCAACACCCACCGCCCAACACCCAACACGGACAGTCCAAGTCCCGCCGTCCAACACCCAACACGGATAGCCCAACACCCACCGTCCAACATCCAACACGGACAGCCCGACACCCACCGTCCAACACCCAACACGGAGAGCCCAACACCCACCATCCAACATCCAACACGGACAGCCCAACACCCACCGTCCAACACCCAACACAGACAGTCCAACACCCACCGTCCAACACCCAACACGGAGAGACCAACACCCATCGTCCAACACCCAACACGGACAGCCCAATACCCACCGTCCAACACTCAACACGGAGAGCCCAACACCCACCAACCAACACCCAACACGGACAGCCCAACACCCACCGTCCAACACCCAACACGGACAGCCCAACGCCCACCGTCCAACACCCAACACAGACAGTCCAACACCCACCGTCCAACACCCAACACGGACAACCCAACACCCACCGTCCAACACTCAACACGGAGAGCCCAACACCCATCGTCCAACACCCAACACGGACAGCCCAACACCTACCGTCCAACACCCAACACGGACAGCCCACACCCACCGTCCAACACCCAACACGGACAGCCCAACAACCACCAACCAACACTCAACACGGACAGCCCAACACCCATCGTCCAACACCCAGCACGGAGAGCACAACACCCATCGTCCAACACCCAACACGGACAGCCCAACACCCACCGTCCAACACCCAACACGGAGAGCCCAACACCCATCGTCCAACACCCAACACGGCGAGCCCAACACCCAGTGTCCAACACCCAACTCGGAGAGCCCAACACCCAGTGTCCAACACCCACCATCCACACCCAACACGGAGAGCACAACACCCACCGTCCAACACCCAACACGGACAGCCCAACACCCACCGTCCAACACCCAACACGGACAGCCCAACACCCACCGTCCAACACACAACACGGACAGCCCAACACCCACCGTCCAACACACAACACGAAGAGCACAACACCCACCGTCCAACACCCAACACGGACAGCCCAACACCCACCGTCCAACACCCAACGAGGACAGCCCAACAACCACCGTCCATCACCCAACACGGAGAGCCCAACACCCACGATACAACACCCAAAACGGAGAGCCCAACACCCACCATTCAACATCCAACACGAAGAGCCCAACACCCATCGTCCGACACCCACCATCCAACATCCAACACGGAGAGCCCGACACCCACTGTTCAACACCCAACACGGACAGCCCAACACTCACCATCCAACAACCAACACGGAGAGCCCAACACCCACCGTCCAACATCTAACACACAATACGGACAGCCCAACTCCCACCATCCAACACTCAACACAGAGAGCCCAACACCCATCGTCCAACACACAACACAGACACCCCAACACCCACCGTCCAACACCCAACACGGACAACCCAATACCCACCGTCCAACACCCAACACGGACAGCCCAACACCCACCGTCCAACACACAACACGAAGAGCACAACACCCACCGTCCAACACCCAACACGGACAGCCCAACACCCACCGTCCAACACCCAACGAGGACAGCCCAACAACCACCGTCCATCACCCAACACGGAGAGCCCAACACCCACCATACAACACCCAAAACGGAGAGCCCAACACCCACCATTCAACATCCAACACGAAGAGCCCAACACCCATCGTCCGACACTCACCATCCAACATCCAACAAGGAGAGCCCTACACCCACTGTTCAACACCCAACACGGACAGCCCAACACTCACCATCCAACAACCAACACGGAGAGCCCAACACCCAGTGTCCAACGCCCAACACGGACAGCCCAACACCCACTGTCCAACACCCAACACGGACAGCCCAACACCCACCGTCCAACATCTAACACACAATACGGACAGCCCAACTCCCACCATCCAACACTCAACACAGAGAGCCCAACACCCATCGTCCAACACACAACACAGACACCCCAACACCCACCGTCCAACACCCAACACGGACAACCCAATACCCACCGTCCAACACCCAACACGGACAGCCCAACACCCACCGTCCAACACCCAACACGGAGAGCCCAACACCCACCATCCAACACCCAACACGGAGAGCCCAACACCCATCGTCCAACACCCAACACGGAGAGCCCAACACCCATCGTCCAACACCCAACACGGAGAGCCCAACACCCACCGTCCACCACCCAACACGGAGAGCCCAACACCCATCGTCCAACACCCAATGCGGAGAGCCCAAAACCCACCGTCCAACACCCAACACGGGGAGCCCAACACCCAGTGTCCAACACCCAACACGGAGAGCCCAACACCCACCGTCCAACACCCAACACGGAGAGCCCAACACCAACCGTCCAACACTCAACACGGAGAGCCCAACACCCACCGTCCAACACCCAACACGGACAGCCCAACACCCACCGTCCAACACCCAACACGGAGAGCCCAACACGCATCGTCCAACACCCAACACGGAGAGCCCAACACCCATCGTCCAACACCCAACACGGACAGCCCAACACCCACCGTCCAACACCCAACACGGAGAGCCCAACATCCATCGTCAACAGCCAACACGGAGAGCCCATCACCCAGTGTCCAACATCCACCATCCACACCCAACACGGAGAGCACAACATCCACCGTCCAACACCCAACCCGGACAGCCCAACACCCACCGTCCAACACCCAACACGGACAGCCCAATACCCACCGTCCAACACCCAACACGGACAGCCCAACACCCACCGTCCAACACCCAACACGGACAGCCCGACACCCAGTGTCCAACACCCAACACGGACAGCCCAACACCCACCGTCCAACACCCAACACGGACAGCCCAACACCCACCGTCCAACACCCAACACGGACAGCACAACACCCACCGTCCAACACCCAACCCGGACAGCCCAACACCCACCGTCCAACACCCAACACGGACAGCCCAAAACCCACCGTCCAACACCCAACACGGACAGTCCAACACCCACCGTCCATCTCCCAACCCGGACAGCCCAACACCCACCGTCCAACACCCAACACGGACAGCCCAACACCCACCGTCCAACACCCAACACGGACAGCCCAATACCCACCGTTCAACAGCCAACACGGACAGCCCAACACCCACCGTCCAACACCCAACACGGAGAGCCCACCACCCACCGTCCAACACACAACACGGACAGCCCAACACCCAGTGTCCAACACCCAACACGGACAGCCCAACACCCACCGTCCAACACCCAACACGGAAAGCCCAACACCCAGTGTCCAACACGCAACACGGACAGCCCAACACCCACCGTCCAACATTCAACACGGAGAGCCCAACACCCATCGTCCGACACCCACCGTCAAAAACCCAACATGGACAGCCCAACACCCACCGTCCAACACCCAACACGGAGAGCCCAACACCCACCGCCCAACACACAACACGGACAGCCCAACACCCACCGCCCAACACCCGACACGGACAGCCCAACACCCAATGTCCAACACTCACCACGGACAGCCCAACACCCACCGTCCAACACCCAACACGGACAGCCCAACACCCAGTGTCCAACACCCAACACCGACAGCCCAACACCCACCGTCCAACACCCAAAACGGAGAGCCCAACACCCACCATCCAACACCCAACACGGAGAGCCCAACACCCAGTGTCCAACACCCAACACGGACAGCCCAACACCCACCGTCCAACATCCAACACGGACAGCCCAACACCCAGTGTCCAACACCCAACACGGACAGCCCAACACCCACCGTCCAACACTCAACACGGAGAGCCCAACACCCACCGTCCAACACCCAACACGGATAGCCCAACACCCAATGTCCAACACTCAACACGGAGAGCCCAACACCCACCGTCCAACACCCAACACGGAGAGCCCAACACCAACCGTCCAACACCCAACCCGGACAGCCCAACACCCACCGTCCAACACCCAACACGGACAGCCCAATACCCACCGTCCAACACCCAACACGGACAGCCCAACACCCACCGTCCAACACCCAACACGGACAGCCCGACACCCAGTGTCCAACACCCAACACGGACAGCCCAACACCCACCGTCCAACACCCAACACGGACAGCCCAACACCCACCGTCCAACACCCAACACGGACAGCACAACACCCACCGTCCAACACCCAACCCGGACAGCCCAACACCCACCGTCCAACACCCAACACGGACAGCCCAAAACCCACCGTCCAACACCCAACACGGACAGTCCAACACCCACCGTCCATCTCCCAACCCGGACAGCCCAACACCCACCGTCCAACACCCAACACGGACAGCCCAACACCCACCGTCCAACACCCAACACGGACAGCCCAATACCCACCGTTCAACAGCCAACACGGACAGCCCAACACCCACCGTCCAACACCCAACACGGAGAGCCCACCACCCACCGTCCAACACACAACACGGACAGCCCAACACCCAGTGTCCAACACCCAACACGGACAGCCCAACACCCACCGTCCAACACCCAACACGGAAAGCCCAACACCCAGTGTCCAACACGCAACACGGACAGCCCAACACCCACCGTCCAACATTCAACACGGAGAGCCCAACACCCATCGTCCGACACCCACCGTCAAAAACCCAACATGGACAGCCCAACACCCACCGTCCAACACCCAACACGGAGAGCCCAACACCCACCGCCCAACACACAACACGGACAGCCCAACACCCACCGCCCAACACCCGACACGGACAGCCCAACACCCAATGTCCAACACTCACCACGGACAGCCCAACACCCACCGTCCAACACCCAACACGGACAGCCCAACACCCAGTGTCCAACACCCAACACCGACAGCCCAACACCCACCGTCCAACACCCAACACGGAGAGCCCAACACCCACCATCCAACACCCAACACGGAGAGCCCAACACCCAGTGTCCAACACCCAACACGGACAGCCCAACACCCACCGTCCAACATCCAACACGGACAGCCCAACACCCAGTGTCCAACACCCAACACGGACAGCCCAACACCCACCGTCCAACACTCAACACGGAGAGCCCAACACCCACCGTCCAACACCCAACACGGATAGCCCAACACCCAATGTCCAACACTCAACACGGAGAGCCCAACACCCACCGTCCAACACCCAACACGGAGAGCCCAACACCAACCGTCCAACACCCAACACGGACAGCCCAACACCCACCGTCCAACACCCAACACGGAAAGCCCAACACCCAGTGTCCAACACGCAACACGGACAGCCCAACACCCACCGTCCAACATCCAACACGGAGAGCCCAACACCCATCGTCCGACACCCACCGTCAAAAACCCAACATGGACAGCCCAACACCCACCGTCCAACACCCAACACGGAGAGCCCAACACCCACCGCCCAACACACAACACGGACAGCCCAACACCCACCGCCCAACACCCGACACGGACAGCCCAACACCCAATGTCCAACACTCACCACGGACAGCCCAACACCCACCGCCCAACACCCGACACGGACAGCCCAACACCCAATGTCCAACACTCACCACGGACAGCCCAACACCCACCGTCCAACACCCAACACGGACAGCCCAACACCCAGTGTCCAACACCCAACACCGACAGCCCAACACCCACCGTCCAACACCCAACACGGAGAGCCCAACACCCACCATCCAACACCCAACACGGAGAGCCCAACACCCAGTGTCCAACACCCAACACGGACAGCCCAACACCCACCGTCCAACATCCAACACGGACAGCCCAACACCCAGTGTCCAACACCCAACACGGACAGCCCAACACCCACCGTCCAACACTCAACACGGAGAGCCCAACACCCACCGTCCAACACCCAACACGGATAGCCCAACACCCAATGTCCAACACTCAACACGGAGAGCCCAACACCCACCGTCCAACACCCAACACGGAGAGCCCAACACCAACCGTCCAACACCCAACACGGACAGCCCAACACCCACCGTCCAACACCCAACACGGAAAGCCCAACACCCAGTGTCCAACACGCAACACGGACAGCCCAACACCCACCGTCCAACATCCAACACGGAGAGCCCAACACCCATCGTCCGACACCCACCGTCAAAAACCCAACATGGACAGCCCAACACCCACCGTCCAACACCCAACACGGAGAGCCCAACACCCACCGCCCAACACACAACACGGACAGCCCAACACCCACCGCCCAACACCCGACACGGACAGCCCAACACCCAATGTCCAACACTCACCACGGACAGCCCAACACCCACCGTCCAACACCCACCACGGACAGCCCAACACCCAGTGTCCAACACCCAACACCGACAGCCCAACACCCACCGTCCAACACCCAACACGGAGAGCCCAACACCCACTATCCAACACCCAACACGGAGAGCCCAACACCCACCAGCCAACATCCAACACGGAGAGCCCAACACCCAGTGTCCAACACCCAACACGGACAGCCCAACACCCACCGTCCAACATCCAACACGGACAGCCCAACACCCAGTGTCCAACACCCAACACGGACAGCCCAACACCCACCGTCCAACACTCAACACGGAGAGCCCAACACCCACCGTCCAACACCCAACACGGATAGCCCAACACCCAATGTCCAACACTCAACACGGAGAGCCCAACACCCACCGTCCAAAACCCAACACGGAGAGCCCAACACCAACCGTCCAACACCCAACACGGACAGCCTGACATCCACCGTCCAACACCCAACACGGAGAGCCCAACACCCACCGTCCAACACCCAACACGGAGAGCCCAACACCCACCGTCCAACACCCAACACAGACTGTCCAACACCCAGTGTCCAATACCCAACACGGACAGCCCAACACCCACCAACCAACACCCAACACGGACAGTCCAACACCCACCGTCCAACACCCACCACGGAGAGCTCAACACCGACCGTCTAACACACAACACGGACAGCCCAACTCCCACCATCCAACACACAACACGGACAGTCCAACACCTACCGTCCAACACCCAACACAGAGAGCTCAACACCCATCGTCCTACACATAACACAGACACCCCAACACCCACCGTCCAGCACTTAACACGGACAACCCAACACTCACCGTCCAACACCCAACACGGACAGCCCAGCACCCACCGTCCAACACCCAACCCGGAGAGTCCAACACCCACCATCCAACACCCAACACGGAGAGCCCAACACCCACCGTCCAACACCCAACACGGACAGCTAAACACCCACCATCCAACACCCAACACAGACAGCCCAACACCCAGTGTCCAACACCCAACACGGACAGCCCAACACCCAGTGTCCAACACTCACCATGGACAGCCCAACACCCACCGTCCAACACCCAACACGGAGAGCCCAACACCCACCATCCAACACCCAACACGGGCAGCCCAACACCCAGTGTCCAACACACAACACGTACAGCCCAACACCCACCGTCCAACATCTAACACACAATACGGACAGCCCAACTCCCACCATCCAACACACAACACAGAGAGCCCAACACCCATCGTCCAACACACAACACAGACACCCCAACACCCACCGTCCAACACCCAACACGGATTGTGTGTTGGGGAGAGCCCAACACCCATCGTCCAACACCCAACACGGAGAGCCCAACACCCAGTGTCCAACACCCAACACGGACAGCGCAACACCCACCGTCCAACACCCAACACGGACAGCCCAACACCCATCGTCCAACACACAACACGGAGAGCCCAACACCCACCGTCCAACACTCAACACGGAGAGCCCAACACCCACCGTCCAACACGCAAAACGGACAGCCCAACACCCACCGTCCAACACCCAACACGGAGAGCCCAACACCCATCGTCCAACACCCAACACGGAGAGCACAACACCCATCGTCCAACACCCAACACGGACAGCCCAACACCCACCGTCCAACACCCTACACGGAGAGCCCAACACCCATCGACCAACACCCAACACGGAGAGCCCAACACCCAGTGTCCAACACCCAACACGGCGAGCCCAACAACCAGTGTCCAACACCCACCATCCACACCCAACACGGAGAGCACAACACCCACCGTCCAACACCCAACACGGGGAGCCCAACACCCACCTTCCAACACCCAACACGGACAGCACAACACACACCGTCCAACACTCAACACGGACAGCCCAACACCCACCATCCAACACTCAACACGGAGAGCCCAACACCCACCGTCCAACACCCATCACGGACAGCCCAACACCCACCGTCCAACACCCAACACGGACAGCCCAACACCCACCATCCAACACCCAACACGGACAACCCAACACCCAACGTCCAACACCCAACACGGACAGCCCAACACCCACCGTCCAACACCCAACACTGACAGCCCAACACCCACCGTCCAACAACCAACACGGAGAGCCCAACAACCACCGTCCAACACACAACACGGACAGCCCAACACCCAGTGTCCAACACCCAACACGGATAGCCCAACACCCACCGTCCAACACCCAACACGGACAGCCCAACACCCAGTGTCCAACACTCACCACGGACAGCCCAACACCCACCGTCCAACACCCAACACGGACAGCCCAATACCCAGTGTCCAAAACCCAACACGGACAGCCCAACACCCACCGTCCAACACACAACACGGAGAGCCCAACACCCACCATCCAACACCCAACACGGAGAGCCCAACACCCACCATCCAACATCCAACACGGAGAGTCCAACACCCATCGTCCGACACCCACCATCCAACATCCAACACGGAGAGCCCAACACCCAGTGTCCAACACACAACACGGACAGCCAAACACCCAGTGTCCAACACCATACACGGACAGCCCAACACCCACCATCCAACACCCAACACGGAGAGCCCAACACCCAGTGTCCAACACCCAACACGGACAGCCCAACACCCAGTGTCCAACACCCAACACGGACAGCCCAACACCCACCATCCAACACCAAACACGGAGAGCCCAACACCCAGTGTCCAAGACACAACACGGACAGCCCAACACCCACCGTCCAACACCTAACACGGAGAGCCCAACACCCTTCGTCCAACACTCACCACGGAGAGCCCAACACCCAGTGTCCAACACCCAACACGGAGAGCCCAACACCCACCGTCCAACACACAACACGGAGAGCCCAACACCCATCGTCCAACACCCAACACGGAGTGCCCAACACCTACCGTCCAACACCCAACACGGAGAGTCCAACACCCAGTGTCCAACACACAACACGGACAGCTCAACACCCAGTGTCCAACACCCAACACGGACAGCCCAACACCCACCGTCTAACACACAACACGGACAGCCCAACACCCAGTGTCCAACACCCAACACGGACAGCCCATCACCCACCGTCCAACTACCAACCCGGACAGCCCAACACCCATCGTCCAACACCCAACACGGAGAGCCCAACACCCACCATCCAACATCCAACACGGAGAGCCCAACACCCATCGTCCGACACCCACCATCCAACATCCAACACGGAGTGCCCAACACCCAGTGTCCAACACACAACACGGACAGCCAAACACCCAGTGTCCAACACCCAACACGGACAGCCCAACACCCAGTGTCCAACACCCAACACGGACAGCCCAACACCCACCATCCAACACCCAACACGGAGAGCCCAACACCCAGTGTCCAAGACACAACACGGACAGCCCAACACCCACCGTCCGACACCAAACACGGAGAGCCCAACACCCATCGTCCAACACTCACCACGGAGAGCCCAACACCCAGTGTCCAGCACCCAACACGGAGAGCCCAACACCCACCATCCAACACCGAACCCGGACAGCCAAACACCCATCGTCCAACACCCAACACGGACAGCCCAACACCCACCATCCAACACACAACACGGACAGCCCAACACCCACCGTCCAACACCCAACACGGACAGCCCAACACCCACCGTCCAACACTCAACACGGACAGCCCAACACCTACCGTCCAACACCCAACACTGAGAGCCCAACACCCAGTGTCCAACACCCAACACGGACAGCCCAACACCCAGTGTCCAACACTCAACACGGAGAGCCCAACACCCATCGTCCAACACCCAACACGGAGAGCCCAACACCCAGTGTCCAACACCAAACACGGAGTGCCCAACACCTACCGTCCAACACCCAACACGGAGAGTCCAACACCCAGTGTCCAACACACAACACGGACAGCTCAACACCCAGTGACCAACACCCAACACGGACAGCCCAACACCCACCGTCTAACACACAACACGGACAGCCCAACACCCAGTGTCCAACACCCAACACGGACAGCCCATCACCCACCGTCCAACACCCAACCCGGACAGGCCAACACCCATCGTCCAACACCCAACACGGACAGCCCAACACCCACCGTCCAACACCCAACACGGACAGCCCAACACCCACCGTCCAACACTCAACACGGACAGCCCAACACCCACCGTCCAACACCCAACACGGACAGCCCAACACCCAGTGTCCAACACTCAACACGGAGAGTCCAACACCCATCGTCCAACACCCAACACGGATAGCCCAACACCCAGTGTCCAACACCCAACACGGAGAGCCCAGCACCCACCATCCAACACACAACACTGACAGCCCAACACCCATCGTCCAACACTCAACACGGACAGCCCAACACCCACCGTCCAACACCGAACACGGAGAGCCCAACACCCATCGTCCAACACCCAACACGGAGAGCCCAACACCCATCGTCGAACACCCAACACGGACAGCCCAACACCCACCGTCCAACACCCAACACGGAGAGCCCAACACCCATCGTCCCACACCCAACATGGAGAGCCCAACACCCACCTTCCAACACCCAACACGGAGAGCCCAACACCCAGTGTCCAACACCCACCATCCACACCCAACACGGAGAGCACAACACCCACCGTCCAACACCCAACACGGGGAGCCCAACACCCACCGTCCAACACCCAACACGGACAGCACAACACCCACCGTCCAACACTCAACACGGAGAGCTCAACACCCACCGTCCAACAACCAACACGGACAGCCCAACACCCACCGTCCAACACCCAACACTGACAGCCCATCATCCACCGTCCAACACCCAACACGGTCAGCCCAACACCCACCGTCCAACACCCAACCCGGACAGCCCAACACCCACCGTCCAACACCCAACACGGACAGCCCAACACCCACCGTCCAACACCCAACACGGACAGCCCAACACCCACCGTCCAACACCCAACCCGGACAGCCCAACACCCACCGTCCAACACCCAACACGGACAGCCCGACACCCAGTGTCCAACACCCAACACGGAGAGCCCAACACCCACCGTCCAACACACAACACGGACAGCCCAACACCCACCGTCCAACACCCAACACTGACAGCCCATCATCCACTGTCCAACACCCAACACGGTCAGCCCAACACCCACCGTCCAACACCCAACCCGGACAGCCCAACACCCACCGTCCAACACCCAACACGGACAGCCCAACACCCACCGTCCAACACCCAACACGGACAGCCCAACACCCACCGTCCAACACCCAACCCGGACAGCCTAACACCCACCGTCCAACACCCAACACGGACAGCCCAGCACCCACCGTCCAACACCCAACACGGACAGCCCAACACCCACCGTCCAACACCCAACACGGAGAGCCCAACACCCACCGTCCAACACACAACACGGACAGCCCAACACCCAGTGTCCAACACCCAACACGGACAGCCCAACACCCACCGTCCAACACCCAACACGGAGAGCGCAACATCCACCATCCAACACCCAACACGGAGAGCCCAACACCCACCATCCAATATCCAACACGGAGAGCCCAACACCCATCGTTCGACATCCACCGTCCAACACCCAACATGGACAGCCCAACACCCACCGTCCAACACCCAACACGGAGAGCACAACACCCACCGTCCAACACACAACACGGACAGCCCAACACCCAGTGTCCAACACCCAACACGGACAGCCCAACACCCACCGTCCAACACCCAACACGGAGAGCACAACACCCACCGTCCAACACACAACACGGACAGCCCAACACCCAGTGTCCAACACCCAACACGGACAGCCCAACACCCACCGTCCAACACCCAACACGGACAGCCCAACACCCAGTGTCCAACACTCACCACGGAAAGCCCAACACCCACCGTCCAACACCCAACACGGACAGCCCAACACCCAGTGTCCAACACCCAACACGGACAGCCCAACACCCACCGTCCAACACCCAACACGGAGAGCCCAACACCCACCATCCAACACCCAACACGGAGAGCCCAACACCCACCATCCAACATCCAACACGGAGAGCCCAACACCCATCGTCCGACACCCACCATCCAACATCCAACACGGAGAGCCCAACACCCAGTGTCCAACACACAACACGGACAGTCAAACACCCAGTGTCCAACACCCAACACGGACAGCCAAACACCCACCATCCAACACCCAACACGGAGAGCCCAACACCCAGTGTCCAACACCCAACACGGACAGCCCAACACCCAGTGTCCAACACCCAACACGGACAGCCCAACACCCACCGTCCAACACCCAACACGGACAGCCCAACACCCACCAACCAACACCCAACATGGACAGCCCAACACCCAGCGTCCAACACCCAACACGGACAGCCCAACACATACCGTCCAACACCCAACACGTGGAGAGCCCAACACCCACAGTCAAACACCCACCGCCCAACACCCAACACGGAGAGCCCAACACCCATCGTCCAACACCCAACACGGACAGTCCAACACCTACCGTCCAACACCCAACACAGAGAGCCCAACACCCATCGTCCAACAGCCAACACGGACAACCCAACACCCACCGTCCAACACCCAACACGGACAGCCCAACACCCACCAAACAACACCCAACACGGACAGTCCAACACCCACCGTCCAACACCCAACACGGAGAGCTCAACACCTACCGTCTAACACACAACACAGACAGCCCAACTCCCACCATCCAACACCGAACACGGATAGCCCAACACCCACCGTCCAACACCCAACACTGAAAGCACTACACCCATCGTCCAACACCCAACACGGAGACCCCAACACCCACCGTCTAACACACAACACAGACAGCCCAACACCCACCGTCCAACACACAACACGGACAGCCCAACTCCCACAATCCAACACACAACACGGAAAGTCCAACTCCTACCGTCCAACACCCAACACAGAGAGCCCAACACCCACCGTCCAACACCCAACACAGAGAGCCCAACACCCACCGCCCAACACCCAACCCGGAGAGCCCAACACCCATCGTCCAACACCCAACACGGACAGCCCAACACCCACCGTCCAACACCCAACACGGACAGCCCAACACCCGCCGTCCAACACCCAACACGGACAGCCCAACATCCACCGTCCAACATCCAACACGGAGAGCCCAACACCCACTGTCCGACACCCAACACGGACAGCCCAACACCCACCAACCAACACCCAACATGGACAGCCCAACACCCACCGGCCAACACCCAACACGGACAGCCCAACACACACCGTCCAACACACAACACGTGGAGAGCCCAACACCCACAGTCAAACACCCACCGTCCAACACACAACACGGAGAGCCCAACACCAACCGTCCAACACCCAACACGGACAGCCCAACACCCACCGTCCAACACCCAACACGGACAGAACAACACCCACCAACCAACACCCAACACGGACAGTCCAACACCCACCGACCAACACCCAACATGGAGAGCTCAACACCTACCGTCTAACACACAACACAGACAGCCCAACTCCCACCATCCAACACCCAACACGGACAGCCCAACACCCATCGTCCAAGACCCAACACGGACAACCCAACACCCACCGCCCAATGCTCAACACGGACAGCACAACACCCACCGTCCAACACCCAACACGTCAGCCCAACACCCATCGTCCAAGACTCAACATGGACAACCCAACACCCACCGTCCAACACTCAACACGGACAGCTCAACACCCACCGTCCAACACCCAACACGGACAGTCCAACACCTACCGTCCAACACCCAACACAGACAGTCCAACACCAATCGTCCAACACCCAACACGGACAACCCAACACCCACCGTCCAACACCCAACACGGACAGTCCAACCCCTACCGTCCAACACCCAACACAGAGAGCACTACACCCATCGTCCAACACCCAACACGGACAACCCAACACCCACCGTCCAACACCCAACACGGACAGCCCAACACCCAGTGTCCAACACCCAACACGGAGAGCCCTACACCCATCGTCCAACACCCAACATGGATAACCCAACACCCACCGTCCAACACCCAACACGGAGAGCCCAACACCCACCGTCCAACACCCAACACGGACAACCCAACACCCATCGTCCAACACCCAAAACGGACAGCCCAACACCCACCATCCAACACCCAACACGGACAACCCAAGACCCATCGTCCAACACCCAACACGGACAGCCCAACACCCACCGTTCAACACTTAACACGGAGAGCCCAACACCCATCGTCCAAAACCCAACACGGAGAGACCAACACCCAGTATCCAACACCCAACACGGACAGCCTGACATCTACATTCCAACACCCAACACGGAGAGCCCAACACCCACCGTCCAACGCCCAACACGGAGAGCCCAACACCCATCGTCCAACACCCAACACGGAGAGCCCAACACCCATCGTCCAAAACCCAATGCGGAGAGCCCAACACCCATCGTCCAACACCCAACACGGACAGCCCAACACCCAGTGTCCAACACCCATCGTCCAACACCCAACATGGACAGCCCAACACCCAGTGTCCAACACCCACCGTCCAACACTCAACACGGAGAGCCCAACACCCACCGTCCAACACCCAACACGGACACCCCAACACCCACCGTCCAACACCCAACACGGACAGCCCAAGTCCCGCCGTACAACACCCAACACGGAAAGCCCAACACCCACCGTCCAACATCCAACACGGAGAGCCCGACACCCACCGTCCAACACCCAACACGGAGAGCCCAACACCCACCATCCAACATCCAACACGGACAGCCCAACACCCACCGTCCAACACCCAACACAGACAGTCCAACACCCACCGTCCAACACCCAACACGGAGAGCCCAACACCCATCGTCCAACACCCAACACGGACAGCCCAATACCCACCGTCCAACACTCAACACAGAGAGCCCAACACCCACCAACCAACACCCAACACGGACAGCCCAACACCCACCGTCCAACACCCAACACGGACAGCCCAACGTCCACCGTCCAACACCCAACACAGACAGTCCAACACCCACCGTCCAACACCCAACACGGACAACCCAACACCCACCGTCCAACACTCAACACGGAGAGCCCAACACCCATCGTCCAACACCCAACACGGACAGCCCAACACCCACCGTCCAACACCCAACAGGGACAGCCCAACACCCACCGTCCAACACCCAACACGGACAGCCCAACACCCACCAACCAACACTCAACACGGACAGCCCAACACCCATCGTCCAACACCCAACACGGACAGTTGAACGCCCAGTGTAAAACACCCAACACGGACAGCCCAACACCCACCGTCCAACACCCAACACGGACAGCGCAACACCCATCGTCCAACACCCAACACGGACAGTCCAACACCCACCATCCAACACACAGCACGGACAGCCCAACTCCCACCATCCAACACACAACACGGAAAGTCCAACACCTACCGTCCAACACCCAACACAGAGAGCCCAACACCCATCATCCAACACCCAACACCGAGAGCCCAACACCCATCGTCCAACGCCCAACACGGTGAGCCCAACACCCATCATCCAACACCCAACACGTACAGCCCAACACCCACCGTCCAACACCCAACACGGACAGCCCAACACCCACCGTCCAACATCCAACACAGAGAGCCCAACACCCATCATCCAACACCCAACACCGAGAGCCCAACACCCACCGTCCAACACCCAACACGGACAGCCCAACACCCACCGTCCAACACCCAACACGGATAGCCCAACACCCACTGTCCAACACCCAACACGGACAGCCCAACACCCACCGTCCAACACCCAACACGGACAGCCCAACACCCACCGTGCAACACTCAACACGGAGAGCCCAACGCCCACCGTCCAACACCCAACAGGGAGAGCCCAACACCCACCAACCAACACCCAACACGGACAGCCCAACACCCACCGTCCAACACCCAACACGTGGAGAGACCAACACCCACCGTCCAACACCCAACACGGACAGCCCAACACCCACCGTCCAATACCCAACAAGGACAGCCCAACACCCACCAAACAACACCCAACACGGACAGTCCAACACCCACCGTCCAACACCCAACACGGAGAGCTCAACACCTACCGTCTAACACACAACACAGACAGCCCAACTCCCACCATCCAACACCCAACACGGATAGCCCAACACCCACCGTCCAACACCCAACACTGAAAGCACTACACCCATCGTCCAACACCCAACACGGAGACCCCAACACCCACCGTCTAACACACAACACAGACAGCCCAACACCCACCGTCCAACACACAACACGGACAGCCCAACTCCCACAATCCAACACACAACACGGAAAGTCCAACTCCTACCGTCCAACACCCAACACAGAGAGTCCAACACCCACCGTCCAACACCCAACACAGAGAGCCCAACACCCACCGCCCAACACCCAACCCGGAGAGCCCAACACCCATCGTCCAACACCCAACACGGACAGCCCAACACCCACCGTCCAACACCCAACACGGACAGCCCAACATCCACCGTCCAACATCCAACATGGACAGCCCAACACCCACTGTCCGACACCCAACACGGACAGCCCAACACCCACCGTCCAAAACCCAACACGGAGAGCCCAACGCCCACCGTCCAACATCCAATACGGACAGCCCAACACCCACCAACCAAGACCCAACATGGACAGCCCAACACCCACCGTCCAACACCCAACACGGACAGCCCAACACACACCGTCCAACACACAACACGTGGAGAGCCCAACACCCACAGTCAAACACCCACCGTCCAACACACAACACGGAGAGCCCAACACCAACCGTCCAACACCCAACACGGACAGCCCAACACCCACCGTCCAACACCCAACACGGACAGAACAACACCCACCAACCAACACCCAACACGGACAGTCCAACACCCACCGACCAACACCCAACACGGAGAGCTCAACACCTACCGTCTAACACACAACACAGACAGCCCAACTCCCACCATCCAACACCCAACACGGACAGCCCAACACCCATCGTCCAAGACCCAACACGGACAACCCAACACCCACCGCCCAATGCTCAACACGGACAGCACAACACCCACCGTCCAACACCCAACACGTCAGCCCAACACCCATCGTCCAAGACTCAACACGGACAACCCAACACCCACCGTCCAACACTCAACACGGACAGCCCAACACCCACCGTTCAACACCCAACACGGACAGTCCAACACCTACCGTCCAACACCCAACACAGACAGTCCAACACCAATCGTCCAACACCCAACACGGACAACCCAACACCCACCGTCCAACACTCAACACGGACAGTCCAACACCTACCGTCCAACACCCAACACAGACAGTCCAACACCAATCGTCCAACACCCAACACGGACAACCCAACACCTACCGTCCAACACCCAACACAGACAGTCCAACACCAATCGTCCAACACCCACCGTCCAACACCCAACACGGACAGTCCAACCCCTACCGTCCAACACCCAACACAGAGAGCACTACACCCATCGTCCAACACCCAACACGGACAACCCAACACCCACCGTCCAACACCCAACACGGACAGCCCAACACCCAGTGTCCAACACCCAACACGGAGAGCACTACACCCATCGTCCAACACCCAACATGGACAACCCAACACCCACCGTCCAACACCCAACACGGAGAGCCCAACACCCACCGTCCAACACCCAACACGGACAACCCAACACCCATCGTCCAACACCCAACACGGACAGCCCAACACCCACCGTCCAACACCCAACACGGACAACCCAACACCCATCGTCCAAGACCCAACACGGACAGCCCAACACCCACCGTCCAACACTTAACACGGAGAGCCCAACACCCATCATCCAAGACCCAACACGGAGAGACCAACACCCAGTGTCCAACACCCAACACGGACAGCCTGACATCTACCGTCCAACACCCAACACGGAGAGCCCAACACCCACCGTCCAACGCCCAACACGGAGAGCCCAACACCCATCGTCCAACGCCCAACACGGAGAGCCCAACACCCATCGTCCAACACCCAACATGGAGAGCCCAACACCCATCGTCCAAAACCCAATGCGGAGAGCCCAACACCCATCGTCCAACACCCAACACGGACAGCCCAACACCCAGTGTCCAACACCCATCGTCCAACACCCAACACGGACAGATCAACACCCAGTGTCCAACACCCACCGTCCAACACTGAACACGGAGAGCCCAACACCCACCGTCCAACACCAAACACGGACACCCCAACACCCACCGCCCAACACCCAACACGGACAGTCCAAGTCCCGCCGTCCAACACCCAACACGGATAGCCCAACACCCACCGTCCAACATCCAACACGGACAGCCCGACACCCACCGTCCAACACCCAACACGGAGAGCCCAACACCCACCATCCAACATCCAACACGGACAGCCCAACACCCACCGTCCAACACCCAACACAGACAGTCCAAAACCCACCGTCCAACACCCAACACGGAGAGACCAACACCCATCGTCCAACACCCAACACGGACAGCCCAATACCCACCGTCCAACACTCAACACGGAGAGCCCAACACCCACCAACCAACACCCAACACGGACAGCCCAACACCCACCGTCCAACACCCAACACGGACAGCCCAACGCCCACCGTCCAACACCCAACACAGACAGTCCAACACCCACCGTCCAACACCCAACACGGACAACCCAACACCCACCGTCCAACACTCAACACGGAGAGCCCAACACCCATCGTCCAACACCCAACACGGACAGCCCAACACCTACCGTCCAACACCCAACACGGACAGCCCACACCCACCGTCCAACACCCAACACGGACAGCCCAACAACCACCAACCAACACTCAACACGGACAGCCCAACACCCATCGTCCAACACCCAGCACGGAGAGCACAACACCCATCGTCCAACACCCAACACGGACAGCCCAACACCCACCGTCCAACACCCAACACGGAGAGCCCAACACCCATCGTCCAACACCCAACACGGCGAGCCCAACACCCAGTGTCCAACACCCAACTCGGAGAGCCCAACACCCAGTGTCCAACACCCACCATCCACACCCAACACGGAGAGCACAACACCCACCGTCCAACACCCAACACGGACAGCCCAACACCCACCGTCCAACACCCAACACGGACAGCCCAACACCCACCGTCCAACACACAACACGGACAGCCCAACACCCACCGTCCAACACACAACACGAAGAGCACAACACCCACCGTCCAACACCCAACACGGACAGCCCAACACCCACCGTCCAACACCCAACGAGGACAGCCCAACAACCACCGTCCATCACCCAACACGGAGAGCCCAACACCCACCATACAACACCCAAAACGGAGAGCCCAACACCCACCATTCAACATCCAACACGAAGAGCCCAACACCCATCGTCCGACACCCACCATCCAACATCCAACACGGAGAGCCCGACACCCACTGTTCAACACCCAACACGGACAGCCCAACACTCACCATCCAACAACCAACACGGAGAGCCCAACACCCACCGTCCAACATCTAACACACAATACGGACAGCCCAACTCCCACCATCCAACACTCAACACAGAGAGCCCAACACCCATCGTCCAACACACAACACAGACACCCCAACACCCACCGTCCAACACCCAACACGGACAACCCAATACCCACCGTCCAACACCCAACACGGACAGCCCAACACCCACAGTCCAACACACAACACGAAGAGCACAACACCCACCGTCCAACACCCAACACGGACAGCCCAACACCCACCGTCCAACACCCAACGAGGACAGCCCAACAACCACCGTCCATCACCCAACACGGAGAGCCCAACACCCACCATACAACACCCAAAACGGAGAGCCCAACACCCACCATTCAACATCCAACACGAAGAGCCCAACACCCATCGTCCGACACTCACCATCCAACATCCAACAAGGAGAGCCCTACACCCACTGTTCAACACCCAACACGGACAGCCCAACACTCACCATCCAACAACCAACACGGAGAGCCCAACACCCAGTGTCCAACGCCCAACACGGACAGCCCAACACCCACTGTCCAACACCCAACACGGACAGCCCAACACCCACCGTCCAACATCTAACACACAATACGGACAGCCCAACTCCCACCATCCAACACTCAACACAGAGAGCCCAACACCCATCGTCCAACACACAACACAGACACCCCAACACCCACCGTCCAACACCCAACACGGACAACCCAATACCCACCGTCCAACACCCAACACGGACAGCCCATCACCCACCGTCCAACACCCAACACGGAGAGCCCAACACCCACCATCCAACACCCAACACGGAGAGCCCAACACCCATCGTCCAACACCCAACACGGACAGCCCAACATCCACCGTCCAACATCCAACATGGACAGCCCAACACCCACTGTCCGACACCCAACACGGACAGCCCAACACCCACCGTCCAAAACCCAACACGGAGAGCCCAACGCCCACCGTCCAACATCCAATACGGACAGCCCAACACCCACCAACCAACACCCAACATGGACAGCCCAACACCCACCGTCCAACACCCAACACGGACAGCCCAACACACACCGTCCAACACACAACACGTGGAGAGCCCAACACCCACAGTCAAACACCCACCGTCCAACACACAACACGGAGAGCCCAACACCAACCGTCCAACACCCAACACGGACAGCCCAACACCCACCGTCCAACACCCAACACGGACAGAACAACACCCACCAACCAACACCCAACACGGACAGTCCAACACCCACCGACCAACACCCAACACGGAGAGCTCAACACCTACCGTCTAACACACAACACAGACAGCCCAACTCCCACCATCCAACACCCAACACGGACAGCCCAACACCCATCGTCCAAGACCCAACACGGACAACCCAACACCCACCGCCCAATGCTCAACACGGACAGCACAACACCCACCGTCCAACACCCAACACGTCAGCCCAACACCCATCGTCCAAGACTCAACACGGACAACCCAACACCCACCGTCCAACACTCAACACGGACAGCCCAACACCCACCGTTCAACACCCAACACGGACAGTCCAACACCTACCGTCCAACACCCAACACAGACAGTCCAACACCAATCGTCCAACACCCAACACGGACAACCCAACACCCACCGTCCAACACTCAACACGGACAGCCCAACACCCACCGTCTAACACCCAACACGGACAGTCCAACACCTACCGTCCAACACCCAACACAGACAGTCCAACACCAATCGTCCAACACCCAACACGGACAACCCAACACCTACCGTCCAACACCCAACACAGACAGTCCAACACCAATCGTCCAACACCCACCGTCCAACACCCAACACGGACAGTCCAACCCCTACCGTCCAACACCCAACACAGAGAGCACTACACCCATCGTCCAACACCCAACACGGACAACCCAACACCCACCGTCCAACACCCAACACGGACAGCCCAACACCCAGTGTCCAACACCCAACACGGAGAGCACTACACCCATCGTCCAACACCCAACATGGACAACCCAACACCCACCGTCCAACACCCAACACGGAGAGCCCAACACCCACCGTCCAACACCCAACACGGACAACCCAACACCCATCGTCCAACACCCAACACGGACAGCCCAACACCCACCGTCCAACACCCAACACGGACAACCCAACACCCATCGTCCAAGACCCAACACGGACAGCCCAACACCCACCGTCCAACACTTAACACGGAGAGCCCAACACCCATCATCCAAGACCCAACACGGAGAGACCAACACCCAGTGTCCAACACCCAACACGGACAGCCTGACATCTACCGTCCAACACCCAACACGGAGAGCCCAACACCCACCGTCCAACGCCCAACACGGAGAGCCCAACACCCATCGTCCAACGCCCAACACGGAGAGCCCAACACCCATCGTCCAACACCCAACATGGAGAGCCCAACACCCATCGTCCAAAACCCAATGCGGAGAGCCCAACACCCATCGTCCAACACCCAACACGGACAGCCCAACACCCAGTGTCCAACACCCATCGTCCAACACCCAACACGGACAGATCAACACCCAGTGTCCAACACCCACCGTCCAACACTGAACACGGAGAGCCCAACACCCACCGTCCAACACCAAACACGGACACCCCAACACCCACCGCCCAACACCCAACACGGACAGTCCAAGTCCCGCCGTCCAACACCCAACACGGATAGCCCAACACCCACCGTCCAACATCCAACACGGACAGCCCGACACCCACCGTCCAACACCCAACACGGAGAGCCCAACACCCACCATCCAACATCCAACACGGACAGCCCAACACCCACCGTCCAACACCCAACACAGACAGTCCAAAACCCACCGTCCAACACCCAACACGGAGAGACCAACACCCATCGTCCAACACCCAACACGGACAGCCCAATACCCACCGTCCAACACTCAACACGGAGAGCCCAACACCCACCAACCAACACCCAACACGGACAGCCCAACACCCACCGTCCAACACCCAACACGGACAGCCCAACGCCCACCGTCCAACACCCAACACAGACAGTCCAACACCCACCGTCCAACACCCAACACGGACAACCCAACACCCACCGTCCAACACTCAACACGGAGAGCCCAACACCCATCGTCCAACACCCAACACGGACAGCCCAACACCTACCGTCCAACACCCAACACGGACAGCCCACACCCACCGTCCAACACCCAACACGGACAGCCCAACAACCACCAACCAACACTCAACACGGACAGCCCAACACCCATCGTCCAACACCCAGCACGGAGAGCACAACACCCATCGTCCAACACCCAACACGGACAGCCCAACACCCACCGTCCAACACCCAACACGGAGAGCCCAACACCCATCGTCCAACACCCAACACGGCGAGCCCAACACCCAGTGTCCAACACCCAACTCGGAGAGCCCAACACCCAGTGTCCAACACCCACCATCCACACCCAACACGGAGAGCACAACACCCACCGTCCAACACCCAACACGGACAGCCCAACACCCACCGTCCAACACCCAACACGGACAGCCCAACACCCACCGTCCAACACACAACACGGACAGCCCAACACCCACCGTCCAACACACAACACGAAGAGCACAACACCCACCGTCCAACACCCAACACGGACAGCCCAACACCCACCGTCCAACACCCAACGAGGACAGCCCAACAACCACCGTCCATCACCCAACACGGAGAGCCCAACACCCACCATACAACACCCAAAACGGAGAGCCCAACACCCACCATTCAACATCCAACACGAAGAGCCCAACACCCATCGTCCGACACCCACCATCCAACATCCAACACGGAGAGCCCGACACCCACTGTTCAACACCCAACACGGACAGCCCAACACTCACCATCCAACAACCAACACGGAGAGCCCAACACCCACCGTCCAACATCTAACACACAATACGGACAGCCCAACTCCCACCATCCAACACTCAACACAGAGAGCCCAACACCCATCGTCCAACACACAACACAGACACCCCAACACCCACCGTCCAACACCCAACACGGACAACCCAATACCCACCGTCCAACACCCAACACGGACAGCCCAACACCCACCGTCCAACACACAACACGAAGAGCACAACACCCACCGTCCAACACCCAACACGGACAGCCCAACACCCACCGTCCAACACCCAACGAGGACAGCCCAACAACCACCGTCCATCACCCAACACGGAGAGCCCAACACCCACCATACAACACCCAAAACGGAGAGCCCAACACCCACCATTCAACATCCAACACGAAGAGCCCAACACCCATCGTCCGACACTCACCATCCAACATCCAACAAGGAGAGCCCTACACCCACTGTTCAACACCCAACACGGACAGCCCAACACTCACCATCCAACAACCAACACGGAGAGCCCAACACCCAGTGTCCAACGCCCAACACGGACAGCCCAACACCCACTGTCCAACACCCAACACGGACAGCCCAACACCCACCGTCCAACATCTAACACACAATACGGACAGCCCAACTCCCACCATCCAACACTCAACACAGAGAGCCCAACACCCATCGTCCAACACACAACACAGACACCCCAACACCCACCGTCCAACACCCAACACGGACAACCCAATACCCACCGTCCAACACCCAACACGGACAGCCCAACACCCACCGTCCAACACCCAACACGGAGAGCCCAACACCCACCATCCAACACCCAACACGGAGAGCCCAACACCCATCGTCCAACACCCAACACGGAGAGCCCAACACCCATCGTCCAACACCCAACACGGAGAGCCCAACACCCACCGTCCACCACCCAACACGGAGAGCCCAACACCCATCGTCCAACACCCAATGCGGAGAGCCCAAAACCCACCGTCCAACACCCAACACGGGGAGCCCAACACCCAGTGTCCAACACCCAACACGGAGAGCCCAACACCCACCGTCCAACACCCAACACGGAGAGCCCAACACCAACCGTCCAACACTCAACACGGAGAGCCCAACACCCACCGTCCAACACCCAACACGGACAGCCCAACACCCACCGTCCAACACCCAACACGGAGAGCCCAACACGCATCGTCCAACACCCAACACGGAGAGCCCAACACCCATCGTCCAACACCCAACACGGACAGCCCAACACCCACCGTCCAACACCCAACACGGAGAGCCCAACATCCATCGTCAACAGCCAACACGGAGAGCCCATCACCCAGTGTCCAACATCCACCATCCACACCCAACACGGAGAGCACAACATCCACCGTCCAACACCCAACCCGGACAGCCCAACACCCACCGTCCAACACCCAACACGGACAGCCCAATACCCACCGTCCAACACCCAACACGGACAGCCCAACACCCACCGTCCAACACCCAACACGGACAGCCCGACACCCAGTGTCCAACACCCAACACGGACAGCCCAACACCCACCGTCCAACACCCAACACGGACAGCCCAACACCCACCGTCCAACACCCAACACGGACAGCACAACACCCACCGTCCAACACCCAACCCGGACAGCCCAACACCCACCGTCCAACACCCAACACGGACAGCCCAAAACCCACCGTCCAACACCCAACACGGACAGTCCAACACCCACCGTCCATCTCCCAACCCGGACAGCCCAACACCCACCGTCCAACACCCAACACGGACAGCCCAACACCCACCGTCCAACACCCAACACGGACAGCCCAATACCCACCGTTCAACAGCCAACACGGACAGCCCAACACCCACCGTCCAACACCCAACACGGAGAGCCCACCACCCACCGTCCAACACACAACACGGACAGCCCAACACCCAGTGTCCAACACCCAACACGGACAGCCCAACACCCACCGTCCAACACCCAACACGGAAAGCCCAACACCCAGTGTCCAACACGCAACACGGACAGCCCAACACCCACCGTCCAACATTCAACACGGAGAGCCCAACACCCATCGTCCGACACCCACCGTCAAAAACCCAACATGGACAGCCCAACACCCACCGTCCAACACCCAACACGGAGAGCCCAACACCCACCGCCCAACACACAACACGGACAGCCCAACACCCACCGCCCAACACCCGACACGGACAGCCCAACACCCAATGTCCAACACTCACCACGGACAGCCCAACACCCACCGTCCAACACCCAACACGGACAGCCCAACACCCAGTGTCCAACACCCAACACCGACAGCCCAACACCCACCGTCCAACACCCAACACGGAGAGCCCAACACCCACCATCCAACACCCAACACGGAGAGCCCAACACCCAGTGTCCAACACCCAACACGGACAGCCCAACACCCACCGTCCAACATCCAACACGGACAGCCCAACACCCAGTGTCCAACACCCAACACGGACAGCCCAACACCCACCGTCCAACACCCAACACGGATAGCCCAACACCCAATGTCCAACACTCAACACGGAGAGCCCAACACCCACCGTCCAACACCCAACACGGAGAGCCCAACACCAACCGTCCAACACCCAACACGGACAGCCCAACACCCACCGTCCAACACCCAACACGGAAAGCCCAACACCCAGTGTCCAACACGCAACACGGACAGCCCAACACCCACCGTCCAACATCCAACACGGAGAGCCCAACACCCATCGTCCGACACCCACCGTCAAAAACCCAACATGGACAGCCCAACACCCACCGTCCAACACCCAACACGGAGAGCCCAACACCCACCGCCCAACACACAACACGGACAGCCCAACACCCACCGCCCAACACCCGACACGGACAGCCCAACACCCAATGTCCAACACTCACCACGGACAGCCCAACACCCACCGTCCAACACCCACCACGGACAGCCCAACACCCAGTGTCCAACACCCAACACCGACAGCCCAACACCCACCGTCCAACACCCAACACGGAGAGCCCAACACCCACCATCCAACACCCAACACGGAGAGCCCAACACCCACCAGCCAACATCCAACACGGAGAGCCCAACACCCAGTGTCCAACACCCAACACGGACAGCCCAACACCCACCGTCCAACATCCAACACGGACAGCCCAACACCCAGTGTCCAACACCCAACACGGACAGCCCAACACCCACCGTCCAACACTCAACACGGAGAGCCCAACACCCACCGTCCAACACCCAACACGGATAGCCCAACACCCAATGTCCAACACTCAACACGGAGAGCCCAACACCCACCGTCCAACACCCAACACGGAGAGCCCAACACCAACCGTCCAACACCCAACACGGACAGCCTGACATCCACCGTCCAACACCCAACACGGAGAGCCCAACACCCACCGTCCAACACCCAACACGGAGAGCCCAACACCCACCGTCCAACACCCAACACAGACTGTCCAACACCCAGTGTCCAATACCCAACACGGACAGCCCAACACCCACCAACCAACACCCAACACGGACAGTCCAACACCCACCGTCCAACACCCACCACGGAGAGCTCAACACCGACCGTCTAACACACAACACGGACAGCCCAACTCCCACCATCCAACACACAACACGGACAGTCCAACACCTACCGTCCAACACCCAACACAGAGAGCTCAACACCCATCGTCCTACACATAACACAGACACCCCAACACCCACCGTCCAGCACCTAACACGGACAACCCAACACTCACCGTCCAACACCCAACACGGACAGCCCAGCACCCACCGTCCAACACCCAACCCGGAGAGTCCAACACCCACCATCCAACACCCAACACGGAGAGCCCAACACCCACCGTCCAACACCCAACACGGACAGCTAAACACCCACCATCCAACACCCAACACAGACAGCCCAACACCCAGTGTCCAACACCCAACACGGACAGCCCAACACCCAGTGTCCAACACTCACCATGGACAGCCCAACACCCACCGTCCAACACCCAACACGGAGAGCCCAACACCCACCATCCAACACCCAACACGGGCAGCCCAACACCCAGTGTCCAACACACAACACGTACAGCCCAACACCCACCGTCCAACATCTAACACACAATACGGACAGCCCAACTCCCACCATCCAACACACAACACAGAGAGCCCAACACCCATCGTCCAACACACAACACAGACACCCCAACACCCACCGTCCAACACCCAACACGGATTGTGTGTTGGGGAGAGCCCAACACCCATCGTCCAACACCCAACACGGAGAGCCCAACACCCAGTGTCCAACACCCAACACGGAGAGCCCAACACCCAGTGTCCAACACCCAACACGGACAGCGCAACACCCACCGTCCAACACCCAACACGGACAGCCCAACACCCATCGTCCAACACACAACACGGAGAGCCCAACACCCACCGTCCAACACTCAACACGGAGAGCCCAACACCCACCGTCCAACACGCAAAACGGACAGCCCAACACCCACCGTCCAACACCCAACACGGAGAGCCCAACACCCATCGTCCAACACCCAACACGGAGAGCACAACACCCATCGTCCAACACCCAACACGGACAGCCCAACACCCACCGTCCAACACCCTACACGGAGAGCCCAACACCCATCGACCAACACCCAACACGGAGAGCCCAACATCCATCGTCAACAGCCAACACGGAGAGCCCATCACCCAGTGTCCAACATCCACCATCCACACCCAACACGGAGAGCACAACATCCACCGTCCAACACCCAACCCGGACAGCCCAACACCCACCGTCCAACACCCAACACGGACAGCCCAATACCCACCGTCCAACACCCAACACGGACAGCCCAACACCCACCGTCCAACACCCAACACGGACAGCCCGACACCCAGTGTCCAACACCCAACACGGACAGCCCAACACCCACCGTCCAACACCCAACACGGACAGCCCAACACCCACCGTCCAACACCCAACACGGACAGCACAACACCCACCGTCCAACACCCAACCCGGACAGCCCAACACCCACCGTCCAACACCCAACACGGACAGCCCAAAACCCACCGTCCAACACCCAACACGGACAGTCCAACACCCACCGTCCATCTCCCAACCCGGACAGCCCAACACCCACCGTCCAACACCCAACACGGACAGCCCAACACCCACCGTCCAACACCCAACACGGACAGCCCAATACCCACCGTTCAACAGCCAACACGGACAGCCCAACACCCACCGTCCAACACCCAACACGGAGAGCCCACCACCCACCGTCCAACACACAACACGGACAGCCCAACACCCAGTGTCCAACACCCAACACGGACAGCCCAACACCCACCGTCCAACACCCAACACGGAAAGCCCAACACCCAGTGTCCAACACGCAACACGGACAGCCCAACACCCACCGTCCAACATTCAACACGGAGAGCCCAACACCCATCGTCCGACACCCACCGTCAAAAACCCAACATGGACAGCCCAACACCCACCGTCCAACACCCAACACGGAGAGCCCAACACCCACCGCCCAACACACAACACGGACAGCCCAACACCCACCGCCCAACACCCGACACGGACAGCCCAACACCCAATGTCCAACACTCACCACGGACAGCCCAACACCCACCGTCCAACACCCACCACGGACAGCCCAACACCCAGTGTCCAACACCCAACACCGACAGCCCAACACCCACCGTCCAACACCCAACACGGAGAGCCCAACACCCACCATCCAACACCCAACACGGAGAGCCCAACACCCACCAGCCAACATCCAACACGGAGAGCCCAACACCCAGTGTCCAACACCCAACACGGACAGCCCAACACCCACCGTCCAACATCCAACACGGACAGCCCAACACCCAGTGTCCAACACCCAACACGGACAGCCCAACACCCACCGTCCAACACTCAACACGGAGAGCCCAACACCCACCGTCCAACACCCAACACGGATAGCCCAACACCCAATGTCCAACACTCAACACGGAGAGCCCAACACCCACCGTCCAACACCCAACACGGAGAGCCCAACACCAACCGTCCAACACCCAACACGGACAGCCTGACATCCACCGTCCAACACCCAACACGGAGAGCCCAACACCCACCGTCCAACACCCAACACGGAGAGCCCAACACCCACCGTCCAACACCCAACACAGACTGTCCAACACCCAGTGTCCAATACCCAACACGGACAGCCCAACACCCACCAACCAACACCCAACACGGACAGTCCAACACCCACCGTCCAACACCCACCACGGAGAGCTCAACACCGACCGTCTAACACACAACACGGACAGCCCAACTCCCACCATCCAACACACAACACGGACAGTCCAACACCTACCGTCCAACACCCAACACAGAGAGCTCAACACCCATCGTCCTACACATAACACAGACACCCCAACACCCACCGTCCAGCACCTAACACGGACAACCCAACACTCACCGTCCAACACCCAACACGGACAGCCCAGCACCCACCGTCCAACACCCAACCCGGAGAGTCCAACACCCACCATCCAACACCCAACACGGAGAGCCCAACACCCACCGTCCAACACCCAACACGGACAGCTAAACACCCACCATCCAACACCCAACACAGACAGCCCAACACCCAGTGTCCAACACCCAACACGGACAGCCCAACACCCAGTGTCCAACACTCACCATGGACAGCCCAACACCCACCGTCCAACACCCAACACGGACAGCCCAACACCCACCATCCAACACCCAACACGGGCAGCCCAACACCCAGTGTCCAACACACAACACGTACAGCCCAACACCCACCGTCCAACATCTAACAAACAATACGGACAGCCCAACTCCCACCATCCAACACACAACACAGAGAGCCCAACACCCATCGTCCAACACACAACACAGACACCCCAACACCCACCGTCCAACACCCAACACGGATTGTGTGTTGGGGAGAGCCCAACACCCATCGTCCAACACCCAACACGGAGAGCCCAACACCCAGTGTCCAACACCCAACACGGAGAGCCCAACACCCAGTGTCCAACACCCAACACGGACAGCGCAACACCCACCGTCCAACACCCAACACGGACAGCCCAACACCCATCGTCCAACACACAACACGGAGAGCCCAACACCCACCGTCCAACACTCAACACGGAGAGCCCAACACCCACCGTCCAACACGCAAAACGGACAGCCCAACACCCACCGTCCAACACCCAACACGGAGAGCCCAACACCCATCGTCCAACACCCAACACGGAGAGCACAACACCCATCGTCCAACACCCAACACGGACAGCCCAACACCCACCGTCCAACACCCTACACGGAGAGCCCAACACCCATCGACCAACACCCAACACGGAGAGCCCAACACCCAGTGTCCAACACCCAACACGGCGAGCCCAACAACCAGTGTCCAACACCCACCATCCACACCCAACACGGAGAGCACAACACCCACCGTCCAACACCCAACACGGGGAGCCCAACACCCACCTTCCAACACCCAACACGGACAGCACAACACACACCGTCCAACACTCAACACGGACAGCCCAACACCCACCATCCAACACTCAACACGGAGAGCCCAACACCCACCGTCCAACACCCATCACGGACAGCCCAACACCCACCGTCCAACACCCAACACGGACAGCCCAACACCCACCATCCAACACCCAACACGGACAACCCAACACCCAACGTCCAACACCCAACACGGACAGCCCAACACCCACCGTCCAACACCCAACACTGACAGCCCAACACCCACCGTCCAACAACCAACACGGAGAGCCCAACAACCACCGTCCAACACACAACACGGACAGCCCAACACCCAGTGTCCAACACCCAACACGGATAGCCCAACACCCACCGTCCAACACCCAACACGGACAGCCCAACACCCAGTGTCCAACACTCACCACGGACAGCCCAACACCCACCGTCCAACACCCAACACGGACAGCCCAATACCCAGTGTCCAAAACCCAACACGGACAGCCCAACACCCACCGTCCAACACACAACACGGAGAGCCCAACACCCACCATCCAACACCCAACACGGAGAGCCCAACACCCACCATCCAACATCCAACACGGAGAGTCCAACACCCATCGTCCGACACCCACCATCCAACATCCAACACGGAGAGCCCAACACCCAGTGTCCAACACACAACACGGACAGCCAAACACCCAGTGTCCAACACCATACACGGACAGCCCAACACCCACCATCCAACACCCAACACGGAGAGCCCAACACCCAGTGTCCAACACCCAACACGGACAGCCCAACACCCAGTGTCCAACACCCAACACGGACAGCCCAACACCCACCATCCAACACCAAACACGGAGAGCCCAACACCCAGTGTCCAAGACACAACACGGACAGCCCAACACCCACCGTCCAACACCAAACACGGAGAGCCCAACACCCTTCGTCCAACACTCACCACGGAGAGCCCAACACCCAGTGTCCAACACCCAACACGGAGAGCCCAACACCCACCGTCCAACACACAACACGGAGAGCCCAACACCCATCGTCCAACACCCAACACGGAGTGCCCAACACCTACCGTCCAACACCCAACACGGAGAGTCCAACACCCAGTGTCCAACACACAACACGGACAGCTCAACACCCAGTGTCCAACACCCAACACGGACAGCCCAACACCCACCGTCTAACACACAACACGGACAGCCCAACACCCAGTGTCCAACACCCAACACGGACAGCCCATCACCCACCGTCCAACTACCAACCCGGACAGCCCAACACCCATCGTCCAACACCCAACACGGAGAGCCCAACACCCACCATCCAACATCCAACACGGAGAGCCCAACACCCATCGTCCGACACCCACCATCCAACATCCAACACGGAGTGCCCAACACCCAGTGTCCAACACACAACACGGACAGCCAAACACCCAGTGTCCAACACCCAACACGGACAGCCCAACACCCAGTGTCCAACACCCAACACGGACAGCCCAACACCCACCATCCAACACCCAACACGGAGAGCCCAACACCCAGTGTCCAAGACACAACACGGACAGCCCAACACCCACCGTCCGACACCAAACACGGAGAGCCCAACACCCATCGTCCAACACTCACCACGGAGAGCCCAACACCCAGTGTCCAGCACCCAACACGGAGAGCCCAACACCCACCATCCAACACCGAACCCGGACAGCCAAACACCCATCGTCCAACACCCAACACGGACAGCCCAACACCCACCATCCAACACACAACACGGACAGCCCAACACCCACCGTCCAACACCCAACACGGACAGCCCAACACCCACCGTCCAACACTCAACACGGACAGCCCAACACCTACCGTCCAACACCCAACACTGAGAGCCCAACACCCAGTGTCCAACACCCAACACGGACAGCCCAACACCCAGTGTCCAACACTCAACACGGAGAGCCCAACACCCATCGTCCAACACCCAACACGGAGAGCCCAACACCCAGTGTCCAACACCGAACACGGAGTGCCCAACACCTACCGTCCAACACCCAACACGGAGAGTCCAACACCCAGTGTCCAACACACAACACGGACAGCTCAACACCCAGTGACCAACACCCAACACGGACAGCCCAACACCCACCGTCTAACACACAACACGGACAGCCCAACACCCAGTGTCCAACACCCAACACGGACAGCCCATCACCCACCGTCCAACACCCAACCCGGACAGGCCAACACCCATCGTCCAACACCCAACACGGACAGCCCAACACCCAGTGTCCAACACCCAACACGGACAGCCCATCACCCACCGTCCAACACCCAACCCGGACAGGCCAACACCCATCGTCCAACACCCAACACGGACAGCCCAACACCCACCATCCAACACACAACACGGACAGCCCAACACCCACCGTCCAACACCCAACACGGACAGCCCAACACCCACCGTCCAACACTCAACACGGACAGCCCAACACCCACCGTCCAACACCCAACACGGACAGCCCAACACCCAGTGTCCAACACTCAACACGGAGAGTCCAACACCCATCGTCCAACACCCAACACGGATAGCCCAACACCCAGTGTCCAACACCCAACACGGAGAGCCCAGCACCCACCATCCAACACACAACACTGACAGCCCAACACCCATCGTCCAACACTCAACACGGACAGCCCAACACCCACCGTCCAACACCGAACACGGAGAGCCCAACACCCATCGTCCAACACCCAACACGGAGAGCCCAACACCCATCGTCGAACACCCAACACGGACAGCCCAACACCCACCGTCCAACACCCAACACGGAGAGCCCAACACCCATCGTCCCACACCCAACATGGAGAGCCCAACACCCACCTTCCAACACCCAACACGGAGAGCCCAACACCCAGTGTCCAACACCCACCATCCACACCCAACACGGAGAGCACAACACCCACCGTCCAACACCCAACACGGGGAGCCCAACACCCACCGTCCAACACCCAACACGGACAGCACAACACCCACCGTCCAACACTCAACACGGAGAGCTCAACACCCACCGTCCAACAACCAACACGGACAGCCCAACACCCACCGTCCAACACCCAACACTGACAGCCCATCATCCACCGTCCAACACCCAACACGGTCAGCCCAACACCCACCGTCCAACACCCAACCCGGACAGCCCAACACCCACCGTCCAACACCCAACACGGACAGCCCAACACCCACCGTCCAACACCCAACACGGACAGCCCAACACCCACCGTCCAACACCCAACCCGGACAGCCCAACACCCACCGTCCAACACCCAACACGGACAGCCCGACACCCAGTGTCCAACACCCAACACGGAGAGCCCAACACCCACCGTCCAACACACAACACGGACAGCCCAACACCCACCGTCCAACACCCAACACTGACAGCCCATCATCCACTGTCCAACACCCAACACGGTCAGCCCAACACCCACCGTCCAACACCCAACCCGGACAGCCCAACACCCACCGTCCAACACCCAACACGGACAGCCCAACACCCACCGTCCAACACCCAACACGGACAGCCCAACACCCACCGTCCAACACCCAACCCGGACAGCCTAACACCCACCGTCCAACACCCAACACGGACAGCCCAGCACCCACCGTCCAACACCCAACACGGACAGCCCAACACCCACCGTCCAACACCCAACACGGAGAGCCCAACACCCACCGTCCAACACACAACACGGACAGCCCAACACCCAGTGTCCAACACCCAACACGGACAGCCCAACACCCACCGTCCAACACCCAACACGGAGAGCGCAACATCCACCATCCAACACCCAACACGGAGAGCCCAACACCCACCATCCAATATCCAACACGGAGAGCCCAACACCCATCGTTCGACATCCACCGTCCAACACCCAACATGGACAGCCCAACACCCACCGTCCAACACCCAACACGGAGAGCACAACACCCACCGTCCAACACACAACACGGACAGCCCAACACCCAGTGTCCAACACCCAACACGGACAGCCCAACACCCACCGTCCAACACCCAACACGGAGAGCACAACACCCACCGTCCAACACACAACACGGACAGCCCAACACCCAGTGTCCAACACCCAACACGGACAGCCCAACACCCACCGTCCAACACCCAACACGGACAGCCCAACACCCAGTGTCCAACACTCACCACGGAAAGCCCAACACCCACCGTCCAACACCCAACACGGACAGCCCAACACCCAGTGTCCAACACCCAACACGGACAGCCCAACACCCACCGTCCAACACCCAACACGGAGAGCCCAACACCCACCATCCAACACCCAACACGGAGAGCCCAACACCCACCATCCAACATCCAACACGGAGAGCCCAACACCCATCGTCCGACACCCACCATCCAACATCCAACACGGAGAGCCCAACACCCAGTGTCCAACACACAACACGGACAGTCAAACACCCAGTGTCCAACACCCAACACGGACAGCCAAACACCCACCATCCAACACCCAACACGGAGAGCCCAACACCCAGTGTCCAACACCCAACACGGACAGCCCAACACCCAGTGTCCAACACCCAACACGGACAGCCCAACACCCACCGTCCAACACCCAACACGGACAGCCCAACACCCACCAACCAACACCCAACATGGACAGCCCAACACCCAGCGTCCAACACCCAACACGGACAGCCCAACACATACCGTCCAACACCCAACACGTGGAGAGCCCAACACCCACAGTCAAACACCCACCGCCCAACACCCAACACGGAGAGCCCAACACCCATCGTCCAACACCCAACACGGACAGTCCAACACCTACCGTCCAACACCCAACACAGAGAGCCCAACACCCATCGTCCAACAGCCAACACGGACAACCCAACACCCACCGTCCAACACCCAACACGGAGAGCCCAACACCCACCGTCCAACACCCAACACGGACAACCCAACACCCATCGTCCAACACCCAACACGGACAGCCCAACACCCACCGTCCAACCCCCAACACGGACAACCCAACACCCATCGTCCAACACCCAACACGGACAGCCCAACACCCACCGTCCAACACCTAACACGGAGAGCCCAACACCCATCGTCCAAAACCCAACACGGAGAGCCCAACACCCAGTGTCCAACAACCAACACGGACAGCCTGACATCTACCGTCCAACACCCAACACGGAGAGCCCAACACCCACCGTCCAACGCCCAACACGGAGAGCCCAACACCCATCGTCCAACACCCAACACGGAGAGCCCAACACCCATCGTCCAAAACCCAATGAGGAGAGCCCAACACCCATCGTCCAACATCCAACACGGACAGCCCAACACCCACTGTCCAACATCCAACACGGACAGCCCAACACCCACTGTCCAACACCCTACACGGACAGCCCAACACCCTCCGTGCAACACCCAACACGGACAGCCCAACACCCACCGTGCAACACTCAACACAGAGAGCCCAACGCCCACCGTCCAACACCCAACACGGAGAGCCCAACACCCACCAACCAACACCCAACACGGACAGCCCAACACCCACCGTCCAACACCCAACACGTGGAGAGCCCAACACCCACCGTCCAACACCCAACACGGACAGCCCAACACCCACCGTCCAGCACCCAACACGGACAGCCCAACACCCACCAACCAACACCCAACACGGACAGTCCAACACCCACCATCCAACACCCAACACGGAGAGCTCAACACCCACCGTCCAACATCCAACATGGACAGCACTACACCCATCGTCCAACACCCAACAGGGAGACCCCAACACCCACCGTCCAACACACAACACGAACAGCCCAACTCCCACCATCCAACACACAACACGGAAATTCCAATACCTACCGTCCAACACCGAACACAGAGAGCCCAACACCCACCGTCCAACACCCAACACAGAGAGCCCAACACCCACCGCCCAACACCCAACACGGAGAGCCCAACACCCATCGTCCAACACCCAACACGGACAGCCCAACACCCACCGTCCAACACCCAACACGGACAGCCCAACACCCACCGTCCAACACCCAACACGGACAGCCCAACATCCACCGTCCAACATCCAACATGGACAGCCCAACACCCACTGTCCAACACCCAACACGGACAGCCCAACACACACCGCCCAACACGGACAGTCCAGCACCCACCGTGCTACACTCAACACGGAGAGCCCAACGCCCACCGTCCAACACCCAACACGGACAGCCCAACACCCTCCAACCAACACCCAACATGGACAGCCCAACACCCAGCGTCCAACACCCAACACGGACAGCCCAACACACACCGTCCAACACCCAACACGTGGAGAGCCCAACACCCACAGTCAAACACCCACCACCCAACACCCAACACGGAGAGCCCAACACCCATCGTCCAACAAGCAACACGGACAGCCCAACACCCACCGTCCAACACCCAACACGGACAGCCCAACACCCGCCGTCCAACACCCAACACGGACAGCCCAACATCCACCGTCCAACATCCAACATGGACAGCCCAACACCCACTGTCCAACACCCAACACGGACAGCCCAACACCCACCGCCCAACACGGACAGTCCAGCACCCACCGTGCAACACTCAACACGGAGAGCCCAACGCCCACCGTCCAACACCCAACACGGACAGCCCAACACCCACCAACCAACACCCAAAATGGACAGCCCAACACCCAGCGTCCAACACCCAACACGGACAGCCCAACACACACCGTCCAACACCCAACACGTGGAGAGCCCAACACACACAGTCAAACACCCACCGTCCAACACACAACACGGAGAGCCCAACACCCACCGTCCAACACCCAACACGGACAGCCCAACACCCACCGTCCAACACCCAACACGGACAGCCCAACACCCACCAACCAACACCCAACACAGACAGTCCAACACCCACCGTCCGACACCCAACACGGAGAGCTCAACACCTACCGTCTAACACACAACACAGACAGCCCAACTCACACCATCCAACACCCAACACGGACAGCCCAACACCCATCATCCAAGACCCAACACGGACAACCCAACACCCACCGTCCAATACTCAACACGGACAGCCCAACACCCACCGTCCAACACCCAACACGTCAGCCCAACACCCATCGTCCAAGACTCAACACGGACAACCCAACACCCACCGTCCAACACTCAACACGGACAGCCCAACACCCACCGTCCAACACCCAACACGGACAATCCAACACCTACCGTCCAACACCCAACACAGACAGTCCAACACCCATCGTCCAACACCCAACACGGACAACCCAAAACCCACCGTCGAACACCCAACACGGACAGTCCAACACCTGCCGTCCAACACCCAACACAGAGAGCCCAACACCCATCGTCCAACAGCCAACACGGACAACCCAACACCCACCGTCCAACACCCAACACGGACAGCCCAACACCCAGTGTCCAACACCCAACACGGAGAGCCCTACACCCATTGTCCAACACACAACACGGACAACCCAACACCCACCGTCCAACACCCAACACGGAGAGCCCAACACCCACCGTCCAACACCCAACACGGACAACCCAACACCCATCGTCCAACACCCAACACGCACAGCCCAACACCCACCGTCCAACACCCAACACGGACAACCCAACACCCATCGTCCAACACCCAACACGGACAGCCCAACACCCACCGTCCAACACCTAACACGGAGAGCCCAACACCCATCGTCCAAAACCCAACACGGAGAGCCCAACACCCAGTGTCCAACACCCAACACGGACAGCCTGACATCTACCGTCCAACACCCAACACGGAGAGCCCAACACCCACCGTCCAACGCCCAACACGGAGAGCCCAACACCCATTGTCCAACACCCAACACGGAGAGCCCAACACCCATCGTCCAAAACCCAATGCGGAGAGCCCAACACCCATCGTCCAAAACCCAACACGGAGAGCCCAACACCCAGTGTCCAACACCCACCACGGACATCCTGACATCTACCGTCCAACACCCAACACGGAGAGCCCAACACCCACCGTCCAACGCCCAACATGGAGAGCCCAACACCCAGTGTCCAACACCCAACACGGACAGCCCAACACCCAGTGTCCAACACCCATTGTCCAACACCCAACACGGACAGCCCAAAACCCAGTGTCCAACACCCACCGTCCAACACTCAACACGGAGAGCCCAACACCCACCGTCCAACACCCAACACGGACACCCCAACACCCACCGTTCAACACCCAACACGGACAGCCCAACACCCACCAACCAACACCCAACACGGACCGTCCAACACCCAACACGGACAGCCCAAGACCCGCCGTCCAACACCCAACATGGACAGCCCAACACCCACCGTCCAACATCCAACACGGACAGCCCGACACCCACCGTCCAACACCCAACACGGAGAGCCCAACACCCACCGTCCAACATCCAACACGGACAGCCAAACACCCACCGTCCAACACCCAACACAGACAGTCCAACACCCACCGTCCAACACTCGAAAAGGAGAGCCCAACACCCATCGTCCAACACCCAACACGGACAGCCCAATACCCACCGTCCAACACTCAACACGGAGAGCCCAACACCCACCAACCAACACCCAACACGGTCAGCCCAACACCCACCGTCCAACACCCAACACGGGCAGCCCAACGCCCACCGTCCAACACCCAACACAGACAGTCCAACACCCACCGTTCAACACCCAACACGGACAACCCAACACCCACCGTCCAACACTCAACACGGAGAGCCCAACACCCATCGTCCAACACCCAACACGGACAGCCCAACACCCACCGTCCAACACCCAACACGGACAGCCCAACACCCACCGTCCAACACCCAACACGGACAGCCCAACACCCACCAACCAACACTCAACACGGACAGCCCAACACCCATCGTCCAACACCCAACACGGACAGTCCAACACCCAGTGTAAAACACCCAATACGGACAGCCCAACACCCATCGTCCAAAACCCAATGCGGAGAGCCCAACACCCATCGTCCAAAACCCAACACGGAGAGCCCAACACCCAGTGTCCAACACCTAACACGGAGAGCCCAACACCCATCGTCCAAAACCCAACACGGAGAGCCCAACACCCAGTGTCCAACACCCAACACGGACAGCCTGACATCTACCGTCCAACACCCAACACGGAGAGCCCAACACCCACCGTCCAACGCCCAACACGGAGAGCCCAACACCCATTGTCCAACACCCAACACGGAGAGCCCAACACCCATCGTCCAAAACCCAATGCGGAGAGCCCAACACCCATCGTCCAAAACCCAACACGGAGAGCCCAACACCCAGTGTCCAACACCCACCACGGACATCCTGACATCTACCGTCCAACACCCAACACGGAGAGCCCAACACCCACCGTCCAACGCCCAACATGGAGAGCCCAACACCCAGTGTCCAACACCCAACACGGACAGCCCAACACCCAGTGTCCAACACCCATTGTCCAACACCCAACACGGACAGCCCAAAACCCAGTGTCCAACACCCACCGTCCAACACTCAACACGGAGAGCCCAACACCCACCGTCCAACACCCAACACGGACACCCCAACACCCACCGTTCAACACCCAACACGGACAGCCCAACACCCACCAACCAACACCCAACACGGACCGTCCAACACCCAACACGGACAGCCCAAGACCCGCCGTCCAACACCCAACATGGACAGCCCAACACCCACCGTCCAACATCCAACACGGACAGCCCGACACCCACCGTCCAACACCCAACACGGAGAGCCCAACACCCACCGTCCAACATCCAACACGGACAGCCAAACACCCACCGTCCAACACCCAACACAGACAGTCCAACACCCACCGTCCAACACTCGAAAAGGAGAGCCCAACACCCATCGTCCAACACCCAACACGGACAGCCCAATACCCACCGTCCAACACTCAACACGGAGAGCCCAACACCCACCAACCAACACCCAACACGGTCAGCCCAACACCCACCGTCCAACACCCAACACGGGCAGCCCAACGCCCACCGTCCAACACCCAACACAGACAGTCCAACACCCACCGTTCAACACCCAACACGGACAACCCAACACCCACCGTCCAACACTCAACACGGAGAGCCCAACACCCATCGTCCAACACCCAACACGGACAGCCCAACACCCACCGTCCAACACCCAACACGGACAGCCCAACACCCACCGTCCAACACCCAACACGGACAGCCCAACACCCACCAACCAACACTCAACACGGACAGCCCAACACCCATCGTCCAACACCCAACACGGACAGTCCAACACCCAGTGTAAAACACCCAATACGGACAGCCCAACACCCACCGTCCAACACCCAACACGGACAGCCCAACACCCATCGACAAACACACAACACGGACAGTCCAACACCCACCGTCCAACACACAACACGGACAGCCCAACTCCCACCATCCAACACACAACATGGAAAGTCCAACCCCTACCGTCCAACACCCAACACAGAGAGCCCAACACCCATCATCCAACACCCAACACGGACAGCCCAACACCCACTGTCCAACATCCAAAACGGACAGCCCAACACCCACCGTCCAACATCCAACACGGACAGCCCAACACCCTCCGTCCAACACCCAACACAGAGAGCCCAACACCCACCGTCCAACACCCAACACGGACACCCCAACACCCACCGTCCAAAACCAGCCGTCCAACACCCAACACGGAGAGCCCAATACACACCAACCAACACCCAAGACGGACCGCCCAACACCCATCGTCCAACACCCAACACGGACAGCCCAACACCCACCGTCCAACACCCAACACGGACAGCCCAACACCCACAGTCCAACACCCAACACGGACAGCCCAACAGCCACCGTCCAACACCCAACACGGACAGCCCAACACCCACCGTCCAACACCCAACACGGATAGCCCAACACCCACCGTCCAACACCCAACACGGACAGCCCAAAACCCACCGTCCGACACCCAACATGGACAGCCCAACACCCACAGTCCAACACGCAACACGGACAGCTCAACACCCGCCGTCCAACACCCAACACGGACAGCCCAACACCTACCGTCCAACACTCAACACGGACAGCCCAACACCCGCCGTCCAACACCCAACACAGACAGCCCAACACCCGCCGTCCAACACCCAACACGGAGAGCCCAACACCCGCCGTCCAACACCCAACACGGACACCCCAACACCCACTGTCCAAAACCAGCCGTCCAATACCCAACACGGAGAGCCCAACACCCACCATCCAACATCCAACACGGACAGCCCAACACCCACCGTCCAACACCCAACACGGAGAGCCCAATACACACCAACCAACACCCAAGACGGACCGCCCAACACCCATCGTCCAACACCCAACACGGACAGCCCAACACCCACCGTCCAACACCCAACACGGACAGCCCAACACCCACAGTCCAACACCCAACACGGACAGCCCAACAGCCACCGTCCAACACCCAACACGGACAGCCCAACACCCACCGTCCAACACCCAACACGGATAGCCCAACACCCACCGTCCAACAACCAACACGGACAGCCCAAAACCCACCGTCCGACACCCAACATGGACAGCCCAACACCCACAGTCCAACACGCAACACGGACAGCTCAACACCCGCCGTCCAACACCCAACACGGACAGCCCAACACCTACCGTCCAACACTCAACACGGACAGCCCAACACCCGCCGTCCAACACCCAACACGGACAGCCCAACACCCGCCGTCCAACACCCAACACGGAGAGCCCAACACCCATCGTCGAACACTCAACACGGACAGCCCAACACCCACCGTCCAACACACAACACGGACAGCCCAACTCCCACCATCCAACACACAACACGGAAAGTCCAACACCTACCGTCCAACACCCAACACAGAGTGCACAACACCCATCGTCCAACACCCAACACGGACAGCCCAACACCCACCGTCCAAAACCCAACACGGAGAGCCCAACACCCATCGTCCAACACCCAACACGGACAGCCCAACACCCACCGTCCAACACCCAACACGGACAGCCCAACACCCGCCGTCCAACACCCAACACGGACAGCCCAACATCCACCGTCCAACATCCAACACGGACAGCCCAACACCCACTGTCCAACACCCAACACGGACAGCCCAAAACCCACCGTCCAACACCCAACACGGACAGCCCAACACCCACCGTGCAACACTCAACACGGAGAGCCCAACGCCCACCGTCCAACACCCAACACGGAGAGCCCAACACCCACCAACCAACACCCAACACGGACAGCCCAACACCCACCGTCCAACACCCAACAGGTGGAGAGCCCAACACCCACCGTCCAACACCCAACACGGACAGCCCAACACCCACCGTCCAATACCCAACACGGACAGCCCAACACCCACCAAGCAACACCCAACACGGACAGTCCAACACCCACCGTCCAGCACCCAACACGGATAGCCCAACACCCACCGCCCAACACCCAACACTGACAGCACTACACCCATCGTCCAACACCCAACACGGAGACCCCAACACCCACCGTCTAACACACAACACAGACAGCCCAACACCCACCGTCCAACACCCAACACGGACAGCCCAAAACCCACCGTCCGACACCCAACATGGACAGCCCAACACCCACAGTCCAACACGCAACACGGACAGCCCAACACCCGCCGTCCAACACCCAACACGGACAGCCCAACACCTACCGTCCAACACTCAACACGGACAGCCCAACACCCGCCGTACAACACCCAACACGGACAGCCCAACACCCATCGTCGAACACTCAACACGGACAGCCCAACACCCACCGTCCAACACACAACACGGACAGCCCAACTCCCACCATCTAACACACAACACGGAAAGTCCAACACCTACCGTCCAACACCCAACACAGAGTGCCCAACACCCATCGTCCAACACCCAACACGGACAGCCCAACACCCACCGTCCAAAACCCAACACGGAGAGCCCAACACCCATCGTCCAACACCCAACACGGACAGCCCAACACCCACCGTCCAACACCCAACACGGACAGCCCAACACCCGCCGTCCAACACCCAACACGGACAGCCCAACATCCACCGTCGAACATCCAACACGGACAGCCCAACACCCACTGTCCAACACCCAACACGGACAGCCCAACACGCACCGTCCAACACCCAACACGGACAGCCCAACACCCACCGTGCAACACTCAACACGGAGAGCCCAACGCCCACCGTCCAACACCCAACACGGAGAGCCCAACACCCACCAACCAACACCCAACACGGACAGCCCAACACCCACCGTCCAACACCCAACACGTGGAGAGCCCAACACCCACCGTCCAACACCCAACACGGACAGCCCAACACCCACAGTCCAATACCCAACACGGACAGCCCAACACCCACCAACCAACACCCAACACGGACAGTCCAACACCCACCGTCCAACACCCAACACGGATAGCCCAACACCCACCGTCCAACACCGAACACTGGCAGCACTACACCCATCGTCCAACACCCAACACGGAGACCCCAACACCCACCGTCTAACACACAACACAGACAGCCCAACACCCACCGTCCAACACACAACACGGACAGCCCAACTCCCACCATCCAACACACAACACGGAAAGTCCAACTCCTACCGTCCAACACCCAACATAGAGAGCCCAACACCCACCGTCCAACACCCAACACAGAGAGCCCAACACCCACCGCCCAACACCCAACACGGAGAGCCCAACACCCATCGTCCAACACCCAACACGGACAGCCCAACACCCACCGTCCAACACCCAACACGGACAGCCCAACACCCGCCGTCCAACACCCAACACGGACAGCCCAACATCCACCGTCCAACATCCAACATGGACAGCCCAACACCCACCGTCCAACACCCAACACGGACAGCCCAACGCCCACCATCCAACATCCAATACGGACAGCCCAACACCCACCAACCAACACCCAACATGGACAGCCCAACACCCACCGTCCAACACCCAACACGGACAGCCCAACACACACCGTCCAACACACAACACGTGGAGAGCCCAACACCCACAGTCAAACACCCACCGTCCAACACACAACACGGAGAGCCCAACACCAACCGTCCAACACCCAACACGGACAGCCCAACACCCACCGTCCAACACCCAACACGGACAGAACAACACCCACCAACCAACACCCAACACGGACAGTCCAACACCCACCGTCCAACACCCAACACGGAGAGCTCAACACCTTCCGTCTAACACACAACACAGACAGCCCAACTCCCACCATCCAACACCCAACACGGACAGCCCAACACCCATCGTCCAAGACCCAACACGGACAACCCAACACCCACCGTCCAACACCCAACACGGACAGTCCAACCCCTACCGTCCAACACCCAACACAGAGAGCACTACACCCATCGTCCAACACCCAACACGGACAACCCAACACCCACCGTCCAACACCCAACACGGACAGCCCAACACCCAGTGTCCAACACCCAACACGGAGAGCCCTACACCCATCGTACAACACCCAACATGGATAACCCAACACCCACCGTCCAACACCCAACACGGAGAGCCCAACACCCACCGTCCAACACCCAACACGGACAACCCAACACCCATCGTCCAACACCCAACACGGACAGCCCAACACCCACCGTCCAACACCCAACACGGACAACCCAACACCCATCGTCCAACACCCAACACGGACAGCCCAACACCCACCGTCCAACACCCAACACGGACAACCCAAGACCCATCGTCCAACACCCAACACGGACAGCCCAACACCCACCGTTCAACACTTAACACGGAGAGCCCAACACCCATCGTCCAAAACCCAACACGGAGAGACCAACACCCAGTATCCAACACCCAACACGGACAGCCTGACATCTACATTCCAACACCCAACACGGAGAGCCCAACACCCACCGTCCAACGCCCAACACGGAGAGCCCAACACCCATCGTCCAACACCCAACACGGAGAGCCCAACACCCATCGTCCAAAACCCAATGCGGAGAGCCCAACACCCATCGTCCAACACCCAACACGGACAGCCCAACACCCAGTGTCCAACACCCATCGTCCAACACCCAACATGGACAGCCCAACACCCAGTGTCCAACACCCACCGTCCAACACTCAACACGGAGAGCCCAACACCCACCGTCCAACACCCAACACGGACACCCCAACACCCACCGTCCAACACCCAACACGGACAGCCCAAGTCCCGCCGTACAACACCCAACACGGAAAGCCCAACACCCACCGTCCAACATCCAACACGGAGAGCCCGACACCCACCGTCCAACACCCAACACGGAGAGCCCAACACCCACCATCCAACATCCAACACGGACAGCCCAACACCCACCGTCCAACACCCAACACAGACAGTCCAACACCCACCGTCCAACACCCAACACGGAGAGCCCAACACCCACCGTCCAACACCCAACACGGACAACCCAACACCCACCGTCCAACACTCAACACGGAGAGCCCAACACCCATCGTCCAACACCCAACACGGACAGCCCAACACCCACCGTCCAACACCCAACAGGGACAGCCCAACACCCACCGTCCAACACCCAACACGGACAGCCCAACACCCACCAACCAACACTCAACACTGACAGCCCAACACCCATCGTCCAACACCCAACACGGACAGTTGAACGCCCAGTGTAAAACACCCAACACGGACAGCCCAACGTCCACCGTCCAACACCCAACACAGACAGTCCAACACCCACCGTCCAACACCCAACACGGACAACCCAACACCCACCGTCCAACACTCAACACGGAGAGCCCAACACCCATCGTCCAACACCCAACACGGACAGCCCAACACCCACCGTCCAACACCCAACAGGGACAGCCCAACACCCACCGTCCAACACCCAACACGGACAGCCCAACACCCACCAACCAACACTCAACACTGACAGCCCAACACCCATCGTCCAACACCAAACACGGACAGTTGAACGCCCAGTGTAAAACACCCAACACGGACAGCCCAACACCCACCGTCCAACACCCAACACGGACAGCGCAACACCCATCGTCCAACACCCAACACGGACAGTCCAACACCCACCGTCCAACACACAGCACGGACAGCCCAACTCCCAACATCCAACACACAACACGGAAAGTCCAACACCTACCGTCCAACACCCAACACAGAGAGCCCAACACCCATCATCCAACACCCAACACCGAGAGCCCAACACCCATCGTCCAACGCCCAACACGGTGAGCCCAACACCCATCATCCAACACCCAACACGTACAGCCCAACACCCACCGTCCAACACCCAACACGGAGAGCCCAACACCCACCAACCAACACCCAACACGGACAGCCCAACACCCACCGTCCAACATCCAACACAGAGAGCCCAACACCCATCATCCAACACCCAACACCGAGAGCCCAACACCCATCGTCCAACACCCAACACGGTGAGCCCAACACCCATCATCCAACACCCAACACATACAGCCCAACACCCACCGTCCAACACCCAACACGGAGAGCCCAACACCCACCAACCAACACCCAACACGGACAGCCCAACACCCACCGTCCAACATCCAACACGGACAGCCCAACACCCACCGTCCAACACCCAACACGGATAGCCCAACACCCACTGTCCAACACCCAACACGGACAGCCCAACACCCACCGTCCAACACCCAACACGGACAGCCCAACACCCACCGTGCAACACTCAACACGGAGAGCCCAACGCCCACCGTCCAACACCCAACAGGGAGAGCCCAACACCCACCAACCAACACCCAACACGGACAGCCCAACACCCACCGTCCAACACCCAACACTTGGAGAGACCAACACCTACCGTCCAACACCCAACACGGACAGCCCAACACCCACCGTCCAATACCCAACAAGGACAGCCCAACACCCACCAAACAACACCCAACACGGACAGTCCAACACCCACCGTCCAACACCCAACACGGAGAGCTCAACACCTACCGTCTAACACACAACACAGACAGCCCAACTCCCACCATCCAACACCCAACACGGATAGCCCAACACCCACCGTCCAACACCCAACACTGAAAGCACTACACCCATCGTCCAACACCCAACACGGAGACCCCAACACCCACCGTCTAACACACAACACAGACAGCCCAACACCCACCGTCCAACACACAACACGGACAGCCCAACTCCCACAATCCAACACACAACACGGAAAGTCCAACTCCTACCGTCCAACACCCAACACAGAGAGCCCAACACCCACCGTCCAACACCCAACACAGAGAGCCCAACACCCACCGCCCAACACCCAACCCGGAGAGCCCAACACCCATCGTCCAACACCCAACACGGACAGCCCAACACCACCGTCCAACACCCAACACGGACAGCCCAACACCCGCCGTCCAACACCCAACACGGACAGCCCAACATCCACCGTCCAACATCCAACATGGACAGCCCAACACCCACTGTCCGACACACAACACGGACAGCCCAACACCCACCGTCCAAAACCCAACACGGAGAGCCCAACGCCCACCGTCCAACATCCAATACGGACAGCCCAACACCCACCAACCAACACCCAACATGGACAGCCCAACACCCACCGTCCAACACCCAACACGGACAGCCCAACACACACCGTCCAACACACAACACGTGGAGAGCCCAACACCCACAGTCAAACACCCACCGTCAAACACACAACACGGAGAGCCCAACACCAACCGTCCAACACCCAACACGGACAGCCCAACACCCACCGTCCAACACCCAACACGGACAGAACAACACCCACCAACCAACACCCAACACGGACAGTCCAACACCCACCGACCAACACCCAACACGGAGAGCTCAACACCTACCGTCTAACACACAACACAGACAGCCCAACTCCCACCATCCAACACCCAACACGGACAGCCCAACACCCATCGTCCAAGACCCAACACGGACAACCCAACACCCACAGCCCAATGCTCAACACGGACAGCACAACACCCACCGTCCAACACCCAACACGTCAGCCCAACACCCATCGTCCAAGACTCAACACGGACAACCCAACACCCACCGTCCAACACTCAACACGGACAGCCCAACACCCACCGTTCAACACCCAACACGGACAGTCCATCACCTACCATCCAACACCCAACACAGACAGTCCAACACCAATCGTCCAACACCCAACACGGACAACCCAACACCAACCGTCGAACACTCAACACGGACAGCCCAACACCCACCGTCTAACACCCAACACGGACAGTCCAACACCTACCGTCCAACACCCAACACAGACAGTCCAACACCAATCGTCCAACACCCAACACGGACAACCCAACACCTACCGTCCAACACCCAACACAGACAGTCCAACACCAATCGTCCAACACCCACCGTCCAACACCCAACACGGACAGTCCAACCCCTACCGTCCAACACCCAACACAGAGAGCACTACACCCATCGTCCAACACCCAACACGGACAACCCAACACCCACCGTCCAACACCCAACACGGACAGCCCAACACCCAGTGTCCAACACCCAACACGGAGAGCACTACACCCATCGTCCAACACCCAACATGGACAACCCAACACCCACCGTCCAACACCCAACACGGAGAGCCCAACACCCACCGTCCAACACCCAACACGGACAACCCAACACCCATCGTCCAACACCCAACACGGACAGCCCAACACCCACCGTCCAACACCCAACACGGACAACCCAACACCCATCGTCCAACACCCAACACGGACAGCCCAACACCCACCGTCCAACACTTAACACGGAGAGCCCAACACCCATCATCCAAGACCCAACACGGAGAGACCAACACCCAGTGTCCAACACCCAACACGGACAGCCTGACATCTACCGTCCAACACCCAACACGGAGAGCCCAACACCCACCGTCCAACGCCCAACACGGAGAGCCCAACACCCATCGTCCAACACCCAACATGGAGAGCCCAACACACATCGTCCAAAACCCAATGCGGAGAGCCCAACACCCATCGTCCAACACCCAACACGGACAGCCCAACACCCAGTGTCCAACACCCATCGTCCAACACCCAACACGGACAGATCAACACCCAGTGTCCAACACCCACCGTCCAACACTGAACACGGAGAGCCCAACACCCACCGTCCAACACCAAACACGGACACCCCAACACCCACCGCCCAACACCCAACACGGACAGTCCAAGTCCCGCCGTCCAACACCCAACACGGATAGCCCAACACCCACCGTCCAACATCCAACACGGACAGCCCGACACCCACCGTCCAACACCCAACACGGAGAGCCCAACACCCACCATCCAACATCCAACACGGTCAGCCCAACACCCACCGTCCAACACCCAACACAGACAGTCCAACACCCACCGTCCAACACCCAACACGGAGAGACCAACACCCATCGTCCAACACCCAACACGGACAGCCCAATACCCACCGTCCAACACTCAACACGGAGAGCCCAACACCCACCAACCAACACCCAACACGGACAGCCCAACACCCACCGTCCAACACCCAACACGGACAGCCCAACGCCCACCGTCCAACACCCAACACAGACAGTCCAACACCCACCGTCCAACACCCAACACGGACAACCCAACACCCACCGTCCAACACTCAACACGGAGAGCCCAACACCCATCGTCCAACACCCAACACGGACAGCCCAACACCCACCGTCCAACACCCAACACGGACAGCCCAACACCCACCAACCAACACTCAACACGGACAGCCCAACACCCATCGTCCAACACCCAACACGGACAGTTGAACGCCCAGTGTAAAACACCCAACACGGACAGCCCAACACCCACCGTCCAACACCCAACACGGACAGCGCAACACCCATCGTCCAACACCCAACACGGACAGTCCAACACCCACCGTCCAACACACAGCACGGACAGCCCAACTCCCACCATCCAACACACAACACGGAAAGTCCAACACCTACCGTCCAACACCCAACACAGAGAGCCCAACACCCATCATCCAACACCCAACACCGAGAGCCCAACACCCATCGTCCAACGCCCAACACGGTGAGCCCAACACCCATCATCCAACACCCAACACGTACAGCCCAACACCCACCGTCCAACACCCAACACGGAGAGCCCAACACCCACCAACCAACACCCAACACGGACAGCCCAACACCCACCGTCCAACATCCAACACAGAGAGCCCAACACCCATCATCCAACACCCAACACCGAGAGCCCAACACCCATCGTCCAACACCCAACACGGTGAGCCCAACACCCATCATCCAACACCCAACACGTACAGCCCAACACCCACCGTCCAACACCCAACACGGAGAGCCCAACACCCACCAACCAACACCCAACACGGACAGCCCAACACCCACCGTCCAACATCCAACACGGACAGCCCAACACCCACCGTCCAACACCCAACACGGATAGCCCAACACCCACTGTCCAACACCCAACACGGACAGCCCAACACCCACCGTCCAACACCCAACACGGACAGCCCAACACCCACCGTGCAACACTCAACACGGAGAGCCCAACGCCCACCGTCCAACACCCAACAGGGAGAGCCCAACACCCACCAACCAACACCCAACACGGACAGCCCAACACCCACCGTCCAACACCCAACACTTGGAGAGACCAACACCCACCGTCCAACACCCAACACGGACAGCCCAACACCCACCGTCCAATACCCAACAAGGACAGCCCAACACCCACCAAACAACACCCAACACGGACAGTCCAACACCCACCGTCCAACACCCAACACGGAGAGCTCAACACCTACCGTCTAACACACAACACAGACAGCCCAACTCCCACCATCCAACACCCAACACGGATAGCCCAACACCCACCGTCCAACACCGAACACTGAAAGCACTACACCCATCGTCCAACACCCAACACGGAGACCCCAACACCCACCGTCTAACACACAACACAGACAGCCCAACACCCACCGTCCAACACACAACACGGACAGCTCAACTCCCACAATCCAACACACAACACGGAAAGTCCAACTCCTACCGTCCAACACCCAACACAGAGAGCCCAACACCCACCGTCCAACACCCAACACAGAGAGCCCAACACCCACCGCCCAACACCCAACCCGGAGAGCCCAACACCCATCGTCCAACACCCAACACGGACAGCCCAACACCCACCGTCCAACACCCAACACGGACAGCCCAACACCCGCCGTCCAACACCCAACACGGACAGCCCAACATCCACCGTCCAACATCCAACATGGACAGCCCAACACCCACTGTCCGACACCCAACACGGACAGCCCAACACCCACCGTCCAAAACCCAACACGGAGAGCCCAACGCCCACCGTCCAACATCCAATACGGACAGCCCAACACCCACCAACCAACACCCAACATGGACAGCCCAACACCCACCGTCCAACACCCAACACGGACAGCCCAACACACACCGTCCAACACACAACACGTGGAGAGCCCAACACCCACAGTCAAACACCCACCGTCCAACACACAACACGGAGAGCCCAACACCAACCGTCCAACACCCAACACGGACAGCCCAACACCCACCGTCCAACACCCAACACGGACAGAACAACACCCACCAACCAACACCCAACACGGACAGTCCAACACCCACCGACCAACACCCAACACGGAGAGCTCAACACCTACCGTCTAACACACAACACAGACAGCCCAACTCCCACCATCCAACACCCAACACGGACAGCCCAACACCCATCGTCCAAGACCCAACACGGACAACCCAACACCCACAGCCCAATGCTCAACACGGACAGCACAACACCCACCGTCCAACACCCAACACGTCAGCCCAACACCCATCGTCCAAGACTCAACACGGACAACCGAACACCCACCGTCCAACACTCAACACGGACAGCCCAACACCCACCGTTCAACACCCAACACGGACAGTCCATCACCTACCATCCAACACCCAACACAGACAGTCCAACACCAATCGTCCAACACCCAACACGGACAACCCAACACCCACCGTCCAACACTCAACACGGACAGCCCAACACCCACCGTCTAACACCCAACACGGACAGTCCAACACCTACCGTCCAACACCCAACACAGACAGTCCAACACCAATCGTCCAACACCCAACACGGACAACCCAACACCTACCGTCCAACACCCAACACATCAGTCCAACACCAATCGTCCAACACCCACCGTCCAACACCCAACACGGACAGTCCAACCCCTACCGTCCAACACCCAACACAGAGAGCACTACACCCATCGTCCAACACCCAACACGGACAACCCAACACCCACCGTCCAACACCCAACACGGACAGCCCAACACCCAGTGTCCAACACCCAACACGGAGAGCACTACACCCATCGTCCAACACCCAACATGGACAACCCAACACCCACCGTCCAACACCCAACACGGAGAGCCCAACACCCACCGTCCAACACCCAACACGGACAACCCAACACCCATCGTCCAACACCCAACACGGACAGCCCAACACCCACCGTCCAACACCCAACACGGACAACCCAACACCCAACGTCCAACACCCAACACGGACAGCCCAACACCCACCGTCCAACACTTAACACGGAGAGCCCAACACCCATCATCCAAGACCCAACACGGAGAGACCAACACCCAGTGTCCAACACCCAACACGGACAGCCTGACATCTACCGTCCAACACCCAACACGGAGAGCCCAACACCCACCGTCCAACGCCCAACACGGAGAGCCCAACACCCATCGTCCAACACCCAACATGGAGAGCCCAACACCCATCGTCCAAAACCCAATGCGGAGAGCCCAACACCCATCGTCCAACACCCAACACGGACAGCCCAACACCCAGTGTCCAACACCCATCGTCCAACACCCAACACGGACAGATCAACACCCAGTGTCCAACACCCACCGTCCAACACTGAACACGGAGAGCCCAACACCCACCGTCCAACACCAAACACGGACACCCCAACACCCACCGCCCAACACCCAACACGGACAGTCCAAGTCCCGCCGTCCAACACCCAACACGGATAGCCCAACACCCACCGTCCAACATCCAACACGGACAGCCCGACACCCACCGTCCAACACCCAACACGGAGAGCCCAACACCCACCATCCAACATCCAACACGGACAGCCCAACACCCACCGTCCAACACCCAACACAGACAGTCCAACACCCACCGTCCAACACCCAACACGGAGAGACCAACACCCATCGTCCAACACCCAACACGGACAGCCCAATACCCACCGTCCAACACTCAACACGGAGAGCCCAACACCCACCAACCAACACCCAACACGGACAGCCCAACACCCACCGTCCAACACCCAACACGGACAGCCCAACGCCCACCGTCCAACACCCAACACAGACAGTCCAACACCCACCGTCCAACACCCAACACGGACAACCCAACACCCACCGTCCAACACTCAACACGGAGAGCCCAACACCCATCGTCCAACACCCAACACGGACAGCCCAACACCCACCGTCCAACACCCAACACGGACAGCCCACACCCACCGTCCAACACCCAACACGGACAGCCCAACAACCACCAACCAACACTCAACACGGACAGCCCAACACCCATCGTCCAACACCCAAAACGGACAGTCCAACACCCAGTGTAAAACACCCAACACGGACAGCCCAACACCCACCGTCCAACACCCAATACGGACAGCGCAACACCCATCGTCCAACACCCAACACGGACAGTCCAACACCCACCGTCCAACACACAACACGGACAGCCCAACTCCCACCATCCAACTCACAACACGGAAAGTCCAACACCTACCGTCCAACACCCAACACAGAGAGCCCAACACCCATCATCCAACACCCAACACGGAGAGCCCAACACCCATCGTCCAACACCCAACACGGTGAGCCCAACACCCATCATTCAACACCCAACACGTACAGCCCAACACCCATCGTCCAACACCCAACACGGAGAGCCCAACACCCACCAACCAACACCCAACACGGACAGCCCAACACCCACCGTCCAACATCCAACACGGACAGCCCAACACCCAGTGTCCAACACCCAACACGGACAGCCCAACACCCACCGTCCAACATTCAACACGGAGAGCCCAACACCCACCGTCCAACACCCAACACGGACAGCCCAACGCCCACCGTCCAACACCCAACACAGACAGTCCAACACCCACCGTCCAACACCCAACACGGACAACCCAACACCCACCGTCCAACACTCAACACGGAGAGCCCAACACCCATCGTCCAACACCCAACACGGACAGCCCAACACCCAACGTCCAACACCCAACACGGACAGCCCACACCCACCGTCCAACACCCAACACGGACAGCCCAACAACCACCAACCAACACTCAACACGGACAGCCCAACACCCATCGTCCAACACCCAAAACGGACAGTCCAACACCCAGTGTAAAACACCCAACACGGACAGCCCAACACTCACCGTCCAACACCCAATACGGACAGCGCAACACCCATCGTCCAACACCCAACACGGACAGTCCAACACCCACCGTCCAACACACAACACGGACAGCCCAACTCCCACCATCCAACTCACAACACGGAAAGTCCAACACCTACCGTCCAACACCCAACACAGAGAGCCCAACACCCATCATCCAACACCTAACACGGAGAGCCCAACACCCATCGTCCAACACCCAACACGGTGAGCCCAACACCCATCATTCAACACCCAACACGTACAGCCCAACACCCACCGTCCAACACCCAACACGGAGAGCCCAACACCCACCAACCAACACCCAACACGGACAGCCCAACACCCACCGTCCAACATCCAACACGGACAGCCCAACACCCAGTGTCCAAAACCCAACACGGACAGCCCAACACCCACCGTCCAACATTCAACACGGAGAGCCCAACACCCACCGTCCAACACCCAACACGGATAGCCCAACACCCAATGTCCAACACCCAATACGGACAGCGCAACACCCATCGTCCAACACCCAACACGGACAGTCCAACACCCACCGTCCAACACACAACACGGACAGCCCAACTCCCACCATCCAACTCACAACACGGAAAGTCCAACACCTACCGTCCAACACCCAACACAGAGAGCCCAACACCCATCATCCAACACCTAACACGGAGAGCCCAACACCCATCGTCCAACACCCAACACGGTGAGCCCAACACCCATCATTCAACACCCAACACGTACAGCCCAACACCCACCGTCCAACACCCAACACGGAGAGCCCAACACCCACCAACCAACACCCAACACGGACAGCCCAACACCCACCGTCCAACATCCAACACGGACAGCCCAACACCCAGTGTCCAAAACCCAACACGGACAGCCCAACACCCACCGTCCAACATTCAACACGGAGAGCCCAACACCCACCGTCCAACACCCAACACGGATAGCCCAACACCCAATGTCCAACACTCAACACGGAGAGCCCAACACCCACCGTCCAACACCCAACACGGAGAGCCCAACACCCACCGTCCAACACCCAACACGGACAGCCTGACATCCACCGTCCAACACCCAACACGGAGAGCCCAACACCTGCCGTCCAACACCCAACACGGACAGCCCAACTCCCACCATCCAACACACAACACGGACAGTCCAACACCTACCGTCCAACACCCAACACAGAGAGCCCAACACCCATCATCCAACACACAACACAGACACCCCAACACCCACCGTCCAACACCCAACACGGACAACCCAACACCCACCGTCCAACACCCAACACGGTCAGCCCAACACCCACCGCCCAACACCCAACACGGAGAGCCCAACACCCACCATCCAACACCCAACACGGAGAGCCCAACACCCATCGTCCAACACCCAACACGGAGAGCCCAACACCCACCGTCCAACACCCAACACGGACAGCCCAACACCCATCGTCCAACACCCAACACGGAGAGCACAACACCCACCGTCCAACACTCAACACGGAGAGCCCAACACCCACCGTCCAACACCCAACACGGACAGCCCAACACCCACCGTCCAACACCCAACACAGAGAGGCCAACACCCATCGTCCAACACCCAGCACGGAGAGCACAACACCCATCGTCCAACACCCAACACGGACAGCCCAACACCCACCGTCCAACACCCAACACGGAGAGCCCAACACCCATCGTCCAACACCCAACACGGAGAGCCCAACACCCAGTGTCCAACACCCAACTCGGAGAGCCCAACACCCAGTGTCCAACACCCACCATCCACACCCAACACGGAGAGCACAACACCCACCGTCCAACACCCAACACGGACAGCCCAACACCCACCGTCCAACACCCAACACGGACAGCCCAACACCCACCGTCCAACACACAACACGGACAGCCCAACACCCACCGTCCAACACACAACACGAAGAGCACAACACCCACCGTCCAACACCCAACACGGACAGCCCAACACCCACCGTCCAACACCCAACGAGGACAGCCCAACAACCACCGTCCATCACCCAACACGGAGAGCCCAACACCCACCATACAACACCCAAAACGGAGAGCCCAACACCCACCATTCAACATGCAACACGAAGAGCCCAACACCCATCGTCCGACACCCACCATCCAACATCCAACACGGAGAGCCCAACACCCAGTGTCCAACACACAACACGGACAGCCCAACACTCACCATCCAACAACCAACACGGAGAGCCCAACACCCACCGTCCAACATCTAACACACAATACGGACAGCCCAACTCCCACCATCCAACACTCAACACAGAGAGCCCAACACCCATCGTCCAACACACAACACAGACACCCCAACACCCACCTCCAACACACAACACAGACACCCCAACACCCACCTCCAACACCCAACACGGACAACCCAATACCCACCGTCCAACACCCTACACGGACAGCCCAACACCCACCGTCCAACACACAACACGAAGAGCACAACACCCACCGTCCAACACCCAACACGGACAGCCCAACACCCACCGTCCAACACCCAACGAGGACAGCCCAACAACCACCGTCCATCACCCAACACGGAGAGCTCAACACCCACCATACAACACCCAAAACGGAGAGCCCAACACCCACCATTCAACATCCAACACGAAGAGCCCAACACCCATCGTCCGACACCCACCATCCAACATCCAACACGGAGAGCCCTACACCCACTGTTCAACACCCAACACGGACAGCCCATCACTCACCATCCAACAACCAACACGGAGAGCCCAACACCCACCGTCCAACATCTAACACACAATACGGACAGCCCAACTCCCACCATCCAACACTCAACACAGAGAGCCCAACACCCATCGTCCAACACACAACACAGACACCCCAACACCCACCGTCCAACACCCAACACGGACAACCCAATACCCACCGTCCAACACCCAACACGGACAGCCCAACACCCACCGTCCAACACCCAACACGGAGAGCCCAACACCCACCATCCAACACCCAACACGGAGAGCCCAACACCCATCGTCCAACACCCAACACGGAGAGCCCAACACCCATCGTCCAACACCCAACACGGAGAGCCCAACACCCACCGTCCAACACCCAACACGGAGAGCCCAACACCCATCGTCCAACACCCAATGCGGAGAGCCCAAAACCCACCGTCCAACACCCAACACGGGGAGCCAAACACCCAGTGTCCAACACCCAACACGGAGAGCCCAACACCCACCGTCCAACACCCAACACGGACAGCCCAACACCCAGTGTCCAACACCCAACACGGAGAGCACTACACCCATCGTCCAACACCCAACATGGACAACCCAACACCCACCGTCCAACACCCAACACGGAGAGCCCAACACCCACCGTCCAACACCCAACACGGACAACCCAACACCCATCGTCCAACACCCAACACGGACAGCCCAACACCCACCGTCCAACACCCAACACGGACAACCCAACACCCATCGTCCAACACCCAACACGGACAGCCCAACACCCACCGTCCAACACTTAACACGGAGAGCCCAACACCCATCATCCAAGACCCAACACGGAGAGACCAACACCCAGTGTCCAACACCCAACACGGACAGCCTGACATCTACCGTCCAACACCCAACACGGAGAGCCCAACACCCACCGTCCAACGCCCAACACGGAGAGCCCAACACCCATCGTCCAACACCCAACATGGAGAGCCCAACACCCATCGTCCAAAACCCAATGCGGAGAGCCCAACACCCATCGTCCAACACCCAACACGGACAGCCCAACACCCAGTGTCCAACACCCATCGTCCAACACCCAACACGGACAGATCAACACCCAGTGTCCAACACCCACCGTCCAACACTGAACACGGAGAGCCCAACACCCACCGTCCAACACCAAACACGGACACCCCAACACCCACCGCCCAACACCCAACACGGACAGTCCAAGTCCCGCCGTCCAACACCCAACACGGATAGCCCAACACCCACCGTCCAACATCCTACACGGACAGCCCGACACCCACCGTCCAACACCCAACACGGAGAGCCCAACACCCACCATCCAACATCCAACACGGACAGCCCAACACCCACCGTCCAACACCCAACACAGACAGTCCAACACCCACCGTCCAACACCCAACACGGAGAGACCAACACCCATCGTCCAACACCCAACACGGACAGCCCAATACCCACCGTCCAACACTCAACACGGAGAGCCCAACACCCACCAACCAACACCCAACACGGACAGCCCAACACCCACCGTCCAACACCCAACACGGACAGCCCAACGCCCACCGTCCAACACCCAACACAGACAGTCCAACACCCACCGTCCAACACCCAACACGGACAACCCAACACCCACCGTCCAACACTCAACACGGAGAGCCCAACACCCATCGTCCAACACCCAACACGGACAGCCCAACACCCACCGTCCAACACCCAACACGGACAGCCCAACACCCACCAACCAACACTCAACACGGACAGCCCAACACCCATCGTCCAACACCCAACACGGACAGTTGAACGCCCAGTGTAAAACACCCAACACGGACAGCCCAACACCCACCGTCCAACACCCAACACGGACAGCGCAACACCCATCGTCCAACACCCAACACGGACAGTCCAACACCCACCGTCCAACACACAGCACGGACAGCCCAACTCCCACCATCCAACACACAACACGGAAAGTCCAACACCTACCGTCCAACACCCAACACAGAGAGCCCAACACCCATCATCCAACACCCAACACCGAGAGCCCAACACCCATCGTCCAACGCCCAACACGGTGAGCCCAACACCCATCATCCAACACCCAACACGTACAGCCCAACACCCACCGTCCAACACCCAACACGGAGAGCCCAACACCCACCAACCAACACCCAACACGGACAGCCCAACACCCACCGTCCAACATCCAACACAGAGAGCCCAACACCCATCATCCAACACCCAACACCGAGAGCCCAACACCCATCGTCCAACACCCAACACGGTGAGCCCAACACCCATCATCCAACACCCAACACGTACAGCCCAACACCCACCGTCCAACACCCAACACGGAGAGCCCAACACCCACCAACCAACACCCAACACGGACAGCCCAACACCCACCGTCCAACATCCAACACGGACAGCCCAACACCCACCGTCCAACACCCAACACGGATAGCCCAACACCCACTGTCCAACACCCAACACGGACAGCCCAACACCCACCGTCCAACACCCAACACGGACAGCCCAACACCCACCGTGCAACACTCAACACGGAGAGCCCAACGCCCACCGTCCAACACCCAACAGGGAGAGCCCAACGCCCACCAACCAACACCCAACACGGACAGCCCAACACCCACCGTCCAACACCCAACACTTGGAGAGACCAACACCCACCGTCCAACACCCAACACGGACAGCCCAACACCCACCGTCCAATACCCAACAAGGACAGCCCAACACCCACCAAACAACACCCAACACGGACAGTCCAACACCCACCGTCCAACACCCAACACGGAGAGCTCAACACCTACCGTCTAACACACAACACAGACAGCCCAACTCCCACCATCCAACACCCAACACGGATAGCCCAACACCCACCGTCCAACACCCAACACTGAAAGCACTACACCCATCGTCCAACACCCAACACGGAGACCCCAACACCCACCGTCTAACACACAACACAGACAGCCCAACACCCACCGTCCAACACACAACACGGACAGCCCAACTCCCACAATCCAACACACAACACGGAAAGTCCAACTCCTACCGTCCAACACCCAACACAGAGAGCCCAACACCCACCGTCCAACACCCAACACAGAGAGCCCAACACCCACCGCCCAACACCCAACCCGGAGAGCCCAACACCCATCGTCCAACACCCAACACGGACAGCCCAACACCCACCGTCCAACACCCAACACGGACAGCCCAACACCCGCCGTCCAACACCCAACACGGACAGCCCAACATCCACCGTCCAACATCCAACATGGACAGCCCAACACCCACTGTCCGACACCCAACACGGACAGCCCAACACCCACCGTCCAAAACCCAACACGGAGAGCCCAACGCCCACCGTCCAACATCCAATACGGACAGCCCAACACCCACCAACCAACACCCAACATGGACAGCCCAACACCCACCGTCCAACACCCAACACGGACAGCCCAACACACACCGTCCAACACACAACACGTGGAGAGCCCAACACCCACAGTCAAACACCCACCGTCCAACACACGACACGGAGATCCCAACACCAACCGTCCATCACCCAACACGGACAGCCCAACACCCACCGTCCAACACCCAACACGGACAGAACAACACCCACCAACCAACACCCAACACGGACAGTCCAACACCCACCGACCAACACCCAACACGGAGAGCTCAACACCTACCGTCTAACACACAACACAGACAGCCCAACTCCCACCATCCAACACCCAACACGGACAGCCCAACACCCATCGTCCAAGACCCAACACGGACAACCCAACACCCACAGCCCAATGCTCAACACGGACAGCACAACACCCACCGTCCAACACCCAACACGTCAGCCCAACACCCATCGTCCAAGACTCAACACGGACAACCCAACACCCACCGTCCAACACTCAACACGGACAGCCCAACACCCACCGTTCAACACCCAACACGGACAGTCCATCACCTACCATCCAACACCCAACACAGACAGTCCAACACCAATCGTCCAACACCCAACACGGACAACCCAACACCCACCGTCCAACACTCAACACGGACAGCCCAACACCCACCGTCTAACACCCAACACGGACAGTCCAACACCTACCGTCCAACACCCAACACAGACAGTCCAACACCAATCGTCCAACACCCAACACGGACAACCCAACACCTACCGTCCAACACCCAACACAGACAGTCCAACACCAATCGTCCAACACCCACCGTCCAACACCCAACACGGACAGTCCAACCCCTACCGTCCAACACCCAACACAGAGAGCACTACACCCATCGTCCAACACCCAACACGGACAACCCAACACCCACCGTCCAACACCCAACACGGACAGCCCAACACCCAGTGTCCAACACCCAACACGGAGAGCACTACACCCATCGTCCAACACCCAACATGGACAACCCAACACCCACCGTCCAACACCCAACACGGAGAGCCCAACACCCACCGTCCAACACCCAACACGGACAACCCAACACCCATCGTCCAACACCCAACACGGACAGCCCAACACCCACCGTCCAACACCCAACACGGACAACCCAACACCCATCGTCCAACACCCAACACGGACAGCCCAACACCCACCGTCCAACACTTAACACGGAGAGCCCAACACCCATCCAAGACCCAACACGGAGAGACCAACACCCAGTGTCCAACACCCAACACGGACAGCCTGACATCTACCGTCCAACACCCAACACGGAGAGCCCAACACCCACCGTCCAACGCCCAACACGGAGAGCCCAACACCCATCGTCCAACACCCAACATGGAGAGCCCAACACCCATCGTCCAAAACCCAATGCGGAGAGCCCAACACCCATCGTCCAACACCCAACACGGACAGCCCAACACCCAGTGTCCAACACCCATCGTCCAACACCCAACACGGACAGATCAACACCCAGTGTCCAACACCCACCGTCCAACACTGAACACGGAGAGCCCAACACCCACCGTCCAACACCAAACACGAACACCCCAACACCCACCGCCCAACACCCAACACGGACAGTCCAAGTCCCGCCGTCCAACACCCAACACGGACAGCCCACCTCCCACCATCCAACTCACAACACGGAAAGTCCAACACCTACCGTCCAACACCCAACACAGAGAGCCCAACACCCATCATCCAACACCCAACACGGAGAGCCCAACACCCATCGTCCAACACCCAACACGGTGAGCCCAACACCCATCATTCAACACCCAACACGTACAGCCCAACACCCACCGTCCAACACCCAACACGGAGAGCCCAACACCCACCAACCAACACCCAACACGGACAGCCCAACACCCACCGTCCAACATCCAACACGGACAGCCCAACACCCAGTGTCCAACACCCAACACGGACAGCCCAACACCCACCGTCCAACATTCAACACGGAGAGCCCAACACCCACCGTCCAACACCCAACACGGACAGCCCAACGCCCACCGTCCAACACCCAACACAGACAGTCCAACACCCACCGTCCAACACCCAACACGGACAACCCAACACCCACCGTCCAACACTCAACACGGAGAGTCCAACACCCATCGTCCAACACCCAACACGGACAGCCCAACACCCACCGTCCAACACACAACACGGACAGCCCACACCCACCGTCCAACACCCAACACGGACAGCCCAACAACCACCAACCAACACTCAACACGGACAGCCCAACACCCATCGTCCAACACGCAAAACGGACAGTCCAACACCCAGTGTAAAACACCCAACACGGACAGCCCAACACCCACCGTCCAACACCCAATACGGACAGCGCAACACCCATCGTCCAACACCCAACACGGACAGTCCAACACCCACCGTCCAACACACAACACGGACAGCCCAACTCCCACCATCCAACTCACAACACGGAAAGTCCAACACCTACCGTCCAACACCCAACACAGAGAGCCCAACACCCATCATCCAACACCTAACACGGAGAGCCCAACACCCATCGTCCAACACCCAACACGGTGAGCCCAACACCAATCATTCAACACCCAACACGTACAGCCCAACACCCACCGTCCAACACCCAACACGGAGAGCCCAACACCCACCAACCAACACCCAACACGGACAGCCCAACACCCACCGTCCAACATCCAACACGGACAGCCCAACACCCAGTGTCCAAAACCCAACACGGACAGCCCAACACCCACCGTCCAACATTCAACACGGAGAGCCCAACACCCACCGTCCAACACCCAACACGGATAGCCCAACACCCAATGTCCAACACTCAACACGGAGAGCCCAACACCCACCGTCCAACACCCAACACGGAGAGCCCAACACCCACCGTCCAACACCCAACACGGACAGCCTGACATCCACCGTCCAACACCCAACACGGGGAGCCCAACACCCGCCGTCCAACACCCAACACGGACAGCCCAACTCCCACCATCCAACACACAACACGGACAGTCCAACACCTACCGTCCAACACCCAACACAGAGAGCCCAACACCCATCATCCAACACACAACACAGACACCCCAACACCCACCGTCCAACACCCAACACGGACAACCCAACACCCACCGTCCAACACCCAACACGGTCAGCCCAACACCCACCGCCCAACACCCAACACGGAGAGCCCAACACCCACCATCCAACACCCAACACGGAGAGCCCAACACCCATCGTCCAACACCCAACACGGAGAGCCCAACACCCACCGTCCAACACCCAACACGGACAGCCCAACACCCATCGTCCAACACCCAACACGGAGAGCACAACACCCACCGTCCAACACTCAACACGGAGAGCCCAACACCCACCGTCCAACACCCAACACGGACAGCCCAACACCCACCGTCCAACACCCAACACAGAGAGGCCAACACCCATCGTCCAACACCCAGCACGGAGAGCACAACACCCATCGTCCAACACCCAACACGGACAGCCCAACACCCACCGTCCAACACCCAACACGGAGAGCCCAACACCCATCGTCCAACACCCAACACGGAGAGCCCAACACCCAGTGTCCAACACCCAACTCGGAGAGCCCAACACCCAGTGTCCAACACCCACCATCCACACCCAACACGGAGAGCACAACACCCACCGTCCAACACCCAACACGGACAGCCCAACACCCACCGTCCAACACCCAACACGGACAGCCCAACACCCACCGTCCAACACACAACACGGACAGCCCAACACCCACCGTCCAACACACAACACGAAGAGCACAACACCCACCGTCCAACACCCAACACGGACAGCCCAACACCCACCGTCCAACACCCAACGAGGACAGCCCAACAACCACCGTCCATCACCCAACACGGAGAGCCCAACACCCACCATACAACACCCAAAACGGAGAGCCCAACACCCACCATTCAACATCCAACACGAAGAGCCCAACACCCATCGTCCGACACCCACCATCCAACATCCAACACGGAGAGCCCTACACCCACTGTTCAACACCCAACACGGACAGCCCAACACTCACCATCCAACAACCAACACGGAGAGCCCAACACCCACCGTCCAACATCTAACACACAATACGGACAGCCCAACTCCCACCATCCAACACTCAACACAGAGAGCCCAACACCCATCGTCCAACACACAACACAGACACCCCAACACCCACCGTCCAACACCCAACACGGACAACCCAATACCCACCGTCCAACACCCAACACGGACAGCCCAACACCCACCGTCCAACACACAACACGAAGAGCACAACACCCACCGTCCAACACCCAACACGGACAGCCCAACACCCACCGTCCAACACCCAACGAGGACAGCCCAACAACCACCGTCCATCACCCAACACGGAGAGCTCAACACCCACCATACAACACCCAAAACGGAGAGCCCAACACCCACCATTCAACATCCAACACGAAGAGCCCAACACCCATCGTCCGACACCCACCATCCAACATCCAACACGGAGAGCCCTACACCCACTGTTCAACACCCAACACGGACAGCCCAACACTCACCATCCAACAACCAACACGGAGAGCCCAACACCCACCGTCCAACATCTAACACACAATACGGACAGCCCAACTCCCACCATCCAACACTCAACACAGAGAGCCCAACACCCATCGTCCAACACACAACACAGACACCCCAACACCCACCGTCCAACACCCAACACGGACAACCCAATACCCACCGTCCAACACCCAACACGGACAGCCCAACACCCACCGTCCAACACCCAACACGGAGAGCCCAACACCCACCATCCAACACCCAACACGGAGAGCCCAACACCCATCGTCCAACACCCAACACGGAGAGCCCAACACCCATCGTCCAACACCCAACACGGAGAGCCCAACACCCACCGTCCAACACCCAACACGGAGAGCCCAACATCCATCGTCCAACACCCAATGCGGAGAGCCCAAAACCCACCGTCCAACACCCAACACGGGGAGCCAAACACCCAGTGTCCAACACCCAACACGGAGAGCCCAACACCCACCGTCCAACACCCAACACGGAGAGCCCAACACCAACCGTCCAACACTCAACACGGAGAGCCCAACACCCACCGTCCAACACCCAACACGGACAGCCCAACGCCCACCGTCCAACACCCAACACAGACAGTCCAACACCCACCGTCCAACACCCAACACGGACAACCCAACACCCACCGTCCAACACTCAACACGGAGAGTCCAACACCCATCGTCCAACACCCAACACGGACAGCCCAACACCCACCGTCCAACACACAACACGGACAGCCCACACCCACCGTCCAACACCCAACACGGACAGCCCAACAACCACCAACCAACACTCAACACGGACAGCCCAACACCCATCGTCCAACACGCAAAACGGACAGTCCAACACCCAGTGTAAAACACCCAACACGGACAGCCCAACACCCACCGTCCAACACCCAATACGGACAGCGCAACACCCATCGTCCAACACCCAACACGGACAGTCCAACACCCACCGTCCAACACACAACACGGACAGCCCAACTCCCACCATCCAACTCACAACACGGAAAGTCCAACACCTACCGTCCAACACCCAACACAGAGAGCCCAACACCCATCATCCAACACCTAACACGGAGAGCCCAACACCCATCGTCCAACACCCAACACGGTGAGCCCAACACCAATCATTCAACACCCAACACGTACAGCCCAACACCCACCGTCCAACACCCAACACGGAGAGCCCAACACCCACCAACCAACACCCAACACGGACAGCCCAACACCCACCGTCCAACATCCAACACGGACAGCCCAACACCCAGTGTCCAAAACCCAACACGGACAGCCCAACACCCACCGTCCAACATTCAACACGGAGAGCCCAACACCCACCGTCCAACACCCAACACGGATAGCCCAACACCCAATGTCCAACACTCAACACGGAGAGCCCAACACCCACCGTCCAACACCCAACACGGAGAGCCCAACACCCACCGTCCAACACCCAACACGGACAGCCTGACATCCACCGTCCAACACCCAACACGGGGAGCCCAACACCCGCCGTCCAACACCCAACACGGACAGCCCAACTCCCACCATCCAACACACAACACGGACAGTCCAACACCTACCGTCCAACACCCAACACAGAGAGCCCAACACCCATCATCCAACACACAACACAGACACCCCAACACCCACCGTCCAACACCCAACACGGACAACCCAACACCCACCGTCCAACACCCAACACGGTCAGCCCAACACCCACCGCCCAACACCCAACACGGAGAGCCCAACACCCACCATCCAACACCCAACACGGAGAGCCCAACACCCATCGTCCAACACCCAACACGGAGAGCCCAACACCCACCGTCCAACACCCAACACGGACAGCCCAACACCCATCGTCCAACACCCAACACGGAGAGCACAACACCCACCGTCCAACACTCAACACGGAGAGCCCAACACCCACCGTCCAACACCCAACACGGACAGCCCAACACCCACCGTCCAACACCCAACACAGAGAGGCCAACACCCATCGTCCAACACCCAGCACGGAGAGCACAACACCCATCGTCCAACACCCAACACGGACAGCCCAACACCCACCGTCCAACACCCAACACGGAGAGCCCAACACCCATCGTCCAACACCCAACACGGAGAGCCCAACACCCAGTGTCCAACACCCAACTCGGAGAGCCCAACACCCAGTGTCCAACACCCACCATCCACACCCAACACGGAGAGCACAACACCCACCGTCCAACACCCAACACGGACAGCCCAACACCCACCGTCCAACACCCAACACGGACAGCCCAACACCCACCGTCCAACACACAACACGGACAGCCCAACACCCACCGTCCAACACACAACACGAAGAGCACAACACCCACCGTCCAACACCCAACACGGACAGCCCAACACCCACCGTCCAACACCCAACGAGGACAGCCCAACAACCACCGTCCATCACCCAACACGGAGAGCCCAACACCCACCATACAACACCCAAAACGGAGAGCCCAACACCCACCATTCAACATCCAACACGAAGAGCCCAACACCCATCGTCCGACACCCACCATCCAACATCCAACACGGAGAGCCCTACACCCACTGTTCAACACCCAACACGGACAGCCCAACACTCACCATCCAACAACCAACACGGAGAGCCCAACACCCACCGTCCAACATCTAACACACAATACGGACAGCCCAACTCCCACCATCCAACACTCAACACAGAGAGCCCAACACCCATCGTCCAACACACAACACAGACACCCCAACACCCACCGTCCAACACCCAACACGGACAACCCAATACCCACCGTCCAACACCCAACACGGACAGCCCAACACCCACCGTCCAACACACAACACGAAGAGCACAACACCCACCGTCCAACACCCAACACGGACAGCCCAACACCCACCGTCCAACACCCAACGAGGACAGCCCAACAACCACCGTCCATCACCCAACACGGAGAGCTCAACACCCACCATACAACACCCAAAACGGAGAGCCCAACACCCACCATTCAACATCCAACACGAAGAGCCCAACACCCATCGTCCGACACCCACCATCCAACATCCAACACGGAGAGCCCTACACCCACTGTTCAACACCCAACACGGACAGCCCAACACTCACCATCCAACAACCAACACGGAGAGCCCAACACCCACCGTCCAACATCTAACACACAATACGGACAGCCCAACTCCCACCATCCAACACTCAACACAGAGAGCCCAACACCCATCGTCCAACACACAACACAGACACCCCAACACCCACCGTCCAACACCCAACACGGACAACCCAATACCCACCGTCCAACACCCAACACGGACAGCCCAACACCCACCGTCCAACACCCAACACGGAGAGCCCAACACCCACCATCCAACACCCAACACGGAGAGCCCAACACCCATCGTCCAACACCCAACACGGAGAGCCCAACACCCATCGTCCAACACCCAACACGGAGAGCCCAACACCCACCGTCCAACACCCAACACGGAGAGCCCAACATCCATCGTCCAACACCCAATGCGGAGAGCCCAAAACCCACCGTCCAACACCCAACACGGGGAGCCAAACACCCAGTGTCCAACACCCAACACGGAGAGCCCAACACCCACCGTCCAACACCCAACACGGAGAGCCCAACACCAACCGTCCAACACTCAACACGGAGAGCCCAACACCCACCGTCCAACACCCAACACGGACAGCCCAACACACACCGTCCAACACCCAACACGGAGAGCCCAACACGCATCGTCCAACACCCAACACGGAGAGCCCAACACCCATCGTCCAACACCCAACACGGACAGCCCAACACCCACCGTCCAACACCCAACACGGAGAGCCCAACATCCATCGTCAACAGCCAACACGGAGAGCCCATCACCCAGTGTCCAACACCCAACACGGTGAGCACAACACCCAGTGTCCAACATCCACCATCCACACCCAACACGGAGAGCACAACATCCACCGTCCAACACCCAACCCGGACAGCCCAACACCCACCGTCCAACACCCAACACGGACAGCCCAAAACCCACCGTCCAACACCCAACACGGACAGCCCAACACCCACCGTCCAACACCCAACACGGACAGCCCGACACCCAGTGTCCAACACCCAACACGGACAGCCCTACACCCACCGTCCAACACCCAACACGGACAGCCCAACACCCACCGTCCAACACCCAACACGGACAGCACAACACCGACCGTCCAACACCCAACCCGGACAGCCCAACACCCACCGTCCAACACCCAACACGGACAGCCCAAAACCCACCGTCCAACACCCAACACGGACAGTCCAACACCCACCGTCCATCTCCCAACCCGGACAGCCCAACACCCACCGTCCAACACCCAACACGGACAGCCCAACACCCACCGTCCAACACCCAACACGGACAGCCCAATACCCACCGTTCAACAGCCAACACGGACAGCCCAACACCCACCGTCCAACACCCAACACGGAGAGCCCATCACCCACCGTCCAACACACAACACGGACAGCCCAACACCCAGTGTCCAACACCCAACACGGACAGCCCAACACCCACCGTCCAAAACCCAACACGGAAAGCCCAACACCCAGTGTCCAACACGCAACACGGACAGCCCAACACCCACCGTCCAACATCCAACACGGAGAGCCCAACACCCATCGTCCGACACCCACCGTCAAAAACCCAACATGGACAGCCCAACACCCACCGTCCAACACCCAACACGGAGAGCCCAACACCCACCGCCCAACACACAACACGGACAGCCCAACACCCACCGCCCAACACCCGACACGGAAAGCCCAACACCCAATGTCCAACACTCACCACGGACAGCCCAACACCCACCGTCCAACACCCAACACGGACAGCCCAACACCCAGTGTCCAACACCCAACACCGACAGCCCAACACCCACCGTCCAACACCCAACACGGAGAGCCCAACACCCTCCATCCAACACCCAACACGGAGAGCCCAACACCCACCAGCCAACATCCAACACGGAGAGCCCAACACCCAGTGTCCAACACCCAACACGGACAGCCCAACACCCACCGTCCAACACTCAACACGGAGAGCCCAACACCCACCGTCCAACACCCAACACGGATAGCCCAACACCCAATGTCCAACACTCAACACGGAGAGCCCAACACCCACCGTCCAACACCCAACACGGAGAGCCCAACACCCACCGTCTAACACCCAACACGGACAGTCCAACACCTACCGTCCAACACCCAACACAGACAGTCCAACACCAATCGTCCAACACCCAACACGGACAACCCAACACCTACCGTCCAACACCCAACACAGACAGTCCAACACCAATCGTCCAACACCCACCGTCCAACACCCAACACGGACAGTCCAACCCCTACCGTCCAACACCCAACACAGAGAGCACTACACCCATCGTCCAACACCCAACACGGACAACCCAACACCCACCGTCCAACACCCAACACGGACAGCCCAACACCCAGTGTCCAACACCCAACACGGAGAGCACTACACCCATCGTCCAACACCCAACATGGACAACCCAACACCCACCGTCCAACACCCAACACGGAGAGCCCAACACCCACCGTCCAACACCCAACACGGACAGCCCAACACCCACCGTCCAACACCCAACACGGACAGCCCAACACCCACCGTCCAACACACAACACGGACAGCCCAACACCCACCGTCCAACACACAACACGAAGAGCACAACACCCACCGTCCAACACCCAACACGGACAGCCCAACACCCACCGTCCAACACCCAACACAGAGAGCACTACACCCATCGTCCAACACCCAACACGGACAACCCAACACCCACCGTCCAACACCCAACACGGAGAGCCCAACACCCATCGTCCGACACCCACCATCCAACATCCAACACGGAGAGCCCTACACCCACTGTTCAACACCCAACACGGACAGCCCAACACTCACCATCCAACAACCAACACGGAGAGCCCAACACCCACCGTCCAACATCTAACACACAATACGGACAGCCCAACTCCCACCATCCAACACTCAACACAGAGAGCCCAACACCCATCGTCCAACACACAACACAGACACCCCAACACCCACCGTCCAACACCCAACACGGACAACCCAATACCCACCGTCCAACACCCAACACGGACAGCCCAACACCCACCGTCCAACACCCAACACGGAGAGCCCAACACCCACCATCCAACACCCAACACGGAGAGCCCAACACCCATCGTCCAACACCCAACACGGAGAGCCCAACACCCATCGTCCAACACCCAACACGGAGAGCCCAACACCCACCGTCCAACACCCAACACGGAGAGCCCAACACCCATCGTCCAACACCCAATGCGGAGAGCCCAAAACCCACCGTCCAACACCCAACACGGGGAGCCAAACACCCAGTGTCCAACACCCAACACGGAGAGCCCAACACCCACCGTCCAACACCCAACACGGAGAGCCCAACACCAACCGTCCAACACTCAACACGGAGAGCCCAACACCCACCGTCCAACACCCAACACGGACAGCCCAACACCCACCGTCCAACACCCAACACGGAGAGCCCAACACGCATCGTCCAACACCCAACACGGAGAGCCCAACACCCATCGTCCAACACCCAACACGGACAGCCCAACACCCACCGTCCAACACCCAACACGGAGAGCCCAACATCCATCGTCAACAGCCAACACGGAGAGCCCATCACCCAGTGTCCAACACCCAACACGGTGAGCACAACACCCAGTGTCCAACATCCACCATCCACACCCAACACGGAGAGCACAACATCCACCGTCCAACACCCAACCCGGACAGCCCAACACCCACCGTCCAACACCCAACACGGACAGCCCAAAACCCACCGTCCAACACCCAACACGGACAGCCCAACACCCACCGTCCAACACCCAACACGGACAGCCCGACACCCAGTGTCCAACACCCAACACGGACAGCCCTACACCCACCGTCCAACACCCAACACGGACAGCCCAACACCCACCGTCCAACACCCAACACGGACAGCACAACACCGACCGTCCAACACCCAACCCGGACAGCCCAACACCCACCGTCCAACACCCAACACGGACAGCCCAAAACCCACCGTCCAACACCCAACACGGACAGTCCAACACCCACCGTCCATCTCCCAACCCGGACAGCCCAACACCCACCGTCCAACACCCAACACGGACAGCCCAACACCCACCGTCCAACACCCAACACGGACAGCCCAATACCCACCGTTCAACAGCCAACACGGACAGCCCAACACCCACCGTCCAACACCCAACACGGAGAGCCCATCACCCACCGTCCAACACACAACACGGACAGCCCAACACCCAGTGTCCAACACCCAACACGGACAGCCCAACACCCACCGTCCAAAACCCAACACGGAAAGCCCAACACCCAGTGTCCAACACGCAACACGGACAGCCCAACACCCACCGTCCAACATCCAACACGGAGAGCCCAACACCCATCGTCCGACACCCACCGTCAAAAACCCAACATGGACAGCCCAACACCCACCGTCCAACACCCAACACGGAGAGCCCAACACCCACCGCCCAACACACAACACGGACAGCCCAACACCCACCGCCCAACACCCGACACGGAAAGCCCAACACCCAATGTCCAACACTCACCACGGACAGCCCAACACCCACCGTCCAACACCCAACACGGACAGCCCAACACCCAGTGTCCAACACCCAACACCGACAGCCCAACACCCACCGTCCAACACCCAACACGGAGAGCCCAACACCCTCCATCCAACACCCAACACGGAGAGCCCAACACCCACCAGCCAACATCCAACACGGAGAGCCCAACACCCAGTGTCCAACACCCAACACGGACAGCCCAACACCCACCGTCCAACACTCAACACGGAGAGCCCAACACCCACCGTCCAACACCCAACACGGATAGCCCAACACCCAATGTCCAACACTCAACACGGAGAGCCCAACACCCACCGTCCAACACCCAACACGGAGAGCCCAACACCCACCGTCTAACACCCAACACGGACAGTCCAACACCTACCGTCCAACACCCAACACAGACAGTCCAACACCAATCGTCCAACACCCAACACGGACAACCCAACACCTACCGTCCAACACCCAACACAGACAGTCCAACACCAATCGTCCAACACCCACCGTCCAACACCCAACACGGACAGTCCAACCCCTACCGTCCAACACCCAACACAGAGAGCACTACACCCATCGTCCAACACCCAACACGGACAACCCAACACCCACCGTCCAACACCCAACACGGACAGCCCAACACCCAGTGTCCAACACCCAACACGGAGAGCACTACACCCATCGTCCAACACCCAACATGGACAACCCAACACCCACCGTCCAACACCCAACACGGAGAGCCCAACACCCACCGTCCAACACCCAACACGGACAACCCAACACCCATCGTCCAACACCCAACACGGACAGCCCAACACCCACCGTCCAACACCCAACACGGACAACCCAACACCCATCGTCCAACACCCAACACGGACAGCCCAACACCCACCGTCCAACACTTAACACGGAGAGCCCAACACCCATCATCCAAGACCCAACACGGAGAGACCAACACCCAGTGTCCAACACCCAACACGGACAGCCTGACATCTACCGTCCAACACCCAACACGGAGAGCCCAACACCCACCGTCCAACGCCCAACACGGAGAGCCCAACACCCATCGTCCAACACCCAACATGGAGAGCCCAACACCCATCGTCCAAAACCCAATGCGGAGAGCCCAACACCCATCGTCCAACACCCAACACGGACAGCCCAACACCCAGTGTCCAACACCCATCGTCCAACACCCAACACGGACAGATCAACACCCAGTGTCCAACACCCACCGTCCAACACTGAACACGGAGAGCCCAACACCCACCGTCCAACACCAAACACGAACACCCCAACACCCACCGCCCAACACCCAACACGGACAGTCCAAGTCCCGCCGTCCAACACCCAACACGGATAGCCCAACACCCACCGTCCAACATCCAACACGGACAGCCCGACACCCACCGTCCAACACCCAACACGGAGAGCCCAACACCCACCATCCAACATCCAACACGGACAGCCCAACACCCACCGTCCAACACCCAACACAGACAGTCCAACACCCACCGTCCAACACCCAACACGGAGAGACCAACACCCATCATCCAACACCCAACACGGACAGCCCAATACCCACCGTCCAACACTCAACACGGAGAGCCCAACACCCACCAACCAACACCCAACACGGACAGCCCAACACCCACCGTCCAACACCCAACACGGACAGCCCAACGCCCACCGTCCAACACCCAACACAGACAGTCCAACACCCACCGTCCAACACCCAACACGGACAACCCAACACCCACCGTCCAACACTCAACACGGAGAGCCCAACACCCATCGTCCAACACCCAACACGGACAGCCCAACACCCACCGTCCAACACCCAACACGGACAGCCCACACCCACCGTCCAACACCCAACACGGACAGCCCAACAACCACCAACCAACACTCAACACGGACAGCCCAACACCCATCGTCCAACACCCAAAACGGACAGTCCAACACCCAGTGTAAAACACCCAACACGGACAGCCCAACACCCACCGTCCAACACTTAACACGGAGAGCCCAACACCCATCATCCAAGACCCAACACGGAGAGACCAACACCCAGTGTCCAACACCCAACACGGACAGCCTGACATCTACCGTCCAACACCCAACACGGAGAGCCCAACACCCACCGTCCAACGCCCAACACGGAGAGCCCAACACCCATCGTCCAACACCCAACATGGAGAGCCCAACACCCATCGTCCAAAACCCAATGCGGAGAGCCCAACACCCATCGTCCAACACCCAACACGGACAGCCCAACACCCAGTGTCCAACACCCATCGTCCAACACCCAACACGGACAGATCAACACCCAGTGTCCAACACCCACCGTCCAACACTGAACACGGAGAGCCCAACACCCACCGTCCAACACCAAACACGAACACCCCAACACCCACCGCCCAACACCCAACACGGACAGTCCAAGTCCCGCCGTCCAACACCCAACACGGATAGCCCAACACCCACCGTCCAACATCCAACACGGACAGCCCGACACCCACCGTCCAACACCCAACACGGAGAGCCCAACACCCACCATCCAACATCCAACACGGACAGCCCAACACCCACCGTCCAACACCCAACACAGACAGTCCAACACCCACCGTCCAACACCCAACACGGAGAGACCAACACCCATCATCCAACACCCAACACGGACAGCCCAATACCCACCGTCCAACACTCAACACGGAGAGCCCAACACCCACCAACCAACACCCAACACGGACAGCCCAACACCCACCGTCCAACACCCAACACGGACAGCCCAACGCCCACCGTCCAACACCCAACACAGACAGTCCAACACCCACCGTCCAACACCCAACACGGACAACCCAACACCCACCGTCCAACACTCAACACGGAGAGCCCAACACCCATCGTCCAACACCCAACACGGACAGCCCAACACCCACCGTCCAACACCCAACACGGACAGCCCACACCCACCGTCCAACACCCAACACGGACAGCCCAACAACCACCAACCAACACTCAACACGGACAGCCCAACACCCATCGTCCAACACCCAAAACGGACAGTCCAACACCCAGTGTAAAACACCCAACACGGACAGCCCAACACCCACCGTCCAACACCCAATACGGACAGCGCAACACCCATCGTCCAACACCCAACACGGACAGTCCAACACCCACCGTCCAACACACAAGACGGACAGCCCAACTCCCACCATCCAACTCACAACACGGAAAGTCCAACACCTACCGTCCAACACCCAACACAGAGAGCCCAACACCCATCATCCAACACCCAACACGGAGAGCCCAACACCCATCGTCCAACACCCAACACGGTGAGCCCAACACCCATCATTCAACACCCAACACGTACAGCCCAACACCCACCGTCCAACACCCAACACGGAGAGCCCAACACCCACCAACCAACACCCAACACGGACAGCCCAACACCCACCGTCCAACATCCAACACGGACAGCCCAACACCCAGTGTCCAACACCCAACACGGACAGCCCAACACCCACCGTCCAACATTCAACACGGAGAGCCCAACACCCACCGTCCAACACCCAACACGGACAGCCCAACGCCCACCGTCCAACACCCAACACAGACAGTCCAACACCCACCGTCCAACACCCAACACGGACAACCCAACACCCACCGTCCAACACTCAACACGGAGAGCCCAACACCCATCGTCCAACACCCAACACGGACAGCCCAACACCCACCGTCCAACACCCAACACGGACAGCCCACACCCACCGTCCAACACCCAACACGGACAGCCCAACAACCACCAACCAACACTCAACACGGACAGCCCAACACCCATCGTCCAACACGCAAAACGGACAGTCCAACACCCAGTGTAAAACACCCAACACGGACAGCCCAACACCCACCGTCCAACACCCAATACGGACAGCGCAACACCCATCGTCCAACACCCAACACGGACAGTCCAACACCCACCGTCCAACACACAACACGGACAGCCCAACTCCCACCATCCAACTCACAACACGGAAAGTCCAACACCTACCGTCCAACACCCAACACAGAGAGCCCAACACCCATCATCCAACACCTAACACGGAGAGCCCAACACCCATCGTCCAACACCCAACACGGTGAGCCCAACACCCATCATTCAACACCCAACACGGACAGCCTGACATCCACCGTCCAACACCCAACACGGAGAGCCCAACACCCGCCGTCCAACACCCAACACGGACAGCCCAACTCCCACCATCCAACACACAACACGGACAGTCCAACACCTACCGTCCAACACCCAACACAGAGAGCCCAACACCCATCATCCAACACCTAACACGGAGAGCCCAACACCCATCGTCCAACACCCAACACGGTGAGCCCAACACCCATCATTCAACACCCAACACGGACAGCCTGACATCCACCGTCCAACACCCAACACGGAGAGCCCAACACCCGCCGTCCAACACCCAACACGGACAGCCCAACTCCCACCATCCAACACACAACACGGACAGTCCAACACCTACCGTCCAACACCCAACACAGAGATCCCAACACCCATCATCCAACACACAACACAGACACCCCAACACCCACCGTCCAACACCCAACACGGACAACCCAACACCCACCGTCCAACACCCAACACGGTCAGCCCAACACCCACCGCCCAACACCCAACACGGAGAGCCCAACACCCACCATCCAACACCCAACACGGAGAGCCCAACACCCATCGTCCAACACCCAACACGGAGAGCCCAACACCCACCGTCCAACACCCAACACGGACAGCCCAACACCCATCGTCCAACACCCAACACGGAGAGCACAACACCCACCGTCCAACACTCAACACGGAGAGCCCAACACCCACCGTCCAACACCCAACACGGACAGCCCAACACCCACCGTCCAACACCCAACACAGAGAGGCCAACACCCATCGTCCAACACCCAGCACGGAGAGCACAACACCCATCGTCCAACACCCAACACGGACAGCCCAACACCCACCGTCCAACACCCAACACGGAGAGCCCAACACCCATCGTCCAACACCCAACACGGAGAGCCCAACACCCAGTGTCCAACACCCAACTCGGAGAGCCCAACACCCAGTGTCCAACACCCACCATCCACACCCAACACGGAGAGCACAACACCCACCGTCCAACACCCAACACGGACAGCCCAACACCCACCGTCCAACACCCAACACGGACAGCCCAACACCCACCGTCCAACACACAACACGGACAGCCCAACACCCACCGTCCAACACACAACACGAAGAGCACAACACCCACCGTCCAACACCCAACACGGACAGCCCAACACCCACCGTCCAACACCCAACGAGGACAGCCCAACAACCACCGTCCATCACCCAACACGGAGAGCCCAACACCCACCATACAACACCCAAAACGGAGAGCCCAACACCCACCATTCAACATCCAACACGAAGAGCCCAACACCCATCGTCCGACACCCACCATCCAACATCCAACACGGAGAGCCCTACACCCACTGTTCAACACCCAACACGGACAGCCCAACACTCACCATCCAACACCCAACACGGACAGCCCAACACCCAGTGTCCAACACCCAACACCGACAGCCCAACACCCACCGTCCAACACCCAACACGGAGAGCCCAACACCCTCCATCCAACACCCAACACGGAGAGCCCAACACCCACCAGCCAACATCCAACACGGAGAGCCCAACACCCAGTGTCCAACACCCAACACGGACAGCCCAACACCCACCGTCCAACACTCAACACGGAGAGCCCAACACCCACCGTCCAACACCCAACACGGATAGCCCAACACCCAATGTCCAACACTCAACACGGAGAGCCCAACACCCACCGTCCAACACCCAACACGGAGAGCCCAACACCCACCGTCTAACACCCAACACGGACAGTCCAACACCTACCGTCCAACACCCAACACAGACAGTCCAACACCAATCGTCCAACACCCAACACGGACAACCCAACACCTACCGTCCAACACCCAACACAGACAGTCCAACACCAATCGTCCAACACCCACCGTCCAACACCCAACACGGACAGTCCAACCCCTACCGTCCAACACCCAACACAGAGAGCACTACACCCATCGTCCAACACCCAACACGGACAACCCAACACCCACCGTCCAACACCCAACACGGACAGCCCAACACCCAGTGTCCAACACCCAACACGGAGAGCACTACACCCATCGTCCAACACCCAACATGGACAACCCAACACCCACCGTCCAACACCCAACACGGAGAGCCCAACACCCACCGTCCAACACCCAACACGGACAGCCCAACACCCACCGTCCAACACCCAACACGGACAGCCCAACACCCACCGTCCAACACACAACACGGACAGCCCAACACCCACCGTCCAACACACAACACGAAGAGCACAACACCCACCGTCCAACACCCAACACGGACAGCCCAACACCCACCGTCCAACACCCAACACAGAGAGCACTACACCCATCGTCCAACACCCAACACGGACAACCCAACACCCACCGTCCAACACCCAACACGGACAGCCCAACACCCAGTGTCCAACACCCAACACGGAGAGCCCAACACCCATCGTCCGACACCCACCATCCAACATCCAACACGGAGAGCCCTACACCCACTGTTCAACACCCAACACGGACAGCCCAACACTCACCATCCAACAACCAACACGGAGAGCCCAACACCCACCGTCCAACATCTAACACACAATACGGACAGCCCAACTCCCACCATCCAACACTCAACACAGAGAGCCCAACACCCATCGTCCAACACACAACACAGACACCCCAACACCCACCGTCCAACACCCAACACGGACAACCCAATACCCACCGTCCAACACCCAACACGGACAGCCCAACACCCACCGTCCAACACCCAACACGGAGAGCCCAACACCCACCATCCAACACCCAACACGGAGAGCCCAACACCCATCGTCCAACACCCAACACGGAGAGCCCAACACCCATCGTCCAACACCCAACACGGAGAGCCCAACACCCACCGTCCAACACCCAACACGGAGAGCCCAACACCCATCGTCCAACACCCAATGCGGAGAGCCCAAAACCCACCGTCCAACACCCAACACGGGGAGCCAAACACCCAGTGTCCAACACCCAACACGGAGAGCCCAACACCCACCGTCCAACACCCAACACGGAGAGCCCAACACCAACCGTCCAACACTCAACACGGAGAGCCCAACACCCACCGTCCAACACCCAACACGGACAGCCCAACACCCACCGTCCAACACCCAACACGGAGAGCCCAACACGCATCGTCCAACACCCAACACGGAGAGCCCAACACCCATCGTCCAACACCCAACACGGACAGCCCAACACCCACCGTCCAACACCCAACACGGAGAGCCCAACATCCATCGTCAACAGCCAACACGGAGAGCCCATCACCCAGTGTCCAACACCCAACACGGTGAGCACAACACCCAGTGTCCAACATCCACCATCCACACCCAACACGGAGAGCACAACATCCACCGTCCAACACCCAACCCGGACAGCCCAACACCCACCGTCCAACACCCAACACGGACAGCCCAAAACCCACCGTCCAACACCCAACACGGACAGCCCAACACCCACCGTCCAACACCCAACACGGACAGCCCGACACCCAGTGTCCAACACCCAACACGGACAGCCCTACACCCACCGTCCAACACCCAACACGGACAGCCCAACACCCACCGTCCAACACCCAACACGGACAGCACAACACCGACCGTCCAACACCCAACCCGGACAGCCCAACACCCACCGTCCAACACCCAACACGGACAGCCCAAAACCCACCGTCCAACACCCAACACGGACAGTCCAACACCCACCGTCCATCTCCCAACCCGGACAGCCCAACACCCACCGTCCAACACCCAACACGGACAGCCCAACACCCACCGTCCAACACCCAACACGGACAGCCCAATACCCACCGTTCAACAGCCAACACGGACAGCCCAACACCCACCGTCCAACACCCAACACGGAGAGCCCATCACCCACCGTCCAACACACAACACGGACAGCCCAACACCCAGTGTCCAACACCCAAAACGGACAGCCCAACACCCACCGTCCAAAACCCAACACGGAAAGCCCAACACCCAGTGTCCAACACGCAACACGGACAGCCCAACACCCACCGTCCAACATCCAACACGGAGAGCCCAACACCCATCGTCCGACACCCACCGTCAAAAACCCAACATGGACAGCCCAACACCCACCGTCCAACACCCAACACGGAGAGCCCAACACCCACCGCCCAACACACAACACGGACAGCCCAACACCCACCGCCCAACACCCGACACGGAAAGCCCAACACCCAATGTCCAACACTCACCACGGACAGCCCAACACCCACCGTCCAACACCCAACACGGACAGCCCAACACCCAGTGTCCAACACCCAACACCGACAGCCCAACACCCACCGTCCAACACCCAACACGGAGAGCCCAACACCCTCCATCCAACACCCTACACGGAGAGCCCAACACCCACCAGCCAACATCCAACACGGAGAGCCCAACACCCAGTGTCCAACACCCAACACGGACAGCCCAACACCCACCGTCCAACACTCAACACGGAGAGCCCAACACCCACCGTCCAACACCCAACACGGATAGCCCAACACCCAATGTCCAACACTCAACACGGAGAGCCCAACACCCACCGTCCAACACCCAACACGGAGAGCCCAACACCCACCGTCTAACACCCAACACGGACAGTCCAACACCTACCGTCCAACACCCAACACAGACAGTCCAACACCAATCGTCCAACACCCAACACGGACAACCCAACACCTACCGTCCAACACCCAACACAGACAGTCCAACACCAATCGTCCAACACCCACCGTCCAACACCCAACACGGACAGTCCAACCCCTACCGTCCAACACCCAACACAGAGAGCACTACACCCATCGTCCAACACCCAACACGGACAACCCAACACCCACCGTCCAACACCCAACACGGACAGCCCAACACCCAGTGTCCAACACCCAACACGGAGAGCACTACACCCATCGTCCAACACCCAACATGGACAACCCAACACCCACCGTCCAACACCCAACACGGAGAGCCCAACACCCACCGTCCAACACCCAACACGGACAACCCAACACCCATCGTCCAACACCCAACACGGACAGCCCAACACCCACCGTCCAACACCCAACACGGACAACCCAACACCCATCGTCCAACACCCAACACGGACAGCCCAACACCCACCGTCCAACACTTAACACGGAGAGCCCAACACCCATCATCCAAGACCCAACACGGAGAGACCAACACCCAGTGTCCAACACCCAACACGGACAGCCTGACATCTACCGTCCAACACCCAACACGGAGAGCCCAACACCCACCGTCCAACGCCCAACACGGAGAGCCCAACACCCATCGTCCAACACCCAACATGGAGAGCCCAACACCCATCGTCCAAAACCCAATGCGGAGAGCCCAACACCCATCGTCCAACACCCAACACGGACAGCCCAACACCCAGTGTCCAACACCCATCGTCCAACACCCAACACGGACAGATCAACACCCAGTGTCCAACACCCACCGTCCAACACTGAACACGGAGAGCCCAACACCCACCGTCCAACACCAAACACGAACACCCCAACACCCACCGCCCAACACCCAACACGGACAGTCCAAGTCCCGCCGTCCAACACCCAACACGGATAGCCCAACACCCACCGTCCAACATCCAACACGGACAGCCCGACACCCACCGTCCAACACCCAACACGGAGAGCCCAACACCCACCATCCAACATCCAACACGGACAGCCCAACACCCACCGTCCAACACCCAACACAGACAGTCCAACACCCACCGTCCAACACCCAACACGGAGAGACCAACACCCATCATCCAACACCCAACACGGACAGCCCAATACCCACCGTCCAACACTCAACACGGAGAGCCCAACACCCACCAACCAACACCCAACACGGACAGCCCAACACCCACCGTCCAACACCCAACACGGACAGCCCAACGCCCACCGTCCAACACCCAACACAGACAGTCCAACACCCACCGTCCAACACCCAACACGGACAACCCAACACCCACCGTCCAACAATCAACACGGAGAGCCCAACACCCATCGTCCAACACCCAACACGGACAGCCCAACACCCACCGTCCAACACCCAACACGGACAGCCCACACCCACCGTCCAACACCCAACACGGACAGCCCAACAACCACCAACCAACACTCAACACGGACAGCCCAACACCCATCGTCCAACACCCAAAACGGACAGTCCAACACCCAGTGTAAAACACCCAACACGGACAGCCCAACACCCACCGTCCAACACCCAATACGGACAGCGCAACACCCATCGTCCAACACCCAACACGGACAGTCCAACACCCACCGTCCAACACACAAGACGGACAGCCCAACTCCCACCATCCAACTCACAACACGGAAAGTCCAACACCTACCGTCCAACACCCAACACAGAGAGCCCAACACCCATCATCCAACACCCAACACGGAGAGCCCAACACCCATCGTCCAACACCCAACACGGTGAGCCCAACACCCATCATTCAACACCCAACACGTACAGCCCAACACCCACCGTCCAACACCCAACACGGAGAGCCCAACACCCACCAACCAACACCCAACACGGACAGCCCAACACCCACCGTCCAACATCCAACACGGACAGCCCAACACCCAGTGTCCAACACCCAACACGGACAGCCCAACACCCACCGTCCAACATTCAACACGGAGAGCCCAACACCCACCGTCCAACACCCAACACGGACAGCCCAACGCCCACCGTCCAACACCCAACACAGACAGTCCAACACCCACCGTCCAACACCCAACACGGACAACCCAACACCCACCGTCCAACACTCAACACGGAGAGCCCAACACCCATCGTCCAACACCCAACACGGACAGCCCAACACCCACCGTCCAACACCCAACACGGACAGCCCACACCCACCGTCCAACACCCAACACGGACAGCCCAACAACCACCAACCAACACTCAACACGGACAGCCCAACACCCATCGTCCAACACGCAAAACGGACAGTCCAACACCCAGTGTAAAACACCCAACACGGACAGCCCAACACCCACCGTCCAACACCCAATACGGACAGCGCAACACCCATCGTCCAACACCCAACACGGACAGTCCAACACCCACCGTCCAACACACAACACGGACAGCCCAACTCCCACCATCCAACTCACAACACGGAAAGTCCAACACCTACCGTCCAACACCCAACACAGAGAGCCCAACACCCATCATCCAACACCTAACACGGAGAGCCCAACACCCATCGTCCAACACCCAACACGGTGAGCCCAACACCCATCATTCAACACCCAACACGGACAGCCTGACATCCACCGTCCAACACCCAACACGGAGAGCCCAACACCCGCCGTCCAACACCCAACACGGACAGCCCAACTCCCACCATCCAACACACAACACGGACAGTCCAACACCTACCGTCCAACACCCAACACAGAGAGCCCAACACCCATCATCCAACACCTAACACGGAGAGCCCAACACCCATCGTCCAACACCCAACACGGTGAGCCCAACACCCATCATTCAACACCCAACACGGACAGCCTGACATCCACCGTCCAACACCCAACACGGAGAGCCCAACACCCGCCGTCCAACACCCAACACGGACAGCCCAACTCCCACCATCCAACACACAACACGGACAGTCCAACACCTACCGTCCAACACCCAACACAGAGATCCCAACACCCATCATCCAACACACAACACAGACACCCCAACACCCACCGTCCAACACCCAACACGGACAACCCAACACCCACCGTCCAACACCCAACACGGTCAGCCCAACACCCACCGCCCAACACCCAACACGGAGAGCCCAACACCCACCATCCAACACCCAACACGGAGAGCCCAACACCCATCGTCCAACACCCAACACGGAGAGCCCAACACCCACCGTCCAACACCCAACACGGACAGCCCAACACCCATCGTCCAACACCCAACACGGAGAGCACAACACCCACCGTCCAACACTCAACACGGAGAGCCCAACACCCACCGTCCAACACCCAACACGGACAGCCCAACACCCACCGTCCAACACCCAACACAGAGAGGCCAACACCCATCGTCCAACACCCAGCACGGAGAGCACAACACCCATCGTCCAACACCCAACACGGACAGCCCAACACCCACCGTCCAACACCCAACACGGAGAGCCCAACACCCATCGTCCAACACCCAACACGGAGAGCCCAACACCCAGTGTCCAACACCCAACTCGGAGAGCCCAACACCCAGTGTCCAACACCCACCATCCACACCCAACACGGAGAGCACAACACCCACCGTCCAACACCCAACACGGACAGCCCAACACCCACCGTCCAACACCCAACACGGACAGCCCAACACCCACCGTCCAACACACAACACGGACAGCCCAACACCCACCGTCCAACACACAACACGAAGAGCACAACACCCACCGTCCAACACCCAACACGGACAGCCCAACACCCACCGTCCAACACCCAACGAGGACAGCCCAACAACCACCGTCCATCACCCAACACGGAGAGCCCAACACCCACCATACAACACCCAAAACGGAGAGCCCAACACCCACCATTCAACATCCAACACGAAGAGCCCAACACCCATCGTCCGACACCCACCATCCAACATCCAACACGGAGAGCCCTACACCCACTGTTCAACACCCAACACGGACAGCCCAACACTCACCATCCAACAACCAACACGGAGAGCCCAACACCCACCGTCCAACATCTAACACACAATACGGACAGCCCAACTCCCACCATCCAACACTCAACACAGAGAGCCCAACACCCATCGTCCAACACACAACACAGACACCCCAACACCCACCGTCCAACACCCAACACGGACAACCCAATACCCACCGTCCAACACCCAACACGGACAGCCCAACACCCACCGTCCAACACACAACACGAAGAGCACAACACCCACCGTCCAACACCCAACACGGACAGCCCAACACCCACCGTCCAACACCCAACGAGGACAGCCCAACAACCACCGTCCATCACCCAACACGGAGAGCTCAACACCCACCATACAACACCCAAAACGGAGAGCCCAACACCCACCATTCAACATCCAACACGAAGAGCCCAACACCCATCGTCCGACACCCACCATCCAACATCCAACACGGAGAGCCCTACACCCACTGTTCAACACCCAACACGGACAGCCCAACACTCACCATCCAACAACCAACACGGAGAGCCCAACACCCACCGTCCAACATCTAACACACAATACGGACAGCCCAACTCCCACCATCCAACACTCAACACAGAGAGCCCAACACCCATCGTCCAACACACAACACAGACACCCCAACACCCACCGTCCAACACCCAACACGGACAACCCAATACCCACCGTCCAACACCCAACACGGACAGCCCAACACCCACCGTCCAACACCCAACACGGAGAGCCCAACACCCACCATCCAACACCCAACACGGAGAGCCCAACACCCATCGTCCAACACCCAACACGGAGAGCCCAACACCCATCGTCCAACACCCAACACGGAGAGCCCAACACCCACCGTCCAACACCCAACACGGAGAGCCCAACACCCATCGTCCAACACCCAATGCGGAGAGCCCAAAACCCACCGTCCAACACCCAACACGGGGAGCCAAACACCCAGTGTCCAACACCCAACACGGAGAGCCCAACACCCACCGTCCAACACCCAACACGGAGAGCCCAACACCAACCGTCCAACACTCAACACGGAGAGCCCAACACCCACCGTCCAACACCCAACACGGACAGCCCAACACCCACCGTCCAACACCCAACACGGAGAGCCCAACACGCATCGTCCAACACCCAACACGGAGAGCCCAACACCCATCGTCCAACACCCAACACGGACAGCCCAACACCCACCGTCCAACACCCAACACGGAGAGCCCAACATCCATCGTCAACAGCCAACACGGAGAGCCCATCACCCAGTGTCCAACACCCAACACGGTGAGCACAACACCCAGTGTCCAACATCCACCATCCACACCCAACACGGAGAGCACAACATCCACCGTCCAACACCCAACCCGGACAGCCCAACACCCACCGTCCAACACCCAACACGGACAGCCCAAAACCCACCGTCCAACACACAACACGAAGAGCACAACACCCACCGTCCAACACCCAACACGGACAGCCCAACACCCACCGTCCAACACCCAACGAGGACAGCCCAACAACCACAGTCCATCACCCAACACGGAGAGCTCAACACCCACCATACAACACCCAAAACGGAGAGCCCAACACCCACCATTCAACATCCAACACGAAGAGCCCAACACCCATCGTCCGACACCCACCATCCAACATCCAACACGGAGAGCCCTACACCCACTGTTCAACACCCAACACGGACAGCCCAACACTCACCATCCAACAACCAACACGGAGAGCCCAACACCCACCGTCCAACATCTAACACACAATACGGACAGCCCAACTCCCACCATCCAACACTTAACACAGAGAGCCCAACACCCATCGTCCAACACACAACACAGACACCCCAACACCCACCGTCCAACACCCAACACGGACAACCCAATACCCACCGTCCAACACCCAACACGGACAGCCCAACACCCACCGTCCAACACCCAACACGGAGAGCCCAACACCCACCATCCAACACCCAACACGGAGAGCCCAACACCCATCGTCCAACACCCAACACGGAGAGCCCAACACCCATCGTCCAACACCCAACACGGAGAGCCCAACACCCACCGTCCAACACCCAACACGGAGAGCCCAACACCCATCGTCCAACACCCAATGCGGAGAGCCCAAAACCCACCGTCCAACACCCAACACGGGGAGCCAAACACCCAGTGTCCAACACCCAACACGGAGAGCCCAACACCCACCGTCCAACACCCAACACGGAGAGCCCAACACCAACCGTCCAACACTCAACACGGAGAGCCCAACACCCACCGTCCAACACCCAACACGGACAGCCCAACACCCACCGTCCAACACCCAACACGGAGAGCCCAACACGCATCGTCCAACACCCAACACGGAGAGCCCAACACCCATCGTCCAACACCCAACACGGACAGCCCAACACCCACCGTCCAACACCCAACACGGAGAGCCCAACATCCATCGTCAACAGCCAACACGGAGAGCCCATCACCCAGTGTCCAACACCCAACACGGTGAGCACAACACCCAGTGTGCAACATCCACCATCCAAACCCAACACGGAGAGCACAACATCCACCGTCCAACACCCAACCCGGACAGCCCAACACCCACCGTCCAACACCCAACACGGACAGCCCAAAACCCACCGTCCAACACCCAACACGGACAGCCCAACACCCACCGTCCAACACCCAACACGGACAGCCCTACACCCACCGTCCAATACCCAACACGGACAGCCCAACACCCACCGTCCAACACCCAACACGGACAGCACAACACCCACCGTCCAACACCCAACCCGGACAGCCCAACACCCACCGTCCAACACCCAACACGGACAGCCCAAAACCCACCGTCCAACACCCAACACGGACAGTCCAACACCCACCGTCCATCTCCCAACCCGGACAGCCCAACACCCACCGTCCAACACCCAACACGGACAGCCCAACACCCACCGTCCAACACCCAACACGGACAGCCCAATACCCACCGTTCAACAGCCAACACGGACAGCCCAACACCCACCGTCCAACACCCAACACGGAGAGCCCATCACCCACCGTCCAACACACAACACGGACAGCCCAACACCCAGTGTCCAACACCCAACACGGACAGCCCAACACCCACCGTCCAAAACCCAACACGGAAAGCCCAACACCCAGTGTCCAACACGCAACACGGACAGCCCAACACCCACCGTCCAACATCCAACACGGAGAGCCCAACACCCATCGTCCGACACCCACCGTCAAAAACCCAACATGGACAGCCCAACACCCACCGTCCAACACCCAACACGGAGAGCCCAACACCCACCGCCCAACACACAACACGGACAGCCCAACACCCACCGCCCAACACCCGACACGGAAAGCCCAACACCCAATGTCCAACACTCACCACGGACAGCCCAACACCCACCGTCCAACACCCAACACGGACAGCCCAACACCCAGTGTCCAACACCCAACACCGACAGCCCAACACCCACCGTCCAACACCCAACACGGAGAGCCCAACACCCTCCATCCAACACCCAACACGGAGAGCCCAACACCCACCAGCCAACATCCAACACGGAGAGCCCAACACCCAGTGTCCAACACCCAACACGGACAGCCCAACACCCACCGTCCAACATCCAACACGGACAGCCCAACACCCAGTGTCCAACACCCAACACGGACAGCCCAACACCCACCGTCCAACACTCAACACGGAGAGCCCAACACCCACCGTCCAACACCCAACACGGATAGCCCAACACCCAATGTCCAACACTCAACACGGAGAGCCCAACACCCACCGTCCAACACCCAACACGGAGAGCCCAACACCAACCGTCCAACACCCAACACGGACAGCCTGACATCCACCGTCCAACACCCAACACGGAGAGCCCAACACCCACCGTCCAACACCCAACACGGAGAGCCCAACACCCACCGTCCAACACCCAACACAGACTGTCCAACACCCAGTGTTCAATACCCAACACGGACAGCCCAACACCCACCAACCAACACCCAACACGGACAGTCCAACACCCACCGTCCAACACCCACCACGGAGAGCTCAACACCGACCGTCTAACACACAACACGGACAGCCCAACTCCCACCATCCAACACACAACACGGACAGTCCAACACCTACCGTCCAACACCCAACACAGAGAGCTCAACACCCATCGTCCTACACATAACACAGACACCCCAACACCCACCGTCCAACACCTAACACGGACAACCCAACACTCACCGTCCAACACCCAACACGGACAGCCCAGCACCCACCGTCCAACACCCAACCCGGAGAGTCCAACACCCACCATCCAACACCCAACACGGAGAGCCCAACACCCACCGTCCAACACCCAACACGGACAGCTAAACACCCACCATCCAACACCCAACACAGACAGCCCAACACCCAGTGTCCAACACCCAACACGGACAGCCCAACACCCACCAACCAACACCCAACACGGACAGCCCAACACCCACCGTCCAACATCCAACACGGACAGCCCAACACCCAGTGTCCAACACCCAACACGGACAGCCCAACACCCACCGTCCAACATTCAACACGGAGAGCCCAACACCCACCGTCCAACACCCAACACGGACAGCCCAACGCCCACCGTCCAACACCCAACACAGACAGTCCAACACCCACCGTCCAACACCCAACACGGACAACCCAACACCCACCGTCCAACACTCAACACGGAGAGCCCAACACCCATCGTCCAACACCCAACACGGACAGCCCAACACCCACCGTCCAACACTTAACACGGAGAGCCCAACACCCATCATCCAAGACCCAACACGGAGAGACCAACACCCAGTGTCCAACACCCAACACGGACAGCCTGACATCTACCGTCCAACACCCAACACGGAGAGCCCAACACCCACCGTCCAACGCCCAACACGGAGAGCCCAACACCCATCGTCCAACACCCAACATGGAGAGCCCAACACCCATCGTCCAAAACCCAATGCGGAGAGCCCAACACCCATCGTCCAACACCCAACACGGACAGCCCAACACCCAGTGTCCAACACCCATCGTCCAACACCCAACACGGACAGATCAACACCCAGTGTCCAACACCCACCGTCCAACACTGAACACGGAGAGCCCAACACCCACCGTCCAACACCAAACACGAACACCCCAACACCCACCGCCCAACACCCAACACGGACAGTCCAAGTCCCGCCGTCCAACACCCAACACGGATAGCCCAACACCCACCGTCCAACATCCAACACGGACAGCCCGACACCCACCGTCCAACACCCAACACGGAGAGCCCAACACCCACCATCCAACATCCAACACGGACAGCCCAACACCCACCGTCCAACACCCAACACAGACAGTCCAACACCCACCGTCCAACACCCAACACGGAGAGACCAACACCCATCATCCAACACCCAACACGGACAGCCCAATACCCACCGTCCAACACTCAACACGGAGAGCCCAACACCCACCAACCAACACCCAACACGGACAGCCCAACACCCACCGTCCAACACCCAACACGGACAGCCCAACGCCCACCGTCCAACACCCAACACAGACAGTCCAACACCCACCGTCCAACACCCAACACGGACAACCCAACACCCACCGTCCAACACTCAACACGGAGAGCCCAACACCCATCGTCCAACACCCAACACGGACAGCCCAACACCCACCGTCCAACACCCAACACGGACAGCCCACACCCACCGTCCAACACCCAACACGGACAGCCCAACAACCACCAACCAACACTCAACACGGACAGCCCAACACCCATCGTCCAACACCCAAAACGGACAGTCCAACACCCAGTGTAAAACACCCAACACGGACAGCCCAACACCCACCGTCCAACACCCAATACGGACAGCGCAACACCCATCGTCCAACACCCAACACGGACAGTCCAACACCCACCGTCCAACACACAAGACGGACAGCCCAACTCCCACCATCCAACTCACAACACGGAAAGTCCAACACCTACCGTCCAACACCCAACACAGAGAGCCCAACACCCATCATCCAACACCCAACACGGAGAGCCCAACACCCATCGTCCAACACCCAACATGGTGAGCCCAACACCCATCATTCAACACCCAACACGTACAGCCCAACACCCACCGTCCAACACCCAACACGGAGAGCCCAACACCCACCAACCAACACCCAACACGGACAGCCCAACACCCACCGTCCAACATCCAACACGGACAGCCCAACACCCAGTGTCCAACACCCAACACGGACAGCCCAACACCCACCGTCCAACATTCAACACGGAGAGCCCAACACCCACCGTCCAACACCCAACACGGACAGCCCAACGCCCACCGTCCAACACCCAACACAGACAGTCCAACACCCACCGTCCAACACCCAACACGGACAACCCAACACCCACCGTCCAACACTCAACACGGAGAGCCCAACACCCATCGTCCAACACCCAACACGGACAGCCCAACACCCACCGTCCAACACCCAACACGGACAGCCCACACCCACCGTCCAACACCCAACACGGACAGCCCAACAACCACCAACCAACACTCAACACGGACAGCCCAACACCCATCGTCCAACACGCAAAACGGACAGTCCAACACCCAGTGTAAAACACCCAACACGGACAGCCCAACACCCACCGTCCAACACCCAATACGGACAGCGCAACACCCATCGTCCAACACCCAACACGGACAGTCCAACACCCACCGTCCAACACACAACACGGACAGCCCAACTCCCACCATCCAACTCACAACACGGAAAGTCCAACACCTACCGTCCAACACCCAACACAGAGAGCCCAACACCCATCATCCAACACCTAACACGGAGAGCCCAACACCCATCGTCCAACACCCAACACGGTGAGCCCAACACCCATCATTCAACACCCAACACGTACAGCCCAACACCCACCGTCCAACACCCAACACGGAGAGCCCAACACCCACCAACCAACACCCAACACGGACAGCCCAACACCCACCGTCCAACATCCAACACGGACAGCCCAACACCCAGTGTCCAAAACCCAACACGGACAGCCCAACACCCACCGTCCAACATTCAACACGGAGAGCCCAACACCCACCGTCCAACACCCAACACGGATAGCCCAACACCCAATGTCCAACACTCAACACGGAGAGCCCAACACCCACCGTCCAACACCCAACACGGAGAGCCCAACACCCACCGTCCAACACCCAACACGGACAGCCTGACATCCACCGTCCAACACCCAACACGGAGAGCCCAACACCCGCCGTCCAACACCCAACACGGACAGCCCAACTCCCACCATCCAACACACAACACGGACAGTCCAACACCTACCGTCCAACACCCAACACAGAGATCCCAACACCCATCATCCAACACACAACACAGACACCCCAACACCCACCGTCCAACACCCAACACGGACAACCCAACACCCACCGTCCAACACCCAACACGGTCAGCCCAACACCCACCGCCCAACACCCAACACGGAGAGCCCAACACCCACCATCCAACACCCAACACGGAGAGCCCAACACCCATCGTCCAACACCCAACACGGAGAGCCCAACACCCACCGTCCAACACCCAACACGGACAGCCCAACACCCATCGTCCAACACCCAACACGGAGAGCACAACACCCACCGTCCAACACTCAACACGGAGAGCCCAACACCCACCGTCCAACACCCAACACGGACAGCCCAACACCCACCGTCCAACACCCAACACAGAGAGGCCAACACCCATCGTCCAACACCCAGCACGGAGAGCACAACACCCATCGTCCAACACCCAACACGGACAGCCCAACACCCACCGTCCAACACCCAACACGGAGAGCCCAACACCCATCGTCCAACACCCAACACGGAGAGCCCAACACCCAGTGTCCAACACCCAACTCGGAGAGCCCAACACCCAGTGTCCAACACCCACCATCCACACCCAACACGGAGAGCACAACACCCACCGTCCAACACCCAACACGGACAGCCCAACACCCACCGTCCAACACCCAACACGGACAGCCCAACACCCACCGTCCAACACACAACACGGACAGCCCAACACCCACCGTCCAACACACAACACGAAGAGCACAACACCCACCGTCCAACACCCAACACGGACAGCCCAACACCCACCGTCCAACACCCAACGAGGACAGCCCAACAACCACCGTCCATCACCCAACACGGAGAGCCCAACACCCACCATACAACACCCAAAACGGAGAGCCCAACACCCACCATTCAACATCCAACACGAAGAGCCCAACACCCATCGTCCGACACCCACCATCCAACATCCAACACGGAGAGCCCTACACCCACTGTTCAACACCCAACACGGACAGCCCAACACTCACCATCCAACAACCAACACGGAGAGCCCAACACCCACCGTCCAACATCTAACACACAATACGGACAGCCCAACTCCCACCATCCAACACTCAACACAGAGAGCCCAACACCCATCGTCCAACACACAACACAGACACCCCAACACCCACCGTCCAACACCCAACACGGACAACCCAATACCCACCGTCCAACACCCAACACGGACAGCCCAACACCCACCGTCCAACACACAACACGAAGAGCACAACACCCACCGTCCAACACCCAACACGGACAGCCCAACACCCACCGTCCAACACCCAACGAGGACAGCCCAACAACCACCGTCCATCACCCAACACGGAGAGCTCAACACCCACCATACAACACCCAAAACGGAGAGCCCAACACCCACCATTCAACATCCAACACGAAGAGCCCAACACCCATCGTCCGACACCCACCATCCAACATCCAACACGGAGAGCCCTACACCCACTGTTCAACACCCAACACGGACAGCCCAACACTCACCATCCAACAACCAACACGGAGAGCCCAACACCCACCGTCCAACATCTAACACACAATACGGACAGCCCAACTCCCACCATCCAACACTCAACACAGAGAGCCCAACACCCATCGTCCAACACACAACACAGACACCCCAACACCCACCGTCCAACACCCAACACGGACAACCCAATACCCACCGTCCAACACCCAACACGGACAGCCCAACACCCACCGTCCAACACCCAACACGGAGAGCCCAACACCCACCGTCCAACACCCAACACGGAGAGCCCAACACCCACCGTCCAACACCCAACACGGACAACCCAACACCCATCGTCCAACACCCAACACGGACAGCCCAACACCCACCGTCCAACACCCAACACGGACAACCCAACACCCATCGTCCAACACCCAACACGGACAGCCCAACACCCACCGTCCAACACTTAACACGGAGAGCCCAACACCCATCATCCAAGACCCAACACGGAGAGACCAACACCCAGTGTCCAACACCCAACACGGACAGCCTGACATCTATCGTCCAACACCCAACACGGAGAGCCCAACACCCACCGTCCAACGCCCAACACGGAGAGCCCAACACCCATCGTCCAACACCCAACATGGAGAGCCCAACACCCATCGTCCAAAACCCAATGCGGAGAGCCCAACACCCATCGTCCAACACCCAACACGGACAGCCCAACACCCAGTGTCCAACACCCATCGTCCAACACCCAACACGGACAGATCAACACCCAGTGTCCAACACCCACCGTCCAACACTGAACACGGAGAGCCCAACACCCACCGTCCAACACCAAACACGAACACCCCAACACCCACCGCCCAACACCCAACACGGACAGTCCAAGTCCCGCCGTCCAACACCCAACACGGATAGCCCAACACCCACCGTCCAACATCCAACACGGACAGCCCGACACCCACCGTCCAACACCCAACACGGAGAGCCCAACACCCACCATCCAACATCCAACACGGACAGCCCAACACCCACCGTCCAACACCCAACACAGACAGTCCAACACCCACCGTCCAACACCCAACACGGAGAGACCAACACCCATCATCCAACACCCAACACGGACAGCCCAATACCCACCGTCCAACACTCAACACGGAGAGCCCAACACCCACCAACCAACACCCAACACGGACAGCCCAACACCCACCGTCCAACACCCAACACGGACAGCCCAACGCCCACCGTCCAACACCCAACACAGACAGTCCAACACCCACCGTCCAACACCCAACACGGACAACCCAACACCCACCGTCCAACACTCAACACGGAGAGCCCAACACCCATCGTCCAACACCCAACACGGACAGCCCAACACCCACCGTCCAACACCCAACACGGACAGCCCACACCCACCGTCCAACACCCAACACGGACAGCCCAACAACCACCAACCAACACTCAACACGGACAGCCCAACACCCATCGTCCAACACCCAAAACGGACAGTCCAACACCCAGTGTAAAACACCCAACACGGACAGCCCAACACCCACCGTCCAACACCCAATACGGACAGCGCAACACCCATCGTCCAACACCCAACACGGACAGTCCAACACCCACCGTCCAACACACAAGACGGACAGCCCAACTCCCACCATCCAACTCACAACACGGAAAGTCCAACACCTACCGTCCAACACCCAACACAGAGAGCCCAACACCCATCATCCAACACCCAACACGGAGAGCCCAACACCCATCGTCCAACACCCAACACGGTGAGCCCAACACCCATCATTCAACACCCAACACGTACAGCCCAACACCCACCGTCCAACACCCAACACGGAGAGCCCAACACCCACCAACCAACACCCAACACGGACAGCCCAACACCCACCGTCCAACATCCAACACGGACAGCCCAACACCCAGTGTCCAACACCCAACACGGACAGCCCAACACCCACCGTCCAACATTCAACACGGAGAGCCCAACACCCACCGTCCAACACCCAACACGGACAGCCCAACGCCCACCGTCCAACACCCAACACAGACAGTCCAACACCCACCGTCCAACACCCAACACGGACAACCCAACACCCACCGTCCAACACTCAACACGGAGAGCCCAACACCCATCGTCCAACACCCAACACGGACAGCCCAACACCCACCGTCCAACACCCAACACGGACAGCCCACACCCACCGTCCAACACCCAACACGGACAGCCCAACAACCACCAACCAACACTCAACACGGACAGCCCAACACCCATCGTCCAACACGCAAAACGGACAGTCCAACACCCAGTGTAAAACACCCAACACGGACAGCCCAACACCCACCGTCCAACACCCAATACGGACAGCGCAACACCCATCGTCCAACACCCAACACGGACAGTCCAACACCCACCGTCCAACACACAACACGGACAGCCCAACTCCCACCATCCAACTCACAACACGGAAAGTCCAACACCTACCGTCCAACACCCAACACAGAGAGCCCAACACCCATCATCCAACACCTAACACGGAGAGCCCAACACCCATCGTCCAACACCCAACACGGTGAGCCCAACACCCATCATTCAACACCCAACACGTACAGCCCAACACCCACCGTCCAACACCCAACACGGACAACCCAATACCCACCGTCCAACACCCAACACGGACAGCCCAACACCCACCGTCCAACACCCAACACGGAGAGCCCAACACCCACCGTCCAACACCCAACACGGAGAGCCCAACACCCACCGTCCAACACCCAACACGGACAACCCAACACCCATCGTCCAACACCCAACACGGACAGCCCCACACCCACCGTCCAACACCCAACACGGACAACCCAACACCCATCGTCCAACACCCAACACGGACAGCCCAACACCCACCGTCCAACACTTAACACGGAGAGCCCAACACCCATCATCCAAGACCCAACACGGAGAGACCAACACCCAGTGTCCAACACCCAACACGGACAGCCTGACATCTATCGTCCAACACCCAACACGGAGAGCCCAACACCCACCGTCCAACGCCCAACACGGAGAGCCCAACACCCATCGTCCAACACCCAACATGGAGAGCCCAACACCCATCGTCCAAAACCCAATGCGGAGAGCCCAACACCCATCGTCCAACACCCAACACGGACAGCCCAACACCCAGTGTCCAACACCCATCGTCCAACACCCAACACGGACAGATCAACACCCAGTGTCCAACACCCACCGTCCAACACTGAACACGGAGAGCCCAACACCCACCGTCCAACACCAAACACGAACACCCCAACACCCACCGCCCAACACCCAACACGGACAGTCCAAGTCCCGCCGTCCAACACCCAACACGGATAGCCCAACACCCACCGTCCAACATCCAACACGGACAGCCCGACACCCACCGTCCAACACCCAACACGGAGAGCCCAACACCCACCATCCAACATCCAACACGGACAGCCCAACACCCACCGTCCAACACCCAACACAGACAGTCCAACACCCACCGTCCAACACCCAACACGGAGAGACCAACACCCATCATCCAACACCCAACACGGACAGCCCAATACCCACCGTCCAACACTCAACACGGAGAGCCCAACACCCACCAACCAACACCCAACACGGACAGCCCAACGCCCACCGTCCAACACCCAACACAGACAGTCCAACACCCACCGTCCAACACCCAACACGGACAACCCAACACCCACCGTCCAACACTCAACACGGAGAGCCCAACACCCATCGTCCAACACCCAACACGGACAGCCCAACACCCACCGTCCAACACCCAACACGGACAGCCCACACCCACCGTCCAACACCCAACACGGACAGCCCAACAACCACCAACCAACACTCAACACGGACAGCCCAACACCCATCGTCCAACACCCAAAACGGACAGTCCAACACCCAGTGTAAAACACCCAACACGGACAGCCCAACACCCACCGTCCAACACCCAATACGGACAGCGCAACACCCATCGTCCAACACCCAACACGGACAGTCCAACACCCACCGTCCAACACACAAGACGGACAGCCCAACTCCCACCATCCAACTCACAACACGGAAAGTCCAACACCTACCGTCCAACACCCAACACAGAGAGCCCAACACCCATCATCCAACACCCAACACGGAGAGCCCAACACCCATCGTCCAACACCCAACACGGTGAGCCCAACACCCATCATTCAACACCCAACACGTACAGCCCAACACCCACCGTCCAACACCCAACACGGAGAGCCCAACACCCACCAACCAACACCCAACACGGACAGCCCAACACCCACCGTCCAACATCCAACACGGACAGCCCAACACCCAGTGTCCAACACCCAACACGGACAGCCCAACACCCACCGTCCAACATTCAACACGGAGAGCCCAACACCCACCGTCCAACACCCAACACGGACAGCCCAACGCCCACCGTCCAACACCCAACACAGACAGTCCAACACCCACCGTCCAACACCCAACACGGACAACCCAACACCCACCGTCCAACACTCAACACGGAGAGCCCAACACCCATCGTCCAACACCCAACACGGACAGCCCAACACCCACCGTCCAACACCCAACACGGACAGCCCACACCCACCGTCCAACACCCAACACGGACAGCCCAACAACCACCAACCAACACTCAACACGGACAGCCCAACACCCATCGTCCAACACGCAAAACGGACAGTCCAACACCCAGTGTAAAACACCCAACACGGACAGCCCAACACCCACCGTCCAACACCCAATACGGACAGCGCAACACCCATCGTCCAACACCCAACACGGACAGTCCAACACCCACCGTCCAACACACAACACGGACAGCCCAACTCCCACCATCCAACTCACAACACGGAAAGTCCAACACCTACCGTCCAACACCCAACACAGAGAGCCCAACACCCATCATCCAACACCTAACACGGAGAGCCCAACACCCATCGTCCAACACCCAACACGGTGAGCCCAACACCCATCATTCAACACCCAACACGTACAGCCCAACACCCACCGTCCAACACCCAACACGGAGAGCCCAACACCCACCAACCAACACCCAACACGGACAGCCCAACACCCACCGTCCAACATCCAACACGGACAGCCCAACACCCAGTGTCCAAAACCCAACACGGACAGCCCAACACCCACCGTCCAACATTCAACACGGAGAGCCCAACACCCACCGTCCAACACCCAACACGGATAGCCCAACACCCAATGTCCAACACTCAACACGGAGAGCCCAACACCCACCGTCCAACACCCAACACGGAGAGCCCAACACCCACCGTCCAACACCCAACACGGACAGCCTGACATCCACCGTCCAACACCCAACACGGAGAGCCCAACACCCGCCGTCCAACACCCAACACGGACAGCCCAACTCCCACCATCCAACACACAACACGGACAGTCCAACACCTACCGTCCAACACCCAACACAGAGATCCCAACACCCATCATCCAACACACAACACAGACACCCCAACACCCACCGTCCAACACCCAACACGGACAACCCAACACCCACCGTCCAACACCCAACACGGTCAGCCCAACACCCACCGCCCAACACCCAACACGGAGAGCCCAACACCCACCATCCAACACCCAACACGGAGAGCCCAACACCCATCGTCCAACACCCAACACGGAGAGCCCAACACCCACCGTCCAACACCCAACACGGACAGCCCAACACCCATCGTCCAACACCCAACACGGAGAGCACAACACCCACCGTCCAACACTCAACACGGAGAGCCCAACACCCACCGTCCAACACCCAACACGGACAGCCCAACACCCACCGTCCAACACCCAACACAGAGAGGCCAACACCCATCGTCCAACACCCAGCACGGAGAGCACAACACCCATCGTCCAACACCCAACACGGACAGCCCAACACCCACCGTCCAACACCCAACACGGAGAGCCCAACACCCATCGTCCAACACCCAACACGGAGAGCCCAACACCCAGTGTCCAACACCCAACTCGGAGAGCCCAACACCCAGTGTCCAACACCCACCATCCACACCCAACACGGAGAGCACAACACCCACCGTCCAACACCCAACACGGACAGCCCAACACCCACCGTCCAACACCCAACACGGACAGCCCAACACCCACCGTCCAACACACAACACGGACAGCCCAACACCCACCGTCCAACACACAACACGAAGAGCACAACACCCACCGTCCAACACCCAACACGGACAGCCCAACACCCACCGTCCAACACCCAACGAGGACAGCCCAACAACCACCGTCCATCACCCAACACGGAGAGCCCAACACCCACCATACAACACCCAAAACGGAGAGCCCAACACCCACCATTCAACATCCAACACGAAGAGCCCAACACCCATCGTCCGACACCCACCATCCAACATCCAACACGGAGAGCCCTACACCCACTGTTCAACACCCAACACGGACAGCCCAACACTCACCATCCAACAACCAACACGGAGAGCCCAACACCCACCGTCCAACATCTAACACACAATACGGACAGCCCAACTCCCACCATCCAACACTCAACACAGAGAGCCCAACACCCATCGTCCAACACACAACACAGACACCCCAACACCCACCGTCCAACACCCAACACGGACAACCCAATACCCACCGTCCAACACCCAACACGGACAGCCCAACACCCACCGTCCAACACACAACACGAAGAGCACAACACCCACCGTCCAACACCCAACACGGACAGCCCAACACCCACCGTCCAACACCCAACGAGGACAGCCCAACAACCACCGTCCATCACCCAACACGGAGAGCTCAACACCCACCATACAACACCCAAAACGGAGAGCCCAACACCCACCATTCAACATCCAACACGAAGAGCCCAACACCCATCGTCCGACACCCACCATCCAACATCCAACACGGAGAGCCCTACACCCACTGTTCAACACCCAACACGGACAGCCCAACACTCACCATCCAACAACCAACACGGAGAGCCCAACACCCACCGTCCAACATCTAACACACAATACGGACAGCCCAACTCCCACCATCCAACACTCAACACAGAGAGCCCAACACCCATCGTCCAACACACAACACAGACACCCCAACACCCACCGTCCAACACCCAACACGGACAACCCAATACCCACCGTCCAACACCCAACACGGACAGCCCAACACCCACCGTCCAACACCCAACACGGAGAGCCCAACACCCACCATCCAACACCCAACACGGAGAGCCCAACACCCATCGTCCAACACCCAACACGGAGAGCCCAACACCCATCGTCCAACACCCAACACGGAGAGCCCAACACCCACCGTCCAACACCCAACACGGAGAGCCCAACACCCATCGTCCAACACCCAATGCGGAGAGCCCAAAACCCACCGTCCAACACCCAACACGGGGAGCCAAACACCCAGTGTCCAACACCCAACACGGAGAGCCCAACACCCACCGTCCAACACCCAACACGGAGAGCCCAACACCAACCGTCCAACACTCAACACGGAGAGCCCAACACCCACCGTCCAACACCCAACACGGACAGCCCAACACCCACCGTCCAACACCCAACACGGAGAGCCCAACACGCATCGTCCAACACCCAACACGGAGAGCCCAACACCCATCGTCCAACACCCAACACGGACAGCCCAACACCCACCGTCCAACACCCAACACGGAGAGCCCAACATCCATCGTCAACAGCCAACACGGAGAGCCCATCACCCAGTGTCCAACACCCAACACGGTGAGCACAACACCCAGTGTCCAACATCCACCATCCACACCCAACACGGAGAGCACAACATCCACCGTCCAACACCCAACCCGGACAGCCCAACACCCACCGTCCAACACCCAACACGGACAGCCCAAAACCCACCGTCCAACACACAACACGAAGAGCACAACACCCACCGTCCAACACCCAACACGGACAGCCCAACACCCACCGTCCAACACCCAACGAGGACAGCCCAACAACCACCGTCCATCACCCAACACGGAGAGCTCAACACCCACCATACAACACCCAAAACGGAGAGCCCAACACCCACCATTCAACATCCAACACGAAGAGCCCAACACCCATCGTCCGACACCCACCATCCAACATCCAACACGGAGAGCCCTACACCCACTGTTCAACACCCAACACGGACAGCCCAACACTCACCATCCAACAACCAACACGGAGAGCCCAACACCCACCGTCCAACATCTAACACACAATACGGACAGCCCAACTCCCACCATCCAACACTTAACACAGAGAGCCCAACACCCATCGTCCAACACACAACACAGACACCCCAACACCCACCGTCCAACACCCAACACGGACAACCCAATACCCACCGTCCAACACCCAACACGGACAGCCCAACACCCACCGTCCAACACCCAACACGGAGAGCCCAACACCCACCATCCAACACCCAACACGGAGAGCCCAACACCCATCGTCCAACACCCAACACGGAGAGCCCAACACCCATCGTCCAACACCCAACACGGAGAGCCCAACACCCACCGTCCAACACCCAACACGGAGAGCCCAACACCCATCGTCCAACACCCAATGCGGAGAGCCCAAAACCCACCGTCCAACACCCAACACGGGGAGCCAAACACCCAGTGTCCAACACCCAACACGGAGAGCCCAACACCCACCGTCCAACACCCAACACGGAGAGCCCAACACCAACCGTCCAACACTCAACACGGAGAGCCCAACACCCACCGTCCAACACCCAACACGGACAGCCCAACACCCACCGTCCAACACCCAACACGGAGAGCCCAACACGCATCGTCCAACACCCAACACGGAGAGCCCAACACCCATCGTCCAACACCCAACACGGACAGCCCAACACCCACCGTCCAACACCCAACACGGAGAGCCCAACATCCATCGTCAACAGCCAACACGGAGAGCCCATCACCCAGTGTCCAACACCCAACACGGTGAGCACAACACCCAGTGTCCAACATCCACCATCCACACCCAACACGGAGAGCACAACATCCACCGTCCAACACCCAACCCGGACAGCCCAACACCCACCGTCCAACACCCAACACGGACAGCCCAAAACCCACCGTCCAACACCCAACACGGACAGCCCAACACCCACCGTCCAACACCCAACACGGACAGCCCGACACCCAGTGTCCAACACCCAACACGGACAGCCCTACACCCACCGTCCAACACCCAACACGGACAGCCCAACACCCACCGTCCAACACCCAACACGGACAGCACAACACCCACCGTCCAACACCCAACCCGGACAGCCCAACACCCACCGTCCAACACCCAACACGGACAGCCCAAAACCCACCGTCCAACACCCAACACGGACAGTCCAACACCCACCGTCCATCTCCCAACCCGGACAGCCCAACACCCACCGTCCAACACCCAACACGGACAGCCCAATACCCACCGTCCAACACTCAACACGGAGAGCCCAACACCCACCAACCAACACCCAACACGGACAGCCCAACACCCACCGTCCAACACCCAACACGGACAGCCCAACGCCCACCGTCCAACACCCAACACAGACAGTCCAACACCCACCGTCCAACACCCAACACGGACAACCCAACACCCACCGTCCAACACTCAACACGGAGAGCCCAACACCCATCGTCCAACACCCAACACGGACAGCCCAACACCCACCGTCCAACACCCAACACGGACAGCCCACACCCACCGTCCAACACCCAACACGGACAGCCCAACAACCACCAACCAACACTCAACACGGACAGCCCAACACCCATCGTCCAACACCCAAAACGGACAGTCCAACACCCAGTGTAAAACACCCAACACGGACAGCCCAACACCCACCGTCCAACACCCAATACGGACAGCGCAACACCCATCGTCCAACACCCAACACGGACAGTCCAACACCCACCGTCCAACACACAAGACGGACAGCCCAACTCCCACCATCCAACTCACAACACGGAAAGTCCAACACCTACCGTCCAACACCCAACACAGAGAGCCCAACACCCATCATCCAACACCCAACACGGAGAGCCCAACACCCATCGTCCAACACCCAACACGGTGAGCCCAACACCCATCATTCAACACCCAACACGTACAGCCCAACACCCACCGTCCAACACCCAACACGGAGAGCCCAACACCCACCAACCAACACCCAACACGGACAGCCCAACACCCACCGTCCAACATCCAACACGGACAGCCCAACACCCAGTGTCCAACACCCAACACGGACAGCCCAACACCCACCGTCCAACATTCAACACGGAGAGCCCAACACCCACCGTCCAACACCCAACACGGACAGCCCAACGCCCACCGTCCAACACCCAACACAGACAGTCCAACACCCACCGTCCAACACCCAACACGGACAACCCAACACCCACCGTCCAACACTCAACACGGAGAGCCCAACACCCATCGTCCAACACCCAACACGGACAGCCCAACACCCACCGTCCAACACCCAACACGGACAGCCCACACCCACCGTCCAACACCCAACACGGACAGCCCAACAACCACCAACCAACACTCAACACGGACAGCCCAACACCCATCGTCCAACACGCAAAACGGACAGTCCAACACCCAGTGTAAAACACCCAACACGGACAGCCCAACACCCACCGTCCAACACCCAATACGGACAGCGCAACACCCATCGTCCAACACCCAACACGGACAGTCCAACACCCACCGTCCAACACACAACACGGACAGCCCAACTCCCACCATCCAACTCACAACACGGAAAGTCCAACACCTACCGTCCAACACCCAACACAGAGAGCCCAACACCCATCGTCCAACACCCAACACGGACAGCCCAACACCCACCGTCCAACACCCAACACGGACAGCCCACACCCACCGTCCAACACCCAACACGGACAGCCCAACAACCACCAACCAACACTCAACACGGACAGCCCAACACCCATCGTCCAACACCCAAAACGGACAGTCCAACACCCAGTGTAAAACACCCAACACGGACAGCCCAACACCCACCGTCCAACACCCAATACGGACAGCGCAACACCCATCGTCCAACACCCAACACGGACAGTCCAACACCCACCGTCCAACACACAAGACGGACAGCCCAACTCCCACCATCCAACTCACAACACGGAAAGTCCAACACCTACCGTCCAACACCCAACACAGAGAGCCCAACACCCATCATCCAACACCCAACACGGAGAGCCCAACACCCATCGTCCAACACCCAACACGGTGAGCCCAACACCCATCATTCAACACCCAACACGTACAGCCCAACACCCACCGTCCAACACCCAACACGGAGAGCCCAACACCCACCAACCAACACCCAACACGGACAGCCCAACACCCACCGTCCAACATCCAACACGGACAGCCCAACACCCAGTGTCCAACACCCAACACGGACAGCCCAACACCCACCGTCCAACATTCAACACGGAGAGCCCAACACCCACCGTCCAACACCCAACACGGACAGCCCAACGCCCACCGTCCAACACCCAACACAGACAGTCCAACACCCACCGTCCAACACCCAACACGGACAACCCAACACCCACCGTCCAACACTCAACACGGAGAGCCCAACACCCATCGTCCAACACCCAACACGGACAGCCCAACACCCACCGTCCAACACCCAACACGGACAGCCCACACCCACCGTCCAACACCCAACACGGACAGCCCAACAACCACCAACCAACACTCAACACGGACAGCCCAACACCCATCGTCCAACACGCAAAACGGACAGTCCAACACCCAGTGTAAAACACCCAACACGGACAGCCCAACACCCACCGTCCAACACCCAATACGGACAGCGCAACACCCATCGTCCAACACCCAACACGGACAGTCCAACACCCACCGTCCAACACACAACACGGACAGCCCAACTCCCACCATCCAACTCACAACACGGAAAGTCCAACACCTACCGTCCAACACCCAACACAGAGAGCCCAACACCCATCATCCAACACCTAACACGGAGAGCCCAACACCCATCGTCCAACACCCAACACGGTGAGCCCAACACCCATCATTCAACACCCAACACGTACAGCCCAACACCCACCGTCCAACACCCAACACGGAGAGCCCAACACCCACCAACCAACACCCAACACGGACAGCCCAACACCCACCGTCCAACATCCAACACGGACAGCCCAACACCCAGTGTCCAAAACCCAACACGGACAGCCCAACACCCACCGTCCAACATTCAACACGGAGAGCCCAACACCCACCGTCCAACACCCAACACGGATAGCCCAACACCCAATGTCCAACACTCAACACGGAGAGCCCAACACCCACCGTCCAACACCCAACACGGAGAGCCCAACACCCACCGTCCAACACCCAACACGGACAGCCTGACATCCACCGTCCAACACCCAACACGGAGAGCCCAACACCCGCCGTCCAACACCCAACACGGACAGCCCAACTCCCACCATCCAACACACAACACGGACAGTCCAACACCTACCGTCCAACACCCAACACAGAGATCCCAACACCCATCATCCAACACACAACACAGACACCCCAACACCCACCGTCCAACACCCAACACGGACAACCCAACACCCACCGTCCAACACCCAACACGGTCAGCCCAACACCCACCGCCCAACACCCAACACGGAGAGCCCAACACCCACCATCCAACACCCAACACGGAGAGCCCAACACCCATCGTCCAACACCCAACACGGAGAGCCCAACACCCACCGTCCAACACCCAACACGGACAGCCCAACACCCATCGTCCAACACCCAACACGGAGAGCACAACACCCACCGTCCAACACTCAACACGGAGAGCCCAACACCCACCGTCCAACACCCAACACGGACAGCCCAACACCCACCGTCCAACACCCAACACAGAGAGGCCAACACCCATCGTCCAACACCCAGCACGGAGAGCACAACACCCATCGTCCAACACCCAACACGGACAGCCCAACACCCACCGTCCAACACCCAACACGGAGAGCCCAACACCCATCGTCCAACACCCAACACGGAGAGCCCAACACCCAGTGTCCAACACCCAACTCGGAGAGCCCAACACCCAGTGTCCAACACCCACCATCCACACCCAACACGGAGAGCACAACACCCACCGTCCAACACCCAACACGGACAGCCCAACACCCACCGTCCAACACCCAACACGGACAGCCCAACACCCACCGTCCAACACACAACACGGACAGCCCAACACCCACCGTCCAACACACAACACGAAGAGCACAACACCCACCGTCCAACACCCAACACGGACAGCCCAACACCCACCGTCCAACACCCAACGAGGACAGCCCAACAACCACCGTCCATCACCCAACACGGAGAGCCCAACACCCACCATACAACACCCAAAACGGAGAGCCCAACACCCACCATTCAACATCCAACACGAAGAGCCCAACACCCATCGTCCGACACCCACCATCCAACATCCAACACGGAGAGCCCTACACCCACTGTTCAACACCCAACACGGACAGCCCAACACTCACCATCCAACAACCAACACGGAGAGCCCAACACCCACCGTCCAACATCTAACACACAATACGGACAGCCCAACTCCCACCATCCAACACTCAACACAGAGAGCCCAACACCCATCGTCCAACACACAACACAGACACCCCAACACCCACCGTCCAACACCCAACACGGACAACCCAATACCCACCGTCCAACACCCAACACGGACAGCCCAACACCCACCGTCCAACACACAACACGAAGAGCACAACACCCACCGTCCAACACCCAACACGGACAGCCCAACACCCACCGTCCAACACCCAACGAGGACAGCCCAACAACCACCGTCCATCACCCAACACGGAGAGCTCAACACCCACCATACAACACCCAAAACGGAGAGCCCAACACCCACCATTCAACATCCAACACGAAGAGCCCAACACCCATCGTCCGACACCCACCATCCAACATCCAACACGGAGAGCCCTACACCCACTGTTCAACACCCAACACGGACAGCCCAACACTCACCATCCAACAACCAACACGGAGAGCCCAACACCCACCGTCCAACATCTAACACACAATACGGACAGCCCAACTCCCACCATCCAACACTCAACACAGAGAGCCCAACACCCATCGTCCAACACACAACACAGACACCCCAACACCCACCGTCCAACACCCAACACGGACAACCCAATACCCACCGTCCAACACCCAACACGGACAGCCCAACACCCACCGTCCAACACCCAACACGGAGAGCCCAACACCCACCATCCAACACCCAACACGGAGAGCCCAACACCCATCGTCCAACACCCAACACGGAGAGCCCAACACCCATCGTCCAACACCCAACACGGAGAGCCCAACACCCACCGTCCAACACCCAACACGGAGAGCCCAACACCCATCGTCCAACACCCAATGCGGAGAGCCCAAAACCCACCGTCCAACACCCAACACGGGGAGCCAAACACCCAGTGTCCAACACCCAACACGGAGAGCCCAACACCCACCGTCCAACACCCAACACGGAGAGCCCAACACCAACCGTCCAACACTCAACACGGAGAGCCCAACACCCACCGCCCAACACCCAACACGGACAGCCCAACACCCACCGTCCAACACCCAACACGGAGAGCCCAACACGCATCGTCCAACACCCAACACGGAGAGCCCAACACCCATCGTCCAACACCCAACACGGACAGCCCAACACCCACCGTCCAACACCCAACACGGAGAGCCCAACATCCATCGTCAACAGCCAACACGGAGAGCCCATCACCCAGTGTCCAACACCCAACACGGTGAGCACAACACCCAGTGTCCAACATCCACCATCCACACCCAACACGGAGAGCACAACATCCACCGTCCAACACCCAACCCGGACAGCCCAACACCCACCGTCCAACACCCAACACGGACAGCCCAAAACCCACCGTCCAACACACAACACGAAGAGCACAACACCCACCGTCCAACACCCAACACGGACAGCCCAACACCCACCGTCCAACACCCAACGAGGACAGCCCAACAACCACCGTCCATCACCCAACACGGAGAGCTCAACACCCACCATACAACACCCAAAACGGAGAGCCCAACACCCACCATTCAACATCCAACACGAAGAGCCCAACACCCATCGTCCGACGCCCACCATCCAACATCCAACACGGAGAGCCCTACACCCACTGTTCAACACCCAACACGGACAGCCCAACACTCACCATCCAACAACCAACACGGAGAGCCCAACACCCACCGTCCAACATCTAACACACAATACGGACAGCCCAACTCCCACCATCCAACACTTAACACAGAGAGCCCAACACCCATCGTCCAACACACAACACAGACACCCCAACACCCACCGTCCAACACCCAACACGGACAACCCAATACCCACCGTCCAACACCCAACACGGACAGCCCAACACCCACCGTCCAACACCCAACACGGAGAGCCCAACACCCACCATCCAACACCCAACACGGAGAGCCCAACACCCATCGTCCAACACCCAACACGGAGAGCCCAACACCCATCGTCCAACACCTAACACGGAGAGCCCAACACCCACCGTCCAACACCCAACACGGAGAGCCCAACACCCATCGTCCAACACCCAATGCGGAGAGCCCAAAACCCACCGTCCAACACCCAACACGGGGAGCCAAACACCCAGTGTCCAACACCCAACACGGAGAGCCCAACACCCACCGTCCAACACCCAACACGGAGAGCCCAACACCAACCGTCCAACACTCAACACGGAGAGCCCAACACCCACCGTCCAACACCCAACACGGACAGCCCAACACCCACCGTCCAACACCCAACACGGAGAGCCCAACACGCATCGTCCAACACCCAACACGGAGAGCCCAACACCCATCGTCCAACACCCAACACGGACAGCCCAACACCCACCGTCCAACACCCAACACGGAGAGCCCAACATCCATCGTCAACAGCCAACACGGAGAGCCCATCACCCAGTGTCCAACACCCAACACGGTGAGCACAACACCCAGTGTCCAACATCCACCATCCACACCCAACACGGAGAGCACAACATCCACCGTCCAACACCCAACCCGGACAGCCCAACACCCACCGTCCAACACCCAACACGGACAGCCCAAAACCCACCGTCCAACACCCAACACGGACAGCCCAACACCCACCGTCCAACACCCAACACGGACAGCCCGACACCCAGTGTCCAACACCCAACACGGACAGCCCTACACCCACCGTCCAACACCCAACACGGACAGCCCAACACCCACCGTCCAACACCCAACACGGACAGCACAACACCCACCGTCCAACACCCAACCCGGACAGCCCAACACCCACCGTCCAACACCCAACACGGACAGCCCAAAACCCACCGTCCAACACCCAACACGGACAGTCCAACACCCACCGTCCATCTCCCAACCCGGACAGCCCAACACCCACCGTCCAACACCCAACACGGACAGCCCAACACCCACCGTCCAACACCCAACACGGACAGCCCAATACCCACCGTTCAACAGCCAACACGGACAGCCCAACACCCACCGTCCAACACCCAACACGGAGAGCCCATCACCCACCGTCCAACACACAACACGGACAGCCCAACACCCAGTGTCCAACACCCAACACGGACAGCCCAACACCCACCGTCCAAAACCCAACACGGAAAGCCCAACACCCAGTGTCCAACACGCAACACGGACAGCCCAACACCCACCGTCCAACATCCAACACGGAGAGCCCAACACCCATCGTCCGACACCCACCGTCAAAAACCCAACATGGACAGCCCAACACCCACCGTCCAACACCCAACACGGAGAGCCCAACACCCACCGCCCAACACACAACACGGACAGCCCAACACCCACCGCCCAACACCCGACACGGAAAGCCCAACACCCAATGTCCAACACTCACCACGGACAGCCCAACACCCACCGTCCAACACCCAACACGGACAGCCCAACACCCAGTGTCCAACACCCAACACCGACAGCCCAACACCCACCGTCCAACACCCAACACGGAGAGCCCAACACCCTCCATCCAACACCCAACACGGAGAGCCCAACACCCACCAGCCAACATCCAACACGGAGAGCCCAACACCCAGTGTCCAACACCCAACACGGACAGCCCAACACCCACCGTCCAACATCCAACACGGACAGCCCAACACCCAGTGTCCAACACCCAACACGGACAGCCCAACACCCACCGTCCAACACTCAACACGGAGAGCCCAACACCCACCGTCCAACACCCAACACGGATAGCCCAACACCCAATGTCCAACACTCAACACGGAGAGCCCAACACCCACCGTCCAACACCCAACACGGAGAGCCCAACACCAACCGTCCAACACCCAACACGGACAGCCTGACATCCACCGTCCAACACCCAACACGGAGAGCCCAACACCCACCGTCCAACACCCAACACGGAGAGCCCAACACCCACCGTCCAACACCCAACACAGACTGTCCAACACCCAGTGTCCAATACCCAACACGGACAGCCCAACACCCACCAACCAACACCCAACACGGACAGTCCAACACCCACCGTCCAACACCCACCACGGAGAGCTCAACACCGACCGTCTAACACACAACACGGACAGCCCAACTCCCACCATCCAACACACAACACGGACAGTCCAACACCTACCGTCCAACACCCAACACAGAGAGCTCAACACCCATCGTCCTACACATAACACAGACACCCCAACACCCACCGTCCAACACCTAACACGGACAACCCAACACTCACCGTCCAACACCCAACACGGACAGCCCAGCACCCACCGTCCAACACCCAACCCGGAGAGTCCAACACCCACCATCCAACACCCAACACGGAGAGCCCAACACCCACCGTCCAACACCCAACACGGACAGCTAAACACCCACCATCCAACACCCAACACAGACAGCCCAACACCCAGTGTCCAACACCCAACACGGACAGCCCAACACCCAGTGTCCAACACTCACCATGGACAGCCCAACACCCACCGTCCAACACCCAACACGGAGAGCCCAACACCCACCATCCAACAACCAACACGGACAGCCCAACACCCAGTGTCCAACACACAACACGGAGAGCCCAACACCCATCGTCCAACACACAACACAGACACCCCAACACCCACCGTCCAACACCCAACACGGATTGTGTGTTGGGGAGAGCCCAACACCCATCGTCCAACACCCAACACGGAGAGCCCAACACCCAGTGTCCAAAACCCAACACGGAGAGCCCAACACCCAGTGTCCAACACCCAACACGGACAGCGCAACACCCACCGTCCAACACCCAACACGGACAGCCCAACACCCATCGTCCAACACACAACACGGGGAGCCCAACACCCACCGTCCAACACTCAACACGGAGAGCCCAACACCCACCGTCCAACACGCAAAACGGACAGCCCAACACCCACCGTCCAACACCCAACACGGAGAGCCCAACACCCATCGTCCAACACCCAACACGGAGAGCACAACACCCATCGTCCAACACCCAACACGGACAGCCCAACACCCACCGTCCAACACCCTACACGGAGAGCCCAACACCCATCGACCAACACCCAACACGGAGAGCCCAACACCCAGTGTCCAACACCCAACACGGCGAGCCCAACAACCAGTGTCCAACACCCACCATCCACACCCAACACGGAGAGCACAACACCCACCGTCCAACACCCAACACGGGGAGCCCAACACCCACCTTCCAACACCCAACACGGACAGCACAACACACACCGTCCAACACTCAACACGGACAGCCCAACACCCACCATCCAACACTCAACACGGAGAGCCCAACACCCACCGTCCAACACCCATCACGGACAGCCCAACACCCACCGTCCAACACCGAACACGGACAGCCCAACACCCACCGTCCAACACCCAACACGGACAACCCAACACCCAACGTCCAACACCCAACACGGACAGCCCAACACCCACCGTCCAACACCCAACACTGACAGCCCAACACCCACCGTCCAACACCCAACACGGAGAGCCCAACAACCACCGTCCAACACACAACACGGACAGCCCAACACCCAGTGTCCAACACCCAACACGGATAGCCCAACACCCACCGTCCAACACCCAACACGGACAGCCCAACACCCAGTGTCCAACACTCACCACGGACAGCCCAACACCCACCGTCCAACACCCAACACGGACAGCCCAATACCCAGTGTCCAAAACCCAACACGGACAGCCCAACACCCACCGTCCAACACACAACACGGAGAGCCCAACACCCACCGTCCAACACCCAACACGGAGAGCCCAACACCCATCGTCCAACACCCAATGCGGAGAGCCCAAAACCCACCGTCCAACACCCAACACGGGGAGCCAAACACCCAGTGTCCAACACCCAACACGGAGAGCCCAACACCCACCGTCCAACACCCAACACGGAGAGCCCAACACCAACCGTCCAACACTCAACACGGAGAGCCCAACACCCACCGTCCAACACCCAACACGGACAGCCCAACACCCACCGTCCAACACCCAACACGGAGAGCCCAACACGCATCGTCCAACACCCAACACGGAGAGCCCAACACCCATCGTCCAACACCCAACACGGACAGCCCAACACCCACCGTCCAACACCCAACACGGAGAGCCCAACATCCATCGTCAACAGCCAACACGGAGAGCCCATCACCCAGTGTCCAACACCCAACACGGTGAGCACAACACCCAGTGTCCAACATCCACCATCCACACCCAACACGGAGAGCACAACATCCACCGTCCAACACCCAACCCGGACAGCCCAACACCCACCGTCCAACACCCAACACGGACAGCCCAAAACCCACCGTCCAACACACAACACGAAGAGCACAACACCCACCGTCCAACACCCAACACGGACAGCCCAACACCCACCGTCCAACACCCAACGAGGACAGCCCAACAACCACCGTCCATCACCCAACACGGAGAGCTCAACACCCACCATACAACACCCAAAACGGAGAGCCCAACACCCACCATTCAACATCCAACACGAAGAGCCCAACACCCATCGTCCGACACCCACCATCCAACATCCAACACGGAGAGCCCTACACCCACTGTTCAACACCCAACACGGACAGCCCAACACTCACCATCCAACAACCAACACGGAGAGCCCAACACCCACCGTCCAACATCTAACACACAATACGGACAGCCCAACTCCCACCATCCAACACTTAACACAGAGAGCCCAACACCCATCGTCCAACACACAACACAGACACCCCAACACCCACCGTCCAACACCCAACACGGACAACCCAATACCCACCGTCCAACACCCAACACGGACAGCCCAACACCCACCGTCCAACACCCAACACGGAGAGCCCAACACCCACCATCCAACACCCAACACGGAGAGCCCAACACCCATCGTCCAACACCCAACACGGAGAGCCCAACACCCATCGTCCAACACCTAACACGGAGAGCCCAACACCCACCGTCCAACACCCAACACGGAGAGCCCAACACCCATCGTCCAACACCCAATGCGGAGAGCCCAAAACCCACCGTCCAACACCCAACACGGGGAGCCAAACACCCAGTGTCCAACACCCAACACGGAGAGCCCAACACCCACCGTCCAACACCCAACACGGAGAGCCCAACACCAACCGTCCAACACTCAACACGGAGAGCCCAACACCCACCGTCCAACACCCAACACGGACAGCCCAACACCCACCGTCCAACACCCAACACGGAGAGCCCAACACGCATCGTCCAACACCCAACACGGAGAGCCCAACACCCATCGTCCAACACCCAACACGGACAGCCCAACACCCACCGTCCAACACCCAACACGGAGAGCCCAACATCCATCGTCAACAGCCAACACGGAGAGCCCATCACCCAGTGTCCAACACCCAACACGGTGAGCACAACACCCAGTGTCCAACATCCACCATCCACACCCAACACGGAGAGCACAACATCCACCGTCCAACACCCAACCCGGACAGCCCAACACCCACCGTCCAACACCCAACACGGACAGCCCAAAACCCACCGTCCAACACCCAACACGGACAGCCCAACACCCACCGTCCAACACCCAACACGGACAGCCCGACACCCAGTGTCCAACACCCAACACGGACAGCCCTACACCCACCGTCCAACACCCAACACGGACAGCCCAACACCCACCGTCCAACACCCAACACGGACAGCACAACACCCACCGTCCAACACCCAACCCGGACAGCCCAACACCCACCGTCCAACACCCAACACGGACAGCCCAAAACCCACCGTCCAACACCCAACACGGACAGTCCAACACCCACCGTCCATCTCCCAACCCGGACAGCCCAACACCCACCGTCCAACACCCAACACGGACAGCCCAACACCCACCGTCCAACACCCAACACGGACAGCCCAATACCCACCGTTCAACAGCCAACACGGACAGCCCAACACCCACCGTCCAACACCCAACACGGAGAGCCCATCACCCACCGTCCAACACACAACACGGACAGCCCAACACCCAGTGTCCAACACCCAACACGGACAGCCCAACACCCACCGTCCAAAACCCAACACGGAAAGCCCAACACCCAGTGTCCAACACGCAACACGGACAGCCCAACACCCACCGTCCAACATCCAACACGGAGAGCCCAACACCCATCGTCCGACACCCACCGTCAAAAACCCAACATGGACAGCCCAACACCCACCGTCCAACACCCAACACGGAGAGCCCAACACCCACCGCCCAACACACAACACGGACAGCCCAACACCCACCGCCCAACACCCGACACGGAAAGCCCAACACCCAATGTCCAACACTCACCACGGACAGCCCAACACCCACCGTCCAACACCCAACACGGACAGCCCAACACCCAGTGTCCAACACCCAACACCGACAGCCCAACACCCACCGTCCAACACCCAACACGGAGAGCCCAACACCCTCCATCCAACACCCAACACGGAGAGCCCAACACCCACCAGCCAACATCCAACACGGAGAGCCCAACACCCAGTGTCCAACACCCAACACGGACAGCCCAACACCCACCGTCCAACATCCAACACGGACAGCCCAACACCCAGTGTCCAACACCCAACACGGACAGCCCAACACCCACCGTCCAACACTCAACACGGAGAGCCCAACACCCACCGTCCAACACCCAACACGGATAGCCCAACACCCAATGTCCAACACTCAACACGGAGAGCCCAACACCCACCGTCCAACACCCAACACGGAGAGCCCAACACCAACCGTCCAACACCCAACACGGACAGCCTGACATCCACCGTCCAACACCCAACACGGAGAGCCCAACACCCACCGTCCAACACCCAACACGGAGAGCCCAACACCCACCGTCCAACACCCAACACAGACTGTCCAACACCCAGTGTCCAATACCCAACACGGACAGCCCAACACCCACCAACCAACACCCAACACGGACAGTCCAACACCCACCGTCCAACACCCACCACGGAGAGCTCAACACCGACCGTCTAACACACAACACGGACAGCCCAACTCCCACCATCCAACACACAACACGGACAGTCCAACACCTACCGTCCAACACCCAACACAGAGAGCTCAACACCCATCGTCCTACACATAACACAGACACCCCAACACCCACCGTCCAACACCTAACACGGACAACCCAACACTCACCGTCCAACACCCAACACGGACAGCCCAGCACCCACCGTCCAACACCCAACCCGGAGAGTCCAACACCCACCATCCAACACCCAACACGGAGAGCCCAACACCCACCGTCCAACACCCAACACGGACAGCTAAACACCCACCATCCAACACCCAACACAGACAGCCCAACACCCAGTGTCCAACACCCAACACGGACAGCCCAACACCCAGTGTCCAACACTCACCATGGACAGCCCAACACCCACCGTCCAACACCCAACACGGAGAGCCCAACACCCACCATCCAACAACCAACACGGACAGCCCAACACCCAGTGTCCAACACACAACACGGAGAGCCCAACACCCATCGTCCAACACACAACACAGACACCCCAACACCCACCGTCCAACACCCAACACGGATTGTGTGTTGGGGAGAGCCCAACACCCATCGTCCAACACCCAACACGGAGAGCCCAACACCCAGTGTCCAAAACCCAACACGGAGAGCCCAACACCCAGTGTCCAACACCCAACACGGACAGCGCAACACCCACCGTCCAACACCCAACACGGACAGCCCAACACCCATCGTCCAACACACAACACGGGGAGCCCAACACCCACCGTCCAACACTCAACACGGAGAGCCCAACACCCACCGTCCAACACGCAAAACGGACAGCCCAACACCCACCGTCCAACACCCAACACGGAGAGCCCAACACCCATCGTCCAACACCCAACACGGAGAGCACAACACCCATCGTCCAACACCCAACACGGACAGCCCAACACCCACCGTCCAACACCCTACACGGAGAGCCCAACACCCATCGACCAACACCCAACACGGAGAGCCCAACACCCAGTGTCCAACACCCAACACGGCGAGCCCAACAACCAGTGTCCAACACCCACCATCCACACCCAACACGGAGAGCACAACACCCACCGTCCAACACCCAACACGGGGAGCCCAACACCCACCTTCCAACACCCAACACGGACAGCACAACACACACCGTCCAACACTCAACACGGACAGCCCAACACCCACCATCCAACACTCAACACGGAGAGCCCAACACCCACCGTCCAACACCCATCACGGACAGCCCAACACCCACCGTCCAACACCGAACACGGACAGCCCAACACCCACCGTCCAACACCCAACACGGACAACCCAACACCCAACGTCCAACACCCAACACGGACAGCCCAACACCCACCGTCCAACACCCAACACTGACAGCCCAACACCCACCGTCCAACACCCAACACGGAGAGCCCAACAACCACCGTCCAACACACAACACGGACAGCCCAACACCCAGTGTCCAACACCCAACACGGATAGCCCAACACCCACCGTCCAACACCCAACACGGACAGCCCAACACCCAGTGTCCAACACTCACCACGGACAGCCCAACACCCACCGTCCAACACCCAACACGGACAGCCCAATACCCAGTGTCCAAAACCCAACACGGACAGCCCAACACCCACCGTCCAACACACAACACGGAGAGCCCAACACCCACCATCCAACACCCAACACGGAGAGCCCAACACCCACCATCCAACATCCAACACGGAGAGCCCAACACCCATCGTCCGACACCCACCATCCAACATCCAACACGGAGAGCCCAACACCCAGTGTCCAACACACAACACGGACAGCCAAACACCCAGTGTCCAACACCATACACGGACAGCCCAACACCCACCATCCAACACCCAACACGGAGAGCCCAACACCCAGTGTCCAACACCCAACACGGACAGCCCAACACCCAGTGTCCAACACCCAACACGGACAGCCCAACACCCACCATCCAACACCAAACACGGAGAGCCCAACACCCAGTGTCCAAGACACAACACGGACAGCCCAACACCCACCGTCCAACACCAAACACGGAGAGCCCAACACCCTTCGTCCAACACTCACCACGGAGAGCCCAACACCCAGTGTCCAACACCCAACACGGAGAGCCCAACACCCACCGTCCAACACACAACACGGAGAGCCCAACACCCATCGTCCAACAACCAACACGGAGTGCCCAACACCTACCGTCCAACACCCAACACGGAGAGTCCAACACCCAGTGTCCAACACACAACACGGACAGCTCAACACCCAGTGTCCAACACCCAACACGGACAGCCCAACACCCACCGTCTAACACACAACACGGACAGCCCAACACCCAGTGTCCAACACCCAACACGGACAGCCCATCACCCACCGTCCAACTACCAACCCGGACAGCCCAACACACACCGTCCAACACACAACACGGAGAGCCCAACACCCACCATCCAACACCCAACACGGAGAGCCCAACACCCACCATCCAACATCCAACACGGAGAGCCCAACACCCATCGTCCGACACCCACCATCCAACATCCAACACGGAGTGCCCAACACCCAGTGTCCAACACACAACACGGACAGCCAAACACCCAGTGTCCAACACCCAACACGGACAGCCCAACACCCAGTGTCCAACACCCAACACGGACAGCCCAACACCCACCATCCAACACCCAACACGGAGAGCCCAACACCCAGTGTCCAAGACACAACACGGACAGCCCAACACCCACCGTCCGACACCAAACACGGAGAGCCCAACACCCATCGTCCAACACTCACCACGGAGAGCCCAACACCCAGTGTCCAGCACCCAACACGGAGAGCCCAACACCCACCGTCCAACACCGAACCCGGACAGCCCAACACCCATCGTCCAACACCCAACACGGACAGCCCAACACCCACCATCCAACACACAACACGGACAGCCCAACACCCACCGTCCACACCCAACACGGACAGCCCAACACCCACCGTCCAACACTCAACACGGACAGCCCAACACCCACCGTCCAACACCCAACACTGAGAGCCCAACACCCAGTGTCCAACACCCAACACGGACAGCCCAACACCCAGTGTCCAACACTCAACACGGAGAGCCCAACACCCATCGTCCAACACCCAACACGGAGAGCCCAACACCCAGTGTCCAACACCGAACACGGAGTGCCCAACACCTACCGTCCAACACCCAACACGGAGAGTCCAACACCCAGTGTCCAACACACAACACGGACAGCTCAACACCCAGTGACCAACACCCAACACGGACAGCCCAACACCCACCGTCTAACACACAACACGGACAGCCCAACACCCAGTGTCCAACACCCAACACGGAGAGCCCAACACCCACCGTCCAACACCCAACACGGACAGTCCAACACCCAGTGTCCAACACACAACACGGACAGCTCAACACCCAGTGACCAACACCCAACACGGACAGCCCAACACCCACCGTCTAACACACAACACGGACAGCCCATCACCCACCGTCCAACACCCAACCCGGACAGGCCAACACCCACCGTCCAACACCCAACACGGACAGCCCAACACCCAGTGTCCAACACTCAACACGGAGAGTCCAACACCCATCGTCCAACACCCAACACGGATAGCCCAACACCCATCGTCCAACACCCAACACGGACAGCCCAACACCCACCATCCAACACACAACACGGACAGCCCAACACCCACCGTCCAACACCCAACACGGACAGCCCAACACCCACCGTCCAACACTCAACACGGACAGCCCAACACCCACCGTCCAACACCCAACACTGAGAGCCCAACACCCAGTGTCCAACACCCAACACGGACAGCCCAACACCCAGTGTCCAACACTCAACACGGAGAGTCCAACACCCATCGTCCAACACCCAACACGGATAGCCCAACACCCAGTGTCCAACACCCAACACGGAGAGCCCAGCACCCACCATCCAACACACAACACTGACAGCCCAACACCCATCGTCCAACACTCAACACGGACAGCCCAACACCCACCGTCCAACACCGAACACGGAGAGCCCAACACCCATCGTCCAACACCCAACACGGAGAGCCCAACACCCATCGTCGAACACCCAACACGGACAGCCCAACACCCACCGTCCAACACCCAACACGGACAGCCCAACACCCACAGTCCAACGCTCAACACGGACAGCCCAACACCCATCGTCCCACACCCAACATGGAGAGCCCAACACCCACCGTCCAACACCCAACACGGAGAGCCCAACACCCAGTGTCCAACACCCACCATCCACACCCAACACGGAGAGCACAACACCCACCGTCCAACACCCAACACGGGGAGCCCAACACGCACAGTCCAACACCCAACACGGACAGCACAACACCCACCGTCCAACACTCAACACGGAGAGCCCAACACCCACCGTCCAACAACCAACACGGACAGCCCTACACCCACCGTCCAACACCCAACACGGACAGCCCGACACCCAGTGTCCAACACCCAACACGGAGAGCCCAACACCCACCGTCCAACACACAACACGGACAGCCCAACACCCACCGTCCAACACCCAACACTGACAGCCCATCATCCACCGTCCAACACCCAACACGGTCAGCCCAACACCCACCGTCCAACACCCAACCCGGACAGCCCAACACCCACCGTCCAACACCCAACACGGACAGCCCAACACCCACCGTCCAACACCCAACACGGACAGCCCAACACCCACCGTCCAACACCCAACCCGGACAGCCTAACACCCACCGTCCAACATCCAACACGGACAGCCCAGCACCCACCGTCCAACACCCAACACGGACAGCCCAACACCCACCGTCCAACACCCAACACGGAGAGCCCAACACCCACCGTCCAACACACAACACGGACAGCCCAACACCCAGTGTCCAACACCCAACACGGACAGCCCAACACCCACCGTCCAACACCCAACACGGAGAGCGCAACATCCACCATCCAACACCCAACACGGAGAGCCCAACACCCACCATCCAATATCCAACACGGAGAGCCCAACACCCATCGTTCGACATCCACCGTCCAACACCCAACATGGACAGCCCAACACCCACCGTCCAACACCAAACACGGAGAGCCCAACACCCAGTGTCCAAGACACAACACGGACAGCCCAACACCCACCGTCCAACACCCAACACGGACAGCCCAACACCCACCATCCAACACCAAACACGGAGAGCCCAACACCCAGTGTCGAAGACACAACACGGACAGCCCAACACCCACCGTCCAACACCAAACACGGAGAGCCCAACACCCTTCGTCCAACACTCACCACGGAGAGCCCAACACCCAGTGTCCAACACCCAACACGGAGAGCCCAACACCCACCGTCCAACACACAACACGGAGAGCCAAACACCCATCGTCCAACACCCAACACGGAGTGCCCAACACCTACCGTCCAACACCCAACACGGAGAGTCCAACACCCAGTGTCCAACACACAACACGGACAGCTCAACACCCAGTGTCCAACACCCAACACGGACAGCCCAACACCCACCGTCTAACACACAACACGGACAGCCCAACACCCAGTGTCCAACACCCAACACGGACAGCCCATCACCCACCGTCCAACTACCAACCCGGACAGCACAACACCCACCGTCCAACACACAACACGGAGAGCCCAACACCCACCATCCAACACCCAACACGGAGAGCCCAACACCCACCATCCAACATCCAACACGGAGAGCCCAACACCCATCGTCCGACACCCACCATCCAACATCCAACACGGAGTGCCCAACACCCAGTGTCCAACACACAACACGGACAGCCAAACACCCAGTGTCCAACACCCAACACGGACAGCCCAACACCCAGTGTCCAACACCCAACACGGACAGCCCAACACCCACCATCCAACACCCAACACGGAGAGCCCAACACCCAGTGTCCAAGACACAACACGAACATCCCAACACCCACCGTCCGACACCAAACACGGAGAGCCCAACACCCATCGTCCAACACTCACCACGGAGAGCCCAACACCCAGTGTCCAGCACCCAACACGGAGAGCCCAACACCCACCGTCCAACACCGAACCCGGACAGCCCAACACCCATCGTCCAACACCCAACACGGACAGCCCAACACCCACCATCCAACACACAACACGGACAGCCCAACACCCACCGTCCAACACCCAACACGGACAGCCCAACACCCACCGTCCAACACTCAACACGGACAGCCCAACACCCACCGTCCAACACCCAACACTGAGAGCCCAACACCCAGTGTCCAACACCCAACACGGACAGCCCAACACCCAGTGTCCAACACTCAACACGGAGAGCCCAACACCCATCGTCCAACACCCAACACGGAGAGCCCAACACCCAGTGTCCAGCACCGAACACGGAGTGCCCAACACCTACCGTCCAACACCCAACACGGAGAGTCCAACACCCAGTGTCCAACACACAACACGGACAGCTCAACACCCAGTGACCAACACCCAACACGGACAGCCCAACACCCACCGTCTAACACACAACACGGACAGCCCAACACCCAGTGTCCAACACCCAACACGGACAGCCCATCACCCACCGTCCAACACTCAACACGGACAGCCCAACACCCACCATCCAACACACAACACGGACAGCCCAACACCCACCGTCCAACACCCAACACGGACAGCCCAACACCCACCGTCCAACACTCAACACGGACAGCCCAACACCCACCGTCCAACACCCAACACTGAGAGCCCAACACCCAGTGTCCAACACCCAACACGGACAGCCCAACACCCAGTGTCCAACACTCAACACGGAGAGTCCAACACCCATCGTCCAACACCCAACACGGATAGCCCAACACCCAGTGTCCAACACCCAACACGGAGAGCCCAGCACCCACCATCCAACACACAACACTGACAGCCCAACACCCATCGTCCAACACTCAACACGGACAGCCCAACACCCACCGTCCAACACCGAACACGGAGAGCCCAACACCCATCGTCCAACACCCAACACGGAGAGCCCAACACCCATCGTCGAACACCCAACACGGACAGCCCAACACCCACCGTCCAACACCCAACACGGAGAGCCCAACACCCATCATCCCACACCCAACATGGAGAGCCCAACACCCACCGTCCAACACCCAACACGGAGAGCCCAACACCCAGTGTCCAACACCCACCATCCACACCCAACACGGAGAGCACAACACCCACCGTCCAACACCCAACACGGGGAGCCCAACACCCACCGTCCAACACCCAACACGGACAGCACAACACCCACCATCCAACACTCAACACGGAGAGCCCAACACCCACCGTCCAACAACCAACACGGACAGCCCAACACCCACCATCCAACACCCAACACGGACAGCCCGACACCCAGTGTCCAACACCCAACACGGAGAGCCCAACACCCACCGTCCAACACACAACACGGACAGCCCAACACCCACCGTCCAACACCCAACACTGACAGACCATCATCCACCGTCCAACACCCAACACGGTCAGCCCAACACCCACCGTCCAACACCCAACCCGGACAGCCCAACACCCACCGTCCAACACCCAACACGGACAGCCCAACACCCACCGTCCAACACCCAACACGGACAGCCCAACACCCACCGTCCAACACCCAACCCGGACAGCCTAACACCCACCGTCCAACACCCAACAAGGACAGCCCAGCACCCACCGTCCAACACCCAACACGGACAGCCCAACACCCACCGTCCAACACCCAACACGGAGAGCCCAACACCCACCGTCCAACACACAACACGGACAGCCCAACACCCAGTGTCCAACACCCAACACGGACAGCCCAACACCCACCGTCCAACACCCAACACGGAGAGCGCAACATCCACCATCCAACACCCAACACGGAGAGCCCAACACCCACCATCCAATATCCAACACGGAGAGCCCAACACCCATCGTTCGACATCCACCGTCCAACACCAAACATGGACAGCCCAACACCCACCGTCCAACACCCAACACGGAGAGCACAACACCCACCGTCCAACACACAACACGGACAGCCCAACACCCAGTGTCCAACACCCAACACGGACAGCCCAACACCTACCGTCCAACACCCAACACGGAGAGCACAACATCCACCGTCCAACACACAACACGGACAGCCCAACACCCAGTGTCCAACACCCAACACGGACAGCCCAACACCCACCGTCCAACACCCAACACGGACAGCCCAACACCCAGTGTCCAACACTCACCACGGACAGCCCAACACCCACCGTCCAACACCCAACACGGACAGCCCAAGACCCAGTGTCCAACACCCAACACGGACAGTCAAACATCCAGTGTCCAACACCCAACACGGACAGCCAAACACCCACCATCCAACACCCAACACGGAGAGCCCAACACCCAGTGTCCAACACCCAACACGGACAGCCCAACACCCAGTGTCCAACACCCAACACGGACAGCCCAACACCCACCGTCCAACACCCAACACGGACAGCCCAACACCCAGTGTCCAACACTCACCACGGACAGCCCAACACCCACCGTCCAACACCCAACACGGACAGCCCAACACCCAGTGTCCAACACCCAACACGGACAGCCCAACACCCACCGTCCAACACCCAACACGGAGAGCCCAACACCCACCATCCAACACCCAACACGGAGAGCCCAACACCCACCATCCAACATCCAACACGGAGAGCCCAACACCCATCGTCCGACACCCACCATCCAACATCCAACACGGAGAGCCCAACACCCAGTGTCCAACACACAACACGGACAGTCAAACACCCAGTGTCTAACACCCAACACGGACAGCCAAACACCCACCATCCAACACCCAACACGGAGAGCCCAACACCCAGTGTCCAATACCCAACACGGACAGCCCAACACCCAGTGTCCAACACCCAACACGGACAGCCCAACACCCACCATCCAACACCCAACACGGAGCGCCCAAGACCCAGTGTCCAACACCCAACACGGAGAGCCCAACACCCACCGTCCAACACACAACACGGAGAGCCCAACACCCATCGTCCAACACCCAACACGGAGTGCCCAACACCTACCGTCCAACACCCAACACGGACAGCCCAACACCCACCGTCCAACACTCAACACGGACAGACCAACACCCACCGTCCAACACCCAACACTGAGAGCCCAACACCCAGTGTCCAACACACAACACGGACAGCTCAACACCCAGTGTCCGACACCGAGCACGGACAGCCCAACATCCACCGTCTAACACACAACACGGACAGCCCAACACCCAGTGTCCAACACCCAACACGGACAGCCCATCACCCACCGTCCAACACCCAACACGGACAGCCCAACACCCATCGTCCAACACCCAACACGGACAGCCCAACACCCACCATCCAACACACAACACGGACAGCCCAACACCCACCGTCCAACACCCAACACGGACAGCCCAACACCCACCGTCCAACACTCAACACGGACAGCCCAACACCCACCGTCCAACACCCAACACTGAGAGCCCAACACCCAGTGTCCAACACCCAACACGGACAGCCCAACACCCAGTGTCCAACACTCAACACGGAGAGCCCAACACCCATCGTCCAACACCCAACACGGAGAGCCCAATACCCAGTGTCCAACACCCAACACGGACAGCCCAACACCCACCGTCCAACACCCAACACGGATAGCCCAACACCCACCGTCCAACACCCAACACGTAGAGCCCAACACCCATCGTCCAACACCCAACACGGAGAGCCCCGCACCCACCATCCAACACACAACACTGACAGCCCAACGCCCATCGTCCAACACTCAACACGGACAGCCCAACACCCACCGTCCAACACCCAACACTGAGAGCCCAACATCCATCGTCCAACACCCAACACGGAGAGCCCAACACCCATCGTCGAACACCCAACACGGACAGCCCAACACCCACCGTCCAACACCCAACACGGAGAGCCCAACACCCATCGTCCAAAACCCAACATGGAGAGCCCAACACCCAGTGTCCAACACCCAACAGGGAGAGCCCAACACCCAGTGTCCAACACCCACCATCCACACCCAATACGGAGAGGACAACACCTACCGTCCAACACCCAACACGGGGAGCCCAACACCCACCGTCCAACACCCAACACGGACAGCCCGACACCCAGTGTCCAACACACAACACGGAGAGCCCAACACCCACCGTCCAACACCCAACACGGACAGCCCAACACCCACCGTCCAACACCCAACACTGACACCCCAACATCCACCGTCCAACACCCAACACGGACAGCCCAACACCCGCCGTCCAACACCCAACCCGGACAGCCCAACACCCACCGTCCAACACCCAACACGGACAGCCCAACACCCACCGTCCAACACCCAACACGGACAGCCCTACACCCACCGTCCAACACCCAACACGGACAGCCCAACACCCACCGTCCAACACCCAACACGGAGAGCCCAACACCCACCGTCCAACACACAACACGGACAGCGCAACACCCAGTGTCCAACACCCATCACGGACAGCCCAACACCCACCGTCCAACACCCAACACGGCCAGCCCAACACCCAGTGTCTAACACTCACCACGGACAGCCCAACACCCACGGTCCAACACCCAACACGGACAGCCCAACACCCAGTGTCCAACACCCAACACGGACAGCCCAACACCCACCGTCCAACACCCAACACGGAGAGACCAACACCCACCATCCAACACCCAACACGGAGAGCCCAACGCCCACCATCCAATATCCAACACGGAGAGCACAACACCCATCGTCCGACACCCACCGTCCAACACCCAACACGGACTTCCCAACACCCACCGTCCAACACCCAACACGGAGAGCACAACACCCACCGTCCAACACACAACACGGACAGCCCAACACCCAGTGTCCAACACCCAACACGGACAGCCCAACACCCACCGTCCAACACCCAACACGGACAGCCCAACACCCAGTGTCCAACACTCACCACGGACAGCCAACACCCACCGTCCAACACCCAACACGGACAGCCCAACACCCAGTGTCCAACACCCAACACGGACAGCCCAACACCCACCGTCCAACACCCAACACGGAGAGCCCAACACACACCATCCAACACCCAACACGGAGAGCCCAACACCCACCATCCAACATCCAACACGGAGAGCCCAACACCCATCGTCCGACACCCACCATCCAACATCCATCACGGAGAGCCCAACACCCAGTGTCCAACACACAACACGGACAGTCAAACACCCAGTGTCCAACACCCAACACGGACAGCCCAACACCCAGTGTCCAACACCCAACACGGACAGCCCAACACCCACCATCCAACACCCAACACGGAGAGCCCAACACCCAGTGTCCAAGACACAACACGGACAGCCCAACACCCACCGTCCAACACCCAACACGGAGAGCCCAACACCCATCGTCCAACACTCACCACGGAGAGCCCAACAACCAGTGTCCAACACCCAACACGGACAGCCCAACACCCACCATCCAACACCCAACACGGAGAGCCCAACACCCAGTGTCCAAGACACAACACGGACAGCCCAACACCCACCGTCCAACACCCAACACGGAGAGCCCAACACCCATCGTCCAACACTCACCACGGAGAGCCCAACACCCAGTGTCCAACACCCAACAAGGACAGCCCAACACCCATCGTCTAACACACAACACGGACAGCCCAAGACCCAGTGTCCAACACCCAACACGGAAAGCCCAACACCCATCGTCTAACACCCAACACGGAGAGCCCAACACCCATCGTCCTACACCCAACACGGAGAGCCCAACACCTACCATCCCACACCCAACACGGAGAGCCCAACACCCAGTGTCCAACACACAACAGGGACAGCTCAACACCCAGTGTCCAACACCCAACACGGACAGCCCAACACCCACCGTCTAACACACAACACTGACAGCCCAACACCCAGTGTCCAACACCCAACATGGACAGCCCATCACCCACCGTCCAACACCCAACACGGACAGCCCAACACCCATCGTCCAACACCCCACACGGACAGCCCAACACCCACCGTCCAACACACAACACGGACCGCCCAACACCCACCGTCCAACACCCAACACGGACAGCCCAAAACCCACCGTCCAACACTCAACACGGACAGCCCAACACCCACCGTCCAACACCCAACACTGAGAGCCCAACACCCACCGTCCAACACCCAACACGTACAGCCCAACACCCACCATCCAACACCCAACACGGAGAGCCCAACACCCACCGTCCAACACCCAACACGGAGAGCCCAACACCCACCAACAAACACTCAACACGGAGAGCCCAACACTCACCGTCCAACACCCAACACGGAGAGCCCAACACCCACCGTCCAACACCCAACACTGAGAGCCCAACACCCAGTGTCCAACACCCACCATCCAACACCCAACACGGAGAGCCCAACACCCAGTGTCCAACATCCAACACGGACAGCCCAACACCCACCGTCCAACACTCAACACGGAGAGCCCAACACCCATCGTCCAACACCCAACACGGATAGCCCAACACCCACCGTCCAACACCCAACATGGAGAGCCCAACACACATCGTCCAACACCCAACACGGACAGCCCAATACCAGCGTCCAACACCCAACACGGAGAGCTCAGCACCCACCATCCAACACACAACACTGACACCCATCGTCCAACATCCAACACAGACAGCCCAACATCCACCGTCTAACACACAACACGGAGAGCCCAACACCCATCGTCCAACACCCAACACGGACGCCCCAACACCTACCGTCCAACACCCAACACGGAGAGCCCAACACTCACCGTCTAACACACAACACGGACAGCGCAACACACAGTGTCCAACCCCCAACACGGAGAGCCCAACACCCACCGTCCCACACCCAACACGGAGAGCCCAACACCCAGTGTCCAACACACAACACGGACAGCCCAACACCCACCGTCCAACACACATGTACAACCCATCACCCACCGTCCAACACCCAACACGGACAGCCCAACACCCATCGTCCAACACCCAACACGGACAGCCCAACACCCACCGTCCAACACACAACACGGAGAGCCCAACGCCCACCATCCAACACCCAACACGGAGAGCCCAACACCCACCGTCCAACACGCAACACGGAGAGCCCAACACCCACCAACCAACACTCAACACGGAGAGCCCAACACTCACTGTCCAACACCCAACACGGAGAGCCCAACACCCACCGTCCAACACCCAACACTGAGAGCCCAACACCCAGTGTCTAACACCCACCATCCAACACCCAACACGGAGAGCCCAACACCCAGTGTCCAACATCCAACACGGACAGCCCAACACCCACCGTCCAACACTCAACACGGAGAGCCCAACACCCATCGTCCAACACCCAACACGGATAGCCCAATACCCACCGTCCAACACCCAACACGGAGAGCCCAACACCCAGTGTCCAAGACACAACACGGACAGCCCAGCACCCACCGTCCAACACCCAACACGGACAGCCCAACACCCATCGTCCAACACCCAACACGGACAGCCCAACACCCACCGTCCAACACACAACACGGACCGCCCAACACCCACCGTCCAACACCCAACACGGACAGCCCAACACCCACCGTCCAACACTCAACACGGACAGCCCAACACCCACCGTCCAACACCCAACACTGAGAGCCCAACACCCACCGTCCAACACCCAACACGTACAGCCCAACACCCACCATCCAACACCCAACACGGAGAGCCCAACACCCACCGTCCAACACCCAACACGGAGAGCCCAACACCCACCAACAAACACTCAACACGGAGAGCCCAACACTCACCGTCCAACACCCAACACGGAGAGCCCAACACCCACCGTCCAACACCCAACACTGAGAGCCTAACACCCAGTGTCCAACACCCACCATCCAACACCCAACACGGAGAGCCCAACACCCAGTGACCAACACCCAACACGGAGAGCCCAGCACCCACCATCCAACACACAACACTGACAGCCCAACACCCACCGTCCAACATCCAACACGGACAGCCCAACACCCACCGTCTAACGCACAACACGGACAGCCCAACACCCAGTGTCAAACACCCAACACGGACAGCCCAACACCCATCGTCCAACATCCAACACGGACACCCCAACACCTACCGTCCAACACCCAACACGGAGAGCCCTACACCCAGTGTCCAATGCACAACACGGAGAGCCCAACACCCACCGTCCAACATCCAACACGGACAGCCCAACACCCAGTGTCCAACACCCAACACGGAGAGCCCAACACCCATCGTACAACACCCAACACGGACACCCCAACACCTACCGTCCAACACCCAACACGGAGAGCCCAACACCCAGTGTCCAACACACAACACGGACAGCCCAACACCCACCGTCCAACATCCAACACGGACAGCCCAACACTCACCGTCTAACACACAACACGGACAGCCCAACACACAGTGTCCAACACCCAACACGGAGAGCCCAACACCCACCGTCCCACACCCAACACGGAGAGACCAACACCCAGTGTCCAACACACAACACGGACAGCTCAACACCCACCGTCCAACACACAACATGTACAACCCATCACCCACCGTCCAACACCCAACACGGACAGCCCAACACCCATCGTCCAACACCCAACACGGACAGCCCAACACCCACCGTCCAACACACAACACGGAGAGCCCAACACCCACCATCCAACACCCAACACGGAGAGCCCAACACCCACCGTCCAACACCCAACACGGAGAGCCCAACACCCACCAACCAACACTCAACACGGACAGCCCAACACCCACCGTCCAACACCCAACACGGAGAGCCCAACACCCACCGTCCAACACCCAACACGGACAGCCCAACACCCACCGTCCAACACACAACACGGACAGCCCAACATCCACCATCCAACGCCCAACACGGACAGCCCAACACACAGTGTCCAACACCCAACACGGAGAGCCCAACACCCACCGTCCCACACCCAACACGGAGAGCCCAACACCCAGTGTCCAACACACAACACGGACAGCTCAACACCCACCGTCCAACACACAACATGTACAACCCATCACCCACCGTCCAACACCCAACACGGACAGCCCAACACCCATCGTCCAACACCCAACACGGACAGCCCAACACCCACCGTCCAACACACAACACGGAGAGCCCAACACCCACCATCCAACACCCAACACGGAGAGCCCAACACCCACCGTCCAACACCCAACACGGAGAGCCCAACACCCACCAACCAACACTCAACACGGAGAGCCCAACACTCACCGTCCAACACCCAACACGGAGAGCCCAACACCCACCGTCCAACACCCAACACTGAGAGCCCAACACCCAGTGTCTAACACCCACCATCCAACACCCAACACGGAGAGCCCAACACCCAGTGTCCAATATCCAACACGGACAGCCCAACACCCATCGTCCAACACCCAACACGGATAGCCCAATACCCACCGTCCAACACCCAACACGGAGAGCCCAACACCCAGTGTCCAAGACACAACACGGACAGCCCAGCACCCACCGTCCAACACCCAACACGGAGAGCCCAACACCCATCGTCCAACACTCACCACGGAGAGCCCAACACCCAGTGTCCAACACCCAACACGGAGAGCCTAACACCCACCGTCCAACACCCAACACGGACAGCCCAACACCCATCGTCTAACACACAACACGGACAGCCCAAGACCCAGTGTCCAACACCCAACACGGAAAGCCCAACACCCATCGTCTAAAACCCAACACGGAGAGCCCAACACCCATCGTCCAACACCCAACACGGAGAGCCCAACACCTACCGTCCAACACCCAACACGGAGAGCCCAACACCCAGTGTCCAACACACAACAGGGACAGCTCAACACCCAGTGTCCAACACCCAACACGGACAGCCCAACACCCACCGTCCAGCACACAACACTGACAGCCCAACACCCAGTGTCCAACACCCAACATGGACAGCCCATCACCCACCGTCCAACACCCAACACGGACAGCCCAACACCCATCGTCCAACACCCAACACGGACAGCCCAACACCCACCGTCCAACACACAACACGGACCGCCCAACACCCACCGTCCAACACCCAACACGGACAGCCCAACACCCACCGTCCAACACTCAACACGGACAGCCCAACACCCACCGTCCAACACCCAACACTGAGAGCCCAACACCCACCGTCCAACACCCAACACGTACAGCCCAACACCCACCATCCAACACCCAACACGGAGAGCCCAACACCCACCGTCCAACACCCAACACGGAGAGCCCAACACCCACCAACAAACACCCAACACGGAGAGCCCAACACTCACCGTCCAACACCCAACACGGAGAGCCCAACACCCACCGTCCAACACCCAACACTGAGAGCCTAACACCCAGTGTCCAACACCCACCATCCAACACCCAACACGGAGAGCCCAACACCCAGTGTCCAACACCCAACACGGAGAGCCCAGCACCCACCATCCAACACACAACACTGACAGCCCAACACCCACCGTCCAACATCCAACACGGACAGCCCAACACCCACCGTCTAACACACAACACGGACAGCCCAACACCCAGTGTCAAACACCCAACACGGACAGCCCAACACCCATCGTCCAACATCCAACACGGACACCCCAACACCTACCGTCCAACACCCAACACGGAGAGCCCTACACCCAGTGTCCAACGCACAACACGGACAGCCCAACACCCACCGTCCAACATCCAACACGGACAGCCCAACACCCAGTGTCCAACACCCAACACGGAGAGCCCAACACCCATCGTACAACACCCAACACGGACACCCCAACACCTACCGTCCAACACCCAACACGGAGAGCCCAACACCCAGTGTCCAACACACAACACGGACAGCCCAACACCCACCGTCCAACATCCAACACGGACAGCCCAACACTCACCGTCTAACACACAACACGGACAGCCCAACACACAGTGTCCAACACCCAACACGGAGAGCCCAACACCCACCGTCCCACACCCAACACGGAGAGACCAACACCCAGTGTCCAACACACAACACGGACAGCTCAACACCCACCGTCCAACACACAACATGTACAACCCATCACCCACCGTCCAACACCCAACACGGACAGCCCAACACCCATCGTCCAACACCCAACACGGACAGCCCAACACCCACCGTCCAACACACAACACGGAGAGCCCAACACCCACCATCCAACACCCAACACGGAGAGCCCAACACCCACCGTCCAACACCCAACACGGAGAGCCCAACACCCACCAACCAACACTCAACACGGACAGCCCAACACCCACCGTCCAACACCCAACACGGAGAGCCCAACACCCACCGTCCAACACCCAACACGGACAGCCCAACACCCACCGTCCAACACACAACACGGACAGCCCAACATCCACCATCCAACGCCCAACACGGACAGCCCAACACACAGTGTCCAACACCCAACACGGAGAGCCCAACACCCACCGTCCCACACCCAACACGGAGAGCCCAACACCCAGTGTCCAACACACAACACGGACAGCTCAACACCCACCGTCCAACACACAACATGTACAACCCATCACCCACCGTCCAACACCCAACACGGACAGCCCAACACCCATCGTCCAACACCCAACACGGACAGCCCAACACCCACCGTCCAACACACAACACGGAGAGCCCAACACCCACCATCCAACACCCAACACGGAGAGCCCAACACCCACCGTCCAACACCCAACACGGAGAGCCCAACACCCACCAACCAACACTCAACACGGAGAGCCCAACACTCACCGTCCAACACCCAACACGGAGAGCCCAACACCCACCGTCCAACACCCAACACTGAGAGCCCAACACCCAGTGTCTAACACCCACCATCCAACACCCAACACGGAGAGCCCAACACCCAGTGTCCAACATCCAACACGGACAGCCCAACACCCACCGTCTAACACCCAACACGGAGAGCCCAACACCCATCGTCCTACACCCAACACGGAGAGCCCAACACCTACCGTCCCACACCCAACACGGAGAGCCCAACACCCAGTGTCCAACACACAACAGGGACAGCTCAACACCCAGTGTCCAACACCCAACACGGACAGCCCAACACCCACCGTCTAACACACAACACTGACAGCCCAACACCCAGTGTCCAACACCCAACATGGACAGCCCATCACCCACCGTCCAACACCCAACACGGACAGCCCAACACCCATCGTCCAACACCCCACACGGACAGCCCAACACCCACCGTCCAACACACAACACGGACCGCCCAACACCCACCGTCCAACACCCAACACGGACAGCCCAACACCCACCGTCCAACACTCAACACGGACAGCCCAACACCCACCGTCCAACACCCAACACTGAGAGCCCAACACCCACCGTCCAACACCCAACACGTACAGCCCAACACCCACCATCCAACACCCAACACGGAGAGCCCAACACCCACCGTCCAACACCCAACACGGAGAGCCCAACACCCACCAACAAACACTCAACACGGACAGCCCAACACCCACCGTCCAACATCCAACACGGACAGCCCAACACTCACCGTCTAACACACAACACGGACAGCCCAACACACAGTGTCCAACACCCAACACGGAGAGCCCAACACCCACCGTCCCACACCCAACACGGAGAGACCAACACCCAGTGTCCAACACACAACACGGACAGCTCAACACCCACCGTCCAACACACAACATGTACAACCCATCACCCACCGTCCAACACCCAACACGGACAGCCCAACACCCATCGTCCAACACCCAACACGGACAGCCCAACACCCACCGTCCAACACACAACACGGAGAGCCCAACACCCACCATCCAACACCCAACACGGAGAGCCCAACACCCACCGTCCAACACCCAACACGGAGAGCCCAACACCCAACAACCAACACTCAACACGGACAGCCCAACACCCACCGTCCAACACCCAACACGGAGAGCCCAACACCCACCGTCCAACACCCAACACGGACAGCCCAACACCCACCGTCCAACATACAACACGGACAGCCCAACATCCACCATCCAACGCCCAACACGGACAGCCCAACACACAGTGTCCAACACCCAACACGGAGAGCCCAACACCCACCGTCCCACACCCAACACGGAGAGCCCAACACCCAGTGTCCAACACACAACACGGACAGCTCAACACCCACCGTCCAACACACAACATGTACAACCCATCACCCACCGTCCAACACCCAACACGGACAGCCCAACACCCATCGTCCAACACCCAACACGGACAGCCCAACACCCACCGTCCAACACACAACACGGAGAGCCCAACACCCACCATCCAACACCCAACACGGAGAGCCCAACACCCACCGTCCAACACCCAACACGGAGAGCCCAACACCCACCAACCAACACTCAACACGGAGAGCCCAACACTCACCGTCCAACACCCAACACAGAGAGCCCAACACCCACCGTCCAACACCCAACACTGAGAGCGCAACACCCAGTGTCTAACACCCACCATCCAACACCCAACACGGAGAGCCCAACACCCAGTGTCCAACATCCAACAAGGACAGCCCAACACCCACCGTCTAACACCCAACACGGAGAGCCCAACACCCATCGTCCTACACCCAACACGGAGAGCCCAACACCTACCGTCCCACACCCAACACGGAGAGCCCAACACCCAGTGTCCAACACACAACAGGGACAGCTCAACACCCAGTGTCCAACACCCAACACGGACAGCCCAACACCCACCGTCTAACACACAACACTGACAGCCCAACACCCAGTGTCCAACACCCAACATGGACAGCCCATCACCCACCGTCCAACACCCAACACGGACAGCCCAACACCCATCGTCCAACACCCCACACGGACAGCCCAACACCCACCGTCCAACACACAACACGGACCGCCCAACACCCACCGTCCAACACCCAACACGGACAGCCCAACACCCACCGTCCAACACTCAACACGGACAGCCCAACACCCACCGTCCAACACCCAACACTGAGAGCCCAACACCCACCGTCCAACACCCAACACGTACAGCCCAACACCCACCATCCAACACCCAACACGGAGAGCCCAACACCCACCGTCCAACACCCAACACGGAGAGCCCAACACCCACCAACAAACACTCAACACGGAGAGCCCAACACTCACCGTCGAACACCCAACACGGAGAGCCCAACACCCACCGTCCAACACCCAACACTGAGAGCCCAACACCCAGTGTCCAACACCCAACATCCAACACCCAACACGGAGAGCCCAACACCCAGTGTCCAACATCCAACACGGACAGCCCAACACCCACCGTCCAACACTCAACACGGAGAGCCCAAAACCCATCGTCCAACACCCAACACGGATAGCCCAACACCCACCGTCCAACACCCAACATGGAGAGCCCAACACACATCGTCCAACACCCAACACGGACAGCCCAACACCCAGCGTCCAACACCCAACACGGAGAGCTCAGCACCCACCATCCAACACACAACACTGACAGCCCAACACCCATCGTCCAACATCCAACACGGACAGCCCAACACCCACCGTCTAACACACAACACGGACAGCCCAACACCCAGTGTCAAACACCCAACATGGACAGCCCAACACCCACCGTCCAACATCCAACACAGACAGCCCAACATCCACCGTCTAACACACAACACGGAGAGCCCAACACCCATCGTCCAACACCCAACACGGACGCCCCAACACCTACCGTCCAACACCCAACACGGAGAGCCCAACACTCACCGTCTAACACACAACACGGACAGTGCAACACACAGTGTCCAACCCCCAACACGGAGAGCCCAACACCCACCGTCCCACACCCAACACGGAGAGCCCAACACCCAGTGTCCAACACACAACACGGACAGCCCAACACCCACCGTCCAACACACAACATGTACAACCCATCACCCACCGTCCAACACCCAACACGGACAGCCCAACACCCATCGTCCAACACCCAACACGGACAGCCCAACACCCACCGTCCAACACACAACACGGAGAGCCCAACGCCCACCATCCAACACCCAACACGGAGAGCCCAACACCCACCGTCCAACACGCAACACGGAGAGCCCAACACCCACCAACCAACACTCAACACGGAGAGCCCAACACTCACCGTCCAACACCCAACACGGAGAGCCCAACACCCACCGTCCAACACCCAACACTGAGAGCCCAACACCCAGTGTCTAACACCCACCATCCAACACCCAACACGGAGAGCCCAACACCCAGTGTCCAACATCCAACACGGACAGCCCAACACCCACCGTCCAACACTCAACACGGAGAGCCCAACACCCATCGTCCAACACCCAACACGGATAGCCCAATACCCACCGTCCAACACCCAACACGGAGAGCCCAACACCCAGTGTCCAAGACACAACACGGACAGCCCAGCACCCACCGTCCAACACCCAACACGGAGAGCCCAACACCCATCGTCCAACACTCACCACGGAGAGCCCAACACCCAGTGTCCAACACCCAACACGGACAGCCCAACACCCATCGTCTAAAACCCAACACGGAGAGCCCAACACCCATCGTCCAACACCCAACACGGAGAGCCCAACACCTACCGTCCAACACCCAACACGGAGAGCCCAACACCCAGTGTCCAACACACAACAGGGACAGCTCAACACCCAGTGTCCAACACCCAACACGGACAGCCCAACACCCACCGTCTAACACACAACACTGACAGCCCAACACCCAGTGTCCAACACCCAACATGGACAGCCCAGCACCCAGCGTCCAACACCCAACACGGACAGCCCAACACCCATCGTCCAACACCCAACACGGACAGCCCAACACCCACCGTCCAACACACAACACGGACCGCCCAACACCCACCGTCCAACACCCAACACGGACAGCCCAACACCCACCGTCCAACACTCAACACGGACAGCCCAACACCCACCGTCCAACACCCAACACTGAGAGCCCAACACCCACCGTCCAACACCCAACACGTACAGCCCAACACCCACCATCCAACACCCAACACGGAGAGCCCAACACCCACCGTCCAACACCCAACACGGAGAGCCCAACACCCACCAACAAACACTCAACACGGAGAGCCCAACACTCACCGTCCAACACCCAACACGGAGAGCCCAACACCCACCGTCCAACACCCAACACTGAGAGCCTAACACCCAGTGTCCAACACCCACCATCCAACACCCAACACGGAGAGCCCAACACCCAGTGTCCAACACCCAACACGGAGAGCCCAGCACCCACCATCCAACACACAACACTGACAGCCCAACACCCACCGTCCAACATCCAACACGGACAGCCCAACACCCACCGTCTAACACACAACACGGACAGCCCAACACCCAGTGTCAAACACCCAACACGGACAGCCCAACACCCATCGTCCAACATCCAACACGGACACCCCAACACCTACCGTCCAACACCCAACACGGAGAGCCCTACACCCAGTGTCCAACGCACAACACGGACAGCCCAACACCCACCGTCCAACATCCAACACGGACAGCCCAACACCCAGTGTCCAACACCCAAAACGGAGAGCCCAACACCCATCGTACAACACCCAACACGGACACCCCAACACCTACCGTCCAACACCCAACACGGAGAGCCCAACACCCAGTGTCCAACACACAACACGGACAGCCCAACACCCACCGTCCAACATCCAACACGGACAGCCCAACACTCACCGTCTAACACACAACACGGACAGCCCAACACACAGTGTCCAACACCCAACACGGAGAGCCCAACACCCACCGTCCCACACCCAACACGGAGAGACCAACACCCAGTGTCCAACACACAACACGGACAGCTCAACACCCACCGTCCAACACACAACATGTACAACCCATCACCCACCGTCCAACACCCAACACGGACAGCCCAACACCCATCGTCCAACACCCAACACGGACAGCCCAACACCCACCGTCCAACACACAACACGGAGAGCCCAACACCCACCATCCAACACCCAACACGGAGAGCCCAACACCCACCGTCCAACACCCAACACGGAGAGCCCAACACCCACCAACCAACACTCAACACGGACAGCCCAACACCCACCGTCCAACACCCAACACGGAGAGCCCAACACCCACCGTCCAACACCCAACACGGACAGCCCAACACCCACCGTCCAACACACAACACGGACAGCCCAACATCCACCATCCAACGCCCAACACGGACAGCCCAACACACAGTGTCCAACACCCAACACGGAGAGCCCAACACCCACCGTCCCACACCCAACACGGAGAGCCCAACACCCAGTGTCCAACACACAACACGGACAGCTCAACACCCACCGTCCAACACACAACATGTACAACCCATCACCCACCGTCCAACACCCAACACGGACAGCCCAACACCCATCGTCCAACACCCAACACGGACAGCCCAACACCCACCGTCCAACACACAACACGGAGAGCCCAACACCCACCATCCAACACCCAACACGGAGAGCCCAACACCCACCGTCCAACACCCAACACGGAGAGCCCAACACCCACCAACCAACACTCAACACGGAGAGCCCAACACTCACCGTCCAACACCCAACACGGAGAGCACAACACCCACCGTCCAACACCCAACACTGAGAGCCCAACACCCAGTGTCTAACACCCACCATCCAACACCCAACACGGAGAGCCCAACACCCAGTGTCCAACATCCAACACGGACAGCCCAACACCCACCGTCCAACACTCAACACGGAGAGCCCAACACCCATCGTCCAACACCCAACACGGATAGCCCAACACCCACCGTCCAACACCCAACACGGAGAGCCCAACACCCATCGTCCAACACCCAACACGGACAGCCCAACACCCAGCGTCCAACACCCAACACGGAGAGCCCAGCACCCACCATCCAACACACAACACTGACAGCCCAACACCCATCGTCCAACACTCAACACGGAGAGCCCAACACCCACCGTCCAACACCCAACACGGAGAGCACAACACCAACCGTCCAAATCCCAACACGGAGAGCCCAACACCCACCGTCCAACACCCAACACGGACAGCCCAACACCTACCGTCCAATACCCAACACGGAGAGCCCAACACCCAGTTTCCAACACCCGACACGGAGAGCCCAACACCCAGTGTCCAACACTCAACACGGACAGCCCAACACCCACCGTCCAACACCCAACACGTACAGCCCAACACCCACCATCCAACACCCAACACGGAGAGCCCAACACCCACCGTCCAACACCCAACACGGAGAGCCCAACACCCACCAACCAACACTCAACACGGAGAGCCCAACACTCACCGTCCAACACCCAACACGGAGAGCCCAACACCCACCGTCCAACACCCAACACTGAGAGCCCAACACCCAGTGTCCAACACCCACCATGCAACACCCAACACGGAGAGCCCAACACCCAGTGTCCAACATCCAACACGGACAGCCCAACACCCACCGTCCAACACTCAACACGGAGAGCCCAACACCCATCGTCCAACACCCAACACGGATAGCCCAACACCCACCGTCCAACACACAACACGGACCGCCCAACACCCACCGTCCAACACCCAACACGGACAGCCCAACACCCACCGTCCAACACTCAACACGGACAGCCCAACACCCACCGTCCAACACCCAACACTGAGAGCCCAACACCCACCGTCCAACACCCAACACGTACAGCCCAACACCCACCATCCAACACCCAACACGGAGAGACCAACACCCACCGTCCAACACCCAACACGGAGAGCCCAACACCCACCAACAAACACTCAACACGGAGAGCCCAACACTCACCGTCCAACACCCAACACGGAGAGCCCAACACCCACCGTCCAACACCCAACACTGAGAGCCCAACACCCAGTGTCCAACACCCACCATCCAACACCCAACACGGAGAGCCCAACACCCAGTGTCCAACATCCAACACGGACAGCCCAACACCCACCGTCCAACACTCAACACGGAGAGCCCAACACCCATCGTCCAACACCCAACACGGATAGCCCAACACCCACCGTCCAACACCCAACATGGAGAGCCCAACACACATCGTCCAACACCCAACACGGACAGCCCAACACCCAGCGTCCAACACCCAACACGGAGAGCTCAGCACCCACCATCCAACACACAACACTGACAGCCCAACACCCATCGTCCAACATCCAACACGGACAGCCCAACACCCACCGTCTAACACACAACACGGACAGCCCAACACCCAGTGTCAAACACCCAACATGGACAGCCCAACACCCACCGTCCAACATCCAACACGGACAGCCCAACATCCACCGTCTAACACACAACACGGAGAGCCCAACACCCATCGTCCAACACCCAACACGGACGACCCAACACCTACCGTCCAACACCCAACACGGAGAGCCCAACACTCACCGTCTAACACACAACACGGACAGCGCAACACACAGTGTCCAACACCCAACACGGAGAGCCCAACACCCACCGTCCCACACCCAACACGGAGAGCCCAACACCCAGTGTCCAACACACAACACGGACAGCCCAACACCCACCGTCCAACACACAACATGTACAACCCATCACCCACCGTCCAACACCCAACACGGACAGCCCAACACCCATCGTCCAACACCCAACACGGACAGCCCAACACCCACCGTCCAACACACAACACGGAGAGCCCAACGCCCACCATCCAACACCCAACACGGAGAGCCCAACACCCACCGTCCAACACGCAACACGGAGAGCCCAACACCCACCAACCAACACTCAACACGGAGAGCCCAACACTCACCGTCCAACACCCAACACGGAGAGCCCAACACCCACCGTCCAACACCCAACACTGAGAGCCCAACACCCAGTGTCTAACACCCACCATCCAACACCCAACACGGAGAGCCCAACACCCAGTGTCCAACATCCAACACGGACAGCCCAACACCCACCGTCCAACACTCAACACGGAGAGCCCAACACCCATCGTCCAACACCCAACACGGATAGCCCAATACCCACCGTCCAACACCCAACACGGAGAGCCCAACACCCAGTGTCCAAGACACAACACGGACAGCCCAGCACCCACCGTCCAACACCCAACACGGAGAGCCCAACACCCATCGTCCAACACTCACCACGGAGAGCCCAACACCCAGTGTCCAACACCCAACACGGAGAGCCTAACACCCACTGTCCAACACCCAACACGGACAGCCCAACACCCATCGTCTAACACACAACACGGACAGCCCAAGACCCAGTGTCCAACACCCAACACGGAAAGCCCAACACCCATCGTCTAAAACCCAACACGGAGAGCCCAACACCCATCGTCCAACACCCAACACGGAGAGCCCAACACCTACCGTCCAACACCCAACACGGAGAGCCCAACACCCAGTGTCCAACACACAACAGGGACAGCTCAACACCCAGTGTCCAACACCCAACACGGACAGCCCAACACCCACCGTCTAACACACAACACTGACAGCCCAACACCCAGTGTCCAACACCCAACATGGACAGCCCATCACCCACCGTCCAACACCCAACACGGACAGCCCAACACCCATCGTCCAACACCCAACACGGACAGCCCAACACCCACCGTCCAACACACAACACGGACCGCCCAACACCCACCGTCCAACACCCAACACGGACAGCCCAACACCCACCGTCCAACACTCAACACGGACAGCCCAACACCCACCGTCCAACACCCAACACTGAGAGCCCAACACCCACCGTCCAACACCCAACACGTACAGCCCAACACCCACCATCCAACACCCAACACGGAGAGCCCAACACCCACCGTCCAACACCCAACACGGAGAGCCCAACACCCACCAACAAACACTCAACACGGAGAGCCCAACACTCACCGTCCAACACCCAACACGGAGAGCCCAACACCCACCGTCCAACACCCAACACTGAGAGCCTAACACCCAGTGTCCAACACCCACCATCCAACACCCAACACGGAGAGCCCAACACCCAGTGTCCAACACCCAACACGGAGAGCCCAGCACCCACCATCCAACACACAACACTGACAGCCCAACACCCACCGTCCAACATCCAACACGGACAGCCCAACACCCACCGTCTAACACACAACACGGACAGCCCAACACCCAGTGTCAAACACCCAACACGAACAGCCCAACACCCATCGTCCAACATCCAACACGGACACCCCAACACCTACCGTCCAACACCCAACACGGAGAGCCCTACACCCAGTGTCCAACGCACAACACGGACAGCCCAACACCCACCGTCCAACATCCAACACGGACAGCCCGACACCCAGTGTCCAACACCCAACACGGAGAGCCCAACACCCATCGTACAACACCCAACACGGACACCCCAACACCTACCGTCCAACACCCAACACGGAGAGCCCAACACCCAGTGTCCAACACACAACACGGACAGCCCAACACCCACCGTCCAACATCCAACACGGACAGCCCAACACTCACCGTCTAACACACAACACGGACAGCCCAACACACAGTGTCCAACACCCAACACGGAGAGCCCAACACCCACCGTCCCACACCCAACACGGAGAGCCCAACACCCAGTGTCCAACACACAACACGGACAGCTCAACACCCACCGTCCAACACACAACATGTACAACCCATCACCCACCGTCCAACACCCAACACGGACAGCCCAACACCCATCGTCCAACACCCAACACGGACAGCCCAACACCCACCGTCCAACACACAACACGGAGAGCCCAACACCCACCATCCAACACCCAACACGGAGAGCCCAACACCCACCGTCCAACACCCAACACGGAGAGCCCAACACCCACCAACCAACACTCAACACGGACAGCCCAACACCCACCGTCCAACACCCAACACGGAGAGCCCAACACCCACCGTCCAACACCCAACACGGACAGCCCAACACCCACCGTCCAACACACAACACGGACAGCCCAACATCCACCATCCAACGCCCAACACGGACAGCCCAACACACAGTGTCCAACACCCAACACGGAGAGCCCAACACCCACCGTCCCACACCCAACACGGAGAGCCCAACACCCAGTGTCCAACACACAACACGGACAGCTCAACACCCACCGTCCAACACACAACATGTACAACCCATCACCCACCGTCCTACACCCAACACGGACAGCCCAACACCCATCGTCCAACACCCAACACGGACAGCCCAACACCCACCGTCCAACACACAACACGGAGAGCCCAACACCCACCATCCAACACCCAACACGGAGAGCCCAACACCCACCGTCCAACACCCAACACGGAGAGCCCAACACCCACCAACCAACACTAAACACGGAGAGCCCAACACTCACCGTCCAACACCCAACACGGAGAGCCCAACACCCACCGTCCAACACCCAACACTGAGAGCCCAACACCCAGTGTCTAACACCCACCATCCAACACCCAACACGGAGAGCCCAACACCCAGTGTCCAACATCCAACACGGACAGCCCAACACCCACCGTCCAACACTCAACACGGAGAGCCCAACACCCATCGTCCAACACCCAACACGGATAGCCCAACACCCACCGTCCAACACCCAACACGGAGAGCCCAACACCCATCGTCCAACACCCAACACGGACAGCCCAACACCCAGCGTCCAACACCCAACACGGAGAGCCCAGCACCCACCATCCAACACACAACACTGACAGCCCAACACCCATCGTCCAACACTCAACACGGAGAGCCCAACACCCACCGTCCAACACCCAACACGGAGAGCACAACACCAACCGTCCAAATCCCAACACGGAGAGCCCAACACCCACCGTCCAACACCCAACACGGACAGCCCAACACCTACCGTCCAATACCCAACACGGAGAGCCCAACACCCAGTTTCCAACACCCGACACGGAGAGCCCAACACCCAGTGTCCAACACTCAACACGGACAGCCCAACACCCACCGTCCAACACCCAACACGTACAGCCCAACACCCACCATCCAACACCCAACACGGAGAGCCCAACACCCACCGTCCAACACCCAACACGGAGAGCCCAACACCCACCAACCAACACTCAACACGGAGAGCCCAACACTCACCGTCCAACACCCAACACGGAGAGCCCAACACCCACCGTCCAACACCCAACACTGAGAGCCCAACACCCAGTGTCCAACACCCACCATGCAACACCCAACACGGAGAGCCCAACACCCAGTGTCCAACATCCAACACGGACAGCCCAACACCCACCGTCCAACACTCAACACGGAGAGCCCAACACCCATCGTCCAACACCCAACACGGATAGCCCAACACCCACCGTCCAACACCCAACACGGAGAGCCCAACGCCCATCGTCCAACACCCAACACGGACAGCCCAACACCCAGCGTCCAACACCCAACACGGAGAGCCCAGCACCCACCATCCAACACACAACACTGACAGCCCAACACCCATCGTCCAACACTCAACACGGAGAGCCCAGCACCCACCGTCCAACACCCAACACGGAGAGCACAACACCAACCGTCCAAATCCCAACACGGAGAGCCCAACACCCACCGTCCAACACCCAACACGGACAGCCCAACACCCATCGTCCAACACCCAACACGGAGAGCACAACACCAACCGTCCAATACCCAACACGGAGAGCCCAACACCCAGTGTCCAACACCCAACACGGAGAGCCCAACACCCATTGTCCAACACTCAACACGGACAGCCCAACACCCACCGTCCAACACCCAACACGTACAGCCCAACACCCACCATCGAACACCCAACACGGACAGCCCAACACCCACCGTCCAACACCCAACACGGACAGCCCAACTCCCACCATCCAACACCCAACACGGACAGCCCAACACCCACCGTCCAACCCACATCACGGACAGCCCAACACCCATCGTCCAACACCCAACACAGAGAGCCCAACACCCAGTGCCAAACACCTAACATGGACTGCCCAACGCTAACTGTCCAGCAGCCAAGACTCAACTTCTATTGCAGATTTCCTAACACCCAGCAACGAACAACCACTGTCCACCGCCCAACACTGACCACCCAGAATCCACTACGCTACTGCAACTGCTCAGCACTCGCTGCCAACACCTGCTGCCTCACACCCAATACCTGCCATAAGGACCTATGGATCAATTATAATTGATTTTCATCAAAGAATAATTAATTTTGAATTGTAACATAAAGTCCTTCATTCCCCCCTCCCACCCATCCTTCCTCCTCAATTTCTCCCCGTCCCTCCCACCCATCCTTCCTCCCCAATTTCTCCCCCTCCCTCCGATCCTCCCGGTTCCTCTCCCTCCGATCTTCTCCCATTTCTCCCCCCTCCCTTTGCTTCTCCCTCTCTTCCTTCTTCCCTCCCTCCCTCCACCCATCCCTTCTTCCCCCCTCCAGCCATCCCTTCTTCCCCCCTCCAGCCATCCTTTCTTCCCCCCTCCACCCATCCCTTCTTCCCCCCTCCACCCATCCCTTCTTCCCCCCTCCACCCATCCCTTCTTCCCCCCCTACCTCACTCCCTCCATCCATCCCTTCTTCCTTCCCTACCTCTATCCCTCCTTCCCTCTGGTCCTGCTCTCTTGCCTCCTGTCCTTCTTTCTATCCGTCAAAGCAGAAAGATGTCCAAAAAACAAGAACCATTCATAAATGTGAAGCTGCACTTGAAAAGGCTTCTCAGGGACTTCTTGTTACTTTCCTTCCGAGAAACTCAGACTTACTTTAATTCCATGAGATGTAGCCTTCCATCCACTGAGGCAAGCTGTGAAATTGTGCCTACTGCACATGCACAGTTGCTTACATTCGTGCATCAGTTGATAGAGTGACAGTTCTGGAAACAAAACCGACTACGAGCTCTTTTACAAAGAAGCTTTTCCCCACAGATAAGAACATTAATCAAAGTACTTAATCATTAGAGTAAAAAAAAACAGTTTTGTTTTGAAGTTTCACCATGTTATTACAAAATATGTAAATCTGGAACATCCTTAATGTGTTACAAATCTCATTTTCATTTACTGTGGAGGAACATTGGCTGTGGACAGATATATCTGATGACTTTTTCAAAATGGTCTTTTGTGTGACTCGATTGATGGTTCACCTTCTCCTGGCTATGAAATTTGCATTTGCTGAATTCCAATTTGCATATTGTAGAGGAACCTGACTTCAGGTGGGTGAAATTCAGCAACTTGTGGAGCACAAACTTGCGTTAGTCTGTGTGTGACTGACATCTGGGGCGAGATTCTCCGCCCCCCGCTGGGTCGGAGAATCGCCGGGGGCTGGCGTGAATCCCGCCCCCGCCGGTTGCCGAAGTCTCCGGCACCTGAGATTCGGCGGGGGCGGGAATCGCACCGCGCCGGTTGGCGGGCCCCCCCGCTCGATTCTCCGGCCCGGATGGGCCGAAGTCCCGCCGCTAAAATGCCTGTCCCGCCGGCGTAAATGAAACCACCTACCTTACCGGCGGGACAAGGCGGCGCGGGCAGGCTCCGGGATCCTGGGGGGTGCGCGGGGCAATCTGGCCCCGGGGGGTGCCCCCACGGTGGCCTGGCCCGCAATCGGGACCCACCGATCCGCGGGCGGGCCTGTGCCGTGGGGGCACTCTTTCCCTTCCGCCTCCGCCACGGTCTCCACCATGGCAGAGGCGGAAGAGACTCCCTCCACTGCGCATGCGCGGGAATGCCGTCTGCGGCCGCTGACGCTCCTGCGCATGCGCCGCCCGGAGATGTCATTTCCGCGCCAGCTGGCGGGGCACCAAAGGCCTTTTCCGCCAGCTGGCGGGGCGGAAATTCGTCCGGTGCCGACCTAGCCCCTTAAGGTTGGGGCTCGGCCCCCAAAGATGCGGAGCATTCCGCACCTTTGGGGCGGCACGATGCCCGTCTGATTTGCGCCGTTTTGGGCGCCAGTCGGCGGACATCGCGCAGTTTCCGGAGAATTTCGCCCCTGAATGGTGAAGAACAGAGGATGACACAGCGGCTTTGACTGTTCGCTTCTTGCCATAATAATATTACATTAACACTGCAATGAAGTTACTGTGAAAATCCCCTAGTCGCCACACTCCGGCGACAGTTCTGCTACACAGGGCGAGAATTCAGAAAGTCCAATTCACCTAACAAACACGTCTTTCGGGACTTGTGGGAGGAAACCGGAGCACCCGGAGGAAACCCACTCAGACACGGGGAGAACGTGCGGACTCCGCACGGACAGTGACACAAGCCGGAAATAGAACCTGGGACCCTGGCACTGTAAAGCAACAGTGCTAACCACTGTGCTACTATGCCTCCCATTTGTTGTAGCTGAAACAAAGAGGAAAATTTAACAGAGGGCATTGAGGTAAGTTCGATGGCATGCTGGTTTATCATGACAAGGTCATCATTGCATGTTGTGTGATTCTCCTTAAAGTGAAACTATGTGTAGCCTAGCCGACTGTTTAATCTCATAAAGTCTAACTGTTGTATATAAGAGCATCTGTCATGTTGAGCAGACAAGAGAATCTTGCAAACTGTTAAAAACCATGTTTCTTTTGAAAATGGATATTGCTGGGCTTTTAAAATGGCTGCCAGAGATCACCTGACGTCTTTTGGAACTTCAAGTTGGACAAGCTTCAGGAAGCTTCTCATTGGGATCTACCGGCGGCGCTGCTCTTTGGGATCTACCGGCGGTGCTGCTCTTTGGGATCTACCAGCGGCGCAGCTCTTTGGGATCTACCGGCGACGCTGCTCTTTGGGATCTACCGGCGGTGCTGCTCTTTGGGATCTACCGACGGTGCTGCTCTTCAGGAGCTACCGGCGGCGCTGCTCTTTGGGATCTACCGACGGTGCTGCTCTTTGGGATCTACCGACGGTGCTGCTCTTCGGGATGTACCGCCGGCGCTGCTCTTTGGGATCTACTGGCGGTGCTCCTCTTCGGGAGCTACCGGCGACGCTGCTCTTCGGGATCTACCGGCGGCGCTGCTCTTCGGGATCTACCGGCGGCGCTGCTCTTCGGGATCTACCGGTGACGCTGCTCTTCGGGATGTACCGGCGGTGCTGCTCTTCGGGAGCTACCGGCGACACTGCTCTTCGGGATCTACCGGCGGTGCTGCTCTTCGGGAGCTACCGGCGGTGCTGCTCTTCGGGATCTACTGGCGGCGCTGCTCTTTGGGATCTACCGGCGGCGCTGCTCTTTGGGATCTACCGACGCCGCTGCTCTTTGGGATCTACCGACGCCGCTGCTCTTTGGGAGCTACCGGCGGCGCTGCTCTTTGGGGTATACCAACGGTGCTGCTCTTCGGGAGCTACCGGTGGTGCTGCTCTTCGGGATCTACCGGCGGCGCTGCTCTTTGGGATCTACCGGCGGCGCTGCTCTTCGGGATCTACCGGCAGCACTGCTCTTTGGGATCTACCGGCGGCACTGCTCTTTGGGATATACCGACGGTGCTGCTCTTCGGGATCTACCGGCGGCGCTGCTCTTCGGGATGTACCACCAGCGCTACTCTTCGGGATGTACCGCCGGTGCTGCTCTTTGGGATCTACCGGCGGTGCTGCTCTTTGGGATCTACCGGCGGTGCTGCTCTTCGGGATCTACCGGCGGCGCTGCACTTCGGGATCTACCGGCGGCACTGCTCTTTGGGATCTACCGACGGTGCTGCACTTCGGGATCTACCGGCGGCACTGCTCTTTGGGATCTACCGGCGACGCTGCTCTTCGGGATCTACCGGTGGTGCTGCTCTTCGGGATCTACCGGTGGCGCTGCTCTTCGGGATCTACCGACAGCGCTGCTCTTCGGGATCTACCGACAGTGCTGCTCTTCGGGATCTACTGCCGGTGTTCCTCTTCGGGATCTACCGGCGGCGCTGCTCTTTGGGATCTACCGGCGGTGCTGCACTTCGGGATCTACCAGTGGCGCTGCTCTTCGGGATCTACCGGCGGCGCTGCTCTTCGGGATCTACTGCCGGTGTTCCTCTTCGGGATCTACCGGTGGCGCTGCTATTTGGGATCTACCGGCGGTGCTGCTCTTCGGGATCTACCGACAGCACTGCTCTTCCGGATCTACTGCCGGTGTTCCTCTTCGGGAGCTACCGGCAATGCTGCTCTTCGGGATCTACCGGCGGAGCTGCCCTTCGGGATCTACCGGCAATGCTGCTCTTCGGGATCTACCACGGGGCTGCTCTCTGGGATCAACCGGCGGCACTGATCTTCAGGATATACCGGCAGCACTGCTCTTTGGGATCTACCGGCGGCACTGATCTTCGGGATATACCGGCAGCACTGCTCTTTGGGATCTACCGGCAGCGCTGCTCTTCGGGATCTACCGGCGACGCTGCTCTTCGGGATCTACAGGAGGCGCTGCTCTTCAGGATATACCGGCAGCACTGCTCTTCGGGATCTACCGGCGGCACTGATCTTCGGGATATACCGGCAGCACTGCTATTCGGGATCTACCGGCGGCACTGATCTTCGGGATATACCGGCAGCACTGCTCTTCGGGATATACCGGCGGCGCTGCTCTTCGGGATCTACAGGAGGCGCTGCTCTTCAGGATATACCGGCAGCACTGCTCTTCGGGATCTACCGGCGGCACTGATCTTCGGGATATACCGGCAGCACTGCTCTTCGGGATCTACCGGCGGCACTGATCTTCGGGATATACCGGCAGCACTGCTATTCGGGATCTACCGGCGGCACTGATCTTCGGGATATACCGGCAGCACTGCTCTTCGGGATATACCGGCGGCGCTGCTCTTCGGGATCTACCGGCGACGCTGCTCTTCGGGATCTACAGGAGGCGCTGCTCTTCAGGATATACCGGCAGCACTGCTCTTCGGGATCTACCGGCGGCACTGATCTTCGGGATATACCGGCAGCACTGCTCTTCAGGCTATACCGGCAGCGCTGCTCTTCAGGCTATACCGGCAGCACTGCTCTTCAGGCTATACCGGCAGCGCTGCTCTTCGGGATCTACCGGCAGCGCTGCTCTTCGGGATCTACCGGCGATGCTGCTCTTCGGGATCTACCAGCGGCGCTGCTCTTCGCGATCTACCAGTGGCGCTGCTCTTTGGGATCTACCGGTGACGCTGCTCTTCGGGATCTACCGACGACGCTGCTCTTCGGGATCTACCTGTGGCGCTGCTCTCCGGGATCTACCGGCGGTGCTGCTCTTTGGGATCTACTGGCGGTGCTGCTCTTTGGGATCTACCGGCGACGCTGCTCTTCGGGATCTACCGGCGGCGCTGCTCTTCGGGATCTACCGGTGGCGCTGCTCTTCGGGATCTACCGGCGACGCTGCTCTTCGGGATCTACCGACAGCACTGCTCTTCGGGATCTACTGCCGGTGTTCCTCTTCGGGAGCTACCGGCAATGCTGCTCTTCGGGATCTACCAGCGGAGCTGCCCTTCGGGATCTACCGGCGGTGCTGCTGTTCGGGATCTACTGCTGGTGTTCCTCTCCGGGAGCTACCGGCAATGCTGCTCTTCGGGATCTACCACGGGGCTGCTCTCTGGGATCAACCGGCGGCGCTGCTCTTCGGGATCAAACGGTGGCGCTGCTCTTCGGGATCTACCAGCGGCACTGATCTTCGGGATATACCGGCAGCACTGCTCTTTGGGATCTACCGGCGGCGCTGCTCTTCGGGATATACCGGCAGCACTGCTCTTCGGGATCTACCGGCGACGCTGCTCTTCGGGATCTACAGGAGGCGCTGCTCTTCAGGATATACCGGCAGCACTGCTCTTCGGGATCTACCGGCGGCACTGATCTTCGGGATATACCGGCAGCACTGCTCTTTGGGATCTACCGGCGGCGCTGCTCTTCGGGATATACCGGCAGCACTGCTCTTCAGGCTATACCGGCAGCGCTGCTCTTAGGGATCTACCGGCGACGCTGCTCTTTGGGATCTACAGGAGGCGCTGCTCTTCAGGATATACCGGCAGCACTGCTCTTTGGGATCTACCGGCGGCGCTGCTCTTCGGGATATACCGGCAGCACTGCTCTTCAGGCTATACCGGCAGCGCTGCTCTTCGGGATCTACCGGCAGCACTGATCTTCGGGATCTACCGGCGACGCTGCTCTTCGGGATCTACAGGAGGCGCTGCTCTTCTGGATCTACCGGCGGCACTGATCTTCGGGATATACCGGCAGCACTGCTCTTCAGGCTATACCGGCAGCGCTGCTCTTCGGGATCTACCGGCGGCGGTGCTCTTCGGGATCTACCGGTGACGCTGCTCTTCGGGATGTACCGGCGGTGGTGCTCTTCGGGAGCTACCGGCGACACTGCTCTTCGGGATCTACCGGCGGTGCTGATCTTCGGGAGCTACCGGCGGTGCTGGTCTTCGGGATCTACCGGCGGCGCTGCTCTTTGGGATCTACCGGCGGCGCTGCTCTTTGGGATCTACCGACGCCGCTGCTCTTTGGGATCTACCGACGCCGCTGCTCTTTGGGAGCTACCGGCGGCGCTGCTCTTTGGGGTATACCAACGGTGCTGCTCTTCGGGAGCTACCGGTGGTGCTGCTCTTCGAGATCTACCGGCGGCGCTGCTCTTCGAGATCTACCGGCGGCGCTGCTCTTCGGGAGCTACCGGCGGCGCTGCTCTTTGGGATCTACCGGCGGCGCTGCTCTTCGGGATCTACCGGCAGCACTGCTCTTTGGGATCTACCTGCGGCACTGCTCTTTGGGATATACCGACGGTGCTGCTCTTCGGGATCTACCGGCGGCGCTGCTCTTCGGGATGTACCACCAGCGCTACTCTTCGGGATGTACCGCCGGTGCTGCTCTTTGGGATCTACCGGCGGTGCTGCTCTTTGGGATCTACCGACGGTGCTGCACTTCGGGATCTACCGGCGGCGCTCCTCTTCGGGATGTACCGCCGGTGCTGCTCTTCGGGATGTACCGGCAGTGCTGCTCTTCGGTATGCACCGGCGGTGCTGCTCTTTGGGATCTACCGGCGGTGCTGCTCTTCGGGATCTACCGACGGTGCTGCACTTCGGGATCTACCGGCGGCACTGCTCTTTGGGATCTACCGGCGACGCTGCTCTTCGGGATCTACCGGTGGTGCTGCTCTTCGGGATCTACCGGCGGCGCTGCTCTTCGGGATCTACCAACAGCGCTGCTCTTCAGGGATCTACCGACAGCACTGCTCTTCCGGATCTACTGCCGGTGTTCCTCTTCGGGAGCTACCGGCAATGCTGCTCTTCGGGATCTACCGGCGGAGCTGCCCTTCGGGATATACCGGCAGCACTGCTCTTCGGGATCTACCGGCGGCACTGATCTTCGGGATATACCGGCGGCGCTGCTCTTCGGGATGTACCGGCGACGCTGCTCTTCGGGATCTACAGGAGGCGCTGCTCTTCAGGATATACCGGCAGCACTGCTCTTCGGGATATAGCGGCGGCACTGATCTTCGGGATATACCGGCAGCACTGCTCTTCAGGCTATACCGGCAGCGCTGCTCTTCAGGCTATACCGGCAGCACTGCTCTTCAGGCTATACCGGCAGCGCTGCTCTTCGGGATCTACCGGCAGCGCTGCTCTTCGGGATCTACCGGCGACGCTGCTCTTCGGGATCTACCAGCGGCGCTGCTCTTTGGGATCTACCAGCGGCGCTGCTCTTTGGGATCTACCGGTGACGCTGCTCTTCGGGATCTACCGGCGACGCTGCTCTTCAGGATCTACCGGTGGCGCTGCTCTTCGGGATCTACCGGCGGTTCTGCTCTTTGGGATCTACTGCCGGTGCTGCTCTTTGGGATCTACCGGCGGCGATGCTCTTTGGGATCTACCGGCGGCATTGATCTTCGGGATATACCGGCAGCACTGCTCTTCGGGATCTACCGGCGGCACTGATCTTCGGGATATACCGGCAGCACTGCTCTTCGGGATCTACCGGCGGCACTGATCTTCGGGATATACCGGCGGCGCTGCTCTTCGGGATCTACCGGCGACGCTGCTCTTCGGGATCTACAGGAGGCGCTGCTCTTCAGGATATACCGGCAGCACTGCTCTTCGGGATCTACCGGCGGCACTGATCTTCGGGATATACCGGCAGCACTGCTCTTCAGGCTATACCGGCAGCGCTGCTCTTCAGGCTAAACCGGCAGCACTGCTCTTCAGGCTATACCGGCAGCGCTGCTCTTCGGGATCTACCGGCAGCGCTGCTCTTCGGGATCTACCGGCGACGCTGCTCTTCGGGATCTACCGTCGCCGCTGCTCTTTGGGAGCTACCGGCGGCGCTGCTCTTTGGGGTATACCAACGGTGCTGCTCTTCGGGAGCTACCGGTGGTGCTGCTCTTCGGGATCTACCGGCGGCGCTGCTCTTCGGGATCTACCGGCGGCGCTGCTCTTCGGGAGCTACCGGCGGCGCTGCTCTTTGGGATATACCGGCGGCACTGATCTTCGGGATATACCGGCAGCACTGCTCTTCGGGATCTACCGGCGGCATTGATCTTCGGGATATACCGGCAGCACTGCTCTTCGGGATCTACCAGCGGCACTGATCTTCGGGATATACCAGCGGCGCTGCTCTTCGGGATCTACCGGCGACGCTGCTCTTCGGGATCTACAGGAGGCGCTGCTCTTCAGGATATACCGGCAGCACTGCTCTTCGGGATCTACCGGCGGCACTGATCTTCGGGATATACCGGCAGCACTGCTCTTCAGGCTATACCGGCAGCGCTGCTCTTCAGGCTATACCGGCAGCACTGCTCTTCAGGCTATACCGGCAGCGCTGCTCTTCGGGATCTACCGGCAGCGCTGGTCTTCGGGATCTACCCGCGACGCTGCTCTTCGGGATCTACCAGCGGCGCTGCTCTTCGGGATCTACCAGCGACGCTGCTCTTTGGGATCTACCGGTGACGCTGCTCTTCGGGATCTACCGGCGACGCTGCTCTTCGGGATCTACCGGTGGCGCTGCTCTTCGGGATCTACCGGCGGTTCTGCTCTTTGGGATCTACTGGCGGTGCTGCTCGTTGGGATCTACCGACGCCGCTGCTCTTTGGGATCTACCGACGCCGCTGCTCTTTGGGAGCTACCGGCGGCGCTGCTCTTTGGGGTATACCAACGGTGCTGCTCTTCGGGAGCTACCGGTGGTGCTGCTCTTCGGGATCTACCGGCGGCACTGTTCTTCGGGATCTACCGGCGGCGCTGCTCTTCGGGAGCTACCGGCGGCGCTGCTCTTTGGGATCTACCGGCGGCACTGATCTTCGGGATATACCGGCAGCACTGCTCTTCGGGATCTACCGGCGGCACTGATCTTCGGGATATACCGGCAGCACTGCTCTTCAGGATCTACCGGCGGCACTGATCTTCGGGATATACCGGCGGCGCTGCTCTTCGGGATCTACCGGCGACGCTGCTCTTCGGGATCTACAGGAGGCGCTGCTCTTCGGGATATACCGGCAGCACTGCTCTTCGGGATCTACCGGCGGCACTGATCTTCGGGATATACCGGCAGCACTGCTCTTCAGGCTATACCGGCAGCGCTGCTCTTCAGGCTATACCGGCAGCACTGCTCTTCAGGCTATACCGGCAGCGCTGCTCTTCGGGATCTACCGGCAGCGCTGCTCTTCGGGATCTACCGGCGTCGCTGCTCTTCGGGATCTACCAGCGGCGCTGCTCTTCGGGATCTACCAGCGGCGCTGCTCTTTGGGATCTACCGGTGACGCTGCTCTTCGGGATCTACCGGCGACGCTGCTCTTCGGGATCTACCGGCGGTGCTGCTCTTTGGGATCTACCGGCGGCGCTGCTCTTCGGGATCTACCGGCGGCGCTGCTCTTCGGGATCTACCGGCGGCGCTGCTCTTCGGGATCTACCGGTGACACTGCTCTTCGGGATCTACCGACGGCACTGCTCTTCGGGATCTACTGCCGGTGTTCCTCTTCGGGAGCTACCGACAATGCTGCTCTTCGGGATCTACCGGCGGAGCTGCCCTTCGGGATCTACCGGCGGTGCTGCTCTTCGGGATCTACTGCTGGTGTTCCTCTTCGGGAGCTACCGGCAATGCTGCTCTTCGGGATCTACCACGGGGCTGCTCTCTGGGATCAACCGGCGGCGCTGCTCTTCGGGATCAACCGGTGGCGCTGCTCTTCGGGATCTACCAGCGGCACTGATCTTCGGGATATACCGGCAGCACTGCTCTTTGGGATCTACCGGCGGCGCTGCTCTTCGGGATATACCGGCAGCACTGCTCTTCGGGATCTACCGGCGACGCTGCTCTTCGGGATCTACAGGAGGCGCTGCTCTTCAGGATATACCGGCAGCACTGCTCTTCGGGATCTACCGGCGGCACTGATCTTCGGGATATACCGGCAGCACTGCTCTTTGGGATCTACCGGCGGCGCTGCTCTTCGGGATATACCGGCAGCACTGCTCTTCAGGCTATACCGGCAGCGCTGCTCTTCGGGATCTACCGGCGACGCTGCTCTTTGGGATCTACAGGAGGCGCTGCTCTTCAGGATATACCGGCAGCACTGCTTTTTGGGATCTACCGGCGGCGCTGCTCTTCGGGATATACCGGCAGCACTGCTCTTCAGGCTATACCGGCAGCGCTGCTCTTCGGGATCTACCGGCAGCACTGATCTTCGGGATCTACCGGCAGCACTGATCTTCGGGATCTACCGGCAGCGCTGCTCTTTGGGATCTACCGGCGGTGGTGCTCTTCGGGATCTACCGGCGACGCTGCTCTTCGGGATCTACCAGCGGCGGTGCTCTTTGGGATCTACCGGCGGCGCTGCTCTTCGGGATATACCGGCAGCACTGCTCTTCAGGCTATACCGGCAGCGCTGCTCTTCGGGATCTACCGGCAGCACTGATCTTCGGGATCTACCGGCGACGCTGCTCTTCGGGATCTACAGGAGGCGCTGCTCTTCTGGATCTACCGGCGGCACTGATCTTCGGGATATACCGGCAGCACTGCTCTTCAGGCTATACCGGCAGCGCTGCTCTTCGGGATCTACCGGCGGCGGTGCTCTTCGGCATCTACCGGTGACGCTGCTCTTCGGGATGTACCGGCGGTGGTGCTCTTCGGGAGCTACCGGCGACACTGCTCTTCGGGATCTACCGGCGGTGCTGATCTTCGGGAGCTACCGGCGGTGCTGGTCTTCGGGATCTACCGGCGGCGCTGCTCTTTGGGATCTACCGGCGGCGCTGCTCTTTGGGATCTACCGACGCCGCTGCTCTTTGGGATCTACCGACGCCGCTGCTCTTTGGGAGCTACCGGCGGCGCTGCTCTTTGGGGTATACCAACGGTGCTGCTCTTCGGGAGCTACCGGTGGTGCTGCTCTTCGGGATCTACCGGCGGCGCTGCTCTTCTGGATCTACCGGCGGCGCTGCTCTTCGGGAGCTACCGGCGGCGCTGCTCTTTGGGATCTACCGGCGGCGCTGCTCTTCGGGATCTACCGGCAGCACTGCTCTTTGGGATCTACCGGCGGCACTGCTCTTTGGGATATACCGACGGTGCTGCTCTTCGGGATCTACCGGCGGCGCTGCTCTTCGGGATGTACCACCAGCGCTACTCTTCGGGATGTACCACCGGTGCTGCTCTTTGGGATCTACCGGCGGTGCTGCTCTTTGGGATCTACCGACGGTGCTGCACTTCGGGATCTACCGGCGGCGCTCCTCTTCGGGATGTACCGCCGGTGCTGCTCTTCGGGATGTACCGGCAGTGCTGCTCTTCGGTATGCACCGGCGGTGCTGCTCTTTGGGATCTACCGGCGGTGCTGCTCTTCGGGATCTACCGACGGTGCTGCACTTCGGGATCTACCGGCGGCACTGCTCTTTGGGATCTACCGGCGACGCTGCTCTTCGGGATCTACCGGTGGTGCTGCTCTTCGGGATCTACCGGCGGTGCTGCTCTTCGGGATCTACCAACAGCGCTGCTCTTCAGGGATCTACCGATAGCGCTGCTCTTCGGGATCTACTGCCGGTGTTCCTCTTCGGGATCTACCGGCGGCGCTGCTCTTTGGGATCTACCGGCGGTGCTGCTCTTCGGGATCTACCAGTGGCGCTGCTCTTCGGGATCTACCGGCGGCGCTGCTCTTCGGGATCTACTGCCGGCGTTCCTCTTCGGGATCTACCGGCGGCGCTGCTCTTTGGTATCTACCGGCGGTGCTGCTCTTCGGGATCTACCGACAGCACTGCTCTTCCGGATCTACTGCCGGTGTTCCTCTTCGGGAGCTACCGGCAATGCTGCTCTTCGGGATCTACCGGCGGAGCTGCCCTTCGGGATCTACCGGCAATGCTGCTCTTCGGGATCTACCATGGGGCTGCTCTCTGGGATCAACCGGCGGCACTGATCTTCGGGATATACCGGCAGCACTGCTCTTTGGGATCTACCGGCGGCACTGATCTTCGGGATATACCGGCAGCACTGCTCTTTGGGATCTACCGGCAGCGCTGCTCTTCGGGATCTACCGGCGACGCTGCTCTTCGGGATCTACAGGAGGTGCTGCTCTTCAGGATATACCGGCAGCACTGCTCTTCGGGATCTACCGGCGGCACTGATCTTCGGGATATACCGGCAGCACTGTTCTTCGGGATCTACCGGCGGCACTGATCTTTGGGATATACCGGCAGCACTGCTCTTCGGGATCTACCGGCGGCACTGATCTTCGGGATATACCGGCGACGCTGCTCTTCGGGATCTACCGGCGACGCTGCTCTTCGGGATCTACAGGAGGCGCTGCTCTTCAGGATATACCGGCAGCACTGGTCTTCGGGATCTACCGGCGGCACTGATCTTCGGGATATACCGGCAGCACTGCTCTTCAGGCTATACCGGCAGCGCTGCTCTTCAGGCTATACCGGCAGCACTGCTCTTCAGGCTATACCGGCAGCACTGCTCTTCAGGCTATACCGGCAGCGCTGCTCTTCGGGATCTACCGGCAGCGCTGCTCTTCGGGATCTACCGGCGACGCTGCTCTTCGGGATCTACCAGCGGCGCTGCTCTTCGGGATCTACCAGCGGCGCTGCTCTTTGGGATCTACCGGTGACGCTGCTCTTCGGGATCTACCGGCGACGCTGCTCTTCAGGATCTACCGGTGGCGCTGCTCTTCAGGATCTACCGGTGGTTCTGCTCTTTGGGATCTACTGCCGGTGCTGCTCTTTGGGATCTACCGGCGGCGATGCTCTTTGGGATCTACCGGCGGCACTGATCTTCGGGATATACCGGCAGCACTGCTCTTCAGGCTATACCGGCAGCGCTGCTCTTCAGGCTAAACCGGCAGCACTGCTCTTCAGGCTATACCGGCAGCGCTGCTCTTCGGGATCTACCGGCAGCGCTGCTCTTCGGGATCTACCGGCGACGCTGCTCTTCGGGATCTACCGTCGCCGCTGCTCTTTGGGAGCTACCGGCGGCGCTGCTCTTTGGGGTATACCAACGGTGCTGCTCTTCGGGAGCTACCGGTGGTGCTGCTCTTCGGGATCTACCGGCGGCGCTGCTCTTCGGGATCTACCGGCGGCGCTGCTCTTCGGGAGCTACCGGCGGCGCTGCTCTTTGGGATCTACCGGCGGCACTGATCTTCGGGATATACCGGCAGCACTGCTCTTCGGGATCTACCGGCGGCACTGATCTTCGGGATATACCGGCAGCACTGCTCTTCGGGATCTACCAGCGGCACTGATCTTCGGGATATACCAGCGGCGCTGCTCTTCGGGATCTACGGCGACGCTGCTCTTCGGGATCTACAGGAGGCGCTGCTCTTCAGGATATACCGGCAGCACTGCTCTTCGGGATCTACCGGCGGCACTGATCTTCGGGATATACCGGCAGCACTGCTCTTCAGGCTATACCGGCAGCGCTGCTCTTCAGGCTATACCGGCAGCACTGCTCTTCAGGCTATACCGGCAGCGCTGCTCTTCGGGATCTACCGGCAGCGCTGGTCTTCGGGATCTACCCGCGACGCTGCTCTTCGGGATCTACCAGTGGCGCTGCTCTTCGGGATCTACCAGCGACGCTGCTCTTTGGGATCTACCGGTGACGCTGCTCTTCGGGATCTACCGGCGACGCTGCTCTTCGGGATCTACCGGTGGCGCTGCTCTTCGGGATCTACCGGCGGTTCTGCTCTTTGGGATCTACTGGCGGTGCTGCTCATTGGGATCTACCGACGCCGCTGCTCTTTGGGATCTACCGACGCCGCTGCTCTTTGGGAGCTACCGGCGGCGCTGCTCTTTGGGGTATACCAACGGTGCTGCTCTTCGGGAGCTACCGGTGGTGCTTCTCTTCGGGATCTACCGGCGGCACTGCTCTTCGGGATCTACCGGCGGCGCTGCTCTTCGGGAGCTACCGGCGGCGCTGCTCTTTGGGATCTACCGGCGGCACTGATCTTCGGGATATACCGGCAGCACTGCTCTTCGGGATCTACCGGCGGCACTGATCTTCGGGATATACCGGCAGCACTGCTCTTCGGGATCTACCGGCGGCACTGATCTTCGGGATATACCGGCGGCGCTGCTCTTCGGGATCTACCGGCGACGCTGCTCTTCGGGATCTACAGGAGGCGCTGCTCTTCGGGATATACCGGCAGCACTGCTCTTCGGGATCTACCGGCGGCACTGATCTTCGGGATATACCGGCAGCACTGCTCTTCAGGCTATACCGGCAGCGCTGCTCTTCAGGCTATACCGGCAGCACTGCTCTTCAGGCTATACCGGCAGCGCTGCTCTTCGGGATCTACCGGCAGCGCTGCTCTTCGGGATCTACCGGCGTCGCTGCTCTTCGGGATCTACCAGCGGCGCTGCTCTTTGGGATCTACCAGCGGCGCTGCTCTTTGGGATCTACCGGTGACGCTGCTCTTCGGGATCTACCGGCGACGCTGCTCTTCGGGATCTACCGGCGACGCTGCTCTTCGGGATCTACCGGCGGCGCTGCTCTTCGGGATCTACCGGCGGCGCTGCTCTTCGGGATCTACCGGCGGCGCTGCTCTTCGGGATCTACCGGTGACACTGCTCTTCAGGATCTACCGACGGCACTGCTCTTCGGGATCTACTGCCGGTGTTCCTCTTCGGGAGCTACCGGCAATGCTGCTCTTCGGGATCTACCGGCGGAGCTGCCCTTCGGGATCTACCGGCGGTGCTGCTCTTCGGGATCTACTGCTGGTGTTCCTCTTCGGGAGCTACCGGCAATGCTGCTCTTCGGGATCTACCACGGGGCTGCTCTCTGGGATCAACCGGCGGCGCTGCTCTTCGGGATCAACCGGTGGCGCTGCTCTTCGGGATCTACCAGCGGCACTGATCTTCGGGATATACCGGCAGCACTGCTCTTTGGGATCTACCGGCGGCGCTGCTCTTCGGGATATACCGGCAGCACTGCTCTTCGGGATCTACCGGCGACGCTGCTCTTCGGGATCTACAGGAGGCGCTGCTCTTCAGGATATACCGGCAGCACTGCTCTTCGGGATCTACCGGCGGCACTGATCTTCGGGATATACCAGCAGCACTGCTCTTTGGGATCTACCGGCGGCGCTGCTCTTCGGGATATACCGGCAGCACTGCTCTTCAGGCTATACCGGCAGCGCTGCTCTTCGGGATCTACCGGCGACGCTGCTCTTTGGGATCTACAGGAGGCGCTGCTCTTCAGGATATACCGGCAGCACTGCTTTTTGGGATCTACCGGCGGCGCTGCTCTTCGGGATATACCGGCAGCACTGCTCTTCAGGCTATACCGGCAGCGCTGCTCTTCGGGATCTACCGGCAGCACTGATCTTCGGGATCTACCGGCAGCACTGATCTTCGGGATCTACCGGCAGCGCTGCTCTTTGGGATCTACCGGCGGTGGTGCTCTTCGGGATCTACCGGCGACGCTGCTCTTCGGGATCTACCAGCGGCGGTGCTCTTTGGGATCTACCGGCGGCGCTGCTCTTCGGGATCTACCGGCGGCACTGATCTTCGGGATATACCGGCAGCACTGCTCTTTGGGATCTACCGGCGACGCTGCCCTTTGGGATCTACCGGCGGTGCTGCTCTTTGGGATCTACCGGCGACGCTGCTCTTCGGGATCTACCAGCGGCGGTGCTCTTTGGGATCTACCGGCGGCGCTGCTCTTTGGGATCTACCGGTGGCGCTGCTCTTCGGGATCTACCGGCGGTGCTGCACTTCGGGATCTACCGGCGGTGCTGCTCTTCGGGATCTACCGGCGGCGCTGCTCTTTGGGATCTACCGGTGGTGCTGCACTTCGGGATCTACTGGTGGCGCTCCTCTTCGGGATCTACCGACGGCGTTCCTCTTCGGGAGCTACCACCGGCGCTGCTCTTCGGGATCTACTGGTGGTGCTCCTCTTTGGGAGCTACCGGCGGTCCTGCTCTTCGGGATCTACCGGCGACACTGCTCTTCGGGATCTACCGGCGGCGCTGCTCTTCGGGATCTACCGGTGGTGCTGCTCTTTAGGATCTACCGGCGGCACTGCTCTTCGGGATCTACCGGCGGCGCTGCTCTTCGGGATCTACCAGCGGTGCTGCTCTTTGGGATCTACCAGCGGCACTGCTCTTCGGGATCTACCGGCGGCACTGCTCTTCGGGAGCTACCGGCGACGCTACTCTTTGGGATCTACTGCCAGTGTTCCTCTTCGGGATCTACCAGCGGCACTGCTCTTCGGGATCTACCGGCGGCACTGCTCTTCGGGAGCTACCGGCGACGCTACTCTTCGGGATCTACTGCCGGTGTTCCTCTTCGGGATCTACCGGCGGCACTGCTCTTCGGGATCTACCGGTGGTGCTGCTCTTCGGGATCTACCGGCGACACTGCTCTTTGGGATCTACCGGCGGCGCTGCTCTTTGGGATCTACCGCCGGCACTGCTCTTTGGGATCTACCGGCGGCGCTGCTCTTTGGGATCTACCGGCGGCGCTGCTCTTTGGGATCTACCGGCGGTGCTGCTCTTTGGGATCTACCGGTGGCGCTGCTCTTTGGGATCTACCGGCGGCGCTGCTCTTTGGGATCTACCAGTGGCGCTGCTCTTCGGGATCTACCGGCGACGCTGCTCTTTGGGATCTACCGGCGACACTGCTCTTTGGGATCTACTGGTGATGCTGCTCTTTGGGATCTACTGGCGACGCTGCTCTTCGGGCGCAGCATGACTGATAGATCTCGCCCCTAGTTATTGAAATCTAACCGTTTTACCGAGCCACAAGGATTAAAGTTTATGGCCTCCTCAAAACCTGATTCCAAAAGACCCCGCGTGGGTTTCTCCGTAGCCCGATGCCGAAATCAGGATGGGCGATTGGGCAGAGAAAGGCTTTCGATGCTGGAATCGGGGCAGGCGCTGGTCTGAAGCCTGTTCCCAATGCCCCCCCCAAATCGGCATCATCGGGGTGTGCGCTGCGCACAACCACAGCCCCGTTGGCATGACATCAGCCAGCCCCCCGGAAATGCTCCGCCCCCAATGGGCTGAGTTCCCGATGGCGGGAGCCATGTGTGGGCCCAGCGGTTGGGAACCTGCCGTGCCAGCTGAAGAAAGTGTCCAGCGCCACCACACCCGCCTGGGATCTGTGCCGCTGACCGCGGGGCTCATGCTAGGGCTGGGGAAGTGGTGGGGGGTGGGGGGGCGGGTGGCCAGGGGATGGGCTGTCGGGTCGGAGTGGGCAGGTGCGCAGTCCAGCACGGCCTGCACCATGTTTCCAGCGTGACCGGTGGGGGCGTAGGCGTCCGCGGCTGCAGCTTGTCAGCCCAGCACCTGCGTGGCCCGGGACCCCGAGATCCGCCGGCCGTTCACCATGCGATCCGCGGGTGTTCCACACTGCGCCGGTGCTGGCCCCTCACTGCACCGGAATCGGTGAGGGGTTTGCGCCAATATTTATGTCGTGGAGCACCACGGATTCTCTTTTGGCGTCGCCGTTTAGCCTCAGAAACGGAGGTCCCAGTCCCCTAGATTCACCTGGAAAAGCAGACAGGTCCTCTGGCTGTAAATATTCTCAACATGCTGCACATCGCTTATTCTGAAGGAAACTTCACAAAATCCTGCCTCCAGCTGCCTGAATTGTAAATCCGGAGGAAAAAACCCCTCTCACTGGACGACTAACTATTCTGTTCGGTTTTAATATTCACAGAGTAGAAGTGAAACTTCTTTCTCTTACCGATACCTTTTGCGTGTGTGTTACATGTGTGTGTGTGTTGCATGTGTACACGGGCAGGCATGAATGTATTGCGCGGACGCATGTAGTCGCAACAAAAACCTTCTTCTGAGACATTGGACTGGATTCTCCGATTTTGAGGTTATGTCCTGACGCTGGAGTGGGAATGGTGCCGTTTTCCGACCGAACATTCGGCGCAAAATGGCTACCCATTCACAGTGTTGCTTGGGGCTAGCAGGCACGCAGCGTAGAACCCCCGGCGCTAGCTGCCGATACCGCCGGAGAATTGCCGGGTCCGTGGCCGCGCAGGCGCACGGCGGTGGCCTTCAGCGGCCGCATCGTGCAACGTGCCTCTGGCCACGCACGGACCCGGCCTGCAAAATAGCGCCCCCTTCCCTTGGCCAGCTCGCGATCCCCGGACCATGCCCCCAACTGTGCCCCCAGTACCGACCAAAGTCCCCCTGCCCGCGGATCGGCCCTCGCCCTCCTGTGACAGCGCTGGACTGACTCCGCAGCCGCCACGCCGAGTTCCCGACTAATAATAGCACGAGAGAACCACGCTGTCGGGAACTCGGCTGGTCGGGGGCGGGGCCTTGGGGCACGGCCTCAGGCATCGTCCTAAAGTACGCCGCTTTGGAGGGGGAATTTCGTCGGAAACCGATATTCTCCAGCCAATCGGCGAACGCGATTTCGCCATCGGCGACCGGAGAATTGCGCTCGGTTATGAGAATAAATTATGCTTCTGCCTTAAAAATACAAGCGAGTAACTTCATAAAAACTGATCGCACACCAAAAGGCTTGTGGGAAACCTCAGGCTTATCAAAATTAAGCCACTCTGGTCACGGACAGGTTAGCAGAATTAAGGAGTTCAGGCTGCCTCTCTACACTGTCCGTAACAATCTTAAGATCAAACAGAGCCCAATTGTTGTTGCTGGCTCAAATCTGTAGATTGGCAGCAACTTGAAATTCTAGCTCCAGGTCAAAAAAAACTACCAGGAAATTATTACCTTTCTTTATCTGACACTTTTTCTATTTATTTAGCTGTTCTTAGTTGTTGTTATTTTTATAGGAAATCTTTCATGGTTGGTATTTATTACTCATCCTTAGTCAGCTGAGTGGCTTGCCAGGCCTTTCCAGGAGCAAATTAGGAGTCCATAAGACCATCAGACAAAGAAGCAGAATTAGGCCACTCGGCCCATCGAGTCTGCTCCGCCATTCAATCATGGCTGATATTTTTCTCATCCCCATTCTCTCCTGTCTTCTCCCCATAACCCCTGATCCCCTTATTAATTAAGAACCTATCTATCTCTGTCTTAAAGGCACTTAGTGATTTGGCCTCCACAGCCTTCTGCGGCAAAGTGATCCACAGATTCACCACCCTCTGGCTGAAGAAATTCCTCCTCATCTCTGTTTTAAAGGATCGTCCCTTTAGTCTGAGATTGTGTCCTCTGGTTCTAGTCTTTCCTACTAGTGGAAACACCCTCTCCATGTCCACTCTATCCAGGCCTCTCAGTATCCTATAGGTTTCAATAAGATCCCCCCTCATCCTTCTAAACTCCAACGAGTACAGCCCCAGAGTCCTCAACCGTTCCTCATACGACAAGCTCTTCATTCCAGGGATCATTCTTGTGAAGCTCGTCTGGACCCTTTCCAAGGCCAGCACATCCTTCCTTAGATACGGGCCCAAAACTGCTCACAATACTCCAAATGGGTCTGACCAGAGCCTTATATAATTTTGGAAGTTAAGGGTCAGAAAATGGAGTTGCTTTTCCATGTTGTCCAAGGAAACTTTCCAGTATTATTTGGTAGATTATGGTTGAAGAATATTAAGCTCAACTGGGCTACCATGAACCAATCCATTGATTCTAATTATGATCTACAACCGCTTCTGAATAAGTACGCTGTGGTATTTGCAGTCAATTGGATCCATGAGTGGAGTGGAAGTGAAACTCAAGATCAAGTGCCTAAGTGTCTTAAAGCACGTAATGTACCATATGTTATCTGGTCAAAAGTGGAAAAGGAGCCTGAGAGGTTAATTGAAACAGGAGTCATTGAGCCTGTTACCACCAGTGACTGAGTGACACCAATTGTTCCTGTGCTATAGAAGGACGGATCAGTAAGAATATGTGGGTATTTCAAAACCTCAGTCAATCCAGAATTGTGTGCTTGACCATTATCCTCTATTGATTATTGAAGATTTGTTCACTGGACTCTCAGGAGACCAAACATTTAGCAAAATAGTTATTTCTCAAGTACCTCCACAGATAAATGTGGCTGTAGAGTCACAACCGTTGCTTACCATTGTGACACATAAGGATCTTTTTCTTTATCGGTGACTCCCATTTGGGATAACTTGGGCACCTGCTCTTTTTCAGAGATCCACGGATCAAATTCTGAGTGGGCTATCTGGTATGTAATGTAACCTAAAAGATCCTTATTTCAGGTTCGAATGATGAAGTGAAGAACTTGGAAGGAATTTGAAGGTTACTCTTCCACGTTTGCAGAATCACAACCTTCGAGTCAAGAAAGAAAAGGGTGAATCTGATAAGTCTAACAGCTGTCTGTGACATATCATTGACAAAGATGGTTGACAGAACGAACCAAAGAGGGTGACTGAGATTCTAGAAGTTCCACAATGACAAAATGTGATGCAATTAAGGTCATTTTTATGACAATGGTTGGCACTGTTGCCTCACAATACCAGGGACCCGGGTTGAATTCCAGCCTTGGGTGACTGTGCGGAGTTTGCACTTTATCCCCGTGTTTGGCTGGGTTTCCTCCGGGTGATCTGGTTTCCTCACACAGTCCAACAATATGTACATTAGATGGATTGGCCATGATCAATTGCCCATAGTGTCCAAAGATGGAAATGGAAATCGCTTATTGTCACAAGTAGGCTTCAAATGAAGTTACTGTGAAAAGCCCCTAGTCGCCACATTCCAGCGCCTGTGCGAGGAGGCTGGTACGGGAATTGAACCTGCCCTGCTGGCCTTGTTCTGCTTTACAAGCCAGCTGTTCAGCCCACTGTGCTAACCAGCCCCTGTATGTGCAGGTTAGGTGGGGTTATGGGGTTGCAGGGAGTGGGCCTAAGTAGGGTGCTTTTTCAGAGGGTTGGTGCATACTCAATGGAACAAATGACCTCCATCTGAACCGTAGGAACTCTCTGATTCTATCATATTATGGCAAATTTGTTCCTAACTTAGCAACGAGGCTGAAGCATTTTGCTTTGTATCAAACAAACTTGGCACTGGAATGTGAAAATCTTTATCAGAATGTCAATGAAGTTTGAAAGAAGTCGGGAGTTATTGGCCCAGTACAACCCAAAGCTGATGTCACAGTTTGCTTGCAACGTATCACCCTATTGGGTTGGAGCGGTTGTCTCGCACATAATGCCCTCAGGAGAGCAATGACCAATAGCATTTGCCGCTAGAACATTAACTAGTGCTGAGTAGAACTATGCTCAACTGGAAAAATAAGCTAGAAGCATGACTTTCGGCAGATGAAGGTTCCACCATTACCTTTATGGAAGTTAGTTTACACTCCTTACTGACCATCAACCCTTAACTACAACCTTGGGGTTAGAGAAGAGTATTCCTTCTTTGGTAGTTAGTCAATTGCAAAGATGGCCTTTGATCTTGTCGATACACAATTGTGACATCCAGTATCATAAGCCAGAGAAACAATAAAATGAGGACGCGTTGTCTAGACAGCCGCTACAAATCAAATAAGATCAGGAAGTCAAACAAGAATCTGATGAAAATTTCAGAAATATCTTCTTCTATCTCTCTCACATTGAACACATACTGGTAACTTCAGCTCAAGTACAAAGTACAAGAACCGACCCAATGATGGGGAAGGTTGTGGAAGGTTATTGGCTATGCCAATCCTGCTCTACGTTAAGGAATACTCCACCCCTGCAACCTTTGCATCAGTGGGAATGGCCCACACAGCCATGGCAGAGAATTCATATTGACTATATTGGTCCAATTGAGGGACATTTGTTGGAGGTGATGGTTGACGCACACTCAAAATGGTGTGATGTCACAATCATGAACCCCGCAACAACCGGACAGACAATTGAGAGACTAGATGAGATAGTCGCAAGGTTCGGAAGGCTGGAGCAACCTGTGATAATAGGTCTCAATTTACATCAACATAGTTCTAAGATTATTTGAAGGGGACTGGTATCCGCCACATTAAATCTACGCCGTATAATCACTCAAACACGCATTAATACAGAGATTAAGGTTTTTTACCCGGATCTGTTAACAACTTTCCAATGTCAGATAAAAATTCATTTAGCAACTGTGTTGAGTGTAGGAATTTTTTATATAGATTGCAATTTTTTTCAAATACTAGTTTATCGTGCAAGTAGACTCTGTGTCTGAAAAGGGTGCAATTATGAAGTCATAAAATTGAGATCATCATTCATTCCAGCCATCTAATTATTTACCCATAGGGGGATAATATACTTTTGTTTATATAAAGAAGGTTCCCTGGAATCTAGATAATTGCAGGATTGTGGTTAGCCTTAGTCAGATGGTCATAACCCACTTAGTGGGATAGAGATGATGTAATTAATGTAAGTCCCCATCCTACAACAAATCCTGTTCTCCAGTCAACTCGGATCTCCCTGCTACTGGTCCAAGACCTCCGTCCGCTGGGACCATATGCTGGTTGGTGTGCAATGACCAGCCCATGTTAAAAGAATCCACACGCCGGCGTCTTCCACCCTAACCCCACCCCACCCACCCAAATGCATTTCAGGACCTGAAATGTCAGGATCCTCATGGACAATCCCAACAGCAACACACCTGAATGTCATGCGACTATCATAGCCCGGGAGCTCCGATGCCACAACATTGACAGAGGCATGACTGGCAGCAGTAGGCCGGCTTAAAGGACAAGGTGGTGGGTATACATTCTCCTGGAAAGGCAAACCAGAAGAAGAGTGCTGTCTCTATGGGGTTGGCTTCGTCATGAAAAACGAGTCGGTCGGACGTCTCAAGGAACCCCCTGCTGGGTGAATGAGCGACTTATTGCACTAGGGCTCACCCTGGCCCGGAAACAGCACATCACAGCTGTCAGTGCTGATGCCCCAACCTTAGATGCAACAGAGGCATTCGACTCCAGCCTCGACCAATCGCTGTCCCGCATCCCAAAGGAAGGCAAGCTGATTCTCCTCCGCAACTTCAATGCAAGAGTCGGGATGGATGCAAACCTTTGGAAAGGTGTGTGGGGAAAACAAAAGCCAATGGAGACCTCCTCCTAGCAAAATGTTCAGAACAAATCATTGGTCAGACCACATTTGAAGTATTGTGTTCAGTTATGGACAACTTATTTAATGAAGGATGTTAAAGCGCTGGAGAGAGTGCAGAGGAGATTTGCTAGAACGAAGCCAGGAATAAGGAATCGTAGATACAAGGAAAGATTGGAGAAATTGGGCTTGTTCTTCTTGGAGCAGAGAAGAGGTGACCTTATTGAGGTGTTCAAAATTCTGAACCATTTTGTCAGGATAAAGAAGGATATTCTGTTTCCACTAGTCGGTATGTTAGTGACGAGGGGGGTCACAATTTCAAGAAGATTAGTAAGAGAGCTAGGAGTGAGATGAGGAGAAACCTCTTCTCTCTGAGAGTTATTGGGGTTTGGAAAGCACTTCCTGGGCAGCACGGTAGCCTTGTGGATAGCACAATTGCTTCACAGCTCCAGGGTCCCAGGTTCAATTCCGGCTTGGGTCACTGTCTGTGCGGAGTCTGCACATCCTCCCCGTGTGTGCGTGGGTTTCCTCCGGGTGCTCCGGTTTCCTCCCACAGTCCAAAGATGTGCAGGTTAGGTGGATTGGCCATGATAAATTGCCCTTAGTGTCCAAAATTGCCCTTAGTGTTGGGTGGGGTTACTGGGTTATGGGGATAGGGTGGCGGTGTTGACCTTGAGTAGGGTGCTCTTTCCAAGAGCCGGTGCAGACTCGATGGGTCGAATGGCCTCCTTCTGCACTGTAAATTCTATGATAATCTATGAGAGTGGTGGAGACGGGTTCCATAGGAGGCTTTAAAAGAGAGCTGGATATATATTTGAAGATGATGAATTTACAGGGCTACGGAGATAGGGCGGGGGAATGGGACTCACTGACAACCACAATGTGCTTCTTCTTCAGCACAATCAAAACCATTGACGGCCCAAGTACCCAGCAGCCCACCCCACTGAGAGCCAGAACAGAGAGTTGCTTCACAGCTCCAGGGCCCCAGGTTCGATTCCCGGCTTGGGTCACTGTCTGTGCGGATTCTGCACGTTCTCCCCGTGTCTGTGTGGGTTTCCTCCGGGTGCTCCGGTTTCCTCCCACAAGTCCCGAAAGACGTGCTGTTAGGTCATTTAGACATTCTGAATTCTTCCTCAGTGTACCGAACAGGAGCCGGAATTTGACGATTAGGGGCTTTTCACAGTAACATCATTGCAGTGTTAATGTAAGCCTATTTGTGACAATAAAGATTATTATTATTAAGACAGAGAGGCAGTCAACGCCCACTGGAGAGAGCATTTCGAGGACCTCCTCAATCAGGACACAGCCTTCGACACAAGCGCTGTCGACACCATCCCGCAACACGCTACCCGTCACCATCTCAGCACAACCCCAGCTCGCCATGAGGTGGAAAAAGCCATCCGGCAGCTGAAGAACAACAAGGCTTCCGGCACAGATGGAATCCCGGCAGAAGTCCTAAACTGCAGTGGCGATGAACACTTGACAAGAATCCGCAACCTCATCACCCTTGTTTGGAAGGAAGAGAGCATACTGGGTGATCTCAGTGATGTCTTATATTCTGACCATCTTCAAGAAAGGAGACAGATCCGACTGCAGGAATTACAGAGGGATTTCCCTACTCTCCACCACGGGATAGGTCATCACAAGGATACTCCTCAACCGCCTCCCCCCAGTGGCTGGACAGCCCCTCCCCGAGTCTCTGTGCCCATCAAGGGGCTCAATGAACATTATCTTGTAGCCACGTAAAATGGCTGACTCCCGATTAGAATGGTCAAAACCCCGATTTAAAATGGCGAACGAAAGAGGCTGATGGGAAAATCAGCCAACAGGACTCAAACAGACAGCTGCAGGTAAAACAGCATATTCGCCTCTGGGGAAGTCAGTCCAGACCGATACCTGCAGCCATCAACATCACAACAACCCAGCCATCTGCATATTAAGCAGCCATCCCCGGGAACAATTGCTACAAATTAGCAATTGGAAAGCCAACCCAGACCTTTCGGCGCCAGCAGGGGCTGACACAAAGAAAGGTAAACGACCACCCCCCGATCAAGGAATCGCCCCATTATTGGAGCATATCGAACCAAGTGATTGGGACCAAGTCCAATCACTTGGAACCAGGTACGAAGTCTGCCCCGAGAGGCGGGAAGCCCCTGGGGACTATAAGAATCGGGGCCAAGTTCAAATCGGCCCTTCTTCTCCTGCTCACAACCTTCGAGACCCTTCAGCAAAGAAAACTGGAAGTGTTACTCCAGCGATCGCTACCAGATAGGCGCTCCTGACTATCGACTTGTACCAGCTTTTGAATCACGCAGGATCAGAACCAATTCGAAAGACCATTCGTTTCCCTGACCTGGTGGGTCATTTCCAAAGTTAAGTATTGGCCTTTAGTGGTAGGTAGTAGTCTAGAAGTAGGATTATTGTTTCAGTATTTATTGCTGTATATAATAAATGAGCATTGATTTAACTCTTACTAAGCGGTGTGTTGCATTATTAATCATTACTTGGACTTGAACCATGTGGCGGTATCAGAAAGATACCTGGTGACTCGTGAGCAAAGGTGACAGAATAAGAATAAAGTAAACTAAGGCTAAAACGAGCAACAATCTTCAGCATGCGACAAATCCAGGGAAAGTGCAGAGTGCAGCATCAACCGCTGCACATGGCCTTCTTCGATCTCTCAAAGGCCTTCAACTCTGTCAACTGTGAGGGATTGTGGGACATCCTCCTCAAACTCGGCTGCCCGCAGAAATTCATCGTCATTCTCTTGCCTGTTCCACGATGACATGCAAGCCGTGATCCTCTCCAATGCAACCTCGCAGACCCAATACTTGTGCAAACTGGGGTGAAACTGGGCTGTGTCATCGCACCAATGCCATCCTCCTCACAGCAGCACTCCACCCTGTCACCCTGAAGCTCCCCTCTGGAGTGGAGCTAACCTATCGGACAAGTGGGAAACTTCAACCTCTGAAGCCTCCAGGTCAGAACCAAGACCACCCCCATCTCTGTCATTGAGCTACAGTACGCAGACGATGCCTGTGTGTGCGCACGTTCAGAGGCCGAGCTTCAAACTGTTATCGACGCATTCACCGAGGCAAATGAGAGAATGGGCCTCAGACTAAACATCCGGAAAACAAAGGTTCTCGACCAGCCCTCTCCTGCCACACAAAACTGCCCCCCAATCATCAAGATCCACGACGAGCCCTTGGACAATGTGGATCATTTCCCACACCTCAGGAACCTCCTCTCGGTGCGAGCAGACATTGACGGCGAAATCCAACATCAACTCCAATGCGCCAATGCAGATTCCGGACGCCTGAGGAACAGAGTGTTCGAAGACCGAGACCTCAATCCCAGCACCAAGCCCCTGGTCTACAGAGCAGCCGTTGCCCCCACCCTCCTGTATGCACCAGAAACATGGACAATGTACAGCAGACACCTCAAATCCTTGAAGGGATATCACCAACGCTGCCTCCGCAAAATCCTGCAGATCCACTATGGGGGCCTGTTTAGCACAGGGCTAAATAGCTGGCTTTTAAAGCAGACCAAGGCAGGCCAGCAGCACGCTTCACTTCCCGTACCAGCCTCCCCGAACAGGTGCCAGAATGTGGCGACTAGGGGCTTTTCACAGTAACTTCATTTGAAGCCCACTTGTGACAATAAGCGACTTTCATTTCATTGTTCCTTTTTCATTTCACTGGCAGGATAGGCTTACAAACGTGAGCATCTGCTCCCAGGCCAATATCCCGCTTTAATTATAACATCTGTTTTAATACACCGTTTCCCTATTTGTCAGTGGAATCACTCCTGGAGCAGGAGTATCCATTCCTCATAGATTTTAGAAATTTTAAAGGAAGTGTTTGGTGTCCTTGTCCAGTACGCTGCTAAATGTTGGGAGCTGGTCCGGTAGCTCATCGGCAATGATCCTATTCAGGCAGGCCAGCAGCACGGTTCGATTCCCATAACAGCCTCCCCGAACAGGCGCCGGAATGTGGCGACTAGGGGCTTTTCACAGTAACTTCATTTGAAGCCTACTTGTGACAATAAGCGATTTTCATTTCATTCATTCATTTTCATTCAAGAGGAAATTGAGCCCACAATTCGACCTCTTGACACCATCTACAACTGACTCTTATAGGTGACAACGTCAAAGAAGAGGAAAGAACTCGTAGAGAGGAGTCTTTAACTTTTGAGAACGTGTTTTACATAAAAATTATACCACGAGTCAGAAATGGACCCCAGCCTTCATTCTCGCCCAAAAGAAGTTTGATATCTTACATAGTTCAAACTGTCAAGACATCCTTGGCTAGTGCAAGGTCAATTGCAGCCCCATTTGACCCGGAGTCGCAACACAGGTGAAATTAGGTTTTATTTAAAATACCCGAGGTCTTTGGCTGAGCCCCAATAAACTACAGTCACTAGGTTTGTAACTTTAACACATGTAACCTTTTATTATGTACAGCATTGTGATCAAATGGGCAGAAAATTTTACTGAATATCTAATACCCACCCCCTCCCTAACCTCTCTACACACACACACAGGACAAACAACACAGAGGGAAAAGGGTGGTAGAAAGAAAAAGAGGATATTGATGAAAATAAAAAGATAAAGATCTTTGGCGTACTGGGATGATTTCCTGTTCGTGTCTCTCCGAAGTTCAGTTTTTTGTTTTGATACTTCTTCCTTCTAGGTTTGAGACGGTTTTCTCCTGCCAGGTTGTCTACCTTCTCTGTAGACTCAGCATCATTCCAGGTTCACATCAAGGGATGTGCCGGGAACTCATTGGTTTCAGAACAAGAGAGCAGTTTTTTCACTTCAACAAGCAGGAGAAAGAGAGGGGCATCATTGCTTTCACATCCAAGGTATAAATGCTTCGGCCCAGTTCTCTCAGAAGGCATCGCACAGGAATCAATCACTGACCGTTGTCAGGCAGAACACCATCCCTGGCCAACCTACCAGTTGACAGCCAACCATTCAATCCAGCTCCCTCCACACCTGGTTCCTATGATCCACTCGGTACCGAGGAGTCTGATTTCTCCTTTCCAAAACCTGGGAACACAATGCCCCAGCAAGCTGGCTGCGTCAACTTTAAGTCTTCTGCTTAAAGGCACCAGAGATATTCGCATCTGAGGGTGTGAACAGTGATATGACAAACTGAAATCGAGTGCGGCAGAAGTAACTGAATCCACAGCATCGTTAGTACCAATAGAGACAGATACTGAGTTAGTGTCAGAAGATGTATCGCCAACAAGTAAACAGGAAGGCACTTCTGTGATCTCAAAGAGCCAAATTTGTGAACGTCCGATATTACCTAAATGAAGCAGACGTCCACCAGAGAGACTGTCTTACTGATGTATATATGTATAAATAATAATTATATGTAGTGTAATGGATATTGTGTTAGATCTGTTGTTTAAGTATTTGAAAATAAAGACCATGGCTGAGATTCTCCGAGCCCGCGCCGGGTCGGAGAATTGGCAGTGATGCGGGAAATTCCAGCCACTCCGCTCTGACGCCCGGAAGCAATTCTCTGGCGACTGGAGAATCGGCGCCAATCGCGCCCGCCCGGTCAACGTGGCACCGGTCGGGAGCAACCGATCGGCGGGCGCCCGCGATCTGGAGGGGGCCTACCTCCTTCCGCGCGGGCCCGCTGTAGGTCTCCGCCATGTTGCGCGGCGCTTGCGCAGAGACAGCCACCACGTGCACGCACGGCGCGGAGACGGCCACCACGCGCATGCACCGTTGCGGAGATGGCCGTCGCGCACATGCGCGGACACACACCGGCAGTGCAGGTCTGCGTATCGGCGCAAGAGCAGCACGCAGAACTCCACCATCGTGCTGGCCCCTTGAGGGCCGCTGAATCGCTGGGCCAGGAGGCCCCTTGATGCCGGCGTGTACCACTCCGGTGTTTACACCGGCGTCAATGCTTGGCCGTAGTTTACCATCTCACCCTGTAGAAGCAACATCCCTGAATAAACCTGCACTGTGTTTTTATAAACTTAAAGTGTGGCACCAGTCCTTTTTCTTCTCTTTGCGGCAACAACAAATATATAACACCTCTAATGAACTATTCTTGCATAAATGTGATACATACTTTGTGATGTCTTGGATGCAAAACATTAGATAGCCGTTGACATTGCTCATTTTAATTCAGACAATATAAGGCTGCATTCTATTTTATAATGCACAATGTATTATTTTACATAGACGGAGTATCCTTTAGGGAAGGAAATCTGCCATCCTTACCTGATCTGGCTTACATGTGACTCCAGACCCACTGCATTGTGGTAGACTCTTAAATGCCCTCTGAAATTGCTTGGCAAGCCACTCAGTTGTATCAAACTAATTCCCCGCTGGGTCAATGTCTGTGCGGAGTCCCCTAGTGACCAAAAAAAGGTTAGGAGGAGTTAGGGGATAGGGTGGAAGTGAGAGCTTAAGTGGGTCGGTGCAGACTCGATGGGCCGAATGGCCTCCTTCTGCACTGCCTGTTCTATGTTCTATGTTCTAATGCAAAGTTGAAACAAAATGAAACCAGACGGAACACCCGTTGTCAGCCTCGGGCACTGGAAACAAGAACGGCAAACCCCTATCAAGCCTGCACAGGCCTCCTTACTCTCTCTGGGGGTTGTGTGCCAAAATTGGGAGAGTTGTCCCAGACCGTTCACGGCACAGCTTTATCGAGTCACATTCACCTAATTCTACCCTAAAGACAATAGGCAGGATGTTCTGGTCCCGCAACAGGCCCCTCTTTTCCTTGCAATCTTTCACCCTCTTTCACTCACTTTGTCCTTCTTTTAGATGGCCCCTCTTTCTTTTGTCTCTCCTTCATTCCTTCTTTGAATTTTTGCTTGCTCTTCTATTTTCTCTCATACCAAAATCTTTATCTCACACTTTCTTTCCATTGTCAAGACCCCCTGGGCTTGTGTGCAGTCAATTTCAGCCCCATTTGACCCGGAGTCGCAACACAATTGACATTCTAATTCTTAGAAAAACACCCAAAGGTTTTGGCCCTGATAGCTACAGTCACCAGGTTTGTAAATTTAAACACAATTAATATTATTAATAGCAATAACTATAATTAAATATGGAACAAATACAAAAGGTTAAGAATTATCTAATTCCTAAACCCTCCCCATCACCCCCACTTAAACGCGTCCCACCCTCTACAAACACACAAGACAGACAAACACAGAGGGAAGGAGAGGGGTGTAAAAATAATAATGAAAGTGAAAAATTAAGAGCCTTAGTTTCAGATGGTTGTTGCTGGCACCTTTCTTCAATATAGGCTTTCAGTTCGGGGTTTCCACTGCAGACTCATTTGGGTCTCTGCAGTTTTAGAAGGTCAGCAGCTATCCAACGCTTCTGCAGAAAAACAAGGGAGGAAGATAGAGAGTGTCCAGGTCTTCAACTGCCTTTCCTTTAGCTCTCTGCAAATCATCCCACTCAGGCCGGACACATCACCGCCTGTTACTGTGCGGAGTGCGGCCTTTTGGCCAATTCATTGGCCACCAGCAGACCAATCGAACCGAATCCCTCCGACCTCTCGGGTGCCAAAAAGTCTGAGTTCCACTGTCCAAAACTAGCCGAGCTTTCTCTTTTGTAACTTTTGAATTCTTCATTTCCCCTGCTTGGCTTGAAGATATATGTCCATTAAGCATCCATGGACCAAAATGAAAGCAGCAAAAATAAAAGAAGGGAAACCAGGGAATCACCGGAAGGGCCTTTACACTATTTGCACGTTATCTTTCTCCCTAAACCTGTTGATTTGTAACGGGTGGCAAAAGAACACACATTGTGAACAAATATAGTCACACTTAACTATAAAACCTGCTCTTGGAGGAAGATGTCACCGTGTGTTCAAAATGCTGTACATATTTTACTTACCTGTGGTTCATACAGAATGGGGTTTACTAGCGCAGGGCTCACTTTGTCACTGACTTTGCAACAAGTGAGAAAACTTGGCTCATTGTTCATCGCACTTCCAGCTGCCCACAGACTTTATGTGGATCTTGTATGGCGACTTATGGTCAGTCAGATACAGCCAGGTGTCCTTTAGACAGGGTTCATGGAAACGATAGCACGTCTCTTCAACCAACCAGATTAAAGAATCCTTACCGAGGCATGAGAATCGAAAACAGGGAGAGTCGTAATGTTTAATAATAATCTTTAGTGTCACAAGTAGGCTTACATTAACACTGCAATGAAGTTACTGCGGAAATCCCCTAGTCGCCACACTCCGGCGCCTGTTCGGGTACACAGAGGGAGAATTCAGAATGTCCAAATTACTTAACGAGCACGTCTTTTGAGACTTGTGGGAGGAAACTGGAGCACCGGAGGAAACCCACGCAGACACGGGGAGAACATGCAGACTCCACACAGACAGTGACCCAAGCTGGGAATCGAACCTGGGACCCTGGCGCTGTGAAGCCACAGTGCTACCCTAGTTCAATTTAAAATGATGGGTAGAAAGTGGCCTAAAGAGAGGGAAAGAAAGATGGGATTAAGAGAGAAGGCTCAAAGAGACAGAAAGAAAAAGTTTTTGTTACATTTTCTTAAATCTCCAATAATAGAATCTGAAGGAATGAGACCCTACATTTTTGTGACAGTATGTTTTCAGTGCCAGAGAGGTTGGTTGTGAATAATGACTTTTCACATCATTCAGAATTCCTTTACACTTGAATGGACCAGCACTCACACTTCTGGAAGGTTCAGTGGGTACCTAGTGGGTAAGTGCTACAACCTCATGCCCTTCTCAACCTGAGGAAGGTTCGGTGCAGCTGTTGGAGGAGCAGAGCTATTTTTGTATTTGAAAAATATATTTATTGGATTTTTAACGTTTAGTAACAAGATTTTTACACGACAGAGACAGCCATTGTCAAAAGCACAACAGAAGGCACCAAACATAAGAAACATCATAAACATCTGGGCAACATGTTGTCACTTTTCCTGTGACCCAGTTTCCTGTGTTCGCATTGTCTTGTTTACATTTGTATTTACAATTAATGCCAGAACTCTTCGTTTATTTATATTTATGCTCGTTTTGATGGCCAAGGGAGTCTTCTTCTCCCCATTGAGTTTTCGAGAGAGGTTAGGATGGTCTACCTACTCAGTGTTCCATGTGTGGGAGGGGTCTATGTCCCCTCCACCGAATGGCCTTCCCCCCCTCTCTTCTGCTGTACACGGACTCCCATTTATCCTGGCGGTACTCCCTCCCCCCCCAAATCTCCGTGCCCTTCCTCCCTCCCTTCCTATCCGGCCGCCCCCTTCCTGCCTGCTCCCCCCTCCCTGTGGAGTTGATCCTGCGCAGCGCCTCGCTCCAAAGTCCTCCCCCTATCTCCATGCCTAGCTCCTCCCCCTATTTCTGTCTGGTCTCATCCAGTGAGGTCCTGACCTTTCCGATGAGTCGTCCGTAAATGTCGCCACGTTTGTCTTCCCCTAACCAGTCCAGTCCTAGCATTGTGTCCAAAAGTGTGTGTCCGGGTCTCCGAGGGAATGTTTTTGTCTCCTCGCAGAGGAAGTCACGCAGCTGCGGGTACCGAAGCTCGTTTCCTTTTGGGAGTTGGAACTTCTCCGAGAGTTCCCCCAGGGGAATGTCCCTCTCAATGTCCCTCTATCCTCCCTCCACGTCCCTCATGTGGTGTCTATCTTCGCCGGTGTGAACCTACGGTTGTCGCAGATGGGGGCCTCTATGGACTTACCACCAAGCTTGAAGCGGCGGCTGAACTGGTTCCAGGTCTTTCGTAGGGCCACTACCATCGGGTTCCTGGAGTGCGTGTGCGGGGGCCCGGTGGAGGGGGGAGGGGGGGGCGGGGGGAGTGGGGGGGGGGGGGGTGAGTGGTGCAGTTCCCAGTGCATGGAGCAATGTGCAGGAGGCTTCCTCCATTTGGACCCAGTGCACCTCCGTTCATTCAGCCACCCCCTCTTCACGTTTCCCGCTCAGTGGATAGGTTCAGTAGGGCCAGGCCTCCCACATGTCATCTCAATGCATGATGGTCTTACGTATCCTGACACGGTTCCTGTCCTGGGGCTGGATCTGTCCATTGTCGGGTCCTATACACAGTTAAACTCCACCCCCCCCCCCCCATGATAAGTGGGGGGTGTCTAGGCCGAGGATTCCGGCAGTTGTTTTATTGACAAACTCTGCTCCATCCCAGTTCGGGGCGTATATATTTACCAAGACTATCGGGACCCCTTCCAAGGTCCTGCTGATCATCACATATCACGGCCCCCCTCCCGCACCCCCACCGAGTTCTCACTCTGCTCATCACCGTGAATGATACTGTCCTGTTGATTCCCTCTTATCATGGTGTTGAAACATGAATGAAACATTTATCCCACCCAGCCCTTCCTTACCTGCAGTGGTTCCTCTCTCTTAGGTGTGTCTCCTGTAGGATGGCCATGTCCACCTCAGACTTTTGAGATAGGTGGGGACTCTGGATACCTTCACCGACCCGTTGAGGCCCCTCACTTTCCATGTTTTACATCTGGATGGAGGGGGTGGGGGGGCAGGGCTGCCGCCCCCACCCTCCCCTTCACCCACCCCCCACCCTCCCCTTCTGTGGGGTCACTCATACTCACCCTGAGGGCCTGGTCCTGTTCGTCCGGGCCTCCCCTTGCTTACGGGCCATTCAAGATGGCGGCCGACTACTTCTTCATTTTCGCCTTCTCCCCGTGCAACCTGTTGCAAACAGCTCTCTACCCTCCCCTAACCGCCCGCCCCTCTGCTTCTCCACCGGCACCCCCTATCTTTGTGCTCCCCCTCCTGGTCTCCCCCTCCGCCCTTGGCTTTGTCCCCTTCTCTACCCCCCTGCCCCCTTCTTGCGCTTTGTTTTCCCTGAAATTCTGTTTTTCCCCTCCTTCCTGCCGGGCGCTCCCTCCTTCCAGGAGGCGGGCTGCAGCCTCCTCCTTCGCTATACCTCCACACACCAGCCTGTTCACCGGTGTAGCGGCTCCCTTAACAGTCGGACTCCACAATCTAACCCCGTCAACCCCCCCCCTCCCCACTCCACTCCCCACCCTCCCCCCACACCTCTGCATGTGGTCGCCATCACCCCTCTCGGATTCTTATAGCCAGAATTCTGGCCATTGCCCTCTAGTGTTGGTTGCCCAGTCCATTTTTTTGGACAAACCTGTTGGCTTAGGGGCATCAAAGTAGTGTTCTTTACCCTGTTACGTGACCCATAGCTTGGCAGGATAGAGCATGCCAAACCGCACCCCACTTTTGTCCAGAGTGTATTTGACACGGTTGAATTCTGCCCGGTGCTTGGCCAGGTCAGTTCAGCACCAATGTCCTGGTACAGGCGGATGGAATGTCCTACCCACCTGCACCCTCTCATGCCCTTCAGCCACCTCAGCATCTGCTCATTGTCCTGGGACCTGTGGAGCCTCACGATTATCGGCCGCGGTGGTTCCCCCGGAACTGGGCCGCTGCCGAAGCGACCTGTGGGCGCGGCCCACCTCCAAGGACTTGGCGAGGCCCTTCTTGTCGACCAGCTTCCTGAGCATCGCGACCACGTATTCTGTGGGGTTTGTCCCTTCCATTCCCTCCGGCAGCCCCACAATTGTCAGGCTTTGCCGACGTGATCGGGTTTTTCGGTCGTCGACTTTGTCCTTCAACTCCTTTTGAATCTTGACCAGCCTCACCACATCGGCCTCGAGTGCCACGATCTGGTCCCCTTGGTCCATGGCGGCTTCTTCGAGTTCCTGTGTCATCATCTCCTGGGCTTCTAGCGTCGGCTCCATATTATCCATTTCTTCCCTCATGGGGGCCATCGCGGCCTCCACTGCCACCTCGATGGCCGACAAGAAGTCATCACCTCCCTATGTTTCTGGAACTTGGAGGTGATGAAGCCCGTCATTCTGCCCATCAGCGCCTGGGTATGTGCTTGGAACTCTGCGGGGTCCACCCTCGCCGGCTCTGTGCCTCCACACGTGTTTCCCCATTTCCGAAGCTGAGGCTTCCCTCCCCTCGTGTCTACTAGCTTTTCGGCTGGCTGGCTGATTCTTTCCCATCTTGGTGGGCAGTGCGGTCGATAGGGAGTTAGTTTGGGAGACATTCTGTACTTCTGGTGCCCGTTTGTTGGGGTCAAAAGGCCTTAGTCAACGTTCTTGGGCGAGAGCCACTTTGCGTGCGACCGCTCAGCTCATGGCCGCCACCTGAAGTCCGGAACAGAGCAACCTTTCACCGTGCATGTGTAGACACCCCAGAGTCGGATGGTATTGTCCAATTTGCTGCTGAACAACAGAGAGCGCTGATCGCCTCATCGCCATTCCTGACACAATATCTGGCCCATGTGCTTTTGGAATTTGATTCGGCAGACTTGTACCGGCCACGAGCTTGTTTCCGTGACTCTTACAAAAAAAAAAACCTGCCCTCGTCCTCCCAAGTTGCGTTTGCTTTAATCTTAAGTCTTGCCAGCCCTGTCTGGCAAGCTAGTGAAGCTTTGAGGGATGAGGGCCCCTGACAAACAGTTCAGAAAGGCAACACTTGAAGGGAGGTAGCGAAGAAAAGGAAACAACGGGGAATTCTGACAGAATTCCTGCTCCGACTGGGATTGCAGGCATATTGAGAGAGAGCTAGCCAGCAGCTGTTCCTCGGGGGAATTAATTTAAGTGCTAATGGACAGGCCTTCGTGAATTCAATGTAGGCTGGATAATTGAAGAATAAAACCAAAGGCTGAACAGCCCAATTTATTTGTTACTTTATTTAGCCCGCATTGCCTCACTGGGATGACAGTTTGCTCTGGGGATGGATGCAAGTGCGGCATATATACATTAGTGGTTAAAACAAATAAAAACAGAGATAATCATAATAGGACTGTGTAAATGGCATAAAAAAGCTCCGTAACTAATAACTGAACTGTAATAACAACTGCCAGTCCTGTGCTGGTACCAAATAAGCAATAAAAGGAATACAATAAAGCAAAATATAGAAAAGCAGACTGACGCATTCTGGTACAGATTTCCCAGAGATAGCAAAGCCTCAGGACGAGTATATTTGGTATGTTTATATTGGGTGCTGTTTTTCTCGAGAATGGCATGTCTGCAGTCCTTCTGGTAAGATGTCGGACTCTGCAGTCGGAACATTGGCGAGGCTAACAGCATTGACTTCTACTTGCAGGAAAATTCGACGATGTCTGGACGTGTGCGGGTAAACGTGCGGAATGTTCCTATTCGAGATAAGCCATTCTTCCGAAGATGTGCAGTACTGTGCCAGCATCCCCCTATCTGGCTCGCAATCCCAATACATAGAGTGTTGTGAAATTGCCGTATTTAACCTGATGTATTTGGATTAAACCTGCGAGAAAAAGTCAGGGTTCATCCATTTTCCGTCTAAGTATCCATTTAACAAGTGGTCATTCTTAATTCCAGCCAAGCAACCTCACTGCAGTGAGAATTCATTATCACAAGCATGGAGTCTTATTCCCTCAGATTTTAATTATTGTTGGAGAGTTTTTATTTCAAATTAAAAACATTTGTTTTCACTTTCTGCATCTCGACTAGTCACGTTAATACTGTGGCTGCCAGAGCAGGTCAAAGACTAGGAGTCCTACGGCAAGTAACTCATCTCCGGACTCCCCAAAGAATGTCCACCATCGACAAGGCACATCTCAGGAGTGTAATGGAATACTCTCCACTTGCCTGGGTGAGTGCAGCTCCAACAACACTCAGGAAGCTCAACACCATCCAGGACAAAGCAGCCCTGCTTGATTGCTTCCTCTTCCACAAACATTCAAACCCTCCACCACTGACGAACAGTGGCAGCCGTGTGAACCATCTACGAGCTGCACTGCAGTAACTCTCCAAAGTTCCTTAGACAGCATCTTCCAAACCCACAGCCGCTAACATCTAGAAGGACTAGAGCAACAGATACCTGGGAACCCCACCACCTGGAGGTTCCCCTCCTAGTCACTCACCGCCCTGACTTGGAAATGTATCGCCGTTCCTTTACTGTCACTGGGGCAACATCATGGAACGCCCTCCCTAGCAGCACAGTGGGTGCACCTACATCCTAAGGTCTGCAGCGGTTCAAGAAGGCAGCTCACCGCTACCTTCTGAAGGGCCACTAGGGATGGGCAATAAATGGTCGCCTGACCAGCCCGTAAATGAATTTTGAAAAAATCACCCTCTCAATCGATTGCTTGCGTTATTTCACTTCCTGCACCTGATTTAACATTGCCCTGAGGTGACAATTCCTCATTCAGGCTGTGCTGCTCATTAACAATTCTTCAGTTGGCTAGGTTAAGGAGTAGCACAGTTGCGTGCACTTTCATGCTGGTCCCAAATACCCCGTGGAAAACACTTCATTTTATTGGATGGATATGGATGCCAGTAACTTCCCATCCAACAGCTTATGGAATCATAGAATTTACAGTGCAGAAGGAGGCCATTCGGCCCATCGAGTCTCAGAAGTTCAATCCAGCAAGCTGCAGGTGCTCGGAGCAAAATCCATCCCAGTATATTTGCCCTTGCTTTCATAAAAGTTGCGAATGGGATAATTTTGATGCCAGTTTCAGCACCATGTGTTCCGAGATAAGGCAAGACTTGAATATTGGCTGCAGGATGAATTGCTGTTATTCTGGATCAGGAACACACTTTAATACTGACCTCAGCAGAGCCGTCCACTCACCACCAACCTGGATTTCCATATTTCTCACATCAGTCATGCTTAAAATCATTGGGGAACAGATGGAAGGGGAAACACATTCAACATAATGCCAGTGAGAATCTAACGTGCCTGTGCTACTTGACGGACACAATGAATACAGACAATGAACAAAATGAATACACAGATAATGGAAATGTGAAGAAAATCCCAAACAATAAAATGGGAGATTACATGCAGGAGGCAGCTAATAAATAACAGTTGAAATGGTAAAATTGACCCAAGATTCAGGTGACCTCCTTGAAGGTTCTGAATTCACCCCTGGAAGTTTAGAAAGTACAAGTCCCTCCCACGCCTCGCCCAAATGGCGGTGGGAGTTGTCGCACTATTTAATTGCCAACGGCATGATAGTCAATGCCACTCCCATCGCCAATCCATCCTCGGCAAATGCTGCCGACCAGAATTCCTGAAATCGGAATGCGGCTAAACGTTTTCCTCTGGCCTCAGACCAATTGGAAGGCCATTGGCATTGGCTGGGCTGATTGAGGCAAAACCATTCCACCCTTTGATTGAAAAATAGGGCAGGATTTTACGGATTGGATTGCATTTGTTTATTGTCACGTGTACCGAGGTACAGCAAAAAGTATTTTTCTGCGAGCAGCTCAACAGATCATGAAAAGAAAAGAAAATACATAGTAGGACAACACAAGGTACACAATGCAACAACATAGACATCTGCATTGGGGTGTAGTGTTAATGAGGTCAGTCCATAAGAGGGTCGTTTCGGAGTCTGGTAACAGCGGGGAAGAAGCTGTTTTTGAATCTGTCCATGCGTGTTCTCAGACTTTTGTATCTCCTGCCTGATGGACGAAGTTGGAAGAGTGAGTATGCCAGGTGGGTGGGGGTCTTTGATTATGCTGCCCGCTTTCCCCAGGCAGCGGGAGGTGTAGATGGAGTCAATGGATGGGAGGCAGGTTCGTGTGATGGACTGGGCTGTGTTCACGACACTCTGAAGTTTCTTGCGGTCTTGGGCCGAGCAGTTGCCATACCAGGCTGTGATGCAACCAGATAGGATGCTTTCTATGGTGCATCTGTAAAAGTTGATAAGAGTTAATGTGGACATGCCAAATTTCCTTGGTTTCCTGAGGAAGTATAGGCGCTGTTGTGCTTTCTTGGTTGTAGCATTGACGTGGGTGGACCAAGACAGATTTTTCGAATTTGAAACTGCTAACCATCTCCACCTCGGCCCCATTGATGCTGAAAGGGGTGTGCACAGTACTTTGCTTCCTGACGTCAATGACCATCTCTTTAGTTTTGCTGGCATTGAGGGATAGATTGTTGTTGCTGCACCAATCCACTAGGTTCCCTATCGCCCTCCTGACTCGTCATTATTCGAGAGCCGACCTACTATGGTCGTATCATCAGCAAACTCGTAGATGGAGTTGGAACCAAATTTTGCCACACAATTGTGTGTGTACAGGGAGTATAGTAGGGGGCTGAGAACGCAGCCTTGCGGGGCCTCGGTATTGAGGGCTATTGTGGAGGAGGTGCTGTTGCTTATTCTTACTGATTGTGGTCTATGAGTCAGAAAGTCGAGGATCCAGTTGTAGAGTGAGGAGCCAAGTCCTAGGTTTTGGAGCTTTGATATGAGCTTGGCTGGATTATGGTGCTGAAGGTGGAGCTGAATAGGAGTCTGAGGTAGGTCCCGCCGAAGTCGATACACGGGTCGCCACGTTTTACGGTCCCGCACCCCACCCCCATGCCGTGGCCATCAAATTACGCCCCGTAAACTTTCAACGTTCTTCCAGCCGGGCGACATTGCAGGCTTATTCCAGAATCGCAGCCTGCAAGCCAATCTTCTCTTCAGCCGCCGAACAAGTGTTAATGTTCACGGTGCACTGGTTCCATCCTGATGCAGAAGCAATGACAAATTCAGCATCAGACTGAAATACAGGTGAGGCCATTGTCATTTTGTAGCCCTATAAACTCAGACTTCCCAGCTGCAGTATCCTTTTCCATCCCAATGATGTATATGCCGGGTTAAGGTCAACTCCATAAATCGAAACCATGCCAGCCAGTCAGCTCTGCGTCGGTCAGCTCTTTTGAAAGTAAAGTCATCGGCAGCCGGCTGTTTTAATAAAATTAAGCGAAAGCATTTGAAAGGAACGCGAGTGGCAAATGAAATAATGACGGGAATTAAATGGAACCGCCGAGTTTTTTTTCTTTTTCATCTTGGCCTGCAGAAGCTTGAGAATCTGGTATCCCAGCTTTAATCTCTTTATATTCCAAATGCAGTGACATTGATGACACTTCTGCTGCTAAATATTATTGATATCCTCTGCGGAAGTCTGATGCTAATAATATGGGGATGTCTGTGCTAATGAAATCTTACTGATGTTTTCAGATCTTCTGATGACTATTAATCTTCTGCCCTTAAATCAATGCAGCAAGCATGGATGGCAGGAAAGAGTGTAGCTATTTAGAAATCCATAATCTGATTGGCGATGAGCCATTTCATTACAAAGGATCATCGTTCAAATCACGAGATGCAACAATAGAACGGCTGCACTGGAGTTACTGGCGGGCCAGGCTTCGCTATGAAAGGCTATGGGTAAGACCTTCCGGCTCTTCACGCCAGCGGCATCTTCCAGTCCCGACGATGGAGCGCCCCCGCCACAGGTTTTCCAGCGACGTGGGGTGGATCCAATGGGAAGTCCCGTTGATAGCAGAAGATGGAAGGATTATTATTATTAATGACCCCCCCCCCCCGCCCCCTCCCACATAACCCCCTCCCCCGCACACCCACCACAAGATTTCCTTATGTATTTTCTCACTAATATTGATGGTGCTGAGTCTGAGAACCCCGCGGTCGGAAGGGTTTGGAAAGGAACGTAATACCACAACGCCAGCTTAAAGCTGTCCAAAATTACTTTGTGAGACTTGGATTGGGTTGGATTGGATTTGTTTATTGTCCCGTGTACTGAGGTACAGTGAAAAGTATTTTTCTGTGAGCAGCTCAACAGATCATTAAGTACATGAAAAGAAAAGGAAATAAAAGAAAATACATAATAGGGCAACACAAGGTACACAATGTAACTACGAAAGCGCCGGCATTGGGTGAAGCATACAGGGGTGTAGTGTTAATGAGGTCAGTCCATAAGAGGGTCATTTAGGAGTCTGTTAACAGTGGGGAAGAAGCTGTTTTTGAGTCTGTTCGTGCGTGTTCTCAGACTTTTGTATCTCCTGCCCGATGGAATAAGTTGGAAGAGTGAGTAAGCCGGGTGGGAGGAGTCTTTGATTATGCTGCCCTCTTTCCCCAGGCAGCGGGAGGTGTAGATGGAGTCAACGGATGGGAGGCAGGTTTGTGTGATGGACCGGGCGGTGTTCACGACTCTCTGAAGTTTCTTGCGGTCTTGGGCCGAGCAGTTGCCATACCGGGCTGTGATGCAGCCCGATAGGATGCTTTCTATAGTGCATCTGTAAAAGTTGGTAAGAGTTAATGTGGATATGCTGAATTTCCTGAGGAAGTATAGGCGCTGTTGTGCTTTCTTGGTGGTAGCGTCGGCGTGGGTGGATCAGGACAGATTTTTGGTGATGTGTACCCCAAGGAATTTGAAACTGCTAACCATCTCCACCTCGGCCCCGTTGATGCTGCCAGGTGTGTGTACAGTACTTTGATTCCTGAAGTCAATGATCAGTGGTGAGAGTTTGAAGCGGTCTCTGAAAATTGAAATGATGGATTTCCCTTTAGGCAATTCCATTGTCTCTTGTCCTTTGCACAGCAGGGTGTTAACATGGAGGAGGGATGTATTTTGTAGCTCCATATAGGTATTGTGACCCCACACCAGGGGTGGCACGGTGGTGCAGTGGTTAGAACTGCTGCCTCACGGTGCCAAGGATCCGTATTCTATCCTGGCCCCGGGTCACTGCCGTGTGGTGTTTGCACATTCTCCCCGTGTCTGCGCGGGTCTAACCCCCACAACCCGAAAAGATGTGTAGAGTAGGTGGATTGGCCACGCTAAATTGCCCCTTAATTGACTTTTTTTTTTAAAAGGTATTGTGACCCCCATAATATGATGCAACTCCATAGGTGTACTGTCACTCTCAATAAATGTTAACCCACTGGCTGTACTGTGATTCACCACATTTATGTTGTAAAACTCCACAACTACTTCCATTGCTGCATTGTGAAACCAAAACCATTACAAAAAAACCCGTAACTGTACTCTAAAACCTCTCACAGTATTCAAAATCATAAATTATCCCCTTCCTTTATTAGCCAAAATTCTCCGTGAAGATTTCAAATACTTTTCAGCTACAATGGCAAAGGAACAGTTCTACGCTGTCAGTACATTACCAAATTTTGCAAAGCTTTAAGCCGGGATTAGTACTTATTGTCGCTATAATTTAAGATTTAATCAATACACGAGGTGTAGTATCAGAGTCTAGCATAGACATGGTTATTGTGCACAGTGTGAGATAAAGGAATACATGACCCAAGTCCAGAGGGCAGTCATGTACTGGACAGGAATGTGTGCAGAGGCAAGCATGGAGACGGTTCCTAGCTTAGACCTCGACATGTGTACATAGTTACAAGTAGTTAATAAACACTTATTGTAAAATTGTACGAGGCTCAGAATTGCTTTGTGAGATCTATTAAACTACACAATTACTGCACAAGCCAGCACGGTAAAGTGGAAATCTACTCCAGAGCTTTGAGCACATATTCTAGGCTGACGCTCCCAGTGTCGTATCGAAGGAGTGCTGCACTGCTCGTAGTGCTGTCTTTTGGATGGGGTAATGAACTGGTGCCTTGCCTTCTCTCTTGAGTGAATCTCAAAGATCTCATGGCATCATTCAAAGAAGAGCAAGTAGGTACAACTTAGTGTTCTGACCGATATCTATTCCTCAACTGCAATTAAATGGTTTAGCTGGTGGTTGTCACCTTGGTGTTTGTGGGGGTTTTCTGTGTATCACTCCGCAGGGAGAGTGATGCCTGGGACATTGTCTGCAAGGTGGGAGTTTGTGAGTGACTCGTTAACACGGTGGCACAGTGGTTAATCTTAATAATCTTTATTGTCACAAGTGGGCTTACATTAACACTGCAATGAAGTTACTGTGAAAATCCCCTAGTCGTCACATTCAGCGCCTGATCGGGTACACAGAGGGAGAATTCAGAATGTCCCATTCACCTAACAAGCACATCTTTCGGGACTTGTGGGAGGAAACCGGAGCACCCGAAAGAAACCCACGCAGACACGGGGAGAACGTGCAGACTCCACACAGACAGTGAGCCAAGCCGGGAATCAAACCTGGCATACGTGGTGCTGTGAAGCAACAGTGCTAACCAATCTGCTACCGGGCCGCCCATGGTTAGCACTGCTGCCTCAGAGTGCCAGAGAACCGAGTTCAATTCTGGCCTCGGGGGACTTTCTGTGTGACGTTTGCTCTTTCTCATCAGGTCTGCGTGGATTTCCTCCGGGTGCTCCAGTTTCCTCCCACAGTCGAAGGATGTGCAGGTTGGGGTTGGCGGGGGGGACATGGCATTCACAGTTAAGATATAAATGGTGTGAAAGGCTTTGTACAAAGGGGAGTGTTTCCTTTACATGCTGATGCAAGTCCCTGCCAGAAACAACTGCAAAATATTCCAATTGAACAGGGAGAGTTGAAGTATGTTCTGCGTTTGTCAAAAGGAAAATGTAAAAAAAATAAAAATAATATACTTTGCAATTAAAATGATCGAAGAGCAAAAGTAAATCAGTGTGAAAACAATAATTAATTTTGAGGCGAATAAAATATTGAGGCATACAAGATGATCAGAGGATTGGATAGGGTGGACAGTGAGAGCCTTTTTCCTCGGATGGTGATGTCTAGCACGAGGGGACATAGCTTTAAATTGAGGGGGGATAGATATAAGACAGATGTTAGAGGTAGGTTCTTTACTCAGAGAGTAGTAAGGGCGTGGAATGCCCTGCCTGCAACAGTAGTGGACTCGCCAACACTAAGGACATTCAAATGGTCATTGGATAGACATATGGACGATGAGGGAATAGTGTAGATGGGCTTTAGAGTGGTTTCACAGGTCGGCGCAACATCGAGGGCCTGTACGGCACTGTAATGTTCTATATGATTTTAGTTTCCCACTGTGGACGTAAGCGGTAACTCGATAGCCAGTCTTCTCGGTTCATGGGAATTGAGCTCAATGTTACCAGTTATTGAAGGATCACTTGAATTCTAACCCATTACGTATTGATTACGGCTGTGAGGGACGATGCCTCAGAAATTGGCAACACTGTTCATCTAGAAACACTCAATAGCATCTCACACTGACCCCGTTGTAGAATGCAACCTGTCACCGCGCCAATTTGGTGCTCGCCCACGTGAAAGTCTTAAGTTCTATCAGAAAATGTTAGAAATAGTCAGCCGGGGAAGACAGCATCTGGAGAGAGTAACTAAGTTAACGGTTCAGATCAATGACCTTCCAGTATTTTTTTAAAATTTGTTCATGGGACGTGAGCATCTCAGGCTGTGCCAGCATTTATTGCCCTTCCCTAATTGCCCATGAGGGGGCAGTTAAGAGTCAACCACATTGCTGCTCTGGGTCTGGAGTCACATGTAGGCCAGACCAGGTAAGGACGGCAGATTTCCTTCCTGAAAGGACATTAGTGAACCAGGTGGGTTTTAGGACTGTCGTTCCATGGTCAGCATTAAACTTTTAATTCCAGATTTTTATTGAATTCAGGTTTCACCATCTGCAATGGCGGGATTTGGAACTGCCGCCCCAGAGAATTACTCTGCTGGTACTCTGGATGACTAGTCCAGTGACAATACCACTTCGTAACCACCTCTCCATTGCTCTGGAGGAAGAGGTGGTGCGGCGGTAATGTCACTGATGACTAACCCAGAGGCCCAGGTTAATGCTCTGGGGACCTGTGTTCAAATCCCACCACGTTAGATGGCGGAATTTAAATTTAATTAATCAAGATCTGGAATCGATAATGATGATCATGAAACCATTGTTGATTCATGTAAAACCCACCTGGTTCACTAGGGAAAGAAATCTGCCACTCTTATCCTGGTCTGACCTACAATGTGGTTAAGTCACAGATGGCCTAGCTGCCATTCAGTTGTTTTAAACCAACTGTGACACCAAAAAGGAACGAACCTCATTGGCATCGACCCAGCTTCTAGAAGTGACAACGGCACACCCAGCCTGTCAACCCTGCATCTAATAAGACCATAAGACATAGGAGCAGAATTAGGCCACTCGGCCCATCGAGTCTGCTCCGCCATTCAATCATGGCTGATATTTTTCTCATCCCCATTCTCCTGCCTTCTCCCCATAACCCCTGATCCCCTTATTGATCAAGAACCTATCTATCTCTGTCTTCAAGACACTCAGTAATTTGGCCTCCACAGCCTTCTGCGGCAAAGGGTTCCAAAGATTCACCACCAAGTGTCCCGTACGTCTTTTTCACCTCTCTATTAACCTGCCCCTCTGCCTTCAGAGATCTATGGGCAAATGCTCCAAGGTCCCTTTGTTCCTCAGAACTTCCCAGTGTCAGGCCATTCAATGAATACTCCCTTGTCAAATTACTCCTTCCAAACTGTATCACCTCACACCTGGTTAATTGCCACCTGCCACTTTTCTGCCATTTGACCATCACGTCTATATCTTCCTGTACCCCAAGACACTCAGCCTTACTGTTAACCACCCAGCCAATCTTTGTGTTATCCGCAAACCTACTGATCCTACCCCCCAAATAGTCATCTGAAATGAAATGAAAATCGCTTATTGTCACAAGTAGGCTTCAATGAAGTTACTGTGAAAAGCCCCTAGTCGCCACATTCCAGCGCCTGTTCGGGGAGGCTGATATGGGAATTGAACCCGCGCTGCTGGCCTTGGTCTGCTTTACAAGCCAGCTGTTTAGCCCACTGTGCTAAACCAGCCCCTATGTCATTTATATAAATGACAAACAATAAGGGACCCAGCACAGATCCCTGCGGTATGCCACTGAACATTGGCTTCTAGACACTAAAGCAGCCTTCGGTCATCACTCTCTGTCTCCTGCAGCTAAGCCAATTTTGAATCCACCTTATCAAGTTACACTGTATCTTCTGTGCATTTACCGTCTTTATAAGTCTCCCATGTGGGACATTGTCAAAAGCTTCGCTGAAACCCATATAAACTACATCAACTGCACTACCCTCATCTACCCACCTGGTCACACGCTCAAAAAATTAAATCAACTTCATCGGGCATGACCTTCCTCCGCCAAAGCCAAGCTAAATATTCCTGATCAACCTTTCCTCTCCAAGTGGAGATAGATTCTCTTCTTCAGAATTTTCTCCAATAGTTTCCCTCCCTCTGATGTGAGACTCATTGGTCTGTCGTTCTCTGGTTCATCTCTACAACCAATCTTAAATAGTGGGACCACATTCTCTGTTCTCCAATCCCCTGGCATAGCCCTGGTGGCCAGCAAAGAATTAAAAATTTGGGTCGGAGCCCTTTCAGCCTCCTCCTCCGCCTCCTGTGACACAATTCATCCGGACCTGGAGACTTGTCCACTTTTAGGCCTGCCAACAACGTCAATGCCTTTCCATTCTGGGGCACGGCAGCATTGTGGATAGCACAATTGCTTCACAGCTCCAGGGTCCCAGGTTAGATTCTGGCTTGGGTCACTGTCTGTGCAGAGTCTGCACATCCTCCCTGCGTGGGTTTCCTCCGGATGCTCCGGTTTCCTCCCACAGTCCAAAGATGTGCAGGTTAGGTGGATTGGCCATGATAAATTGCCCTTAGTGTCCAAAATTGCCCTTAGTGTTGGGTGGGGTTACTGGGTTATGGGGATAGGGTGGAGGTGTTGGCCTTGGGTAGGGTGCTCTTTCCAAGAGCCGGTGCAGACTCGATGGGCCGAATGGCCTCCTTCTGCACTGTAAATTCTATGAATTCCCTGTGACAATTTGCTCAAGAACCTCACAGTCTCTCACCATAACTACCTCCTCATTCTCTTGGGTGAAGGTGGCAAGGTCATAGCATGAACTGTGAGTGACAACTTCAATGGCCATCACCAAGTGTGGCTCGGTAGCATCACTACCGACCGAGCTGGCTGAGGCCTAAAGGACATTGCTGCAAGACTGGGTCTGTGGCAGGTGGTGAAGGAATCAACAGGAGGGAATTTCAAATTCATGAGGGAACTGGATAGAGTAGATGGGAGAAATCCTTCCTGTTGATAGAAGGGTCAACCCTTCTACTCTATCCAGTCAACTAGATAGGAGCAGTCAACTCCAAGTTAAAGTGATTGGCAAAATTGATAAAGACAAGCAGATATATGAGGAAAAGTTTTTTTTAAATGTAGCTGAAGTGGTTAGAATCAGAAATGCACTGCCAGAGAGTGTGGTGGAGGCAGATTCAACCAAGGTTTTCAAAAGGCAACAACACCTGTACAGATATAAAATCATTGCCAGACTAACAGGAAAAAGCGGGCAAGTGGGATTAGCTGATTTGCTCCTACTGAGGGCTGGCACAGACCTGATGGGCTGAATAGGCTCCTGTGTTGTGCCCAATATATGATTCTGAAACAGGGGAGAAGGGATTTCTTTCCCTCATGAATTTCGCTGAATATAATTTAGGAAGAAGCAGATTCAATGTGACTCTAAAATTCTACAATAACTGCGAGCTGGTATTTCAGCAGGAGAAATAGGAAGGTCACATACTCCTTGGAAAGTAAGTGTCCACATCGGGTAGAGGAACAAAGAGAGCGAGGGCCACAGATACACATTTTAAGCAGCAACAGAGATTAACAGGACATAAAAGTGCAAACGAAACACTTGGGTTCATTTCCAGAGGAATATAATTGAAAAACAGAAACATTTGCCTAGAACATTGGTTAGATCAGGGTTTTCCAAAGTGCGGGTTGCGGTCCTGCAGGCGGATGTCGGGAGGATCGTGGATCGATCAGTCATGCCGTTCCCGTGATGTTCCCGATCACGGGAGACGCGTCCATCGGCCGCTACTGACTTTTACATTGAGAATGACGGCCACTGCCTCCTTTTACCTGAAAATAAATGAGGCTGTGTGCAGTCTCCTGGCCAGAAGTGGCAGCAGACAGCAGGTCACGTCCCTGCCTGTCCACTTGACGCCAAGTGTCCTCCATATACGTGCTTTTGGCGCCAAATCACGGAAAAGAGCTGCTTCCGTTTTCCAGTTGTTGGCAAGAGGATATTGAAGATGGATCATTTTCTTAAAAGTAAGAGATGGCCAGAGACACAAGTAGGCAGTGTAACAATAATCACTTATTGTCACAAGTAGGCTTCAATGAAGTTACTGTGAAAAGCCCCGAGTCGCCACATTCCAGCGTCTGTTCGAGGAGGCCGGTACGGGAATTGCACCCGTGCTGCTGACCTTGTTCTGCATTACAAGCCAGCTGTTTAGCCCATTGTGCTAAACCATCCCCTGGTTTAGCAGTGTGGGCTACCTACTGGGCAGGATCCCACAACAGAATCTGCTGGAGAAAGCTGCACAGGAGAGTCCAGGAGCAGGACAGAGCAGTGCTGGTGTTAGTTCTGTACAGAGCTCCAGGGCCTCTGGTTAATAGCCTACAAAGAAGAAAAATGAAAATTGCTTATTGTCACAAGTCGGCTTCAATGAAGTTACTGTGAAAAGCCCGTAGTCACCACATTCCGGCGCCTGTTCAGGGAGGCTGGTACGGGAATTGAACCGTGCTGCTAGCCTGCCTTGGTCTGCTTTAAAAGCCAGCGATTGAGCCGAGTGTGCTAAACCAGCCCACAGTAGCTGTACAAAACTTTGGTAAGGCCACATTTGGAGTACTGTGTACAGTTCTGGTCGCCTCATTTTAGGAAGGATGTGGAAGCTTTGGAAAAGGTGCAAAGAAGATTTACCAGGATGTTGCCTGGAATGGAGAGTAGGTCTTACGAGGAAAGGTTGAGGGTGCTAGGCCTTTTCTCATTAGAACGGAGAAGGATGAGGGGCGACTTGATAGAGGTTTATAAGATGATCAGGGGAATAGATAGAGTAGACAGTCAGAGACTTTTTCCCCGGGTGGAACAAACCATTACAAGGGGACATAAATTTAAGGTGAAAGGTGGAAGATATAGGAGGGATATCAGAGGTAGGTTCTTTACCCAGAGAGTAGTGGGGGCATGGAATGCACTGCCTGTGGAAGTAGTTGAGTCGGAAACATTAGGGACCTTCAAGCAGCTATTGGATAGGTACATGGATTACGGTTAAATGATATAGTGTAGATTTATTTGTTCTCAAGGGCAGCACGGTAGCATTGTGGATAGCACAATTGCTTCACAGCTCCAGGGTCCCAGGTTCGATTCCGGCTTGGGTCACTGTCTGTGCGGAGTCTGCACGTCCTCCCCGTGTCTGCGTGGGTTTCCTCCGGGTGCTCCGGTTTCCTCCCACAATCCAAAGAGGTGTGGGTTAGGTGAATTGGCCAATGATAAATTGCCCTTAATGTCCAAATTGCCCTTGGTGTTGGGTGGAGGTGTTGAATTTGGGTAGGGTGCTCTTTCCGGGGGCCGGTGCAGACTCGGGGGGGCCGAATGGCCTCCTTCTGCACTGTAAATTCAATGATAATCTATGATTAATCTAGGACAAAGGTTTGGCACAACATCGTGGGCCGAAGGGCCTGTTCTGTGCTCTATGTTCTATGTTAACTCAGGGACAAAGCAGCATGAAGATGATTTATTTATGTATGGTTGTGTCAATTGTGCCGATGTAAATAAAAATGCACAGCCCGTGTGTGCCATATGCAGGGAAGTACCGGCAAATGAGAGGATAAGTTTCAGATTTTGAAAGAGAAGTGGTGTGTGCTGATTAATGGGAGTGTTCCACAATGCAATCACCCATTCTGTGTTTCCAATTGCGGAAGAGGCCACATTGGGATTCCTGAATGCAGTGTACGAAACTGAAAGGACAAGTACATTAATTCTTTCTCCGGGGGTTGTTTTATTGATTTGTTTCATTACCAGCTCCTTTTGTCTTGCAACATTGTCACTGTTGCCATTTAATCTCTCTGCCTTCCACCCTATCGCAGACTTCCCATTTTGTTCTTTCCCTCTCTCTCCCTCCCATTTCCCTGCCTCAATACCCATTGCTTGTTACCTATCTGACTTTCCCCAGGTATGGTAAACCGCTCTGACACATTGAGTCAGTTTCTCTCTTCATAGAATCATAAAATTTACAGTGCAGAAGGAGGCCATTCGGCCCATCGAGTATGCACCCTTGGAAAGAGCACCATACCCAAGCCCACACCATCACCCAGTAATCCCAGCCAACACTAAGGCAATTTTGGACACTAAGGGCAATTTAGCATGGCCAATCCACCGAACCTGCACATCTTTGGACTGTGGAAGGAAACCGCAGCACCCGGAGGAAACCCACGCACACACAGGGAGAATGTGCAGTCTCCGCACAGGCAGTGACTCAAGCCGGGAATCGAACCTGGGACCCTGGAGCTGTGAATCAATTGTGCTAACCACAATGCTACCGTGCTGCCTCTTCACAGACACTGCCTGTCCCGCTGAGTGTTTTCCAGCATCTTGTGTTTATATTATGCCAATAAATCCCCTGCGTTGCGCCACATGACCAGAGATAATTGTTTTGTGCTTTGGGTAGTCAATCTTGAGCTCTATGTCTATTTTTCCAAACATGCAATTGAGGGACGTTGAAAGCAACCTCAAAGGCACATTCCAAATTCCATGAAACAAAAATATATTTTACATGTCCAAGGAACCCAAGAAACCTGTTTCACGAGGTGAAAGGTCCTTCCTCGGGAGGATGGGAGGGTGCGAGGAACATCAGGCCAGATCTTGGGGATCTTGCCTTAACGATGAACATCTCTCCCAGGGGTTGACTACAGAGTCTGCTGACTCGGCGTCAAACTCTCTCATCTCAGCCTCTGCTGGGTTTTTTTTTTGCGGCTCACATTGAATCAAATTACATTCAAGGATCAGTACACATTCCTGCCTGGCAGCCATCTTCACGGAATCATGTCAGGCTTGTCAACTGACAACTGAAGTCTGGTGACCTTTCTGCTCTCTGCGAAAATTAAACGAGAGGAATGAGTATGCATTGGCCTGTCGAAGGGAGATCCTTGTTTAAACTTCAAGGTACAATGTTGTAGCCATCAGCTCAGTGAATTGGAGCCTTGGTTTCCTCGCACCCCCCCCCCCTCCAGTTTACCTCCAACTCATGTTAGCTGTGTGGGTGGTAGCCCTCGCACATCTGATTCAGGAGACGCGGGCTCACGCTCGAGTGAGTTAAGCACAAACTTTTACGCTGGCGTTAAATCTATTGAGTGGGGGCTGCACTGAGGTGTAGTGTTCTTTGTGTTGCTTAATTCAGGATAAAATCAAAAAATTTACAGTGCAGAAGGAGGCCATTTGGCCCATCAAGTCTGCACCGGGCCTTGGAAAGAGCACCCCAGTTAATGCCAAGCCTCCACCGTAACCACAACTAACCTTTTTTGGACACTAAGGGCAATTTTGCACGGCCAATCCACCTAACCTGCACATCTTTGGACTGTGGGAGGAAAACGGAGCAGCCGGAGGAAACCCACGCAGACACGGGGAGAACGTGCAGACTCCGCACAGACAGTGACCCAAGCCGGGAGTCAAACCTAGGACCCTGGAGCTGTGAAGCACCTGTGCTAACCACTGTGCTACCGTAGGATGGTTGGCACAATGTTCACAAAGACCCCAAAATAGCATGAACTTAAACAACGCTATAAATTTATTAACACGACTAATTTGGATTTGACACGTACTCCTAAAGAATACACAGTTGATTATTAATATTTAAACTACACTCATCTACAGCTAATCTTTAAACTGATATAAACTATGATCTGCTCTCACTCACGCTATTTGTACTTCTGACTCTCTCTAGCTAACTCCTGCACACACTCTCCCACATCACTGCCTTATATATTTGTAATTGAAGCTCCCTCTCGTGGTTACTCTAGACACTTCATTAACCCATGCAGTTCTTACAGTTATGCTAATACCACATGAGGAAGAACATATTTTACACGGTGAATAGTAATGACCTGGAACTCGCTGCCCACAAGGATGTTCGAAGCAGAGGCAATCAATGATTTAAAAAATAAATTCAATGAGATCTTGAAAGAAAGAAATTGCAGAGTTTGGAGGATTCAGCGGGGAGGGTGGGGTGGGGTAGGTTTTTTGGGGGGCCGTTGGTGAGGAATTGGGTGGGGGGGGGGGGGGAAGAGTGCATGTTGCATAGATCTTTGAAAATGGCAGGAAATAGCGAGAGAGTGGGTAGCCAAGCACATGGCATCTTGGGCTTCATAAATAAAGGTGTTCAGTGCAAACGCAGGGAAGCTAGAAAGCTCGGGTTAGGCCACAAGGCGACTATTGTGTCCCGTTCTATCAGCACATGCAGGAAAGATGCGCGAGTCATTGGGAGGACGTTTACCAGAATGGTGGCAGGGACGCAGAGTTCTGCCTTCTAGCTTAGTTTGGAGGAGCCGGATTTCTTCTCCTCAGAACAGGGAGGATTGAGGGGTGATTTGATGGAAGAGCACAAGACGAATACAGTTCTAGATAAAGTAGACAAGGAAAAACTGTTCTCATTAGCGGATGGTACAAGGACCGGTTTAGCTTAGTGGGCTGGGCAGCTGGTTCATGATGCAGGACAAGACCAACAGCGTGGGTTCAAATCCCGTACCAGCTGAGGTTATTCATAAAGGCCTTGTATTCTCAACCTTGCCCCTCGCCTGAGGTGTGGTTATCCTCAGGTTAAATCACCACCAGTCAGCTCTCCCCCTCAAGGGGGAAAGCAGCCTATGGTTATCTGGGACTACGGTGACTTTATCTTCCCTTACCAAGGAGCACAGTTTCAAGGTTTCTGGGAAGAGATGCAGGGGATATGAAGTGTGGTGTTCTTTGTGTTGCTTAATTCAGGATAAAATCAAAGAATTTACAGTGCAGAAGGAGGCCATTTGGCTCATCAAGTCTGCACCGGGCCTTGGAAAGAGCACCCCAGTTAATGCCAAGCCTCCACCTTTTTTGGACACTAAGGGCAATTTTGCACAGCCAGTCCACCTAACCGGCACATCTTTGGACTGTGGGAGGAAAACGGAGCAGCCGGAGGAAACCCATGCAGACACACGGGGAGAGCGTGCAGACTCCGCACAGACAATGACCCAAGCCGGGGGTCAAACCTAGGACCCTGGAGCTGTGAATCAACTGTGCTAACCACTGTGCTACCGTAGGATGGTTGGCACAGTGCTCACAAAGACCACAAAATAGCTTGAACTTAAACAAAGCTATACATTTATTTACACCACTAATTTGGATTCGACACGTACTAAAGAATACACAGTTGATTATTAACATTTAAGCTGCACTCATCTACGGCTAATCTTTAAACTGATATAAACTATGATCTGCTCTCACTCACGCTATTTGTACTTCTGCATCTCTCTAGCTAACTCCTGCACACACTCTCCCACCAGGCTTAGCATCACTGCCTTATATACTTGTAATTGTAGCCCGCTCTAGTGGTCACTCTAGACACTTCATTAACCCATGCAGTTCTTACAGTTATGCTAATACCACATGAGGAAGAACATATTTTACACGGAGAATGGTAATGACCTGGAATTCGCTACCCACAAGGATGTTGGAAGCAGAGGCAATCAATGATTTAAAAAATAAATTCAATGAGATCTTGAAAGAAAGAAATTGCAGAGTTTGGGGGATTCGGCAGGGGAATGGGATTGATTGGATTCCTCTCTGGTGAGCCAACATAGATGCAATGGGCCAAAAGGCCTCCTTCTGTGCTGTATATGACTTTCTGGCTCTACTTCATTAGTTGTAAACGCATTTTATGATTGTAGTGCTGTGGGCCCTGTGAGCAATTGTATGCTTAGACATTGGATGGGGACAGGTTCTGGGTGAACTACACTACCCACTGGCTTCAATAAATCACCATCACTCGCTCTCCAGGTGCACACTTGAAGAATAGCCGTATGGGCGGCACGTTAGCACAGTGGTTAGCACTGTCGCTTCACAGCTCCAGGGTCCCAGGTTCGATTCCCGGCTTGGGTCACTGTCTGTGCGGAGTCTGCACGTTCTCCCCATGCCTGCGTGGGTTTCCTCCGGGTGCTCCGGTTTCCTCCCACAGTCCAAAGATGTGCAGGTTAGGTGGATTGGCCATGATAAATTATCCTTAGTGTCCAAAAAAGGGTAGGTGGGGCTACTGGGTTATGGGGACAGGGTGGAGGTGTGGGCTTAAGTAGGGTGCTCTTTCCAAGGGCCGATGCAGGTTCGATGGGCCGAATGGCCTCCTTCTACACTGTAAATTCTATGATTCTATGACAGCGAATTTGAGGACTGCAACCTGTCACTAGAACAGTACCCCAGCAGTTATCTAGGATGTGGAGAAAAAATTGAAAAGAGAAAAATATATTTAAGTCTCTTTTCCTAAAAGCTATCGAAGAACCTTTCCTCGCAGGCCGAAATTCTAGAGTCTCTCTCCCTCTCGCTCGCTCTTTATCTTGGAATATTGCCACAATTCTGGTCGCCACACTACCAGAAGAATGTGGAGGCTTTGGCGAGGGTGCAGAGGAGGTTTACCAGGATGTTCCCTAGTCTGGAGGGTGTTAACTATGCGCGGAGGCTGAATAGACTCAGATTGTTTTCATTAGAAAGATGGAGGTTGAGGGGCGATAGAGGTCTACAAGGTTATGAGGGGCATGGATAGAGTAGATGGACAGGCACTCTTTCCCAGCATGGAGGGGTCAGTCACCAGGGGGCACAGATTTAAGGTCCATGGGGCAAAGTTGAAATGAAATGAAAAATGAAATGAAAATCGCTTATTGTCACAAGTAGGCTTCAAATGAAGTTACTGTGAAAAGCCCCTAGTCGCCACATTCCGGCGCCTGTTCGGGGAGGCTGGTACGGGAATTGAACCATGCTGCTGGCCTGCCTTGGTCTGCTTTCAAAGCCAGCTCTTTAGCCCTGTGCTAAACCAGCCCCTAAATCACTTATTGTCACAAGTAGGCTTCAAATGAAGTTACTGTGAAAAGCCCCTAGTCGCCACATTCCGGCGCCTGGTACGGGAATTGAACCATGCTGCTGGCCTGCCTTGGTCTGCTTTAAAAGCCAGCTCTTTAGCCCTGTGCTAAACTAGCCCCTAGAGTTTAGCGGAGATGTGCGAGGCAGTTTTTTATACATAGAGGGTGAGTGCCTGGAACGCGTTGCCAGGGGAGGTTGTGGAAGATACATTAACAGCATTTAAAAGGCATCTTGACAACCACATGGGTAGGATGGGTATCGAGGGATACGGCACAAGGAAGTGCTGAGGGTTTTGGCCAAGGTTGGTATCATGATCGGTACAGGCTTGGAGGGCCGAAGGGCCTGTTCTTGTGCTGTATTGTTCTTTGTTCTTTGTTCTTTATCAGGTAGCCACGATGTGGAGATGCCGGCGTTGGACTGGGGTGAGCACAGTACGAAGTCTTACAACACCAGGTTAAAGTCCAACAGGTTTGTTTCAATGTCACTAGCTTTCGGAGCGCTGCTCCTTCCTCAGGTGAATGAAGAGGTCTGTGAATGAACAGACCTCTTCATTCACCTGAGGAAGGAGCAGCGCTCCGAAAGCTAGTGACATTGAAACAAACCTGTTGGACTTTAACCTGGTGTTGTAAGACTTCGTACTGTTCTTTATCAGGGAAGATTGTCCAGGGATAGGGAGCAAAATCAAGTGCATGGAGTTGAGGGCAGATCGATACGGTCCAATCGAATGGCAGAGCAAGCCCGAGAGGACAAAATGCCCTGTTCCACATCTGTACTGTTGCTGTGGTGCTTTTTCCTGCAGTTGGGAAGTATGTTCACAGCATTCCCGAGCCTCCTTCTCCTTGAGGGTAAGTAAAGGAGAGGACCAAAACTGCTGATCATGGCCGACGCCTTCACAGCCAATCACGCATTGAATACACACCCTGAGAAAGATGAAGCAACACTGTCACTCGTCAGAAGCAAAGGCAAGGTGCATCACAAACGCTGTACGTGCTGTGTTGTGAATATCAACGGCTTAAAGGAACGCCAGGAGCAATTTGAAAAGCCATTAACATCCTACCCTTCTCCTTTCGCTTTTAATGGACCAGATTATCTTGAGGTAAACTAGCGTTCGGACATGTCCTATTGGCAGTCTCTTGTAAACTGTACCTATGTGCAGCTAAATCACTGCAGTCCTATTTTTTCAGTCTGCTTCATGTTGATTGATAATTACACATCAATAGCCACAGATCTGATAATAAGCATCCACACTCAGGGTCTGTCAATAATAGTAACAAAGCAGATTAGTCTCCCGGTGCAGCCATGCTCAGTGACAGCCATGTATCATTGGCTAGGATAATGAAATCCATTCGTCAATCATGTGTTTATTGACAAGTGTCTGCGATACTCCAGTTAGTTGTAGCAAGGAAAAGAAATATGTTCCAGTCCACAGGCTCCGGTAATGGGATATACAAACCCTGGCCTGCCACTGGAAAACAATGCACAGGACAGGTCCTGGTGAGAGAGCTTCTAAACACAGTAAACATCGTTTGTGTTATTTGTGGCACCAATGAGTCAACATATCATTTGTAGCTGGCACAAAATGAATGTTTGTCTTTCGATCTTGGCTTGGAAATCAGTAAGCCCAATTTCTGCATCTGTGCAATTTTCCATACATTAGTTTTCATACACTTGGGAAGCTCTGAACTGGATGCACAGATGCACCTCAAGTGGGTTGGTCCCATACTTTATGAAATGAAAATTGAATGAAAATCAGTTATTGTCACAAGTAGGCTTCAATGAAGTTACTGTGAAAAGCCCCTAGTCGCCACATTCCGGCGCCTGTTCGGGGAGGACGGTACGGGAATTGAACCCCCGCTGCTGGCATTGTTCTGCTTTACAAGCCAGCTGTTTAGCCCACTGTGCTTTTACAAACCTGACTCAAAGGTCTTCAGTCTTGGGTCAGTGCGTCATACATCTTACCTGATGGAGGTTGAAGAAGGAGAAGGGCCGGGAAGTCAAAGCTTGGAAGTCCCATCCCAGAAGTTTGAACACAAAATCCCGACAGATCGCGATACCCTTGTCCGACAGCCCTGTCGCTGGACCTGCCCCCAAGGACCCCCGCAGGTCTGCAGAGCAACATTACTTGGAAATTTGATTATATACTAGATGACACTGTTCTAGGAATGAATACCCAGCTATCAATAGATAGTCAACATCCTTTCCCAAAGGTAGAGGAGTCTAGAACTAGAGGACATAGGTTTAAGGTGAGAGGGGAGAGATACAAAAGAGACCAGAGGGGAAATTTCTTCACACAGAGGGTGGTGAGCATCTGGAACGAGCTGCCAGAGGCAGTGGTAAAGGCGGGTCCAATTTTTTCCTATAAAAAAACAGTTAGACAGTTACATGGGCAGGTTGGGTATGGAGCAATATGGGTCAAATGGTAGCAAGTGGGACTAGCTTAGTGATAGAAACTGGGCGGCATGGAGAAGCTGGGCTGAAGGGCCTGTTTCCATGCTGTAAACATCTATGACTCTATGACCTTCGGAATTTGCTTCGCTACATCTGGCCCAAGAAAGTTATTGCTGGGATGAAGAGAAAAAATAATGTGCAGTATCTGTCATGACCACAAGATGTCCCGAAGTGTTTTCCAGCAGATGCTGTACTTTTTCGAAAGGAATTCGCCGTTGTAATGTAGAAAACGCAGCAGCCAATTTGGACACAGCAAACAGCAATAAGATCACGCCCAGGTAATTTGATCTTGGTTGGGGGGGGGGTAAAGATTGAGCAGGACATCGAGAATTACTTCCCAGCTCCTTTTCAAAATAGTGGCGGTGGGTGTTTGACATCCACCTGAGAGGGCAGGTGGGACCCTGGTTGGAAGTCTCACATATAAACTAGTGGCAGGCGATCACCTTCAGCGACGAAGCTGAGGTTTGGCCCATGAGAGAAAGTAGATGCTTAACCATTAAAATAAAATGAGATTTTCTTTCTGTTAAAGCATGTTTGGGGAGGGGGGGAATTATATTGAAGGGAAGACAGTTATGCTAAGATTGTGCTTTCCTCACTGTTTTTTACATTTCTACATTTTCCTTCTGTCATAATATGCACTCATGCACATAAAGAGATACAGACAGGCAGTGACAGACACCCAGTACAGCCAATCAACACACAGGACAGAACACAACCAATCACCAGGCAGAACACTAGAAGGTGGTCTCCCACTATAAAACACACGAGGCATCAACACTCTGCATCTTTCCACTGGTGACAACTGTAGTGACAGTCAGGGTGTATATATCAGTTAGCACCTTCTACACGTGGCTCAGAGCTAGTCTGGTCTAGTTAGTTACAGTAAGCACGCTTAGATTAGTAGAGTGTCAAACCCACAGCGAACTGTGTGCACTGCTTAACAAGTTCAATAAAGCATATTGAACCAACACCAAAGTTTGGAGTCTACTTTCAAGTACAACTGCATCCAGTTGCAGTCCGTATTACCCCAGGGTGATTAACACGACACCTTCCACCCCGCTTTTGGCTCTGTTTATACAACACCCCAGAACTGGAAGGGTTGCCAGTTCTCCTCGGATGTATTCCTGGAGATTTCGTTTCATGACCTCCTGCTCCCGGACAACCAAATTTCCCATTTCCAAAGGCGTTGTAACTAATAGCAAATTTGTTCAAAGAAAATGAAAGAAAAATTGACTTTTTAACAATGTTTTTTTTTTCCTTTGGTAGGTGTTGATTGCAGCTCTGTGGGGAATTTATCTCGAAGACTCCAGAACAATGCCGAAGGGCTGCCAACCATACAGAACGGAGCTGAATGCAATGAAAATAGAAGTGTCTGCCTTTATTTTATAACAGCTGAATTAAATAGAGACTACTTTCAGTGTGTTTGCTGCACAATAGTAGACACAAGACGTGATAAACTGATAAAAGGATTTCCTTTGTTGGCGGTGGCGTCAGTTTGACATACAGAGATGTAATTTCTTTAGAAGCCCACAGATTTCACATTAACTGCTGGATGCAGACAGCCTAGTGTGCTACCATTGAAGTAATTGGAGATCCATTGTGTAGTGTGGTTTGAAACATTGCTCCATCAGAGGGACCAGGATAAATATGGTGACCTATCCCACATATTCTCCAGCAAGTGGTTTAACGTAAGCTGAGGCTGCTTCTCAGAGCTCGGTTACCTTCTCTAATACCAGCAGAAAATAAAGGCCAACGCTTTAGCGCACAGCAGAACCTAATGTATAATGGGAGCGGTGACCAGATTGTACTTATTGGGTAGAGCTCGTGCCTGTAAGTGAGACAGTTGTGGGTTCAAATGCCACTCCAGAGCCTTGAGTACAAAGTCAAGACTGGTCATTTGGTGCCCTTCAGATGAAATTCTTCTCAAGGAGGACTTGAAAGATCCCATGGTACGATTTCAAAGGGTTTTTCCTGGTTGTCGCGGACAATATTTAGGTGGGGGCCTCCACATCTCCCACCCGTGTGTGCTAATATGCCTGTGCAGAGTTCGGTATATAGTTAGTCATGCGACTTCCAACCAGCTGGTGGCGATAGAGGTCCATCACGTGACTCAATATACCCAGCAATTGGTAGTAAGTCGTACAAGAAGTCAGTCACACTTAACGTATCTCCAGGAGAATTTACTGAATTCATTTAGTAGCCATCACCTGTACAAAGAACAAAGAACAAAGAACAAAGAACAAAGAAAAGTACAGCACAGGAACTGGCCCTTCGGCCCTCCAAGCCCGTGCCGACCATTCTGCCCATCTAAACTAAAATCTTCTACACGTCCGGGGTCCGTATCCCTCTATTCCCATCCTATTCATGTATTTGTCAAGATGCCCCTTAAATGTCACTATCGTCCCTGCTTCCACTACCTCCTCCGGTAGCGAGTTCCAGGCACCCACTACCCTCTGTGTAAAAAACTTGCCTCGTACATCTCTTCTAAACCTTGCCCCTCGCACCTTAAACCTAATCCCCCTAGTAATTGACCCCTCTACCTTGAGAAAAAGTCTCTGACTATCCACTCTGTCTATGCCCCTCATAATTTTGTATACCTCTATCAGGTCGCCCCTCAACCTCCGTCGTTCCAGTGAGAACAAACCGAGTTTATTCAACCTGTATCATAGAATCATAGAACTTACAGTGCAGAAGGAGGCCATTCGACCCATCAAGTCTGCACCGGCCCTGACAAAGAGCACCCGACTGAAGCCCACGTATCTACCTTATCCCCGTAACCCAGTAACCCCCACTTAACATTTTTTGGACACTGAGGACAATTTAGCATGGCCAATCCACCTAACCTGCACACCTTTGGACTGTGGGAGGAAACCGGAGCACCCGGAGGAAACCCACGCAGACACGGGGAGAACGTGCAGACTCCGCACAGACAGTGGACCCAAGCCGTGAATCGAACCTGGGACCCTGGAGCTGTGAAGCAACTGTGCTAACCACTGTGCTACCGTGCTGCCCCCTGCTGTATAGTAGTTCCTTAGTTATATTTCGGGGCAGCGGAGGTGGCCCGTCATTGGCTAACGGTAGGATCTTTTAGTTTGCCCTCTGTCAACCCCTTTCTGCCCCCCCCCATCCCCGTCACTGAGAAAGCTGGGTGTGGGTTCGTCGCTGGCGGGATTGGGAGCTCCACCAATGGGAAGAGTGGGAAGATAACGACCATTAACACTCTCTCTCTCCCTCTCACTCTCTCTCTCTCTTCACAGATGCTGCCAGACCTGCTGCGTTTTTCCAGCATTTTCAGTTTGTATTTTGCATTTCCAGCTTCTGCAGTATTTTGCGTTTCAAATATTGAGGTAGAGGAATTGTGAGCTGAAGATTAAATTACCTTCTCTAAAGGAATGTGAATTTGAGCCATGAGGATTTTATGTCCACTTTTTTGATTCCCACATGCTTTCCATTAATTAAAAATAAACGGATCTCCTCCTCTTGCCTGGATGGGCTCCGAGCGTGTTGGCAACCTTCCAGTAACTTACTCAAGTGGCTCGCCTTCAAGGGCAAGCCTAGCCGATGTGACTCCACTGGCAGCTTGTGACGAGTAGGAGGAGACACAGTTCGCATGACAGCAAGAGCTGTTTGTTACTGATCTGGAACAGAATTCCCGGCTCATTGTTCTCTTCCACTCCCCTTCCTCCGTGGGGGAGGGGGAGGGGAGGGGTGGTCAGCCGCCAGACCTCGCTATCGGGCAGCCCGCTCAAAATGGCGGCCCGATCGGGTGATTTGCGTTGGAATTCCTTGCGACCCTGCCAGCCATAAATTTGCACGGCATGGGGAGAGTGAATCGCTGTTGGGCACCACGCCCACCGCCAGCGCAAAATAGACGTGATTCAGCTCCAGCGGGAGAACACACCCAAACGATTAATCCGGCCCGTGATATGACAAGAGAAAAGGCTGGAAATGCCCAACAGGCCTGGAAAGGACTTGCAGAGAGAGAGAGAAAAACAGAGCTAACAGGCACGATTTAACGGACAATGATCCAAGTGTCGTTTCGGACACGATTGGCGGGGTGTTTCCCGACGGCCGCGCCTGGAGACCGCGGGCCGTATTTAACGATACTCAATGCTGGAAATTAACCCCACGAGCTTCCCGTCACTATTGGCTGTCTCGCCGTCTGATTCGCCAGGCTCGTGCCTGGCTCGTGCCTCAGTGTCTCCCCAGCAGAGGGCAGTAGAGCGGAGATGCTGATTGGCTGTTGCGGGGGAAATTTGCATACGTGCGTGTGGTCACCCTAACTTGAAGGTGTACCTGTGCAAGAGACCTTAGCTGTTCAAGTGAAGACAAGCATCCAGCAGAGGGCAGTAGTGCTGAGCTGCTGATTGGCTGTTGCGGGGCACCCTAACTTGAAGGTGGTTTGTGGAGGCGCTGTTGTCAAGTGACATTTAAACCCGAAACACTTATTCAGTGTTTCCCTCCCTACACGCTCCTCTAACCAAAAAAAAACAACCGCTGTAGAGATCAAGAGGAAGGCTCGAGGGCAGGTAGAAGTAGAAAGAAGTTGAACCGTGACATCACAGCCTGCAGGTAAGGGATTGGCTGGTGACTGGTAAGTCGTTTTTCTTTTGTTTTCCCTCAGGTGTTATCATGCGGGGCGCAGAGGATGCTGAGAAGGGGAGTAAATATTTTTTTTAAACTTACTGTAGGGAGTTTCCAGCTGAATCCGGTCGGAGTGAGGACAGAGTGACTGCTGGGTAAGTAGTAAAGATTTAAATTGTTTGCGCAGGCCAATAACAGCTGATTGCTGTTTTTGTGAGGGGTGCAGTGGTTGCTGGTTAAGTGTTTTATTTTTATTTGTATTTAAGTTGGGCAGTTTCTGAACCCTAGACACTACACTTGTAGTGTTCCCCCACCCTTCCACCTCCTTTAACCTAAGGGGTAGAGTGAGTAACAGGTAAGCTCTTTCTTTCTTTTTCTTTTTTTATCTAGAGGGGATGGCAGGGAAGGCAGTGCAATGTTCCTCCTGCAGAATGTTTGAGGTGAGGGACGCAGTCAGTGTCCCTGCTGATTTCATCTGTGGGAAGTGCACCCATCTCCAGCTCCTTAGAAACCACGTTAGGGAACTGGAGCTGGATGAACTTCGGATCATTCGGGAGGCAGAGGTGGTCATACATAGCAGCTTCAGGGATGTAGTTACTCCGAAGAATAAAGATAGATGGGTGATGGTGAGAGGGGCTGGGAGGAAGCAGTCAGTACAGGGATCCCCTGTGGTCGTTTCCCTTAGTAACAAGTATAGCGCTTTGGATACTGTTGGGGGGGGTGGGGGGACTTACCAGGGGTAAGTCATGGGGTACAGGTCTCTGGCACAGAATCTGTCCCTGTTGCTCAGGAGGGAAGGGGGGGAGAGGAGTAGAGCATTAGTCATTGGAGGCTCCATAGTTAGGGGGATAGATAGGAGATTCTGTGGGAACGAGAGAGACTCGCGGTTGGCGTGTTGCCTCCCAGGTGCCAGGGTCCGTGATGTCTCGGATCGTGTTTTCGGGATGCTTAAGAGGGAGGGGGAGCAGCCCCAAGTCCTGGTCCACATAGGTACCAACAACATAGGTAGGAAAAGGGATAGGGATGTAAGGCGGGAATTCAGGGAGCTAGGGTGAAAACTTAGGTCCAGGACAAACAGAGTTATTATCTCTGGGTTGTTACCCGTGCCACGTGCTAGCGAGTCGAGGAATAGGGAGAGAGAGGAGTTGAACACGTGGCTACAGGGATGGTGCAGAAGGGAGGGTTTCAGATTTCTGGATAATTGGGGCTCATTCTGGGGGTTGGTGGGACCTCTACAAACAGGATGGTCTACACCTGGACCAGAGGGGTACCAATATCCTGGGGGGGAAATTTGCTAATGCTCTTCGGGAGGGTTTAAACTAGGGGCTTGGGAACCTGAATTGCAGTTCCAGCATACAGGAGGTTGAGAGTAGTGAGGTCATGAGTAAGGTTTCAAAGTTGCAGGAGTGTACCGGTAGGCAGGAAGGTGGTTTAAAATGTGTCTTCTTCAATGTCAGGAGCATCCGGAATAAGGTGGGTGAACTTGCGGCATCGGTTGGTACCTGGGACTTCAATGTTGTGGCCATTTCGGAGACATGCATAGAGCAGGGACAGGAATGGTTGTTGCAGGTGCCGGGGTTTAGATATTTCAGTAAGCTGTGGTAAAAGAGGGGGAGGGGTGGCATTGTTAGTCAAGGACAGTATTACAGGTGGCAGAAAGGACGTTTGATGAGGACCCGTCTACTGAGGTAGTATGGGCTGAGGCTTGAAACAGGAAAGGAGAGGTCACCCTGTTAGGGGATTTCTATAGGTCTCCGAAAAGTTCCAGAGATGTAGAGGAAAGGATTGCAAAGATGATTCTGGATAGGAGCGAAAGCAACAGGGTAGTTGTTATGGGGGACTTTAATTTTCCAAATATTGACTGGAAACGCTATAGTTCGAGTACTTTAGATGGGTCCGTTTTTGGCCAATGTGTGCAGGAGGGTTTCCTGACACAGTATGTAGATAGGCGAACGAGAGGCGAGGCCATATTGGGTTTGGTACTGGGTAATGAACCAGGACAGGTGTTAGATTTGGAGGTAGGTGAGCACTTTGATGATTGTGACCACAATTCGATTACGTTTACTTTAGTGATGGAAAGGGATAGGTATATACCGCAGGGCAAGAATTATATCTGGGGGAAAGGCAATTATGATGCGATGAGGCAAGACTTAGGATGCATCGGATGGAGAGGAAAACTGCAGGGGATGGGCACAATGGAAATGTGGAGCTTGTTCAAAGAACAGCTACTGCGTGTCCTTGATAAGTATGTGCCTGTCAGGCAGGGAGGAAGTGGTCGAGCAAGGGAACCGTGGTTTACTAAGGCAGTCAAAACACTTGTCAAGAAGAAGAAGGATGCTTATGTAAAGATGAGACATGAAGGTTCAGTTAGGGCGCTCGAGAGTTACAAGTTAGTTAGGAAGGACCTAAAGAGAGAGCTAAGAAGAGCCAGGAGGGGACATGAGAAGTCTTTGGCAGGTAGGATCAAGGATAACCCAAAAGCTTTCTATAGATATATCAGGAATAAAAGAATGACTAGGGTAAGAGGAGGGCCAGTCAAGGACAGGAGTGGGAGGTTGTGCGTGGAGTCCGAGGAGATAGGAGAGGTGCTAAATTAATATTTTTCATCAGTATTCACACAGGAAAAAGACAATGTTGTCGAGGAGAATACTGAGATTCAGGCTATTAGACGAGAAGGGCTTGAGGTTCATAAGGAGGAGGTGTTAGCAATTCTGGAAAGTGTGAAAATAGATAAGTCCCCTGGGCCGGATGGGATTTATCCTAGGATTCTCTGGGAATCTAGGGAGGAGATTGCTGAGCCTTTGGCTTTGATCTTAAAGTCATCTTTGTCTGCAGGAATAGTGCCAGAAGACTGGAGGATAGCAAATGTTGTCCCCTTGTTCAAGAAGGGGAGTAGAGACAACCCTGGTAACTATAGACCAGTGAGCTTTAATTCTGTTCCGGGCAAAGTCTTGGAAAGGGTTAAAAGAGATAGGATGTATAATCATCTGGAAAGGAATAATTTGATTAGAGATAGTCAACATGGTTTTGTGAATCATAGAATCATAGAATTTACAGTGCAGAAGGAGGCCATTCGGCCCATCGAGTCTGCACCGGCTCTTGGAAAGAGCACCCTACCCAAGGTCCACACTTCCACCTTTCCCCATAACCCAGTAACCCCACCCAACACTAAGGGCAATTTTGGACACTAAGGGCAATTCAGCTTGGCCAATCCATCTAACCTGCACATATTTGGACTGTGGGAGGAAACCGGAGCACCCGGAGGAAACCCACGCACACACAGGGAGAACGTGCAGACTCCGCACAGACAGTGACCCAAGCCAGGAATCGAACCTGGGATCCTGGAGTTGTGCAGCAATTGTGCTAACCAGAATGCTACCATGCTGCCCGAAGGGTAGGTCATGCCTCACAAACCTTATTGAGTTCTTTGAGAAGGTGACCAAACAGGTGGATGAGGGTAAAGCAGTTGATGTGGTGTATATTGATTTCAGTAAAGCGCTTTATAAGGTTCCCCACGGTAGGCTACTGCAGAAAATACGGAGGCATGGGATTCAGGGTGATTTAGCAATTTGGATCAGAAATTGGCTAGCTGGAAGAAGACAAAGGGTGGTGGTTGATGGGAAATGTTCAGACTGGCATCCAGTTACTAGTGGTGTACCACAAGATCTGTTTTGGGGCCACTGCTGTTTGTCATTTTTATAAATGACCTGGAGGAGGGCGTAGAAGGATGGGTGAGTAAATTTGCAGATGACACTAAAGTCGGTGGAGTTGTGGACAGAGCGGAAGGATGTTACAAGTTACAGAGGGACATAGATAAGCTGCAGCGCTGGGCTGAGAGGTGGCAAATGGAGTTTAATGCAGAAAAGTTTGAGGTGATTCATTTTGGAAGGAATAACAGGAAGACAGAGTACTGGGCTAATGGTAAGATTCTTGGTAGTGTGGATGAGCAGAGAGATCTCGGTGTCCATGTACATAGATCCCTGAAAGTTGCCACCCAGGTTGAGAGGGTTGTTAAGAAGGCGTACGGTGTGTTAGCTTTTATTGGTAGAGCAATTGATTTTCGGAGCCATGAGGTCATGTTGCAGCTGTACAAAACTTTGGTGCAGCCGCATTTGGAGTATTGCATGCAATTCTGGTCGCCACATTATAGGAAGGATGTGGAAGCATTGGAAAGGGTGCAGAGGAGATTGACCAGAATGTTGCCTGGTATGGAAGTAAGATCTTATGGGGGAAGGCTGGGGGACTTGAGGCTGTTTTTGTTAGAGAGAAGAAGGTTAAGAGGTGACTTAATTGAGGCATACAAGATGATCAGAGGATTAGATAGGGTGGACAGTGATAGCCTTTTTCCTCGGATGGTATGTCTAGCACGATGGGACATGGCTTTAAATTGAGGGGAGAGAGATATAGGACAGATGTCAGAGGTAGGTTCTTTACTCAGAGAGTAGTAAGGGCGTGGAATGCCCTGCCTGCAACAGTAGTGGACTCGCCAACACTAAGGGCATTCAAATGGTCATTGGATAGACATGTGGACGATAAGGGAATAGTGTAGATGGGCTTTAGAGTGGTTTCACAGGTCGGCGCGACATTGAGGGCCGAAGGGCCTATACTGTGCTGTAATGTTCTATGTTCAATATTCTATGTTCTACCAAGGGGAGCTGCTTTTAAACGCTCCCTCACCACTCACTCAGTCAACACACAAGCACGGCAGCGCGCAGACCTGTTTCTCGCTTTGGCAATGCCGACCGGGCCAGGCTTCGACGCAGTGGATATGAGATGGGACATGTGTCCCCCCGAGGGGATCGGATGACCAGCAGCAGAGTTACTGCTCATGTAGAGGCAGGAACACCCAAAGGAGTCAGTGGTTGGAGGTCTGCTCGATCCCCGGACTCAGTCAGATGTCAAGTCTCTGGATGCAGCAGCTGGTGCCGGCAATAGGTGGCACCGAGACTAACACTGCCAGGGTGGCGACCGCAATGGAGAGCCTGGAGCATGAGGTCAGTGTCTTGAGTGCTGGTGTCCAAGGTGTGGCTCAGTCTGTGATGGCCATGGCTAAGGGCCTCTGCATCGTGTCCCAGTCGATGAGAGACATGCCCCATATGCAGGTGGACATTGCCGAGGCACTGCAGAGCATGTCCCAGTTGCGGAGGGACGTGTCCCAGACATGAGGGACATGTCCCGGATGTGGATGGAGATTGCTGAGGCACTGCAGAGTATGGCCACGTCAGAAAGGAGCAACACTATGGTGCAGACTATGTGCAGGCTCTGGGGCTGGGGGAGCTGAATAACGCAGGCCCCTGGAGTTCACTTCAGCTGCCTCTCCATCCCATGGAGCCCCCAGGGCACAACGGGCACCGTCAGGGTGGAGGAGGAGCGGGAGGCCAACTTGGGGCCTGCCACGAAGCAGACGACGGCGGACTCCAGTTCCTCCAATTCCCCCCCACCCCCCCCCACCCCCCCCCCACCCCCCCCCCCCCCCACTTCCTGACATGCCATAACTCAAGGGCCGCTTGCAGAACAGGGTGGCACGGCAACGCCTGTGACATTGGTAAATCGGCATGGGCCCTCCAGATCTAGGCCCTCCAGAGGACCTCCGCCAAGGGCATAAAAGACGATAGGGTGCGAAAAGCAGCTGGCTGCCTCCACCTCTGATGTTCATCCTGGGGACACACCTAGGCATAGCAATAGACCATGAAAGGTTTGAGCCGTTGCGCCAACTTCATGTTTTTAAAAAGGACTACTAAATGACGCCCGCTGGGGAGCCGGTTAATTCCCGGGAGACACTTACATTCAACTCAATCTCGCTAATGAGATGGAAATTGGTCCTAATTGGGGTTAATGATATACACGCAATATTTGGGCATGATCTGGAACTCGCCATTGTGAGCGGCTCGGTTAGATAGCCAACTGATTCATGTTTGGCGCGAATCTCCATTTTGGCCTTTCCCACTATTTAACCGACTGCTGCCTCACAGCGCCGAAGTCCCAGGTTCGATCCCGGCTCTGGGTCGCTGTCTGTGTGGAGTTTGCACATTCTCCCCGTGTCTGCGTGGGTTTCGCCCCCCACTACCCAAAATATGTGCAGGGTGTGTGGATTGGCCACGCTAAATTGCCGCTTAATTGTAAAACAAAATGAATTGGGTACTCTAAATTTAAAAAGAAACATTTCAGTTTGGAACTGATGAAAGAGAAATGGGGCGAAATTCTCTCGGAACTACACCGGCGCCAACGCCCACATGCACAGTGGTTGAAGGCGGTGGTTAGAGGGGAGCTGATATCAATAAGGGCACATAAAGGGGAGCAGGAGAGTAAGGAACGGGAGCGGTTGCTGCAAGAACTTTTGAGGGTGGACAGACAATATGCGGAAGCACCGGAGGAGGGACTGTACAGGGAAAGGCAAAGGCTACATGTAGAATTTGACTTGCTGACTACGGGCACTGCAGAGGCACAATGGAGGAAGGCACAGGGTGTACAGTACGAATATGGGGAGAAGGCGAGCAGGTTGCTGGCACACCAATTGAGGAAAAGGGGAGCAGCGAGGGAAATAGGCGGAGTGAGGGATGGAATGGACGGGGATCTGCATATTTTCGGCTCCATAGAGGGACAGGGCAGGGATGCCCTCTGTCCCCATTATTGTTTGCACTGGCGATTGAGCCCCTGGCGATAGCGTCGAGGGGTTCCAAGAAGTGGGGGGGTGTACTTAGAGGAGGAGAAGAACACCGGGTATCTTTGTATGCGGACGATTTGCTACTATACGTGGCAGACCCGGCGGAGGGGATGCCAGAAATAATGCGGATACTTGGGGAGTTTGGGGATTTTTCAGGGTATAAATTGAACATGGGGAAAAGTGAGTTGTTTGTGGTGCATCCAGGGGAGCAGAGTAGAGAAATAGAGGACCTACCGTTGAGGAAGGTAACAAGGGACTTTCGTTACCTGGGGATCCAGATAGCCAAGAATTGGGGCACATTGCATAGGTTAAATTTAACGATGTTGGTGGAACAAATGGAGGAGGATTTCAAGAGATGGGATATGGTATCCCTGTCACTGGCAGGGAGGGTGCAGGCGGTTAAGATGGTGGTCCTCCCGAGATTCCTCTTTGTGTTTCAGTGCCTCCCGGTGGTGATCACGAAGGCTTTTTTTAAAAGGATTGAAAAGAGCATCATGGGTTTTGTGTGGACCGGGAAGACCCCGAGAGTGAGGAAGGGATTCTTACAGCGTAGCAGGGATAGGGGGGGGGCTGGCACTACCGAGCCTAAATGAGTATTATTGGGCCGCTAATATTTCAATGGTGAGTAAGTGGATGGGAGAGGAGGAGGGAGCGGCGTGGAAGAGATTAGAGAGGGCGTCCTGTAGGGGGACTAGCCTACAGGCTATGGTGACAGCCCCATTGCCGTTCTCACTGAGGAACTACACCACAAGCCCGGTGGTGGTGGCTACACTGAAGATTTGGGGACAGTGGAGACGGCATAGGGGAAAGACTGGAGCCTTGGGGGGGTCCCCGATAAGAAACAACCATAGGTTTGCCCCGGGGGGAATGGATGGGGGATATGGAATGTGGCAAAGAGCAGGAATAACGCAACTGAAAGATCTGTTTGTGGATGGGAAGTTCTCGAGTCTGGGAGCGCTGACCGAGAAATATGGGTTGCCCCAGGGGAATGCATTCAGGTATATGCAACTGAGGGCTTTTGCGAGGGCTTTTGCGAATTCCCGCAGCTCCCGACACAAGAGGTGCAGGACAGAGTGATCTCAAAGACATGGGTGGGGGATGGTAAGGTGTCAGATATATATAGGGAAATGAGGGACGAAGGGGAGACTATGGTAGATGAACTAAAAGGGAAATGGGAAGAAGAGCTGGGGAGGAGATCGAGGAGGGGCTGTGGGCAGATGCCCTAAGCAGGGTAAACTCGTCGTCCTCGTGTGCCAGGCTAAGCCTGATTCAGTTTAAGGTATTACACAGGGCGCATATGACTGGAGCACGGCTCAGTAAATTTTTTGGGGTGGAGGATAGGTGTGCGAGGTGCTCGAGAAGCCCAGCGAATCATACCCATATGTTTAGGTCATGCCCGGCACTACAGGGGTTTTGGATGGGGGTGACAAAGGTGCTTTCAAAAGTAGTGGGGGTCCGGGTCGAACCAAGCTGGGGGTTGGCTATATTTGGCGTTGCACAAGAGCCGGGAGTGCAGGAGGCGAGAGAGGCTGATGTTTTGGCCTTTGCGTCCCTAGTAGCCCGGCGCAGGATATTGTTAATGTGGAAAGAAGCCAAGCCCCCGGGGGTGGAGACCTGGATAAATGACATGGCAGGGTTTATAAAGCTAGAGCGGATTAAGTTCGTTCTAAGGGGGTCGGCTCAAGGGTTCACCAGGCGGTGGCAACCGTTCGTCGAATACCTCGCAGAAAGATAGATGGAATGGAAAAAATAAGGCAGCAGCAGCAGCCCAGGATCGGGGGGGGGGGGGGGAGGAGGAACCAGAAGGACTCTCAGGGTTGTTAATATATACTGTATAATATGTATAGGTCGTTGCGACAGATAATTATATATTGGACTGTTAAATTATATTTTTGGAGAGTGTTACTTGTGATAAGGCAGTTGCCAATTAGGGTTAGTTTTCATTTTTGTTATTTATTATTTATTCATTTTTTGTTTATAAAATAGGTCATTGTTATTTGTGTTGTTATAATATTGTGTAAAGGATGCACAATGTACTGTGTTGGTTGACCAAAAATTTTCAATAAAATATTTTTTTAAAAAACATTACTGAGATGGATACAGCTTCACATCCCACTCCAGCACTCCTACACAAAATCTAGGTTGGCATTTCAATGTAGCGTGGGGGAGTGCTGCATTGTTGGGAGTGCTGTCTTTTGGATGACAGATTGAATCGAGGCCCTGTCTGCCCTCTCAGCTCCCGCAGCCCGCAGATTGAACGGCATTATTTTGAAGAAGAGCAGGGCAGTTATTCCTGGTGTCCTGATCAATATTTATCCCTCAATCGACGTCACAAAATTATCACAGATTATCCAGTCATCATCTCTTTGTTTCTTGTGAGAACTTGCTGTGAACTAATTGGTTGCTTCATTTTATAATAATCTTTATTATCACAAGTAGGCTCACATTAACACTGCAATGAAGTTACTGTGAAAAGCCCCTAGTCACCACGCTCCGGCGCCTGTTTGGGTACACAGAGGGGGAATTCAGAATGTCCAATTCACCTGTCTTTCGGGACTTGTGGGAGGAAACCGGAGCACCCGGAGGAAACCCACACAGACACAGGGAGAATGTGCAATCCATTTACAGGATACGGGCTTCGCTGGTTCGGCCGGCCTTTCTTGTCCATCCCTAATTACCCTTCAGGAGGTGGTGAGGAGCTGCCTGCTTGAACTGGTACAGTCCATGTCATAGAATTATCATAGAATTTACAGTGCAGAAGGAGGCCATTCGGCCCATCGGGTCTGCACCAGCTCTTGGAAAGAGCACCCCACCCAAGGTCAACACCTCCACCCTATCCCCATAACCCAGTAACCCCACCCAACACTAAGGGCAATTTTGGACACTAAGGGCAATTTATCATGGCCAATCCACCTAGCCTGCACATCTTTGGGCTGTGGGAGGAAACCGGAGCACCCGGAGGAAACCCACACAAACACGGAGAGGATGTGCAGACTCCGCACAGACAGTGACCCAAGCCGGAATCGAAGCTGGGACCCTGAAACTGTGAAGCAATTGTGCTATCCACAATGCTACCGTGCTGCCCTATGTGGTGTAGGAACACCCACGGTGCTGTTAGGGAGGGAATTCCAGGATTTTAATCCAGTGACAGCAAAGGAACGGTGATAAATTTCCAAGTTAGGAGGTGAAATTCAGGTCGAGCTGTTCCCGTGCTGCTCTTGTCCTTCTCGATGGCAGTGGTCGTGGGTTTGGAAGGTGCTGTCTCAGGTGACTTGGTGAGTTCCTGCAGTGCAGCTTGTAGATGGTGCTCAATATTGCCACATTTCGACATTATAACTGTAAAAACACTTCAAAATGCACTTTATTAGCTGTAAAGTGCCTTGGGGCATCTTGTGGTCATGGAAGGCACCATTTAAATGTAAGTCTTTGTGTCTTTTCTTTCAAAACCTCAGAGCTTTCCTTTGCAGAACTATCACTGTGGAACCATTCATCACTTAGGACCAAAGGTTGCTACTTGTCAAAATATCTTTGCAGGAATAAAGTGTCACAGTATTCGATTTTAGCATATCTCTGGATTCTTGTAATGTTTGTGTTACCCAACATGTTCAAATATGCTTGTTTACTGAACTGTGACAAAAAAGCTACATATAAACTATTAAAAAATCCCTCCTCGCCCACTTGCTGCTGTTTTAATCATTCAGTAACTCCACAGTCCGAAAGAAACCCTCTGGGCGCGATTCTCCAGAAAGATTTCTAAATGCGGTAGCGAGCGGGGAACTCGCTACTCAACGTTAATTCACCCACTTAACGAGGCCCCCACGGGCTTCTCGCCGCAAATGGAGGCTTGTCAGCTGATTCGGCAGCGCCGCGTTCGCCAGCCCCCCCGCTAACAAGGTCGAGCCGCGTTAAGCTGCACCTGCTCAGCCAACCCCAGCCAGCTCGCAACAATGGCGCCGAGGAGACCAGGCCCAAGACTCGGATGCAGGTCTCGGAGGCCAGTGGACACAGTGGAGACCGGGAGGGTTGTCCTGTTCCCCCGAGGGTCCCGCAGTGTGAGCCACAGGGCAGCCAGAGCTGCCTGGGACGAGGTGGCGGCGGCAGTGAGCTCGGGGAGTGTGACCAGGAGGACTGGCCTCCAGTGCAGGAAGAAGGTCAATGAGCTACACCGGGCAGCACAAGTGAGTAGACACCAACATCTCCGCCCCGCCCCCCCCCCCCCCTCCCCCTGCACCAGCGCAGACACACCCACCTCGGTGGGACATGTTAATGGTCAGGTTTTTGGGGCACAATCTGGTGAGCACCACACAGCTGCTGATGCACATCAGGTGGAGGCAGGAGCCCCCAGGCGAGACAGCAGTCAGAGGTCCCAGCCTAATGCTGAGCATCTGGTACAGGGTGACCCGGAGCTGATGGAGACGTTAGGGTATGGTCAGGACATTCAGAGGGAGATGTCAGTGACACTTCGGGAGGTACATAGTTGCTTGGAGGAGTCCCAGAGGCTATGGGCGCAGGAGATGGTGTCAGCGATGTGTGGCACTGAGGCCAACACTGCCAGGGTGGCGACCGCAGTGGAGAGCCTGGTGCATGTCGGCTGTATTAGTGGAGGTGTCCAAGGGGTCGCGCAGTCGTTGATGGCCATGGCTGAGGGTCTCGGCAGAATGTCCAAATCACTGGGGGATGTCACCCAGTTCCCAGGCCGACCTTGATGAGGTTCGGCAGGGCATGCTCTCAGATGGGAATAGCCGAGGCGTTGCGGAGCTTGTCCCAGTCGCAGGTCAACATTGTGCCATCAGCAAGTGAGCCGGGGCCCTCCAGCCCCAGAGCCCCCAGAGGATACCTGCCAGGGGCACTGAAGGCCACGGGACCTGATAAGCAGCTGGCTGCCTCCACCTCTGATGTACATCCTGGGGGCACACCTAGACGTAGCGGTAGAGCGAGGAGGGCCAAGCACATTGAGGATCATTGAGGGTGCCGGGGGTGGGGGCAAGGTAGGTGGTGAGGAGGATCAGAGAGTAGGGGGCACCATTGGGAGAGTGGAGAATTATATAAGACATTAAACATCCTTGAGCACAACCATTATGATGCCTCTGTCACTTTCTTCTGCAATGTGGTACGACCTCCGAACCCTTGGTGCATCAACGTTCTAGGCAATGACTCCCACATGTTATTTGGCCCGCCCACCCACAAGAATCCACTTGGGTTGTGTGAAATGCTCAATTAACCACGAATGCCAATTCGCTATTCGCGCCAGCCTTCAGCAGCACAGCCAGAGGCCTCAGCAGTCAGTGAGGGTTATGGGTGTTGCGTTAGGTACACTGGTATAACACTGGCTGCAACTGGATGCAGCATAGATCAAAAAGATACTCCAGACCTCGAAGTTAGTTCAATCAGGTTTCTTGAACTAATAGCACAGTTAGCACAGTTCTCTGCGAGTTCGGCTCTCTGCTAACTTAAGTGTGGTCACTCTGTCTGACTGAACCAGACTAGCTCTTAGCCACGTGGTGGGGGTGTGAGATTGTAACAACACCCTTGACTGACTCTCTAGATGTTCATCAGTGGAAAGAGGCGGAGTGTGAGTGCCTCGTGTCTTTTATAGTCAGATCCCACCCCTGAGTGTCCTGCCTGCTTATTGGTCATGTCCTGTTCTCTGTGTCCATTAGCTGCTTGTCTGTATATCATTATGTGTCTGTCCGCATATCATGACAATGGGTAGTCGGTGAAGCAGACGGTCAGGGACACGGGTTGCCTCTGGAATGGATACACATGATCCAGGGGTTGGCATGCTGGTTTCCCACCCATTTCCCCCCCCCCTCCCAGCGCCTCTGCCACTCCCTCCGATGGCAGTCTACCCATGCGGAACTGCCCCAGCCCCATGTGGGTTCCCCCCCCAGCCCCCCACAGCCAAGGGTCCACCTCCCCACCCTCCCTGAGCACGGCAACAATACTCTGCACTCTACCTCGGTACACGAGACCATAAACAAATCCAAATCCAAACATATTTGTTATCTTTGCTTCATCTCCGAATTCTGTTTCTTTATGTCTTTTTGAGTCTGTCTCGCTCTCCCTGATAGTTTTTATCCCTCTTTTTTTAGTCTTCCTTTTAATCTTTTTGGGAAAACGTGATCAGTAATCACTGGGCTGGATCTCCGGCCCGCCAGCCGCGTTTTCCTGGGCGGCGGGCCCTCGCCGGCAGCGGGATTCTCCGCTCCCGCCACCGGCAATGCGATTTCTCATTGCGGCCACCCCACTCTGCCGGGAAACCCACGGGCGTGGGTGCGCTGCCGGCGCTACGGAGAGTCCCGCTGGAGAAGAGCCCGCCCACTGTTCCCCACTCTATTCTCACATCGTCCCTTTTCATGGAATCATAGAATTTACAGTGCAGAAGGAGCCCATTCGGCCCATCGACTCTGCACCGGCTCCTGGAAAGAGCACCCTACTTAAGCCCACACCTCCACCCTATCCTCGTAACCCAGCAACCCCATCTAATCTAAGGGCAATTTATCACGGCCAATCCACCTAACCTGCACATCTTTGGACTGTGGGAGGAAACCGGGGCACCCGGAGGAAACCCACGCACACACGGGGCGAACGTGCAGACTCCGCTCCACACAGACAGTGACCCAAGCAGGAATCGAACCTGGGACCCTGGCGCTGTGAAGCCATAGTGCTAACCACTATGCTACCGTGCGGCCCAAAGGTGGGGCAAGACATTTCCAATTTGTTCCCCTGTGTAGTTCTCCCACCTTTTCAATATCACTTTGCTTCTATTATGTCTCTGTCTCCAGTTCTCTGTCGTCACCTATCCATCTCCTTCTTACTCTATGTAGGTCTTCTTTCATTCTCTTCATGCTAACTCTATGGCCGGAATTCTCTGGCCGCTGGATTCTCTGCTCCCCCGGCAGCGTACCCCCCCCCCCCCCCCCCCCCCCGCAGATTTCCCAGTGGCGTGGGGTATCTTCATTGAAGGCGGCAGTAACAGAGAATCCCGTCAGCAGCGAACGTCGCGCCGCCTCCTGCTGCCGAGAAGCATGCGGCTGGGAGGCCAGGGAATGCCGTCCGATGTGTTTTGTCTTTCTTCTCCCTCTTGCTTTCCCTCTCCCCCTCCACTATTCTTCCCCACTCCTTCCTCTCTCTCCTACCTCTGCCACTCGCCACTCCTCCCTGTCCCAACCTCTCTTTCCCCAACTTGCCTTCCCCTCATACCCTCTCTCTTTTGCTTCTCCTCTTTTCTCCTACACCCCTCTCTAACGCACCCGTTTCCCCCTCTCTCCATCCCTTCTGCAATCAGCACTGCAGCCTCACATTGAGGGTAAAGCATAGATACAGACCATTCAGCCCAACTGGTCTCTGCTTGCATTTGGAAACGTGGAAACACAAAAAAATAGGAGCAGGAGGAGACCATTCGGCCCTTCGAGCCTGCTTCACCATTCATTATGATCATGGCTGATCATCCAACTCAGTAACCTGTTCTCACTTGCCCTGCCCCCCCCCCCCATATCCTTTGATTCCTTCAGCCCCAAGTGCAATATCTAACTGCTTCGTGAGAACATACAATGTTTGGTCTCAACTGCTTTGTTTGGTCATGAATTCCACAGGCTCACCACTCAGGGTGATGAAATTTCCCCTCATCCCTGCCATAAATGATTTACCTCGTTTCATCAAACTGTGACCCATGTTTCTGGACACCCCCATCATCCTTCCTGCATCTACTTCATCTCGTCCTGTTAGAACTTCATAGATTTCTATGAGATTCCCTCCTCATTCTTCGAAACACCAGCGAGGACAATCCTAACCGACTCAATCTCTCTTCATCGGTCAGTCCCGCCATCCCAGGAACCAGCCTGGTAAACCTTCGCTGCACTCCCTCCATAGCGAGAGCATCCTTCCTCAGACAAGGAGACCAAAACTGCTCACTTCAGGTATGGTCTCAGCAAGGCCCTGTTTAATTGCAGCAAGCCACCTCTGCTCCTGTTCTCGAATCCTCTTGCTATGAAGGGCAATATACCATTTCTACTGCCTGCTGCACCTGCATGCTTACTTTCAGCGGCTGGTGTGCAAGGACACCCAGGCCTTATTGCACTTCCCTCTCTCAATCTATAGCCATTTAGATAATAATCTGCCTTCTGGTTTTTGCTACTAAAGTGGATAACCTCGCATTTGTCCACATTATACTGTATCTGCCATTCATTTGCCCACTCACTCAATTTGTCCAAATCACACTGAAGCAACTCTGTATCTCCCTCACAAGTTACCCTCATACCCAGCTTTGTGTTATCTGCAAATTTGGAGACATTACATTTATTTCCTCATCTAAATCATTAATATATATTGTTAATAGCTGGGGTCCTGGCACTAATCCCTGTGGTGCCCCAGGAGGTACTGCCTGCCATTAATGTCCAATCGGGGAGGAAATCTGCCATCCTGGTCGGTCTGGCCGACAAGCGACTCCAGACCCACAGCAATGTGGTTGACTCTTCAATGCCGTCTGAAAGGCCTAGCAAGCCACTCAGTTGTATTCAGCTGCTACAAAAACACGAATAAGAAATGACACCGGACGGACCACCCGGCATCGAACCAGGCACCGGAAACAACAACGGCAAATCCAGCCCTGTCGACCCTGCAAAGTCCTCCTTACTAATGTCTGGGGGCTTGTGCCAAAGTTGGGAGGGCTATCTCAACGATTAGTTAAACAACAGCCTGAGATAGTCATGCTCGCAGAATCATACCTTACAAACAATGTCCCAGACAGCACGATTACCATTCCTGGATATGCCCTGGATATGTCCTGTCTCACCGGCAGGACAGACCCAGCGGAGGTGGCGGCAGAATGGTATACAGTCAGGAAAGAGTTTCCCTGGGCGTCCTCAACACCGAATCTGGACCCCGTGAAGTCTCGTGGTTTCAGGTTAAACATGGGCAAGGATACCTCCTGCTGATTACCACGCACCATCAGCTGAGGAATCAGTACTCCTCCATGTTGAATACCACTTGGAGGAAGATCTGAGGGTGGCAAGGGTGCAGAATATGCTCTGGGTGGGAAACTTCAATGACCATCACCAAGAGTGGCTCGGTAGTACCACTACAGAGCGAGCTGGCTGGGTCCTAAAGGACATAGCTGCTAGACTGGGACTGCAGCAGGTGGTGAGGGAGCCAACAAAAGAGAAAACCATACTTGACCTCATCCTCACCAATCTGCCTGCTGCAGATGGATCTGTCCATGACAGTATCGGTAGGAGTGACCGCCGAACCGTCCTTGTGGAGTCCCCTCCTCACATTGAGGATACCCTCCATCGTGTTGTGTGGCACTAGGGGCTGGTTTAGCACAGGGCTAAATCGCTGGCTTTTAAAGCAGACCAAGGCAGGCCAGCATCACGGTTCAATTCCCGTACCAGCCTCCCCGAACAGGTGCCGGAATGTGGCAACTAGGGGCTTTTCACAGTAACTTCATTGAAGCCTACTTGTGACAATAAGCGATTATTATTATTATTAGTACCACCGTGCTAAATGGGACAGACTTCAAACAGACCTCAAGACTGGGCATCCAGGAGGTGCTGTGGGCCATCAGCAGCAGCAGAATTGTATCCAACCACAATCTGCAACCTCATGGCCTGGCACATCCCCCACTCTACCATTACCACCCAGCCACGGGAGCAATCCTGGTTCAATGAAGAGTGCAGGAGAGCATGCCAGGAGCAACATCAAGCGTACTGAAAAATGAGGTGTCAACCTGGTGAAGCTACAACACAGGACTACTGGTGTGCCAAACAGCCTCAGCAACAAGTAATAGACAAAGCTAAGTGATTCCGCAACAAACGCATCAGATCTAAGCTCTGTAGTCCTGCCACACCCAGCCGTGAATGGTGGTAGACAATTAAACAACTCACTGGAGGAGGAGGCTCCACAAATATCCCATCCGCAACGATGGAGGAGCCCAGCACATAGGCGCAAAACACAAAGCTTCTTCAGCCAGAAGTACTGAGTGGATGATCCATCTCGGTCTCCTCCGGAGGTCCCCAGCATCACAGATGTCAGTCTTCAGCCAATACGATTCACTCCACATCGTATCAGGAAATGGCTGAAGGCACTGGATACTGCAAAGGCTACGGGCCCTGACAATATTTTGGCAATAGTACTTGAAGACTTGTACTCCAGAATTTGACGCGGCCCGAGCCAAGCTGTTCCAGTACAGCTACAACACTGGCATCTATCCGGCAATGTGGAAAATTGTCCAGGTGTGTCCTGTACACAAGAAACAGGACAAATATAATTCAGCCAATTAACACCCTATCAGTCTACTATCCAACATCAGCAAAGTGATGGAAGGGGTCATCAACAGTGTTACCAAGTGACACTTACTCAACAATAACCTGCTCATGGTCGCTCAGTTTGAGTTCTGCCAGGATCACTCAGCTCCTGACCTCATTGCCAAACATGGTTCAAACATGGACAAAAGAGCTGAATGCTCGCGGTTAGGTGAGAGTGACTGCCCTCGACATCTAGGCAGCATTTGACCGAGTATGGCATGAAGAAGCCCTCGCGAAACTGGAGTCAATGGGAATCAGGGGGAAAAGTTCCGCTCCAGGACATCACTGCAGGAGCTCCTCAGAGTAGTGTCCTTGGCACAACCACCTTCAGCTGCTTCATCAATGACCTCCCTTCTGTCATAAGTCAGAAGTGGGGATGTTTGCGAATGACTGCACAATGTTCAGCACCATTCGTGACTCCTCAGATAATAAAGCAGTCCATGTCCAAATGCAGGAAGACCTGGACAATATCCAGGCTTGGGCTGACAAGTGACAAGTTACATTTGTGCCACACAAGTGCCAGGCAATGACCATCTCCTACAAGACAGGATCTAACCATTGTCGCTTGACATTCAATGGGATTACCATCGCTGAATTCCCCACAATCAACAGTCTATGGGGTTACCATTGATCAGAAACTGAACTGGACTAGCCACATTAATACTGTGGCTACCAGAGTAGGTCAAAGGCTCGGAATCCTGTGGTGAGTAACTAACCTCCTGATCCCCCAAAGCCTGTCCACCATCTACAAGGCACAAGTCAGGAGTGTAATGGAATACTGTCCACTTGCCTGGATGAGTGTAGCTCCAACAACACTCAAGAAGCTTGAACCATCCAGGACAAAGCAGCCCCGCTTGAATGCTCCCCCTTCCACAAACATTCAACCCTCCACCACCGACGAACAGTGGCAGCCGTGCGCACCATCTACAAGACGCACTGCAGTAACTCATCACAGTTCCTTCGACAGCACCTTCCAAACCCAAGGCCACTACCATCTAGAAGGACAAGAGCAGCAGATACCTGGGAACCCCACCACCTGGAGGTTCCCCTCCAAGTCACTCACCACCCTGACTTTGAAATATATCACCGCTCCTTTACTGTTGCTGGGGCAACATCCTGGGACTCCTTCCTAACAGCACAGTGGGTGCACCTACACCTCAGGGACAGCAGCGGTTCAAGAAAGCAACGCACACCCACCTTCTGAAGGGCAACTAGGGATGGGCAATAAATGCTGGCCGAACCAGCGACGCCCACATCCCGTAATTGAATTTGAAACATTGTTTTTTGAAAAAGACCTATTTATTCCTCCACTCTATTTTCTGTCTGCCAATCAGTTTTCTATCCATCTTAATATGCCACGCCTAATCCCATGGGTTTTAATTTTACACGCTGACCTCTTAATGGGACTTTGTCGAAAGCCTTCTGAAAGTCCAAATAAACCACATCCATTTGCTCCCCCTCATCAACTCTATTAGTTACATCCTTGAAGAATTGCTGTAGATTTGTTAAATATGATTTCCCTTTCGGAAATCCATGCTGACACTGTCCGATCCAATTTATGCTCCTCAAGAGCTTCCTCCAGCCCTACGTCACTTAACCCGATTATAACATATCAGCCTCCCTGTAGCGCAACAATTACTCACTCAAGTCGAGAAGTGATGAAGTCAATCGAGGCTTTATTAAGCAAGACTTGTTCCCCAGCAGCTCAGTTACAGAATGCGGCTGCTGGGAGAACACGAGCTCTTATACTCCGCCTTCTGGGCGGAGCCAGCAGGCGGCAGATCCAACCAGGACCCGGGACCCGTCAGCCAATAGCCTCTCGGCTTCACAGGTACCGTACTACCCCTAATACATACCACCACACTCCCCTTAAAGGTGCCTTTGCTATCCACTTTGACAACTGCTTGTGGCAGCAAATTCCACATCCTAACTACTCTCCGGCCAAAGGAATTTTTCCTGAATTCCCTACTGGATCTATTTGTGATTGTTGCATATTTATATTGAGCTTTGGAGCCCTCCACAAGTGAAAACATGCAGTTTCTTGGTTTGTGAATGTAAATCCACAAGGGGTTAGATTGACCCTGCTCAAACTGTCTTCAATGCCCTATTCTCAGAAGGAGCGACCATTCTATCTCTCTCAGTTGAGTCTGGCTACAAGTCAAGGGATCAAAGGTGAAAGGGCAATGCTTCACCCCACTGTGCCTCCCAGATCTCTTTAAATCAAGCCTTAATGGATTATTATCAGTGCGAATAGCAAGCTACAACAAATTCTTCGCTTGCAATGAATAATAACTGTCTTGCTTAATGAGCTGATTATATATTGTGCAAGAGTTTTATACGTGCTTCCAATCTCAATTTCAAATAATAGCATTATAATGAGAATAAAAATGAAGGGGATAAAATATATTTTTGCTCTGACTGTTTGGCTCTATATTATTTTATCATCTGCTTTTCAGCATCTGTTCTGCGTATCTTGTGCATGCCACCATGGAAATGCCATGACCGGCATGTTGGGTGCCCCAAATGCACTTTCTGTGACATTGACCATGCAGGTGAAGTCCGAAGTGGAGGCAGCCAGGATCCCACCCCCAGCTGAAAGGACCATGAGTGTTGTACAGTCTCGCTCCAGGCAAACAAACAGGGACAACAGAGAGAAACTAAGTCGCTGGTTGGGGAGTCTAGGAATAGGGAGTATGGACTATAAAGAAGCCCGCTTCTCAGGGATGGAGTTACAAAACACTTTGACACAAAAAGTATGAAAGAAGTTCAGAACTGCCCTCTACAGCTCCACCTAACCTGCAGATCTTTGGACACTGAGGGGCAATTTTGGCATGGCCAATCCACCTAACCTGCTTTCGATCGTGGGAGGAAATGGAGGGAACCCACGCAGACACGGGGAGAAAATTATGTTACCATTATATAGTTATATAGAACGTTGGTTCGGCCACATTTGGAATACTGTGTCCAATTCTGGTCACCGCCCGACACCAGAAGGACATGGAGGCTTTGGAGAGAGTACAGAAAAGGTTTACCAGGATGTTGCCTGGTATGAAGGGTATTAGCTATGAGGAGAGATTGAATAAACTGGGATTGTTCTCCCTAGAGAGACGGAGGCTGAGAGGCGACCTGATAGAAGTTTATAAAATCATTAGGGGTATAGATAGGGTGAACAGTTGGAGGCTTTTTCCCAGGGCGGAAATGACAATTACAAGGGGGCACATGTTCAAGGTGAGGGGGGATATGTTCAGTGGAGATGTGCGGGTGAAGTTTTTTACATAGAGGGTGGTGGTGGCCTGGAATGCACTGCCAAGTGAGGCGGTTGAGGTGAGCCATCTTTAAGACTTATCTGGATAGGCACATGAACCGACGGAGTATAGAAGGATATCGGAGGTTAGTCTAGATAGGACACGTGATCGGCGCAGGCTTGGAGGGCCGAAGGGCCTGTTCCTGTGCTGTATTGTTCGTTGTTCTTTGAAAGTGAAAACGCCACACAGTCACCCGAGGCCTGAATTGAACCCAGGGCCCTGGCGCTGTGAGTCAGTAGTGCTAACCACAGTGCCGCCCATGGTGCCATTGATGGCAGATTAGTTTTGAGGGACTGAATAACTTCCTCCTATATCCCTCCATTTCTGTGTTCCTCGAGGCTTCCGTTCATAGGGTGCGTGGTTACGGCCTATCTTCATGGAGCGATAAGAGTGACCCTGTAATAACAGCAGAAAGGACTCAGTAGGATGCGACATAGTTGCCCACCCCAGTCTCATCTGACAGGGGTAAGAGCTACAAATGGCCTTTTAAAAGCACCGCGAATAATAAGCTCACAAGTGTCTGAATTAAACTAGAAGGCTTACTCATGATGGAGTTTCTTTCCACAGGTATCCACAGACTATTTGGCTATAAAGGGCATCACCGTGATGACTAATCCTGCCCGATCCTGCACACATATCCACGAAATTCTAAACTCAAATTACGGATACCAATCATGAATGATACTCAATGGTTCTTTCAGGGACTTCACACCTCCACCTATACCCTGCGGCACTGAGGCCAATTAGAGCACTTGTCTCTTCACTGACGAGCTGTGGCTCTGTGGCTAGCACTCTCATCTCGTTGTCAGAAGATTGTAGGTTCAGGTCCTGCACTCCAGGCTGAAGTTTCATTGTTCTGCTGCCTATCGATTCAGATGTTAAGCGCTTTCTCTCTTGGCTGTATGTGAAAGATCCCATGACGTTATTTTGACGATGAGCAGGAGAGTTCTTCTTCCTGTCCTGTTTAATAGTTATTCCTCAAGCACTACCACGAAAACAAGCGATCACATTGTTGGTTGTGGGACCTGAACAGTACACAGGTTTGGCTGCCAACGTTTTAACAGTACTTCGAAATGAAATCATCCTCTGTGAAATGCTTTGGAGTGTCGTGAGGTTGCCAAAGGCGCTATATAAATGCAGGTCTTTCTTTCGCCCAGATAGGTGTGCTAATAATTGCTGTCAGCATCTAAAATAGGTAACTCGCACTCCAGGTGTCAGCATTTGTTTGATTCTGAGCTGATTACGAATAGATTAGATCCTTTAAGCCGCGTGCTGCGGATTAGAATTTGTACAAAATGGATATTAATATTGGGGGCTGGTGGGGAGGGATCAGCATCATCTAGCTTTTTTTTTCAATGTATTTACTCTCCCACAGCCGCCTTCTGTTGCCTTCCAGCTCGGGCTGATTGCAAAGTTCGTCAGGCCACCTGAACCTCTTACTATGAATTTTGTGTTAATTTGTGAAGATTCAACTCCCCCACCTGGCTCCATATTTAGTTCACACCATTCAGGTGATGCCCCTTTCTGTTTTAAATCGAGCATCATCGTCCTTCTCCTCAAAAGAACAAGGAATTTTCATCTTTTATGTCATTGTTTCACATTTGACATAATTCCATTGAACTTGCATTACCTGCGTTTTTATTTTTGTAATAATCTTTATTGTCACAAGTAGGCTTACATTAACACTGCAATGAAGTTACTGTGAAAATCCCCTAGTCACCACATTCCAGCGCCTGTTTGGGTACACAGGGGGAGAATTCAGAATGTCCAATTCACCTAACAGCACGTCTTTCGGGACTTGTGGGAGGAAACCGGAGCACCCGGAGGAAACCCACACAGACACGGGGAGAACGTGCAGACTCCGTACAGACAGTGTCCCAAGCGGGGAATCGAACCAGGGACTGTGCTACCGTGCTGGTCATTTGCAAGGCTTTTTGAATTTTGCTTATGAATTTCAGAGTGCATAGCTAATATCACTGTGATCAACATTTATTGAGCAAAGACGGAATCCGAGTGCTATCTTATCGTGATCATTGCTTTATCCTATAAACAAAAGCTTGTATATAATTGAACCAACATTACACTCGAATAATAACTCTCAAAAATAACCTGACACCCACCACCCCAACACCACCCCGCAGTCTGTGCAAACTACCGCCCTATTTTCAGCCTCTCATTCCTCCTCAATGTACTTCCTTCCCGGAAACTTTGGCTGGAATTCTCTGGCCATTCGCTGGCGGCGGGAATCTCTGGTCCTGCCAACAATGCACTCCCGCTTGGGGGTTTCCCAGCGGTGTGGGTTGGCTTCCATGGGAATTCCCATTGACAGCAGAGGGAGCAGAGATTCCCGCTGGCAGCAAACGGCGTGCCCCCTCCCCCTGCCGGGAAACAGATAGCCGGGGGGGGGGGAGTGGGGGGGGGGGGGGCGGAGGATCTTGCCCCTCATGTGGAATCCCTCCAATCAGGTTTGGTCCCCTGCTACAGCTCTGAAACAGTTAACAAAGTGGCAAAAGACATCCTGTGCAACTGTGACAAAGGAAAAATTTCCTTTCTCATCTTCCGCGACTTGTCCGGAATCTTTGGCACACCATCCCTCTCCAACGCACCTCGACCTTCGTCCAGCTGGGGGGCACTGCTCTCACCTCATTCCATTCTTATCTATCCAATCGTAGCCAGAGAATGACTTGCAATGTCTTCTCCTTCCACTCCCACACAATTACCTCTGTCGTTCCGCATGGCTCTACACTCGACCTCCTCCTATGCCCATCTACATTTTTAAAAATTCATTTATAGGATGTGGGCATCGCCAGTATCCATTGCCCATTCCTGCATCTTGCCCTTTGGCGACATCATTCAAAAACAGTGTTGGTTTTCATATGTACGCTGACGGCACCCAGCTTGACCACACCAGCACCTCTCTCCGTTCCTCCAAAACGTCAGACTGCTTCTCCAGCATCCAGCACTGGATGAGCAGAAATGTCCTTGTATTTAGAATTGGGAAGGCGAAAGCCATTGTTTTCGGTCCCTGCTCCAAACTCAATTCCCAGCTACCGTCTCCACCTCTCTCTCCGGCAAAATCAGCTTATTCGTAACTTTGGTGTCGTATTTGATCCGAAGCCTGAGCTCCCGACCACATATTCGCTCCATTGCTAAGGCTCCCACTTCCAGCTCCATGGCATCACCCAATTTCAGCCGTCTGCCGTTGAATTCTTCACCCATACCATCGCTACCTCAAGACTTGACTCTTCCAATGCATTCCTGGCTGTTCTCCCACATTCTACCCTCCATAAACTTGAGCTCACCCAAAACTCTACTGCCCATTTCATATCTCGTGCCAAGCCTCATTCGACCCATCGAGTCTGCACCGGCCCTTGGAAAGAGCACCCAGCCCAAACCCACCTCTCCACCCTATCCCCGTAACCCAGTAACCTCATCTAACCTTTTGAACGCTAACTGCAATTTAGCATGGCTAATCCACCTAACCCGCACATCTTTGGACTGTGGCAGGAAACCAGAGCACCCGGAGGAAACCCACGCAGACACCGGGAGAAAGTGCGAACTCCACACAGTCACCCGAGGTCGGAATTGAACCTGGGATCATGGAGCTGTGAGGCAGCAGTGCTAACCACTGTTCCACCATGCCGCCCTGTGAAAGAATAAAAACAATTCTAGCTTCCAGCACATCTCCCTTTTCATTTCTCCACCATTGAGGGCAGTACCTTCAGCTGCCTGAATCCTGAGCTTTAACATTTCCACCCTAAACTTCTATATCTTTTACCTCTCTCTTTTCAGACACTCAGTAAAACTACCTCTTTGACCAAGTGTGGTAAACCACTGTTAGTGTATTATATGTATTGTGGTAAACTGTTACTGTACTACATGTATTGTGGTAAACCACTGCCTGATGACTCCGCCCGTGGCTCCTCCCCTCGGGCTCGGTCTAAAGGTGGCTGACCTCCGGCCCTGCCCCAGTTCGGGATCAGTGGCCAGGAGGCTTTCTGTTTAGCTTATTAAAGCCACAGTTTCGTTCACTACTCATCTTGTGTTAATTGATGGCACATCACCAAGCTTTTGATTACTTTTTCGAATGCCTCCTTATGGAGCTTGAATCATGCTCCTGTGAAGATCTGTGGAAGGTTCTGCTACAGTAGAGGAGCTCAGTAAATCTGTGTTTCTGTTGTCATTTGGTATGCTCACAATTAATAGTTAGAAAAATGTTTATATCATGGAAAGAAAATGGCTTTTGATCCCATTCTTTATCATTTAAGCGGTTGCTGGAGTCCTGATTTGGCTGAAATTTCAAAATGCTTCCACTTTGATAAAGACAAGACTGAGCATTTTCTTTTAGTGTCCTTGATTCCACCCCCTCACCATCTGCATTTCCTTTTCTCCCTTCCGTCTTTCTTGGAAGTTACAGTTCCTTTCTGAGTGCTGGTTGCATCTGCTGTTGACGACAATTTGGCAAATTTCATTCTCTAAAGGATATTGGTGAGCCAGATGGGCCTTTATGACAATCAGATCGTTATATGGTTACTATTACTGATACTAACTTTCCCGCACTTCATTGAAAATGTAAGCTCCCCAGCTGCTGTGGTGGATTTCGAATTGAATGCCATTCCTCTCACATTCTCAATCGACAACAATGTGCTTCAATTTCTGGACGTAGAAACAAACACCAGCGGTTTTCCATCTTACAGTGAGAGTCTCAAACAGTTGCTAGGCTTGCTATTTTGCTTATGTGACCGCACTGTGACTCCGCGCGAGCTCTGCACAGTACGAACTGCAGCAACTCATCGTTGCTTCTTGAAAAGCAATTCTCAAAGAAGCGACCTCTGCCCCCTAGAAGGACATCCCCAAAATCATCTCCACATTCCCCTTGGAGGCAGACGCTATCCTGACTGGAACTATACAGCCATTCTTCCATCCAGTTCGCTGGGACAACAGCCGACATCTCCCTATCCTCACAGCACTGAGGAAGTAACATCACCATCTGGGCTGCAACGGTTTGAGTAAGTCTTCATGTGGCCCTGTCAGCAACATCGCTATCCCAGTAGGAATTAAATAAATGCAAAGGGATCAACACTGGTTTGGGGCATGTCATTTTATTCGGACATTACCAAGATGGTGGTTTGCCACTAGCATGCACTTCTGACCCGCCATATTCGAGATGTTGGAGACCCATTCAGTAGCTGAGAAGAGGACACTGCAAAGATGAATTTTTAACTAGTAACTTTAAGTACCTCCATCAAAATCTGAACTAGGAATCCCCAGTGAGCAGAAAGTAGAATCATAGCATCACTCTGATACAGAAGAAGGCCATTCAGCCCATCACCTCCTTGCTGTCTCTTTGTAGGTCAATCCAGCCAGTCCCAATCACCACTCTATCCCCATAGTCATCCTAGTTTACCTCACTGAAATGTCCATCTAATTTCTTTTTCAAATCATTGATCATCTCTGCTTCAACCAGCCTTTTAGCCAGTGATTTTCAAACGCAGTGCGCAGGGCTGGTAGTGCCAGTATTATAGGAGTAAATGTGTGAGTGTCTAGTTGGGTTTGAGGAGCACAAATGGCAATAGAATGTGGAGTCAATGTAATAATGAGGGCTTATAACAACAATAATTTTTGTTGTCACAAGTAGGCGTACATTAACCCTGCAATGAAGTTACTGTGAAAAGCCCCTGGTCATCACATTCCGGCGCCTGTTCGGGTACACAGAGGGAGAATTCAGAATGTCCAATTCACCTAACAAGCACGTCTTTCAGGACTTGTGGGAGGAAACCGGAGCACCCGGAGGAAACCGACACAGACATGGGGAGACTCCGCACAGACAGTGACCCAAGCCAGAATCGAACCTGGGACCCTGGCGCTGTGAAGCAATATTGCCAACCACTCTGCTGTGCTACGGCTTCAAGAGCAAACGACATGACCGTGTGAATTGATGCAGCTTACAGCACTGAATTGGGTTTGAAAAACAATGAAGAAAAGATTTTCTGCTTTCTTTGAAAAGTAACTACATTTTCCATTAGATTTTTAGCAATGTTTAACCGAGGCATTTTCCAGGGTCACCCCAGGCTGCCAGGACGTCTCGTAGGAGACGTTGGATACCCGCTGAGGTTTTGGCTGATGACGCCTGTGCGGAGGCCTAAGACCGAGGCGGAATCACGTTACAACGAGGCTCACAGTGCCCCACGGACTGTGATTGAGTGGAGTATCGGCTGACTAAAAATGCACTTCCCCCTATCTCAACAGGTCCAGTGGCGTTCCATCAGTACAGTCCCCAGAGGATCCCCGCATTATTGTAATGTGCTGTGCCTTCCACAACGTAGCGCAGCAGCGTGTCGCGAGCTTGTGGAGGACCAGGAGGAGCAGAATGTTTCATTTGATGGAGGATGTCCAGGGCGGAGTGGAGAGAGATCCTGAGCAGAACCAGGAGGATGGAGGACAAGCAACGGCAAATGTTCACATGGGCAGGAGGACCAGGGCTGCCTTCATCTCTTCCACAGTCAGAACATCTTGTTGTCTGGCAGCTCTACAACACCCCACCACCCCCGCTAAAGACTTTGTGACCACATCCCAGGACCTAGAGGGACCCGGCCAATGTAAGGGTGGCACCGGTGTAGCTACATCACCCAGTTCTGCCCGCTGCCCTGAGATGCTCCAGTGTCATTAAGAGCTGGAGATCATCCGAGTCTCCTAGTTGGAAGGCCCCGGGATGGGCTCCTGCGCTTCCTCCTCCCTTGGGGCACTCATGGGCCCTTGGATTACTCCAATTGGAGAGAGGGGCAGCTAGAATGAGTTCCATGAGCCTCAACACCATGTGGCACTGCCAGTCCTGGCAGCCCGCTATTGTCTGCACCATGGTGTCGAAGTCCTCAGCAATGATCCTCAGAGACTGAGCCATGCCTTGGAGTTCACCAGTCTTGGCTCTGACATCTTGACCCAGATTTTCCACAGCGGTCGCCACCCAAGCCGTGTTGGCCTGGGTGCCACACAATGCCGGAGTCATCTCCTGTGACTGAAGGCTCTGAGACTCCTCCAATCAGCCTTGCAGTTGCAGGAATGTTGCTGGCACCCCCGCCTGTTATTTCTGGCTTTACCTTTGCATCTTAAGCAGCTGAGGGGCAAATGTGTTCAGAGGCACGGCACCTGGCTGGGGCTCAGCTGTATCCTGGGATCCAGCAGACCTCCAAGTGCCCAATCCCTGGGATCCACCTGATGTGCATCAGAAGCAGTGCGGTGCTTCTGAAAGTGACCCAGAAGCCTGCCAGCTGGATTCACGCACCGAGGTGATGGTCTCTGCGATGGTGGATGGTATGGGTGATAGATGTGACGCGTCGTTGATGTCATCCTTGGAGATTGCCTCCAAGGTGCTGTCGAGGGTTGACCCTGCTGGTGGATGATCCGGGCTCATCGGTTAATGTTCCAGCCAGGCAAGGCACATGATTTTAGTAATTGGCAAGATCAAGGGTTTGGTCACTTAAATACTCACTTGAGACAGGTCATCTGGATGAAGATGCAGTGGGTGCTCACTCCTCTGTTGCAAGCCAACTTCATTGTCAGTGCAGACCCGCTCCTGGTCTTCCCCTGTGAGCTCCTTCGCCCTTTCTTTGAATGGAATCAAAATCCTCAAGTCGGGCAAACCCCTGCCCATCTTCTCCCTGTTATGCACTATCGTCTCCTGCTGGTACACAAAAGGGGATATTGTGTGCCTGGTGGGAAACTGGCATGTTTGGGCAACATACCTAGGCTGGCAGGGGTTCTGATGAGTAGTGTTGTAGGGGGTTGAGGATGATGTGGAGAGCTTGGGTGCTGTGAAACTGAGAATAGGTGGCATGTGGGTTCAAGGTGACATTCTGGGGGTAACAGAAGTGTCCAATGACAATGGTAGAAGATACTGACCCTTGTATATCGCAGGAGGTCCTTCACCTTTAGACGACATTGGACTCCTGTCCTCCAGCTCATGCTGCTCGCACTGATCACTGCTGTACCGCCTTCTGGGCGGGATTCGTCACATTGCTGGAGAGCCTACTGCCAACCCGTGGGTCGATCGTTTCCCACCTCTCCTCCATCGCATCCAAAAGTCTTGTTAGAGCCCCTTCCAAAAATCTTGGAGCTGGTTTGCAAACGGCCATCCTCCTGGCTTGAATGAGATCAAGTGCTGTTCAAATGCAGTGCCCCTTGATTGACGTGCTCGGATCACCCCCACGATGGGCAAATTAGATGCACTCCACCTCAGGTGCTGCATTTTTCACGTGGAAAAAAAAACATTTTTCAAAGTGCCTAAAGATCACGGGTGGGATTCGCTAATAATGGGGCTACGTCCCCACGCCAGCGTGAAAACCGGCGCCAACGACTCCAGCGCCAACGGCCCCTGAATGTGAGGAATTCTCCCCTTCCTAGGGGGGCTAGGTTGCCGCCGGAGTGGTCCCCGCAGCTCCAGCCAGCGCCGAAATGCCCGCGCGAGTCCATACATACGCGGGGGTTCCCTTCTCCGCGCCGGCCCCCGGGCAACATGGCGGAGGCCTACAGGGGCCTGGCGCGGAGTAAGTAGGCCCGCACAGAACCAGCCCGCCTGTCGATCGGTAGGCCCCGATCGCGGGCCAGGCCACCGTGGACCCCCCCACCCCCACTCTGGGTTCGGATTCCCCCGCATCCCTCCAGGACGGCCCCCGCAGACTCCCCTTCCAGAGTAATCCACGCCGGCGGGACTCGGCCAAACTCGCCGGCCACTCGGCCCATCGGGGCCCGGAGAATCGCCGGGGGGGGGGGGGGGGCAGTGGCCGCTGTCAACGGTCCCCGACTGGCGTAGCGGCGATCCAGCGGGCGCCTGGAAATCGGCGCCGGGGAATGGGAAAGGCCCCGCCACCCCCCGGGGATTCTCCGACCTGCCGCCGTGTCGGAGAACCCCGGCCCACATTCTGGATCGCACCACCAGGGGCGCCAGAATTCGCACCAAGTTTCACACCGGAAATGACACTTTGGCATTTTGCAGGGAAATTGCACCCGCAATAAGAGTTCAATATGACCTTTCTTTACGGAGTTTTAACGTTTGTTTGTGAATTAAGCATTCAAATCACAGTCAGACTTGACTTGATTTCCACCCCATGTGTAACATCACCTGGTCAGGTTATCATATCTGTGCATACGACATCCTGTATTGCGTGGCACGTTCATCACAGATCGTAATTAATTGAGTGCGGGTTATTATTGTATTGAACCCAGGACATTTTGATTAAAATGTTGCCACAGTAGAATAAATTTGGGTTTTAAAAAAATGTTTAATGTGATTGCAAGAGAAAAGGACTTTGCAGTGACTGCTTTTGTAATTCTGGGGCTGCCAATTAAGCAATTAAATGGACATTTGATGGCATTATACGAGTAAATGCGTGAGAAGATTATTGAATTAACCTGAAATGACATTGTGTTCCTATCATCCATCAGTGGATAAAGGCCATCTGGAAGTGTCATTGGATTTTGCTATTTGAACAGAATGATTGCAGCATTTACAAAGTTCTCCAAAGTGAGCAAGTGTATTGCCCAGTGTGGTACCGAATCCCTGGCACTGCATTTGGAGCTCCTGGAGGACTGGGAGCAACAGAGAATTTCAGGAGGTTGTATGCCAGAGGGGTGCCGGGCATCGCGTGAGGAAGTACAATATTAAACAGCCTGCTTGATGCACTGCGGCAGCTCGCCAAGTGCGCCTTCAACAGCGCCTTCCAAAACCGTGACCTCTGCCACCTAGACAGACCAGGGCACCCGCCACATGGGAACACCACCTGCAACTCCCCCTCCACCCCCCGCCCCCCCACCACCCCACGCCATCATGACTTGGAGCTGTTGGAGCCGTATCGCCGTTCCTTCGCTGGCTTAAACTTCTGGAACTCCCTCCCTAACTGCAGCAGTGTAGGAGTACCTGCACCACGTGGCCTGCAGCAGTTCAAGATGGCAGCTCCCCCACCACCTTCTCAAGGGGCAAGGGGCACTCCAAGTGTGTAATTTGATGACATTTTCAGTTTCCGGTTTAGCTCAGTGGGCTAGACAGCTGGTTTGCAGTGCAGAACAAGGCCAGCAACGCGTGTTCAATTCTCATACCGGCCTCCCCGAACAGGCACCAGAATGTGGCAACTAGGGGCTTTTCACAGTAATTTCGTACTTGTGACAATAAAAGATTATTATTTTAAGATAAAGATAGATAGTTTTTTGAAGAATAAAGGGATTAAGGGTTATGGTGTTCGGGCCGGAAAGTGGAGCTGAGTCCACAAAAGATCAGCCATGATCTCATTGAATGGCGGAGCAGGCTCGAGGGGCCAGATGGCCTACTCCTGCTCCTAGTTCTTATGTTCTTATGACATTTAGTGTTGGGGGACCACAGAAGGAACAGGCAGAATGGAGTCTAAACATTCAAAGGTCGTACCTTATTTTCCTGATGCCTCCCTGGATTTGCTGCTGGGGTTTCCAAGGTCCTTCTGGCAGATAATCTTCCCGACTGAAGAGACGAGGTAACTTCCATGAAACAAAGCTGGAGGTTGCACCTAAGACCAGCAGCAGGAACGTGGAGCCAAGCTCATGGATTTAATGCCGGAAATAGCTTATTGATCTGGGAAGTACAGGAAACGTGGGCGCAGTGTCATGTTCAGCTGAGCACTGATGTGAGCATCATTGCAACTCCCTCACTTCAGCATTGTCACTTACCCTCACACTGCATGGTGGCACAGTGGTTAGCACTGCTGGCCCGCAGCTCCAGAGTCCCGGGTTTGCATCCGGCCTTGGTTGACTGTCCGTGTGGAGATTGCACTTTCTCCCCGTGTGTGCGTGGGTTTCCTCCGGGTGCTCCGGTTTCCTCCCACAGTCCAAAGATGTGCAGGTTAGGTGGATTGGCCATGATAAATTGTCCTCAGTGTCCAAAAGGGTTAGGGGGGGTTACTGGGTTACGGGGATAGGGTGGAGGTGTGGGCATAAGTAGGGTGCTCTTTCCAAAGGACTGGTGCAGACCCGATGGGCCGAATGGCCTCCTTCTGCACTGTAAATTCTATGATGCGAACATACGAATCGGAGCAGGAAGAGGCCATTTGGCCCCTCAAGCCTGGTCCGTTATTCAACAAGATCAATGCTGATCTGATTGTGGCTTCAACACCACATTCCTCCTACCCCGCGATGGCCTTTGATCCCCTTGTTAGCCAAGAATTTCCGACCTCCACCTTAAAAATAGTTAATGACCCTGCTTCCACCGCTCTCTGGGGAAGAAATTTCCAAAGATTCACGACCCTCACCTCCATCTGGGGCTGTTTAGCACAGGGCTAAAGAGCTGGCTTTGAAAGCAGACCAAGGCAGGCCAGCAGCCTGGTTCAGTTCCCGTACTAGCCTCCCTGAACAGGCGCCATAATGTGACGACTGGGGGCTTTTCACAGTAACTTCATTTGAAGCCTACTTGTGACAATAAGCGATTTTCATTTTCATTCATTCTTAAATGGGAGGCGCCTTATTTTGAAACCGTTCTCCACCCGCCCATCTCTTCACCACATGCCATGACCCTCACTTGCCAGCCTCTCCTTTCCCCCTTGCAAGTGGAGAGTGTGAAGAAGAGAATACGAGGCAGAGACAGAGAGCCAGCGATGATCCTCGCTCTCTCTCTCTCAACGGACAGCTGCCGAGGACATCAGTGGAGTCTCAGCCTCACTGCCGATTGGAGATAGAGAGATGAGGATCCAGGCACAGAGAGGTTGAGGGCAGGTGACAGCCACTGGGTGCTGTTACGCATCAGGATTTGGGTGAATGCGCCACTGCACGCACCATCCTGACCTTAGAGGTCTTTAAAACTTGTGACCTTAATACTACCATATTGCTGTAAAAACCCACCTCGTTCACTAATGGGCGACACGGTAGCACAGTGGTTAGCACTGTTCCTTCACGGCGCCAAAGACCGGGTTTGATTCCCGGCTTGGGATTCCCTTTCTGTGCGGAGGCTGCACTTTCTCCCCGTGTCTGCGTGGGTTTCCTCCGGGTGCTCCGGTTTCCTCCCACAAGTCCCAAAAGATGTGCTTGTTCGGTGAATTGGACATTCTGAATTCTCCCTCAGTGTACCCGAACAGGCGGCGGAATGTGACGATTAGGGGCATTACACGGTAACTTCATTGCAGTGTTAATGTACGCCTACTTGTGACACTAATAAAGATGATTATTATTATTGCCCAGTAGGGAAGGAAATTTTTATTAGTGTCACAAGTAGGCTTATATTAACACTGCAATGAAGTTCTGCTGTCCTTGTCCATCTTTCCCAGAATTCCTGGTTTAATCCCTCCAATCAGATTACTCCCCTGTGCCATAGTGCCAAGATGGCTCTCATACGAGTCACAAATGTGACTGTGACAAGGGTAAACCTTTCCTCCTCCACCTGTCCATAACCTTGCCACAGTTGTCCCTCAACAATCCTCCACTGGCGTGCGGCTAGGCAGGGCTACTGTCACCTGGTTCCAAATCCCAGCCAGAGAATCACTTGCAATGATTGTTGGGGGTGGTTTAGCACAGGGCTAAAGAGCTGGCTTTTAAAGCAGGCCAAGGCAGGCCAGCAGCGCGGGTTCAATTCCCGTACCAGCCTCCCCGAACAGGCGCCGGAATGTGGCGACTAGGGGCTTTTCACAGTAACTTCATTTGAAGCCTACTTGGGACAATAAGTGATTTTCATTTCATTTCATTCTTTCTGCTCCTGCACCGTTACCTCCCATGCCCCTCTCGGATCTATCCATGCTCCCTCCTATTTCTCATCGACATGCTGCCCCTCAGTAACATCACCCAAAAACGCAGCACCAGGTTCCACAGGTACACTCAAGAAGCCCAGTTCTACCTGAAACGCTGCCCATCTCAACCTCTTCACAATAATTGGTGTGACTGTTTGTCTGACATCTACTGGATGAATAGACGTTTCCTGCCATTGGACGTTGGGATGGCTGAAACCATTGTCTTCAGTCGATGAGACAAACTATGTTTTCTAGTTAGTGACTCTATCCCTCTTCCAAGTATCTGCCTGAGCCCCACCCAGTCTGTTCACAACCTCAGTGTCATATTTGTCCTCGAGATGAGCTTCCTATACACATCCTCGGTGTTACTATAACTGCCTATTTCCACCTCCGTAACTGCTGATTAACTCCTCATCCATTCCTTTGTCACTCCAGATTTGACTATTCCAATGCACTCCTGGTCAGCCTCCCATGTTCTACCCTCTGTGTACTTGAGATCGCTCACCGCTGCTGTTTGTCTCCCAACTCACACCAAGTCTCATTCACCTATCACCCCAGTGAACCAGTGTGAGCAAAGCCTCGATTTTAAAATTCTCATCCTGGCTTTCAAACCCTGGACCTACCCCTCCCTATTGTACTCTCCTCCAGTCTCCCCGACCTCGATGATCTCTGTGCTTTCCCAATTTTGGCTCCTTGAGAATTCCTGATGTTAATCACTCCACTATTGGTGGTCATGCCTCGGTCCTAAACTCTGGAATTCCCTCCCTAATCCCATCAATCTTCCGATCTCTCTCTCTCTCTTCCTTTAAAATGCTTCTTTAAACAAACGTTTGGTGACTTGTCCTAAGATCTCCTTAAGCGACTCAGTGTCAAATGTTTCTGTGAAGCACCTTGCGATGTCTCACTGTATTGCAATAGCTGTATAAATGCAATTCATTGTTCTTCTGTAACTGAGTTCAGCTGGGGTAGTGATAGGGGCACTACAATTGGTGTTGATATCCCTGAGCTCGGATGCAAACAGATATGTTACTACCTGACTAACATGCAATGATACCGCCGAGTAGGGCAGCACGGTGGCGCAGTGGTTAGCACGGCTGTCTCATGACGCCGAGATCCCAGGTTCGATCCTAGCTCTGGGTCACTGTTCATGTGGAGTTTACACATTCTCCCCGACTTTGCGTGGGTTTTGCCCCCACAACCCAAAGATGTGCAGGGCAGGTGGATTGGCCACGCTAAATTGCCCCTTAATTGGAAGAAATGATTGGGCACTCTAAATTTATTTTTAAAATTGATACCGCCGAGAAATGGTATGTGTTCATTAATGACACTCCATGAGGGCGGCACGGTAGCACAGTGGTTAGCACTGTTGCTTCATAGCGCCAGGGTCCCAGGTTCGATTCCCGCTTGGGTCACTGTCTGTGTGGGGTCTGCAAGTTCTCCCCGTGTCTGCGTGGGTTTTCCTCCGGGTGCTCCGGTTTCCTCCCACAAGACCCGAAAGACCTGCTTGTTAGGTGAATTGGACATTCTGAATTCTCCCTCTGTGTACCCGAACAGATGCTGGAATGTGTGAGACTAGGGGCTTTTCACAGTAACCTTGTTGCAGTGTTAATAATATCATAATAATAATAATAACAATAATTGTTTATTGTATTATTATTATTATTTCACAGTAACTCCATTGCAGGAAGCTTACTTGTGCCAATAATAAAGATTATATTATAACTACAAGTTGTCATAAACTATAGGTGTCTTGTTAACTTGCCCAGATATTCAGTAATCTCTTCTCCCTATTGTGTTGTCAAATTTTTCAATCCCTATTGACGAACCGAAGAATAGATGTGATGCAAGGGACTTTTGAGATTGTTACGATCCCAGCTGATGTTACGACTGGACAATCAGGTCCCAGAATGGAACCCTGGCACAATGGACCGTAACTTTTCTGTTTTGTTTGGAGACATGGATGAACGGGTACAGGACTGCCAATAAACTTTGAAGAGAAAGATAAAACATTTATTGAACTATAATATAATACTCCTTCACTCCACCCATATTTTCCACAGATGAATACCAATTGTTAAGGATAATACAAGTTACAAAGTATATCTTACGCTATAGGATTCTCGGTAAGTACACAGTCCATGTAAACCAACAGGCCAACTGTGGTCAGCCACACCCCACTCTGAAACCAAAATAGGAGCCATCTAATGGAACTTCTGTGGATTTCCCAACAAATCCACCCCACTCATCCAGATACGTACCACCCTGTGAGTCAACTGATCTCACTAGAACTCTGATTTCCACATGAGTGTTTTCAAACTGAGCTCTTGAAAAACATGCCTCAGAATTTTCTCCCCAACAACAACTTCTCTCAGATGCCTTCACCAAAGATCCACTTCCAGGCGTTCAATCTCTCCTTTCAGTATTCCTTTGCCCTGGATTGCCACATGCATTCCACACAATGTCTCAGGTGCCCAGCCATACCCACAGAACACCGCTGCTTTGCAGTCTGTATTAGAACATAGAACATAGAACATAGAACGATACAGCGCAGTACAGGCCCTTCGGCCCACGATGTTGCACCGAAACATAAGCCATCTAACCTACACTATGCCATTATCATCCATATGCTTATCCAATAAACTTTTAAATGCCCTCAATGTTGGCGAGTTCACTACTGTTGCAGGTAAGGCATTCCACGGCCTCACCACTCTTTGCGTAAAGACCTACCTCTGACCTCTATCCTATATCTATTACCCCTCAGTTTAAAGCTATGTCCCCTCGTGCCAGCCATTTCCATCCGTGGGAGAAGGCTCTCACTGTCCACCCTATCTAACCCCCTGATCATTTTGTATGCCTCTATTAAGTCTCCTCTTAACCTTCTTCTCTCCAACGAAAACAACCGCAAGTCCATCAGCCTTTCCTCATAAGATTTTTCCTCCATACCATGCAACATCCTGGTAAATCTCCTCTGCACCCACTCCAAAGCCTCCACGTTATTCCTATAATGCGGTGACCAGAACTGTATGCAATACTCCAAATGCGGCCGTACCAGAGTTTTGTACAGCTGCAAAATGACCTCCTGACTCCGGAACTCAATCCCTCTACCAATAAAGGCCAACACTCCATAGGCCTTCTTCACAACCCTATCAACCTGGGTGGCAACTTTCAGGGATCTATGTACATGGACACCTAGATCCCTCTGCTCAGCCACACTTCCAAGAACTTTACCATTAGCCAAATATTCTGCATTCCTGTTATTCCTTCCAAAGTGAATCACCTCACACTTCTCTACATTAAACTCCATTTGCCACCTCTCAACCCAGCTCTGCAGCTTATCTATGTCCCTCTGTAACCTGCTACATCCTTCCTCACTGTCGACAACACCACCGACTTTAGTGTCGTCTGCAAATTTACTCACCCACCCTTCTGCGCCTTCCTCTAGGTCATTGATAAAAATGACAAACAGCAACAGCCCCAGAACAGATCCTTGTGGTACGCCACTTGTAACTGAACTCCATTCTGAACATTTCCCATCAACCACCACCCTCTGTCTTCTTTCAGCTAGCCAATTTCTGATCCACATCTCTAAATCACACTAAATTGACGTGTCATCAAACTTTTGATTTGCCTCCAGTTGATAGGTTCCCCACTTAAATCTGGTCACTGCTGCTGTCTCTTTAGAGAGCACGTTCTCTGCCTGTTACTTGAATTCTGCCAAACATAACCTTGTCAAACCTTTTTGTTCTTTGTTCTTTGAACTTAACTGTCTTTCTGAGACATTATTTTTATCCCAACTCCCTAGTTATCTGGACTTTGTCTGGTAATTTGGGAAGTTTGCTTTTTACAGTTCCGTGGTGCTGTCCTGCCTTTGCCCAGCTTAAAAATTAAACTCAAAAGTTCTAACCTAAGATGGCCCCTGGTTGCTAAGCAACAGCATAGTCTTTAATTCACCCTGTTTTCCTTTTTTTAAATTCATTCATGGCATGTGGGCATCACTGGCTCGGCCAGAATTTATTGCCCATCGCAGAGGGTGTTTAATCCACATTGCTGTGGACCTGGAGTCATATATATGCCTGACCAGGTAAGGATGGCAGAATTCCCAGATTTATTTCCCTAAAGGACATTTGTGTGCCAGATGGGTTTTTACAACAATGATTTCATGTGACAGCATTAGGCTTTTAATTCCTGTTTTTTATTGAATTCAAATTTCACCATTGGCGATGTTGGGATTCGAACCTGGGTCCCCAGAACATTACCCGAGGTTTCTGGATTACTGCCACTGCCTCCCCTCCATTTCTTTCACGTTGTAAATCCTTTAATTACAATGCCGGCACACTTTAACATGAGGCCCTTTCTCAGCACACAATTACAGGGACACAAATTAAGCTTAAACGCAGAAGGTCAGGGGAGTTGGAGTGGAATTGAAGGGTCAGTGGAGGGTCACAGGGTTGGGGTTCAGGGAGCGTTGGAGAATCACTGGTGGAGTCAGAGTGTCAAGGCTGAGTCGAAGGGTCAGGGTTAGGCAGGTCAGAGGGTCCGAGGCACCGGAGAGGAGTCAGAGGTGGTCAGAGGTCAAGGGGCAGAGTCAGAGGATCAGGAAGGTCAGACGTTCAGGGGAATCGTAGCGAGGTCAGAGGGTTAGGGGGTCAGACGGTCAGGGATGGAGTCAGATAGTCAGGGAGTAAGACAGTCAGGCGGATCGGAGTGGAACCAAAGGGTCAAGGGTCAGAGGTTCAGGGAGATGGAGGAGAGTATGACGGTTATGGTAAGGAGCTAGTGAGGAGTCGATGGGTCAGTTGAATGGTTGATTGTTTTTTCAGTCTAACAGTTCCTCAGTCACTATCCAGCCAGTAATCAGAACGCTCCGATGTCTCTGACCCTACCTCAGAGTTGGAGATTTTTTTTCCGAGAGCGCATCGGAAGTTGAACCTTCCTGAGCAGCTCCCATGGTGCTCTTGCATTGGGACTTCCAAGAGGTCCCAAAGCAGATCTTCAGGGGTACACCCAGTCTCCAACCACCCAGATAGCAGAAGATCAGGGCCCATATGTGCAAGGGACACAGATACCCAGTTAAGGTAATAGCAATAGATAAGAAAGAACTTGTATTTATGTTGAACTTTCATGTCTTCGGGACATTCTAAATTGCTTTGCTTGCCAATGTAATCAATGTTGTGCAAGGTAGGAATCATAGTAACCAATTTGTGCAGGGCTAGGTCATAGAACCAAGAATGTGATAATGACTGTTACGTTCTTCTTCTTCCTTGACATGAATGCACCAATCATATACGAGGATTGGCAAAACAATACTGTAGGGTTTATTTGAAGATAAGGCTATATACAGATAAAGTTCACTGTGAGACTGTGAGGCACATCCCTGGCCTCGATCACTGATTCTTGTGGACTGTCTGCAGGTAATGGAACTCGCCATCGTATCCTGTTGCAGTATGTAATGGTTGACAGTAGTTCAACATACGCACCCTTAAAAATATATTCACATCACATCACATCAAAGACGAGAAAACCTACTTCAGTTGACACGGTAACCTCTCGTGGTTGAGCAAGATATATTGGCCTGGACACCATGAACTCTCAATCCTCGATGACATGATGGTGCCCTAGGATCTCTAACATTTACCTGAGATTCTCTGAGTTCATCCCACCACCGCTGCCAGCGAGGACGGGGAATTTGGCGCACCGCCAAAACTCCATTCACTGCGGCAGGACGTGAAAATCCCGCCAACTTGAACAGACGGAGCACTCTGGCCAGCATTTGCAACAGTGTAGCCCTCCCCTAATATTGCGCTGGACTGGCAACCTGTATTTTTACACAACAGAGAGTCAGGAGAGGAAAAGCTGCGAAAATGTAGCCAAACTGTTGGAGAGAAAACACAGAGAATGTGACAGCTTAGTGGGTAAAAAGAGATCATTTGCGAATGAATGTGAAAGCGATGGAGGGAATAAGAACTTCAAAAAGGCAGAGAGAACAGGAAGGTAAATGGGAACCATTGCTAAATACAGAAATGCGAGAATGAGCAGCAGATGAACCAGCATTTTTCATGGAATCCTTACAGTGCTGAAGGGGGCCATTCGGCCCATTGAATCTGCACCGACGCCAGACTTCCGGTGGCGGCTATGGAGGACTAAGTCGCACATTTGGTGGCACCCGCTCTGGTCGGATTTTTGGACCATTCCCCCGGACCTTTCTTTGGTTTTGAACGATGGACTCGAAGGCTGAGGCAATTAGGCACCGTTTCCACGTATTAGTGTACGGAGCAAAGGAGCAGAAGTGCACAAAAGGGCAGAAAAAAGAAGTTAGCCACGAGCTGTGTTGAAGCTGCAGCGGGGGACTGTAAAGCCGAGGACCGGACCCCTGGGGTGGCAGCGCAGCGACCAAGAGACCCGGTGATGCAGGCCATCCAGGATGGTTTCGCCAAGCAGAAGCGGGGATGTTTGGACCCGGTTAAAGAATCGATCGCTCGGCTAGAGCGTAGATTGGGCGCCCAGGATCGGGAGATTCAGAAGGTTGAGAAGGTGCTGGATGAGCAGGAGCAGCATCAAACAGCGGTGAAGCTGGAGGTGGGGATGCTTCGGGAACAGCAGAAAAGGCTTCTGGAGAAGGTGGAGGACCTTGAGAATCGGTCCCGCCGGCAGAACTTAAGAATTGTCGGGTTCCCGGAGGGGGCTGAGGGAGCAGACGCTGGAGCATACGTAGTGGGTATGTTCTAAAAACTGCTGGGGGAGGGGGCATTCCCCCGACTGTTGGATGTGGATAGGGCGTACCGAGCGCTTGCAAGGAAGCCGCGAGCGGGGGACCCTCCGAGGGCAATGGTGGTGAGATTCCACAGGTTCCTGGACAAGGAATGTATTCTTCGGTGGGCCAAGCGAACGCGGAGCTGTAAGTGGGCCAACAGCATCCTGCGGGTGTACCAGAACCCGAGCGTGGAGGTGGCGAGGAAGAGGGCAGACTTCAACCAAGTCAAGTCTATTTTCTTCAAGAAGCAGGTGAAGTTCGGTCTGCTGTATCTGCCGCGTTTTTGGGTCACACATGAGGACCAGCCTCACTATTTTGAGTCACCCGATGAGGCGCTGGACTTTGCTAAAAGAAAAGAACTGATGGGGGTCTGAGAACTCTCGAACTTTGAGACATCTTGTTGGCCTATATTGGGCCCCTTTGTTCTGTTTTTCCCCCTTGGTTTTGGGGGTTTTGTCTTCCTGTTTTTAAATTGGTTATGCCTTCTCTTACCGTTTCGTGTCTGTTTTTGGGGCATTTGAGGTGGGGAGGATAGTGTCGGATATGGGAGGTCGATATATCATGGTCAGTGGCAAGCTGCAGGGGATGAAGGTAGTGCTGGTCAATGTATATGCGCCAAATTGGGGTGACGGGGATTTTATAAAGAGGGTGCTGGGAAGATTCCGGACCTGGACTCTCACAAGCTGATCATGGGAGGGGATTTTAATACAGTTATTGATCCCGGTCTGGACCGGTCATGCTCGAGAACGGGCAGGGTGCCAGCAATGGCAAAGGAGCTGAAAGGGTTAATGGAGCAGATTGCGGGGGGAGGGGGGGGATCATGGAGATTTAGGCAGCCGAGGACGAAAGAATTTTCTTTTTCTCCCACGTGCATAAGGTGTATTCCCGGATCGATTTTTTGTTTTGAGTAGGGCCCTGTTGGCGGGGGTGGTGGACACGGGGTATTCGGCGATTACAATCTCGGACCATGCCCCGCACTGGGTGGACCTCCAGGTCAGTATGGATAGCAAGCAGCGCCCACAATGGAGGCTGGATGTAGGGCTGTTGGTGGACCAAGCGGTGTGCGAGAGGCTGAGGAAGTGCATGCTGAACTACCTGCAGGTAAATGATACGGGGCAAGGCTCAGCAGCGGTGGTCTGGGAAGAGCTGAAGGCAGTGGTGAGAGGAGAGCTGAACTCGATCCTGGCTCACAGGGACAGGACGGATAGGGCAGAAACGGACCGACGGGTAAAGGAGATTTTACGAGTGGATCGGAGGTATGTGGAGGCTCCAGAGGCAGGGCTTTTAAGGGAACGCCAGAGGCTACAGGCGGAATTTGGCATGTTAACTACAGGGAGGGCAGTGGAGCAGCTCAGAAAGGCGAGGGGGGCGATATACGAGCACGGGGAGAAGGCCAGCAGGATGCTTGCACAGCAGTTCAGAAAGAGGGAGGCAGCTAGAGAAATAGGGAAAGTCATTGACGGGGATGGGAACTTAGTAGGAGACTTGGCAGGGGTGACCAGGCCTTTCGGGACTTTTGTAGCAGGTTGTATAAGTCGGAACCCCCTGCGGGGCCAAAGGGGATGAAGCACTTCCTGGAGGGGCTGACTTTCCCGAATGTGGATGGGGAGCTAGTAGAGGGGCTGGGGGCCCCGATCGGGCTGGAGGAGATAGTGGGGGGTTTGAAGGCCATGCAGTCGGGTAAGGCCCCGGGACCGGACGGGTACCCAGTCTAGTTCTATAAAAGGTTCTTCGGAATATTGGGGCCGGTGCTGATGAAGGTCTTTAACGAAGCTAGGGAAAGAAGGGTTCTGCCCCAGACGATGGAGTTTAAGAATAGGGAGGTTATGCTGCAATTGTATAAGGTGTTAGTGAGGTCACACCTGGAGTATTGTGTTCAGTTTTGGTCTCCTTACTTGAGAAAGGACGTACTGGCACTGGAGGGTGTGCAGAGGAGATTCACTAGGTTAATCCCAGATCTGAAGGGGGTGGATTACGAGGAGAGGTTGAGTAGACTGGGACTGTACTCGTTGGAATTTAGAAGGATGAGGGGGGATCTTATTGAAACATATAAAATTATGAAGGGAATAGATAGGATAGATGCAGGCAGGTTGTTTCCACTGGCGGGTGAAAGCAGAACTAGGGGGCATAGCCTCAAAATATGGGGAAGTAGATTTAGGACTGAGTTTAGGAGGAACTTCTTCACCCAAAGGGTTGTGAATCTATGGAATTCCTTGCCCAGTGAAGCAGTAGAGGCTCCTTCATTAAATGATTTTAAGATAAAGATAGATAGTTTTTTGAAGAATAAAGGGAATAAGGGTTATGGCGTTCGGGCCGGAAAGTGGAGCTGAGTCCACAAAAGATCAGCCATGATCTCATTGAATAGCGGAGCAGGCTCGAGGGGCCAGATGGCCTACTCCTGCTCCTAGTTCTTATGTTCTTATGTTCTTATGTCACAGGCCCTGATCTCACTCATCCTGAAACGGGACAAGGAGCCAGAGCTATGTGGGTCTTGCAGGCCGATTTCCTTGTTGAACATGGATGCCAAACCTCTGGCCAACATTTTGTCCTCCAGGATTGAGGACTGTGTACCGGACGTTACTGTGGAGGATCAGATGGGGTTCGTTAAGGGCAGGCAGCTGGTGGCCAATGTAAGAAGGCTGTTAAACGTGATCACGATGCCCCCGGAAGGTAGGGAGGTTGAGGTAATGGTCGCGATGAATGCGGAGAAAGCTTTAGACCGGGTTGAGTGGGATTATTCATGGGAGGTGCTGGGGTGGTTCGGTTTTGGGAGGGGCTTTATTGACTGGGTTAGGTTGCTGTACCGGGCTCCGGTAGCAAGTGTACGGACAAACAGGACGACTTCGGAATATTTCAGTCTGCACCGGGGGAAGAGAGAGGGTTGCCCCCTCTCCCCAATGCTGTTTGCGCTGGCAATTGAGCCGCTGGCAATTGCTCTGAGGGCCTCAAGGGGCTGGAAGGAGCTGGTACCGGGGGGGGCGGGGGGGGGGGGGAGGGTGGAGCACAGAGTCTCGCTGTATGCGGTTGACCTACTTTTGTATGTCTCAGACCCAATGGAGGGGATGGAAGGAATTATGGGAGTTTTAGGGGAATTTGGCTGGTTTTCGGGGTATAAGCTCAATATGGGAAAGAGCGAGATGTTTGTGGTCCAGGCGAGAGGTCAGGAGAGGCGACTGGGGGAACAGTCGTTCAGAGTGGTAGGGGACAGTTTCAGGTACCTGGGGAACCAAATGGCGAGGGACTGGGGCAGACTTCATAAATTGAACTTGGCCCAGCTGGTGGGTCAGGTGAAGGAGGCTTTCCGGAGGCGGGATGCGCTCCTGTTGTCTCTGGCGGGCAGAGTCCAATCGGTAAAAATGACGTTCCTCCCGAGATTCCTATTCCAATTTTTGGAGTTTTCCAATGCCTCCCCATTTTTCATCCCGCGGTCCTTTTTTAAGTGGATCAATAAAGCTATTGCAGGCTTTGTGTGGGGGGGCAAGTCCCCGTGAGTGAAAAGGGCAATGCTCGAGCGGAGTCGGAGCGAGGGTGGGCTGGCGCTGCCGAATTTCAGCAATGATTACTGGGCGGCTAATAGAGCCTTGGTGAGGAGGTGGCTAGTGGGGGGGGGGGGGGGGAGCCGGCGTGGGTGCGCATGGAGGCGGCTTCTTTCAAGGGCACAAGTCTGGGGGCGTTGGTAACAGTGCCTCTGCCATTCCCGCCGGCGCGGTACTCCACCAGTCCAGAGGTGGTGGCGGCCCTGAGAGTCTGGGGGCAATGGAAGAGACATGTGGGAGCAGAGGGAGCATCGGTGTGGTCCCCAAACTGTGATAATCACCGGTTTTCCCCGGGGAGGATGGACGGTGGGTTCCGAATTCGGTGGAGAGCGGGGATTGAGAGGATGGGGGACTTGTTTATAGAGGGGAGCTTCCCAAGTATGAGGGCGCTGGAGGAGAAGTTTGCATTGGCGGGGGGAAATGAACTTCGATATCTGCGGGTGCGGGACTTTCTGCGGAGGCAGGTACCAACCTTCCCACTCCTGCCGCTAAGGGGGATTCAGGGCAAGGTGGTTTCTAGAGGATGAATAGGAGAGGGGAGGGTTTCGGACATATATAAAGAGCTTATGGGATCAGAGGAGACGCAAACTGAGGAGCTGAAGCGAAAGTGGGAGGAGGAGCTGCGGGGAGAGATAGAGGAGGGCCTTTGGGCGGACGCATTGGGTAGGGTCAACGCGACCGCAACATGCGCCAGGCACAGCCAGATCCAATTTAAGATTGTTCACCGGGCTCACATGACAGTGGCCCGGATGAGCAGATTCTTTGGGGTGGAAGGCAGGTGCGAAGTGTGCGGGGGTGGGGGGGCAGCCAACCGTGTCCACATGTTCTGGGCATGTCCAAAACTGAGGGGATTTTGGCAGGGGTTTGCCGACACCATATCCACGGTATTAAATACGAGGGTGGCAATGAGTCCAGAGGTGGCGATTGTCGGGGTGTCACAGGATTCGGGAATCCAGGAGGAGAAAGAGGCAGACGTTCTGGCCTTTGCTTCCCTGGTAGCCCGGAGGCGGATATTGCTGGCATGGAGGGACTAGAAGCCCCCGAAGTCGGAGATCTGGCTATCTGACATGTCTGGCTTCCTCTGCCTGGAGAAAATTAAGTTCGCCATGAGAGGGTCTCTGTTAGGGTTCGCCAGGAGGTGGCAACCATTCGTCGACTTCTTCGCAGAGAATTAATCGTCAGCAGAAGGGGATGGGGCGGGGGAGGGGGTTAGGCTAGCGTAGATTAGGGGGGTAAGTAATGGTGGGACCTGTGGGAGAAGGTGGTGGTATTTGCATTATGTTAATATTTTCCTTGTTATGTACATTGTTGATTTTGTTGCTGTTACAATGCCAAAGAAATGCCTCAATAAAATGTTTATTTTTTAAAAAAGAATCTGCACCGACCCTCTGAAAGACCACCCTACCTAGGCCCGTCTCCCGCCCTATCCCTGCAATCCCATGACCCCACCTAACATTTAGACACTAAGGGGGCAACTTTGCACGGTCGATCCACCTAACCTGCACATCTTTGGACTGTGGGAGGAATTCGGAGTGCCCGGAGGAAACCCACGCAGTCATCCGAGGTTGGAATCGAACCCGGGTCCCGCGCGCTGTGAGGCAGCGGTGCTAACCACTGTGCCACCGTGCCCGAAAAGCTGATGGTTTGAGTGCAACATTTGGTCAGAACTGTCTTGTCCGGTTCCTGTGCAGCCAAGCAAACGATTCCTTTGCTCTCTCCATTTTGGCAATTTTGTGTTTTATCGTAACTTCACAATGGTGCCTTAATCTGTTTACACATCCATCAACCCCTTAGCAAAACAGTCAGCAAATCTTTGCAGTTCAACCGGCCTCTCCTTCAACTTCCTCGACTTAACTCAAGTTGAACTCACCAACAACAGCTTCTCCTTTAACTGCGCATGTTACCAGCTCGCCTCAAGTGGCCTGAGGTATCTACCGAGGCGTGGAGGTGTTGCGACAGCCTGCTCTGAAATACGATTCGCAGTATGATTAAAATACTTTTTAAATACCAGTATAGTTTTTCACATTACTACAATGCCCGCCTAATGACTAGGTGCCTTTGCAGATTAGAAAAACGGTCCTTTAAAACTCCTTCATATCACTGAAAGAGTAAGGGAAAGTGAAACACTGTTTTCTGTTGAGGGCTCCTTCCCTGCAATTGAACCAAATGTCCCCCCTTGTCGGGCAATCTAGAACGAGAGGTCACAGACATAGGTTGAGAGGCGGTAGATTTAGAACTGAGATGAGGAGGAACTACTTCTCGCAGAGGGTGGTGAATTAGTGGAACTCGCTGCCCCATAGTGCGGTGGAATCTGGGTCATTAAATGGTTTCAAGAAGGAGATAGATATATTTCTGATTTTAAAAACGGGTTATAGGGATATGGGGAACAGGTAGGGAGGTGGGTTTGTGACCAGGAAGAGATCAGCCATGATCTGATTGACTGGTGGAGCAGGTTCAAAGGGTTGAATTGCCTGCTTCTGCTCCTAGTTCCTATGAACTATTTCAATAAGAGTCCTGAACTGCCCTGCCTGCGATAAAATATACTTGTTCTGGCCCCCTGGTTACATGCATGTTTCCAATTCAAATGATAGCAAAATTAAATTTTGTACTGGCGCTCCATTTGCATTGGGTGAAGTTGTAGCTGAAACCTGACATGATTCAGAAGCAAAGCAGAGCGAAATGAAACCATTTTACCTGGTGCTATATGTTCAGGCCAATCAAAGTCTTTCACCTTAATCTCACTTGAAAGGATTCACAGTGGGAAGTGCTCTTGGGAATCTCAATTCGCTTTCTGATTGAAAAGTGTTCCAAGCCAATTTTTTTCGTGAGTGTGTGAAACAAGGAGCAATGGCTTGTCAGTCGTTGCGCTGAAAATGTAAGACCAAATTGAAAAATACAAGTTTCCCAAGTGGAGTTTGGTTCGATGAATGGAATAACGCGGCTGGTTATTGATCTGGCAATAACACCTGCGTGTCAATGCTTCTAGTTTACTGCACCCTCCAGTGGACAATTACTGTACTGCACAGAATACAACAGGATGGCTGTCCTCCATCGATCAGCATTTGCCGCATATCCCAGCTTCTTCATTGTTCGGTGCATTTACACTACAACATGTGCATTTTCTTAATGCAATTTTGCTGTGCACATATACGCAATTAAGGTCAAATAAACCTGGAGTTAGCACAGTGGTCAGCACTGTCGCTTCACAGCACCAGGGTCCCGGGTTCGATTCCTGGCTTGGGTCACTGTCTGTGCGGAGTCTGCACGTTCTCCCCGTGTCTGCGTGGGTTTCCGCTGGGTGCTCCAGTTTCCTCCCACAAGTCCCAAAAGACTTTAGGTGAATTGGACATTCTGAATTCTCCCTCTGTTTACCCGAACAGGCACCGGAATGTGGCGACGAGGGGCTTTTCACAGTAACTTCATTGCAGTGTTAATGTAAGCCTACTTGTGACAATAATAAATATTATTTATTTATTTTGGGACTTGTGGGAGGAAACGGGAGCTCCAGGAGGAACCCACGCAGACACGGGGAGAACATGCAGACTCCGCACAGTGGCCCAAGCCGGGGATCGAACCCGAGTCCCCGGTGCCGTGAAGCAACAGTGCTAACCACTGTGCTACTGCGCTGCCCACCTGCGCCGACGCTCCGAAAGAGCGCTCAACCTAAGCCGAAGACCCTTCCCGATCCCTGTAACTCTGGGAATTGATCATGGCCAGTCTACCTAACCTGCACATCTTTGGGCACTAAGGGGTAATTTAGGGGTGACACAGTAGTTAACTCTGCTGCCTCACAGCGCCAGGGATCCCTGTTTGATTCCGGCCTCAGGTGACTGTGTGGAGTTTGCACTGTCTCACCATGTCTGCATGGGTTTTTTCCGGGAGCTCCGGTTTCCTCTAGTGGTGTTCTTTGTGAATCTTGTTCTCAGGATGGATGTTGGATTGTTCACAAAGACCACAGAAGCTAAGTTCATTAACAAAGCTAACTTTTTACTTCCACTACTTATTAAAACTCAACCAAGTACTCCTACAGTAAACAATAATCTAGTAATCTACAATCTACACTCAACTAACACTAGTCTCTACACTCTATCTATAACTACACTGATCTCTCTCACTACTTCTATGCTCTCCTCTCCTGCCTTCTCCCAGAAGTCTGAGAGTTGTTGCTTCATATAGTTCTGAATTATGATATGACATTAGCCCTTTGTATTCTGAACATTTCCCATAATGTCATACCTCCCACTGTCCAAAGATGCACAGGTTAGGTGGATTGGCCATGCTAAATTGGCCGCTAGTGTCCAGGGATGTGAAGATTAGGTGGGGTTCTGGGGATAGGGTGGGAAGTGGGCCTGAGTGGGTTGCTCTTTCCGCGGGTCGGTGCAGGCTCGATGGGCCGAATGGCCTCCTTTTGTACTGCGGGGATTCTAATTTAGCACGGCCAACCCACCTAACGTGCGCAATGTCCGGGTGCCAGCGCGTAGGAGAAATACTAATATCCTTTACCATGATGAAAATAAAATTGACCAACCCGCTCCCAAACAATATCATGCACAAGCTTTACACAGGAATTAAACCCTCAGTCCAGGCGGGTTGACAGATGATTCAAGGTGAGGAGGGAAGGGATGATGTGTGAGAAAGAACAAATGTAATCAAAACTAAATCCCTTTTTTATTGTCTGCTGATTCTTGACTGAGAAAAAATTATTTTTGTCTTTGTGTCCCTGCTTTTAAAAAAAAAATCAGGCTGTAGTGTCTCATTCCAGGAAACATTTCAGATATTACAGTCAGGATCTGCCAGTCTGGGAAAGTCCACATAGGAGAAAACAGGCTTTTAATACCAATGCTTCAGGTGACAGGGGACCCAAGAAGGCAATGTTTTAAGACCATAAGACATAGGAGCAGAAGTAAGACCATTCGGCCCATCGGGTCCACTCCACCATTCAATCATGGCTGATTTCAACTCCATTTACCCGCTCTCTCTCCATAGCCCTTAATTCCTCGAGAAATCAAGAATTTATCAACTTCTGTCTTAAAGACACTCAACGTCCCGGCCTCCACCGCCCTCTGTGGCAATGAATTCCACAGACCCACCACTCTCTGGCTGAAGAAATTTCTCCTCATCTCTGTTCTAAAGTGACTCCCTTTTATTCTTAGGCTGTGCCCCCGGGTCCTAGTCTCCCCTGCCAATGGAAACAACTTCCCTACGTCGCATGTGAGAGCGAAATAACCCATATTTCTCCTCATTCCTTTCACAATATCTCCAGGTTAAATGCAACTTTTGAAATGTAATAGCTCTGGGACAGAAGTGCCTGCTTGCCTGATTTGAGTTAGAAGTTTGTGGGTTCAAAATCACCTAACCTCTTATAGTGTGAGGGTCGGGTGAGTAAGGGTTAATGTGGGACAGAGAACAGTACCGCCCACATGTGACCCAGAGCTCGGGGCATTCTGGAGATGGGCAGAGTTGAATAAAGGCCAAGGACTGAAGTCAACTCCACACCTGTAAACCACAACTTTAAATATGCAGTTACGAGTTGGGAATAAAGGCTTGGTGTTCATACGCCCAACGTTGCGAAGCCTTCTTCATGATGTCCGAGGCAGGATTCTTCAGCATATAATCTAGGCTGGCAGTTCTGAGGGAGTCCTCCATTGTTGGACGTGCCATTGTGTGGAAGAGATGCTTAACCAAGGCTCCGCTTGCTTGTCCGGCTCAATAGAAATGATACCATGCCAACATTAGCTATTCATTTCATTACTGTTTAAGCAGCTTGCAGTGAACAGATTGGCTGCCAGGCCTGCCTTCAACAAAGACCACACTTTAAAAAACATTTATTGGTTGCTTTGGGGCATCTGAGGACATGATAAGAATCTACTTCAATGAAAGTCCTTTTTTTAATAAATATTTTATGAATGTATTTAAGCAGCGACTTGTCAGTTTCTGGCGCAGCATTCTGGGGCGAGGTCTCCATGGGACGTAACTTCCATTTGCCCACAGCGTTATCGTCAGATCCCGGAGGCGCGATTCTCCAAAATGGAGACTAAGTGTTCGCGCCGTCGTGAACGCCGTCGCGTTTCACGACGATGCGAAATGGGAGTGGGGACAACCGATTCTGGCCGGCCAGCACGGCGCTGGAGCGGTTCACGCCGCTCCAGCCTCCCTTCCCGGCGCCAAATAGGCGCCGCGCCAACCCGCGCATGCGCGGGGGACTTCGTCAACGCTCCGGCCCGGACGCAACATGACGCGGTGGTTCTGGGGTCAGAAGCGGAAGAAATTAGGCCGGGGGGGGGGGGGAGAGGCCAGCCCGCCGATCGGTGAGCCCCAATCGTGGGCCAGACCCCATGGGAGCCCCCGCCCCCTCCCGAGGCCCCCCCGCCCCCCCCCCCCGGTGAAGGAGCCCTGTTCCCCGCCCCACAGGCCGCCCCCCGACCCTTCGCGCAGAGTTCCCGCCGGCAGCGACCAGGGGTGGATGGCGCCGGCGGGACTCTGCCATTTCCGCGCGGCCGCTCGGCCCATCCGGGCCGGAGAACCGGCGGCACGGCCGCGGACAGCGGCCCGTGACCGCCGCAGCGCAAAGCACGCCGGCGCAAATGGCGCCGATTCTCCGCACCTCGGAGAATCGCGCCCCGGCGTCGGGGCGGCGGGGCGCGGTTGCGGTGCTTCTCCGGCCCGGCGCGGGGCTGGGAGAATCGCGCCATGGGTGTCTACACGCGGAAGGTAGGCACCAGAAACACTTGCGGGGACTCGCGTGAGGGGCAGAGGCATCACAATAGCACTGTGCCACAACATAAACGGGCACGCAATCCTGCGCAAACTCAAAGGGAAATGGAAAACCTACCCAGCTCCTTTGTATCTGCAGGTGTTCAATAATGCCCCTTAAGAGCACGGACTGCCCAGAATAGAATAGTCATATCCAGACCCCGCACATCCCCTCCCCCCTTTATTTCCTGCCTCTACCTTTTAAAATGATGATTTTTTTTTCACGTTCCATTGCCCAGGACATTCAGTGCAATAGTGTCATCATTATGCTTCACAATTGATGTTGGTCCATTTTTATTGCACCTACCATGGAATAGAATACACTTGATGTGCTTCAGTGAAATTGTATTTGATTAGATTTTAGACAAATGGATAGTCTACAGGTCTATAGTTAATGCATTGAGAAGAGAGGGGCTGACAAAAGGAGCCATGTTAAAGCTCAGTGAGTTGTCCCAAAGGCTGTGCGCCGCGGAACTGCACAGCAAGATTCCATTCAGGCGGGATTCCACACACGTGAAGCTCTCTCCACCCAACTGTGCTTCTCTGTGAGAGGGAGGGGGAAACGTGCAGCGGATCTTGACAATCAGATGCGCACCCTGCAGTGGCTCGTCCGGGAGCAGCGTTGGAAAGTCCGCATTGCGGCCAGTCAATGAGTGAGGAGAGGTCTCGATATAAGGAGGAGAGCCGATTTTCCCCCCCGAGGTCACGACTCGGGAGAAGAGGCGTTACCATTTATCCGACTAATGTGTCTTCAGTCTGTCCTGCAGGAGAGCCCACCCAGTGTGATATTCATGACATCAGCCATTCTTGCAGTAGGCTGGCGTGTGATGGACAGATCAGTGACATCACCATGCCAAGCTGTGGGCCTTCCTCATTGCTTTGGATTCCAATCCAATTGAAAATAGGTTCTCACCAACGCAATGGTAGAACACGAACGGGAGAGACAACACGAACAGACAGTAGGGGAGAAATGAACGATTGGTTTGTTACAGGATGCACAACATAACAAAACTCTTCTCCCCGAAGGGCCCCTTCCCTGACCTGCACCCTGGTCGGGCTTTTTAGACTGAGTACTTTCCCCTTGTTAGGGAGAATCCCCGTCCCCAATTGGCAGGGGAGTTCATACTCAGCTGTGTAAGGGGGTAATCGAATTGAGCACTGTCCTTGGCCCCCAAGGGGGTCTTGGGCATCACGGTAGCACAGTGGTTAGCACTGTTGCTTCACAGCTCCAGGGTCCCAGGTTCGATTCCCGGCTTGAATCACGGTCTGTGCGGAGTCTGCACGTTCTCCCTGTGTCTGCGTGGGTTTCCTCCGGGTGCTCCGGTTTCCTCCCACAAAAGATGTGCTGTTAGGTAATTTGGACATTCTGAATTCTCCCTCCGTGTACCCGAACAGGCGCCGGAATGTGGCGACTAGGGGCTTTTCACAGTAACTTCATTGCAGTGTTAATGTAAGCCGACTTGTGACAAAAAAGATCATTACATTATTATTATAACACCGACAATCAATGAAGCCACCATCAATTGGTGAAAGGACACTTTTTAAGCTTCAGGGTTTCTTAGACTGGATTAAACATTTTTGACTTCATCCTGAGCAGTGGCATCAAATACCATGGCTCCAGACCGGCCTCCTCCCACCCTGCTCTATCTAGCTGCCTAGTTGGCATGGCTTCCTAACCCTCTCTCCCTTATGTACAGGTCGAGCTTCCCTTTAAGTGCCTCGGGTTAACTCTGCTCAAAGTTGGACCCCGCACAGGATTACTCTCCCAACAGCCTGCCACCACAAACACCAGCAGGCAAGTTGCTCCACAGGGAAAGAAGGAAGCTCCTCGTCTGGTACCTGTCACCTTTTACATTGGTTTACTGTCAATTAACCAGGGAGTTGAAGTATTGAGTGGTGATCTGTGGATAAACATAGACTGGAATACGCACCTCTGCTGTCAAAATACATTCTGCTAGCGTCTCCAAGCTTTCATTCAAAATCATAGAAACATAGAAAGGTTCCAGCACAGGAGGGGGCCATTTGGGGACTGCTATAGCACACTGGGCTAAACAGCTGGCTTGTAATGCAGAACAAGGCAGCAGTGTGGGTTCAATTCCTGTACCGGCCTCCCCGAACAGGCGCCGGAATGTGGCGACTAGGAGCTTTTCGCAGTAACTTCATTGAAGCCTACTTGTGACAATAAGTGATTATTATTATTATTGTCCATGCCAGTCCAAAGACACCCAGGTGCCCTCTCTAATCCCACCTCCCTGCACCTGGTCCACGGCCCTGTAGCTTAGAGCACTTAAGGTGCAGATCCCGGTTTAGGGTCTCTGCCTCCACCACCAACTCAGGCAGCGAATTCCAGACTCCCACTACCCTCTGCGTCAAAAAGTTCTTCCTCTTGTCCCCTCTACACCTTCTGCCACTTAGCTTGAATCTATATCTCCCTGGTTCGAGAATTCTACATCAAGGGAAACAAATTTATCCTGTGCACCCTATCTCTTCCCCTCTTGATTTTGTGCGCCTCCATGAAGTCACCCCCTCAGCCTTCTTTGTTCCAAGGAAAATAACCGCAACCTATCCAATGCCTCCTCGTAGCTAAATAAAGTCAGTAAGAAGTCTTACAACACCAGGTTAAAGTCCAACAGGTCCTTTAACCATTTCGCCGGAGGAAGCTCCGAAAGCTAGTGGTTCGAAACAAGCCTGTTGGACTTGGTGTTGTAAGACTTCCTACAGGAAACCTGGTGTTGTAAGACTTCCTACTGCACTCACCCCTGTCCAACGCCGGCATCGCCACATCACAAATAAAGTCATATCCCTCCGGACCCAGCAGCTAATGTCACACTTGCGAAAGAGCAGTGCTCCCATTCCATGAATGGAACTTGTCTGGGTTCCTCTGAATGTTCCTTTGGCCCACCCTGTCCCTGAGCGTGGGGGAAGCAATTAAACCTCGTGCAAACATAGCAGCGGTTTGCCTTCGGATTTCGGCAGAGCTTACCCTTGCCTGAGTTGTTGTGCTTGTGCTGTGAAAATCTGCATTCGCAGGGAAGGAAAATATTGTCATAAATCCACTGCCGATTGTATATATATTTTTTTTGCATTGAAGCACAGAATTCCTGCCTGTCATAAATTGTTGGTGCAGGAGCCGAGAGATCTCGGTAACATTAAAGCTGGGGACAAATCAATCCTGTCGGGCCTCTGGAAAGAGTAGGAGGCAGGATGGGCTTAAGGATAGGAAAGTAATAACATTTAAAGTAAGGTTTGGTCTCTTGTTTTTTGTAACCTTGGTAGCCCGAAGGCTGAGCTGCTTTAAAAAAAAAAATCTACAAAGAGGCAATGCGTAAAATATTTAATACAAGGAATTCATTTATTCCAATGAAAACAAAATCAATAGAAGAGAAAGCAGTAAAGCGTCCCAACAACAGCTAAATCAATCGCAATATATATTAAAACTCGACATATACTCACTTTAGGTGCCTGGGGGTGCAGATTGCCCGGGAGTGGGGGGGGGGGGCTCCGCAGGTACAACATTTCTAGTTTGGTGGGGAGAGTGAAAGTTGATCAGGCAAGGTGGGATGGTCTCCCTCTGTCACTGGCGGTCTGGGTACAGACGGTTAAAATGAACGTGTTGCCGTGATTTCTGTTTATTTTTCAATGCCTGCCGATTTTCCTGCCAAAGGCTTTTTTCAGAGAGATTGAGGGAATGATTACTTCATTCATATGGGGAGGGAAGGTGGCCAGAGTTAGAAAGGTGCTGCTGCAGACGGGAAGGCAGGCAGGGGGTTTGGGTCTTCCGAACCTGATGTATTACTACTGGGCGGCGAATGTGGAGAAGGTGCGGAGCTGGGTCAGTGATTCCCAGTGGGTCAGAATGGAGGAGAGTTTGTGCAGAGGGTCAGGATTGAAAGCACGAGCAACAGCGCCACTCCCGATGGCCCCGGAGAAATACTCAGGGAGTCCAGTAATAATAGCTTCATTGAAAATTTGGAGGCAGTTTCGCCAACACTTCGGGTTGGGGGCAGGGTCAAGGGAAAAAGAGGATCAATTATGAAGGTAGGCTAGCCAGTAACATTAGGAATGATAAGTAAAAGTTTCTTTAAATACATTAAAAACAAACGGGAGGCAAAAGTTGACATTGGGCCGCTCCAAAATGACGCTGGTAATCTAGTGATGGGAGAAAAGGAAATAGCTGAGGAACTAAATAAGTACTTTGCATCAGTCTTCACAGTAGAAGACATGAGTCATATCCCAACAATTCAGGAGAGTCAGGGGGCAGAGTTGAATATGGTAGCCATCACAAAGGAGAAAGTGCTAGAGAAACTAAGAGGTCTAAAAATTGATAAATCTCCAAGCCCAGATGGGCTACATCCTAGAGTTCTAAAGGAGATAGCTGAAGAAATAGTGGAGGCGTTAGTTATGATCTTTCAAAAGTCACTGGAGTCAGGGAAAGTCCCAGAGGATTGGAAAATCGCTGTTGTAACCCCCCTGTTCAAGAAGGGAACAAAGAAAAAGATGGAAAATTATAGGCCAATTAGCCTAACCTCGGTTGTTGGCAAGATTCTAGAATCCATTGTTAAGGATGAGATTTCTAAATTCTTGGAAGTGCAGGGTTGGATTATGACAAGTCAGCATGGATTTAGTAAGGGGAGGTCGCGCCTGACAAACCTGTTAGAGTCCTTTGAAGAGATAACAAATAGGCTAGACCAAGGAGAGCCAATGGATGTTATCTATCTTGACTTCCAAAAGGCCTTTGATAAGGTGCCTCACGGGAGACTGCTGAGTAAAATAAGGGCCCATGGTATTCGAGGCAAGGTACTAACATGGATTGACGATTGGCTGTCAGGCAGAAGGCAGAGAGTTGGGATAAAAGGTTCTTCTTCAGAATGGCAACCGGTGACGAGTGGTGTCCCGCAGGGTTCAGTGTTGGGGCCACAGCTGTTCTCTTTATATATTAACGATCTAGATGACGGGACTGGGGGCATTCTGGCTAAGTTTGCCGATGATACAAAGATAGGTGGAGGGGCAGGTAGTATGGAGGAGGTGGGGAGGCTGCAGAAAGATTTAGACAGTTTAGGAGAGTGGTCCAAGAAATGGCTAATGAAATTCAACATGGGTAAGTGCGAGGTCTTGCACTTTGGAAAAAAGAATAGAGGAATGGACTATTTTCTAAACGGTGACAAAATTCATAATGCTGAAGTGCAAAGGGACTTGGGCGTCCTAGTCCAGGATTCTCTAAAGGTAAACTTGCAGGTTGAGTCCGTAATTAAGAATGCAAATGCAATGTTGTCATTTATCTCAAGAGGCTTGGAATATAAAAGCAGGGATGTACTTCTGAAGATTTATAAAGCATTAGTTAGGCCCCATTTATAATACTGTGAGCAATTTTGGGCCCCACACCTCAGGAAGGACATACTGGCACTGGAGCGGGTTCAGCGGAGATTCACACGGATGATCCCAGGAATGGTAGGCCTAACAAACGATGAACGTCTGAGGATCCTGGGATTATATTCATTGGAGTTTAGGAGGTTGAGGGGAGATCTAATAGAAACTTACAAGATAATGAAGGGCTTAGATAGGGTGGACGTAGGGAAGTTGTTTCCATTAGCAGGGGAGACTAGGACCCGGGGGCACAGCCTTAGAATAAAAGGGAGTCACTTTAGGACAGAGATGAGGAGAAATTTCTTCAGCCAGAGAGTGGTGGGTCTGTGGAATTCATTGCCACAGAGGGCGGTGGAGGCCGGGACGTTGAGTGTCTTTAAGACAGAAGTTGATAAATTCTTGATTTCTCGAGGAATTAAGGGCTATGGAGAGAGAGCGGGTAAATGGAGTTGAAATCAGCCATGATTGAATGGTGGCGTGGACTCGATGGGCCGAATGGCCTTACTTACACTCCTATGTCTTATGGTCTTATGGTCTAAATGCCGATTCGGGGGAATCACAGATTTGAGCCAGTGAGGTGGGATGGAAATGTTTTGAAATGGGAGGAGAAGGGGATTAAGACGCTAAAAGATTTGTTTCTTAAGAGTCCTTTGCAGGATTGAAGGAGCTGGAAGCGAAGTATGGGCTGGAGCAGGGGGAAATGTTTAGATACCTGCAGGTTCGAGATTTTGCCAGAAAGGAGATAGATCTTCCCGGTGGAGCCGGCCTCCACATTGCTGGAGGAGGTGCTGACGACAGGGGGACTGGAGAAGGCACCACTGGAAGGGATCAAAGCAAAGTGGGAGGAAGAGTTGGGAGAGGATATGGAGGAGGGGTTCTGGTGTGAGGTGCTCCGGAGAGTGAATGCCTCCACCTCGTGCGCGAGGTTGGGGTTGATACAGCTGAAGGTGGTATATAGAGCTCACCTCACGAGGGCGAGGATGAGCCGATTCTTTGAAGGAGTAGAAGATGTGTGTGAACGTTGTGGCGGGGGGGGGGGGGGGGGGGTGGCGCTAATCACGTTCCTATGTTTTGGTCCTGTCCAAAGCTAGACGATTACTGGAAGGAGGTTTCTGGGGTCATTTCTAAAGTGGTACACGTGAAACTGGACCCGGGTCCCCGGAGGCCATATTCGGGGTGTCGGACCAGCCGGGGTTGGAAATGGGTGCGGAGGCAGATGTTGTAGCCTTCGCCTCGTTGATCGCCCGAAGGCGGATCCTGATAAGTTGGAGAGCAACCTCTCCACCCTGTGCCCTGGCGTTGCGGGGGGACCTGTTGGAATTCCTGACTCTTAAGAAGGTTAAGTTTGAACTGAGGCGAAGTTTGGAGGGGTTCTACAATTCATGGGCACTATTCATTATGCACTTTCAAGAACTGGAAAACATCGAACATTAGTTGGGGCGGGTGGGTGGGGGGGTTTGGGGGAGGGGGGCGGTGTGTGTTAATGGCGACTATGGATGATCCCTAATTCCTTTTTGTCATTTGTTTGTGTGAACATGCGGGCTAATGTTTGGGGGTTTGGTGGGAGGATGGGATCGTTGCTATTGATATGGGGAGTGACATTACATCCGTTACTGATTATTGTTTATTGTTGGTGGGTGTAAATTTGGGAGAAAAAGGAGGAGAATAAAAAATATATTTTTTAAAAGCTCTACTTATTCCTCCACTGGTTTGGTCTCTTAATTTGTTCCAGCTATGTGTTCGGAGGGGCCTGCAGCTGGAGGGAAATGAGGGGGGAGGGAGTTGGAGATGGTGGGAGGAAGGAGGCGGGTGGTGGGAGGGAGGGGGGTCATGTTTTTTTTAATTTGTTTTGTTCGTGGGGCATCGCAGGCTGTGCCAGCATTTGCTGCCCATCCCAAATTGGCCTTAAGGGGCAGTTAAGAGTCAGCCACATTGCTGTGGAGTCACATGTAGGCCAGACCAGGTAAGGACGGCAGATTTCCTTCCCTGAAGGACATTAGTGAACCAGGTGGGTTTTTACGACAATCGCTAATGGTTTCATGGGTCATCATTAGCCTTTTAATTCCAGATTTAAAAAAAAAATTGAATTCAAATTTCACTATCTGCAGTGGTGGGATTGGAACGTTGGTCCCCAGAGTATTACTCTGAGTCTATGGTCTACTAGTCCAGTGACAATACCACTACACCACCAGCTCCCCTTTTTTTAATGGGGATCAAGAGATGGGGCTGCTTGTAGCAGCAAATCCTTTATTTTATCCAAAAAGAGTTGCTTGTGGCTCTTCCGGGTCTGGTTCAATGGTTAATAAACATGGTTTGTTCGTAATCAGGGTCAAGAAAAGTATAGTTGATGCCTGAAGCAAAATCATTTCCGATGTCTGTAGCTGGTGCTTCACATTCCTGAAGTCTTGTGGCACTGTAATAGATATCCGATAGGTAAAGACAACTAACCGAGGAATCAGAAATACCTCACAAAATAAATCACCAGGTGCATACATTTTTAAAAATGTTTTCTGCCCTGGTTTCATGTGTTGATTGACAGGAGAGATGAGGTTTGTTTGAAGAATGTAACAATAGCCCAGATGTTAGAATGGGCATCTCACAGAGTGACCTATTCACTTCACTTTTGTTTTTCCTTCTTCAGCATAAGGAATGTTTTTTCTCCGTAGCTTGCTGGAAATGCGAGCTGTAAACAGCACAGTAAAGGCAACAGGGTATCGGAGCCCGCAGGCTTCCCAGGAAATGTGCACGACAGCTACACCCTGGGGCACTCGGACGTTCCCGGCCTCTTCAAGGACCACCGCAGGATGGGCGGCTGATTCTTGGGGGATAAAGGGTACCCGCTGATGACCTGGCTAATGACGCCAGCACGGAAGCTGGAGATTGAAGCGGAGACTCGATACAAGAGGCCCATGTCATCGGACTCCTCAATATGCGGTTCCAATGCCTCGACCGCTCTGGTGGTGCCCCCTGCAGCACACCCTCTCGAGGGTCGCCCGCTTTGTGGACCTTCTGCCACTAGAAACACTCTCTCTTTATTTACTCTTACTAAACGGTAGCACAGTAGTTAGCACTGTTGCTTCACAGTGCCAGGGTCCCAATTCGATTCCTGGCTTGGGTCACTGTCTTGTGGAGTCTGCAATTTCTCCCAGTGTCTGCGTGGGTCTCCTCCGGGTGCTCCGGTTTCCTCCCACAAGTCCCGAAAGACGTGCTGGTTTGGTGAATTGGACATTCGGAATTCTCCCTCAGTGTACCAGAACAGGCGCCGGAATGTGGCGACTAGGGGCTTTTCACAGTAACTTCATTGCAGTGATAATGTAAGCCTACTTATGACACTAATAAAGATTATTATTAGTAAAACCTCATCCAGTCTCCTGGGATTATCACTGAGATTTCACTACAGGAGCTTAATAGAAACAGTCAGTATCTTACAATATAAACATACCAGAAAGCCAAAATGCAACTCAAATATCAAATGGTTTTCCAAATGGTCTAATATTATGGCGAGGTAGAATATCAATGGAAAATATACCCCGAGAATGTTTTATCCCAACAAATCAACTTCGCTGGTGGTTTGGACCGAGAACCATTATTTTGAAAACTGTCGAGGGCAAGAATTTGTGTTCTCTTACTGACTTTGTAATAAACCTCAATTTATTGCAGGTCAGGAGTGAACCCTTTGCCTATTATGGAGAAATTGGGTAATTCTCAAGTGTCTTACAGACTATAATTCATTCTGAGTGATCGAGTGACATTTATAAATGCTTGTCATATTTTCAACCCCTCAACGGTTTATCGCGCACTTCGGAGCGTAAGAAAGAGTCAGGCCTATGACTGCCTCAGCAGCCCATCTTGTGGCTCCTGCTGGTCCCAATCGCCCATTCCCTCAAACATCTCTTCAATTCTCCCCTCAATGTTTCAACAATTTTCTGTCCTCACTGGACTGTTCATTGCACATTTGCATCCTTCACCGTGCAAAGTAATTAATGTCTATGGCCTATTCCCCCATTTAAGATTGAGACCGTGTCCCCAGTGCTAGAGAGGGCTACAACTGGGAACATTTTATCAAGGCTCAGTGCATCTGGGTCCCTTAAGAACATGTTAGATTTGGCATGTTAGGTTCAGTGCACTTGTGTGTGAACATTTACCTAATTTCATGTGTTTAAATCTTCAGCTTTGTCCTGAGGTGTGTGCGTTTATACTGGGATTGGAAGTCCCAGTATAAACGCTTCTTAACCGCAAGCTCAGTTGGCTGGACAGCTGGTTTGTGATGCAGAGCGAGGTCAAGACCATGGGTTCAATTCCCGTACCGGATGAGGTTATTCATGAAAGCCCTGCCTTCTCAACCTCGCCCCTCGTCTGAGGTTAAATCAACACCAGTCAGCTCTCCCCCCCTCAAAGGGGAAAGCAGCCTAATGTCATCTGGGACTTTACATTTGCTTGACTTTCTTTTACCTCCACTGTTCTGCCGCCACAGTCCTATCCGTTAGCAATTGGGTAAAATGCAGTAAGCACTAGCAACACGGCTAAGACGAGGTTTGACTTTTACCCAATTGTATCTAAAAGTAAGTGCTTGGCAGGTTAATAAATGGAAGAGTTTTACAAAGCACAAAGGCGAGCTGTCAGGGTCTGCCATGTACTTGGAGATGCAAAACATATGACAAAATTGGGAGGATAAACCATTAGCTGAGGAGGAATGGGTCCGGCAGCCACCTAATCTCACGTTAACTTTATACGTTGTGATTCATTGCTTTTGTCAGGTGATGTGCCATAGGCCAATGGAAAGGAAGGTCACGAGATGAGACTCACTATAAATAAAGTGCTCAATCATGATTCCTCAAATATTGCATTTAATATAAGGGTAAAGGCCATCAAATATTGCAGCAATGAAGGCATCACAGGCAATGGAAGAAAAAGGACAGAGATGTTCTCGATAAATGGAAGTTAAGCTGAGCACAAGTCAGAGGAATGACATAATTCAACTTAACATCAAATATTATTGACCAACTCAATGATAAAATTTAAGGGAAATGCTCCTGTGTCAACCAACCTATATCAATAAAAATATGTTCCAATTATGTGAGGGGATTTATATATATATGTATATTTATGTTCCGCCCTTCAAAGTGAAGAATGTCAGTGCTGGGAAATGAAATATTTTTTCCACTTTGCGCACACGGTGGCATCATCAAGCACTCCTGGGGACAGCATTATCCAGACCTCCTTCAGGTCTACTTCAGAATGTACATCAGCCCAATTTTTACAAGATGCAATTCATTCCCTGTACCAGCATTCCAGCGATATTTCTAAATTAGATTGCCAATCATTGGCAGATGAAGGGTGGTTTTGTGCGAACCTTTTGAACGAGATGTTAAATGGAGGCTCCCTCTCCTCTCTCAGGTTCACCTGGAAGATCCCAAGGGACTATTTTGAAGAGGTACAGAGGAGTTGGCCCGTTGTCTTGACCTATATTTATCCCTTAATCAACACCTAAAGCAGATTACCTGCCAATTTATTCCCCTGTTCTTTACGAAATCTTGCTGTGCGAAAATTAGTTGTTCTATTCTTATACAGCATTGCCGACATTTCAGTGGCTGTGAAGTCCATTGGGGACACCCTGAGGTTGTGAAAGGAGATAGGTAAATGCACCTTCTTTCTTTCATCTGTCTTCTAGGAACTTAGTTGAGACTACGGAGTAAAACCCCTACTATTCTGCCTCAAAAAACGTGTCTTTATCCACACAGCAACTCATTGGGTGTTTCGATTACATTTCCAGTTCCAGAAACAATCATCATTGTTGTTATTCAAGGAACAAAGGTAATATTGCAGGCCATTCAGCCCCTCGAGCCTATCCTGTAATTCAATGTCAGACCTGTGTTCTAACTCCATCAAGCTGCTCAAAGCAGGAGGAAGAGGAAGAAGGCTTTCAGCAGGAGGCCATATCCCATTCAAGGTCTTCATGAAGCTCTGAACTCAACCTCAGCGAGATACAGAGTGTGTGATGTCTCTGTTTCTGATGAGGTGCCCACAAAAATTAAGGGCGGGATTCTCCGGTCCTCCAGCCTCCTGTTTTATGACAGCGTGCCTTCGTTGGCGGCGGGATTCTGTCCTCCCACTGCTTGTCAATGGGATTTCCTATTGAAGCCACTCCACACTGCCTGGAAACTCGTGGGCGGCGGTGCGCTGCCGGCCAGAGCAAGGAATCTCAACAGCCAGAGAATTCCGGCCCAGATACCTGTTGCAGGCAGATGCTCGGTCTTGGAGAAGAGTAAGGATGGCAATGCCAGTGACTGTTAACGTGCAAAAGTGACTGTGCCCTTGTACCTCTTTGTCTCAGGCTGCTTTGAGGCTGGGGAGGATGACATGTCCAGCATCTCACAGTTCACGATCCCATTGTTGTATAAGGAAGGTCTCTAATGCTTTGCATGCAAAGAGAGGGAAATGCAGGGAATACTCTCTTCCCAGAGAGAAGGAGGCAGAGTGAGAAGAGGAGGGGAAATGGAACTGGGGCACAGCCCTTTCTGTTCTGTCGGTGGATGATCAGCTCATCCAACCATGATACCGATGGACCCAACACCAACTCTCCACTCAGCACCAGTCCCACATCTTAACCTTCCCACTGATACTGGCCATTAGTGTCCTCTTCGCCACAAGAAGTAAAGATTAGTTTAAAAAAAACAATAATTCCAAACCAACTTTATCAGTCAACCCATCTCATATTCCACCCAAGAATCAATTAACCGTTCTTGCGTCTTCCCTTGAGTTCCTGCCTTCTCTGTGACTTTACCTGGCCTAATCTTCCTACACAGTGCACGCAGCATGGCTGCCAGAAGACTTGCTCACTTTGAGTGGGGCAGGCTGTGGATGGTTTTGTAAGATGGCCTTGCTCAGTCCCAGCCCTGGCAGGCCCAGCTTTAGGCTACACCATGTCAGCATGGGCCGCTGCGGCCTGGGCCAGCTGGCTGATAGGCAACAGCGAGGGCATTGCCAGGATAGCAGTGGTGGCTGCCATCTTGAGAGAGGACGGCAAGTTTTCTTTTTATTCGTTCATGGGATGTGGGCTTCGCTGGCTGGGCCAGCAATTGTTGCCCATCCCTGAAGACGTTTAAGAGTCAACCAGATTGCTGTGGGTCTGGAGTCACATGTAGGCCAGACCAGGGAAGGACGGCAGATTTCCTTCCCGAAAGGACATTAATGAAATGAAATGAAAAAAAAAAGAATCATTAGTGAATCAGGTGGGTTTTAACGACAATTGACAATGGTTTCATGGTCATCGTTAGACTTTTAATTACAGATTTTAAAAATTGAATTCAAATTTCACCATCTGCTGTGGCGGGATTTGAAGCGGGTCCCCAGAGCATTACCCTGGGTCTCGGGGTTACTAGTCCAGTGACAATACCATTATGCCACTGTGTTCCGTGGAACAACATCCACCGACAAGCTCGAATGGAGTTGGCCAACAAATCCAAGGTGGAAATGATGGTCACCCTGCTCTGCACAAAGCCTCGACAGTGACCACGGGCTTTCTGTTCTAACCCGTCAGCCTTTTACCACCACTCCATTGGATTCCTCTGAAGGAACTCGTGTGGGGCCTCAACGTCCAGTGAACTGACATCCGCAACATTCTTTCGCCACGCCAGATTGCAGGCCACTCCTGCCCAGTGACTTGTGCCGATCCCACTCCGAGCTCCACTCCACATTATGTGCAATGCCAGCTTCTGAGTATGTGGCTGTGAGGATAAGAGCGAGCGATGGTGTTCAATCTTCAGCACTGCTTTCTACTTCTTTCTTTCTCACCACTCCCTGGCCAGGCTAAGGTCCTTTGGTATCCGAAAGAAGAAAGACACAAGCATACACCATCCACAGCTTGTAAAGTCAGAAGAGGTTGACTGATGAAACAGGAATGGACTGTGAGAAGTTGTCATCCACGGCAGTTTCAGACCTGCCGCTGGCCACAGGGTCAGTCGCAGATATATGACAATCACCGTCTTGTCCACTGGGGTGAGGGCATGCAGCCATGCCCATGCCCCACTGGTTAGATCCTGCTGACTGTCCAGCAGGAGAAAGGCTGGTCCATCAGTGAGCGTGGTGCATATATTCGGGTGATGTGGCATCACAATGGAATATTGGCCAATGGGGGCAAGCTGTGAGATGTGGGTGTGAGGTTTTGCAGCAGTGCTCACAGAGTCGTTGGGTCATAGAGGTCCACAGCACAGAAAATGCCTCTTCGGCCTAGTGTGCAAGGATGAGGTGAAGCTATCAATGTGAGGTATGAGTCCTGATTGCTGGATATTAGCAGGTGACTGATGGGAAGGTGCTGTATTGAGCAGTGTGTGAGGCTACTAGTGCAGGTAGTGGTATATGGCATTTGAGGATGCATTCTCTAACTTAGTCACCCATGTAAGGTCATTGAGCTTCTTGCTATCCAGGTCCTAGGGGTCAGACTGCCGACATTGACTGCAATGGTTTTCTGCACCCACTTCCTTCACTATGTCTGTTTGCAGGGTCTCATGATCTAAGGCCTCCAGTGGTGTGTTGGAAAACCTTGGACCTTATTCTCTCCCGGCTGAATCAAAGTCACTCTTCTTGCGGGTCAGATGAACTTCCCCAGCCATTTCCAGCATCTACTCCAGTCCAAAGACACCTCCCCTTTAGGAGGAGCAGGGCTGGCTTTAAGTAAAGCAGGCTAGCTTCCTTCTGCACTGTATGTCCTATGTTCTATTTACAGCTTGAGCTCGATAACCTCTCACAGTTTTACATCCCCAGCTCAGGCAAGCAGTGTGCTTATTCCTGGTTTCACACTGCCGTCATGTAAATAAAATGAAAATGAAATGAAAATCGCTTATTGTCACAAGTAGGCTTCAATTAAGTTATTGTGAAAAGCCCCTAGTCGCCACATTGCGGCACCTGTTCGGGGAGGCTGGTATGGGAATTGAACCCGCGCTGCTGGCCTTGTTCTTCTTCACAAGCCAGCTGTTTAGCCCACTGTGCTAAACCAGCCCCAGACGTGATTGCAGCAGGACGCCTTTCCCAGACTGAACATAGAACATAGAACATACAGTGCAGAAGTAGGCCATTCGGCCCATCGAGTCTGCACCGATTCATGGGCAGCACGGTAGCATTGTGGATAGCACAATTGCTTCACAGCTCCAGGGTCCCAGGTTCGATTCCAGCTTGGGTCACTGTCTGTGTGGAGTCTGCACATCCTCTCAGTGTGTGCGTGGGTTTCCTCCGGGTGCTCTGGTTTCCTCCCACAGTCCAAAGATGTGCAGGTTAGGTGGTCTGGCCATGATAAATTGCCCTTGGTGTCTAAAATTGCCCTTTGTGTTGGGTGGGGTTACTGGGTTATGGGGATAGGGTGGAGGTGTTGACCTTGGGTAGGGTGCTCTTTCCAAGAGCCGGTGCAGACTCGATGGGCCGAATAGCCTCCTTCTGCACTGTAAATTCTATGATAATCTATGACCTACATTAAACCCTCACTTCCACCCTATCCCCCGTAACCCAATAACCCCTCCTAACCTTTTTGGACACTAAGGGCAATTTATCATGGCCAATCCACCTAACCTGCACGTCTTTGGACTGTGGGAGGAAACCGGAGCACCCGGAGGAAACCCACGCAGACGCGGGGAGAACGTGCAGACTCTACACAGACAGAGACCCAGCGGGGAATCGAACCTGGGACCCTGGCGCTGTGAAGCCACAGTGCTAACCACTGTGCTACCGTGCCGCCCATTGTGACTGCTTCACTGTGACTCTGGCTGCAGCAGGATGCCGTTCCCTGATGGAAATGATGTGCATACAGCCTGAGGTTTGCCTCCTGCAACGTCAAAATCAATGGGCAAGGGGTAAGCGCTCATCATGATCCCTGCACCCACTTCAATACCTCTTTGAATATTGCGACCAAAGATCCCTCACCAGTACGGCAGAGTCTTCTTCAGTGGCTAGTTTCAAATAGACATTCTCAACTGGTGAAGACTTTTAATGACATGCCGTATAACAGCAATGCCTTTATAATCAGTTGTTTGCCTGCTGACATTTTGTCGCTGATGATATCTAGCGCTTCCCCTCCATTTCACCACGTCAATTAAAGAAAATACATTTGGTGGCACGGCATTGGCAGAACCTACTGAATGGTTAGCTTACCGCAAAGACCAACGGGCTAGGTTTTGGTCAGGAATGATAAACAAAAGTGGGATTTTAGAGAAAAAAGGGACAAAGATTAGGACTGAGTTCCTCCACAATGAGAGAGGCATATTTCAGTTTTTGAGAAATCCAACACACTCGGGCTGGAGGTCACTTTATTTATCTCCTTCCTTCCACATTCACTTGCTATGTTAGTGCATAATTACAGACACAACTTGCCTCTCTACAGGGACATTTCTAGTTGGACCTGAGCAAAGGCAACAATTCAAATTCCATTCAGGATCAGAATTGATAGATGATGGGCACTAAGGGATATGTAGATAAGGCACGATGATGGAGTTGGCCCAGAAGTTCACCCATGACTTTATTAAATGGTTGAGCAGTCTTGAGGGGCTCTATGAGCTTATGTTCCGGGAGATGGTGGTGTGGTGGTAATGTCACTGGACTGGCAATCCAGAAGTCCAGGCTAATTCTCTGTGGACATGGGTTCAAATCCCACCATGGTTGTTGGTGCGATTTGAATCCAAACAATAAAATCTGGAATTGAAAGCTACTCTAAGTGATGGTGACCACCAAAACCATTGTTGGCTGTTGTAACAACCCATCTAGTTCATTAAAGTCCTTTCGGGAAAGAGATGGGGCGAGAGTGACTGCCCTTGACATCAAGGAGCATTTGACCGAGTATGGCATCAAGAAGCCCTAGCTGAACTGGAGTCAATGGGAATCAGGGGGGAACCTCTCCACTGGTAGATTCATGGGCAGCATGGTAGCATAATGATTGGCATGATTGCTTCACAGCTCCAGGGTCCCAGGTTCGATTCTCAGCTGGGTCACAGTCTGTACGGAGTCTGCACGTTCTCTCCGTGTCTGCGTGGATTTCCTTCGGGTGCTCCGGTGTCCTCCCACAGTCCAAAAATGTGCAGGTTAGGTGGATTGGCCATGATAAATTGCCCTTAGTGTTCAAAAATGTTAAGGAGGGGTTACTGGGTTACGGGGATAGAGTAGATACATGGGCTTCAGTAGGGTGCTCTTTGTAAGGGCCGGCGCAGACTCTATGGGCCGAATGGCCTCCTTCTGCACTGTAAATTCTATGATTCTATGGTTGGAGTCATACCTGGCACAAAGGAAGATGGTTGTGGTGGTTGGAGGTCAATCATCTCAGCTCCAGGACATCACTGCAGGAGTTCCTCAGGGGAGTATCCTAGGGCCAAGCATCTTCAGCTGCTTCATCAATGACCTCCCTTCCATCATAAGGTCAGAAGAGAGATGTTCGCGGATGACTGCACGATGTTCAGCATCATTCGCGACTCCTCAGATAATGAAGCAGTCCCTGTCCAAATGCAGTAAAACCTGGACAATATCCAGGCTTGGGCTGACAAGTGGCAAATTACATTTGTGCTACACAAGTGCCAGGCAATGACCATCCTCTACAAGAGAGGATCTAATCACCGCCCCTTGACATTCAATGGGATTACCATCGCTGAATCCAACACAATCAACATCCTGGGGGTTACCATTGATCAGAAACTGGACTGGACTAGCCACATTAATACTGTGGCTACCAGGGCAGGTCAAAGGCTCGGAATCCTGTGGTGAGTAACTCACCTCCTGATCCCGCAAAGTCGGACCACCATCTACAAGGCACAAGTCAGGAGTGTAATGGAATACTCTCCACTTTCCTGGATAAGTGCAGCTCTAACAACACTCAAGAAGCTTGACACCATCCAGAACAAAGCAGCCCCGCTTGATTGCTCCCCCTTCCACAAACATTCAAACCCTCCACCACCGATGAACAGTGGCAGCCGTGTGCACCATCTACAAGACGCACTGCAGTAACTCATCACAGTCCCTTCGACAGCACCTTCCAAACCCAAGGCTACTACCATCTAGAAGGACAAGAGCAGCAGATACCTGGGAGCGCCACCATCTGGGGGTTCCCCTCCAAGTCACTCACCACCCCGACCTGGAAATATATTGCCATTCCTTCACTGTCGCTGGGGCAAAATTCTGGAACTCCCTCCCTAACAGCACAGTGGGTGCACCTACACCTCAAGGACTTCAGTGGTTCAGGAAGGCAACTCACCACCACCTTCTGAAGGGATGGGCAATAAATGCTGGTCTCCCCAGTGACGGCCACATCACATAAATTATCTTTTTAAAAACCTGCCATCCTTACACAGTCTGGCCTACATTGGGTTGAGGCCTAACTGCCCTCAGAAGTATCATAGCAGGGGCAGCATGGTGGCGCAGTGGGTTAGTACTGCTGCCTCACGGCGCCGAGGTCCCAGGTTTGATCCCGGCTCTGGGTCACTGTCCGTGTGGAGTTTGCACATTGTCCCCGTGTTTGTGTGGGTTTCACCCCCACAACCCAAAAGTGTGCAGGGTAGGTGGATTGGTCACGCTAAATTGCCCCTTAATTGGAAATAATGAATTTGATACTCTAAATTTTTTTTTTTTTAAGTAGCATAGCAAGTTATACATAGCATAGTTCAAGGGCAATTAGGGATGGGCAACAAATGCTGGTCTTGCCAATGACACCAACATGCCGTGAAAGAAAAATAAAATGACCTACTCCAGCTCCTATTTCTTATGTATTTATACTTTGCCCTTTGCATTAACTGGAAGCTGGGATCTGTAAACATTGGTCCTTAGGCCCGAATGATCTAACGCTAATTCCCTATGCTAATCTGCGATGAAGGTCACTTCCAATTCATTTCGACAAAGAAAAGCAAGTGAAAACACCGCAATCTCTATTTCACATCTCTGAAGCGCACTAACGTTAGGATTGCATTTCGGGGTGGCTGGAGGCATTTTTGTCACTGCGCCCTTTATCACAATGTTATTAAGAGAGAGAGCTCAAGATCTGCTGGAGCTCATCTGTTGGGATTTGACGGAAAAAGATGTTTGCAGTATTGGCCCCCGATGAACACAGGCTGCAGTTCACTTCAGTTGAATTTAAACTGTGGGATTCTGAAGATCTATGACAATAGCATTTCAATATAACCGGAGGCAATTGAAGGGGTGAGAAGGGGCTTAAATCAAAATTTATTAGCCGTTTTGGAAAGGGCAGCGGAAGAGCTTTGACATTGAAACTTGGCTGAATTTGAATGCCCTGGTACACGACACGTAAGCATCCAACACAATTTCTTGACGGTACTCTGTATGGAAAACAGAAGACATTTCTCTTCACCGTAAAGGTTTGAGTAATTGTTGCTCGCGACCAATGCAGAGCCATCCGTTCAATTAAAGAATTTCACCGTGATTCGATTGGGCAGGCATGCCACTACACGACAGAGTTCACATGCCGTACAATCAAAATCAGGAGGGTAGAAGAAAAAAAACATGGCATTTGGACAAACCTATTTTACCCAAAGGATAGTAAAACTATGGAACGAATTAGCAGGGAAGTCATTGCAATGGACAGAATTAATAGATTCAGAGATAATTGGATGCATTTTTTGGAAAGAACGAGGACTGAGGGAAAAGGTGAAGAGGCAAGTGTCTGGAACTTTCAAAAAAATGACAGGTTTATTGGCCCGATTGCAACATTTTCGGTTCATTAACTGAGCAGGTTTTGTGTACGAGTGAGTGGAAAGATGTTCCTTTGCTCCTCAGCTTCAATTCATGGTTTTCAGTACGCACAAGAGCAGGGATTGGTGATAGCTACGGTTCATGTGCCTTTCATTCTGCCAACAAGTGTCATTAGCTCTGTGATTACCCCCACTTTTTCTCTGAAACCTCCTGCCTGTCATGTTGGATGTGCGTCAGTGTTTCTTGACTACTTTAGATCAAGTGAATTGTACGTACTGACAGTGTTGCTTCTCGGGAGCTTTAATCATGAAGCGAGCGCATTTGCTCGGACTTTTGAGGGCAATGTTAGATTATGTGCAAACAGGCAGGGCTGCTTAAGAATAGAATAGAATCGGTACAGTACAGAAGGAGACCATTTGGTACGTCGAGTCTGCACTGACCCTCCAAAAGAGCACCCTACCTTGACCCTACCTATCCCCATAATTCCACTAAACCTGCACATCTTTGGACACTGAAGGACAATTGATCATGGCCAATCCACCCAACCTGCGCATTTTTGGACTGTGGGAGGAAACCGGAGCACCCGGAGGAAACCCACGCAGACACGGGGAGAATGTGCAGACTCCGCACAGACAGTGACCCAAGGCCGGAATTGAACCTGGGTCCCTGGAACTATCATAGAATTTACAGTGCAGAAGGAGGCCATTCGGCCCATCGGGTCTGCAGCAGCTCTTGGAAAGAGCACCCTACCCAAGCTCACACCTCCACCCGATCCCCATAACCCAGTAACCCCACCCAACACTAAGGGCAATTTTGGACACTAAGGGCAATTTATCACGGCCAATCCACCTAACCTGCACATCTTTGGACTGTGGGAGGAAACCGGAGCACCTGGAGGAAACCCATGCACACACGGGGAGGATGTGCAGACTCCGCACAGACAGTGACCCAAGCTGGAATCGAAGCTGGGACCCTGGAGCTGTGAAGCAATTGTGCTATCCACAATGCTATCGTGCTGCCCACGGCTATGAGGGCGCAGTGCTAACCACTATGCCACGTGCCACCCTGCTCTTTGAGCATAAGTAAAAGTGAGGAAATGAGCCATACAGATCCAAATCTCAGTCAGGATAACAGCAGAGAGCAACACAAATATCTGTGCATACCTTGGACTCTCAAAAATGGAAAGAAAATGAACATGGGTTTCCATTTTGTTGTGGCCTGCTGGAATGTACGTGAATATATATGGCGGATGGGGAGAATATTGTGCTCAGATACAATGGGCGCAATTCTCCCATCGAGAGACTAAGTCCCGACGCCGGAGTGAAAACCGGAGATCCCAGCCCCCTATTTTCCCCCGGGGGGCTAGGAGCGGCGCCGCGTCATTTACGCGTGCCGGGCCTTGGCGCCGCGTAAAAGTGGCGCCGCGTAAATGACGTGACAGGCGCCCCATAAATGGGGCACCGATCGGCACCGGTGGGCACCGATCGTGGGCCAGACCCCTTTTGAGCTCCCCCCCCCCCAACCCGGTGAAGGAACCCCCCTCGCCACCCCCCCACAGGCCGCCCCCCCCCGCACAGCATTCCCGCGCTGTTCCCGCCGGCAACGACCGGGTGTGGATGGCGCCGGCGGGGACCTGTCATGTTGGGCAGGCCGCTCGGCCCATCCGGGCCGGAGAATGGCCGCTCGCCCATTACCAACGGCAAGCCGCGATTCTCCCAGCGGCCAGCCGGTTTGGGGGGGGGGGGGGGGGGTTGGGAGAATCACGTGCGGGACTCGCACCTGTCGTGGGGGGGGGGGGGGAGAATTCTGCCCAATGTCTCTTTGAGTGAAATAGTCCACCTGCTCATTGGCTTAGGAGTATCCATGAAAGGTTTGCTAATTGTGTAAAGCACTGCCTTCAGAATGAACAAAAAGGAAATTGGAACGTGACGCAGCGTGTAAGGCAGTCAAGTGGTTGGATGGTAGCGTAACACAAGATTAGAGCGTCTGAGGTTTACAATGGCACTGGAACAGAAATATCGGGCTGAATCTTACCTCCCAAAAAGTGGGATGGGGTCACGTCAGAGGTCAGGGGAACAGCAAGTGAACCCGCTTCGAAATTGTCCACTAATAATATGCTAATAATATTGCATGCCTTCATTTAAAAAAAAATAATCTTTATTGTCACAAGTAGGCTTACATTAACACTGCAATGAAGTTACCATGAAAAGCCCCTAGTTGCCACATTCCGGCGCCTGTTCGGGTACACAGAGGGAGAATTCAGAATGTCCAAATTACCTAACAAGCACGTCTTTCGGGACTTGTGGGAGGAAACCGGAGCACCCGGAGGAAACCCACGCAGACACGGGGGGAACGTGCAGACTCCCCGCACAGACAGTGACCCAAGCCGGGAATCGAACCTGGGACCCTGGCGCTGTGAAACAACAGTGCTAACCACTGTGCTACCGTGCTGCCCAAAAAGGGGAATTTTGACAGTCATTTGATTTTTAACCACGAACGACAGCTGAAATAAAGTGAGAGGGGCCAAATCCATCAGGCATGTCTTTGAAGCACTGCTTGTGGGCCAAGAGAAGCAGGATTTTCTCTCTCAGTCCGACCTCCCTCTGCTCCACCTCCACTCCTCAACACCAACCCCCACCCCCACTATCATAACCACACCTCATGTCCCCCAATCACCATTGGGGCCGCTCAATAATCCACATGCCCCCTTCCCCCAATCAGGACCACCGCCTAGTCTCTGTCACTCCGCCAATGCAGTTTTGCGCTTTCAGTTAGGCTTTAGCTTTGTGACGCAGACTTTGAGCCAAAAAAGAAACTTCCAAAAAGGGCCCTCACAGAAATACATTTAAAGTATGTATAAAGTATGGAGTTAAATTCTGCTGGACATGTAGCAAATCCACTCTTTTGGTTTTCACAACCTCACAATAGATTGGGGTTATTTTTTGTCATTTTCTTTGAACATTTCTTTTTATCAGATATAAAAATATTGGAGCATTTGGCTGCCAGTCAAACATCCTCCAATTGGGTAACGAGTCTTTTCGTTTTCCCGCTGGCGTGGGAAAGCAGCACGTCACAGGGATGGATATTTTTGTATCCGTGTTGGCCAAATAATGGCTGCAGCATGTGGGTGGCGAGTCATGTGATGAAACCTCCAGTAATACATGTAGCCACAGTTGGCAACCCTTTCCCACACGGAACGTCAAGCTAAAATTCCAGACATTACTGTTCACCCACATACTACCAATTGAGCCCATAATCTCTGAAGTTTGGAAGAATGGGAAGTGATCGCCTGAGACATGTAAGATTCTGAAAGGGCTTGACAGGCTGGATGCTGAGAAGTTGCTTCCCCTGGCTGGGGAACCTGGGACACAGTGGCACAGTCTCGTGATAAAGAGCGGATCACTTCGGACTGAGATGAGGAGAAATTTAGAAATTTGTTCACTCAAAGGGTTGTGAATCTTTGGCATTGTCTATCTTAGTCTATTGTGGATGCTCCTTGCTCATCACTGAATACATTTAAGACTGGGATAGACAGATTTCTGGCCTCTCTGTGAATCGGGGGGGCGGGGGGGGGGGGGGAGGTGTGTGATACAGGGAGCGAATGGCAAGTGGAGTTAGAATCATAGAATCACCAGAAAGCAGAAGGATAGCATTCGGTCCATCGGGTCAGCACTGACCCTCCGAATGACCCGCGCCCCCACCCTATCCCCGTAACCCGGTAAACCCTACTAACCTTTTGGACAGGAAAGGGCAAATTTAGCACGGCCAAACCACCTGACCTGCACATCTTTGGACTGTGGGCGGAAACCAGAGCACCCGGAGGAAACCCACAAGGCAGAAGATCAGCCATGAATGACGACGCAGGGGCCAAGGAGTCATACGGTCTATTCCTGCTCCTGTCGTATGTTCTTATGAAATCACATTTATGTTCGACCCTGCCTGAGCTGTGTTTTGCCGATGATGATATGCAGCGAAGCCAGACTTGCAGTGTGTCTTAAGAGGAAGGTTGTGGTATTTTTATGATGGCCTGCGAGAGGACAAAAAATGGAAATTGTTTCATCTTGGGATGGCATCATATGGCAAGAGGGAACAGACAAGTCACAGGGGATATCTGATGACTTCGATCAAATATGCTTCACCAAAGTGTCGAAAATCCAACAGCGAGCTTGAATGTTCTTTAGCTTGACCTTCTAATTCGGGACCACCTGGCTTGTGACGGAGACTAGAAGGCTGAACACAACAATGTTATTGCTTGCTACATATATGTTCACGGAAGAGAAGAAAGCGGCTGGCATGCGAGGAACCCATCACAGTCAAGATCGATCCTGTGTCACAAAACAGTTTGCTTCTATCAACTGTGGCACATCAAACGCTTTGCGAGTGAATGTGGCAAGCTCTAATAAATTAACTTGAGATGATTGAGAAGCCTCATATAAAATATGATAAGGACGGTGGGTGACTCATCTGTTACGATAGTGTCATCTCTCATCTTTTCACAATTATTACCCCCTGATGCAGAGTGCTCTGCCATATGGAGCATGTGCAACTGAGGGGAATTAGAGTTGAGACAGGGAACTGCTGCGTCTCCTATGATAGATTTCTGAGTTAAGGATAATTGTGTAAGATCGGGACAATTTCATCTATCATACTCGATGGCTGCATATGCATGTCAGATGTCATTGGCAGGAGTTCTGCAGTATAGTTTGCTGACTTTTAGAGCAGGGCTGTGCTTGCATGGGGGGGGGGGGGCCTTGAGCAGGAGAGCGGCTCTGTTAAAGGAGGCATTGTTGGTGTAGGGATAGGAATAATTGTAATGATAAGAAGAAGAATTTTGATGAATGTAGGAATTTCTATATAGATTGTAGTATATAAATCTGTTACAGTAATATTTTTTCAAATCCTGGTGCAGATTCTGTGTCTGCAAAAGATGTAACTAAGGTGTCGTAAAGGTGAGGTCATCATTCAATCCAGCCATGTATTAGTTTACAAAGAGCGGCCTGGTGAAATTGTGTTATGATTGCTGGAGATTCCCTGGAGAGCTGATAGTTTGAGACATTGGGCTGGATTCTCCAAATATGTGGCTATGTCCCCTCGCCGGCTTAAAAACGCTGGCGTTTCACGCCAGGCTTTCCTTAAAAACCGCTATGAGGAGCGGTTGAATAAACTCGGTTTGTTCTCACTGGAACGACAGAGGTTGAGGGCTGACCTGATAGAGGTCTACAAAATTATGAGGGGCATAGACAGAGTGGATAGTCAGAGGCTTTTCCCCAGCATAGAGGGGTCAATTACTAGGGGGCATAGGTTTAAGGTGCGAGGGGCAGGGTTTAGAGGAGATGTACGAGGCACGTTTTTTACACAGAGGGTAGTGGGCGCCTGAAACTCGCTGCCGGAGACGGGGGTGGAAGCAGGGACGATAGTGACATTTAAGGGGCATCTTGACAAATACATGAATAGGATGGGAATAGAGGGATACGGACCCAGGAAGTGTAGAAGATTTTAGTTTAGTCAAGCAGCACGGTCGGCACGGGCTTGGAGGGCCAAAGGGCCTGTTCCTGTGCAGTACTTTATTTTGTTCTTTGTTCTAAAACATTCAAGAGCTATTCACCTACCTGCAGGGGGCTGGTCGGGCCCCGTGTGCTTCTTGCAGCTTTAGCTGCAGATACGGGCCCCCGCACTTCCGGTTCCAAGTCCGCGCATGGCAACGGCCTCCAGCGGCTGAGCCGAACGCGACGGAGGACTCAGCTGGCGGACCTGGACCAACAAACAAGGTTCCAACGATCTGCCAGACACCGCTCCATCTAACCCACCCGCACGAGGGTCCCGACCACCCAGACATGGTTAGAACCACGCCGTCGTGATTTCAGCCAGTCGGGACCGGATAATCGCTGGGAGAGCCTCTGGCAATGTCCTCCAAGCTGCACCGCGTAAAGCGTGCGCGAGCAGTTCTCCGGGGACTGGAGAGTTGCGGGTACGGCATTGGGCCCAATTCGGGCGTAAACGTGGATTCTCCGTCCCCGCGCCAAACCCAATTTTGGAGCGGGGCTGCGGAAAATCCAGCCCATTGTGTTTAGATTTAGGTAAGCAGATCATAGGAGCTGAGTGGGACACAGATTATGTAATTAATGGGAAGGGCCAGAGCTGTCTGTAGTTTTGCCGTTTGATTTAGGTTTGGCAGTCTGCCAAGAGTTTTTAAGTTGCGCACCAGTTTTTGCCAGATTCTGTCAGGTTGAGCAGTAGTCTGCTAACTTTATTTATAAGTAGCTTTTGACCTGTAATGGGCATTGCTTAATTGGACATAGAGAAGGTATAAGTTAGTAGTAAAAATGGCTTCCCTTTATTTTAAGAATTATTTAACTGTTAATTGAAAAATTATATTCTCTGATGTTGATATGTTCAATCCTGTGTTGATAATAAAGTTTGCTTTAATATAACATGTCCCTATTTGTCAGTGAAATTACTCCTGGAGTGAAAAAGTGTTTGTTCCGGTGTCCTAACAAATGTTGGGATCTGGTCTGGTGTCCGAACAGAAGTAAGAAGTCAGAAGAATAATTTAGTGAGGTTTACTGGAAAGTACTCGCGCCAAGTGGAATAGTTTTGAACAAGCACCTCTGGCTTGGGTGAATGAGAAAGACCCGATGTCCGTGTCCGTGGCCGCACATGCGCACGGTGGCCTGCGGCGGCCGCGCCGTGCAACAGGGCGCCGGCCGCACGTGGACCCGGTCTGTCAAAAGCTGCTTCCCCTGTAACCCCCCTCGCCACCCAGGACCAGCCCCCACCAGTCCCCCCAGTCCGCAGCCGCCATGCGAGGTCCCCAAACGTTGTGAGGATACCGCCCCCCGTTGGGGCAGAGCCTCGGGGAAGGCCTCAGGTGGCGTCCTGAGGCCATTCCGGTGGCATGCCGCACACTCCTCGAGTACGCCGTTTTGAGGGGGCGAGCACCGCAAAACCGCCGTCACCCCCAATTCCAGCATAAAAGGGAATTCTCCGGCCGACCGCGATTTTGGTGTCGCCGATCGGAGAATCCCGCTGTGGTGATATGCGTCACTGTATGTACACAAGGGGTTAATGTAAATACACTACAACTAAGTAACCACTAGAGGGATGCCCAGAGATGTCATGACATGCAGACATGCAGCCAATGGGTCATTAGAACAGGACACAACCAATGGGTAATCAGGACACCCAGAGGTGGCATTACCACAAGGGGGCACTTCACAACCCATGTAAGAGGACAGGGCACACATGCTCTGCCTCTTTCCACAGACAGACGTCTAGAGAGTGCATCAGGGTTGATCAACAGCATCACACCCAGCACGTGGCTTAGAGCAGGTTGGTAAAGATAGACTGAGTTACTACAGCTAGATTAGCAGACAGTCGAACTCATTTAAGAACTGTGTTAATAGTTCAATTAACAAGTTGAACTCATTTCATAGTCTGGAGCTTCCTTTGTCAAAGCATACATCAAGGAAGCAGCTTATGCTACACAAAGCAGCAGAACACAACACCCGCCCCAAGTCTTTTCCCCCTTGAAACGTTGGCCAGCCTCGTCCCGTTGTAAGTTGGGCTGAGCAGAACTGGCAGATTAGCTTCGGTTGTCAGCAATGGTGGAATTCAACCTACAGATACCTTGCTTGGGATTTAAACGCTGATCAGCTTCTGTCACCATTCCTGACATTGCCCCCGTTTCAAGGTGGCAGGCCAGCAACTTGTAAACTCCTACCTCACAATCAACACAAACTAGAGTCTGTGCGGGAGTCATTAAAAGTGGAGAGGGGGGTCATATAATGTGTGACCGCCCCAATTCAGGCAGCAGGGACACCTGCTGGAAAACAGCGGGGTCCTTCTTTGAATTGGCCAATCGGACTGCACTGTGATGCTATTTTAACCTGTGGCTTCCCTGCCATACCAATGCTACAGGGATCTGCACCCGTGGGCCTGAGGAAAACTGGTTTGTTTTAAGAATGTACTTTGATGTTTTTCTGTGAATCAGAGGAGCAGGAGCACTCTTGCATGCCCCATAAGGGCGGAAAGGGACTCCTGTGGCCAGTCTTCCCTCCATGTCTGCCATTTTCGCCTGCCCAACCACTTGTGTGCATTTATCGATCTGAAAAAAAAGAAGACCCATTTTAACAGCTGATTCCATAGGGGCTGGTTTAGCACAGGGCTAAATTGCTGGCTTTTAAAGCAGACCAAGGCAGGCCAGCAGCACGGTTCACTTCCCATATCAGCCTCCCCGAACAGGCGCCGGAATGTGGCGACTAGGGGTTTTTCACAGTAACTTCATTTGAAGCCTACTTGTGACAATAAGCGATTTTTATTTCATTTCATTTCATCTGACCTCCTGGCGGTTTTGGTCAGTGCCTGCTGTACCACTCCTGGACTGCGGAAAATCCAGCCGGGGGGGGGGGCCTCACCACTCTTTGTGTGAAGAAATGTCTCCTTATGTCTGTCCGAAATGGTTTACCCTGAATCCTCAGGCTGTGACCCCTGGTTCTAGACACACCCATCATTGGTAACATCTTCCCTGCATCTACCCTGTCTACTCCTGTTAGAATTTTATAAGTCTCTATCAGACCCCCCCCTCATTCTTCTGAACTCCAGCGAGAACAATCCCAACCGAGTCAATCTCTCCTCATATGACAGTCCCGCCATCCCTGGAATCAGTCTGGTAAACCTTCGCTGCACTCCCGTGACAGCAAGAACATCCTTCCTCAGAGAAGGAGACCAAAACTGCACACAATACTCCAAGTGTGGCCTCACCAAGGCCCTGTATAATTGCAGCAACACATCCCTGCTTCTATACTCGAAACCTCTCGCAATGAAGGCCAACATACCATTAGCCTTCTTTACCGCCTGCTGCACCAACATGCTTAACTTCAGCGAATGGTGCACAAGGACACCCAGATCCCACTGCACACTCCCCTCTCCCAATTTACAACCATTCAGGTAGTAACCTGCCTTCCTGTTTTGAAGAATGGTCAACCTGGTTCCTCAAACAGGATTTGAATGACGGAGTGAGCTTTGATTGGCTGAGGGTCAAGTCCGAGAAGTCTGGACTGGCTTCTCTCTCGCCTCCTTTCCGACGCTCTAACTTTTGGTTTCACATGCTGGACTTGTACTCCCAGAGAGGAACGCGGCTTACCAAGCAGGCAGTCCAGGAGTGGTGGCAGCAGGCCCTGACCAAAACCACCAGGAAGTTAGAAAGAATCAGCTGTTAAAATGGGGCTGTAAAAGGAGAATTGCGAGTTCTAGATGGTACACACTTGCTGCTACTGGACGTGGGTGGTGGAGGGAGTGAGTGTTAAAGGTGGTGGATGGGGTGCCGATCAAGCAGGCTGCTTTGTTCTGGATGGTGTTGAGCTTCTTGAGTGTTGTTGGAGCTGCACTCATCCAGGCAAGTGGGGAGTATTCCACCACACTCCTGGCTTGTGCCTTGTGGATGGTGGGCAGCCTTTGGGGAGTCAGTTGGTGAGTTACCTGTAGCAGAGTTCCTAACCTCTGACCTGCTGAACCTACAGAGCATGAAGATCCCACGTTGGAGTCTTGGGGGCCGGGATTCTCCCGGAATCGGCGGGGCGGCACGTACCGGCGCCAAAGAGCGGCGTGAACCACTCTGGCATCGGGCCGCCTGGAAGTTGCGGAATCCTCCCCACTTCCGGGGGCTAGGCCGGCGCTGGAGGGGTTGCCCCATGCGCAGAACCGCTGCCGTGATTCCTGCGCATACGCAGAGGGTTTCTTCTCCGCGCCGGCCATGGCGGAGCCTTACACAGGCCGGAGCGGAGGGAAAGAGTGCTCCCACAGCACAGGCCCGGCCGCAGGTCGGTGGGCCCCCTTTGCGGGCCAGGCCACCGTGGGCCCTCCCCCTCCCCCCAAGGCTGGATCCCCCTGCGCGCCCCCCCCCCCCAAAGGACCCTGCTCAACTCCCTCCAAGCCAGGCCCCGCCGGTATGGACCATGCCTAATCCACGCCGGCGAGACTGGCCGAACATGGGCGGCCGCTCGGCGCATCGGGGCCCGGAGAATTGCCGGGGGGGGGCTGCTGCCAACGGCCCCCGACCGACGAGGCACGATCCCCCCCGCCCCTGCCCGAAAACCGGGCTCACTCTCACTCACATGTATATGTGTGTGTGGGTGGGTGCGGGGGGTGTAATCCCGTCATGTTTACTATGTCAGTCACACAGACCTGACAGAACCGACAGGCAAGAATACAGAAAAATCCCACTACATCCCAGTTAAATCAGAGAATCTGCGAATGATGCAGCAAGGAGGCCATTCAGCCCATCTTGTCTGCTCTTTGAAAGTGCTAAGCCATGAATTTCAATCCCTTGTCAATTCCCATATTCCAGCAAATATTGTCCCTTGAAATATTTACCCAAAACCCTTTTGAAAGTAATCATTGAATCTTCTTACAGCCAACACACATGGGGCGAAATTCTCCGTTATCGGCGGAAACTCCGCCGATCGGCGCAAAAAACGGCGCAAATCCCACTTGCGTCATGTCATAAAAATGGGCCGATAGTCTGCGGCCCGAAATGGGCTAGCAGCGACGTAACGGGATCCGCGCTTGCGCAGTGGTTCACGCCGTGCAGCGTCATAGGCGCTGCACGGCGTGACGGCTCATAAGGCCGCGCAGCTCCCCCCCACCCGACCGGAACAGCCGACCGCAACACCCGACTTGATGGCTGGCCGTCGCTCAGCCCCGAGGTTCGAGTCACGCGATGTGGAGGCGCTCCTGGATGCGGTGGAGCAGAGGAGGGACGCCCTGTATCCCGGGCACGGCCGCAGAGTTGCCCCACGCCACAGCCGGCGTCTGTGGAGGGAGGTGGCAGAGGCCGTCACCGCTGTGGCACTAACACCACGGACAGGCACCCAGTGCCACAAGAAGGTGAACGACCCCGTCAGAGCAGGCAGGGTGAGCCTCCCCCATATCCCCCATATCCCCTCTCCCCCAAATCCCCCCTCCCCCATATCCCCCCTCCCCCATATCCCCCCTCCCCCATATCCCCCATATCCCCCATATCCCCCCTCCCCCATATCCCCCCCTCCCCCATATCCCCAATATCCCCCCTCCCCCATATCCCCCATACTCCCCCCTCCCCCATATCCCCCCACCCCCATATCCCCATATCCCCCCTCCCCATATCCCCCATATTCCCCCCTCCCCCATATCCCCCCTCCCCCATATCCCCCATATCCCCCCTCCCCCATATCCCCCCACCCCCATATCCCCCATATCCCCCCTCCCCATATCCCCCATATCCCCCCTCCCCCATATCCCCCTCCCCCATATCCCCCATATCCCCCCTCCCCCATATCCCCCATATCCCCCCTCCCCCATATTCCCCATATCCCCCCTCCCCCATATCCCCCATGTTCCCCCCTCCCCCATATCCCCCCTCCCCCATATCCCCCCTCCCCCATATCCCCCATATCCCCCTCCCCCATATCCCCCCTCCCCCATATCCCCCCTCCCCCATATCCCCCATATCCCCCCTCCCCCATATCCCCCATATCCCCCCTCCCCCATATCCCCCATATTCCCCCCTCCCCCATATCCCCCCTCCCCATATTCCCCATATCCCCCCTCCCCCATATCCCCCATATTCCCCCCTCCCCCATATCCCCCCTCCCCCATATCCCCCATATCCCCCCTCCCCCATATTCCCCATATCCCCCCTCCCCCATATCCCCCCTCCCACATATCCCCCTCCCCCATATCCCCCATATCCCCCCTCCCCCATATCCCCCCTCCCCCATATCCCCCATATCCCCCTCCCCCATATCCCCCCTCCCCATATCCCCCATATTCCCCCCTCCCCCATATCCCCCATATTCCCCCATATCCCCCCTCCCCCATATCCCCCCTCCCCCATAGCCCCCATATCCCCCCTCCCCATATCCCCCTCCCCCATATCCCCCATATTCCCCCTCCCCATATCCCCCATATTCCCCCCTCCCCCATATCCCCCTCCCCATATCCCCCCTCCCCCATATCCCCCTCCCCATATCCCCATATCCCCCTCCCCCATATCCCCCCTCCCCCATATCCCCCATATCCCCCCTCCCCCATATCCCCCATATCCCCCCGTCCCCATATCCCCCATATCCCCGCTCCCCCATATCCCCCATATTCCCCCTCCCCCATATCCCCCCTCCCATATCCCCATATCCCCCCTCCCCCATATCCCCCCCTCCCCATATCCCCCTCCCCATATCCCCCATATCCCCCCTCCCCCATATCCCCCTCCCCCATATCCCCCATATTCCCCCCTCCCCCATATCCCCCCTCCCCCATATCCCCCATATCCCCCCTCCCCCATATCCCCCCTCCCCCATATCCCCCCTCCCCCATATCCCCCATATCCCCCTCCCCCATAACCCCTATATTCCCCCCTCCCCATATCCCCCCTCCCCATATCCCCATATCCCCCCTCCCCCATATCCCCCATATTCCCCTCTCCCCCATATCCCCCCTCCCCATATCCCCCCTCCCCCATATCACCCATATCCCCCCTCCCCATATTCCCCATATCCCCCCTCCCCCATATCCCCCATATCCCCCCTCCCCCATATCCCCCCTCCCCCGTGTCCCCCATATTCCCCCTCCCCCATATCCCCCTCCCCCATATCCCCCTCCCCCATATCCCCCATATCCCCCCTCCCCCATATCCCCCCTCTCCCATATCCCCCATATCCCCCCCTCCCCATATCCCCCATATCCCCACTCCCCATATCCCCCATATTCCCCCCTCCCCATATCCCCCCTCCCCCATATCCCCCCTCCCCCATATCCCCCCTCCCCCATATCCCCCCTCCTCCATATCCCCCATATCCCCCATATCCCCCTCCCCCATATCCCCCCTCCCCCATATCCCCATATCCCCCCTCCCCCATATCCCCCCTCCCCCATATCCCCCATATACCCCCTCCCCATATCACCCCTCCCCCCATATCCCCCCTCCCCATATCCCCATATTCCCCCCTCCCCCATATCCCCCCTCCCCATATCCCCCATATCCCCCCTCCCCCATATCCCCCTCCCCCATATCCCCCATATCCCCCCTCCCACATATCCCCCATATCCCCCCTCCCCCATATCCCCCATATCCCCCACCCCCATATCCCCCATATCCCCCCTCCCCATATCCCCCATATTCCCCCCCTCCCCATATCCCCCCTCCCCATATCCCCATATCCCCCCTCCCCCATATCCCCCATATTCCCCCTCCCCCCATATCCCCCCTCCCCCATATCCCCCATATCCCCCCTCCCCCATATCCCCCTCCCCCATATCCCCCATATTCCCCCTCCCCCATATCCCCCCTCCCCATATCCCCCCTCCCCCATATCCCCATATCCCCCCTCCCCCATATCCCCCCTCCCCATATCCCCCATATCCCCCCTCCCCCATATCCCCCATATCCCCCCTCCCCCATATCCCCCATATCCCCCCTCCCCCATATCCCCCATATTCCCCCCTCCCCCATATCCCCCCTCCCCATATCCCCCATATCCCCCCTCCCCCATATCCCCCCTCCCCCATATCCCCCATATCCCCCTCCCCCATATCCCCCATATCCCCCCTCCCCCATATCCCCCATATTCCCCCCTCCCCCATATCCCCCCTCCCCCATATCCCCCCTCCCCCATATCCCCCATATCCCCCTCCCCCATATCCCCCTCCCCATATCTCCCCATATCCCCCCTCCCCATATCCCCCATATCCCCCCTCCCCCATATCCCCCCTCCCCATATCCCCCATATCCCCCCTCCCCATATCCCCCCTCCACCATATCCCCCATATTCCCCCCCTCCCCATATCCCCCATATCCCCCCTCCCCCATATCCCCCATATCCCCCCTCCCCCATATCCCCCCTCCCCATATCCCCAGTGAATCCAGCCCTAACCTTAACCTCTGCAATGCACGCGCAACCGATGGCGTGCATTCATATACCTGCCTAACACTGTTGCCTTTTACCCCTGCCACCACCCCCCCCCCCCACAGGAGAAGGCGCACACAACACCAGGGAGCATGTGAGGACTGGAGGAGGGCCCGCTGATGAGAGGCCACTGACCGTACACGAGGAAAGGGCCCTGGACTGCTGGGGCTGGCGGACCTGAGGACCGGGAGGTTGCTGATGCAGAGGTCGGGGCCCCACGAGCAAGTGAGCCACCAACAGCCCGTCCCCATATTCCCCCCTCCCCTATATCCCCCTCTCCCGTATCACCTGATCACTGCCTGATGTCTAACCATGCATGCTTCATTGTGTATCGCAGGACCAAACGTCCAGGCACCCATCCCCGCAGATGCAGACCGCCCGCAGGATGCCCCTCGGAGACCACGGGAGACGGAGAGACCCGCACCCTCCAGCATGCGACGCCCGCAGGATGCCTCTCGCACACCACGGGAGACGAAGAGACCCGGACCCTCCAGCATGCGACGCCCGCAGGATGCCCCTCGGAGACCACGGGAGACGGAGAGACCCGGACCCTCCAGCATGCGACGCCCGCAGGATGCCTCTCGCACACCATGGGAGACGGAGAGACCTGGAGCAACAGGGAGACGACACCCCCGTCACGTGCGGGAGCGACCACCCAGCGATGAGGGGGGCAGCCACAGGCCCCCGTCACATCCGAGCCAGGACACCACTACCCAGGACACCACTATCCAGGACACCCCTACCCGGGACACCACTACCCAGGACACCCTACCCGGGACACCACCTACCCGGGACAGCACTACCCGGGACAGCACTACCCGGACAGCACTACCCGGACAGCACTACCCAGGGACACCCCTACCCGGGAAGACGAAATACCGGACAGTGACTCAGAGTGGACGGGTGGAGACGAACCCCCACCCCAAAGTGCCATGGACTCAGAGTGGGACGAAGAGCACGACACAACGCCACTGCTGTCACCAACACCCTCCACCATCGCAGAAACACTCACCACGGTTGGGCACTTTAGTGATGAGGCGTCTGGTACACTCACTGGTGCGCACAACACAGCCGTCCCGGTACAGCAGGTGGAGGTAGGAGCAGCAGAGGGACCGGGCGGTCGGAGGGCAGCCCAGGCCAAGCGAACATCTGCCGCCCAGATGGATCCCGGGTTCCTGCAGTTACCACACCCACACATAGATCCGATGCAACACCGACACGGAGACGAGCGAATAGGGTGACGGGTGGCTTGCGGCGGCTGCGGTCGCAGGTGGAGGAGTCCACCCGCGTCCAGGAGCTGGGAGTGGTCCCGGTCATGCGTGCCACCCAGGCTGACACCGCACGGGTGGCGTCCGCGGTGGAGGCAATGGGTGCGACGGTGTCAGACATGGGGAACGGTTTGCGAGGCCTGGGGCCTTCCGTGCAGGCGGCGTCTGTGGCCCAGGAAATGGCTGCCCTCTCACAGGAGCCATGAGCCAGTGCCAGCGCCAGATGGCAGAGGCGCTCAACGCCATAGCCCAGTCTCAGCAGGCCATGGCCCAGTCTCAGCAGGCCATGGCCCAGTCTCAGCAGGCCATAGCCCAGTCTCTGCAGGCCATGGCCCAGTCTCTGCAGGCCATGGCCCAGTCTCAGCAGGCCATCGCTGAGGGCATCGGCTCCAGTGGCCATGTGCGAGCTGGCGTCGCACTGTCGCAGGACAGGGTTCGACAACCCCCTGGGCTCCATGGCTGCAAACCTGCAGACCCCTGTCGATACCAGCACGGGCCTCCAGGACTGGCAGCGCCAGATGTCGGGGGCGCGTCGGATGGCCAGTCCGTTCGCATCCCCCACCCATGTAGAGGCCTGGGGGCCATCGGGCACCCCGAGGGAGGAGGAGGTGGTGTGGTCCGTCCCGGCTCCCTCTGTAGGGGAGGTCCCGGTACACCGCGACACCTCGGACTCCCCCCTTCCGTCCCAGGTGCATCGGGTGGGCAACGGGCAGGACAGGCTGGCAGCTCGCCATCCCAGTCGCCCGGGCCGCAGCCTGGCCCATCTAGGCCAGGACGCCCCAGGAAACGGCCGCCAAAGGGATCCAGTGTCAGAGGGCAGGAATCACAGGAGTCCACCTCCAGTTCTGCTGTACCATCTGGGGAACCACGTAGACGTAGTCAAAGGGCCCGTAAGGCCAAACAATTAGACACTGAGTAAGTTGGCACGGGTGCAGGGCACAGATGAGTTTTAGGCGCTAGGGCACGTGCATGAACTCCTTTGGTTATTAAAGTCAATGTACACCTACCGAAGCTGCCTTTGTGCTCTGTCCAAAGTGTGCGGGGGTGTCATGTACGTTGAGCGCAAGTGTGTGTGTGAGGGGTGTCTTACCTCAGCCCCAGGTGAGTCTGCCCCCTTCCCCTTGGGCCGCCATCAACATCCCCCGAGCAGAAGGACGGAAAGACCGTGCGCTGCAGTGTCACAGCCGCATGCAGGGATGGTCCGGGTGGATGGTGGTACTGTGGCCATGGGTCAGACATAGTCCAACGATGTAGAGCCAGGAGCTCATCGGAGGCGGGTTGTCATCATTCTCCATGGCCTGCGATAGACACGCGTCCACCCGCAACTGGGTGAGCCCGGCCCGTTGTGCCGCCGGTGGATCGGCAATTGGGGGTGGGGGGGTGGTGTGCATGCGGGTGGGGTGTGTGGGGTTGGGGAGGGGGGTGAGGGTGCTGGGTGGGTGATGGGTGGGGGGTGTGGTGGTCGGCTGTTGTCATGGTGTGCGGTCTGTGGCCATACTACCCGATTCCCACGCCCATCTAGTCAGTGAAGCGGCGTCTATCAGTCTGTCCCGTGCCCGCTGGGCCAGCCGGTAACGGTGGACAGCCACCCGTCTGTGTCTACCCCGTCTGCCCTGACCATTGCCCCCATCCCCCTCATCTGGGGAGGACTGGGCCTCTTCCTGCTGCTCCTCCACTCCGCCCTCCTCTGCCTGCGGCACATCGCCCCTCTGCTGGGCTAAGTTGTGCAGGACGCAGCACACCACAATGATGCGGCCGAGCCCTATCTGACCGATACTGGAGGGCGCCCCAGAGAGGTCCAGGCACCTGAAACGCATCTTCAGCACGCCAAAGCACCTTTCGATCACTCCCCTTGTCGCTACATGGGCATCATTGTAGCGGTTCTCCGCCTCATTGCGTGGCCTCCGTATAGGCGTCATCAGCCACGATCGCAATGGGTAGCCCTGTCGCCCAGCAACCAGCCCCTCAGCCGGGGATGGCGTCCCTCGTACATGCCGGGGATGGATGACCGCGACAACACGAATGAGTCGTGTACACTGCCTGGGTGACGGGCGCAGACGTGCAGGATCATCATGCGGTGGTCGCAGACCACCTGTACGTTCATCGAATAGGTCCCCTTCCTATTAGTGAACACGGCCCTGTTATCTGCAGGTGGCCGCACGGCGACGTGCATCCCATCGATCGCAGCCCCTGGACCATGGGGAACCCGGCAATGGCAGAGAAGCCCACGGCCCGGGCATCTTGGCTGGGCCCGGTCCACGGGGAAGCGGATGTAGCGGTGCGCCATGGCATAAAGGGCATCTGTCACTGCCCGGATGCACCGATGCACCGATGTCTGCGATATGCCGGACAGGTCCCCACTCGGTGCCTGGAATGACCCCGTTGCATAAAAGTTCAGGGCCACCGTAACCTTGACGGACACGGGGAGAGGGTGTCCCCCGCCAGTGCCACGCGGTGACAGGTGTGCCAGCAGGTGGCAGATGTGTGCCACGGGTTCCCGGCTCATCCGGAGTCTCCTCCTGCATTCCCGGTCCGTGAGGTCCTGGTATGACTGCCGGGGCCGGTACACACGGGGCGCCCTCGGGTGCCTCCGTTGCCGTGGGGCCGCGACGTCCTCCTCCCCCTCCTCGTCCTGTCGGTCAGGTGTCCCTCCAGCCTGGGCGGCTGCCGCCTGCCCCTCTGCGGCAGCCTGCGCCGCCTCTCTGGCACGCTCCTCCTCCTCCTCCTCCTCATCCAGGGCAACATAGACATGAGCGGCTGCCACCACGGCGGCCAACATCGCTGGATGGTCTGAAAAACATGACGGCCCTGGTGGGGGGGAGGGGAACGACGACATTTCATCATTGCCCATATCCCCTCCTCCCCCAGCCAGGTGGCATGGACCGCATGGGTCCAACTGTTGGAGTCTGGCACCTGGCCAGGTGGACCAACTCATTTGCCCTCCCATCACCCACCCCGGCACGGCCCCCTCCCCAACCTCCACCCCAGCACGGACCCCCCCCCCCCCAACCTTCACCCCGACACGGACCCCCCTCCCCCAACCTCCACCCCGGCACGGACCCCCTCCCCAACCTCCACCCCGGCACGGACCCCCCCAACCTCCACCCCGGCACGGCCCCCTCCCCAACCCCCAACCTCCACCCCAGCACGGACCCCCCCCAACCTCCACCCCGGCACGGACCCCCTCCCCAACCCCCAACCTCCACCCCAGCACGGACCCCCCCCCAACCTCCACCCCGGCACGGCCCCCTCCCCAACCCCCAACCTCCACCCCAGCACGGACCCCCCCAACCTCCACCCCAGCACGGACCCCCTCCCCAACCTCCACCCCGGCACGGGACCCCCTCCCCAACCCCCAACCTCCACCCCAGCACGGACCCCCCCAACCTCCACCCGGCACGGCCCCCTCCCAACCCCCAACCTCCACCCCAGCACGGACCCCCCCCACCTCCACCCCGGCACGGACCCCCTCCACAACCCCCAACCTCCACCCCAGCACGGACCCCCCCCCAACCTCCACCCCGGCACGGACCCCCTCCACAACCCCAACCTCCACCCCAGCACGGACCCCCCCAACCTCCACCCCAGCACGGACCCCCCCCCAACCTCCACCCCGGCACGGACCCCCTCCCCAACCTCCACCCCGGCACGGACCCCCTCCCCAACCCCCAACCTCCACCCCAGCACGGACCCCCCCAACCTCCACCCGGCACGGCCCCCTCCCCCTCCCCCTCCCCAACCTCCACCCCGGCACGGACCCCCTCCCCAACCTCCACCCCGGCACGGACCCCCTCCCCAACCCCCAACCTCCACCCCAGCACGGACCCCCCCAACCTCCACCCCGGCACGGCCCCTCCCCAACCCCCAACCTCCACCCCAGCACGGACCCCCCCAACCTCCACCCCGGCCCGGCCCCCTCCCCAACCCCCAACCTCCACCCCAGCACGGACCCCCCCCAACCTCCACCCCGGCACGGACCCCCTCCCCCAACACCCAACCTCCACCCCAGCACGGACCCCCCCAACCTCCACCCCGGCACGGAGCCCCTCCCCAACTCCCAACCTCCACCCCAGCACGGACCCCCACCCAACCTCCACCCCGGCACGGACCCCCTCCCCAACCTCCACACCGGCACGGACCCCCCCCCCCCAACCTCACACCCCGGCACGGACCCCCTCCACAACCCCCAACCTCCACCCCGGCACGGACCCCCTCCCAGCACTCCCCCGGAGCCACAGCCTACTCTAACCACCCCCCCCCCCCCCCCCCCCCGCCGCACACACACACAAGCCGAGACACACCTCTCCTCAGGCAATCAGTCTGCGGCCACGCCATTTCCTGCCCAGAGCCAACCCCCAGGCCGTCACTCACCTCCTCGCTGGTCGGCCGTGAGCCTGGAGCACCGGGTCACGCCGATGAAAAGGAGGTTTGATTGACGTCGACGTGAACGGTCATCACGTCGACGGGACTTCGGCCCATCCGGAAGGGAGAATATCGGCAGGCCGAAAATCGGCTGCCTTGCGCAGACCCCGTGACATTCTCCGCGGCAGCGGCGCCATTAACGCCCCGCCGACTTTCTCCCTTCGGAGACTTCGGCGGGGGGCGGGGGGCGGGATTCACGGCGGCCAACGGCCATTCTCCGACCCGGCGGGGGGGTCGGAGAATGACGCCCATGATATCTGTGCATATTTACAAGATACCTCAGAACAGCAACAGGCCATTCAACTCCTCAATTTTCACGACTTCATAGAACTGTAGAATCCGTACATTGCAGAAGGAGGCCATTCGGCCCATCGAATCTGCACCGACCCTTCAAAAGAACACCTCGGCCCAGGCCCATTCTTCTGTCCTATCCCCAGACATGCACCCAACTCTTGGACTCTCAGGGACAATTTAGCACGGCCAACCCGCTTAACCTGCACGTCTTTGGACTGGGGGAGGAAACCGGAGCGCCGGACGGAATCCATGCAGACACGGGGAGAATGTCAGACTCCGCACAGTCAGTCACCCAAGATCGGATTTGCTGTGGATCTGGAGTCACATGTAGGCCAGACCAGATAAAGATGGCAGATTTCCTTCCCTGAGTTTTTACATCAATTAATGATATTCATTTGTTCCCTATTCCTGATTTATTAATTATGTATGAATCCACTCATGGGATTCACCACCTTCTCCCCAATTAAACATTTCATGGATCATCTGTATCTTAACTCGATCCATCCAACTTAGTACCCTGACCCTTAACGCCCGTGATTGATAAAAATCTCATTTTTGACATTTACACTTGAGCCCCTCTCATCACCGTGCAAACCCCCCCCCTCCCCCGCCGCAGCCTCAACAGCTTATTGGAGGAGAAAATTCCAGATGTCCAATGAGATCATAGAGTGGTGACACCACAGCAAGAGGCCATTCAGCCCCTCCAGCCTGTGCCAGCTCTCCACAAGACTAATTGAGCTAGTCCCAATCCGCAGCTACTTCCTCACAGCCCTGAATATTTTCCTCTCTCTCACTCTTCACACTGCCTCTTCTGTGAGGATATACTTCCTGTGGCTCCCCCTCCCTTTGTCACCCCCCCCCCCCCACCACCACCACCACCACCACCCCCACACCACTTCCCTCACCGGAGGAAATAGGTTCAGCGAAGGAATCTGCCATGTCACCAGGAGCTAATATTCCTGTTGAAATGAACAACATATTAAAGGGGGAGGGGCAAGTATGAAGACCACCCAGTGCTGAGTGGGGGCTGGTAAGGGGGATGACCTTTTCATGAAACTGATCATCGGCTTAGACTAACTTGCCATGAACAGCTCCAGGCAATGGATGACCGAGAGGGTGGCGCGACGGGACAGTCTACCCTCTTCCATGGCTGGGTGCCCCTGGAGAGGGGGGCGTGCGGTGACCACGGGCAAGCTCGAGGCCTTCCATACCCGGTGGGCGCAGCAGGGGTTAGACTGTTTCATCGACTACTCTTCCCACATTTGATGTTTCTTCGTAACTTTCCATTTCCCTTAGTGATTTTTTTTGGTGGGGGGGGGGGGGGGGGGGGGGGTTGCTGTTCTCCTATTAGGGCAGCCTCCTTTTAATTTGTCCCTGAGTTGATTTCTGTTCTTCTATTCAGTTGTGAAACCATAAAAAAAAGACTACTGAGGGGGAACATTGAGGGGACAGATCCATTGCTGGGGGTTTGGAGTGAACATTGAGGGACAGACCCATTGCTGAGAGTTTGGAAGTGAACATTGAGGGACAGACCCATTGCTGGGAGTTTGGGGAACATTGAGGGACAGACCCATTGCTGGGGGTTTGGAGTAAACATTGAGGGACAGACCCATTGCTGGAGATTTCGAGTGAACATTGAGGGACAGACCCATTGCTGGGAGTTTGGAGTGAACATTGAGGAACAGACCCATTGCTGGGGGTTTGGAGGGGAACATTGAGGGACCGACCCATTGCTGGAGGTTTGGAGTGAACATTGAGGGACAGACCCATTGCCGGAGTTTTGGGGAACATTGAGGGTCAGACCCATTGCTGGGAGTTTGGAGTGAACATTGAGGGACAGACCCATTTCTGGGAGTTTGGAGTCAACATTGTGGGACAGACCCATTGCTGGGGGTTTGGGGATCATTGAGGGACAGACCCATTGCTGGGAGTTTGGAATGAACATTGACGGACAGACCCATTGCTGGGGGTTTGGAGTGAACATTGAGGGACAGACCCATTGCTGGGAGTTTGGGGAACATTGAGGGACAGACCCATTGCTGGGAGTTTGGGGAACATTTAGGGCCAGACCCATTGCTGGGAGTTTGGAGTGAACATTGAGGGACAGACCATTGCTGGGGGTTTGGGGAACATTGAGGGACAGACCCATTTCTGGGAGTTTGGAGTCAACATTGTGGGACAGACCCATTGCTGGGGGTTTGGGGATCATTGAGGGACAGACCCATTGCTGGGAGTTTGGAATGAACATTGACGGACAGACCCATTGCTGGGGGTTTGGAGGGAACATTGAGGGACAGACCCATTGCTGGGGGTTCGGAGCGAACATTGAGCGACATACACATTGCTGGGAGTTTGGAGGGAACTATGAGGGACAGAACCATTGCATGGAGTTTGGAGTGAACATTGAGGGACAGACACATTGTTGGGAGTTTGGAGTGAACATTGAAGGACAGAGCCATTGCTGGGAGTTTGGAGTGAATATTGAGGGACAGACACATTGTTGGGGGTTTGGAGTGAACATTGAGGGACAGACCCATTGCTGGGGGTTTGGAGTGAACATTGAGGGACAGACCCATTGCTGGGAGTTTGGGGAACATTGAGGGACAGACCCATTGCTGGGAGTTTGGAGTGAACTTTGAGTGACAAAGCCATTGCTGGGGGTTTGGAGGGAACATTGAGGGACAGAACCATGTCTGGGAGTTCGGAGGAAACATTGAGGGACAGAACCATGTCTGGGGGTTTGGAGTGAACGTTGAGGGACAGACCCATTGCTGGTGGTTTGGAGGGAACATTGAGGGACAGACCCATTGCTGGAGGTTTGGAGGAATCATTGAGGGACAGGCCCATTGCTGGAGGTTTGGAGGGAACATTGCGGGACAGACCCATTGCTGGGGGTTTGGAGGCAGAATTGAGGGACAGACCCATTGCTGGAGGTTTGGAGGGTACATTCAGGGACAGACCCATTGCTGGGAGTTTGGAGGGAACATTGAGGGACAAATCCATTGCTGTGGGTTTGGAGGGAACATTGAGGGACAGACCCACTGCTGGGAGTTTGGAGTGAGCATTGAGGGACAGACCCATTGCTGGGGGTTTGGGGAACATTGCGGGACAGACCAATTGCTGGGAGTTTGGAGTGAACATTGAGGGACAGACCATTGCTGGGGGTTTGGAGTGAACATTGAGGGACAGACCCATTGCTGAGAGTTTGGAGTGAACATTGAGGGACAGACCCATTGCTGGGAGTTTGGGGAACATTGAGGGACAGACCCATTGCTGGGGGTTTGGAGTAAACATTGAGGGACAGACCCATTGCTGGAGATTTGGAGTGAACATTGAGGGACAGACCCATTGCTGGGAGTTTGGAGTGAACATTGAGGAACAGACCCATTGCTGGGGGTTTGGAGTGAACATTGAGGGACCGACCCATTGCTGGAGGTTTGGAGTGAACATTGAGAGACAGACCCATTGCCGGAGGTTTGGGGAACATTGAGGGTCAGACCCATTACTGGGAGTTTGGAGTGAACATTGAGGGACAGACCCATTTCTGGGAGTTTGGAGTGAACATTGAGGGACAGATCCATTGCTGGAGGTTTGGAGTGAACATTGAGGGACAGACCCATTGCTGGGAGTTTGGAGTGGACATTGAGGAACAGACCCATTGCTGGGAGTTTGGAGTGAACATTGATGGACAGACCCATTGCTGGGGGTTTGGGGAACATTGAAGGACAGATCCATTGCTGGGGGTTTGGAGTGAACATTGAGGGACAGACCCATTCCTGGGAGTTTGGAGTGAACATTGAGTGACAGAACCACTGCTGGGAGTTTGGAGTGAACATTGAGGGACAGACACATTTCTGGAGGTTTGGAGAGAACATTGAGGGACAGACCCATTGCTGGGGGTTTGGGGAACATTGAGGGAAAGACCCATTGCTGGGACTTTGGTGTGAATATAGTGGGACAGGCACATTGCCGGGGGTTAGGGGAACATTGAGGGACAAGCCCATTGCTGGGAGTTTGGAGTGAACATGGAGGGACAGACCCATTGCTGGCAATTTGGGGAACATTTAGGGACAGATCCATTGCTGGGAGTTTGGTGTGAACATTGAGGGACAGATCCATTGCTGGCAATTTGGGGAACATTTAGGGACAGATCCATTGCTGGGAGTTTGGGTTATATTGAGGGACAGACCCATTGCTAGGGGTTTGGGGTGAACATTGAGGGACAGACCCATTGCAGGGGTTTTGGGGAACATTGAGGGACAAACCAATTGCTGGGGGTTTGGAGTGAACATTGAGGGACAGACACATTTCTGGGGGTTTGGAGTGAACAATAAGGGACAGAGCCATTGCTGGGAGTTTGGAGTGAATATTGAGGGACAGCCCCATTGCTGGGAGTTTGGAGTGAACATTGAGGGACAGATCCATTGCTGGGAGTTTGGGGAACATTGAGGGACAGACCAATTGCTAGGGCTTTGGGGAACATTGAGGGACAGACCCATTGCTGGGAGTTTGAAGGGTACATTGAGGGACAGACCCATTGCTGGACGATTGGAGTGAACATTGAGGGACAGACCCTTTGCTGGGAATTTGGAGGCAACATGGAGGGACAGACCCATTGCTGGGGGTTAGGGGAACATTGAGAGTCAGACTCATTGCTGGGAGGTTGGAGTGAACATTGAGGTACAGACCCATTGCTGGGGGTATGGAGGGGACATTCAGGGACAGACCCATTGCTGGGTGATTGGAGGGAATATTGAGGGACAGAACCATTGCTGGGGGTTTGGAGGGAACATTGAGGGACATGCCCATTGCTGGGAATTTGGAGGGAACATTGAGGGACAGGCACATTACTGGGGGTTTGGAGTGAACATTGAGGGGCGGACCCATTTTGGGGGATTGGAGTGAACATTGAGGGACAGAACCATTGCTGGGGTATTGGAGTGAACATTGAGGGACAGACCCATTGCTGGGGATTTGGAGGGAACATTGAGGGACAGACACATTTCTGGGGGGTTGGAGTGAACATTGAGGGACAGACCCATTGCTGGGGGTTTGGAGGATACATTGAGGGACAGAGCCAGTGCTGGGGGTTTGGACTGAACATTGAGGGACAGACCCATTGCTGGGACTTTGGAGGGAACTATGAGGGACAGACCCATTGCTGGGAAATTGGCGTGAACATTGAGGGACAGAACCATTGCTGGGTGTTTGGAGGGAACATTGTAGGACAGTCCCATTGCTGGGGGTTTGGAGGGAACATTGAGGGACAGACACATTGCTGGGGGTTTGGAGTGAACATTGAGGGACAGGCACATTGCTGGGAGTTTGGAGGGGACATTCAGGGACAGACCCATTGCTGGGGGTTTGGACTGAACATTGAGGGACAGACCCATTGCTGGGAGTTTGGAGGGAACTATGAGGGACAGACCCATTGCTGGGAAATTGGCGTGAACATTGAGGGACAGACCCATTGCTGGGTGTTTGGAGGGAACATGGAGGGACAGACCCATTGCTGGGGGTTAGGGGAACATTGAGAGTCAGACTCATTGCTGGGAGGTTGGAGTGAACATTGAGGTACAGACCCATTGCTGGGGGTATGGAGGGGACATTCAGGGACAGACCCATTGCTGGGAAATTGGCGTGAACATTGAGGGACAGACCCATTGCGGGGAGTTTGGTGTGAACATCGAGGGACAGACCCATTGCTGGGAGTTGAGGGAACATTGAGGGACAGACACATTGCTGGAGGTTTGGAGTGAACATTGAGGGACAGACCCATTGCTGGGGGTTTGGGGAACATTGAAGGTCAGACCCATTGCTGGGGGTTTGGAGTGAGCATTGAGGGACAGACCGATTGCTGGGAGTTTGGAGTGAACATTGAGGGACAGACCCATTGCTGGGAGTTTGGAGTGAACATTGAGGGACACACCCATTGCTGGAGGTTTAGAGTGAACTTTGAGGGACAGACCCATTGCTGGGGGTTTCGGGAACATTGAGGGAAAGACCCATTGCTGGGAGTTAGGAGTGAACATTGAGGGACTGACCCATTGCAGGGGTTATGGGGAACATTGAGGGACAAACCCATTGCTGGGAGTTTGGAGTGCACATTGAGGGACAGACCCATTGCTGGGAGTTTGGAGTGCACATTGAGGGACAGACCCATTGCTGGGGGTTTGGAGTGAACATTGAGGGACAGACCCATTGCTGGGAGTTTGGAGTGAACATTGAGGGACAGACCCATTGCTGGGAGTTTGGGGAACATTTAGGGACAGATCCATTGCTGGGAGTTTGGGGAACATTGAGGGACAGACCCATTGCTGGGGGTAAGGGGAACATTGAGAGACAGACTCATTGCTGGGAGTTTGGAGTGAACATTGAGGTACAGACCCATTGCTGGGGGTTTGGAGGGAACATTGAGGGACAAGCCCATTGCTGGGAATTTGGAGTGAAAATTGAGGGACAGACCCATTGCAGGGGTTTTGGGGAACATTGAGGGACAAACCCATTGCTGGGAGTTTGGAGTGCACATTGAGGGACAGACCCATTGCTGGGGGTTTGGAGTGAACATTGAGGGACAGACCCATTGCTGGGAGTTTGGGGAACATTTTGGGACAGATCCATTGCTGGGAGTTTGGGGAACATTGAGGGACAGACCCATTGCTGGGGGTAAGGGGAACATTGAGAGACAGACTCATGGCTGGGAGGTTGGAGTGAACATTGAGGTACAGACCCATTGCTGGGGGTTTGGAGGGTACATTGAGGGACAAGCCCATTGCTGGGAATTTGGAGGGAACATTGAGGGACAGGCACATTACTGGGGGTTTGGGGAACATTGAGGGACAGACCCATTGCTGGGGGTTTGGAGTGAAAATTGAGGGACAGACCCATTGCAGGGGTTTTGGGGAACATTGAGGGACAAACCCATTGCTGGGAGTTTGGAGTGCACATTGAGGGACAGACCCATTGCTGGGGGTTTGGAGTGAACATTGAGGGACAGACCCATTGCTGGGAGTTTGGAGTGAACATTGAGGGACAGATCCATTGCTGGGAGTTTGGGGAACATTGAGGGACAGACCAATTGCTAGGGCTTTGGGGAACATTGAGGGACAGACCCATTGCTGGGTGTTTGGAGGGTACATTGAGGGACAGACCCATTGCTGGACGATTGGAGTGAACATTGAGGGTCAGACCCATTGCTGGGAGTTTGGAGGGAACATGGAGGGACAGACCCATTGCTGGGGGTTAGGGGAACATTGAGAGTCAGACTCATTGCTGGGAGGTTGGAGTGAACATTGAGGTACAGACCCATTGCTGGGGGTATGGAGGGGACATTGAGGGACAGACCCATTGCTGGGTGATTGGAGGGAATATTGAGGGACAGAACCATTGCTGGTGTTTTGGAGTGAACATTGAGGGAGAGACCCATTGCTGGGGGTTTGGAGGATACATTGAGGGACAGAGCCAGTGCTGGGGGTTTGGGGAACATTGAGGGACAGACCAATTGCTAGGGCTTTGGCGAACATTGAGGGACAGACCCATTGCTGGGAGTTTGGAGGGTACATTGAGGGACAGACCCGTTGCTGGACGATTGGAGTGAACATTGAGGGACAGACCCATTGCTGGGAGTTTGGAGGAAACATTGAGGGACAGACCCATTGCTGGGGGTTAGTGGAACATTGAGAGACAGACTCATTGCTGGGAGGTTGGAGTGATCATTGAGGTACAGAGCCATTGCTGGGGGTATGGAGGGGACATTGCGGGACAGACCCATTGCTGGGTGATTGGAGGGAATATTGAGGGACAGAACCATTGCTCGGTGTTTGGAGGGAACATTGAGGGACAAGCCCATTGCTGGGAATTTGGAGGGAACATTTAGGGACAGGCACATTACTGGGGGTTTGGGGAACATTGAGGGACAGACCCATTGCTGGGGGTTTGGAGTGAACATTGAGGGGACAACCCATTGCTGGGACTTTGGAGTGAACATTGAGCGTCAGACCCATTGCTGGAGGTTTGGAGTGAACATTGAGGGACAGACCCACTGCTGGGAGTTTGGAGTGAACATTGAGGGACAGGCTCATTGCTGGAGGTTTGGAGTGAACATTGAGGGACAGACACATTGCTGGGAGTTTGGAGTGAACATTGAGGAACAGACCTATTGCTGGGAGTTTGGAGTGAACATTGAGGGACAGACCCATTGCTGGGTATTTGGGGAACATTGAAGGACAGACCCATTGCTGGGGGTTTGGAGTGAATATAGAGGTACAGACCCATTGCTGGGGGTTTGGAGGGAACATTGAGGGACAAACCCATTGGTGGAGGTTTGGAGGGATCTTTGAGGGACAGACCCATTGCTCGGTGTTTGGAGGCAACATTGAGGGACAGAACCATTGCTGGAGGTTTGGAGGGAACATTGAGGGACAATTCCATTGCTGAGTGTTCGGAGGGAACATTGAGGGACAGACACATTGCTGTGAGTTTGGAGTGAACATTGAGGGACAGACCCATTGCTGGGGGTTTGGGGAACATTGAGGGACAGACTCATTGCTGGGGGTTTGGAGTGAACATTGAGGGACGGGCACAATTCTGGGTGTTTGGAGGGAACATTGAGGGACAGACCCATTGCTGGGGGTTTGGAGTGAAAATTGAGGGACAGACCCATTGCAGGGGTTTTGGGGAACATTGAGGGACAAACCCATTGCTGGGAGTTTGGAGTGCACATTGAGGGACAGACCCATTGCTGGGGGTTTGGAGTGAACATTGAGGGACAGACCCATTGCTGGGAGTTTAGAGTGAACATTGAGGGACAGATCCATTGCTGGGAGTTTGGGGAACATTGAGGGACAGACCAATTGCTAGGGCTTTGGGGAACATTGAGGGACAGACCCATTGCTGGGTGTTTGGAGGGTACATTGAGGGACAGACCCATTGCTGGACGATTGGAGTGAACATTGAGGGACAGACCCATTGCTGGGAGTTTGGAGGGAACATGGAGGGACAGACCCATTGCTGGGGGTTAGGGGAACATTGAGAGTCAGACTCATTGCTGGGAGGTTGGAGTGAACATTGAGGTACAGACCCATTGCTGGGGTTATGGAGGGGACATTGAGGGACAGACCCATTGCTGGGTGATTGGAGGGAATATTGAGGGACAGAACCATTGCTGGGGGTTTGGAGGGAACATTGAGGGACATGCCCATTGCTGGGAATTTGGAGGGAACATTGAGGGACAGGCACATTACTGGGGGTTTGGGGCACATTGAGGGACAGACCCATTGCTGGAAGTTTGGAGTGAACATTGAGGGGCGGACCCATTGCTGGGGGATTGGAGTGAACATTGAGGGACAGAACCATTGCTGGTGTTTTGGAGTGAACATTGAGGGAGAGACCCATTGCTGGGGGTTTGGAGGATACATTGAGGGACAGAGCCAGTGCTGGGGGTTTGGGGAACATTGAGGGACAGACCAATTGCTAGGGCTTTGGCGAACATTGAGGGACAGACCCATTGCTGGGAGTTTGGAGGGTACATTGAGGGACAGACCCGTTGCTGGACGATTGGAGTGAACATTGAGGGACAGACCCATTGCTGGGAGTTTGGAGGAAACATTGAGGGACAGACCCATTGCTGGGGGTTAGTGGAACATTGAGAGACAGACTCATTGCTGGGAGGTTGGAGTGATCATTGAGGTACAGAGCCATTGCTGGGGGTATGGAGGGGACATTGCGGGACAGACCCATTGCTGGGTGATTGGAGGGAATATTGAGGGACAGAACCATTGCTCGGTGTTTGGAGGGAACATTGAGGGACAAGCCCATTGCTGGGAATTTGGAGGGAACATTTAGGGACAGGCACATTACTGGGGGTTTGGGGAACATTGAGGGACAGACCCATTGCTGGGGGTTTGGAGTGAACATTGAGGGGACAACCCATTGCTGGGACTTTGGAGTGAACATTGAGCGTCAGACCCATTGCTGGAGGTTTGGAGTGAACATTGAGGGACAGACCCACTGCTGGGAGTTTGGAGTGAACATTGAGGGACAGGCTCATTGCTGGAGGTTTGGAGTGAACATTGAGGGACAGACACATTGCTGGGAGTTTGGAGTGAACATTGAGGAACAGACCTATTGCTGGGAGTTTGGAGTGAACATTGAGGGACAGACCCATTGCTGGGTGTTTGGGGAACATTGAAGGACAGACCCATTGCTGGGGGTTTGGAGTAAATATAGAGGGACAGACCCATTGCTGGGGGTTTGGAGGGAACATTGAGGGACAAACCCATTGGTGGAGGTTTGGAGGGATCTTTGAGGGACAGACCCATTGCTCGGTGTTTGGAGGCAACATTGAGGGACAGAACCATTGCTGGAGGTTTGGAGGGAACATTGAGGGACAATTCCATTGCTGAGTGTTCGGAGGGAACATTGAGGGACAGACACATTGCTGTGAGTTTGGAGTGAACATTGAGGGACAGACCCATTGCTGGGGGTTTGGGGAACATTGAGGGACAGACTCATTGCTGGGGGTTTGAAGTGAACATTGAGGGACGGGCACAATGCTGGGTGTTTGGAGGGAACATTGAGGGACAGACCCATTGCTGGGGGTTTGGAGTGAAAATTGAGGGACAGACCCATTGCAGGGGTTTTGGGGAACATTGAGGGACAAACCCATTGCTGGGAGTTTGGAGTGCACATTGAGGGACAGACCCATTGCTGGGGGTTTGGAGTGAACATTGAGGGACAGACCCATTGCTGGGAGTTTAGAGTGAACATTGAGGGACAGATCCATTGCTGGGAGTTTGGGGAACATTGAGGGACAGACCAATTGCTAGGGCTTTGGGGAACATTGAGGGACAGACCCATTGCTGGGTGTTTGGAGGGTACATTGAGGGACAGACCCATTGCTGGACGATTGGAGTGAACATTGAGGGACAGACCCATTGCTGGGAGTTTGGAGGGAACATGGAGGGACAGACCCATTGCTGGGGGTTAAGGGGAACATTGAGAGTCAGACTCATTGCTGGGAGGTTGGAGTGAACATTGAGGTACAGACCCATTGCTGGGGTTATGGAGGGGACATTGAGGGACAGACCCATTGCTGGGTGATTGGAGGGAATATTGAGGGACAGAACCATTGCTGGGGGTTTGGAGGGAACATTGAGGGACATGCCCATTGCTGGGAATTTGGAGGGAACATTGAGGGACAGGCACATTACTGGGGGTTTGGGGCACATTGAGGGACAGACCCATTGCTGGAAGTTTGGAGTGAACATTGAGGGGCGGACCCATTGCTGGGGGATTGGAGTGAACATTGAGGGACAGAACCATTGCTGGTGTTTTGGCGTGAACATTGAGGGAGAGACCCATTGCTGGGGGTTTGGAGGATACATTGAGGGACAGAGCCAGTGCTGGGGGTTTGGGGAACATTGAGGGACAGACCAATTGCTAGGGCTTTGGCGAACATTGAGGGACAGACCCATTGCTGGGAGTTTGGAGGGTACATTGAGGGACAGACCCGTTGCTGGACGATTGGAGTGAACATTGAGGGACAGACCCATTGCTGGGAGTTTGGAGGAAACATTGAGGGACAGACCCATTGCTGGGGGTTAGTGGAACATTGAGAGACAGACTCATTGCTGGGAGGTTGGAGTGATCATTGAGGTACAGAGCCATTGCTGGGGGTATGGAGGGGACATTGCGGGACAGACCCATTGCTGGGTGATTGGAGGGAATATTGAGGGGCAGAACCATTGCTGGGTGTTTGGAGGGAACATTGAGGGACAAGCCCATTGCTGGGAATTTGGAGGGAACATTTATGGACAGGCACATTACTGGGGGTTTGGGGAACATTGAGGGACAGACCCATTGCTGGGGGTTTGGAGTGAACATTGAGGGGACAGACCCATTGCTGGGACTTTGTAGTGAACATTGAGCGTCAGACCCATTGCTGGAGGTTTGGAGTGAACATTGAGGGACAGACACATTGCTGGGAGTTTGGAGTGAACATTGAGGAACAGACCCATTGCTGGGAGTTTGGAGTGAACATTGAGGGACAGACCCATTGCTGGGTGTTTGGGGAACATTGAAGGACAGACCCATTGCTGGGGGTTTGGAGTGAATATAGAGGGACAGACCCATTGCTGGGGGTTTGGAGGGAACATTGAGGGACAAACCCATTGGTGGAGGTTTGGAGGGATCATTGAGGGACAGACCCATTGCTCGGTGTTTGGAGGCAACATTGAGGGACAGAACCATTGCTGGAGGTTTGGAGGGAACATTGAGGGACAATTCCATTGCTGAGTGTTCGGAGGGAACATTGAGGGACAGACACATTGCTGTGAGTTTGGAGTGAACATTGAGGGACAGACCCATTGCTGTGGGTTTGGGGAACATTGAGGGACAGACTCATTGCTGGGGGTTTGGAGTGAACATTGAGGGACGGGCACAATGCTGGGTGTTTGGAGGGAACTATGAGGGACAGACCCATTGCTGGGAAATTGGCGTGAACATTGAGGGACTGCCCCATTGCTGGGAGTTTGGAGGGAACATTGTGGGACAGACCCATTGCTGGGGGTTTGGAGTGAACATTGAGGGACATACCCATTGCTGGGGGTTTGGAGGGAGCATTGAGGGACAGACCCATTGCTGGGGCTTTGGAGTGAACATTGAGGGACAGACCCATTGCTGGAGGTTTGGAGTGAACATTGAGGGACAGACCAATTGCTGGGAGTTTGGAGTGAACATTGAGGGACAGACCCTTTGCTGGAGGTTTGGAGTGAACATTGAGGGACAGACACATTGCTGGGAGTTTGGAGTGAACATTGAGGAACAGACCCATTGCTGGGAGTTTGGAGTGAAAATTGAGGTACAGACCCATTGCTGTAGGTTTGGAGTGAACATTGAGGGACAGACCCATTGCTGGGGGATTGGGGAATATTGAAGGTCAGACCCATTGCTGGGGGTTTGGAGTGAACATTGAGGAACAGACCCATTCCTGAGAGTTTGGAGTGAACATTGAGTAACAGGCCCACTGCTGGGAGTTTGGAGTGAACATTGAGGGACAGACCCTTTGCTGGAGGTTTGGAGTGAACATTGAGGGACAGACCTATTGCTGGGGGTTTGGAGGGAACATTGAGGGACAGACCCATTGCTGGGAGTTTGGTGTGAACATTGAGGGACAGATCCATTGCTGGGAATTTGGGGAACATTTAGGGACAGATCCATTGCTGGGGGTTTGGGCAACATTGAGGGACAGACCCATTGCTGGGAGTTTGGAGTGATCATGGTGGGACAGACCCATTGCTGGTGGTTTGGAGGGAACATTGAGGGACAGTCCCATTGCTGGGAGTTTGGTGTGAACATTGAGGGACAGATCCATTGCTGGGAATTTGGGGAACATTTAGGGACAGATCCATTGCTGGGGGTTTGGGCAACATATAGGGACAGACCCATTGCTGGGAGTTTGGAGTGAACATGGAGGGACAGACCCATTGCTGGTGGTTTGGAGGGAACATTGAGGGACAGACCCATTGCTGGGACTTTGGAGTGAACATTTAGGGACAGACCCATTGCTGGGAGTTTGGAGTGAACATTGAGGAACAGACCCATTGCTGGAGGTTTGGAGTGAACATTGAGGGACAGACACATTGCTGGGAGTTTGGAGTGAACATTGAGGAACAGAGCCATTGCTTGGAGTTTGGAGTGATTATTGAGGGACAGACACATTGCTGGAGTTTTGGAGTGAACATTGAGGGACAGACCCATTGCTGGGGGTTTGGGGAACATTGAGGGAAAGACCCATTGCTGGGAGTTTGGTGTGAAAATAGAGGGACAGACACATTTCCGGGGGTTAGGGGAACATTGAGGGACAAACCCATTGCTGGGAGTTTGGAGTGAACATGGAGGGACAGACCCATTGCTGGGGGTTTGGACGGAACATTGAGGGACAGACCCATTGCTGGGAGTTTGGTGTGAACATTGAGGGACAGATCCATGGCTGGGAATTTGGGGAACATTTAGGGTAGTACCATTGCTGGGAGTTTGGGATACATTGAGGGACAGACCCATTGCTCGGGGTTTGGGGAACATTGAGGGACAGACCCATTGCTGGGACTTTGGAGTGAACATTGAGGGACAGACCCATTGCTGGGAGTTTGGAGTGAACATTGAGGGACAGACCCATTGCTGGAGGTTTGGAGTGAACATTGAGGGACAGACACATTGCTGGGAGTTTGGAGTGAACATTGAGGGACAGACCCGTTGCTGGGGCTTTGGAGGGAACATTGAGGGACAGATCCATTGCTGGAGGATTGGAGTGAACATTGAAGGACAGACCCATTGCTGGGGGTTTGGAGGGAACATTGAGTGACAGACCCATTGCTGGGGGTTTGGGGAACATTGAGAGACAGACTCATTGCTGGGAGTTTGGAGTGAACATTGAGGTACAGACCGATTGCTGGTGGTTTGGAGTGAACATTGAGGGACAGACCCATTGCTGGGGGTTTGGAATGAATATTGAGGGACACACCCATTGCTGGGGGTTTGGAGTGAACACTGAGCGACAGACCCTTCTGGGATTTGGAGGGAATATTGAGGGACAGACCCATTGCTGGGGGTTTGGGGAACATTGAGAGACATACCCATTGATGGGAGGTTGGAGTGAACATTGAGGGACAGACTCATTGCTGGGGGTATGGAGGGAACATTGAGGGACAGACCCATTGCTGGGAGTTTGGAGGGAATATTGTGTGACAGACCCATTGTTGGGAGTTTGGTGGGAACTTTGAGGGACAGACCCATTGCTGGGGGTTTGGAGTGAACATTGAGGGACATACCCATTGCTGGGGGTTTGGAGGGAGCATTGAGGGACAGACCCATTGCTGGGGTTTTGGAGAGAACATTGAGGAACAGACCCATTCCTGTGAGTTTGGAGTGAACATTGAGTGACAGACCCACTGCTGGGAGTTTGGAGTGAACATTGAGGGACAGACACATTGCTGGAGTTTTGGAGTGAACATTGAGGGACAGACCCATTGCTGTGGGTTTGTGGAACATTGAGGGAAAGACCCATTGCTGGGAGTTTGGTGTGAATATAGAGGGACAGACACATTGCCGGGGGTTAGGGGAACATTGAGGGACAAACCCATTGCTGGGAGTTTGGAGTGAACATGGAGGGACAGACCCATTGCTGGGGATTTGGAGGGAACATTGAGGGACAGACCCATTGCTGGGAGTTCGGTGTGAACATTGAGGGACAGATCCATTGCTGGGAATTTGGGGAACATTTAGGGACAGATCCATTGCTGGGGGTTTGGGCTACATTGAGGGACAGACCCATTGCTGGGAGTTTGGAGTGAACATGGAGGGACAGACCCATTGCTGGGGGTTTGGAGGGAACATTGAGGGACAGACCCATTGCTGGGGGCTTGGGGTGAACATTGAGGGACAGACACATTGCTGGCAGTTTGGAGGGTACATTGTGGGACAGATCCATTGCTGGGGGTTTGGAGGGAGCATTGATGGACAGACCCATTGCTGGGAGTTTGGAGTGAACATTGAGGGACAGACCCATTGCTGGAGGTTTGGAGTGAACATTGAGGGACAGACACATTGCTGGGAGTTTGGAGTGAACATTGAGGAAAAGACCCATTGCTGGGAGTTTGGAGTGAACATTGAGGTACAGACCCATTGCTGGAGGTTTGGAGTGAACATTGAGGGACAGACCCACTGCTGGGAGTTTGGAGTGAACATTGAGGGACAGACACATTGCTGGAGTTTTGGAGTGAACATTGAGGGACAGACCCATTGCTGGGGGTTTGGGGAACATTGAGGGAAAGACCCATTGCTGGGAGTTTGGTGTGAATATAGAGGGACAGACACATTTCCGGGGGTTAGGGGAACATTGAGGGGCAATCCATTGCTGGAAGTTTGGAGTGAACATGGAGGGACAGACCCATTGCTGGGGATTTGGACGGAACATTGAGGGACAGACCCATTGCTGGGAGTTTGGTGTGAACATTGAGGGACAGATCCATGGCTGGGAATTTGGGGAACATTTGGGTAGTACCATTGCTGGGAGTTTGGGCTACATTGAGGGACAGACCCATTGCTGGGGGTTTGGAGTGAGCACTGAGCGACAGACCCTTCTGGGATTTGGAGGGAATATTGTGGGACAGACCCACTGCTGGGGGTTTGGCGGCAACATTGAGGGACAGACCCATTGCTGGGGGTTTGGGGAACATTGAGAGACATACCCATTGATGGGAGGTTGGAGTGAACATTGAGGGACAGACTCATTGCTGGGGGTATGGAGGGAACATTGAGGGACAGACCCATTGCTGGGAGTTTGGAGGGAATATTGTGTGACAGACCCATTGTTGGGAGTTTGGTGGGAACTTTGAGGGACAGACCCATTGCTGTGGGTTTGGAGTGAACTTTGAGAGACAGAGCCATTGCTGGGGGTTTGGAGTGAACATTGAGGGAAAAACCCATTGCTGGGGCTTTGGACTGAACATTGAGGAACAGACCCATTCCCGTGAGTTTGGAGTGAACATTGAGTGACAGACCCACTGCTGGGAGTTTGGAGTGAACATTGAGGGACAGACACATTGCTGGAGTTTTGGAGTGAACATTGAGGGACAGACACATTGCTGGGGGTTTGTGGAACATTGAGGGAAAGATCCATTGCTGGGGGTTTGGGCTACATTGAGGGACAGACCCATTGCTGGGAGTTTGGAGTGAACATGGAGGGACAGGCCCATTGCTGGGGGTTTGGAGGGAATATTGAGGGACAGACCCATTGCTGGGGGTTTGGGGAACATTGCGGGACAGATCCATTGCTGGGGGTTTGAAGGGAACATTGAGGGACAGACCCATTGCTGGGAAATTGGCGTGAACTTTGAGGAACAGACCCATTGCTGGGAGTTTGGAGGGTACATTGTGGGACAGATCCATTGCTGCGGGTTTGGAGGGAGCATTGAGGGACAGACCCATTGCTGGGACTTTGGAGTGAACATTGAGGGACAGACCCAATGCTGGGAGTTTGGTGTGAACATTGAGGGACAGATCCATGGCTGGGAATTTGGGGAACATTTAGGGACAGATCCATTGCTGGGAGTTTGGGCTACATTGAGGGACAAACCATTGGTGGGGGTTTGGAGTGAACATTGAGGGACAGACCGATTGCTGGTGGTTTGGAGTGAACATTGAGGGACAGATCCATTGCTGGGGGTTTGGAGGCAACATTGAGGGACAGACCCATCGCTGGGGGTTTGGGGAACATTTAGAGACATACCCATTGATGGGAGGTTGGAGTGAACATTGAGGGACAGACTCATTGCTGGGGGTATTGAGGGAACATTGAGGGACAGACCCATTGCTGGGAGTTTGGAGGGAATATTGTGTGACAGACCCATTGTTGGGAGTTTGGTGGGAACTTTGAGGGACAGACCCATTGCTGGGGGTTTGGAGTGAAGTTTGAGTGACAGAGCCATTGCTGGGGGTTTGGAGTGAACATTCAGGGACATACCCATTGCTGGGGGTTTGGAGGGAGCATTGAGGGACAGACCCATTGCTGGGGCTTTGGAGAGAACATTGAGGAACAGACCCATTCCTGTGAGTTTGGAGTGAACATTGAGTGACAGACTCACTGCTGGGAGTTTGGAGTGAACATTGAGGGACAGACACATTGCTGGAGTTTTGGAGTGAACATTGAGGTACAGACCCATTGCTGGGGGTTTGTGGAACATTGAGCGAAAGACCCATTGCTGGGAGTTTGGTGTGAATATAGAGGGACAGACACATTGCCGGGGGTTAGGGGAACATTGAGGGACAAACCCATTGCTGGGAGTTTGGAGTGAACATGGAGGGACAGAGCCATTGCTGGGGATTTGGAGGGAACATTGAGGCACAGACCCATTGCTGGGAGTTTGGTGTGAACATTGAGGGACAGATCCATTGCTGGGAATTTGGGGAACATTTAGGGACAGATCCATTGCTGGGGGTTTGGGCTACATTGAGGGACAGACCCATTGCTGGGAGATTGGAGTGAACATGGAGGGACAGACCCATTGCTGGGGGTTTGGAGGGAACATTGAGGGACAGACCCATTGCTGGGGGCTTGGGGTGAACATTGAGGGACAGACACATTGCTGGCAGTTTGGAGGGTACATTGTGGGACAGATCCATTGCTGGGGGTTTGGAGGGAGCATTGATGGACAGACCCATTGCTGGGACTTTGGAGTGAACATTGAGGGACAGACCCATTGCTGGGAGTTTGGAGTGAACATTGAGGGACAGACCCATTGCTGGAGGTTTGGAGTGAACATTGAGGGACAGACACATTGCTGGGAGTTTGGAGTGAACATTGAGGAACAGACCCATTGCTGGGAGTTTGGAGTGAACATTGAGGGACAGACCCATTGCTGGAGATTTGGAGTGAACATTGAGGGAAAGACCCATTGCTGGGAGTTTGGTGTGAATATAGAGGGACAGCCACATTTCCGGGGGTTAGGGGAACATTGAGGTACATACCCATTGCTGGGAGTTTGGAGTGAACATGGAGGGACAGACCCATTGCTGGGGGTTTGGACGGAACATTGAGGGACAGACCCATTGCTGGGGGTTTGGAGTGAACATTGAGGGACACACCCATTGCTGGGGGTTTGGAGTGAACACTGAGCGACAGACCCATTCCTGGGATTTGGAGGGCACATTGAGGGACAGACCCATTGCTGGGGGTTTGGAGTGAACGTTGAGGGACAGACCCATTGCTGGGAGTTTGGAGTGAACATTGAGGGACAGACCCATTGCTGGAGGATTGGAGTGAACATTGAGGGACAGACACATTGCTGGGAGTTTGGAGTGAACATTGAGGAACAGACCCATTGCTGGGAGTTTGGAGTGAACATTGAGGGACAGACCCATTGCTTGAGGTTTGGAGTGCACATTGAGGGACAGACCCATTGCTGGGGGTTTGGTGTGAATACAGAGGGACAGACCCATTGCTGTGGGTTTGGAGGGAACATTGAGGGACAGACCCATTGCTGGGAGTTTGGTGTGAACATTGAGGGACAGATCCATGGCTGGAAATTTGGGGAACATTGAGGGACAGACCGATTGCTGGTGGTTTGGAGTGAACATTGAGGGACAGACCCATTGCTGGGGGTTTGGAATGAATATTGAGGGACTCACCCATTGCTGGGGGTTTGGAGTGAACACTGAGCGACAGACCCTTCTGGGATTTGGAGGGAATATTGAGGGACAACCCATTGCTGGGGGTTTGGAGGCAACATTGAGGGACAGACCCATTGCTGGGGGTTTGGGGAACATTGAGAGACATACCCATTGATGGGAGGTTGGAGTGAACATTGAGGGACAGACCCATTGCTGGGAGTTTGGAAGGAATATTGAGGGACAGACCCATTGCTGGGAGTTTGGGGAACATTTAGGGACAGATCCATTGCTGGGGCTTTGGGGTACACTGAGGGACAGACCCAGTGCAGGGAGTTTGGAGTGAACATTGAGGGACAGACCCATTGCTGGGGGTTTGGAGTGAACATTGAGGGACACACCCATTGCTGGGGGTTTGGAGTGAACACTGAGCGACAGACCCATTCCTGGGATTTGGAGGGCACATTGAGGGACAGACCCATTGCTGGGGGTTTGGAGTGAACGTTGAGGGACAGACCCATTGCTGGGAGTTTGGAGTGAACATTGAGGGACAGACCCATTGCTGGAGGATTGGAGTGAACATTGAGGGACAGACACATTGCTGGGAGTTTGGAGTGAACATTGAGGAACAGACCCATTGCTGGGAGTTTGGAGTGAACATTGAGGGACAGACCCATTGCTTGAGGTTTGGAGTGCACATTGAGGGACAGACCCATTGCTGGGGGTTTGGTGTGAATACAGAGGGACAGACCCATTGCTGTGGGTTTGGAGGGAACATTGAGGGACAGACCCATTGCTGGGAGTTTGGTGTGAACATTGAGGGACAGATCCATGGCTGGAAATTTGGGGAACATTGAGGGACAGACCGATTGCTGGTGGTTTGGAGTGAACATTGAGGGACAGACCCATTGCTGGGGGTTTGGAATGAATATTGAGGGACTCACCCATTGCTGGGGGTTTGGAGTGAACACTGAGCGGCAGACCCTTCTGGGATTTGGAGGGAATATTGAGGGACAACCCATTGCTGGGGGTTTGGAGGCAACATTGAGGGACAGACCCATTGCTGGGGGTTTGGGGAACATTGAGAGACATACCCATTGATGGGAGGTTGGAGTGAACATTGAGGGACAGACCCATTGCTGGGAGTTTGGAAGGAATATTGAGGGACAGACCCATTGCTGGGAGTTTGGGGAACATTTAGGGACAGATCCATTGCTGGGGCTTTGGGGTACACTGAGGGACAGACCCAGTGCAGGGAGTTTGGAGTGAACATTGAGGGACAGACCCATTGCTGGAGGTTTGGAGTGAACATTGAGGGACAGACCCATTGCTGGGAAGTTGGAGTGAACATTGAGGGACAGACTCATTGCTGGGGGTATGGAGGGAACATTGAGGGACAGACCCATTGCTGGGAGTTTGGAAGGAATATTGAGGGACAGACCCATTGTTGGGACTTTGGTGGGAACTTTGAGGGACAGACCCATCGCTGGGGGTTTGGAGTGAACTTTGAGTGACAGAGCCATTGCTGGGGGTTTGGAGTGAACATTGAGGGACAGACCCATTGATGGAGGTTTGGAGTGAACATTGAGGGACAGACCCATTGCTGTGTGTTTGGGGAACATTGAGGGACAGACCCATTGCTGGGAGTTTGGAGTGAACATCGAGGGACAGACCCATTGCTGGGAGTTTGGAGGGAACATTGAGGGACAGACGCATTGCTGGAGGTTTGGAGTAAACATTGAGGGAGAGACCCATTGCTGGGGGTTTGGGGAACATTGTAGGTCAGACCGATTGCTGGGGGTCTGGAGTGAACATTCAGGGACAGCCGCATTGCTGGGAGTTTGGAGTGAACATTTGGACAGACCCATTGCTGGGAGTTTGGTGTGAACATTGAGGGACAGATCCATTGCTGGGAATTTGGGGAACATTTAGGGACAGATCCATTGCTGGGGGTTTGGGCTACATTGAGGGACAGACCCATTGCTGGGAGTTTGGAGTCAACATGGAGGGACAGACCCATTGCTGGGGGTTTGGAGGGAACATTGAGGGACAGACCCATTGCTGGGGGCTTGGGGTGAACATTGATGGACAGACCCATTGCTGGGACTTTGGAGTGAATATTGAGGGACAGACCCATTGCTGGGAGTTTGGAGTAAATATTGAGGGACAGACCCATTGCTGGAGGTTTGGAGTGAACATTGAGGGACAGACACATTGCTGGGAGTTTGGAGTGAACATTGAGGAACAGACCCATTGCTGGGAGTTTGGTGTGAACATTGAGGGACAGACCCATTGCTGGAGGTTTGGAGTGAACATTGAGGGACAGACCCACTGCTGGGAGTTTGGAGTGAACATTGAGGGACAGACACATTGCTGGAGTTTTGGAGTGAACATTGAGGGTAAGACCCATTGCTGGGAGTTTGGTGTGAATATAGAGGGACAGACACATTTCCGGGGGTTAGGGGAACATTGAGGGACAAACCCATTGCTGGGAGTTTGGAGTGAACATGGAGGGACAGACCCATTGCTGGGGGTTTGGACGGAACATTGAGGGACAGACCCATTGCTGGGAGTTTGGTGTGAACATTGAGGGACAGATACATGGCTGGGAATTTGGGGAACATTTAGGGTAGTACCATTGCTGGGAGTTTGGGCTACATTGAGGGACAGACCCATTGCTGGGGGTTTGGAGTGAACATTGAGGGACAGACCCATTGCTGGGGGTTTGGAGTGAACATTGAGGGACAGACCCATTGCTGGGGGTTTGGAATGAATATTGAGGGACACACCCATTGCTGGTGGTTTGGAGTGAACATTGAGGGACACACCCATTGCTGGGGGTTTGGAGTGAACACTGAGCGACAGACCCATTCCTGGGATTTGGAGGGCCCATTGAGGGGCAGACCCATTGCTGGGGGTTTGGAGTGAACGTTGAGGGACAGACCCATTGCTGGGAGTTTGGAGTGAACATTGAGGGACAGACCCATTGCTGGAGGATTGGAGTGAACATTGAGGGACAGACACATTGCTGGGAGTTTGGAGTGAACATTGAGGAACATACCCATTGCTGGGAGTTTGGAGTGAACATTGAGGGACAGACCCATTGCTTGAGGTTTGTAGTGCACATTGAGGGACAGACCCATTGCTGGGGGTTTGGGGAACATTGAGGGAAAGACCCATTGCTGGGAGTTTGGTGTGAATACAGAGGGACAGACCCATTGCTGTGGGTTTGGAGGGAACATTGAGGGACAGACCCATTGCTGGGAGTTTGGTGTGAACATTGAGGGACATATCCATGGCTGGAAATTTGGGGAACATTGAGGGACAGACCGATTGCTGGTGGTTTGGAGTGAACATTTAGGGACAGACCCATTGCTGGGGGTTTGGAATGAATATTGAGGGACACACCCATTGCTGGGGGTTTGGAGTGAACACTGAGCGACAGACCCTTCTGGGATTTGGAGGGAATATTGAGGGACAACCCATTGCTGGGGGTTTGGAGGCAACATTGAGGGACAGACCCATTGCTGGGGGTTTGGGGAACATTGAGAGACATACCCTTTGATGGGAGGTTGGAGTGAACATTGAGGGACAGACCCATTGCTGGGAGTTTGGAAGGAATATTGAGGGACAGACCCGTTGCTGGGAGTTTGGGAACATTTAGGGACAGATCCATTGCTGGGGCTTTGGGGTACACTGAGGGACAGACCCAGTGCTGGGAGTTTGGAGTGAACATTGAGGGACAGACCCATTGCTGGAGGTTTGGAGTGAACATTGAGGGACAGACCCATTGCTGGGAGGTTGGAGTGAACATTGAGGGACAGACTCATTGCTGGGGGTATGGAGGGAACATTGAGGGACAGACCCATTGCTGGGAGTTTGGAAGGAATATTGAGGGACAGACCCATTGTTGGGAGTTTGGTGGGAACTTTGAGGGACAGACCCATCGCTGGGGGTTTGGAGTGAACTTTGAGTGACAGATCCATTGCTGGGGGTTTGGAGTGAACATTGAGGGACAGACCCATTGATGGAGGTTTGGAGTGAACATCGAGGGACAGACCCATTGCTGGGAGTTTGGAGGGAACATTGAGGGACAGACGCATTGCTGGAGGTTTGGAGTAAACATTGAGGGAGAGACCCATTGCTGGGGGTTTGGGGAACATTGTAGGTCAGACCGATTGCTGGGGGTCTGGAGTGAACATTCAGGGACAGCCGCATTGCTGGGAGTTTGGAGTGAACATTTGGACAGACCCATTGCTGGGGGTTTGGGCTACATTGAGGGACAGACCCATTGCTGGGAGTTTGGAGTCAACATGGAGGGACAGACCCATTGCTGGGGGTCTGGAGTGAACATTCAGGGACAGCCGCATTGCTGGGAGTTTGGAGTGAACATTTGGACAGACCCATTGCTGGGGGTTTGGGCTACATTGAGGGACAGACCCATTGCTGGGAGTTTGGAGTAAATATTGAGGGACAGACCCATTGCTGGAGGTTTGGAGTGAACATTGAGGGACAGACACATTGCTGGGAGTTTGGAGTGAACATTGAGGAACAGACCCATTGCTGGGAGTTTGGTGTGAACATTGAGGGACAGACCCATTGCTGGAGGTTTGGAGTGAACATTGAGGGACAGACCCACTGCTGGGAGTTTGGAGTGAACATTGAGGGACAGACACATTGCTGGAGTTTTGGAGTGAACATTGAGGGTAAGACCCATTGCTGGGAGTTTGGTGTGAATATAGAGGGACAGACACATTTCCGGGGGTTAGGGGAACATTGAGGGACAAACCCATTGCTGGGAGTTTGGAGTGAACATGGAGGGACAGACCCATTGCTGGGGGTTTGGACGGAACATTGAGGGACAGACCCATTGCTGGGAGTTTGGTGTGAACATTGAGGGACAGATACATGGCTGGGAATTTGGGGAACATTTAGGGTAGTACCATTGCTGGGAGTTTGGGCTACATTGAGGGACAGACCCATTGCTGGGGGTTTGGAGTGAACATTGAGAGACAGACCCATTGCTGGGGGTTTGGAGTGAACATTGAGGGACAGACCCATTGCTGGGGGTTTGGAATGAATATTGAGGGACACACCCATTGCTGGTGGTTTGGAGTGAACATTGAGGGACACACCCATTGCTGGGGGTTTGGAGTGAACACTGAGCGACAGACCCATTCCTGGGATTTGGAGGGCCCATTGAGGGACAGACCCATTGCTGGGGGTTTGGAGTGAACGTTGAGGGACAGACCCATTGCTGGGAGTTTGGAGTGAACATTGAGGGACAGACCCATTGCTGGAGGATTGGAGTGAACATTGAGGGACAGACACATTGCTGGGAGTTTGGAGTGAACATTGAGGAACATACCCATTGCTGGGAGTTTGGAGTGAACATTGAGGGACAGACCCATTGCTTGAGGTTTGGAGTGCACATTGAGGGACAGACCCATTGCTGGGGGTTTGGGGAACATTGAGGGAAAGACCCATTGCTGGGAGTTTGGTGTGAATACAGAGGGACAGACCCATTGCTGTGGGTTTGGAGGGAACATTGAGGGACAGACCCATTGCTGGGAGTTTGGTGTGAACATTGAGGGACATATCCATGGCTGGAAATTTGGGGAATATTGAGGGACAGACCGATTGCTGGTGGTTTGGAGTGAACATTTAGGGACAGACCCATTGCTGGGGGTTTGGAATGAATATTGAGGGACACACCCATTGCTGGGGGTTTGGAGTGAACACTGAGCGACAGACCCTTCTGGGATTTGGAGGGAATATTGAGGGACAACCCATTCCTGGGGGTTTGGAGGCAACATTGAGGGACAGACCCATTGCTGGGGGTTTGGGGAACATTGAGAGACATACCCTTTGATGGGAGGTTGGAGTGAACATTGAGGGACAGACCCATTGCTGGGAGTTTGGAAGGAATATTGAGGGACAGACCCGTTGCTGGGAGTTTGGGAACATTTAGGGACAGATCCATTGCTGGGGCTTTGGGGTACACTGAGGGACAGACCCAGTGCTGGGAGTTTGGAGTGAACATTGAGGGACAGACCCATTGCTGGAGGTTTGGAGTGAACATTGAGGGACAGACCCATTGCTGGGAGGTTGGAGTGAACATTGAGGGACAGACTCATTGCTGGGGGTATGGAGGGAACATTGAGGGACAGACCCATTGCTGGGAGTTTGGAAGGAATATTGAGGGACAGACCCATTGTTGGGAGTTTGGTGGGAACTTTGAGGGACAGACCCATCGCTGGGGGTTTGGAGTGGACTTTGAGTGACAGATCCATTGCTGGGGGTTTGGAGTGAACATTGAGGGACAGACCCATTGATGGAGGTTTGGAGTGAACATTGAGGGACAGACCCATTGCTGGGTGTTTGGGGAACATTGAGGGACAGACCCATTGCTGGGAGTCTGGAGTGAACATCGAGGGACAGACCCATTGCTGGGAGTTTGGAGGGAACATTGAGGGACAGACGTATTGCTGGAGGTGTGGAGTAAACATTGAGGGAGAGACCCATTGCTGGGGGTTTGGGGAACATTGTAGGTCAGACCGATTGCTGGGGGTTTGGAGTGAACATTCAGGGACAGACGCATTGCTGGGAGGTTGGAGTGAACATTGAGGGACAGACCCATTGCTGGGAGTTTGGAGTGAACATTGAGGGACACACCCATTGTTGGAGGTTTAGAGTGAACTTTGAGGGACAGACCCATTGCTGGGGTTTGGGGAACATTGAGGGAAAGACCCATTGCTGGGAGTTTGGAGTGAACATTGACGGAAATACCCATTGCCGGGGTTTTGGGGAACATGGAGGGACAAACCCATTGCTGGGAGTTTGGAGTGAACATTGAGGGACAGACCCATTGCTGGGGGTTTGGAGTGAACATTGAGGGACAGACCCATTGCTGGGAGTTAGGAGTGAACATTGAGGTACCGACCCATTGCTCGGAGTTTGGGGAACATTTAGGGACAGATCCATTGCTGGGAGTTTGGGGAACATTGAGGGACGGACTAATTGCTAGGACTTTGGGGAACATTGAGGGACAGACCCATTGCTGGGAGTTTGGGGAACATTTAGGGACAGATCCATTGCTGGGGCTTTGGGGAACACTGAGGGACAGACCCATTGCTGGGAGTTTGGAGTGAACATTGAGGGACAGACCCGTTGCTGGGGCTTTGGAGTGAACATTGAGGGACAGACCCATTGCTGGGAGTTTGGAGGGAACATTGAGGGACAGATCCATTGCTGGAGGATTGGAGTGAACATTGAGGGACAGACCCATTGCTGGGGGTTTGGAGGGAACATTGAGGGACAGACCCATTGCTGGGGGTTTGGGGAACATTGAGAGACAGACTCATTGCTGGGAGGTTGGAGTGAACATTGAGGTACAGACCGATTGCTGGTGGTTTGGAGTGAACATTGAGGGACAGACCCATTGCTGGGGGTTTGGAATGAATATTGAGGGACACACCCATTGCTGGGGGTTTGGAGTGAACACTGAGCGACAGACCCTTCTGGGATTTGGAGGGAATATTGAGGGACAGACCCATTGCTGGGGGTTTGGAGGCAACATTGAGGGACAGACCCATTGCTGGGGGTTTGGGGAACATTGAGAGACATACCCATTGATGGGAGGTTGGAGTGAACATTGAGGGACAGACTCATTGCTGGGGGTATGGAGGGAACATTGAGGGACAGACCCATTGCTGGGAGTTTGGAGGGAACATTGTGTGACAGACCCATTGTTGGGAGTTTGGTGGGAGCTTTGAGGGACAGACCCATTGCTGGGGGTTTGGAGTGAACATTGAGGGACATACCCATTGCTGGGGGTTTGGAGGGAGCATTGAGGGACAGACCCATTGCTGGGGCTTTGGAGAGAACATTGAGGAACAGACCCATTCCTGTGAGTTTGGAGTGATCATTGTGTGACAGACCCACTGCTGGGAGTTTGGAGTGAACATTGAGGGACAGACACATTGCTGGAGTTTTGGAGTGAACATTGAGGGACAGACCCATTGCTGGGGGTTTGTGGAACATTGAGGGAAAGACCCATTGCTGGGATTTTGGTGTGAATATAGAGGGACAGACACATTGCCGGGGGTTAGGGGAACATTGAGGGACAAATCCATTGCTGGGAGTTTGGAGTGAACATGGAGGGACAGACCCATTGCTGGGGATTTGGAGGGAACATTGAGGGACAGACCCATTGCTGGGAGTTTGGTGTGAACATTGAGGGACAGATCCATTGCTGGGAATTTGGGGAACATTTAGGGACAGATCCATTGCTGGGGGTTTGGGCTACATTGAGGGACAGACCCATTGCTGGGAGTTTGGAGTGAACATGGAGGGACAGACCCATTGCTGGGGGTTTGGAGGGAACATTGAGGGACAGACCCATTGCTGGGGGCTTGGGGTGAACATTGAGGGACATTACTGGCAGTTTGGAGGGTACATTGAGGGACAGACCCATTGCTGGAGGTTTGGAGTGAACATTGAGGGACAGACACATTGCTGTGAGTTTGGAGTGAACATTGAGGAACAGACCCATTGCTGGGAGTTTGGAGTGAACATTGAGGGACAGACCCATTGCTGGAGGTTTGGAGTGAACATTGAGGGACAGACCCACTGCTGGGAGTTTGGAGTGAACATTGAGGGACAGACACATTGCTGGAGTTTTGGAGTGAACATTGAGGGACAGACCCATTGCTGGGGGTTTGGGGAACATTGAGGGAAAGACCCATTGCTGGGAGTTTGGTGTGAATATAGAGGGACAGACACATTTCCGGGGGTTAGGGGAACATTGAGGGACAAACCCATTGCTGGGAGTTTGGAGTGAACATGGAGGGACAGACCCATTGCTGGGGGTTTGGACGGAACATTGAGGGACAGACCCATTGCTGGGAGTTTGGTGTGAACATTGAGGGACAGATCCATGGCTGGGAATTTGGGGAACATTTAGGGTAGTACCATTGCTGGGAGTTTGGGCTACATTGAGGGACAGACCCATTGCTGGGGGTTTGGAGTGAACATTGAGGGACAGACCCATTGCTGGGGGTTTGGAGTGAACATTGAGGGACAGACCCATTGCTGGGGGTTTGGAATGAATATTGAGGGACACACCCATTGCTGGTGGTTTGGAGTGAACATTGAGGGACACACCCATTGCTGGGGGTTTGGAGTGAACACTGAGCGACAGACCCATTCCTGGGATTTGGAGGGCACATTGAGGGACAGACCCATTGCTGGGGGTTTGGAGTGAACGTTGAGGGACAGACCCATTGCTGGGAGTTTGGAGTGAACATTGAGGGACAGACCCATTGTTGGAGGATTGGAGTGAACATTGAGGGACAGACACATTGCTCGGAGTTTGGGGAACATTTAGGGACAGATCCATTGCTGGGAGTTTGGGGAACATTGAGGGACGGACTAATTGCTAGGACTTTGGGGAACATTGAGGGACAGACCCATTGCTGGGAGTTTGGGGAACATTTAGGGACAGATCCATTGCTGGGGCTTTGGGGAACACTGAGGGACAGACCCATTGCTGGGGGTTTGGAGGCAACATTGAGGGACAGACCCATTGCTGGGGGTTTGGGGAACATTGAGAGACATACCCATTGATGGGAGGTTGGAGTGAACATTGAGGGACAGACTCATTGCTGGGGGTATGGAGGGAACATTGAGGGACAGACCCATTGCTGGGAGTTTGGAGGGAACATTGTGTGACAGACCCATTGTTGGGAGTTTGGTGGGAACTTTGAGGGACAGACCCATTGCTGGGGGTTTGGAGTGAACATTGAGGGACATACCCATTGCTGGGGGTTTGGAGGGAGCGTTGAGGGACAGACCCATTGCTGGGGCTTTGGAGAGAACATTGAGGAACAGACCCATTCCTGTGAGTTTGGAGTGATCATTGAGTGACAGACCCACTGCTGGGAGTTTGGAGTGAACATTGAGGGACAGACACATTGCTGGAGTTTTTGAGTGAACATTGAGGGACAGACCCATTGCTGGGGGTTTGTGGAACATTGAGGGAAAGACCCATTGCTGGGAGTTTGGTGTGAATATAGAGGGACAGACACATTGCCGGGGGTTAGGGGAACATTGAGGGACAAACCCATTGCTGGGAGTTTGGAGTGAACATGGAGGGACAGACCCATTGCTGGGGATTTGGAGGGAACATTGAGGGACAGACCCATTGCTGGGAGTTTGGTGTGGACATTGAGGGACAGATCCATTGCTGGGAATTTGGGGAACATTTAGGGACAGATCCATTGCTGGGGGTTTGGGCTACATTGAGGGACAGACCCATTGCTGGGAGTTTGGAGAGAACATGGAGGGACAGACCCATTGCTGGGGGTTTGGAGGGAACATTGAGGGACAGACCCATTGCTGGGTGCTTGGGGTGAACATTGAGGGACAGACACATTGCTGGCAGTTTGGAGGGTACATTGTGGGACAGAACCATTGCTGGGGGTTTGGAGGGAGCATTGATGGACAGTCCCATTGCTGGGACTTTGGAGTGAACATTGAGGGACAGACCCATTGCTGGGAGTTTGGAGTAAACATTGAGGGACAGACCCATTGCTGGAGGTTTGGAGTGAACATTGAGGGACAGACACATTGCTGGGAGTTTGGAGTGAACATTGAGGAACAGACCCATTGCTGGGAGTTTGGAGTGAACATTGAGGGACAGACCCATTGCTGGAGGTTTGGAGTGAACATTGAGGGACAGACCCACTGCTGGGAGTTTGGAGTGAACATTGAGGGACAGACACATTGCTGGAGTTTTGGAGTGAACATTGAGGGACAGACCCATTGCTGGGGTTTGGGGAACATTGAGGGAAAGACCCATTGCTGGGAGTTTGGTGTGAATATAGAGGGACAGACACTTTTCCGGGGGTTAGGGGAACATTGAGGGACAAACCCATTGCTGGGAGTTTGGAGTGAACATGGAGGGACAGACCCATTGCTGGGGGTTTGGACGGAACATTGAGGGACAGACCCATTGCTGGGAGTTTGGTGTGAACATTGAGGGACAGATCCATGGCTGGGAATTTGGGGAACATTTAGGGTAGTACCATTGCTGGGAGTTTGGGCTACATTGAGGGACAGACCCATTGCTGGGGGTTTGGAGTGAACATTGAGGGACAGACCCATTGCTGGGGGTTTGGAGTGAACATTGAGGGACAGACCCATTGCTGGGGGTTTGGAATGAATATTGAGGGACACACCCATTGCTGGTGGTTTGGAGTAAACATTGAGGGACACACCCATTGCTGGGGGTTTGGAGTGAACACTGAGCGACAGACCCATTCCTGGGATTTGGAGGGCACATTGAGGGACAGACCCATTGCTGGGGGTTTGGAGTGAACGTTGAGGGACAGACCCATTGCTGGGAGTTTGGAGTGAACATTGAGGGACAGACCCATTGCTGGAGGATTGGAGTGAACATTGAGGGACAGACACATTGCTGGGAGTTTGGAGTGAACATTGAGGAACAGACCCATTGCTGGGAGTTTGGAGTGAACATTGAGGGACAGACCCATTGCTTGAGGTTTGGAGTGCACATTGAGGGACAGACCCATTGCTGAGGGTTTGGGGAACATTGAGAGACATACCCATTGATGGGAGGTTGGAGTGAACATTGAGGGACAGTCTCATTGCTGGGGGTATGGAGGGAACATTGAGGGACAGACCCATTGCTGGGAGTTTGGTGTGAACATTGAGGGACAGATCCATGGCTGGAAATTTGGGGAACATTTTAGGACAGACCGATTGCTGGTGGTTTGGAGTGACATTGAGGGACAGACCCATTGCTGGGGGTTTGGAATGAATATTGAGGGACAGACCCATTGCTGGGGGTTTGGAGTGAACACTGAGCGACAGACCCTTCTGGGATTTGGAGGGAATATTGAGGGACAGACCCATTGCTGGGGGTTTGGAGGCAACATTGAGGGACAGACTCATTGCTGGGGGTTTGGGGAACATTGAGAGACATACCCATTGATGGGAGGTTGGAGTGAACATTGAGGGACAGACCCATTGCTGGGAGTTTGGAAGAAATATTGAGGGACAGACCCATTGCTGGGAGTTTGGGGAACATTTAGGGACAGATCCATTGCTGGGGCTTTGGGGTACATTGAGGGACAGACCCATTGCTGGGAGTTTGGGGAACATTGAGGGACAGACCCATTGCTGGGAGTTTGGAGTGAACATCGAGGGACAGACCCATTGCTGGGAGTTTGGAGGGAACATTGAGGGACAGACGCATTGCTGGAGGTTTGGAGTAAACATTGAGGGAGAGACCCATTGCTGGGGGTTTGGGGAACATTGTAGGTCAGACCGATTGCTGGGTGTTTGGAGTGAACATTCAGGGACAGACGCATTGCTGGGAGTTTGGAGTGAACATTGAGGGACAGACCCATTGCTGGGAGTTTGGAGTGAACATTGAGGGACACACCCATTGTTGGAGGTTTAGAGTGAACTTTGAGGGACAGACCCATTGCTGGGGGTTGGGGGAACATTGAGGGAAAGACCCATTGCTGGGAGTTTGGAGTGAACATTGACGGAAATACCCATTGCCGGAGTTTTGGGGAACATTGAGGGACAAACCCATTGCTGGGAGTTTGGAGTGAACATTGAGGGACAGACCCATTGCTGGGGGTTTGGAGTGAACATTGAGGGACAGACCCATTGCTGGGAGTTTGGAGTGAACATTGAGGTACCGACCCATTGCTCGGAGTTTGGGGAACATTTAGGGACAGATCCATTGCTGGGAGTTTGGGGAACATTGAGGGACGGACTAATTGCTAGGACTTTGGGGAACATTGAGGGACAGACCCATTGCTGGGAGTTTGGGGAACATTTAGGGACAGATCCATTGCTGGGGCTTTGGGGAACACTGAGGGACAGAACCATTGCTGAGGCTTTGGAGTGAACATTGAGGGACAGACCCATTGCTGGGAGTTTGGAGGGAACATTGAGGGACAGATCCATTGCTGGAGGATTGGAGTGAACATTGAGGGACAGACCCATTGTGGGGGTTTGGAGGGAACATTGAGGGACAGACCCATTGCTGGGGGTTTGGGGAACATTGAGAGACAGACTCATTGCTGGGAGGTTGGAGTGAACATTGAGGTACAGACCGATTGCTGGTGGTTTGGAGTGAACATTGAGGGACAGACCCATTGCTGGGGGTTTGGAATGAATATTGAGGGACACACCCATTGCTGGGGGTTTGGAGTGAACACTGAGCGACAGACCCTTCTGGGATTTGGAGGGAATATTGAGGGACGGACCCATTGCTGGGGGTTTGGCGGCAACATTGAGGGACAGACCCATTGCTGGGGGTTTGGGGAACATTGAGAGACATACCCATTGATGGGAGGTTGGAGTGAACATTGAGGGACAGACTCATTGCTGGGGGTATGGAGGGAACATTGAGGGACAGACCCATTGCTGGGAGTTTGGAGGGAATATTGTGTGACAGACCCATTGTTGGGAGTTTGGAGTGAACATTGAGGGACAGACCCATTGCTGGAGGTTTGGAGTGAACATTGAGGGACAGACACATTGCTGGGAGTTTGGAGTGAACATTGAGGAACAGACCCATTGCTGGGAGTTTGGAGTGAACATTGAGGGACAGACCCATTGCTGGAGGTTTGGAGTGAACATTGAGGGACAGACCCACTGCTGGGAGTTTGGAGTGAACATTGAGGGACAGACACATTGCTGGAGTTTTGGAGTGAACATTGAGGGACAGACCCATTGCTGGGGGTTTGGGGAACATTGAGGGAAAGACCCATTGCTGGGAGTTTGGTGTGAATATAGAGGGACAGACACATTTCCGGGGGTTAGGGGAACATTGAGGGACAAACCCATTGCTGGGAGTTTGGAGTGAACATGGAGGGACAGACCCATTGCTGGGGGTTTGGACGGAACATTGAGGGACAGACCCATTGCTGGGAGTTTGGTGTGAACATTGAGGGACAGATCCATGGCTGGGAATTTGGGGAACATTTAGGGTAGTACCATTGCTGGGAGTTTGGGCTACATTGAGGGACAGACCCATTGCTGGGGGTTTGGAGTGAACATTGAGGGACAGACCCATTGCTGGGGGTTTGGAGTGAACATTGAGGGACAGACCCATTGCTTTGAGTTTGGAATGAATATTGAGGGACACACCCATTGCTGGTGGTTTGGAGTGAACATTGAGGGACACACCCATTGCTGGGGGTTTGGAGTGAACACTGAGCGACAGATCCATTGCTGGAGGATTGGAGTGAACATTGAGGGACAGACCCATTGTGGGGGTTTGGAGGGAACATTGAGGGACAGACCCATTGCTGGGGGTTTGGGGAACATTGAGAGACATACCCTTTGATGGGAGGTTGGAGTGAACATTGAGGGACAGACCCATTGCTGGGAGTTTGGAAGGAATATTGAGGGACAGACCCGTTGCTGGGAGTTTGGGAACATTTAGGGACAGATCCATTGCTGGGGCTTTGGGGTACACTGAGGGACAGACCCAGTGCTGGGAGTTTGGAGTGAACATTGAGGGACAGACCCATTGCTGGAGGTTTGGAGTGAACATTGAGGGACAGACCCATTGCTGGGAGGTTGGAGTGAACATTGAGGGACAGACTCATTGCTGGGGGTATGGAGGGAACATTGAGGGACAGACCCATTGCTGGGAGTTTGGAAGGAATATTGAGGGACAGACCCATTGTTGGGAGTTTGGTGGGAACTTTGAGGGACAGACCCATCGCTGGGGGTTTGGAGTGAACTTTGAGTGACAGATCCATTGCTGGGGGTTTGGAGTGAACATTGAGGGACAGACCCATTGATGGAGGTTTGGAGTGAACATCGAGGGACAGACCCATTGCTGGGAGTTTGGAGGGAACATTGAGGGACAGACGCATTGCTGGAGGTTTGGAGTAAACATTGAGGGAGAGACCCATTGCTGGGGGTTTGGGGAACATTGTAGGTCAGACCGATTGCTGGGGGTCTGGAGTGAACATTCAGGGACAGCCGCATTGCTGGGAGTTTGGAGTGAACATTTGGACAGACCCATTGCTGGGGGTTTGGGCTACATTGAGGGACAGACCCATTGCTGGGAGTTTGGAGTCAACATGGAGGGACAGACCCATTGCTGGGGGTTTGGAGGGAACATTGAGGGACAGACCCATTGCTGGGGGCTTGGGGTGAACATTGATGGACAGACCCATTGCTGGGACTTTGGAGTGAACATTGAGGGACAGACCCATTGCTGGGAGTTTGGAGTAAATATTGAGGGACAGACCCATTGCTGGAGGTTTGGAGTGAACATTGAGGGACAGACACATTGCTGGGAGTTTGGAGTGAACATTGAGGAACAGACCCATTGCTGGGAGTTTGGTGTGAACATTGAGGGACAGACCCATTGCTGGAGGTTTGGAGTGAACATTGAGGGACAGACCCACTGCTGGGAGTTTGGAGTGAACATTGAGGGACAGACACATTGCTGGAGTTTTGGAGTGAACATTGAGGGTAAGACCCATTGCTGGGAGTTTGGTGTGAATATAGAGGGACAGACACATTTCCGGGGGTTAGGGGAACATTGAGGGACAAACCCATTGCTGGGAGTTTGGAGTGAACATGGAGGGACAGACCCATTGCTGGGGGTTTGGACGGAACATTGAGGGACAGACCCATTGCTGGGAGTTTGGTGTGAACATTGAGGGACAGATACATGGCTGGGAATTTGGGGAACATTTAGGGTAGTACCATTGCTGGGAGTTTGGGCTACATTGAGGGACAGACCCATTGCTGGGGGTTTGGAGTGAACATTGAGAGACAGACCCATTGCTGGGGGTTTGGAGTGAACATTGAGGGACAGACCCATTGCTGGGGGTTTGGAATGAATATTGAGGGACACACCCATTGCTGGTGGTTTGGAGTGAACATTGAGGGACACACCCATTGCTGGGGGTTTGGAGTGAACACTGAGCGACAGACCCATTCCTGGGATTTGGAGGGCCCATTGAGGGACAGACCCATTGCTGGGGGTTTGGAGTGAACGTTGAGGGACAGACCCATTGCTGGGAGTTTGGAGTGAACATTGAGGGACAGACCCATTGCTGGAGGATTGGAGTGAACATTGAGGGACAGACACATTGCTGGGAGTTTGGAGTGAACATTGAGGAACATACCCATTGCTGGGAGTTTGGAGTGAACATTGAGGGACAGACCCATTGCTTGAGGTTTGGAGTGCACATTGAGGGACAGACCCATTGCTGGGGGTTTGGGGAACATTGAGGGAAAGACCCATTGCTGGGAGTTTGGTGTGAATACAGAGGGACAGACCCATTGCTGTGGGTTTGGAGGGAACATTGAGGGACAGACCCATTGCTGGGAGTTTGGTGTGAACATTGAGGGACATATCCATGGCTGGAAATTTGGGGAATATTGAGGGACAGACCGATTGCTGGTGGTTTGGAGTGAACATTTAGGGACAGACCCATTGCTGGGGGTTTGGAATGAATATTGAGGGACACACCCATTGCTGGGGGTTTGGAGTGAACACTGAGCGACAGACCCTTCTGGGATTTGGAGGGAATATTGAGGGACAACCCATTCCTGGGGGTTTGGAGGCAACATTGAGGGACAGACCCATTGCTGGGGGTTTGGGGAACATTGAGAGACATACCCTTTGATGGGAGGTTGGAGTGAACATTGAGGGACAGACCCATTGCTGGGAGTTTGGAAGGAATATTGAGGGACAGACCCGTTGCTGGGAGTTTGGGAACATTTAGGGACAGATCCATTGCTGGGGCTTTGGGGTACACTGAGGGACAGACCCAGTGCTGGGAGTTTGGAGTGAACATTGAGGGACAGACCCATTGCTGGAGGTTTGGAGTGAACATTGAGGGACAGACCCATTGCTGGGAGGTTGGAGTGAACATTGAGGGACAGACTCATTGCTGGGGGTATGGAGGGAACATTGAGGGACAGACCCATTGCTGGGAGTTTGGAAGGAATATTGAGGGACAGACCCATTGTTGGGAGTTTGGTGGGAACTTTGAGGGACAGACCCATCGCTGGGGGTTTGGAGTGGACTTTGAGTGACAGATCCATTGCTGGGGGTTTGGAGTGAACATTGAGGGACAGACCCATTGATGGAGGTTTGGAGTGAACATTGAGGGACAGACCCATTGCTGGGTGTTTGGGGAACATTGAGGGACAGACCCATTGCTGGGAGTCTGGAGTGAACATCGAGGGACAGACCCATTGCTGGGAGTTTGGAGGGAACATTGAGGGACAGACGTATTGCTGGAGGTGTGGAGTAAACATTGAGGGAGAGACCCATTGCTGGGGGTTTGGGGAACATTGTAGGTCAGACCGATTGCTGGGGGTTTGGAGTGAACATTCAGGGACAGACGCATTGCTGGGAGGTTGGAGTGAACATTGAGGGACAGACCCATTGCTGGGAGTTTGGAGTGAACATTGAGGGACACACCCATTGTTGGAGGTTTAGAGTGAACTTTGAGGGACAGACCCATTGCTGGGGTTTGGGGAACATTGAGGGAAAGACCCATTGCTGGGAGTTTGGAGTGAACATTGACGGAAATACCCATTGCCGGGGTTTTGGGGAACATGGAGGGACAAACCCATTGCTGGGAGTTTGGAGTGAACATTGAGGGACAGACCCATTGCTGGGGGTTTGGAGTGAACATTGAGGGACAGACCCATTGCTGGGAGTTTGGAGTGAACATTGAGGTACCGACCCATTGCTCGGAGTTTGGGGAACATTTAGGGACAGATCCATTGCTGGGAGTTTGGGGAACATTGAGGGACGGACTAATTGCTAGGACTTTGGGGAACATTGAGGGACAGACCCATTGCTGGGAGTTTGGGGAACATTTAGGGACAGATCCATTGCTGGGGCTTTGGGGAACACTGAGGGACAGACCCATTGCTGGGAGTTTGGAGTGAACATTGAGGGACAGACCCGTTGCTGGGGCTTTGGAGTGAACATTGAGGGACAGACCCATTGCTGGGAGTTTGGAGGGAACATTGAGGGACAGATCCATTGCTGGAGGATTGGAGTGAACATTGAGGGACAGACCCATTGCTGGGGGTTTGGAGGGAACATTGAGGGACAGACCCATTGCTGGGGGTTTGGGGAACATTGAGAGACAGACTCATTGCTGGGAGGTTGGAGTGAACATTGAGGTACAGACCGATTGCTGGTGGTTTGGAGTGAACATTGAGGGACAGACCCATTGCTGGGGGTTTGGAATGAATATTGAGGGACACACCCATTGCTGGGGGTTTGGAGTGAACACTGAGCGACAGACCCTTCTGGGATTTGGAGGGAATATTGAGGGACAGACCCATTGCTGGGGGTTTGGAGGCAACATTGAGGGACAGACCCATTGCTGGGGGTTTGGGGAACATTGAGAGACATACCCATTGATGGGAGGTTGGAGTGAACATTGAGGGACAGACTCATTGCTGGGGGTATGGAGGGAACATTGAGGGACAGACCCATTGCTGGGAGTTTGGAGGGAACATTGTGTGACAGACCCATTGTTGGGAGTTTGGTGGGAGCTTTGAGGGACAGACCCATTGCTGGGGGTTTGGAGTGAACATTGAGGGACATACCCATTGCTGGGGGTTTGGAGGGAGCATTGAGGGACAGACCCATTGCTGGGGCTTTGGAGAGAACATTGAGGAACAGACCCATTCCTGTGAGTTTGGAGTGATCATTGTGTGACAGACCCACTGCTGGGAGTTTGGAGTGAACATTGAGGGACAGACACATTGCTGGAGTTTTGGAGTGAACATTGAGGGACAGACCCATTGCTGGGGGTTTGTGGAACATTGAGGGAAAGACCCATTGCTGGGATTTTGGTGTGAATATAGAGGGACAGACACATTGCCGGGGGTTAGGGGAACATTGAGGGACAAATCCATTGCTGGGAGTTTGGAGTGAACATGGAGGGACAGACCCATTGCTGGGGATTTGGAGGGAACATTGAGGGACAGACCCATTGCTGGGAGTTTGGTGTGAACATTGAGGGACAGATCCATTGCTGGGAATTTGGGGAACATTTAGGGACAGATCCATTGCTGGGGGTTTGGGCTACATTGAGGGACAGACCCATTGCTGGGAGTTTGGAGTGAACATGGAGGGACAGACCCATTGCTGGGGGTTTGGAGGGAACATTGAGGGACAGACCCATTGCTGGGGGCTTGGGGTGAACATTGAGGGACATTACTGGCAGTTTGGAGGGTACATTGAGGGACAGACCCATTGCTGGAGGTTTGGAGTGAACATTGAGGGACAGACACATTGCTGTGAGTTTGGAGTGAACATTGAGGAACAGACCCATTGCTGGGAGTTTGGAGTGAACATTGAGGGACAGACCCATTGCTGGAGGTTTGGAGTGAACATTGAGGGACAGACCCACTGCTGGGAGTTTGGAGTGAACATTGAGGGACAGACACATTGCTGGAGTTTTGGAGTGAACATTGAGGGACAGACCCATTGCTGGGGGTTTGGGGAACATTGAGGGAAAGACCCATTGCTGGGAGTTTGGTGTGAATATAGAGGGACAGACACATTTCCGGGGGTTAGGGGAACATTGAGGGACAAACCCATTGCTGGGAGTTTGGAGTGAACATGGAGGGACAGACCCATTGCTGGGGGTTTGGACGGAACATTGAGGGACAGACCCATTGCTGGGAGTTTGGTGTGAACATTGAGGGACAGATCCATGGCTGGGAATTTGGGGAACATTTAGGGTAGTACCATTGCTGGGAGTTTGGGCTACATTGAGGGACAGACCCATTGCTGGGGGTTTGGAGTGAACATTGAGGGACAGACCCATTGCTGGGGGTTTGGAGTGAACATTGAGGGACAGACCCATTGCTGGGGGTTTGGAATGAATATTGAGGGACACACCCATTGCTGGTGGTTTGGAGTGAACATTGAGGGACACACCCATTGCTGGGGGTTTGGAGTGAACACTGAGCGACAGACCCATTCCTGGGATTTGGAGGGCACATTGAGGGACAGACCCATTGCTGGGGGTTTGGAGTGAACGTTGAGGGACAGACCCATTGCTGGGAGTTTGGAGTGAACATTGAGGGACAGACCCATTGTTGGAGGATTGGAGTGAACATTGAGGGACAGACACATTGCTCGGAGTTTGGGGAACATTTAGGGACAGATCCATTGCTGGGAGTTTGGGGAACATTGAGGGACGGACTAATTGCTAGGACTTTGGGGAACATTGAGGGACAGACCCATTGCTGGGAGTTTGGGGAACATTTAGGGACAGATCCATTGCTGGGGCTTTGGGGAACACTGAGGGACAGACCCATTGCTGGGGGTTTGGAGGCAACATTGAGGGACAGACCCATTGCTGGGGGTTTGGGGAACATTGAGAGACATACCCATTGATGGGAGGTTGGAGTGAACATTGAGGGACAGACTCATTGCTGGGGGTATGGAGGGAACATTGAGGGACAGACCCATTGCTGGGAGTTTGGAGGGAACATTGTGTGACAGACCCATTGTTGGGAGTTTGGTGGGAACTTTGAGGGACAGACCCATTGCTGGGGGTTTGGAGTGAACATTGAGGGACATACCCATTGCTGGGGGTTTGGAGGGAGCGTTGAGGGACAGACCCATTGCTGGGGCTTTGGAGAGAACATTGAGGAACAGACCCATTCCTGTGAGTTTGGAGTGATCATTGAGTGACAGACCCACTGCTGGGAGTTTGGAGTGAACATTGAGGGACAGACACATTGCTGGAGTTTTTGAGTGAACATTGAGGGACAGACCCATTGCTGGGGGTTTGTGGAACATTGAGGGAAAGACCCATTGCTGGGAGTTTGGTGTGAATATAGAGGGACAGACACATTGCCGGGGGTTAGGGGAACATTGAGGGACAAACCCATTGCTGGGAGTTTGGAGTGAACATGGAGGGACAGACCCATTGCTGGGGATTTGGAGGGAACATTGAGGGACAGACCCATTGCTGGGAGTTTGGTGTGGACATTGAGGGACAGATCCATTGCTGGGAATTTGGGGAACATTTAGGGACAGATCCATTGCTGGGGGTTTGGGCTACATTGAGGGACAGACCCATTGCTGGGAGTTTGGAGAGAACATGGAGGGACAGACCCATTGCTGGGGGTTTGGAGGGAACATTGAGGGACAGACCCATTGCTGGGTGCTTGGGGTGAACATTGAGGGACAGACACATTGCTGGCAGTTTGGAGGGTACATTGTGGGACAGAACCATTGCTGGGGGTTTGGAGGGAGCATTGATGGACAGTCCCATTGCTGGGACTTTGGAGTGAACATTGAGGGACAGACCCATTGCTGGGAGTTTGGAGTAAACATTGAGGGACAGACCCATTGCTGGAGGTTTGGAGTGAACATTGAGGGACAGACACATTGCTGGGAGTTTGGAGTGAACATTGAGGAACAGACCCATTGCTGGGAGTTTGGAGTGAACATTGAGGGACAGACCCATTGCTGGAGGTTTGGAGTGAACATTGAGGGACAGACCCACTGCTGGGAGTTTGGAGTGAACATTGAGGGACAGACACATTGCTGGAGTTTTGGAGTGAACATTGAGGGACAGACCCATTGCTGGGGTTTGGGGAACATTGAGGGAAAGACCCATTGCTGGGAGTTTGGTGTGAATATAGAGGGACAGACACATTTCCGGGGGTTAGGGGAACATTGAGGGACAAACCCATTGCTGGGAGTTTGGAGTGAACATGGAGGGACAGACCCATTGCTGGGGGTTTGGACGGAACATTGAGGGACAGACCCATTGCTGGGAGTTTGGTGTGAACATTGAGGGACAGATCCATGGCTGGGAATTTGGGGAACATTTAGGGTAGTACCATTGCTGGGAGTTTGGGCTACATTGAGGGACAGACCCATTGCTGGGGGTTTGGAGTGAACATTGAGGGACAGACCCATTGCTGGGGGTTTGGAGTGAACATTGAGGGACAGACCCATTGCTGGGGGTTTGGAATGAATATTGAGGGACACACCCATTGCTGGTGGTTTGGAGTAAACATTGAGGGACACACCCATTGCTGGGGGTTTGGAGTGAACACTGAGCGACAGACCCATTCCTGGGATTTGGAGGGCACATTGAGGGACAGACCCATTGCTGGGGGTTTGGAGTGAACGTTGAGGGACAGACCCATTGCTGGGAGTTTGGAGTGAACATTGAGGGACAGACCCATTGCTGGAGGATTGGAGTGAACATTGAGGGACAGACACATTGCTGGGAGTTTGGAGTGAACATTGAGGAACAGACCCATTGCTGGGAGTTTGGAGTGAACATTGAGGGACAGACCCATTGCTTGAGGTTTGGAGTGCACATTGAGGGACAGACCCATTGCTGGGGGTTTGGGGAACATTGAGAGACATACCCATTGATGGGAGGTTGGAGTGAACATTGAGGGACAGTCTCATTGCTGGGGGTATGGAGGGAACATTGAGGGACAGACCCATTGCTGGGAGTTTGGTGTGAACATTGAGGGACAGATCCATGGCTGGAAATTTGGGGAACATTTTAGGACAGACCGATTGCTGGTGGTTTGGAGTGACATTGAGGGACAGACCCATTGCTGGGGGTTTGGAATGAATATTGAGGGACAGACCCATTGCTGGGGGTTTGGAGTGAACACTGAGCGACAGACCCTTCTGGGATTTGGAGGGAATATTGAGGGACAGACCCATTGCTGGGGGTTTGGAGGCAACATTGAGGGACAGACTCATTGCTGGGGGTTTGGGGAACATTGAGAGACATACCCATTGATGGGATGTTGGAGTGAACATTGAGGGACAGACCCATTGCTGGGAGTTTGGAAGAAATATTGAGGGACAGACCCATTGCTGGGAGTTTGGGGAACATTTAGGGACAGATCCATTGCTGGGGCTTTGGGGTACATTGAGGGACAGACCCATTGCTGGGAGTTTGGGGAACATTGAGGGACAGACCCATTGCTGGGAGTTTGGAGTGAACATCGAGGGACAGACCCATTGCTGGGAGTTTGGAGGGAACATTGAGGGACAGACGCATTGCTGGAGGTTTGGAGTAAACATTGAGGGAGAGACCCATTGCTGGGGGTTTGGGGAACATTGTAGGTCAGACCGATTGCTGGGTGTTTGGAGTGAACATTCAGGGACAGACGCATTGCTGGGAGTTTGGAGTGAACATTGAGGGACAGACCCATTGCTGGGAGTTTGGAGTGAACATTGAGGGACACACCCATTGTTGGAGGTTTAGAGTGAACTTTGAGGGACAGACCCATTGCTGGGGGTTGGGGGAACATTGAGGGAAAGACCCATTGCTGGGAGTTTGGAGTGAACATTGACGGAAATACCCATTGCCGGAGTTTTGGGGAACATTGAGGGACAAACCCATTGCTGGGAGTTTGGAGTGAACATTGAGGGACAGACCCATTGCTGGGGGTTTGGAGTGAACATTGAGGGACAGACCCATTGCTGGGAGTTTGGAGTGAACATTGAGGTACCGACCCATTGCTCGGAGTTTGGGGAACATTTAGGGACAGATCCATTGCTGGGAGTTTGGGGAACATTGAGGGACGGACTAATTGCTAGGACTTTGGGGAACATTGAGGGACAGACCCATTGCTGGGAGTTTGGGGAACATTTAGGGACAGATCCATTGCTGGGGCTTTGGGGAACACTGAGGGACAGAACCATTGCTGAGGCTTTGGAGTGAACATTGAGGGACAGACCCATTGCTGGGAGTTTGGAGGGAACATTGAGGGACAGATCCATTGCTGGAGGATTGGAGTGAACATTGAGGGACAGACCCATTGTGGGGGTTTGGAGGGAACATTGAGGGACAGACCCATTGCTGGGGGTTTGGGGAACATTGAGAGACAGACTCATTGCTGGGAGGTTGGAGTGAACATTGAGGTACAGACCGATTGCTGGTGGTTTGGAGTGAACATTGAGGGACAGACCCATTGCTGGGGGTTTGGAATGAATATTGAGGGACACACCCATTGCTGGGGGTTTGGAGTGAACACTGAGCGACAGACCCTTCTGGGATTTGGAGGGAATATTGAGGGACGGACCCATTGCTGGGGGTTTGGCGGCAACATTGAGGGACAGACCCATTGCTGGGGGTTTGGGGAACATTGAGAGACATACCCATTGATGGGAGGTTGGAGTGAACATTGAGGGACAGACTCATTGCTGGGGGTATGGAGGGAACATTGAGGGACAGACCCATTGCTGGGAGTTTGGAGGGAATATTGTGTGACAGACCCATTGTTGGGAGTTTGGAGTGAACATTGAGGGACAGACCCATTGCTGGAGGTTTGGAGTGAACATTGAGGGACAGACACATTGCTGGGAGTTTGGAGTGAACATTGAGGAACAGACCCATTGCTGGGAGTTTGGAGTGAACATTGAGGGACAGACCCATTGCTGGAGGTTTGGAGTGAACATTGAGGGACAGACCCACTGCTGGGAGTTTGGAGTGAACATTGAGGGACAGACACATTGCTGGAGTTTTGGAGTGAACATTGAGGGACAGACCCATTGCTGGGGGTTTGGGGAACATTGAGGGAAAGACCCATTGCTGGGAGTTTGGTGTGAATATAGAGGGACAGACACATTTCCGGGGGTTAGGGGAACATTGAGGGACAAACCCATTGCTGGGAGTTTGGAGTGAACATGGAGGGACAGACCCATTGCTGGGGGTTTGGACGGAACATTGAGGGACAGACCCATTGCTGGGAGTTTGGTGTGAACATTGAGGGACAGATCCATGGCTGGGAATTTGGGGAACATTTAGGGTAGTACCATTGCTGGGAGTTTGGGCTACATTGAGGGACAGACCCATTGCTGGGGGTTTGGAGTGAACATTGAGGGACAGACCCATTGCTGGGGGTTTGGAGTGAACATTGAGGGACAGACCCATTGCTTTGAGTTTGGAATGAATATTGAGGGACACACCCATTGCTGGTGGTTTGGAGTGAACATTGAGGGACACACCCATTGCTGGGGGTTTGGAGTGAACACTGAGCGACAGATCCATTGCTGGAGGATTGGAGTGAACATTGAGGGACAGACCCATTGTGGGGGTTTGGAGGGAACATTGAGGGACAGACCCATTGCTGGGGGTTTGGGGAACATTGAGAGACAGACTCATTGCTGGGAGGTTGGAGTGAACATTGAGGTACAGACCGATTGCTGGTGGTTTGGAGTGAACATTGAGGGACAGACCCATTGCTGGGGGTTTGGAATGAATATTGAGGGACACACCCATTGCTGGGGGTTTGGAGTGAACACTGAGCGACAGACCCTTCTGGGATTTGGAGGGAATATTGAGGGACAGACCCATTGCTGGGGGTTTGGCGGCAACATTGAGGGACAGACCCATTGCTGGGGGTTTGGGGAACATTGAGAGACATACCCATTGATGGGAGGTTGGAGTGAACATTGAGGGACAGACTCATTGCTGGGGGTATGGAGGGAACATTGAGGGACAGACCCATTGCTGGGAGTTTGGAGGGAATATTGTGTGACAGACCCATTGTTGGGAGTTTGGAGTGAACATTGAGGGACAGACCCATTGCTGGAGGTTTGGAGTGAACATTGAGGGACAGACACATTGCTGGGAGTTTGGAGTGAACATTGAGGAACAGACCCATTGCTGGGAGTTTGGAGTGAACATTGAGGGACAGACCCATTGCTGGAGGTTTGGAGTGAACATTGAGGGACAGACCCACTGCTGGGAGTTTGGAGTGAACATTGAGGGACAGACACATTGCTGGAGTTTTGGAGTGAACATTGAGGGACAGACCCATTGCTGGGAGTTTGGTGTGAATATAGAGGGACAGACACATTTCCGGGGGTTAGGGGAACATTGAGGGACAAACCCATTGCTGGGAGTTTGGAGTGAACATGGAGGGACAGACCCATTGCTGGGGGTTTGGACGGAACATTGAGGGACAGACCCATTGCTGGGAGTTTGGTGTGAACATTGAGGGACAGATCCATGGCTGGGAATTTGGGGAACATTTAGGGTAGTACCATTGCTGGGAGTTTGGGCTACATTGAGGGACAGACCCATTGCTGGGGGTTTGGAGTGAACATTGAGGGACAGACCCATTGCTGGGGGTTTGGAGTGAACATTGAGGGACAGACCCATTGCTTTGAGTTTGGAATGAATATTGAGGGACACACCCATTGCTGGTGGTTTGGAGTGAACATTGAGGGACACACCCATTGCTGGGGGTTTGGAGTGAACACTGAGCGACAGACCCATTCCTGGGATTTGGAGGGCACATTGAGGGACAGACCCATTGCTGGGGGTTTGTAGTGAACGTTGAGGGACAGACCCATTGCTGGGAGTTTGGAGTGAACATTGAGGGACAGACCCATTGCTGGAGGATTGGAGTGAACATTGAGGGACAGACACATTGCTGGGAGTTTGGAGTGAACATTGAGGAACAGACCCATTGCTGGGAGTTTGGAGTAAACATTGAAGGACAGACCCATTGCTTGAGGTTTGGAGTGCACATTGAGGGACAGACCCATTGCTGGGGGTTTGGGGAACATTGAGGGAAAGACCCATTGCTGGGAGTTTGGTGTGAATACAGAGGGACAGACCCATTGCTGGGGGTTTGGAGGGAACATTGAGGGACAGACCCATTGCTGGGAGTTTGGTGTGAACATTGAGGGACAGGTCCATGGCTGGAAATTTGGGGAACATTGAGGGACAGACCGATTGCTGGTGGTTTGGAGTGAACATTGAGGGACAGACCCATTGCTGGGGGTTTGGAATGAATATTGAGGGACACACCCATTGCTGGGGGTTTGGAGTGAACACTGAGCGACAGACCCTTCAGGGATTTGGAGGGAATATTGAGGGACAGACCCATTGCTGGGGGTTTGGAGGCAACATTGAGGGACAGACCCATTGCTGGGTGTTTGGGGAACATTGAGAGACATACCCATTGATGGGAGGTTGGAGTGAACATTGAGGGACAGACCCATTGCGGGAGTTTGGAAGGAATATTGAGGGACAGACCCATTGCTGGGTGTTTGGGGAACATTTAGGGACAGATCCATTGCTGGGGCTTTGGGGTACATTGAGGGACAGACCCATTGCTGGGAGTTTGGGGAACATTGAGGGACAGACCCATTGCTGGGAGTTTGGAGTGAACATCGAGGGACAGACCCATTGCTGGGAGTTTGGAGGGAACAATGAGGGACAGACGCATTGCTGGAGGTTTGGAGTAAACATTGAGGGAGAGACCCATTGCTGGGGGTTTGGGGAACATTGTAGGTCAGACCGATTGCTGGGTGTTTGGAGTGAACATTCAGGAACAGACGCATTGCTGGGAGTTGGAGTGAACATTGAGGGACAGACCCATTGCTGGGAGTTTGGAGTGAACATTGAGGGACACACCCATTGTTGGAGGTTTAGAGTGAACTTTGAGGGACAGACCCATTGCTGGGGGTTGGGGGAACATTGAGGGAAAGACCCATTGCTGGGAGTTTGGAGTGAACATTGACGGAAATACCCATTGCCGGAGTTTTGGGGAACATTGAGGGACAAACCCATTGCTGGGAGTTTGGAGTGAACATTGAGGGACAGACCCATTGCTGGGGGTTTGGAGTGAACATTGAGGGACAGACCCATTGCTGGGAGTTTGGAGTGAACATTGAGGTACCGACCCATTGCTCGGAGTTTGGGGAACATTTAGGGACAGATCCATTGCTGGGAGTTTGGGGAACATTGAGGGACGGACTAATTGCTAGGACTTTGGGGAACATTGAGGGACAGACCCATTGCTGGGAGTTTGGGGAACATTTAGGGACAGATCCATTGCTGGGGCTTTGGGGAACACTGAGGGACAGACCCATTGCTGGGGCTTTGGAGTGAACATTGAGGGACAGACCCATTGCTGGGAGTTTGGAGGGAACATTGAGGGACAGATCCATTGCTGGAGGATTGGAGTGAACATTGAGGGACAGACCCATTGTGGGGGTTTGGAGGGAACATTGAGGGACAGACCCATTGCTGGGGGTTTGGGGAACATTGAGAGACAGACTCATTGCTGGGAGGTTGGAGTGAACATTGAGGTACAGACCGATTGCTGGTGGTTTGGAGTGAACATTGAGGGACAGACCCATTGCTGGGGGTTTGGAATGAATATTGAGGGACACACCCATTGCTGGGGGTTTGGAGTGAACACTGAGCGACAGACCCTTCTGGGATTTGGAGGGAATATTGAGGGACAGACCCATTGCTGGGGGTTTGGCGGCAACATTGAGGGACAGACCCATTGCTGGGGGTTTGGGGAACATTGAGAGACATACCCATTGATGGGAGGTTGGAGTGAACATTGAGGGACAGACTCATTGCTGGGGGTATGGAGGGAACATTGAGGGACAGACCCATTGCTGGGAGTTTGGAGGGAATATTGTGTGACAGACCCATTGTTGGGAGTTTGGAGTGAACATTGAGGGACAGACCCATTGCTGGAGGTTTGGAGTGAACATTGAGGGACAGACACATTGCTGGGAGTTTGGAGTGAACATTGAGGAACAGACCCATTGCTGGGAGTTTGGAGTGAACATTGAGGGACAGACCCATTGCTGGAGGTTTGGAGTGAACATTGAGGGACAGACCCACTGCTGGGAGTTTGGAGTGAACATTGAGGGACAGACACATTGCTGGAGTTTTGGAGTGAACATTGAGGGACAGACCCATTGCTGGGGGTTTGGGGAACATTGAGGGAAAGACCCATTGCTGGGTGTTTGGTGTGAATATAGAGGGACAGACACATTTCCGGGGGTTAGGGGAACATTGAGGGACAAACCCATTGCTGGGAGTTTGGAGTGAACATGGAGGGACAGACCCATTGCTGGGGGTTTGGACGGAACATTGAGGGACAGACCCATTGCTGGGAGTTTGGTGTGAACATTGAGGGACAGATCCATGGCTGGGAATTTGGGGAACATTTAGGGTAGTACCATTGCTGGGAGTTTGGGCTACATTGAGGGACAGACCCATTGCTGGGGGTTTGGAGTGAACATTGAGGGACAGACCCATTGCTGGGGGTTTGGAGTGAACATTGAGGGACAGACCCATTGCTTTGAGTTTGGAATGAATATTGAGGGACACACCCATTGCTGGTGGTTTGGAGTGAACATTGAGGGACACACCCATAGCTGGGGGTCTGGAGTGAACACTGAGCGACAGACCCATTCCTGGGATTTGGAGGGCACATTGAGGGACAGACCCATTGCTGGGGGTTTGGAGTGAACGTTGAGGGACAGACCCATTGCTGGGAGTTTGGAGTGAACATTGAGGGACAGACCCATTGCTGGAGGATTGGAGTGAACATTGAGGGACAGACACATTGCTGGGAGTTTGGAGTAAACATTGAAGGACAGACCCATTGCTTGAGGTTTGGAGTGCACATTGAGGGACAGACCCATTGCTGGGGGTTTGGGGAACATTGAGGGAAAGACCCATTGCTGGGAGTTTGGTGTGAATACAGAGGGACAGACCCATTGCTGGGGGTTTGGAGGGAACATTGAGGGACAGACCCATTGCTGGGAGTTTGGTGTGAACATTGAGGGACAGGTCCATGGCTGGAAATTTGGGGAACATTGAGGGACAGACCGATTGCTGGTGGTTTGGAGTGAACATTGAGGGACAGACCCATTGCTGGGGTTTTGGAATGAATATTGAGGGACACACCCATTTCTGGGGGTTTGGAGTGAACACTGAGCGACAGACCCTTCTGGGATTTGGAGGGAATATTGAGGGACAGACCCATTGCTGGGGGTTTGGAGGCAACATTGAGGGACAGACCCATTGCTGGGTGTTTGGGGAACATTGAGAGACATACCCATTGATGGGAGGTTGGAGTGAACATTGAGGGACAGACCCATTGCTGGGAGTTTGGAAGGAATATTGAGGGACAGACCCATTGCTGGGAGTTTGGGGAACATTTAGGGACAGATCCATTGCTGGGGCTTTGGGGTACACTGAGGGACAGTCCCAGTGCTGGGAGTTTGGAGTGAACATTGAGGGACAGACCCATTGCTGGAGGTTTGGAGTGAACATTGAGGGACAGACCCATTGCTGGGAGGTTGGAGTGAACATTGAGGGACATACTCATTGCTGGGGGTATGGAGGGAACATTGAGGGACAGACCCATTGCTAGGAGTTTGGAAGGAATATTGAGGGACAGACCCATTGTTGGACGTTTGATGGGAACTTTGAGGAACAGACCCATCGCTGGGGGTTTGGAGTGAACTTTGAGTGACAGAGCCATTGCTGGGGGTTTGGAGTGAACATTGAGGGACAGACCCATTGATGGAGGTTTGGAGTGAACATTAAGGGTCAGACCCATTGCATGGAGTTTGGAGTGAAAATTGAGGGACAGACCCATTGCTGGGTGTTTGGGGAACATTGAGGGACAGACCCATTGCTGGGAGTTTGGAGTGAACAGCGAGGGACAGACCCATTGCTGGGAGTTTGGAGGGAACATTGAGGGACAGACGCATTGCTGGAGGTTTGGAGTAAACATTGAGGGAGAGACACATTGCTGGGGGTTTGGGGAACATTGTAGGTCAGACCGATTGCTGGGGGTTTGGAGTGAACATTCAGGGACAGACGCATTGCTGGGAGTTTGGAGTGAACATTGAGGGACAGACCCATTGCTGGTGGTTTGGAGTGAACATTGAGGGACAGACCCATTGCTGGGGGTTTGGAATGAATATTGAGGGACACACCCATTGCTGGGGGTTTGGAGTGAACACTGAGCGACAGACCCTTCTCGGATTTGGAGGGAATATTGAGGGACAGACCCATTGCTGGGGGTTTGGAGGCAACATTGAGGGACAGACCCATTGCTGGTGGTTTGGGGAACATTGAGAGACATACCCATTGATGGGAGGTTAGAGTGAACATTCAGGGACAGACCCATTGCTGGGAGTTTGGAAGGAATATTGAGGGACAGACCCATTACTGGGAGTTTTGGGATCATTTAGGGACAGATCCATTGCTGGGGCTTTGGGGTACACTGAGGGACAGACCCAGTGCTGGGAGCATGGAGTGAACATTGAGGGACAGACCCATTGCTGGAGGTTTGGAGTGAACATTGAGGGACAGACCCATTGCTGGAAGGTTGGAGTGAACATTGAGGGACAGACTCATTGCTGGGGGCATGGAGGGAACATTGAGGGACAGACCCATTGCTGGGAATTTGGAAGGAATATTGAGGGACAGGCCCATTGTTGGGAGTTTGGTGGGATCTTTGAGGGACAGACCCATCGCTGGGGGTTTGGAGTGAACTTTGAGTGACAGAGCCATTGCTGGGGGTTTGGAGTGAACATTGAGGGACAGACCCATTGATGGAGGTTTGGAGTGAACATTGACGGAAATACCCATTGCCGGAGTTTTGGGGAACATTGAGGGACAAACCCATTGCTGGGAGTTTGGAGTGAACATCGAGGGACAGACCCATTGCTGGGAGTTTGGAGGGAACATTGAGGGACAGACGCATTGCTGGAGGTTTGGAGTAAACATTGAGGGAGAGACCCATTGCTGGGGGTTTGGGGAACATTGAGGGAAGACCCATTGCTGGGAGTTTGGAGTGAACATTGACGGAAATACCCATTGCCGGAGTTTTGGGGAACATTGAGGGACAAACCCATTGCTGGGAGTTTGGAGTGAACATTGAGGCACAGACCCATTGCTGGGGGTTTGGAGTGAACATTGAGGGACAGACCCATTGCTGGGAGTTTGGAGTGAACATTGAGGTACCGACCCATTGCTCGGAGTTTGGGGAACATTTAGGGACAGATCCATTGCTGGGAGTTTGGGGAACATTGAGGGACCGACTAATTGCTAGGACTTTGGGGAACATTGAGGGACAGACCCATTGCTGGGAGTTTGGGGAACATTTAGGGACAGATCCATTGCTGGGGCTTTGGGGAACACTGAGGGACAGACCCATTGCTGAGAGTTTGGAGTGAACATTGAGGGACAGACCCGTTGCTGGGGCTTTGGAGTGAACATTGAGGGACAGACCCATTGCTGGGAGTTTGGAGGGAACATTGAGGGACAGATCCATTGCTGGAGGATTGGAGTGAACATTGAGGGACAGACCCATTGCTGGGGGTTTGGAGGGAACATTGAGGGACAGATCCATTGCTGGAGGTTTGGGGAACATTGAGAGACAGACTCATTGCTGGGAGGTTGGAGTGAACATTGAGGTACAGACCCATTGATGGGGGTATGAAGGGGACATTGAGGGGCAGACCCATTGCAGGGTGTTTGGAGTGAACATTGAGGGACAGACCCATTGCTGGGGTTTTGGAGGGAACATTGAGGGAAAAGCACATTGCTGGGGTTTTGGTGGGAACATTGATGACAGACCCATTGCTGGGGGTTGGGGAACATTGAGGGACAGACCCATTGCTGTGGGCTTGGAGTGCACATTGAGGGACAGGCCCATTGCTGGGGGTTTGGAGTGAACATTGAGGGACAGACGCATTGCTGGAGGCTTGGAGTGAACATTGAGGGACAGACGCATTGCTGGGGGTTTCGGGAACATTGAAGGTCAGACCCATTGCTGGGGGTTTGGAGTGAACATTGAGGAACAGACGCATTGCTGGGAGTTTAGAGTGAACTTTGAGGGACAGACCCATTGCTGGGGGTTTGGGGAACATTGAGGGACAGACCCATTACTGGGGGTTTGGAGTGAACATTGAGGGACAGACCCATTGCTGGCAGTTTGGAGTGAACATTGAGGGACAGACGCATTGCTGGGAGTTTGGAGTGAACATTGAGGTACCGACCCATTGCTGGGAGTTTGGGGAACATTTAGGGACAGATCCATTGCTGGGAGTTGGGGAACATTGAGGGACAGACCAATTGCTAGGGCTTTGGGGAACATTGAGGGACAGACCCATTGCTGGGAGTTTGGGGAACATTTAGGGACAGATCCATTGCTGGGGCTTTGGGGAACACTGAGGGACAGACCCATTGCTGGGAGTTTGGAGTGAACATTGAGGGACAGACCCGTTCCTGGGGCTTTGGAGTGAACATTGAGGGACAGACCCATTGCTGGGAGTTTGGAGCGAACATTGAGGGACAGATCCATTGCTGGAGGATTGGAGTGAAGATTGAGGGACAGACCCATTGCTGGGGGTTTGGAGGGAACATTGAGGGACAGACCCATTGCTGTGGGCTTGGAGTGCACATTGAGGGACAGGCCCATTGCTGGGGGTTTGGAGTGAACATTGAGGGACAGTCCCATTGCTGGGAGTTTGGAGGGAACATTTTTGGACAATCCCATTGCTGGGGGTTTGGAGTGAACATTGTGGGACAGACCCATTGCTGGGAGTTTAGGGGAACATTGAGGGACAAACCCATTGCTGGGGGTTTGGAGTGAACATTGAGGGACAAACACATTGCAGGGGGTTTGGAGGGAACATAGAGGGACAACCCCATTGCTGGGGGTTTGGAGGGAACATTGAGGGACAAATCCATTGCTGGGGGTTTGGAGTGAACATTCAGGGACAGGCACGTTGCTGGGATTTTGGAGTGAACATTGAGGGACAGACCCATTGCTGGGAGTTTGGAGTGAACATTGAGGGACAGACACATTGCTGGGAGTTTGGAGGGAACATTGAGGGACAAACCCATTGCTGCGGGTTTGGAGTGAACATTGAGGGACAGACCCATTGCTGGGAGTTCAGGGGAACATTGAGGGACAAACCCATTGCTGGGGGTTTGGAGTGAACATTGAGGGACAAACCCATTGCAGGGGGCTTGGAGGAAACACAGATGAACAACCCCATTGCTGGGGGTTTCGAGGGAACATTGAGGGACAAATCCATTGGTGGGGGTTTGGAGTGAACATTCAGGGACAGGCACATTGCTGGGAGTTTGGAGTGAACATTGAGGGACAGACCCATTGCTGGGAGTTTGGAGTGAACATTGAGGGACAGACATATTGCTGCGAGTTTGGGAGGGACCATTGAGAGACAGACACGTTGCTGGGAGTTTGAAGGGACCATTCAGGGACAGACCCATTGCTTGGAGTTTGAGTGAACATTGAGGGACAGACCCATTGCTGGAGGTTTCGAGTGAACATTGAGCGACAGACCCATTGCTGACAGTTTGGAGTGAACATTGAGGGACAGGCCCATTGCTGGGGGTTTGGGGAACATTGAGAGACAGACCCATTGCTGGAGGTTTGGAGTGAACATTGAGATACAGACCGATTGCTGAGGGTTAGGGGAACATTGAGGGACAGACCCATTGCTGGGGGTTTGGAGAGAACATTGAGGGACAGACCCATTTCTGGGTGTTTGGAGTGAACATTGAGGGAAAGACCCATTGCTGGGGGTTTGGAGGGAACATTGAGGGACAGACCCATTGCTGGGAGTTTGGGGGGAACATTGAGGGACAGACCCATTGCTGGGGGTTTGGAGTGAACATTGAGGGACAGACACATTGCTGGGGGTTTGGGGAACATTGAGGGACAGACCCATTGCTGGGGGTTTGGAGTGCACACTGAGGGACATACCCATTGCTGGGGGGTTGGGGAACATTGAGGGACAGACCTGTTGCTGGGTGTTTGGAGTGAACATTTAGGTACAGACCCATTCCTGGGGGTTTGGGGAACATTGAGGGACAGACCCATTGCTGGGAGTTTGGAGGGAACATGGAGGGACAGACCCATTGCTGGTGGTTTGGAGTGAACATTGAGGGGCAGACCCATTGCTGTGGGTTTGGAGGGAACATTGAGGGACAGACCCATTGCTGGGCGTTTGGAGTGAACATTGCGGGACAGACCCATTGCTGGGGGTTTGGAGGGAACATTGTGGGACAGACCCATTGCTGGGGGTTTGGGGAACATTGTGGGACAGCCACATTGCTGGGGGTTTGGGAAACATTGAGGGCAAACATCTTGCTGGGGGTTTGGAGTGAACATTGAGGGACAGACCCATTGTTGGTGGTTTGGGGAAAATTGAGGGACAGACCCATTGCTGGGGGTTTGGGGAACATTGAGGGACAGATCCATTGCTGGGGGTTTGGAGTGCACACTGAGGGACAGACCCATTGCTGGGGGTTGGGGAACATTGAGGGACAGACCCGTTGCTGGGTTTTTGGAGTGACCATTTAGGTCCAAACCCATTCCGGGGGGTTTGGGGAACATTGAGGGACAGACCCATTGCTGGGTGTTTGGAGGGAACATAGAGGGACAGACCCATTGCTGGGAGTTTGGGGAACTTTGAGGGACAGACCCATTTTGGGAGTTTGGAATGAACATTGAGGGACTGACCCATTGCTAGGAGTTTGGAGTGATCATTGAGGGACAGACCCAATGGTGGAGGTTTGCAGTGAACACTGAGGGACAGACCCATTGCTGGGGATTTGGGGAGCATTGAGTGAAAGACCCATTGCTGGGGGTTTGGGGAATATTGAGGGACAGACCCATTGCTGGGGGTTTGGAGGGAACATTGAGGGACAGACTCATTGCTGGGGGTTTGGAGTGAACATTGCGGGACAGACCGATTGCTGGGGGTTTGGAGTGAACATTGAGGGACAGACCGATTGCTGGGGGTTTGGAGTGAACATTGGGGGACAGACCCATTGCTGGGGGTTTGGAGTGAACATTGACGGACAGACCCATTGCTGGGGGTTTGGAGTGCACACTGAGGGACAGACCCATTTCTGGGGGGTTGGGGAACATTGAGGGACAGACCCGTTGCTGGGTGTTTGGAGTGAACATTTAGGTACAGACCCATTCCTGGGGGTTTGGGGAACATTGAGGCACAGACCCATTGCTGGGAGTTTGGAGGGAACATGGAGGGACAGACCCATTGCTGATGGTTTGGAGTGAACATTGAGGGGCAGACCCATTGCTGGGGGTTTGGAGGGAACATTGAGGGACAGACCCATTGCTGGGAGTTTGGAGTGAACATTGCGGGACAGATCCATTGCTGGGGGTTTGGAGTGAACATTGAGGGACAGACCCATTGTTGCGGGTTTGGGGAAAATTGAGGGACAGACCCATTGCTGGGGGTTTGGAGTCAACATTGAGGGACAGACCCATTGCTGGGAGTTTGGGGAACTTTGAGGGACAGAGTCATTGCTGGGAGTTTGGAGTGATCATTGAGGGACACACCCAATGCTGGAGGTTTGCAGTGAACACTGAGGGACAGACCCATTGCTGGGGATTTGGGGAGCATTGAGGGACAGAACCCATTGCTGGGGGATTGGGGAACATTGAGTGACAGACCCATTGCTGGGGGTTTGGGGAATATTGAGGGCCAGACCCATTGCTGGGGGTTTGGAGGGAACATTGAGGGACAGACCCATTTCTGGGGGTTGGGAGTGAACATTGCGGGACAGAACGATTGCTGGGGGTTTGGAGTGAACATTGAGGGACAGACCGATTGCTGGGGGTTTGGAGTGAACATTGAGGGACAGACCGATTGCTGGGGGTTTGGAGTGAACATTGAGGGACAGACCCATTGCTGGGGGTTTGGAGTGAAAATTGAGGGACAGACCCATTGCTGGGGGTTTGGGGAACATTGAGGGACAGACCCATTGCTGGGGGTTTGGTGTGAACATTGAGGGATAGACCCGTTGCTCGGTATTTGGAGTGAACATTTAGGTACAGACCCATTGCTGGGATTTTGGGGGAACATTGAGGGACAGACCCATTGCTGGGAGTATGGAGGGAACATTGAGGGACAGACCCATTGCTGGGAGTTTGGAGTGAACATTGAGGGACAGGCCCATTGCTGGGGGTTTGGAGTGAACATTGGGGGACAGACCCATTGCTCGGGGGTGGAGTGAACATTCTGGGACAGACCCATTGCTGGGAGTTTGGAGGGAACATTGAGGGACAGACCCATTGCTGGGGGTTTGGAGTGAACATTGGGGGACAGACCCATTGCTGGGGGTTTGGAGTGCACACTGAGGGACAGACCCATTGCTGGGAGTTTGGAGTGAACATTGAGGGACAGACCCATTGCTGGGGGTCTGGAGAGAACATTGAGGTTCAGACCCATTGCTGTTAGTTTGGAGTGAACATTGAGGGACAGACCCATTGCTGGGAGTTTGGAGTGAACATTGAGGGACAGACTCATTGCTGGGGGTTTGGAGGGAACATTGAGGGACAGACCCATTGCTGGGGGTTTGGGGGGAAGATTGAGGGACAGACCCATTGCTGGGGGTTTGGGGAACATTGATGGGCAGACCCATTGCTGGGGATTTGGTGGGAACATTGAGGGACAGACCCATTGCTGGGAGTTTGGAGTGAACATTGCGGGACAGACCCATTGCTGGGGGTTTGGAGGGAACATTGTGGGACAGACACATTTCTGTGGGTTTGGGTGGAAAATTGAGGGACAGACCCGTTGCTGGGTCTTTGGAGTGAACATTTAGGTCCAGACCCATTCCGGGAGGTTTGGGGAACATTGAAGGACAGACCCATTGCTGGGAGTTTGGAGGGAACATAGAGGGACAGACCCATTGCTGGGGGTTTGGAGTGAACATTGAGGGAAAGACCCATTGCTGGGAGTTTGGGGAACATTGAGGGACAGACCCATTCTTGGGAGTGTGGAGTGAACATTGAGGGACTGACCCATTGCTGGGAGTTTTGCGTGATCATTGAGGGACAGACCCATTGCTGGAGGTTTGCAGTGAACATTGAGGGACAGACCCATTGCTGGGGATTTGGGGAACATTGAGGGACAGACCCATTGCTGGGGGTATGGGGAACATTGAGTGACAGACCCATTGCTGGGGGTTTGGAGGGAACATTGAGGGACAGACCCATTGCTGGGGGTTTGGAGTGAACATTGCGGGACAGACCCATTGCTGGGGGTTTGGAGTGAACATTGAGGGACAGACCGATTGCTGGGGGTTAGGAGTGAACATTGAGGGACAGACCCATTGCTGGGGGTTTGGAGTGAACATTGAGGGACAGACCCATTGCTGGGGGTTTGGAGTGAAAATTGAGGGACAGACCCCTTGCTGGGGGTTTGGGGAACATTGTGGGACAGACCCATTGCTGGAGGTTTGGAGGGAACATTGAGGGACAGACCCATTGCTGGGAGTTTGGAGTGAACACTTAGGTACAGACCCATTGCTGGGCTTTTGGGGAGCATTGAGGGACAGACCCATTGCTGGGGGTTTGGAGGGAACATTGAGGGACAGACCCATTGCTGGGAGTTTGGAGTGAGCATTGAGGGACAGACCCATTGCTGGGGGTTTGGAGTGAACATTGGGGGACAGACCCATTGCTGGGGGTTTGGCGGGACCATTGAGAGAAAGACACGTTGCTGTGAGTTTGAAGCGACCATTCAGGGACAGACCCATTGCTGGGAGTTTGGAGTGAACATTGAGGGACAGACCAATTGCTGGACGTTTCGAGTGAACATTGAGGGGCAGACCCATTGCTGGCGGTTTGGAGTGAACATTGAGGGACAGGCCCATTGCTGGGGATTTGGGGAACATTGAGAGACAGACCCATTGCTAGGAGTTTGGAGTGAACATTGAGGGACAGACCCATTGCTGGAGGTTTGGAGTGAACATTGTGATACAGACCCATTGCTGGGGGTTTGGGGAACATTGAGGGCCAGACCCATTGCTGGGGGTTTGGAGTGCACACTGAGGGACAGAGCCATTGCTGGGGGGTTGGGGAACATTGAGGGACAGACCCGTTGCTGGGTGTTTGGAGTGAACTTTTAGGTACAGACCCATTCCTGGGGGTTTGGGGAACATTGAGGGACAGACCATTGCTGGGATTTTGGAGGGAACATGGAGGGACAGACCCATTGCTGGTGGTTTGGAGTGGACATTGAGGGGCAGACCCATTGCTGGGGGTTTGGAGGGAACATTGAGGGACAGACCCATTGCTGGGAGTTTGGAGTGAACAATGCGGGACAGACCCATTGCTGGGGGTTTGAAGGGAACACTGAGGGACAGATCCATTGCTGGGGATTTGGAGTGATCATTGAGGGACAGATCCATTGCTGGGGGTTTGGAGTGCACACTGAGGGACAGACCCATTGCTGGGGGGTTGGGGAACATTGAGGGACAGACCCGTTGCTAGGTGTTTGGAGTGAACATTTAGGTCCAGACCCATTCGGGGGTTTGGCGACCATTGAGGGACAGACCCATTCTTGGGAGTTTGGAGTGAACATTGAGGGACTGACCCATTGCTGGGAGTTTGTAGTGATCATTGAGGGACAGACCCATTGCTGGAGGTTTGCAGTGAACATTGAGGGACAGACCCATTGCTGGGGGTTTGAGGAACATTGAGGGACAGATCCATTGCTGGGGGTTTGGAGTGAACAGTGAGGGACAGACCCATTGCTGGAGGTTTGCAGTGAACATTGAGGGACAGACCCATTGCTGGGGATTTGGGGAACATTGAGGGACAGACCCATTGCTGGGGATTTGGGGAACATTGAGGGACAGACCCATTGCTGGGAGTTTGGAGTGAACATTGAGGGACAGACCCATTGCTGGGGGTTTGGAGTGAACATTGGGGGACAGACCCATTGCTGGGGGTTTGGAGGGACCATTGAGAGAAAGACACGTTGGTGTGAGTTTGAAGGGACCATTCAGGGACAGACCCATTGCTGGGAGTTTGGAGTGAACATTGAGGGACAGACCAATTGCTGGAGGTTTCGAGTGATCATTGACGGACAGACCCATTGCTGGAGGTTTGGAGTGAACATTGAGGGACAGGCACATTGCTGGGGGTTTGGGCAACATTGAGAGACAGACCCATTGCTAGGAGTTTGGAGTGAACATTGAGGGACAGTCCCATTGCTGGAGGTTTGGAGTGAACATTGTGATACAGACCCATTGCTGGGGGTTTGGGGAACATTGAGGGACAGACCCATTGCTGGGGGTTTGGAGTGCACACTGAGGGACAGACCTATTGCTGGGGGGTTGGGGAACATTGAGGGACAGACCCGTTGCTAGGTGTTTGGAGTGAACATTTAGGTCCAGACCCATTCGGGGGGTTTGGGGAACATTGAAGGACAGACCCATTGCTGGGAGCTTGGAGGGAACTTAGAGGGACAGACCGATTGCTGCGGGTTTGGAGTGAACATTGAGGGACAGACCCATTGCTGGGAGTTTGGGGAACATTGAGGGACAGACCCATTCTTGGGAGTTTGGAGTGAACATTGAGGGACTGACCCATTGCTGGGAGTTTGGAGTGATCATTGAGGGACAGACCCATTGCTGGAGGTTTGCAGTGAACATTGAGGGACAGACCCATTGCTGGGGATTTGGGGAACATTGAGGGACAGACCCATTGCTGGGGATTTGGGGAATATTGAGGGACAGACCCATTGCTGGGAGTTTGGAGTGAACATTGAGGGATAGACACATTGCTGGGGGTTTGGAGTGAACATTGGGGGACAGACCCATTGCTGGGGGTTTGGAGGGACCATTGAGAGAAAGACACGTTGCTGTGAGTTTGAAGGGACCATTCAGGGACAGACCCATTGCTGGGAGTTTGGAGTGGACATTGAGGGACAGACATATTGCTGGAGGTTTGGAGTGAACATTGTGATACAGACCCATTGCTGGGGGTTTGGGGAACATTGAGGGACAGACCCATTGCTGGGGGTTTGGAGTGCACACTGAGGGACAGACCCATTGCTGGGGGTTTGGGGGGAAGATTGAGGGACAGACCCATTGCTGGGGGTTTGGGGAACATTGAGGGGCAGACCCATTGCTGGGAGTTTGGAGGGAACATTGATGGGCAGACCCATTGCTGGGGAATTGGAGGGAACATTGAGGGACAGACCCATAGCTGGGAGTTTGGAGTGAACATTGCGGGACAGACCCATTGCTGGGGGTTTGGAGGGAACATTGTGGGACAGACACTTTTCTGTGGGTTTGGGTGGAACATTGAGGGACAGACCCGTTGCTGGGTCTTTGGAGTGAACATTTAGGTCCAGACCCATTCCGGGAGGTTTGGGGAACATTGAAGGACAGACCCGTTGCTGGGAGTTTGGAGGGAACATAGATGGACAGACCCATTGCTGGGGGTTTGGAGTGAACATTGAGGGACAGACCCATTGCTGGGAGTTTGGGGAACATTGAGGGACAGACCCATTCTTGGGAGTGTGGAGTGAACATTGAGGGACTGACCCATTGCTGGGAGTTTGGAGTGATCATTGAGGGACAGACCCATTGCTGGAGGTTTGCAGTGAACATTGAGGGACAGACCCATTGCTGGGGATTTGGGGAACATTGAGGGACAGACCCATTGCTGGGGGTATGGGGAACATTGAGTGACAGACCCATTGCTGGAGGTTTGGAGGGAACATTGAGGGACAGACCCATTGCTGGGGGTTTGGAGTGAACATTGCGGGACAGACCCATTGCTGGGGGTTTGGAGTGAACATTGAGGGACAGACCGATTGCTGGGGGTTAGGAGTGAACATTGAGGGACAGACCCATTGCTGGGGGTTTGGAGTGAACATTGAGGGACAGACCCATTGCTGGGGGTTTGGAGTGAAAATTGAGGGACAGACCCCTTGCTGGGGGTTTGGGGAACATTGTGGGACAGACCCATTGCTGGGGGTTTGGAGGGAACATTGAGGGACAGACCCATTGCTGGGAGTTTGGAGTGAACATTGAGGGACAGGCCCATTGCTGGAGGTTTGCAGTGAACATTGAGGGACAGACCCATTGCTGGGGATTTGGGGAACATTGAGGGACAGACCCATTGCTGGGGGTATGGGGAACATTGAGTGACAGACCCATTGCTGGGGGTTTGGAGGGAACATTGAGGGACAGACCCATTGCTGGGGGTTTGGAGTGAACATTGCGGGACAGACCCATTGCTGGGGGTTTGGAGTGAACATTGAGGGACAGACCGATTGCTGGGGGTTAGGAGTGAACATTGAGGGACAGACCCATTGCTGGGGGTTTGGAGTGAACATTGAGGGACAGACCCATTGCTGGGGGTTTGGAGTGAAAATTGAGGGACAGACCCCTTGCTGGGGGTTTGGGGAACATTGTGGGACAGACCCATTGCTGGGGGTTTGGAGGGAACATTGAGGTACAGACCCATTGCTGGGCTTTTGGGGAGCATTGAGGGACAGACCCATTGCTGGGAGTTTGGAGGGAACATTGAGGGACAGACCCATTGCTGGGAGTTTGGAGTGAACATTGAGGGACAGACCCATTGCTGGGGGTTTGGAGTGAACATTGGGGGACAGACCCATTGCTGGGGGTTTGGCGGGACCATTGAGAGAAAGACACGTTGCTGTGAGTTTGAAGGGACCATTCAGGGACAGACCCATTGCTGGGAGTTTGGAGTGAACATTGATGGACAGACCAATTGCTGGACGTTTCGAGTGAACATTGAGGGACAGACCCATTGCAGGCGGTTTGGAGTGAACATTGAGGGACAGGCCCATTGCTGGGGATTTGGGGAACATTGAGAGACAGACCCATTGCCAGGAGTTTGGAGTGAACATTGAGGGACAGACCCATTGCTGGAGGTTTGGAGTGAACATTGTGACACAGACCCATTGCTGGGGGTTTGGGGAACATTGAGGGACAGACCCATTGCTGGGGGGTTGGGGAACATTGAGGGACAGACCCGTTGCTGGGTGTTTGGAGTGAACATTTAGGTACAGACCCATTCCTGGGGGTTTGGGGAACATTGAGGGACAGACCATTGCTGGGATTTTGGAGGGAACATGGAGGGACAGACCCATTGCTGGGGGTTTGGAGGGAACATTGAGGGACAGACCCATTGCTGGGATTTTGGAGTGAACATTGTGGGACAGACCCATTTCTGTGGGTTTGGGTGGAACATTGAGGGACAGACCCAATGCTGGGGGTTTGGGGAACACTGAGGGACAGATCCATTGCTGGGGCTTTGGAGTGATCATTGAGGGACAGATCCATTGCTGGGGGTTTGGAGTGCACACTGAGGGACAGACCCATTGCTGGGGGGTTGGGGAACATTGAGGGACAGACCCGTTGCTAGGCGTTTGGAGTGAACATTTAGGTCCAGACCCATTCGGGGGGTTTGGGGAACATTGATGGACAGACCCATTGCTGGGAGCTTGGAGGGAACATAGAGGGACAGACCCATTGCTGGGGGTTTGGAGTGAACATTGAGGGACAGACCCATTGCTGGGAGTTTGGGGAACATTGAGGGACAGACCCATTCTTGGGAGTTTGGAGTGAACATTGAGGGACTGACCCATTGCTGGGAGTTTGTAGTGATCATTGAGGGACAGGCCCATTGCTGGAGGTTTGCAGTGAACATTGAGGGACAGACCCATTGCTGGGGGTTTGAGGAACATTGAGGGACAGATCCATTGCTGGGGGTTTGGAGTGAACAGTGAGGGACAGACCCATTGCTGGAGGTTTGCAGTGAACATTGAGGGACAGACCCATTGCTGGGGATTTGGGGAACATTGAGGGACAGACCCATTGCTGGGGATTTGGGGAACATTGAGGGACAGACCCATTGCTGGGAGTTTGGAGTGAACATTGCGGGACAGACCCATTGCTGGGGGTTTGGAGTGAACATTGGGGGACAGACCCATTGCTGGGGGTTTGGAGGGACCATTGAGAGAAAGACACGTTGGTGTGAGTTTGAAGGGACCATTCAGGGACAGACCCATTGCTGGGAGTTTGGAGTGAACATTGAGGGACAGACCAATTGCTGGAGGTTTCGAGTGATCATTGAGGGACAGACCCATTGCTGGAGGTTTGGAGTGAACATTGAGGGACAGGCACATTGCTGGGGGTTTGGGCAACATTGAGAGACAGACCCATTGCTAGGAGTTTGGAGTGAACATTGAGGGACAGACACATTGCTGGAGGTTTGGAGTGAACATTGTGATACAGACCCATTGCTGGGGGTTTGGGGAACATTGAGGGACAGACCCATTGCTGGGGGATTGGAGTGCACACTGAGGGACAGACCCATTGCTGGGGGGTTGGGGAACATTGAGGGACAGACCCGTTGCTAGGTGTTTGGAGTGAACATTTAGTTCCAGACCCATTCGGGGGGTTTGGGGAACATTGAAGGACAGACCCATTGCTGGGAGCTTGGAGGGAACTTCGAGGGACAGACCCATTGCTGGGGGTTTGGAGTGAACATTGAGGGACAGACCCATTGCTGGGAGTTTGGGGAACATTGAGGGACAGACCCATTCTTGGGAGTTTGGAGTGAACATTGAGGGACTGACCCATTGCTGGGAGTTTGGAGTGATCATTGAGGGACAGACCCATTGCTGGAGGTTTGCAGTGAACATTGAGGGACAGACCCATTGCTGGGGATTTGGGGAACATTGAGGGACAGACCCATTGCTGGGGATTTGGGGAACATTGAGGGACAGACCCATTGCTGGGAGTTTGGAGTGAACATTGAGGGATAGACCCATTGCTGGGGGTTTGGAGTGAACATTGGGGGACAGACCCATTGCTGGTGGTTTGGAGGGACCATTGAGAGAAAGACACGTTGCTGTGAGTTTGAAGGACCATTCAGGGACAGACCCATTGCTGGGAGTTCGGAGTGAACATTGAGGGACAGACCAATTGCTGGAGGTTTCGAGCGAACATTGAGTGACAGACCCATTGCTGGCGGTTTGGAGTGAACATTGAGGGACAGACCCATTGCTGGGGGTTAGGGCAACATTGAGAGACAGACCCATTGCTAGGAGTTTGGAGTGAACATTGAGGGACAGACCCATTGCTGGAGGTTTGGAGTGAACATTGTGATACAGACCCATTGCTGGGGGTTTGGGGAACATTGAGGGACAGACCCATTGCTGGGGGTTTGGAGTGCACACTGAGGGACAGACCCATTGCTGGGAGGTTGGGGAACATTGAGGGACAGACCCGTTGCTGGGTGTTTGGAGTGAACATTTAGGTCCAGACCCATTCCTGGGGGTTTGGGGAACATTGAGGGACAGACCCATTGCTGTGATTTTGGAGGGAACATGGAGGGACAGACCCATTGCTGGTGGTTTGGAGTGAACATTGAGGGGCAGACCCATTGCTGGGGGTTTGGAGGGAACATTGAGGGACAAACCTATTGCTGGGAGTTTGGAGTGAACAATGCGGGACAGACCCATTGCTGGGGGTTTGGAGGGAACATTGTGGGACAGACCCATTTCTGTGGGTTTGGGTGGCACATTGAGGGAGAGACCCAATGCTGGGGGTTTGGGGAACATTGAGGGACAGACCCATTGCTGGGGGTTTGGGAAACATTGAGGGACAAACCCATTGCTGGGGGTTTGGAGTGAACATTGAGGGACAGACAGATTGTTGGGGGTTTGGGGAAAATTGAGGGACAGTCCCATTGCTGGGGGTTTGGGGAACATTGAGGGACAGATCCATTGCTGGGGGTTTGGAGTGCACACTGAGGGACAGACCCATTGCAGGGGGGTTGGGGTACATTGAGGGACAGACCCGTTGGTAGGTGTTTGGAGTGAACATTTAGGTCCAGACCCATTCCGGGGGGTTTGGGGAACATTGAAGGACAGACCCACTGCTGGGAGCTTGAAGGGAACATAGAGGGACAGACCCATTGCTGGGGGTTTGGAGTGAACATTGAGGTACAGACCCATTGCTGGGAGTTTGGGGAACATTGAGGGACAGACCCATTCTTGGGATTTGGAGTGAACATTGAGGGACTGACCCATTGCTGGGAGTTTGGAGTGATCATTGAGGGACAGACCCATTGCTGGAGGTTTGCAGTGAACATTGAGGGACAGACCCATTGCTGGGGATTTGGGGAACATTGAGGGACAGACCCATTGCTGGGTGTATGGGGAACATTGAGTGACAGACCAATTGCTGGGGGTTTGGAGTGAACATTGAGGGACACACCGATTTCTGGGGGTTTGGAGTGAACATTGAGGGACAGACCCATTGCTGGGGGTTTGGAGTGAACATTGAGGGGCAGGTCCATTGCTGGGCTTTTGGGGATCATTGAGGGACAGACCCATTGCTGGGAGTTTGGAGGGAACATTGAGGGACAGACCCATTGCTGGGGGTTTGGAGTGAACATTGAGGGACAGACCCATTGCTGGGGGTTTGGAGAGAACATTGAGGTACAGACCCATTGCTGTTAGTTTGGAGTGAACATTGAGGGACAGACCCATTGCTAGGGTTTTGGAGGGAACATTGAGGGACAGACCCATTGCTGGGTGTTTGGGGGGAACATTGAGAGACACACCCATTGCTGGGGTTTTGGGTAACTTTGAGGGACAGACCCATTGCTGGGGTTTTGGAGGGAACATTGAGAGACAGACCCATTGCTGGAAGTTTGGAGTGAACATTGAGGGACAGACACATTCCTGGCGGTTTGGGGAACATTGAGGGACGGACCCACTGCTGGGGGTTTGGGGAAAATTGAGGGACAGACCCATTGCTGGGGGTTTGGGGAACAGTGAGGGACAGACCCATTGATGGGGGTTTGGAGTGAACATTGAGGGACAGACCCATTGCTGGGAGCTTGGCGTGCACATTGAGGGACAGGCCCATTGCTGGGGGTTTGGAGTGAACATTGAGGGACAGACCCATTGTTGGGGGTTTGGAGGGAACATTGAGGGACAGTCCCATTGCTGGGAGTTTGGAGGGAACATTGAGGGACAAACCTATTGCTGGGGGTTTGGAGTGAACATTGAGGGACGGACCCATTGCTGGGAGTTTAGGGGAACATTGAGGGACAAGCCCATTTCTGTGGGTTTGGAGTGAACACTGAGGGACAGACCCATTGCAGGGGGTTTGGAGGGAACATTGAGGGACAACCCCATTGCTGGGGGTTTGGAGGGAACATTGAGGGACAAATCCATTGCTGGGGGTTTGGAGTGAACATTGTGGGACAGACCCATTGCTCGGAGTTTGGAGGGAACATTGAGGGACAGACCCATTGCTGGGGGTTTGGAGGGAACATTGAGGGACAGATCCATTGCTGGGGGTTTGGAGTGAACATTGGGGGACAGACTCATTGCTGGGAATTTGAAGTGAACATTGAGGGACAGACCCATTGCTGGGGGTTTGGAGTGAACATTGGGGGACAGATCCATTGCTCGGGGTTTGGAGTGATCATTGTGGGACAGACCCATTGTTGGGAGTTTGGAGGGAACATTGAGGGACAGACCCATTGCTGAGGGTTTGGAGTGAACATTGGGGGACTGACCCATTGCTGGGGGTTTGGAGTGCACACTGAGGGACAGACCCATTGCTGGGGGTTTGGAGAGAACATTGAGGTACAGACCCATTGCTGTTAGTTTGGAGTGAACATTGAGGGACAGACCCATTGCCAGGGCTTTGGAGGGAACATTGAGGGCAGATCCATTGCTGGGTGTTTGGGGGGAACATTGAGAGACACACCCATTGGTGGGGTTTTGGGGAACTTTGAGGGACAGACCCATTGCTCGGGTTTTGGAGGGAACATTGAGAGACAGACCCATTGCTGGAGGTTTGGAGTGAACATTGAGGGACAGACACATTGCTGGGGGTTTGGAGGGAACATTGTGGGACAGACCCATTTCTGTGGGTTTGGGTGGCACATTGAGGGAGAGACCCAATGCTGGGGGTTTGGGGAACATTGAGGGACAGACCCATTGCTGGGGGTTTGGGAAACATTGAGGGACAAACCCATTGCTGTGGGTTTGGAGTGAACATTGAGGGACAGACAGATTGTTGGGGGTTTGGGGAAAATTGAGGGACAGTCCCATTGCTGGGGGTTTGGGGAACATTGAGGGACAGATCCATTGCTGGGGGTTTGGAGTGCACACTGAGGGACAGACCCATTGCTGGGGGGTTGGGGAACATTGAGGGACAGACCCGTTGGTAGGTGTTTGGAGTGAACATTTAGGTCCAGACCCATTCCGGGGGGTTTGGGGAACATTGAAGGACAGACCCACTGCTGGGAGCTTGAAGGGAACATTGAGGGACAGACCCATTCTTGGGAGTTTGGAGTGAACATTGAGGGACTGACCCATTGCTGGGAGTTTGGAGTGATCATTGAGGGACAGACCCATTGCTGGAGGTTTGCAGTGAACATTGAGGGACAGACCCATTGCTGGGGATTTGGGGAACATTGAGGGACAGACCCATTGCTGGGTGTATGGGGAACATTGAGTGACAGACCCATTGCTGGGGGTTTGGAGGGAACATTGAGGGACAGACCCATTGCTGGGGGTTTGCAGTGAACATTGCGGGACAGACCAATTGCTGGGGGTTTGGAGTGAACATTGAGGGACACACCGATTTCTGGGGGTTTGGAGTGAACATTGAGGGACAGACCCATTGCTGGGGGTTTGGAGTGAACATTGAGGGGCAGGCCCATTGCTGGGCTTTTGGGGATCATTGAGGGACAGACCCATTGCTGGGAGTTTGGAGGGAACATTGAGGGACAGACCCATTGCTGGGGGTTTGGAGTGAACATTGAGGGACAGACCCATTGCTGGGGGTTTGGAGAGAACATTGAGGTACAGACCCATTGCTGTTAGTTTGGAGTGAACATTGAGGGACAGACCCATTGCTAGGGTTTTGGAGGGAACATTGAGGGACAGACCCATTGCTGGGTGTTTGGGGGGAACATTGAGAGACACACCCATTGCTGGGGTTTTGTGTAACTTTGAGGGACAGACCCATTGCTGGGGTTTTGGAGGGAACATTGAGAGACAGACCCATTGCTGGAAGTTTGGAGTGAACATTGAGGGACAGACACATTCCGGGCGGTTTGGGGAACATTGAGGGACGGACCCACTGCTGGGGGTTTGGGGAAAATTGAGGGACTGACCCATTGCTGGGGGTTTGGGGAACAGTGAGGGACAGACCCATTGATGGGGGTTTGGAGTGAACATTGAGGGACAGACCCATTGCTGGGAGCTTGGCGTGCACATTGAGGGACAGGCCCATTGCTGGGGGTTTGGAGTGAACATTGAGGGACAGACCCATTGTTGGGGGTTTGGAGGGAACATTGAGGGACAGTCCCATTGCTGGGAGTTTGGAGGGAACATTGAGGGACAAACCTATTGCTGGGGGTTTGGAGTGAACATTGAGGGACGGACCCATTGCTGGGAGTTTAGGGGAACATTGAGGGACAAGCCCATTTCTGTGGGTTTGGAGTGAACACTGAGGGACAGACCCATTGCAGGGGGTTTGGAGGGAACATTGAGGGACAACCCCATTGCTGGGGGTTTGGAGGGAACATTGAGGGACAAATCCATTGCTGGGGGTTTGGAGTGAACATTGTGGGACAGACCCATTGCTCGGAGTTTGGAGGGAACATTGAGGGACAGACCCATTGCTGGGGGTTTGGAGGGAACATTGAGGGACAGATCCATTGCTGGGGGTTTGGAGTGAACATTGGGGGACAGACTCATTGCTGGGAATTTGAAGTGAACATTGAGGGACAGACCCATTGCTGGGGGTTTGGAGTGAACATTGGGGGACAGATCCATTGCTCGGGGTTTGGAGCGATCATTGTGGGACAGACCCATTGTTGGGAGTTTGGAGGGAACATTGAGGGACAGACCCATTGCTGAGGGTTTGGAGTGAACATTGGGGGACTGACCCATTGCTGGGGGTTTGGAGTGCACACTGAGGGACAGACCCATTGCTGGGGGTTTGGAGAGAACATTGAGGTACAGACCCATTGCTGTTAGTTTGGAGTGAACATTGAGGGACAGACCCATTGCCAGGGCTTTGGAGGGAACATTGAGGGACAGACCCATTGCTGGGTGTTTGGGGGGAACATTGAGAGACACACCCATTGCTGGGGTTTTGGGGAACTTTGAGGGACAGACCCATTGCTCGGGTTTTGGAGGGAACATTGAGAGACAGACCCATTGCTGGAGGTTTGGAGTGAACATTGAGGGACAGACACATTGCTGCCGGTTTGGGGAACATTGAGGGACAGACCCATTGCTGGGGGTTTGGGGAAAATTGAGGGACAGACCCATTGCTGGGGGTTTGGGGAACAGTGAGGGACAGACCCATTGCTGGGGGTTTGGAGTGAACATTGAGGGACAGACCCATTGCTGGGGGTTTGGGTAACATTGAGGGACAGACCCATTGCTGGGGGCTTGGAGTGCACATTGAGGGACAGGCCCATTGCTGGGGGTTTGGAGTGAACATTGAGGGACAGACCCATTGTTGGGGAACATTGAGGGACAGACCCATTGCTGGGGGTTTGGAGGGAACATTGAGGGACAGTCCCATTGCTGGGAGTTTGGAGGGAACATTGAGGGACAAACCTATTGCTGGGGGTTTGGAGTGAACATTGAGGGACAGACCCATTGCTGGGAGTTTAGGGGAACATTGAGGGACAAGCCCATTGCTGTGGGTTTGGAGTGAACATTGAGGAACAGACCCATTGCAGGGGGTTTGGAGGGAACATTGAGGGACAGACCCATTGCTGGGAGTTTGGAGGGAACATTGAGGGACAAATCCATTGCTGGGGGTTTGGAGTGAACATTGGGGGACAGACCCATTGCTGGGGGTTTGGAGTGCACACTGAGGGACAGACCCATTGCTGGGAGTTTGGATTGAACATTGAGGGACAGAGTCATTGCTGGGGGTTTGGAGAGAACATTGAGGGACAAACCCATTGCTGGGGCTTTGGGGGGAACATTGAGAGACACACGCATTGCTGGGGTTTTGGGGAACTTTGAGGGACAGACCCATTGCTGGGGTTTTGGAGGGAGCATTGAGAGGCAGACCCATTGCTGGAGGTTTGGAGTGAACATTGAGGGACAGACCCATTGCTGGGGGTTTGGGGAACAGTGAGGGACAGACCCATTGCTGGGGGTTTGGAGTGAACATTGAGGGACAGACCCATTGCTGGGGGTTTGGGTAACATTGAGGGACAGACCCATTGCTGGGGGCTTGGAGTGCACATTGAGGGACAGGCCCATTGCTGGGGGTTTGGAGTGAACATTGAGGGACAGACCCATTGTTGGGGAACATTGAGGGACAGACCCATTGCTGGGGGTTTGGAGGGAACATTGAGGGACAGTCCCATTGCTGGGAGTTTGGAGGGAACATTGAGGGACAAACCTATTGCTGGGGGTTTGGAGTGAACATTGAGGGACAGACCCATTGCTGGGAGTTTAGGGGAACATTGAGGGACAAGCCCATTGCTGTGGGTTTGGAGTGAACATTGAGGAACAGACCCATTGCAGGGGGTTTGGACGGAACATTGAGGGACAGACCCATTGCTGGGAGTTTGGAGGGAACATTGAGGGACAGATCCATTGCTGGGGGTTTGGAGTGAACATTGGGGGACAGACCCATTGCTGGGGGTTTGGAGTGCACACTGAGGGACAGACCCATTGCTGGGAGTTTGGATTGAACATTGAGGGACAGAGTCATTGCTGGGGGTTTGGAGAGAACATTGAGGGACAAACCCATTGCTGGGGCTTTGGGGGGAACATTGAGAGACACACGCATTGCTGGGGTTTTGGGGAACTTTGAGGGACAGACCCATTGCTGGGGTTTTGGAGGGAACATTGAGAGGCAGACCCATTGCTGGAGGTTTGGAGTGAACATTGAGGGACAGACCCATTGCTGGGGGTTTCGGGAAAATTGAGGACAGACCCATTGCTGGGGGTTTGGAGAACAGTGAGGGACAGACGCATTGCTGGGGGTTTGGAGTGAACATTGAGGGACAGACCCATTGCTGGGGATTTGGGGAACATTGAGGGACAGACCCATTGCTGGGGGTATGGGGAACATTGAGTGACAGACCCATTGCTGGGGGTTTGGAGGGAACATTGAGGGACAGACCCATTGCTGGGGGTTTGGAGTGAACATTGCGGGACAGACCGATTGCTGGGGGTTTGGAGTGAACATTGAGGGACAGACCGATTTCTGGGGGTTTGGAGTGAACATTGAGGGACAGACCCATTGCTGGGGGTTTAGAGTGAACATTGAGGGACAGACCCATTGCTGGGTGTTTGGAGTGAAAATTGAGGGACTGACCCATTGCTGGGAGTTTGGAGTGATCATTGAGGGACAGACCCATTGCTGGAGGTTTGCAGTGAACATTGAGGGACAGACCAATTGCTGGGGATTTGGGGAACATTGAGGGACAGACCCGTTGCTGGGGGTTTGGAGTGAACATTGAGGGGCAGGCCCATTGCTGGGCTTTTGGGGATCATTGAGGGACAGACCCATTGCTGGGAGTTTGGAGGGAACATTGAGGGACAGACCCATTGCTGGGGGTTTGGAGTGAACATTGAGGGACAGACCCATTGCTAGGCCTTTGGAGGGAACACTGAGGGACAGACCCATTGCTGGGTGTTTGGGGGGAACATTGAGAGCCACACCCATTGCTGGGGTTTGGGGGAACTTTGAGGGACAGACCCATTGCTGGGGTTTTGGAGGGAACATTGAGAGACAGACCCATTGCTGGACGTTTGGAGTGAACATTGAGGGACAGACCCATTGCTGGGAGCTTGGCGTGCACATTGAGGGACAGGCCCATTGCTGGGGGTTTGGAGTGAACATTGAGGGACAGACACATTCCGGGCGGTTTGGGGAACATTGAGGGACGGACCCACTGCTGGGGGTTTGGGGAAAATTGAGGGACTGACCCATTGCTGGGGGTTTGGGGAACAGTGAGGGACAGACCCATTGATGGGGGTTTGGAGTGAACATTGAGGGACAGACCCATTGCTGGGAGCTTGGCGTGCACATTGAGGGACAGGCCCATTGCTGGGGGTTTGGAGTGAACATTGAGGGACAGACCCATTGTTGGGGGTTTGGAGGGAACATTGAGGGACAGTCCCATTGCTGGGAGTTTGGAGGGAACATTGAGGGACAAACCTATTGCTGGGGGTTTGGAGTGAACATTGAGGGACGGACCCATTGCTGGGAGTTTAGGGGAACATTGAGGGACAAGCCCATTTCTGTGGGTTTGGAGTGAACACTGAGGGACAGACCCATTGCAGGGGGTTTGGAGGGAACATTGAGGGACAACCCCATTGCTGGGGGTTTGGAGGGAACATTGAGGGACAAATCCATTGCTGGGGGTTTGGAGTGAACATTGTGGGACAGACCCATTGCTCGGAGTTTGGAGGGAACATTGAGGGACAGACCCATTGCTGGGGGTTTGGAGGGAACATTGAGGGACAGATCCATTGCTGGGGGTTTGGAGTGAACATTGGGGGACAGACTCATTGCTGGGAATTTGAAGTGAACATTGAGGGACAGACCCATTGCTGGGGGTTTGGAGTGAACATTGGGGGACAGATCCATTGCTCGGGGTTTGGAGCGATCATTGTGGGACAGACCCATTGTTGGGAGTTTGGAGGGAACATCGAGGGACAGACCCATTGCTGAGGGTTTGGAGTGAACATTGGGGGACTGACCCATTGCTGGGGGTTTGGAGTGCACACTGAGGGACAGACCCATTGCTGGGGGTTTGGAGAGAACATTGAGGTACAGACCCATTGCTGTTAGTTTGGAGTGAACATTGAGGGACAGACCCATTGCCAGGGCTTTGGAGGGAACATTGAGGGACAGACCCATTGCTGGGTGTTTGGGGGGAACATTGAGAGACACACCCATTGCTGGGGTTTTGGGGAACTTTGAGGGACAGACCCATTGCTCGGGTTTTGGAGGGAACATTGAGAGACAGACCCATTGCTGGAGGTTTGGAGTGAACATTGAGGGACAGACACATTGCTGCCGGTTTGGGGAACATTGAGGGACAGACCCATTGCTGGGGGTTTGGGGAAAATTGAGGGACAGACCCATTGCTGGGGGTTTGGGGAACAGTGAGGGACAGACCCATTGCTGGGGGTTTGGAGTGAACATTGAGGGACAGACCCATTGCTGGGGGTTTGGGTAACATTGAGGGACAGACCCATTGCTGGGGGCTTGGAGTGCACATTGAGGGACAGGCCCATTGCTGGGGGTTTGGAGTGAACATTGAGGGACAGACCCATTGTTGGGGAACATTGAGGGACAGACCCATTGCTGGGGGTTTGGAGGGAACATTGAGGGACAGTCCCATTGCTGGGAGTTTGGAGGGAACATTGAGGGACAAACCTATTGCTGGGGGTTTGGAGTGAACATTGAGGGACAGACCCATTGCTGGGAGTTTAGGGGAACATTGAGGGACAAGCCCATTGCTGTGGGTTTGGAGTGAACATTGAGGAACAGACCCATTGCAGGGGGTTTGGAGGGAACATTGAGGGACAAATCCATTGCTGGGGGTTTGGAGTGAACATTGTGGTACAGACCCATTGCTGGGAGTTTGGAGGGAACATTGAGGGACAGACCCATTGCAGGGGGTTTGGAGGGAACATTGAGGGACAAATCCATTGCTGGGGGTTTGGAGTGAACATTGGGGGACAGACCCATTGCTGGGGGTTTGGAGTGCACACTGAGGGACAGACCCATTGCTGGGAGTTTGGATTGAACATTGAGGGACAGAGTCATTGCTGGGGGTTTGGAGAGAACATTGAGGGACAAACCCATTGCTGGGGCTTTGGGGGGAACATTGAGAGACACACGCATTGCTGGGGTTTTGGGGAACTTTGAGGGACAGACCCATTGCTGGGGTTTTGGAGGGAGCATTGAGAGGCAGACCCATTGCTGGAGGTTTGGAGTGAACATTGAGGGACAGACCCATTGCTGGGGGTTTGGGGAACAGTGAGGGACAGACCCATTGCTGGGGGTTTGGAGTGAACATTGAGGGACAGACCCATTGCTGGGGGTTTGGGTAACATTGAGGGACAGACCCATTGCTGGGGGCTTGGAGTGCACATTGAGGGACAGGCCCATTGCTGGGGGTTTGGAGTGAACATTGAGGGACAGACCCATTGTTGGGGAACATTGAGGGACAGACCCATTGCTGGGGGTTTGGAGGGAACATTGAGGGACAGTCCCATTGCTGGGAGTTTGGAGGGAACATTGAGGGACAAACCTATTGCTGGGGGTTTGGAGTGAACATTGAGGGACAGACCCATTGCTGGGAGTTTAGGGGAACATTGAGGGACAAGCCCATTGCTGTGGGTTTGGAGTGAACATTGAGGAACAGACCCATTGCAGGGGGTTTGGACGGAACATTGAGGGACAGACCCATTGCTGGGAGTTTGGAGGGAACATTGAGGGACAGATCCATTGCTGGGGGTTTGGAGTGAACATTGGGGGACAGACCCATTGCTGGGGGTTTGGAGTGCACACTGAGGGACAGACCCATTGCTGGGAGTTTGGATTGAACATTGAGGGACAGAGTCATTGCTGGGGGTTTGGAGAGAACATTGAGGGACAAACCCATTGCTGGGGCTTTGGGGGGAACATTGAGAGACACACGCATTGCTGGGGTTTTGGGGAACTTTGAGGGACAGACCCATTGCTGGGGTTTTGGAGGGAACATTGAGAGGCAGACCCATTGCTGGAGGTTTGGAGTGAACATTGAGGGACAGACCCATTGCTGGGGGTTTCGGGAAAATTGAGGACAGACCCATTGCTGGGGGTTTGGAGAACAGTGAGGGACAGACGCATTGCTGGGGGTTTGGAGTGAACATTGAGGGACAGACCCATTGCTGGGGATTTGGGGAACATTGAGGGACAGACCCATTGCTGGGGGTATGGGGAACATTGAGTGACAGACCCATTGCTGGGGGTTTGGAGGGAACATTGAGGGACAGACCCATTGCTGGGGGTTTGGAGTGAACATTGCGGGACAGACCGATTGCTGGGGGTTTGGAGTGAACATTGAGGGACAGACCGATTTCTGGGGGTTTGGAGTGAACATTGAGGGACAGACCCATTGCTGGGGGTTTAGAGTGAACATTGAGGGACAGACCCATTGCTGGGTGTTTGGAGTGAAAATTGAGGGACTGACCCATTGCTGGGAGTTTGGAGTGATCATTGAGGGACAGACCCATTGCTGGAGGTTTGCAGTGAACATTGAGGGACAGACCAATTGCTGGGGATTTGGGGAACATTGAGGGACAGACCCGTTGCTGGGAGCTTGGAGGGAACATAGAGGGACAGACCCATTGCTGGGGGTTTGGAGTGAACATTGAGGGACAGACCCATTGCTGGGAGTTTGGGGAACATTGAGGGACAGACCCATTCTTGGGAGTTTGGAGTGAACATTGAGGGACAGACCCATTGCTAGGCCTTTGGAGGGAACACTGAGGGACAGACCCATTGCTGGGTGTTTGGGGGGAACATTGAGAGCCACACCCATTGCTGGGGTTTGGGGGAACTTTGAGGGACAGACCCATTGCTGGGGTTTTGGAGGGAACATTGAGAGACAGACCCATTGCTGGACGTTTGGAGTGAACATTGAGGGACAGACACATTGCTGCCGGTTTGGGGAACATTGAGGGACAGACCCATTGCTGGGGGTTTGGAGTGAACATTGAGGGACAGACCCATTGCTGGGGGTTTGGGTAACATTGAGGGACAGACCCATTGCTGGGGGCTTGGAGTGCACATTGAGGGACAGGCCCATTGCTGGGTGTTTGGAGTGAACATTGAGGGACAGACCCATTGTTGGGGAACATTGAGGGACAGTCCCATTGCTGGGAGTTTGGAGGGAACATTGAGGGACAAACCTATTGCTGGGGGTTTGGAGTGAACATTGAGGGACAGACCCATTGCTGGGAGTTTAGGGGAACATTGAGGGACAAGCCCATTGCTGTGGGTTTGGAGTGAACATTGAGGAACAGACCCATTGCTGGGGGTTTGGAGTGAACATTGTGGTACAGACCCATTGCTGGGAGTTTGGAGGGAACATTGAGGGACAGATCCATTGCTGGGGGTTTGGAGTGAACATTGGGGGACAGACCCATTGCTGGGGGTTTGGAGTGCACACTGAGGGACAGACCCATTGCTGGGAGTTTGGATTGAACATTGAGGGACAGAGTCATTGCTGGGGGTTTGGAGAGAACATTGAGGGACAAACCCATTGCTGGTGCTTTGGGGGGAACATTGAGAGACACACGCATTGCTGGGGTTTTGGGGAACTTTGAGGGACAGACCCATTGCTGGGGATTTGGAGGGAACATTGAGAGGCAGACCCATTGCTGGAGGTTTGGAGTGAACATTCAGGGACAGACCCATTGCTGGGGGTTTCGGGAAAATTGAGGACAGACCCATTGCTGGGGGTTTGGAGAACAGTGAGGGACAGACGCATTGCTGGGGGTTTGGAGTGAACATTGAGGGACAGACCCATTGCTGAAATTAGGGGAACATTGAGGGACAGACCCATTGCTGGGGGTATGGGGAGCATTGAGTGACAGACCCATTGCTGGGGGTTTGGAGGGAACATTGAGGGTCAGACCCATTGTTGGGGGTTTGGAGTGAACATTGCGGGACAGACCGATTGCTGGGGGTTTGGAGTGAACATTGAGGGACAGACCCATTGCTGAAATTAGGGGAACATTGAGGGACAGACCCATTGCTGGGGGTATGGGGAGCATTGAGTGACAGACCCATTGCTGGGGGTTTGGAGGGAACATTGAGGGTCAGACCCATTGTTGGGGGTTTGGAGTGAACATTGCGGGACAGACCGATTGCTGGGGGTTTGGAGTGAACATTGAGGGACAGACCGATTTCTGGGGGTTTGGAGTGAACATTGAGGGACAGACCCATTGCTGGGGGTTTGGAGTGAACATTGAGGGACAGACCCTTTGCTGGGTGTTTGGAGTGAAAATTGAGGGACTGACCCATTGCTGGGAGTTTGGAGTGATCATTGAGGGACAGACCCATTGCTGGAGGTTTGCAGTGAACATTGAGGGACAGACCCATTGCTGGGGATTTGGGGAACATTGAGGGACAGACCCGTTGCTGGGAGCTTGGAGGGAACATAGAGGGACAGACCCATTGCTGGGGGTTTTGAGTGAACATTGAGGGACAGACCCATTGCTGGGAGTTTGGGGAACATTGAGGGACAGACCCATTCTTGGGAGTTTGGAGTGAACATTGAGGGACAGACCCATTGCTAGGCCTTTGGAGGGAACATTGAGGGACAGACCCATTGCTGGGTGTTTCGGGGGAACATTGAGAGACACACCCATTGCTGGGGTTTTGGGGAACTTTGAGGGACAGACCCATTGCTGGGGTTTTGGAGGGAACATTGAGAGACAGACCCATTGCTGGAGGTTTGGAGTGAACATTGAGGGACAGACACATTGCTGCCGGTTAGGGGAACATTGAGGGACAGACCCATTGCTGGGGGTTTGGAGTGAACATTGAGGGACAGACCCATTGCTGGGGGTTTGGGTAACATTGAGGGACAGACCCATTGCTGGGGGCTTGGAGTGCACATTGAGGGACAGGCCCATTGCTGGGGTTTTGGGTGAACATTGAGGGACAGACCCATTGTTGGGGAACATTTAGGGACAGACCCATTGCTGGGGGTTTGGAGGAAACATTGAGGGACAGTCCCATTGCTGGGAGTTTGGAGGGAACATTGAGGGACAAATCTATTGCTGGGGGTTTGGAGTGAACATTGAGGGACAGACCCATTGCTGGGAGTTTAGGGGAACATTGAGGGACAAGCCCATTGCTGTGGGTTTGGAGTGAACATTGAGGAACAGACCCATTGCAGGGGGTTTCGAGGGAACATTGAGGGACAACCCCATTGCTGGGGGTTTGGAGGGAACATTGAGGGACAAATCCATTGCTGGGGGTTTGGAGTGAACATTGTGGTACAGACCCATTGCTGGGAGTTTGGAGGGAACATTGAGGGACAGATCCATTGCTGGGGGTTTGGAGTGAACATTGGGGGACAGACCCGTTGCTGGGGGTTTGGAGTGCACACTGAGGGACAGACCCATTGCTGGGAGTTTGGATTGAACATTGAGGGACAGAGTCATTGCTGGGGGTTTGGAGAGAACATTGATGTACAGACCCATTGCTGTGAGTTTGGAGTGAACATTGAGGGACAAACCCATTGCTGGGGCTTTGGGGGGAACATTGAGAGACACACGCATTGCTGGGGTTTTGGGGAACTTTGAGGGACAGACCCATTGCTGGGGATTTGGAGGGAACATAGAGAGGCAGACCCATTGCTGGAGGTTTGGAGTGAACATTGAGGGACAGACCCATTGCTGGGGGTTTGGGGAAAATTGAGGACAGACCCATTGCTGGGGGTTTGGAGGGAACATTGAGGGACAGACCCATTCCTGGGGGTTTGGAGTGAACATTGCGGGACAGACCGATTGTTGGGGGTTTGGAGTGAACATTGAGGGACAGACCGATTTCTGGGGGTTTGGAGTGAACATTGAGGGACAGACCCATTGCTGGGGGTTTGGAGTGAACATTGAGGGACAGACCCATTGCCGGGTGTTTGGAGTGAAAATTGAGGGACTGACCCATTGCTGGGAGTTTGTAGTGATAATTGAGGGACAGACACATTGCTGGAGGTTTGCAGTGAACATTGAGGGACAGACCCATTGCTGGGGATTTGGGGAACATTGAGGGACAGAACCGTTGCTAGGTGTTTGGAGTGAACATTTAGGTCCAGACCCATTCCGGGGGGTTTGGGGAACATTGAAGGACAGACCCATTGCTGGGAGCTTGGAGGGAACATAGAGGGACAGACCCATTGCTGGGGGTTTGGAGTGAACATTGAGGGACAGACCCATTGCTGGGAGTTTGGGGAACATTGAGGGACAGACCCATGCTTGGGAGTTTGGAGTGAACATTGAGGGACTGACCCATTGCTGGGAGTTTGGAGTGATCATTGAGGGACAGACCCATTGCTGGAGGTTTGCAGTGAAAATTGACGGACAGATCCATTGCTGGGGATTTGGAGAACATTGAGAGACAGACCCATTGCTGGGGGTATGGGGAACATTGAGTGACAGACCCATTGCTGCGGGTTTGGAGGGAACATTGAGGGACAGACCCATTGCTGGGGGTTTGGAGTGAACATTGCGGGACAGACCCATTGCTGCGGGTCTGGAGTGAACATTGAGGGACAGACCGATTTCTGGGGGTTTGGAGTGAACATTGAGGGACAGACCCATTGCTGGCGGTTTGGAGTGAACATTGAGGGACAGACCCATTGCTGGGGGTTTGGGGAACATTGAGGGACTGACCCATTGCTGGGAGTTTGAAGTGAACATTGAGGGACAGACCCATTGCTGGGGGTTTGGAGTGAACATTGGGGGACAGACCCATTGCTGGGGGTTTGGAGTGCACACTGAGGGACAGACCCATTGCTGGGAGTTTGGAGTGAACATTGAGGGACAGACCCATTGCTGGGGGTTTGGAGTGAAAATTGAGGGACAGACCCATTGCTGGGGGTTTGGGGAACATTGAGGGACTGACCCATTGCTGGGAGTTTGAAGTGAACATTGAGGGACAGACCCATTGCTGGGGGTTTGGAGTGAATATTGGGGGACAGACCCATTGCTGGGGGTTTGGAGTGCACACTGAGGGACAGACCCATTGCTGGGAGTTTGGAGTGAACATTGAGGGACAGACCCATTGCTGGGGGTTTGGAGAGAACATTGAGGGACAAACCCATTGCTGGTGCTTTGGGGGGAACATTGAGAGACACACGCATTGCTGGGGTTTTGGGGAACTTTGAGGGACAGACCCATTGCTGGGGATTTGGAGGGAACATTGAGAGGCAGACCCATTGCTGGAGGTTTGGAGTGAACATTCAGGGACAGACCCATTGCTGGGGGTTTCGGGAAAATTGAGGACAGACCCATTGCTGGGGGTTTGGAGAACAGTGAGGGACAGACGCATTGCTGGGGGTTTGGAGTGAACATTGAGGGACAGACCCATTGCTGAAATTAGGGGAACATTGAGGGACAGACCCATTGCTGGGGGTATGGGGAGCATTGAGTGACAGACCCATTGCTGGGGGTTTGGAGGGAACATTGAGGGTCAGACCCATTGTTGGGGGTTTGGAGTGAACATTGCGGGACAGACCGATTGCTGGGGGTTTGGAGTGAACATTGAGGGACAGACCGATTTCTGGGGGTTTGGAGTGAACATTGAGGGACAGACCCATTGCTGGGGGTTTGGAGTGAACATTGAGGGACAGACCCATTGCTGGGTGTTTGGAGTGAAAATTGAGGGACTGACCCATTGCTGGGAGTTTGGAGTGATCATTGAGGGACAGACCCATTGCTGGAGGTTTGCAGTGAACATTGAGGGACAGACCCATTGCTGGGGATTTGGGGAACATTGAGGGACAGACCCGTTGCTGGGAGCTTGGAGGGAACATAGAGGGACAGACCCATTGCTGGGGGTTTGGAGTGAACATTGAGGGACAGACCCATTGCTGGGAGTTTGGGGAACATTGAGGGACAGACCCATTCTTGGGAGTTTGGAGTGAACATTGAGGGACAGACCCATTGCTGGGGGTTTGGAGTGAACATTGAGGGACAGACCCATTGCTAGGCCTTTGGAGGGAACATTGAGGGACAGACCCATTGCTGGGTGTTTCGGGGGAACATTGAGAGACACACCCATTGCTGGGGTTTTGGGGAACTTTGAGGGACAGACCCATTGCTGGGGTTTTGGAGGGAACATTGAGAGACAGACCCATTGCTGGAGGTTTGGAGTGAACATTGAGGGACAGACCCATTGCTGGGGGTTTGGGGAACATTGAGGGACTGACCCATTGCTGGGAGTTTGAAGTGAACATTGAGGGACAGACCCATTGCTGGGGGTTTGGAGTGAACATTGGGGGACAGACCCATTGCTGGGGGTTTGGAGTGCACACTGAGGGACAGACCCATTGCTGGGAGTTTGGAGTGAACATTGAGGGACAGACCCATTGCTGGGGGTTTGGAGTGAAAATTGAGGGACAGACCCATTGCTGGGGGTTTGGGGAACATTGAGGGACTGACCCATTGCTGGGAGTTTGAAGTGAACATTGAGGGACAGACCCATTGCTGGGGGTTTGGAGTGAACATTGGGGGACAGACCCATTGCTGGGGGTTTGGAGTGCACACTGAGGGACAGACCCATTGCTGGGAGTTTGGAGTGAACATTGAGGGACAGACCCATTGCTGGGGGTTTGGAGAGAACATTGAGGGACAAACCCATTGCTGGTGCTTTGGGGGGAACATTGAGAGACACACGCATTGCTGGGGTTTTGGGGAACTTTGAGGGACAGACCCATTGCTGGGGATTTGGAGGGAACATTGAGAGGCAGACCCATTGCTGGAGGTTTGGAGTGAACATTCAGGGACAGACCCATTGCTGGGGGTTTCGGGAAAATTGAGGACAGACCCATTGCTGGGGGTTTGGAGAACAGTGAGGGACAGACGCATTGCTGGGGGTTTGGAGTGAACATTGAGGGACAGACCCATTGCTGAAATTAGGGGAACATTGAGGGACAGACCCATTGCTGGGGGTATGGGGAGCATTGAGTGACAGACCCATTGCTGGGGGTTTGGAGGGAACATTGAGGGTCAGACCCATTGTTGGGGGTTTGGAGTGAACATTGCGGGACAGACCGATTGCTGGGGGTTTGGAGTGAACATTGAGGGACAGACCGATTTCTGGGGGTTTGGAGTGAACATTGAGGGACAGACCCATTGCTGGGGGTTTGGAGTGAACATTGAGGGACAGACCCATTGCTGGGTGTTTGGAGTGAAAATTGAGGGACTGACCCATTGCTGGGAGTTTGGAGTGATCATTGAGGGACAGACCCATTGCTGGAGGTTTGCAGTGAACATTGAGGGACAGACCCATTGCTGGGGATTTGGGGAACATTGAGGGACAGACCAGTTGCTGGGAGCTTGGAGGGAACATAGAGGGACAGACCCATTGCTGGGGGTTTGGAGTGAACATTGAGGGACAGACCCATTGCTGGGAGTTTGGGGAACATTGAGGGACAGACCCATTCTTGGGAGTTTGGAGTGAACATTGAGGGACAGACCCATTGCTGGGGGTTTGGAGTGAACATTGAGGGACAGACCCATTGCTAGGCCTTTGGAGGGAACATTGAGGGACAGACCCATTGCTGGGTGTTTCGGGGGAACATTGAGAGACACACCCATTGCTGGGCTTTTGGGGAACTTTGAGGGACAGACCCATTGCTGGGGTTTTGGAGGGAACATTGAGAGACAGACCCATTGCTGGAGGTTTGGAGTGAACATTGAGGGACAGACACATTGCTGCCGGTTAGGGGAACATTGAGGGACAGACCCATTGCTGGGGGTTTGGAGTGAACATTGAGGGACAGACCCATTGCTGGGGGTTTGGGTAACATTGAGGGACAGACCCATTGCTGGGGGCTTGGAGTGCACATTGAGGGACAGGCCCATTGCTGGGGTTTTTGGTGAACATTGAGGGACAGACCCATTGTTGGGGAACATTTAGGGACAGACCCATTGCTGGGGGTTTGGAGGAAACATTGAGGGACAGTCCCATTGCTGGGAGTTTGGAGGGAACATTGAGGGACAAATCTATTGCTGGGGGTTTGGAGTGAACATTGAGGGACAGACCCATTGCTGGGAGTTTAGGGGAACATTGAGGGACAAGCCCATTGCTGTGGGTTTGGAGTGAACATTGAGGAACAGACCCATTGCAGGGGGTTTCGAGGGAACATTGAGGGACAACCCCATTGCTGGGGGTTTGGAGGGAACATTGAGGGACAAATCCATTGCTGGGGGTTTGGAGTGAACATTGTGGTACAGGCCCATTGCTGGGAGTTTGGAGGGAACATTGAGGGACAGATCCATTGCTGGGGGTTTGGAGTGAACATTGGGGGACAGACCCGTTGCTGGGGGTTTGGAGTGCACACTGAGGGACAGACCCATTGCTGGGAGTTTGGATTGAACATTGAGGGACAGAGTCATTGCTGGGGGTTTGGAGAGAACATTGATGTACAGACCCATTGCTGTGAGTTTGGAGTGAACATTGAGGGACAAACCCATTGCTGGGGCTTTGGGGGGAACATTGAGAGACACACGCATTGCTGGGGTTTTGGGGAACTTTGAGGGACAGACCCATTGCTGGGGTTTTGGAGGGAACATAGAGAGGCAGACCCATTGCTGGAGGTTTGGAGTGAACATTGAGGGACAGACCCATTGCTGGGGGTTTGGGGAAAATTGAGGACAGACCCATTGCTGGGGGTTTGGAGGGAACATTGAGGGACAGACCCATTCCTGGGGGTTTGGAGTGAACATTGCGGGACAGACCGATTGTTGGGGGTTTGGAGTGAACATTGAGGGACAGACCGATTTCTGGGGGTTTGGAGTGAACATTGAGGGACAGACCCATTGCTGGGGGTTTGGAGTGAACATTGAGGGACAGACCCATTGCCGGGTGTTTGGAGTGAAAATTGAGGGACTGACCCATTGCTGGGAGTTTGGAGTGATAATTGAGGGACAGACACATTGCTGGATGTTTGCAGTGAACATTGAGGGACAGACCCATTGCTGGGGATTTGGGGAACATTGAGGGACAGAACCGTTGCTAGGTGTTTCGAGTGAACATTTAGGTCCAGACCCATTCCGGGGGGTTTGGGGAACATTGAAGGACAGACCCATTGCTGGGAGCTTGGAGGGAACATAGAGGGACAGACCCATTGCTGGGGGTTTGGAGTGAACATTGAGGGACAGACCCATTGCTGGGAGTTTGGGGAACATTGAGGGACAGACCCATTCTTGGGAGTTTGGAGTGAACATTGAGGGACAGACCCATTGCTGGGAGTTTGGAGTGATCATTGAGGGACAGACCAATTGCTGGAGGTTTGCAGTGAAAATTGAGGGACAGATCCATTGCTGGGGATTTGGAGAACATTGAGAGACAGACCCATTGCTGGGGGTATGGGGAACATTGAGTGACAGACCCATTGCTGCGGGTTTGGAGGGAACATTGAGGGACAGACCCATTGCTGGGGGTTTGGAGTGAACATTGCGGGACAGACCCATTGCTGCGGGTCTGGAGTGAACATTGAGGGACAGACCGATTTCTGGGGGTTTGGAGTGAACATTGAGGGACAGACCCATTGCTGGCGGTTTGGAGTGAACATTGAGGGACAGACCCATTGCTGGGGGTTTGGGGAACATTGAGGGACTGACCCATTGCTGGGAGTTTGAAGTGAACATTGAGGGACAGACCCATTGCTGGGGGTTTGGAGTGAACATTGGGGGACAGACCCATTGCTGGGGGTTTGGAGTGCACACTGAGGGACAGACCCATTGCTGGGAGTTTGGAGTGAACATTGAGGGACAGACCCATTGCTGGGGGTTTGGAGTGAAAATTGAGGGACAGACCCATTGCTGGGGGTTTGGGGAACATTGAGGGACTGACCCATTGCTGGGAGTTTGAAGTGAACATTGAGGGACAGACCCATTGCTGGGGGTTTGGAGTGAACATTGGGGGACAGACCCATTGCTGGGGGTTTGGAGTGCACACTGAGGGACAGACCCATTGCTGGGAGTTTGGAGTGAATATTGAGGGACAGACCCATTGCTGGGGGTTTGGAGAGAACATTGAGGTACAGACCCATTGCTGTTAGTTTGGAGTGAACATTGAGGGACTGACCCATTGCTAGGGCTTTGGAGGGAACATTGATGGACAGACCCATTGCTGGTTGTTTGGGGGGAACATTGAGAGACACACCCATTGCTGGGGTTTTGGGTAACTTTCAGGGACAGACCCATTGCTGGGGTTTTGGAGGGAACATTGAGAGACAGACCCATTGCTGGAGGTTTGGAGTGAACATTGAGGGACAGACACATTGCTGGCGGTTTGGGAAACATTGAGGGACAGACCCATTGCTGGGGGTTTGGGGAAAATTGAGGGACAGACCCATTGCTGGGGGTTTGGGGAACAGTGAGGGACAGACCCATTGATGGGGGTTTGGAGTGAACATTGAGGGACAGACCCATTGCTGGGGGATTGGGGAACATTGAGGGACAGACCCATTGCTGGGGGCTTGGAGTGCACATTGAGGGACAGGCCCATTGCTGGGGGTTTGGAGTGAACATTGAGGGACAGACCCATTGTTGGGGAACATTGAGGGACAGTCCCATTGCTGGGAGTTTGGAGGGAACATTGAGGGACAAACCTATTGCTGGGGGTTTGGAGTGAACATTGAGGCACAAGCCCATTGCTGTGGGTTTGGAGTGAACATTGAGGGACAGACCGATTGCAGGGGGTTTGGAGGGAACATTGAGGGACAACCCCATTGCTGGGGGTTTGGAGGGAACATTGAGGGACAAATCCATTGCTGGGGGTTTGGACTGAACATTGTGGGACAGACCCATTGCTGGGAGTTTGGAGGGAACATTGAGGGACAGATCCATTGCTGGGGGTTTGGAGTGAACATTGGGGGACAGACCCATTGCTGGGAGTTTGAAGTGAACATTGAGGGACAGACCCATTGCTGGGGGTTTGGAGTGAACATTGGGGGACAGACCCATTGCTCGGGGTTTGGAGTGCACACTGAGGGACAGACCCATTGCTGGGAGTTTGGATTGGACATTGAGGGACAGACCCATTGCTAGGGCTTTGGAGGGAACATTGAGGGACAGACCCATTGCTAGGGCTTTGGAGGGAACATTGAGGGACAGACCCATTGCTGGGTGTTTGGGGGGAACATTGTGAGACACGCCCATTGCTGGGGTTATGGGGAACTTTGAGGGACAGACCCATTGCTGGGGTTTTGGAGGGAACATTGAGGGACAGTCCCATTGCTGGGAGTTTGGAGGGAACATTGAGGGACAAACCTATTGCTGGGGGTTTGGAGTGAACATTGAGGGACAGACCCATTGCTGGGGGTTTGGAGTGAACATTGAGGGACAGACCCATTGTTGGGGAACATTGAGGGACAGACCCATTGCTGGGGGTTTGGAGGGAACATTGAGGGACAGTCCCATTGCTGGGAGTTTGGAGGGAACATTGAGGGACAAACCTATTGCTGGGGGTTTGGAGTGAACATTGAGGGACAGACCCATTGCTGGGAGTTTAGGGGAACATTGAGGGACAAGCCCATTGCTGTGGGTTTGGAGTGAACATTGAGGAACAGACCCATTGCAGGGGGTTTGGAGGGAACATTGAGGGACAACCCCATTGCTGGGGGTTTGGAGTGAACATTGAGGGACAGACCCATTGCTGGGGGTTTGGAGTGAAAATTGAGGGACAGACCCATTGCTGGGGGTTTGGGGAACATTGAGGGACTGACCCATTGCTGGGAGTTTGAAGTGAACATTGAGGGACAGACCCATTGCTGGGGGTTTGGAGTGAACATTGGGGGACAGACCCATTGCTGGAGGTTTGGAGTGCACACTGAGGGACAGACCCATTGCTGGGAGTTTGGAGTGAACATTGAGGGACAGACCCATTGCTGGGGGTTTGGAGAGAACATTGAGGTACAGACCCATTGCTGTTAGTTTGGAGTGAACATTGAGGGACTGACCCATTGCTAGGGCTTTGGAGGGAACATTGATGGACAGACCCATTGCTGGTTGTTTGGGGGGAACATTGAGAGACACACCCATTGCTGGGGTTTTGGGTAACTTTGAGGGACAGACCCATTGCTGGGGTTTTGGAGGGAACATTGAGAGACAGACCCATTGCTGGAGGTTTGGAGTGAACATTGAGGGACAGACACATTGCTGGCGGTTTGGGAAACATTGAGGGATAGACCCATTGCTGGGGGTTTGGGGAAAATTGAGGGACAGACCCATTGCTGGGGGTTTGGGGAACAGTGAGGGACAGACCCATTGATGGGGGTTTGGAGTGAACATTGAGGGACAGACCCATTGCTGGGGGATTGGGGAACATTGAGGGACAGACCCATTGCTGGGGGCTTGGAGTGCACATTGAGGGACAGGCCCATTGCTGGGGGTTTGGAGTGAACATTGAGGGACAGACCCATTGTTGGGGAACATTGAGGGACAGTCCCATTGCTGGGAGTTTGGAGGGAACATTGAGGGACAAACCTATTGCTGGGGGTTTGGAGTGAACATTGAGGCACAAGCCCATTGCTGTGGGTTTGGAGTGAACATTGAGGGACAGACCGATTGCAGGGGCTTTGGAGGGAACATTGAGGGACAACCCCATTGCTGGGGGTTTGGAGGGAACATTGAGGGACAAATCCATTGCTGGGGGTTTGGACTGAACATTGTGGGACAGACCCATTGCTGGGAGTTTGGAGGGAACATTGAGGGACAGATCCATTGCTGGGGGTTTGGAGTGAACATTGGGGGACAGACCCATTGCTGGGAGTTTGAAGTGAACATTGAGGGACAGACCCATTGCTGGGGGTTTGGAGTGAACATTGGGGGACAGACCCATTGCTCGGGGTTTGGAGTGCACACTGAGGGACAGACCCATTGCTGGGAGTTTGGATTGGACATTGAGGGACAGACCCATTGCTAGGGCTTTGGAGGGAACATTGAGGGACAGACCCATTGCTAGGGCTTTGGAGGGAAAATTGAGGGACAGACCCATTGCTGGGTGTTTGGGGGGAACATTGTGAGACACGCCCATTGCTGGGGTTTTGGGGAACTTTGAGGGACAGACCCATTGCTGGGGTTTTGGAGGGAACATTGAGGGACAGTCCCATTGCTGGGAGTTTGGAGGGAACATTGAGGGACAAACCTATTGCTGGGGGTTTGGAGTGAACATTGAGGGACAGACCCATTGCTGGGGGTTTGGAGTGAACATTGAGGGACAGACCCATTGTTGGGGAACATTGAGGGACAGACCCATTGCTGGGGGTTTGGAGGGAACATTGAAGGACAGTCCCATTGCTGGGAGTTTGGAGGGAACATTGAGGGACAAACCTATTGCTGGGGGTTTGGAGTGAACATTGAGGGACAGACCCATTGCTGGGAGTTTAGGGGAACATTGAGGGACAAGCCCATTGCTGTGGGTTTGGAGTGAACATTGAGGAACAGACCCATTGCAGGGGGTTTGGAGGGAACATTGAGGGACAACCCCATTGCTGGGGGTTTGGAGGGAACATTGAGGGACAAATCCATTGCTGGGAGTTTGGAGGGAACATTGAGGGACAGATCCATTGCTGGGGCTTTGGAGTGAACATTGGGGGACAGACCCATTGCAAGGGGTTTGGAGTGCACAATGAGGGACAGACCCATTGCTGGGAGCTTGGATTGAACATTGAGGGACAGAGTCATTGCTGGGGGTTTGGAGAGAACATTGAGGTACAGAGCCATTGCTGTGAGTTTGGAGTAAACATTGAGGGACAAACCCATTGCTGGGGCTTTGGGGGGAACATTGAGAGACACACGCATTGCTGGGGTTTTGGGGAACTTTGAGGGACAGACCCGTTGCTGGGGTTTTGGAGGGAACATTGAGAGACAGACCCATTGCTGGAGGTTTGGAGGGAACATTGAGAGACAGACCCATTGCTGGGGGTTTGGGGAAAATTGAGGGACAGACCCATTGCTGGGGATTTGGGGAACATTGAGGGACAGACCAATTGCTAGGTGTTTGGAGTGAACATTTAGGTCCAGACCCATTCCGGGGGGTTTGGGGAACATTGAAGGACAGACCCATTGCTGGGAGCTTGGAGGGAACAGAGAGGGACAGACCCATTGCAGGGGGTTTGGAGTGAACATTGAGGGACAGACCCATTGCTGGGGGTTTGGAGAACAGTGAGGGACAGACGCATTGCTGGGGGTTTGGAGTGAACATTGAGGGACAGACCCATTGCTGGGGATTTGAGGAACATTGAGGGACAGACCCATTGCTGGGGGTATGGGGAACATTGAGTGACAGACCCATTGCTGGGGGTTTGGAGTGAACAATGAGGGACAGACCGATTTCTGGGGGTTTGGAGTGAACATTGAGGGACAGACCCATTGCTGGGGGTTTGGAGTGAACATTGAGGGACAGACCCATTGCCGGGTGTTTGGAGTGAAAATTGAGGGACTGACCCATTGCTGGGAGTTTGGAGTGATCATTGAGGGACAGACACATTGCTGGAGGTTTGCAGTGAACATTGAGGGACAGACCCATTGCTGGGGATTTGGGGAACATTGAGGGACAGAACCGTTGCTAGGTGTTTGGAGTGAACATTTAGGTCCAGACCCATTCCGGGGGGTTTGGGGAACATTGAAGGACAGACCCATTGCTGGGAGCTTGGAGGGAACATAGAGGGACAGACCCATTGCTGGGGGTTTGGAGTGAACATTGAGGGACAGACCCATTGCTGGGAGTTTGGGTAACATTGAGGGACAGACCCATTCTTGGGAGTTTGGAGTGAACATTGAGGGACTGACCCATTGCTGGGAGTTTGGAGTGATCATTGAGGGACAGACCCATTGCTGGAGGTTTGCAGTGAAAATTGAGGGACAGACCCATTGCTGGGGATTTGGAGAACATTGAGGGACAGACCCATTGCTGGGGGTATGGGGAACATTGAGTGACAGACCCATTGCTGCGGGTTTGGAGGGAACATTGAGGGACAGACCCATTGCTGGGGGTTTGGAGTGAACATTGCGGGACAGACCCATTGCTGCGGGTCTGGAGTGAACATTGAGGGACAGACCGATTTCTGGGGGTTTGGAGTGAACACTGAGGGACAGACCCATTGCTGGCGGTTTGGAGTGAACATTGAGGGACAGACCCATTGCTGGGGGTTTGGAGTGAAAATTGAGGGACAGACCCATTGCTGGGGGTTTGGGGAACATTGAGGGATTGACCCATTGCTGGGAGTTTGAAGTGAACATTGAGGGACAGACCCATTACTGGGGGTTTGGAGTGAACATTGGGGGACAGACCCATTGCTGGGGGTTTGGAGTGCACACTGAGGGACAGACCCATTGCTGGGAGTTTGGAGTGAATATTGAGGGACAGACCCATTGCTGGGGGTTTGGAGAGAACATTGAGGTACAGACCCATTGCTGTTAGTTTGGAGTGAACATTGAGGGACTGACCCATTGCTAGGGCTTTGGAGGGAACATTGATGGACAGACCCATTGCTGGTTGTTTGGGGGGAACATTGAGAGACACACCCATTGCTGGGGTTTTGGGTAACTTTGAGGGACAGACCCATTGCTGGGGTTTTGGAGGGAACATTGAGAGACAGACCCATTGCTGAAGGTTTGGAGTGAACATTGAGGGACAGACCCATTGCTGGGGGTTTGGAGTGAAAATTGAGGGACAGACCCATTGCTGGGGGTTTGGGGAACATTGAGGGACAGACCCATTGCTGGGGGTTTGGAATGAACATTGAGGGACAGACCCATTGCTGGGGGTTTGGAGTGCACACTGAGGGACAGACCCATTGCTGGGACTTTGGAGTGAACATTGAGGGACAGACCCATTGCTGGGCTTTTGGGGAACATTGAGGGACAGACCCATTGCTGGGAGTTTGGAGGGAACATTGAGGGACTGACCCATTGCTGGGAGTTTGAAGTGAACATTGAGGGACAGACCCATTGCTGGGGCTTTGGAGTGAACATTGAGGGACAGACCCATTGCTGGGGGTTTGGAGAGAACATTGAGGTACAGACCCATTGCTGTTAGTTTGGAGTGAACATTGAGGGACAGACCCATTGCTAGGGCTTTGGAGGGAACATTGAGGGACAGACCCATTGCTGGGTGTTTGGGGGGAACATTGAGAGACACACCCATTGCTGTGGTTTTGGGGAACTTTGAGGGACAGACCCATTGCTGGGGTTTTGGAGGGAACATTGAGAGACAGACCCATTGCTGAAGGTTTGGAGTGAACATTGAGGGACAGACACATTGCTGGCGGTTTGGGGAACATTGAGGGACAGACCCATTGCTGGGGGTTTGGAGGGAACATTGAGGGACAGTCCCATTGCTGGGAGTTTGGAGGGAACATTGAGGGACAAACCTATTGCTGGGGGTTTGGAGTGAACATTGAGGGACAGACCCATTGCTGGGTGTTTAGGGGAATATTGAGGGACAAGCCCATTGCTGTGGGTTTGGAGTGAACACTGAGGGACAGACCCATTGCAGGGGGTTTGGAGGGAACATTGAGGGACAACCCCATTGCTGGGGGTTTGGAGGGAACATTGAGGGACAATCCCATTGCTGGGAGTTTGGAGTGAACCTTGAGGGACAGACCCATTGCTGGGGGTTTGGAGGGAACATTGAGGGACAAACCCATTGCTGGGGGTTTGGAGTGGACATTGAGCGACAGACCATTGCTGGGAGTTTGGAGTGAACATTGAGGGGCAACCCCATTGCTGGGGGTTTGGAGTGGACATTCAGGGACTGACCCATTGCTGGGAGTTTGGAGTGAAAATTGAGGGACAGACCCATTGCTGGGGGTTTGGAGGGAAAATTGAGGGACAGACCCATTGCTGGGGGTTTGGAGGGAACATTGAGGGACAGACCCATTTCTGGGGGTTGGGGGGAACATTGAGGGACCGACCCATTGCTGGGCGTTTGGGAAACATTGAGGGACAGACCCATTGCTGGGGGTTTGGGGAACATTGAAGGACCGACCCATTGCTGGGCGTTTGGGGAACATTGAGGGACAGACCCATTGCTGGGGGTTGGAGTGAACATTGCGGTACAGACCCATTGCTGGGGGTTTGCAGCGAACATTGAGGGGCAGACCAATTGCTGGAGGTTTGGAGGGAACATTGAGGGACAGACCCATTGCTGGGAGTTTGGAGTGAACATTGAGGGACAGACCCATTGCTGGGGGTTTGGAGTGAACATTGAGGGACAGACCGATTGTTGGGGGTTTGGGGTGCACATTGAGGGACAGACCCATTGCTGTGGGTTTGGGGAACATTGAGGGACAGACCCATTGCTGGGGGTTTGTAGTGCACACTGAGGGACAGACCCATTGCTGGGGGTTTGGGGAACATTGCGGGACAGACACATTGCTGGAGGTTTGGAGTGAACATTGAGGGACAGACCCATTGCTGGGAGTTTGGAGTGAACCTTTAGGTACAGACCCATTGCTGGGAGTTTGGAGGGAACATTGAGGGACAGACCCATTGCTGGGGGTTTGGAGTGAACATTGAGGGACAGACTCATTGCTGGGAGTTTGGAGTGAAAACTGAGGGACAGACCCATTGCTGGGAGTTTGGAGAGAACATTGAGGTACAGACCCATTGCTGCGAGTTTGGAGTGAACATTGAGGCACAGACCAATTGCTTGGAGTTTGGAGGGAACATTGAGGGACAAACCCATTGCTGGGGGTTTGGAGTGAACATTGAGGGACAGACCCATTGCTGGCCGTTTGGGGAACATTGAGGGGCAGACCCATTTCTTGGGGTTTGGGGAACATTGAGGGACAGACCCATTGCTGAGGGTTTGGGGAACATTGAGGGACAGACCCATTGCTGGTGGTTTGGAGTGAACATTGAGGAACAGACCCATTGCTGGTGGTTTGGGGAACATTGGGGGACAGACCCATTGCTGGGGGCTTGGACTGAACATTGAGGGACAGACGCATTGTAGGGGGTTTGGGGAACATTGTGGGACAGCCCCATTGCTGGGGGTTTGGAGTGAACATTGAGGGACAGTCCCATTGCTGGGAATTTGTGGGAACATTGAGGGACAACCCCATTGCTGGGAGTTTGGAGTGAACATTGACGGACAGACCCATTGCTGGGAGTTTAGGGGAACGTTGAGGGACAACCCCATTGCTGGGGGTTTGGAGTGAACATTGAGGGACAGACCCATTGCTGGGAGTTTGGAGTGAACATAGAGGGACAGACCCATTGCTGGGAGTTTGGAGTGAACATTGAGGGACAGACCCATTGCTGGGGGTTTGGGGTGAACATTGAGGGACAGACACATTGATGGGGGTTTGGGGAACATTGGGGGACAGCCCCATTGCTGTGGGTTTGGAGTGAACATTGAGGGACAGTCCCATTTCTGGGAATTTGTGGGAACATTGAGGGACAAACCCATTGCTGGGGGTTTGGAGTGAACATTGAGGGACATACCCATTGCTGGGAGTTGAGGGGAACGTTGAGGGACAACCCCATTGCTGGGGGTTTGGAGTGAACATTGAGGGACAGACCCATTGCTGGGGGTTTGGAGTGAACATTGAGGGACAGAGCCATTGCTGGGAGTTTGGAGTGAACCTTGAGGGACAGACCCATTGCTGGGGGTTTGGAGGGAACATTGAGGGACAAACCCATTGCTGGGGGTTTGGAGTGGACATTGAGCGACAGACCATTGCTGGGAGTTTGGAGTGAACATTGAGGGACAGACCCATTGCTGGGGGTTTGGAGGGAACATTGAGGGACAAACCCATTGCTGGTGGTTTGGAGTGGACATTCAGGGACAGACACATTGCTGGGAGTTTGGAGTGAACATTGAGGGACAGACCCATTGCTGGGAGTTTGGAGTGAACATTGAGGGACAGGCACATTGCTTGGAGTTTGGAGGGAACATTAAGAGACAGACACATTGCTGTGAGTTTGAAGGGACCATTCAGGGACAGACCCATTGCTGGGAGTTTGGAGTGAACATTGAGGGACAGACCCATTGCTGGGGGTTTGGAGGGAACATTGAGGGACAGACCCATTTCTGGGGGTTGGGGGGAACATTGAGGGACCGACCCATTGCTGGGCGTTTGGGGAACATTGAGGGACAGACCCATTGCTGGGGGTTTGGAGTGAACATTGCGGTACAGACCCATTGCTGGGGGTTTGGAGCGAACATTGAGGGGCAGACCAATTGCTGGGGGTTTGGAGGGAACATTGAGGGACAGACCCATTGCTGGGAGTTTGGAGTGAACATTGAGGGACAGACTCATTGCTGCGGGTTTGGAGGGAACATTGACGGACGGACCCATTGCTGGGGGTTTGGGGGAACTTTGAGGGACAGACCCATTGCTGGGGGTTTGGGGAACATTGAGGGACAAACCCATTGCGGGGGGTTTGTGATACATTGAGGGAGAGACCCATTGCTTGGGGTTTGGATTGAACATTGAGGGACAGACCCATTGTTGGGGGTTTGGGGAAATTTGAGGGACAGACACATTGCTGGGGGTTTGGAGTGCATACTGAGGGACAGACACAATCCTGGGGGGTTGGAGAACATTGAGGGACAGACCCATTGCTGGGTGTTTGGAGTGGACATTTAGGTACAGACCCATTCCTGGGGGTTTGGGGAACATTGAGGGACAGATCCATTGCTGGGGGTTTCGAGCGCACACTGAGGGACAGACCCATTACTGGGGGGTAGGGGAACATTGAGGGACAGACCCGTTGCTGGGTGATTGGAGTGAACATTTAGGTACAGACCCATTCCGGGGGGTTTGGGGAACATTGAATGACAGACCCATTGCTGGGAGTTTGGAGGGAACATAGAGGGACAGACCCATTGCTGGGGGTTTGGAGGGAACATTGAGGGACAAACCCATTGCTGGGGGTTTGGAGTGGTCATTGAGCGACAGACCATTGCTGGGAGTTTGGAGTGAACATTGAGGGACAGACCCATTGCTGGGGGTTTGGAGGGAACATTGAGGGACAACCCCATTGCTGGGGGTTTGGAGTGGACATTCAGGGACGGACCCATTGCTGGGAGTTTGGAGTGATCATTGAGGGACAGACCCATTGCTGGGGGTTTGGAGTGAAAATTGAGGGACAGACCCATTGCTGGGGGTTTGGAGGGAACATTGAGGGACAGACCCATTTCTGGGGGTTGGGGGGAATATTGAGGGACCGACCCATTGCTGGGCGTTTGGGAAACATTGAGGGACAGACCCATTGCTGGGGGTTTGGGGAACATTGAAGGACCGACCCATTGCTGGGCGTTTGGGGAACATTGAGGGACAGACCCATTGCTGGGGGTTTGGAGGGAACATTGAGGGACAGACCCATTGCTGGGAGTTTGGAGTGAACATTGAGGGACAGACCGATTGTTGGGGGTTTGGGGTGCACATTGAGGGACAGACCCATTGCTGTGGGTTCGGGGAACATTGAGGGACAGACCCATTGCTGGGGGTTTGTAGTGCACACTGAGGGACAGACCCATTGCTGGGGGTTTGGGGAACATTGCGGGACAGACACATTGCTGGAGGTTTGGAGTGAACATTGAGGGACAGACCCATTGCTGGGAGTTTGGAGTGAACCTTTAGGTACAGACCCATTGCTGGGAGTTTGGAGGGAACATTGAGGGACAGACCCATTGCTGGTGGTTTGGAGTGAACATTGAGGGACAGACTCATTGCTGGGAGTTTGGAGTGAAAACTGAGGGACAGACCCATTGCTGGGAGTTTGGAGAGAACATTGAGGTACAGACCCATTGCTGCGAGTTTGGAGTGAACATTGAGGCACAGACCAATTGCTTGGAGTTTGGAGGGAACATTGAGGGACAAACCCATTGCTGGGGGTTTGGAGTGAACATTGAGGGACAGACCCATTGCTGGCCGTTTGGGGAACATTGAGGGACAGACCCATTTCTTGGTGTTTGGGGAACATTGAGGGACAGACCCATTGCTGAGGGTTTGGGGAACATTGAGGGACAGACCCATTGCTGGTGGTTTGGAGTGAACATTGAGGAACAGACCCATTGCTGGTGGTTTGGGGAACATTGGGGGACAGACCCATTGCTGGGGGCTTGGACTGAACATTGAGGGACAGACGCATTGTAGGGGGTTTGGGGAACATTGTGGGACAGCCCCATTGCTGGGGGTTTGGAGTGAACATTGAGGGACAGTCCCATTGCTGGGAATTTGTGGGAACATTGAGGGACAGACCGATTGTTAGGGGTTTGGGGTGCACATTGAGGGACAGACCCATTGCTGTGGGTTTGGGGAACATTGAGGGACAGACCCATTGCTGGGGGTTTGTAGTGCACATTGAGGGACAGACCCATTGCTGGGGGTTTGGGGAACATTGCGGGACAGACACATTGCTGGAGGTTTGGAGTGAACATTGAGGGACAGACCCATTGCTGGGAGTTTGGAGTGAAAACTGAGGGACAGACCCATTGCTGGGAGTTTGGAGAGAACATTGAGGTACAGACCCATTGCTGCGAGTTTGGAGTGAACATTGAGGCACAGACCAATTGCTTGGAGTTTGGAGGGAACATTGAGGGACAAACCCATTGCTGGGGGTTTGGAGTGAACATTGAGGGACAGACCCATTGCTGGCCGTTTGGGGAACATTGAGGGACAGACCCATTTCTTGGGGTTTGGGGAACATTGAGGGACAGACCCATTGCTGAGGGTTTGGGGAACATTGAGGGACAGACCCATTGCTGGTGGTTTGGAGTGAACATTGAGGAACAGACCCATTGCTGGTGGTTTGGGGAACATTTGGGGACAGACCCATTGCTGGGGGCTTGGACTGAACATTGAGGGACAGACGCATTGTAGGGGGTTTGGGGAACATTGTGGGACAGCCCCATTGCTGGGGGTTTGGAGTGAACATTGAGGGACAGTCCCATTGCTGGGAATTTGTGGGAACATTGAGGGACAACCCCATTGCTGGGGGTTTGGAGTGAACATTGACGGACAGACCCATTGCTGGGAGTTTAGGGGAACGTTGAGGGACAACCCCATTGCTGGGGGTTTGGAGTGAACATTGAGGGACAGACCCATTGCTGGGAGTTTGGAGTGAACATTGAGGGACAGACCCATTGCTGGGAGTTTGGAGTGAACGATGAGAGACAGACCCATTGCTGGGGGTTTGGGGTGAACATTGAGGGACAGACACATTGATGGGGGTTTGGGGAACATTGGGGGACAGCCCCATTGCTGTGGGTTTGGAGTGAACATTGAGGGACAGTCCCATTTCTGGGAATTTGTGGGAACATTGAGGGACAGACCCATTGCTGGGGGTTTGGAGTGAACATTGAGGGACATACCCATTGCTGGGAGTTGAGGGGAACGTTGAGGGACAGACCCATTGCTGGGGGTTTGGAGTGAACATTGACGGACAGAGCCATTGCTGGGAGTTTGGAGTGAACCTCGAGGGACAGACCCATTGCTGGGGGTTTGGAGGGAACATTGAGGGACAAACCCATTGCTGGGGGTTTGGAGTGGACATTGAGCGACAGACCATTGCTGGGAGTTTGGAGTGAACATTGAGGGACAGACCCATTGCTGGGGGTTTGGAGGGAACATTGAGGGACAAACCCATTGCTGGTGGTTTGGTTTGGACATTCAGGGACAGACACATTGCTGGGAGTTTGGAGTGAACATTGAGGGACAGACCCATTGCTGGGAGTTTGGAGTGAACATTGAGGGACAGGCACATTGCTTGGAGTTTGGAGGGAACATTAAGAGACAGACACATTGCTGTGAGTTTGAAGGGACCATTCAGGGACAGACCCATTGCTGGGAGTTTGGAGTGAACATTGAGGGACAGACCCATTTCTGGGGGTTGGGGGGAACGTTGAGGGACCGACCCATTGCTGGGGGTTTGGAGGGAACATTGAGGGACAGACCCATTTCTGGGGGTTGGGGGGAACATTGAGGGACCGACCCATTGCTGGGCGTTTGGGGAACATTGAGGGACAGACCCATTGCTGGGGGTTTGGGGAACATTGAAGGACCGACCCATTGCTGGGCATTTGGGGAACATTGAGGGACAGATCCATTGCTGGGGGTTTGGAGTGAACATTGCGGTACAGACCCATTGCTGGGGGTTTGGAGCGAACATTGAGGGGCAGACCAATTGCTGGGGGTTTGGAGGGAACATTGAGGGACAGACCCATTGCTGGGGGTTTGGAGTGAACATTGAGGGACAGACTCATTGCTGCGGGTTTGGAGGGAACATTGACGGACGGACCCATTGCTGGGGGTTTGGGGGAACTTTGAGGGACAGACCCATTGCTGGGGGTTTGGGGAACATTGAGGGACAAACCCATTGCGGGGGGTTTGTGATACATTGAGGGAGAGACCCATTGCTGGGGGTTTGGAGTGAACATTGAGGGACAGACCCATTGTTGGGGGTTTGGGGAAAATTGAGGGACAGACACATTGCTGGGGGTTTGGAGTGCATACTGAGGGACAGACACAATGCTGGGGGGTTGGGGAACATTGAGGGACAGACCCATTGCTGGGTGTTTGGAGTGGACATTTAGGTACAGACCCATTCCTGGGGTTTGGGGAACATTGAGGGACAGATCCATTGCTGGGGGTTTGGAGCGCACACTGAGGGACAGACCCATTACTGGGGGGTAGGGGAACATTGAGGGACAGACCCGTTGCTGGGTGATTGGAGTGAACATTTAGGTACAGACCCATTCCGCGGGGTTTGGGGAACATTGAATGACAGACCCATTGCTGGGAGTTTGGAGGGAACATAGAGGGACAAACCCATTGCTGGGGGTTTGGAGTGGACATTGAGGGACAAACCCATTGCTGGTCGTTTGGAGTGGACATTGAGCGACAGACCATTGCTGGGAGTTTGGAGTGAACATTGAGGGACAGACCCATTGCTGGGGGTTTGGAGGGAACATTGAGGGACAAACCCATTGCTGGGGGTTTGGAGTGGACATTCAGGGACAGACACATTGCTGGGAGTTTGGAGTGAACATTGAGGGACAGACCCATTGCTGGGGGTTTGGAGCGAACATTGAGGGGCAGACCCATTGCTGGGAGTTTGGAGGGAACATTGAGGGACAGACCCATTGCTGGGGGTTTGGAGGGAACATTGAGGGACAGACTCATTGCTGCGGGTTTGGAGGGAACATTGACGGACGGACCCATTGCTGGGGGTTTGGGGGAACTTCGAGGGACAGACCCATTGCTGGGGGTTTGGGGAACATTGAGGGACAAACCCATTGCGGGGGGTTTGTGATACATTGAGGGAGAGACCCATTGCTGGGGGTTTGGAGTGAACATTGAGGGACAGACCCATTGTTGGGGGTTTGGGGAAAATTGAGGGACAGACACATTGCTGGGGGTTTGGAGTGCATACTGAGGGACAGACACAATGCTGGGGGGTTGGGGAACATTGAGGGACAGACCCATTGCTGGGTGTTTGGAGTGGACATTTAGGTACAGACCCATTCCTGGGGGTTTGGGGAACATTGAGGGACAGATCCATTGCTGGGGGTTTGGAGCGCACACTGAGGGACAGACCCATTACTGGGGGGTATGGGAACATTGAGGGACAGACCCGTTGCTGGGTGATTGGAGTGAACATTTAGGTACAGACCCATTCCGGGGGGTTTGGGGAACATTGAATGACAGACCCATTGCTGGGAGTTTGGAGGGAACATAGAGGGACAGACCCATTGCTGGGGGTTTGGAGGGAACATTGAGGGACAAACCCATTGCTGGAGGTTTGGAGTGGACATTGAGCGACAGACCATTGCTGGGAGTTTGGAGTGAACATTGAGGGACAGACCCATTGCTGGGGGTTTGGAGGGAACATTGAGGGACAAACCCATTGCTGGGGGTTTGGAGTGGACATTCAGGGACAGACACATTGCTGGGAGTTTGGAGTGAACATTGAGGGACAGACCCATTGCTGGTAGTTTGGAGTGAACATTGAGGGACAGGCACATTGCTTGGAGTTTGGAGGGAACATTGAGAGACAGACATATTGCTGTGAGTTTGAAGGGACCATTCAGGGACAGACCCATTGCTGGGAGTTTGGAGGGAACATTGAGAGACAGACACATTGCTGTGAGTTTGAAGGGACCATTCAGGGACAGACCCATTGCTGGGAGTTTGGAGGGAACATTGAGGGACAGACCCATTTCTGGGGGTTGGGGGGAACATTGAGGGACCGACCCATTGCTGGGCGTTTGGGGAACATTGAGGGACAGACCCATTGCTGGGGGTTTGGGGAACATTGAGGGACAGACCCATTGCTGGGGGCTTGGAGTGCACATTGTGGTACAGACCCATTGCTGGGAGTTTGGAGGGAACATTGAGAGACAGACACATTGCTGTGAGTTTGAAGGGACCATTCAGGGACAGACCCATTGCTGGGAGTTTGAAGGGACCATTCAGGGACAGACCCATTGCTGGGAGTTTGAAGGGACCATTCAGGGACAGACCCATTGCTGGGAGTTTGGAGTGAACATTGAGGGACAGACCCATTGCTGGGGGTTTGGAGGCAACATTGAGGGACAGACCCATTTCTGGGGGTTGGGGGGAACATTGAGGGACCGACCCATTGCTGGGCGTTTGGGGAACATTGAGGGACAGACCCATTGCTGGGGGTTTGGGGAACATTGAAGGACCGACCCATTGCTGGGCGTTTGGGGAACATTGAGGGACAGACCCATTGCTGGGGGTTTGGAGGGAACATTGAGGGACAGACCCATTGCTGGGAGTTTGGAGTGAACATTGAGGGACAGACTCATTGCTGCGGGTTTGGAGGGAACATTGACGGACGGACCCATTGCTGGGGGTTTGGGGGAACTTTGAGGGACAGACCCATTGCTGGGGGTTTGGGGAACATTGAGGGACAAACCCATTGCGGGGGGTTTGTGATACATTGAGGGAGAGACCCATTGCTGGGGGTTTGGAGTGAACATTGAGGGACAGACCCATTGTTGGGGGTTTGGAGTGAACATTGAGGGACAGGCACATTGCTTGGAGTTTGGAGGGAACATTGAGAGACAGACACATTGCTGTGAGTTTGAAGGGACCATTCAGGGACAGACCCATTGCTGGGAGTTTGGAGTGAACATTGAGGGACAGACCCATTGCTGGGGGTTTGGAGGGAACATTGAGGGACAGACCCATTTCTGGGGGTTGGGGGGAACATTGAGGGACCGACCCATTGCTGGGCGTTTGGGGAACATTGAGGGACAGACCCATTGCTGGGGGTTTGGGGAACATTGAAGGACCGACCCATTGCTGGGCGTTTGGGGAACATTGAGGGACAGACCCATTGCTGGGGGTTTGGAGCGAACATTGAGGGGCAGACCAATTGCTGGGGGTTTGGAGGGAACATTGAGGGACAGACCCATTGCTGGGAGTTTGGAGTGACCATTGAGGGACAGACTCATTGCTGCGGGTTTGGAGGGAACATTGACGGACGGACCCATTGCTGGGGGTTTGGGGGAACTTTGAGGGACAGACCCATTGCTGGGGGTTTGGGGAACATTGAGGGACAAACCCATTGCGGGGGGTTTGTGATACATTGAGGGAGAGACCCATTGCTGGGGGTTTGGAGTGAACATTGAGGGACAGACCCATTGTTGGGGGTTTGGGGAAAATTGAGGGACAGACACATTGCTGGGGGTTTGCAGTGCACACTGAGGGACAGACCCATTGCTGGGAGTTTGGAGGGAACATGGAGGGACAGACCCATTGCTGGGGGTTTGGAGTGAACATTGAGGTACAGACCCATTGCTGGGGTTTTGGGGTGAACATTGAGGGGCAGACCCATTGCTGGGGGTTTGGAGGGAACATTGAGGGACAGACCCATTGCTGGGAGTTTGGAGTGAACATTGAGGGACAGACTCATTGCTGCAGGTTTGGAGGGAACATTGACTGACAGACCCATTGCTGTTGGTTTGGGGAACATTGAGGGACATACCCATTGCTGGGGGTTTTTGAAACATTGAGGGACAGACCCATTGCTGGGGGTTGGGGGGAACATTGAGGGACAGACCCATTGCTGGGGGTTTGGGGAACATTGAGGGACAGACCCATTGCTGGGGGTTTGGGGAACATTGAGGGACAGGCCCATTGCTGGGGGTTTGGAGTGAACATTGAGGTACAGACCCATTGCTGGGGGTTTGGGGTGAACATTGAGGGGCAGACCCATTGCTGGGGGTTTGGAGTGAACATTGCGGGACAGACCCATTGCTGTTGGTTTGGGGAACATTGAGGGACAGACCCATTGCTGGGAGTTTGGAGGGAACATGGAGGGACAGACCCATTGCAGCAGGTTTGGAGGGAACATTGAGGGACAGACCATTTGCTGGGAGTTTGGAGTGAACATTGCGGGACAGACCCATTGCTGTTGGTTTGGGGAACATTGAGGGACAGACACATTGCTGGGGGTTTGGGGAACATTGAGGGACAGACCCATTGCTGGGGGTTTGGGAAACATTGAGGGACAGACCCATTGCTGGGGGTTTGGAGTGAACGTTGAGGGACAGACCCATTGTTGTGGGTTTGGGGAACATTGAGGGACAGACCCATTGCTGGGGGTTTGGGGAACATTGCGGGACAGACCCATTGCTGGGGATTTGGAGTGCACACTGAGGGACAGACCAAATGCTGGGGGGTTGGGGAACATTGAGGGACAGTCCCGTTGCTGGGTGTTTGGAGTGAACATTTAGGTACAGACCCATTCCTGGGGGTTTGGGGAACATTGAGGGACAGACCCATTGCTGGGAGTTTGGAGGGAACATGGAGGGACAGACCCATTGCTGGGGGTTTGGAGTGAACATTGAGGGACAGACCCATTGCTGGAGGTTTGCAGTGAACATTGAGGGACAGACCCATTGCTGGGGATTTGGGGAACATTGAGGGACAGACCCATTGCTGGGGTTTTGTGGAACAATGAGTGACAGACCAATTGCTGGGGGTTTGGGGAACATTGAGGGACAGACCCATTGCTGGGGGTTTGGAGGGAACATTGAGGGACAGACCCATTGCTGGGGGTTTGGGGAGAACATTGAGGGTCAGACCCATTGCTGGGGGTTTGGGGAACATTGAGGGACCGACCCATTGCTGGGAGTTTGGAGTGAACATTGAGGGACAGGCACATTGCTTGGAGTTTGGAGGGAACATTGAGGGACAGACCCATTGCTGGGAGTTTGGAGAGAACATTGAGGGACAGACCCATTGCTGGCAGTTTGCAGTGAACATTGAGGGACAGGCCCATTGCTGGGGATTTGGGGAACATTGAGAGACACACCCATTGCTGGGAGTTTGGAGTGAACATTGAGGGACAGACTCATTGCTGGAGGTTTGGAGTGAACATTGAGATACAGACCGATTGCTGGGAGTTTGGGGAACATTGAGGGACAGACACATTTGTCGGGGTTTGGGGAACATTGAGGGACAGACCCATTGCTGGGGGTTTGGGGAACATTGAGGGACAGACCTATTGCTGGGGGTTTGGAGTGAACATTGGGGGACAGACTCAGTGCTGGGAATTTGAAGTGAACATTGTGGGACAGACCCATTGCTGGGGGTTTGGGGGGAACATTGAGGGACAGACCCATTGCTGGGGGTTTGGGGGGAACATTGAGGGACAGACCCATTGCTCGGGGTTTAGAGTGAACGTTGAGGGACAGACCCATTGTTGGGGGTTTGGGGGAAAATTGAGGGACAGACCCATTGCTGGGGGTTTGGAGTGAACATTGAGGGACAGACCCATTGCTGTGGGTTTGGGGGGAACATTGAGGGACAGACCCATTGCTGGGGGTTTGGGGGGAACATTGAGGGACAGACCCATTGCTCGGGGTTTAGAGTGAACGTTGAGGGACAGACCCATTGTTGGGGGTTTGGGGGAACATTGAGGGACAGACCCATTGCTGGGCGTTCAGGGAACATTGCGGGACAGACCCATTGCTGGGGGTTTGGAGTGCACACTGAGGGACAGACCCAATGCTGGGGGGTTGGGGAACATTGAGGGACAGTCCCGTTGCTGGGTGTTTGGAGTGAACATTTAGGTACAGACCCATTCCTGGGTGTTTGGGCAAGATTGAGGGACAGACCCATTGCTGGGAGTTTGGAGGGAACATGGAGGGACAGACCCATTGCTGGGGGTTTGGAGTGAACATTGAGGGACAGACCCATTGCTGGAGGTTTGCAGTGAACATTGAGGGACAGACCCATTGCCGGTGGTTTGGGGAACATTGAGGGACAGGCCCATTTCTGGGGGCTTGGAGTGAACATTGAGGGACAGACACATTGTTGGGGGTTTGGGGAACATTGAGGGACAGACCCATTGCTGGGGGTTTGGAGTGAACATTGAGGGACAGACCCATTGCTGGGGGTTGGGGGAACATTGAGGGACAGACCCATTGCTGGGGATTTGGGGAACATTGAGGGACAGAACCATTGCTGGGGGTTTGGGAAACATTGAGGGACAGACCCATTGCTCGGGGTTTGGAGTGAACGTTGAGGGACAGACCCATTGTTGGGGGTTTGGGGAAAATTGAGGGACAGACCCATTGCTGGGGGTTTGGGGAACATTGCGGGACAGACCCATTGCTGGGGGTTTGGAGTGCACACTGAGGGACAGGCCCATTGTTGGGGGTTTGGAGTGAACATTGAGGTACAGACCCATTGCTGGGGGTTTGGAGTGAACATTGAGGGGCAGACCCATTGCTGGGGATTTGGAGGGAACATTGAGGGACAGACCCATTGCTGGGAGTTTGGAGTGAACATTGAGGGACAGACTCATTGCTGCGGGTTTGGAGGGAACATTGGCGGACGGACGCATTGCTGTGGGTTTGGGGAACATTGAGGGACAGACCCATTGCTGGGGGTTTGTGAAACATTGAGGGAGAGACCCATTGCTGGGGGTTTGGAGTGAACATTGAGGGACAGACGCATTGTTGGGGCTTTGGGGAAAATTGAGGGACAGACACATTGCTGGGGGTTTGGAGTGCACACTGAGGGACAGACCCATTGCTGGGGGGTTGGGGAACATTGAGGGACAGACCCGTTGCTGGGTGTTTGGAATGAACATTTAGGTACAGACCCATTCCTGGGTGTTTGGGGAACATTGAGGGACAGACCCATTGCTGGGAGTTTGGAGGGAACATGGAGGGACAGACCCATTGCTGGGGGTTTGGAGTGAACATTGATGGGCAGACCCATTGCTGGGCGTTTGGAGGGAACATTGAGGGACAGACCCATTGTTGGGGGTTTGGGGAACATTGAGGGACAGACACATTGCTGGGTGTTTGGGGTGAACATTGAGGGACAGACCCATGGCTGGGTGTTTGGAGTGAACATTGAGGGACATACGCATTGATAAGGATTTGGGGAACGTTGAGGGACAGACCCATTCCTGGGGGTTTGGGGAACATTGAGGGACAGACCCATTGCTGGGGGTTTGGAGGGAACATTGAGGGACAGACCCATTGCTGGGAGTTTGGAGTGAACATTGCGGGACAGACCCATTGCTGGGGGTTTGGAGGGAACATTGAGGGACAGACCCATTGCTGTGGGTTTGGGGGGAACATTGAGGGACAGACCCATTGCTGGGGGTTTGGGGGGAACATTGAGGGACAGACCCATTGCTGGGGGTTTGGGGGGAACATTGAGGGACAGACCCATTGTTGGGGATTTGGGGAACATTGAGGGGCAGACCCATTGCTGGGGGTTTGGAAATCATTGAGGGACAGACCCATTGCTCGGGGTTTTGAGTGAACGTTGAGGGACAGACCCATTGTTGGGGGTTTGGGGAAAATTGAGGGACAGACCCATTGCTGGGCGTTCAGGGAACATTGCGGGACAGGCCCATTGCTGGGGGTTTGGAGTGCACACTGAGGGACAGACCCAATGCTGGGAGGTTGGCGAACATTGAGGGACAGTCCCGTTGCTGGTTGTTTGGAGTGAACATTTAGGTACAGACCCATTCCTGGGGGTTTGGGGAACATTGAGGGACAGACCCATTGCTGGGAGTTTGGAGGGAACATGGAGGGACAGACCCATTTCTGGGGGTTTGGAGTGAACATTGAGGGACAGACCCATTGCTGGAGGTTTGCAGTGAACATTGAGGGACAGACCCATTGCTGGTGGTTTGGGGAACATTGAGGGGCAGACCCATTTCTAGGGGCTTGGAGTGAACATTGAGGGACAGACACATTGTTGGGGGTTTGGGGAACATTGAGGGACAGACTCATTGCTGGGGGTTTGGAGTGAACATTGAGGGACAGACCCATTGCTGGGGATTTGGGGAACATTGAGGGACAGACCCATTTCTGGGGGTTTGGGAAACATTGAGGGACAGACCCATAGCTCGGGGTTTGGAGTGAACGTTGAGGGACAGACCCATTGTTGGGGGTTTGGGGAAAATTGAGGGACAGACCCAGTGCTGGGGGTTTGGGGAACATTGCGGGACAGACCCATTGCTGGGGGTTTTGAGTGCACACTGAGGGACAGGCCCATTGCTAGGGGTTTGGAGTGAACATTGAGGTACTGACCCATTGCTGGGGGTTTGGAGTGAACATTGAGGGGCAGACCTATTGCTGGGGGTTTGGAGGGAACATTGAGGGACAGACCCATTGCTGGGAGTTTGGAGTGAACATTGAGGGACAGACTCATTGCTGCGGGTTTGGAGGGAACATTGACGGACGGACGCATTGCTGTGGGTTTGGGGAACATTGAGGGAGAGACCCATTGCTGGGGGTTTGGAGTGAACATTGAGGGACAGACCCATTGTTGGGGCTTTGGGGAAAATTGAGGGACAGACACATTGCTGGGGGTTTGGAGTGCACACTGAGGGACAGACCCATTGCTGGGGGGTTGGGGAACATTGAGGGACAGACCCGTTGCTGGGTGTTTGGAATGAACATTTAGGTACAGACCCATTCCTGGGTGTTTGGGGAACATTGAGGGACAGACCCATTGCTGGGAGTTTGGAGGGAACATGGAGGGACAGACCCATTGCTGGGGGTTTGGAGTGAACATTGCTGGGCAGACCCATTGCTGGGCGTTTGGAGGGAACATTGAGGCACAGACCATTTGCTGGGAGTTTGGAGTGAACATTGCGGGACAGACCCATTGCTGGGGGTTTGGAGGGAACATTGAGGGACAGACCCATTGCTGTTGGTTTGGGGGGAACATTGAGGGACAGACCCATTGCTGGGGGTTTGGGGAACATTGAGGGACAGACCCATTGCTGGGGGTTTGGGAAACATTGAGTGACAGACCCATTGCTGGGGGTTTGGAGTGAACGTTGAGGGACAGTCCCATTGTTGGGGGTTTGGGGAAAATTGAGGGACAGACCCATTGCTGTGGGTTTGGGGAACATTGCGGGACAGACCCATTGCTGGGGGTTTGGAGTGCACACTGAGGGACAGACCCAATGCTGGGGTGTTGGGGAACATTGAGGGACAGTCCCATTCCTGGGGGTTTGGGGAACATTGAGGGACAGACCCATTGCTGGGAGTTTGGAGGGAACATGGAGGGACAGACCCATTGCTGGGGGTTTGGAGTGACCATTGAGGGACAGACCCATTGCTGGGAGTTTGGGGAACATTGAGGGACAGACCCATTGCTGGGAGTTTGGAGTGAACATTGAGGGATAGACCGATTGCTGGGAGTTTGGAGTGAACATTGAGGGACAGACCCATTGCTGGGGGTTTGGAGTGAACATTGAGGGACAGACCCATTGCTGGGAGTTTGGGGAACATTGAGGGACAGACCCATTGCTGGGAGTTTGGAGTGAACATTGAGGGATAGACCGATTGCTGGGAGTTTGGAGTGAACATTGAGGGACAGACCCATTGCTGGAGGTTTGCAGTGAACATTGAGGGACAGACCCATTGCTGGGGGTTTGTGGAACATTGAGTGACAGACCCATTGCTGGGGGTTTGGGGAACATTGAGGGACAGACCCATTGCTGGGGGTTTGGAGGGAATATTGAGGGACAGACCAATTCCTGGTGGTTTGGAGTGAACATTGAGGGACAGACCCATTGCTGAGGGTTTGGGGAACATTGAGGGGCAGACCCATTGCTGGGGGTTTGGAGTGTACATTGAGGGACAGGCCCATTGCTGGGGGTTTGGAGAGAACATTGAGGGTCAGACCCATTGCTGGGGGTTTGGGGAACATTGAGGGACAGACCCATTGCTGGGGGTTTGGAGTGAACATTGAGGGACAGACCCATTGCTGGGGGTTTGGGGCGAACATTGCGGGACAGACCCATTGCTGGGGGTTTGGAGGGAACATTGAGGGACAGACCCATTGCTGTTGGTTTGGGGGGAACATTGAGGGACAGACCCATTGCTGGGGGTTTGGGGAACATTGAGGGACAGACCCATTGCTGGGGATTTGGGAAACATTGAGTGACAGACCCATTGCTGGGGGTTTGGAGTGAACGTTGAGGGACAGACCCATTGTTGGGGGTTTGGGGAAAATTGAGGGACAGACCCATTGCTGTGGGTTTGGGGAACATTGCGGGACAGACCCATTGCTGGGGGTTTGGAGTGCACACTGAGGGACAGACCCAATGCTGGGGTGTTGGGGAACATTGAGGGACAGTCCCATTCCTGGGGGTTTGGGGAACATTGAGGGACAGACCCATTGCTGGGAGTTTGGAGGGAACATGGAGGGACAGACCCATTGCTGGGGGTTTGGAGTGAACATTGAGGGACAGACCCATTGCTGGGAGTTTGGGGAACATTGAGGGACAGACCCATTGCTGGGAGTTTGGAGTGAACATTGAGGGACAGACCGATTGCTGGGAGTTTGGAGTGAACATTGAGGGACAGACCCATTGCTGGAGGTTTGCAGTGAACATTGAGGGACAGACCCATTGCTGGGGGTTTGTGGAACATTGAGTGACAGACCCATTGCTGGGGGTTTGGAGGGAATATTGAGGGACAGACCAATTCCTGGTGGTTTGGAGTGAACATTGAGGGACAGACCCATTGCTGGGGGTTTGGAGAGAACATTGAGGGTCAGACCCATTGCTGGGGGTTTGGGGAACATTGAGGGGCAGACCCATTGCTGGGGGTTTGGAGTGAACATTGAGGGACAGGCCCATAGCTGGGGGTTTGGAGAGAACATTGAGGGTCAGACCCATTGCTGGGGGTTTGGGGAACATTGAGGGACAGACCCATTGCTGGGGGTTTGGAGTGAACATTGAGGGACAGACCCATTGCTGGGGGTTTGGGGCGAACATTGAGGGTCAGACCCATTGCTGGGGGTTTGGGGAACATTGAAGGACAGACCCATTGCTGGGGGTTTGGAGTGAACATTGCGGTACAGTTTGGAAGATTGTTTATTTTTTCGGTGTAGAGGGTGAAGTTGGAGGGAGGGGGGAGGAGGAAGGGAGGGATTGGGGGGCGGGGGGTGTCAATGCTGGGCTTGCTTTAAGTGCTGTGACTATAGAGACACCTCTGCCTGCTGAACGCTAGTGGTGCGAGTGCCGAGGAGCTGCCGGTTTGAATTCTGGCACATCCCACAGAACGGGGCTTGAACCAAGGGAGGGAGAGACCGAGAGGCTGGCAAGGAGGCGACAGCGGGCTTTGGGAGGATAAGGGGATAGACTCCCGGACAAGGCAGCTTTGCCACCTTCCAGATGTGACTGTAAATGGAGGCAGACAGCTAACTCCTGGAGACTGGGACTCTCCCTTCATCCTAAACAGGAGCCTAGATCCGCTAAGTCCCAGAACTGCTGCGGTGCCTGTTCAGAGTTGGTGCGATTGGGACAAACGGTGTGGATCTGTCTCTCTGGACAGAGGCGACTGGGATTTGGAGCGAGAGAGGTTTATTTCGAAGCGGAATCCTCGAGGAGAAGCCGCTCTCTATATCTACATATATAAATATATATTGCACTCTGTGTTTGAACTCCGAGGCTGCAGTTGCTGCGGGAATTTCCGGGAAGGTTCGTGTCTTCCAGCAGGAGCAGGTGAGAGAATTGCACTTGTTTCCAAAGCCCGGCTCCGGGGGGGGGGGGGGGGGGAGAGACTGAGCTTGAATGTGTCAGCTTGTAACACAGGGAACAGCAGCAGCTTGGTCCTACTGCATCCGCGATAGGGACACACAGACTCACAGACTGATACACACACAGACTGACACACTCACAGACTGATACACACAGAGACTGACACACTCACAAACTGATACACTCACACAGACTGACACTCACATACTGATACACTCACACAGACTGACACACACACAAACTGACACACTCAGATTGATACACACACACAGACTGACACACACACAAACTGATACACTCACACAGACTGACACACTCACAAACTGATACACTCACACAGACTGACACTCACAAACTGATACACTCACACAGACTGACACACACACACACTCAGACTGATACACTCACACAGACTGACACACACACAAACTGACACACTCACTGACTGACACACACATACACACAGACTGACACACACACTGATACACACACACACAGACTGACACACACTCACACAAAGACTGACACAGACTGACACACTCACAGACTGATACACTCACACAGACTGGCACACACACAGACTGATACACACACTCACACACAGACTGACACACTCACAGACTGACATACTCAGATTGATACACTCACACACAGACAGACTGACACACAGACTGATACACACACACACAGACTGACACACACACAAACTGATACACTCGCACAGACTGACACACTCACAAACTGATACACTCACACAGACTGACACTCACAAACTGATACACTCACACAGACTGACACACACACACACTCAGACTGATACACTCACACAGACTGACACACTCACTGACTGACACACACATACACACAGACTGACACACACACTGATACACACACACACAGACTGACACACACTCACACAAAGACTGACACAGACTGACACACTCACAGACTGATACACTCACACAGACTGGCACACATACAGACTGATACACACACTCACACACAGACTGACACACTCACAGACTGACATACTCAGATTGATACACTCACACACAGACAGACTGACACACAGACTGATACACACACACACACAGACTGACACACACACAAACTGATACACTCGCACAGACTGACACACTCACAAACTGATACACTCACACAGACTGACACACACACACAGACTGACACACTCACAGACTGACACACACACAGACTGACATACTCAGATTGATACACTCACACACAGACTGATACACACACAGACAGACTGACACACAGACTGATACACACACACAGACTGACACACACACAAACTGATACACTCGCACAGACTGACACACTCACAAACTGATACACTCACACAGACTGACACACACACAGACTGACATACTCAGATTGATACACTCACACACAGACTGATACACACACAGACAGACTGACACACAGACTGATACACACACACACAGACTGACACACACACAAACCGATACACTCGCAGACTGACACACTCACAAACTGATACACTCACACAGACTGACACACACACACAGACTGACACACTCACAGACTGACACACTCACAGACTGACATACTCAGATTGATACACTCACACACAGACTGATACACACACAGACAGACTGACACACAAACGGATACACTCGCACAGACTGACACACACACAGACTGATACACTCACACAGACTGATAGACTGACACACACACACACAGACTGATATACACACATAGATCATAGAATTTACAGTGCAGAAGGAGGCCATTCGGCCCATTGAGTCTGCACCGGCTCTTGGAAAGAGCACCCTACCCAAGGTCAACACCTCCACCCTATCTTCATAACCCAGTAACCCCACCCAACACCAAAGGCAATTTTGGACACTAAGGGCAATTTATCATGGCCAATCCACCTAACCTGCACATCTTTGGTCTGTGAGAGGAAACGGAGCACCCGGAGGAAACCCACGCATACACGGGGAGGATGTGCAGACTCCACACAGACAGTGACCCAAACCGGAATCGAACCTGGGACCCTGGAGCTGTGAAGCAGTTGTGCTATCCACAATGCTACCGTGCTGCCCCTACACACACACTAACACACCCACACACAGACTGACACACAGACTGACACACTCACAGACTGACACACACACAGACTGATATACACACACACATTAAACTGACACACACACACAGAGTGTACAGACTGATACACACACAAACTGACACACTCACAGACTGATACACAGACAGACCTACACACAGGCTGACACGCACACACACACAGACTGACACACAGACAGACACACACACAGACTGACACACACACAGACTGACACACAACCTGACACACAACCTGACACACAGCCTGACACACAGCCTGACACACAGACAGACTGACACACTCACAGACTGACACACTCATACATAGCCTGACACACACACACAGCCTGACACACACACACAGCCTGACACACACACACAGCCTGACACACACTCACACAGATTGATACACACTCACACACACATACTGATAGACACACACAGACTGATGCACATACACACAGACTGACACGCACAGACTGACACACACACACCTGATAGACAGACACAGACTGACACACACACAGACTGATAGACACACACAGCCTGACACACACACACACAGCCTGACACACACACAGCCTGACACACACACACACACACAGATTGATACACACACATACAGACATACTGATAGACACACACAGACTGATAGACACACACAGCCTGACACACGCACTCACACAGATTGATACACACACACACACAGACATACTGATAGACACACACAGACTGATACACACACACAGACTGACACACACACAGACTGATAGACACACACAGACAGATACACACACATACAGAATGATACACATACACACACAGACTGATACACGCACACACAGACTGACGCACACACACACACACACACATGGACTAATATAAACACAGACTGACACACACACACACACAGATAGACTGATAAACACACACACACTAAATACTCACCTCGCTCAATCACACCCACGCACATTAACTGTCCATCCTCTTAATTTGTCCTTCTATCTATATATGAATCAGTCCAGATTCCCTGTGTCACACAGGAGAGAAGTGGGAGGGGAAAGAGGTGATTATCGTTACTTGTAACTTTGCCCCTTATCCCCACTGCCTCCATTGCAAAGTTTGTGTTGTTGGAGAGACACGACCTTAATCTCACATTTCATGTGCAGAGGGGAGGGTTTACGGGAGTCAGGCTGATGACAGTGTGACTCTCCCCCCTCTGCCCCGTGCCAGGCAAGGGGGTGAAGAGGTGGGGGTGGGGGCAGACTGGGGCAATTGTTGGAGTGTCTGTGTGTGGGGGGTGGAATGAAGTGTGTGTGTGTGTGAGGGGGGTGGTATGGAGTTTGTGTGGCGGGGGGGTCACTGTGTGTGTGTGTAGAAGGTGGGGGTATGGAGCGTGTGTGTGTGTGGGTGGGTGGAATGTGTGTGGGGGGGATGGAGTGTGTGTGGGGGGGGGTGGAGTGTGTGTGGGGGGGGTGGAGTGTGTGTGGGGGATGGAGTGTGTGGGGGGGATGGAGTGTGTGTGGGGGGGGATGGAGTGTGTGTGGGGGGGATGGAGTGTGTGTGGGGGGGGTGGAGTGTGTGTGGGGGGATGGAGTGTGTGCGGGTGGATGGAGTGTGTGGGGAGGATGGAGTGTGTGTGGGGGGGTGGATTGTGTGTGGGGGGATAGAGTGTGTGTGGGGGTATGGAGTGTGTGTGTGTGTGTGGGTGGGTGGAGTGTGTGTGGGGGGGTGGAGTGTGTGGGGGGGGTGGAGTGTGTGGGGGGGATGGAGTGTGTGGGGGGGATGGAGTGTGGGGGGGGGATGGAGTGTGGGGGGGGATGGAGTGTGGGGGGGGTTGGAGTGTGTGGGGGCTGGATGGAGTGCGTGGGGGGGGGTTGGAGTGTGTGTGGGGGGCTTGGAGTGTGTGTGGGGGGGTGGAGTGTGTGTGGGGGGATGGAGTGTGTGGGGGGGATGGAGTGTGTGGGGGGGTGGAGTGTGTGGGGGGGTAGAGTGTGTGGGGTGGATGGAGTGTGTGTGGGGGGATGGAGTGTGTAGTGGGGGGGGGGTGGAGAGTGTGGTGGGTGGGGGATGGAGTGTGTGTGTGTGTGGGGGGGTGGCGTGTGTGTGGGGGGGATGGAGTTAGTGTGGGGGGGATGGAGTGTGTGTGGGGGGGATGGAGTGTGTGTGGGGGGGGTGGAGTGTGTGTGGGGGGGTGGAGGGTGTGTGGGGGGGTGGAGGGTGTGTGTGGGGGGGGTGGAGTGTGTGTGTGGGGGGGGTGGAGTGTGTGGGGGGGTGGCGTGTGTGTGGGGGGGATGGAGTGTGTGTGGGGGGGATGGAGTGTGTGTGGGGGATGGAGTGTGTGTGGGGGGGGATGGAGTGTGTGGGGGGAAGGAGTGTGTGTGTGGGGGGGGATGGAGTGTGTGGGGGGGGATGGAGTGTGTGTGGAGGGATGGAGTGTGTGTGGGTGGGATGGAGAGTGTGGGGGGGATGGATTGTGTGTGGGGGGGGGGATGGAGTGTGTGTGGGGGATGGAGTGTGTGTGGGGAGGAGTGTGTGGGGAGGGGGATGGAGTGTGTGGGGGGGATGGATTGTGTGTGGGGGGGATGGAGTGTGTGGGGGGGATGGAGTGTGTGTGGCGGGGTAGTGTGTTGGGATGGGGATGGAGTGTGTGTGAGGGGGGATGGAGTGTGTGGGGGAGGGATGGAGTGTGTGGGGGGGATGGAGTGTGTGGGGGGGATGGAGTGTGTGGGGGGGATGGAGTGTGTGGGGTGGGGGGTTGGAGTGTGTGGAGTGGATGGAGTGTGTGTGGGGGGGGATGGAGTGTGTGTGGGGGGGGGATGGAGTGTGTCTGGGGGATGGAGTGTGTGGGGGTGGATGGGGCGTGTGGGGGGGGGGTTGGAGTGTGTGTGTGGGGTGGATGGAGTGTGTGTGTGGGGGGGTGGGCTGTGTGAGGGGGGGATGGAGTGTGTGAGGGGGTTGGAGTGTGTGCGGGGGGATGGAGTGTGGGGGGGGATGGAGTGTGTGGGGGGTTGGAGTCTGTGTGGGGGGTGGAGTGTGTGGGGGTGTGGAGTGTGTGGGGGGGATTGAGTGTGTGGGGGGGATGGAGAGTGTGGGGGGTGGATGGAGTGTGTGTGGGGGTGGATGGAGTGTGTGGGGGGGTGGAGTGTATGGGGGTGATGGAGTGTGTGTGGGGGATGAAGTGTGAGGGGGGGGATGAAGTGTGAGGGGGGGGGATGAAGTGTGAGGGGGGGATGAAGTGTGTGGGGGGGATGGAGTGCGTGGGGGGGATGGAGTGCGTGGGGGGGATGGAGTGTGTGTGGGGGGTGGAGTGTGTGTGGGGGGGATGGGGTGTGTGTGGGGGGTGGTTGAGTGTGTGTCAGGGGGGTGGAGAGTGGGGGGGGATGGAGAGTGGGGGGGATGGAGTGCGTGAGGGGGATGGAATGTGTGTGGGGGGGATGGAGTGTGTGTGGGGGGGATGGAGTGTGTGTGGGGGGGGATGGAGTGTGTGTGGGGGGGGATGGAGTGTGTGTGCGGGGGTGGAGTGGGTGTGGGGGGGGGTTGGAGTGTGTGTGTGGGGAGGTGGAGTGTGTGTGGGGGGGTGGAGCGTGTGTGGGGGGGATGGAGTGTGTGTGGGGGGGGGGGGTGGAGTTTGTGTGGGGGGGGTGGAGTGTGTGTGGGGGGGTGGAGTGTGTGTGTGGGGGGTGGAGTGTGTGTGGGGGGGATGGAGTGTGTGTGGGGGGGTTGGAGTGTGTGTGGGCGGATGGAGTGTGGGGGGTTGGAGTGTGTGGGGTGGTTGGAGTGTGTGTGGGGGGGGGATGGAGTGTGTGTGTGGGGGGGGGTGGAGTGTGTGTGGGTGGGGGGTGGAATGTGTGTGTGGGGTAGTTGGAGTGTGTATGTGGGGGTGGAGTGTGTGGGGGGGATGGAGTGTGTGTGGGGAGGTGGAGTGTGTGTGTGTGGGGGGAGATGGAGTGTGTGGGGGGAATGGAGTGTGTGTGGGGGGGTGGAGTGTGTGTGGGGGGGAATGGAGTGTGTGTGGGAGGGGAATGGAGTGTGTGGGGGGGGTGGAGTGTGTGGGGGGGATGGAGTGTGTGCGGGGGGTGGAGTGTGTGGGGGGATGGAGTGTGTGGGGGTGGGTGGAGTGTGTGGGGGGTGGTGGAGTGTGGGGGGGGGGGTGGATGGAGTGTGTGGGAGGGGGTGGAGTGTGTGTGGGGGGCGGGATGGAGTGTGGGGGGATGGAGTGTGTGGGGGGGATGGAGTGTGTGTGGGGGGGATGGAGTGTGTGTGGGGGGGATGGAGTGTGTGTGGGGGGGATGGAGTGTGTGTGGGGGGATGGAGTGTGTGTGGGGGATGGAGTGTGTGTGGGGGGGTTGGAGTGTGCGTGGGGGGGGTGGAGTGTGTGTGGGGGGATGGAGTGTGTGTGGGGGATGGAGTGTGTGTGGGGGGGTTGGAGTGTGTGTGGGGGGGTGGAGTGTGTGTGGGGGGCGGGATGGAGTGTGGGGGGATGGAGTGTGTGGGGGGGATGGAGTGTGTGTGGGGGGGTGGAGTGTGTGTGGGGGGCGGGATGGAGTGTGGGGGGATGGAGTGTGTGGGGGGGATGGAGTGTGGGGGGATGGAGTGTGTGGGGGGGATGGAGTGTGTGGGGGGGGATGGAGTGTGTGTGGGGGGGATGGAGTGTGTGTGGGTGGGATGGAGTGTGGGGGGTTGGAGTGTGTGGGGTGGTTGGAGTGTGTGTGGGGGGTTGGAGTGTGTGTGGGGGGGATGGAGTGTGTGTGGGGGGGATGGAGTGTGTGTGTGGGGGGGGGGATGGAGTGTGTGTGTGTGGGGGGGGTGGAGTGTGTGTGGGTGGGGGGTGGAATGTGTGTGTGGGGTAGTTGGAGTGTGTGTGGGGGGTTGGAGTGTGTGTGGGGGGGGGTGGAGTGTGTGTGGGGGGGTTGGAGTGTGTGTGGGGGGGATGGAGTGTGTGTGGGGGGGATGGAGTGTGGGGGGTTGGAGTGTGTGGGGTGGTTGGAGTGTGTGTGGGGGGGGGTGGAGTGTGTGTGTGGGGGGGGATGGAGTGTGTGTGTAGGGGGGTGGAGTGTGTGTGGGTGGGGGGTGGAATGTGTGTGTGGGGTAGTTGGAGTGTGTATGTGGGGGTGGAGTGTGTGGGGGGATGGAGTGTGTGTGGGGAGGTGGAGTGTGTGTGTGTGGGGGGGATGGTGTGTGTGGGGGGGGGGGATGGAGTGTGTGTGGGGGGTGGAGTGTGTGTGGGGGGGAATGGAGTGTGTGTGGGAGGGGGATGGAGTGTGTGGGGGGGGTGGAGTGTGTGGGGGGATGGAGTGTGTGGGGGGATGGAGTGTGTGGGGGGGAATGGAGTGTGTGGGGGGAATGGAGTGTGTGGGGGGACTGAAGTGTGTGGGGGGACTGGAGTGTGTGGGGGGGGATGGAGTGTGTGGGGGGGGTGGAGTGTGTGGGGGGGGATGGAGTGTGTGGGGGGGGTGGAGTGTGGGGGGGTGGATGGAGTGTGTGGGGGTGGGTGGAGTGTGTGGGGGGTGGTGGAGTGTGTGGGGGGATGGAGTGTGTGTGGGGGGCGGGATGGAGTGTGGGGGGATGGAGTGTGTGGGGGGATGGAGTGTGTGGGGGATGGAGTGTGTGGGGGGGTGTTGGCGTGTGTGTGGGGGGTTGGAGTGTGTGGAGGGGGTGGAGTGTGGGGGGGGTGGATAGTGTGGGGGGGTGGAGTGTGTGAGGGGGTGTTGGCGTGTGTGTGGGGGGTTGGAGTGTGTGTGGGGGGGATGGAGTGTGTGTGGGGGGGATGGAGTGTGTGTGGGGGGGATGGAGTGTGTGTGGGGGGGATGGAGTGTGTGGGAGGGATGGAGTGTGTGGGGGGGATGGAGTGTGTGGCGGGGGAGGAGTGTGTGGGGGGGGGTTGAGTGTGTGGAGGTGGATGGAGTGTGTGTGGGGGGGTGGAGTGTGTGTGGGGGGCGGGATGGAGTGTGGGGGGATGAAGTCTGTGGGGGGGATGGAGTGTGTGGGGGGGTGTTGGCGTGTGTGTGGGGTGTTGGAGTGTGTGGGGGGGGTGGAGTGTGGGGGGGGTGGAGTGTGTGGGGGGGGTGGAGTGTGTGGGGGGGTGTTGGATTGTGTGGGGGGGGTTGGAGTGTGTGTGGGGGGGATAGAGTGCGTGGGGGGGATGGAGTGGGTGTGGGGGGTGGAGTGTGTGTGGGGGGCATGGGGTGTGTGTGGGGGGTGGTGGAGTGTGTGTCAGGGGGGTGGAGAGTGGGGGGGGATGGAGAGTGGGGGGGATGGAGTGCGTGAGGGGGATGGAATGTGTGTGGGGGGGATGGAGTGTGTGTGGGGGGGATGGAGTGTGTGTGGGGGGGGATGGAGTGTGTGTGGGGGGGGATGGAGTGTGTGTGCGGGGGTGGAGTGGGTGTGGGGGGGGGTTGGAGTGTGTGTGTGGGCAGGTGGAGTGTGTGTGGGGGGGTGGAGCGTGTGTGGGGGGGATGGAGTGTGTGTGGGGGGGGGTGGAGTGTGTGTGGGGGGGGTGGAGTGTGTGTGGGGGGGTGGAGTGTGTGTGTGAGGGGTGGAGTGTGTGTGGGGGGGATGGAGTGTGTGTGGGGGGGTTGGAGTGTGTGTGGGGGGATGGAGTGTGGGGGGTTGGAGTGTGTGGGGTGGTTGGAGTGTGTGTGTGGGGGGGGGGGGTGGAGTGTGTGTGGGTGGGGGGTGGAATGTGTGTGTGGGGTAGTTGGAGTGTGTATGTGGGGGTGGAGTGTGTGGGGGGGATGGAGTGTGTGTGGGGAGGTGGAGTGTGTGTGTGTGGGGGGAGATGGAGTGTGTGGGGGGAATGGAGTGTGTGTGGGGGGGTGGAGTGTGTGTGGGGGGGAATGGAGTGTGTGTGGGAGGGGAATGGAGTGTGTGGGGGGGGGGGGTGGAGTGTGTGGGGGGGATGGAGTGTGTGCGGGGGGTGGAGTGTGTGGGGGGATGGAGTGTGTGGGGGTGGGTGGAGTGTGTGGGGGGTGGTGGAGTGTGGGGGGGGGTGGATGGAGTGTGTGGGAGGGGGTGGAGTGTGTGTGGGGGGCGGGATGGAGTGTGGGGGGATGGAGTGTGTGTGGGGGGGATGGAGTGTGTGTGGGGGGGATGGAGTGTGTGTGGGGGGGATGGAGTGTGTGTGGGGGGATGGAGTGTGTGTGGGGGATGGAGTGTATGTGGGGGGGTTGGAGTGTGCGTGGGGGGGGTGGAGTGTGTGTGGGGGGATGGAGTGTGTGTGGGGGATGGAGTGTGTGTGGGGGGGTTGGAGTGTGTGTGGGGGGGTGGAGTGTGTGTGGGGGGCGGGATGGAGTGTGGGGGGATGGAGTGTGTGGGGGGGATGGAGTGTGTGTGGGGGGGTGGAGTGTGTGTGGGGGGCGGGATGGAGTGTGGGGGGATGGAGTGTGTGGGGGGGATGGAGTGTGGGGGGATGGAGTGTGTGGGGGGGATGGAGTGTGTGGGGGGGTGTTGGCGTGTGTGTGGGGGGTTGGAGTGTGTGTGGGGGGGGTGGAGTGTGTGTGGGGGGGATGGAGTGTGTGTGGGGGGATGGAGTGTGTGTGGGTGGGATGGAGTGTGGGGGGTTGGAGTGTGTGGGGTGGTTGGAGTGTGTGTGGGGGGTTGGAGTGTGTGTGGGGGGGATGGAGTGTGTGTGGGGGGGATGGAGTGTGTGTGTGGGGGGGGGGATGGAGTGTGTGTGTGTGGGGGGGGGGTGGAGTGTGTGTGGGTGGGGGGTGGAATGTGTGTGTGGGGTAGTTGGAGTGTGTGTGGGGGGTTGGAGTGTGTGTGGGGGGGGTGGAGTGTGTGTGGGGGGGATGGAGTGTGTGTGGGGGGGATGGAGTGTGTGTGGGGGGGATGGAGTGTGGGGGGTTGGAGTGTGTGGGGTGGTTGGAGTGTGTGTGGGGGGGGATGGAGTGTGTGTGTGGGGGGGGATGGAGTGTGTGTGTGTGGGGGGGTGGAGTGTGTGTGGGTGGGGGGTGGAATGTGTGTGTGGGGTAGTTGGAGTGTGTATGTGGGTGTGGAGTGTGTGGGGGGATGGAGTGTGTGTGGGGAGGTGGAGTGTGTGTGTGTGGGGGGGATGGTGTGTGTGGGGGGGGATGGAGTGTGTGTGGGGGGGTGGAGTGTTTGTGGGGGGGAATGGAGTGTGTGTGGGAGGGGGATGGAGTGTGTGGGGGGGGTGGAGTGTGTGGGGGGATGGAGTGTGTGGGGGGATGGAGTGTGTGGGGGGGAATGGAGTGTGTGGGGGGAATGGAGTGTGTGGGGACTGGAGTGTGTGGGGGGACTGGAGTGTGTGGGGGGGGATGGAGTGTGTGGGGGGGGTGGAGTGTGGGGGGGTGGATGGAGTGTGTGGGGGTGGGTGGAGTGTGTGGGGGGTGGTGGAGTGTGTGGGGGGATGGAGTGTGTGTGGGGGGCGGGATGGAGTGTGGGGGGATGGAGTGTGTGGGGGGATGGAGTGTGTGGGGGATGGAGTGTGTGGGGGGGTGTTGGCGTGTGTGTGGGGGGTTGATGTGTGTGGGGGGGGTGGAGTGTGGGGGGGGGGTGGATAGTGTGGGGGGGGTGGAGTGTGTGAGGGGGTGTTGGCGTGTGTGTGGGGGGTTGGAGTGTGTGTGGGGGGGATGGAGTGTGTGTGGGGGGGATGGAGTGTGTGTGGGGGGGATGGAGTGTGTGTGGGGGGGATGGAGTGTGTGGGAGGGATGGAGTGTGTGGGGGGGATGGAGTGTGTGGCGGGGGAGGAGTGTGTGGGGGGGTGGAGTGTGTGGAGGTGGATGGATGTGTGTGGGGGGGTGGAGTGTGTGTGGGGGGCGGGATGGAGTGTGGGGGGATGGAGTCTGTGGGGGGGATGGAGTGTGTGGGGGGGTGTTGGCGTGTGTGTGGGGTGTTGGAGTGTGTGGGGGGGGTGGAGTGTGGGGGGGGTGGAGTGTGTGGGGGGGGTGGAGTGTGTGGGGGGGTGTTGGATTGTGTGGGGGGGGTTGGAGTGTGTGTGGGGGGGATAGAGTGTGTGGGGGGGATGGAGTGGGTGGGGGTGTGTGGAGTGTGTGGGGGGAATGGAGTGTGTGTGGGTTGGGGGTGGAGTGTGTTTGGGGGGGGTGGAGTGTGTGGGGGGGGGGTGGAGTGTGTGTCGGGGGTGGAGTGTGTGGGGGGTGGAGTATGTGGGGGGGTGGAGTGTGTGTGGGGGGGATGGAGTGTGTGTGGGGGGGATGGAGTGTGTGGGGGGGTGGAGTGTGTGTGGGGGGATGGAGTGTGTGGGGGGACGGAGTGTGTCTGGGAGGGGTGGTGTCTGTGTGGGGGCTGGAGTGTGTGTGGGGGGTATGGAGTGTGTGTGGGGGGATGGAGTGTGTGTGGGGGGAATGGAGTGTGTGTGGGGGGGGATGGAGTGTGTGGGGGAGGGGTATGGTATGTGTGTAGGGGGGATGGAGTGTCTGTGGGGGGTTGGAGTGTGTGTGGGGGAGTGGAGTCTGTGTGGGGGGTTGGAGTGTGTGTGGGGGTTTGGAGTGTGTGTGGGGGTTTGGAGTGTGTGTGGGGGGGTGGAGTGTGTGTGGGGGGGAATGGAGTGTGTGTGGGAGGGGGATGGAGTGTGTGTGGGGGGGGGTGGAGTGTGTGGGGGGGATGGAGTGTGCGCGGGGGGGTGGAGTGTGTGGGGGGATGGAGTGTGTGGGGGGGATGGAGTGTGTGGGGGGGGGATGGATTGTGTGGGGGGGGTGGAGTGTGGGGGGGTGGATGGAGTGTGTGGGGGTGGGTGGAGTGTGTGGGGGGTGGTGGAGTGTGGGGGGGGGTGGATGGAGTTTGTGGGGGGGGGTGGAGTGTGTGTGGGGGGCGGGTTGGAGTGTGGGGGGATGGAGTGTGTGGGGGGGATGGAGTGTGTGGGGGGGTGTTGGCGTGTGTGTGGGGGGTTGGAGTGTGTGGGGGGGGGTGGAGTGTGGGGGGGGTGGAGTGTGGGGGGGTGGTGTGTGTGGGGGGGGTGGAGTGTGTGAGGGGGTGTTGGCGTGTGTGTGGGGGGTTGGAGTGTGTGTGGGGGGATGGAGTGTGTGGGGGGGGATGGAGTGTGTGGGGGGGATGTAGTGTGTGGGGGGGATGGAGTGTGTGGGGGGGATGGAGTCTGTGGGGGGGGGTTGGAGTGTGTGTGGGTTGGGGGTGGAGTGTGTGTGGGGGGGGTGGAGTGTGTGGGGGGTGTGGAGTGTGTGGGGGTGGATGGAGTTTGTGGGGGGGTGGAGTGTGTATGGGGGGCGGGATGGAGTGTGGGGGGATGGAGTGTGTGGGGGGGATGGAGTGTGTGGGGGGGTGTTGGCGTGTGTGTGGGGTGTTGGAGTGTGTGGGGTGGGTGGAGAGTGGGGGGGTGTGGAGTGTGTGGGGGGGGTGGAGTGTGTGGGGGGGTGTTGGCGTGTGTGGGGGGTTTGGAGTGTGTGTGGGGGGATGGAGTGTGTGGGGGGGGATGGAGTGTTAGGGGGGATGGAGTGTGTGGGGGGGGGATGGAGTGTGTGGGGGGGATGGAGTGTGTGGGGGGATGGAGTGTGTGTGGGGGGGGGGTTGGAGTGTGTGGGGGTGTGGGTTGGAGTGTATGGGGGGGATGGAGTGTGTAGGGGGGTGGAGTGTGTGGTGGGTAGATGGAGTGTGTGTGTGGGGGGTGGAGTGTGGGGGGGGTGGAGTGTGTGGAGGGGGGTGGAGTGTGTGGGGGGTGTTGGATTGTGTGGGGGGGGTTGGAGTGTGTGTGGGGGGGATAGAGTGTGTGGGGGGGATGGAGTGGGTGGGGGTGTGTGGAGTGTGTGGGGGGAATGGAGTGTGTGTGGGTTGGGGGTGGAGTGTGTGTGGGGGGGGTGGAGTGTGTGGGGGGGTGGAGTGTGTGTCGGGGGTGGAGTGTGTGGGGGGGGTGGAGTATGTGGGGGGGGTGGAGTGTGTGTGGGGGGGATGGAGTGTGTGTGGGGGGGATGGAGTGTGTGTGGGGGGGATGGAGTGTGTGGGGGGGTGGAGTGTGTGTGGGGGGATGGAGTGTGTGTGGGGACCGAGTGTGTGTGGGAGGGGTGGTGTCTGTGTGGGGGGTGGAGTGTGTGTGGGGGGTATGGAGTGTGGGGTGTGGAGTGTGTGTGGGGGGCTGGAGTGTGTGTGGGGGGTATGGAGTGTGTGTGGGGGGATGGAGTGTGTGTGGGGGGTATGGAGTGTGTGTGGGGGATGGAGTGTGTTGGGGGAGGGGTATGGTGTGTGTGTAGGGGGGATGGAGTGTCTGTGGGGGGTTGGAGTGTGTGTGGGGGGGTGGAGTCTGTGTGGGGGGTTGGAGTGTGTGTGGGGGTTTGGAGTGTGTGTGGGGGTTTGGAGTGTGTGTGGGGGGGTGGAGTGTGTGTGGGGGGGAATGGAGTGTGTGTGGGAGGGGGATGGAGTGTGTGGGAGGGGGATGGAGTGTGTGTGTGGGGGGGTGGAGTGTGTGGGGGGGATGGAGTGTGTGCGGGGGTGTGGAGTGTGTGGGGGGATGGAGTGTGTGGGGGGGATGGAGTGTGTGGGGGGGGATGGAGTGTGTGGGGGGGGTGGAGTGTGGAGGGGTGGATGGAGTGTGTGGGGGTGGGTGGAATGTGTGGGGGGGGTGGAGTGTGGGGGGGGGAGTGGTTGGAGTGTGTGGGGGGGGTGGAGTGTGTGTGGGGGGCGGGATGGAGTGTGGGGGGATGGAGTGTATGGGGGGGATGGAGTGTGTGGGGGGGTGTTGGCGTGTGTGTGGGGGGTTGGAGTGTGTGGGGTGGGATGGAGTGTGGGGGGGTGGAGTGTGGGGGGGTGGAGTGTGTGGGGGTGGGTGGAGTGTGTGAGGGGGTGTTGGCGTGTGTGTGGGGGGTTGGAGTGTGTGTGGGGGGGATGGAGTGTGTGGGGGGGGATGGAGTGTGTGGGGGGGATGGAGTGTGTGGGGGGGATGGAGTGTGTGTGGGGGGGGTTGGAGTGTGTGGGGGTGTGGGTTGGAGTGTGTCGGGGGGATGGAGTGTGTAGGGGGGTGGAGTGTGTGGTGGGTGGATGGAGTGTGTGTGGGGGGGATGGAGTGGGTGGGGGGTGTGGAGTGTGTGGTGGGGGATGGAGTGGGTGGGGGGGGTGGAGTGTGTGGGGGGAATGGAGTGTGTGTGGATTGGGGGTGGAGTGTGTGTGGGGGGGTGGAGTGTGTGGGGGGTGTGGAGTGTGTGGGGGTGGATGGAGTGTGTGTGGGGGGGTGGAGTGTGTATGGGGGGCTGGATGGAGTGTGGGGGGATGGAGTGTGTGGGGGTGGGGGTTGGAGTGTATGGGGGGGATGGAGTGTGTAGGGGGGTGGAGTGTGTGGTGGGTAGATGGAGTGTGTGTGGGGGGGGTGGAGTGTGGGGGGGTGGAGTGTGTGGAGGGGGGTGGAGTGTGTGGGGGGTGTTGGATTGTGTGGGGGGGTTTGGAGTGTGTGTGGGGGGGATAGAGTGTGTGGGGGGGATGGAGTGGGTGGGGGTGTGTGGAGTGTGTGGGGGGAATGGAGTGTGTGTGGGTTGGGGGTGGAGTGTGTGTGGGGGGGGGTGGAGTGTGTGGGGGGGGTGGAGTGTGTGTCGGGGGTGGAGTGTGTGGGGGGGGTGGAGTATGTGGGGGGGGGGTGGAGTGTGTGTGGGGGGGATGGAGTGTGTGTGGGGGGGATGGAGTGTGTGTGGGGGGGATGGAGTGTGTGGGGGGGTGGAGTGTGTGTGGGGGGATGGAGTGTGTGGGGGGACCGAGTGTGTGTGGGAGGGGTGGTGTCTGTGTGGGGGGTGGAGTGTGTGTGGGGGGTATGGAGTGTGGGGTGTGGAGTGTGTGTGGGGGGCTGGAGTGTGTGTGGGGGGTATGGAGTGTGTGTGGGGGGATGGAGTGTGTGTGGGGGGTATGGAGTGTGTGTGGGGGATGGAGTGTGTTGGGGGAGGGGTATGGTGTGTGTGTAGGGGGGATGGAGTGTCTGTGGGGGGTTGGAGTGTGTGTGGGGGGGTGGAGTCTGTGTGGGGGGTTGGAGTGTGTGTGGGGGTTTGGAGTGTGTGTGGGGGTTTGGAGTGTGTGTGGGGGGGTGGAGTGTGTGTGGGGGGGAATGGAGTGTGTGTGGGAGGGGGATGGAGTGTGTGTGGGGGGGATGGAGTGTGTGCGGGGGGTGGAGTGTGTGGGGGGATGGAGTGTGTGGGGGGGATGGAGTGTGTGGGGGGGGATGGAGTGTGTGGGGTGTGTGGAGTGTGGGGGGGTGGATGGAGTGTGTGGGGGTGGGTGGAGTGTGTGGGGGGGGTGGAGTGTGGGGGGGGGAGTGGATGGAGTGTGTGGGGGGGGTGGAGTGTGTGTGGGGGGCGGGATGGAGTGTGGGGGGATGGAGTGTGTGGGGGAGATGGAGTGTGTGGGGGGGTGTTGGGGTTTGTGTGGGGGGTTGGAGTGTGTGGGGGGGGATGGAGTGTGGGGGGGGGTGGAGTGTGGGGGGGTGGAGTGTGTGGGGGTGGGTGGAGTGTGTGAGGGGGTGTTGGCGTGTGTGTGGGGGGTTGGAGTGTGTGTGGGGGGGATGGAGTGTGTGGGGGGGGATGGAGTGTGTGGGGGGGATGGAGTGTGTGTGGGGGGGGGTTGGAGTGTGTGGGGGTGTGGGTTGGAGTGTGTCGGGGGGATGGAGTGTGTAGGGGGGTGGAGTGTGTGGTGGGTGGATGGAGTGTGTGTGGGGGGGATGGAGTGGGTGGGGGGTGTGGAGTGTGTGGTGGGGGATGGAGTGGGTGGGGGGGGGTGGAGTGTGTGGGGGGAATGGAGTGTGTGTGGATTGGGGGTGGAGTGTGTGTGGGGGGGTGGAGTGTGTGGGGGATGTGGAGTGTGTGGGGGTGGATGGAGTGTGTGTGGGGGGGTGGAGTGTGTATGGGGGGCGGGATGGAGTGTGGGGGATGGAGTGTGTGGGGGGGATGGAGTGTGTGGGGGGGTGTTGGCGTGTGTGTGGGGTCTTGGAGTGTGTGGGGGGGGTGGAGTGAGGGGGGTGGAGTGTGTGGGGGGGTGGAGTGTGTGGGGGGGTGTTGGCGTGTGTGGGGGGTTTGGAGTGTGTGTGGGGGGATGGAGTGTGTGTGGGGGGATGGAGTGTGTGGGGGGGATGGAGTGTGTGGAGGGGATGGATTGTGTGGGGGGGATGGAGAGTGTGGGGGGATGGAGTGTGTGTGGGGGGGGGGTTGGAGTGTGTGGGGGTGTGGGTTGGAGTGTGTGGGGGGGATGGAGTGTGTAGGGGGATGGAGTGTGTGGTGGGTGGATGGAGTGTGTGTGGGGGGGATGGAGTGGGTGGGAGTTGTGGAGTGTGTGGGGGGGATGGAGTGGGTGGGGGTGTGTGGAGTGAATGGAGTGTGTGTGGGTTGGGGGTGGAGTGTGTGTGGGGGGGGTGGAGTGTGTGGGGGGGGTGGAGTGTGTGGGGGGGGATGGAGTGTGTGTGGGGGGGATGGAGTGTGTGTGGGGGGATGGAGTGTGTGGTGGGACGGAGTGTGTGTGGGAGGGGTGGTGTCTGCGTGGGGGGGTGGAGTGTGTGTGGGGGGGATGGAGTGTGTGTGGGGGGTATGGAGTGTTGGGTGTGGAGTGTGTGTGGGGGGGTGGAGTGTGTGTGGGGGTATGGAGTGTGTGTGGGGGGATGGAGTGTGTGTGGGGGGTATGGAGTGTGTGTGGGGGGGATGGAGTGTGTGGGGGGAGGGGTATGGTGTGTGTGTAGGGGGGATGGAGTGTCTGTGGGGGGTTGGAGTGTGTGTGGGGGGGTGGAGTCTGTGTGGGAGGGGATGGCGTGTGGGGGGGTGGAGTGTGTGTGGGGGGGGTGGAGTGTGTGTGGGGGGGTTGGAGTGTGTGTGGGGGGTTGGAGTGTGTGGGGGGGGTTGGAGTGTGTGTGGGGGTTTGGAGTGTGTGTGGGGGGTTGGAGTGTGTGTGGGGGGATGGAGTGTGTGTGGGGGTGTGGAGTCTGTGTGGGGGGGATGGAGTGTGTGGGGGGGTGGAGTGTGTGTGGGGGGGTGGAGTGTGTGGGGGGTGGAGTGTGTGTGGGGGGGATGGAGTGTGTGTGGGGGGGATGGAGTGTGTGTGGGGGAGATGGAGTGTGTGGGGGGATGGAGTGTGTGTGGGGGGGTGGAGTGTGTGGGGGGTGGAGTGTGTGTGGGGGGATGGAGTGTGTGGGGGGACGGAGTGTGTGTGAGAGGGGTGGAGTCTGTGTGGAGGGGTGGAGTGTGTGTGGGGGGGTGGAGTGTGTGTGGGGGGTATGGAGTGTGTGTGAGGGGGATGGAGTGTGTGTGGGGGGGATGGAGTGTGTGGGGGGAGGGGTATGGTGTGTGTGTGGGGGGGATGGAGTGTCTGTGGGGGGTTGGAGTCTGTGTGGGAGGGGTGGTGTCTGTGTGGGGGGTGGAGTGTGTGTGGGGGGTATGGAGTGTGGGGTGTGGAGTGTGTGTGGGGGGCTGGAGTGTGTGTGGGGGGTATGGAGTGTGTGTGGGGGGATGGAGTGTGTGTGGGGGGTATGGAGTGTGTGTGGGGGATGGAGTGTGTTGGGGGAGGGGTATGGTGTGTGTGTAGGGGGGATGGAGTGTTTGTGGGGGGTTGGAGTGTGTGTGGGGGGGTGGAGTCTGTGTGGGGGGTTGGAGTGTGTGTGGGGGTTTGGAGTGTGTGTGGGGGTTTGGAGTGTGTGTGGGGGGGTGGAGTGTGTGTGGGGGGGAATGGAGTGTGTGTGGGAGGGGGATGGAGTGTGTGTGGGGGGGATGGAGTGTGTGCGGGGGGTGGAGTGTGTGGGGGGATGGAGTGTGTGGGGGGGATGGAGTGTGTGGGGGGGGATGGAGTGTGTGGGGGGTGTGGAGTGTGGGGGGGTGGATGGAGTGTGTGGGGGTGGGTGGAGTGTGTGGGGGGGTGGAGTGTGGGGGGGGGAGTGGATGGAGTGTGTGGGGGGGGGTGGAGTGTGTGTGGGGGGCGGGATGGAGTGTGGGGGGATGGAGTGTGTGGGGGAGATGGAGTGTGTGGGGGGGTGTTGGGGTTTGTGTGGGGGGTTGGAGTGTGTGGGGGGGGATGGAGTGTGGGGGGGGGTGGAGTGTGGGGGGGTGGAGTGTGTGGGGGTGGGTGGAGTGTGTGAGGGGGTGTTGGCGTGTGTGTGGGGGGTTGGAGTGTGTGTGGGGGGGATGGAGTGTGTGGGGGGGGATGGAGTGTGTGGGGGGGATGGAGTGTGTGTGGGGGGGGGTTGGAGTGTGTGGGGGTGTGGGTTGGAGTGTGTCGGGGGGATGGAGTGTGTAGGGGGGTGGAGTGTGTGGTGGGTGGATGGAGTGTGTGTGGGGGGGATGGAGTGGGTGGGGGGTGTGGAGTGTGTGGTGGGGGATGGAGTGGGTGGGGGGGTGGAGTGTGTGGGGGGAATGGAGTGTGTGTGGATTGGGGGTGGAGTGTGTGTGGGGGGGTGGAGTGTGTGGGGGGTGTGGAGTGTGTGGGGGTGGATGGAGTGTGTGTGGGGGGGTGGAGTGTGTATGGGGGGCGGGATGGAGTGTGGGGGGATGGAGTGTGTGGGGGGGATGGAGTGTGTGGGGGGGTGTTGGCGTGTGTGTGGGGTCTTGGAGTGTGTGGGGGGGTGGAGTGAGGGGGGTGGAGTGTGTTGGGGGGTGGATTGTGTGGGGGGGTGTTGGCGTGTGTGGGGGGTTTGGAGTGTGTGTGGGGGGATGGAGTGTGTGTGGGGGGATGGAGTGTGTGGGGGGGATGGAGTGTGTGGAGGGGATGGATTGTGTGGGGGGGATGGAGAGTGTGGGGGGATGGAGTGTGTGTGGGGGGGGGGTTGGAGTGTGTGGGGGTGTGGGTTGGAGTGTGTGGGGGGGATGGAGTGTGTAGGGGGATGGAGTGTGTGGTGGGTGGATGGAGTGTGTGTGGGGGGGATGGAGTGGGTGGGAGTTGTGGAGTGTGTGGGGGGGATGGAGTGGGTGGGGGTGTGTGGAGTGAATGGAGTGTGTGTGGGTTGGGGGTGGAGTGTGTGTGGGGGGGGTGGAGTGTGTGGGGGGGGTGGAGTGTGTGGGGGGGGATGGAGTGTGTGTGGGGGGGATGGAGTGTGTGTGGGGGGATGGAGTGTGTGGTGGGACGGAGTGTGTGTGGGAGGGGTGGTGTCTGCGTGGGGGGGTGGAGTGTGTGTGGGGGGGATGGAGTGTGTGTGGGGGGTATGGAGTGTTGGGTGTGGAGTGTGTGTGGGGGGGTGGAGTGTGTGTGGGGGTATGGAGTGTGTGTGGGGGGATGGAGTGTGTGTGGGGGGTATGGAGTGTGTGTGGGGGGGATGGAGTGTGTGGGGGGAGGGGTATGGTGTGTGTGTAGGGGGGATGGAGTGTCTGTGGGGGGTTGGAGTGTGTGTGGGGGGGTGGAGTCTGTGTGGGAGGGGATGGCGTGTGGGGGGGTGGAGTGTGTGTGGGGGGGGTGGAGTGTGTGTGGGGGGGTTGGAGTGTGTGTGGAGGGTTGGAGTGTGTGGGGGGGGTTGGAGTGTGTGTGGGGGTTTGGAGTGTGTGTGGGGGGTTGGAGTGTGTGTGGGGGGATGGAGTGTGTGTGGGGGTGTGGAGTCTGTGTGGGGGGGATGGAGTGTGTGGGGGGGTGGAGTGTGTGTGGGGGGTTGGAGTGTGTGTGGGGGGGATGGAGTGTGTGTGGGGGGGATGGAGTGTGTGTGGGGGAGATGGAGTGTGTGGGGGGATGGAGTGTGTGTGGGGGGGTGGAGTGTGTGGGGGGTGGAGTGTGTGTGGGGGGATGGAGTGTGTGGGGGGGTGGAGTGTGAGGGGGGGGTGGAGTGTGTGTGGGGGGGTGGAGTGTGTGTGGGGGGGTGGAGTCTGTGTGAGGGGGTGGAGTGTGTGTGAGGGGGTGGAGTGTGTGTGGAGGTGGATGGAGTGTGTGTGGGGGGGATGGGGTGTGTGTGGGGGGGATGGAGTGTGTGTGGGGGGGTATGGAGTTTGTGTGGGGTGGGATGGAGTGTGTGGGGGGGATGGAGTGTGTGGGGGGGATGGAGTGTGTGTGGGGGGGTGGAGTGTGTGTGGGGGTGATGGAGTGTGTGTGGGGGGGTGGAGTGTGTGTGGGGGGGTGGAGTCTGTGTGAGGGGGGTGGAGTGTGTGTGGAGGTGGATGGAGTGTGTGTGGGGGTTATGGAGTTTGTGTGGGGGGATGGAGTGTGTGTGGGGGGGTGGAGTGTGTGTGGGGGGGTGGAGTCTGTGTGAGGGGGGTGGAGTGTGTGTGGGGGGGTATGGAGTTTGTGTGGGGGGGATGGAGTGTGTGGGGGGGGGATGGAGTGTGTGGGGGGATGGAGTGTGTGTGGGGGGGGATGGAGTGTGTGGGGGGTATGGAGTGTGTGTGGGGGGGATGGAGTGTGTGGGGGGGATGGAGTGTGTGTGGGGGGATGGAGTGTGTGGGGGGGGTGGTTGGAGTGCGTGAGGTGTGTGGAGTGTGTGTGGGAGGTTTGCAGTGTGTGTGGGTGGGGGGGGGGGGGGGTTTGGAGTGGTTGGGGGGGGGGTGGCTTGGAGTGTGTTTGGAGTCATGAGCCCGAGGGGAGGGGCCACAGGCGGAGCCAGCAGGGGCAAGCCCAGGCATGTAACAATACAATACAATACAGTGGTTTACCACACTGGGAGAGAGAGAGAGACAGGAGTGCTGGAAGAGAGAGAGAGCCAGGAGCGCTGGGAGAGAGAGAGAGACAGGAGTGCTGGGAGAGAGAGAGAGACAGGAGCGCTGGGAGAGAGAGAGAGAGCCAGGAGCGCTGGGAGAGAGAGAGACAGGAGTGCTGGGAGAGAGAGAGGACTGTTGGGAGAGAGAGAGAGAGACAGGAGGGCTGGGAGAGAGAGAGACAGGACTGCTGTGCGAGAGAGAGAGAGAGAGGTGTGCTGGGAGAGAGAGAGAGACAGGCGCGCTGGGAGAGAAAGAGAGACAGGAGTGCTGGGAGAGAGAGAGAGAGTGAGACAGGAGTGCTGGGAGAGAGAGAGAGAGACAGGAGTGCTGGAAGAAAGAGAGAGACAGGAGTTCTGGGAGAGAGAGAGAGAGAGGTGTGTGGGAAAGAGAGAGACAGGAGTGCTGGGAGAGAGAGAGAGAGAGACGGGATTGCTGGGAGAGAGAGAGAGACAGGAGTGCTGGGAGAGAGAGAGAGAGAGAGAGAGATAGGAGTGCTGGGAGAGAGAGAGAGACAGGAGTGCTGGGAGAGAGAGATAGGAGTGCTGGGAGAGAGCGGGAAACAGGAATGCTGGGAGAGAGAGAGAGAGAGAGGCATGCTGGGAGAGAGAGTGAGACAGGAGTGCTGGGAGAGAGAGAGGACTGTTGGGAGAGAGAGAGAGACAGGAGTGCTGGGAGAGAGACAGACAGGCAGCGGTGCTGGGAGAGAGAGAGAGAGAGACAGGAGTGCTGGGAGAGAGAGAGAGACAGAAGTGCTGGGAGAGAGAGAGAGACAGGAGTTCTGGGAGAGAGAGAGAGGTGTGTGGGAAAGAGAGAGACAGGAGTGTGGGGAAAGATAGAGAGAGACAGGAGGTGCTGGGAGAGAGAGAGAGAGAGAGATAGGAGTGCTGTGAGAGAGAGAGAGGGGAGTGCTGGGAGAGAGAGAGAGACAGGCGTGCTGGGAGAGAGAGAGAGAGAGACAGGAGTGCTGGGAGAGGGAGAGAGATGGGAGCGCTGGGAGAGAGAAAGAGACAAGGAGTGCTGGGAGAGAGAGAGAGAGAGAGAGAGACATGAGTGCTGGGAGAGAGAGAGAGACAGGAATGCTGGGAGAGAGAGAGAGAGAGAGGCGTGCTGGGAGAGAGAGAGAGACAGGAGTGCTGGGAGAGAGAGAGAGAGAGAGACAGGAGTGCTGGGAGAGAGAGAGAGAGGAGTGCTGGGAGAGAGAGAGAGAGAGGCAGGAGTGCTGGGAGAGAGAGATAGACAGGAGCGCTGGGAGAGAGAGAGAGAGAGACAGGAGTGCTGGGAGAGAGAGAGGACTGTTGGGAGAGAGAGAGAGAGACAGGAGGGCTGGGAGAGAGAGAGACAGGACTGCTGGGCGAGAGAGAGAGAGAGAGGTGTGCTGGGAGAGAGAGAGAGACAGGAGTGCTGGGAGAGAGAGAGAGAGAGACAGGAATGCTGGGAGAGAGAGACAGGAGTTCTGGGAGAGAGAGAGAGAGAGAGAGGTGTGTGGGAAAGAGAGAGACAGGAGTGTGGGAAAAATAGAGAGAGACAGGAGTGCTGGGAGAGAGATAGAGAGACAAGAGCACTGGGAGAGAGAGAGAGGAGTGCTGGGAGAGAGGGAGAGAGACAGGAGTGCTGGGAGAGAGAGAGAGACAGGAGTGCTGGGAGAGAGAGAGAGACAGGCGCGCTGGGAGAGAGAGACAGGAGTGCTGGGAGAGAGAGAGAGAGTGAGACAGGAGTGCTGGGAGAGAGAGAGAGACAGGAGTGCTGGGAGAGAGAAAGAGAGAGACAGGAGTGCTGGGAGAGAGAGAGAGAGAGAGGAGTGCTGGGAGAGAGAGAGAGAGGAGTGCTGGGAGAGAGAGAGAGAGACAGGAGTGCTGGGAGAAAGAGAGAGACAGGAGTTCTGGGAGAGAGAGAGAGAGAGAGGTGTGTGGGAAAGAGAGAGACAGGAGTGTGGGAAAGATAGAGAGAGACGGGAGTGCTGGGAGAGAGAGAGAGAGACAAGAGCACTGGGAGAGAGAGAGAGGAGTGCTGGGAGAGAGAGAGAGACAGGAGTGCTGGGAGAGAGAGAGAGACAGGAGTGCTGGGAGAGAGAGAGAGACAGGCGCGCTGGGAGAGAGAGAGAGACAGGAGTGCTGGGAGTGAGAGAGAGAGCGAGACAGGAGTGCTGGGAGAGAGAGAGAGACAGGAGTGCTGGGAGAGAGAGAGAGAGAGAGAGGAGTGCTGGGAGAGAGAGAGAGAGAGACAGGAGTGCTGGAAGAAAGAGAGAGACAGGAGTTCTGGGAGAGAGAGAGAGAGAGGTGTGTGGAAAAGAGAGAGACAGGAGTGCTGGGAGAGAGAGAGAGACGGGATTGCTGGGAGAGAGAGAGAGAGACAGGAGTGCTGGGAGAGAGAGAGAGAGAGAGATAGGAGTGCTGGGAGAGAGAGAGAGAGACAGGAGTGCTGGGAGAGAGCGGGAAACAGGAATGCTGGGAGAGAGAGAGAGAGACAGGCATGCTGGGAGAGAGAGAGAGACAGGAGTGCTGGGAGAGAGAGAGAGACAGGAGTGCTGGGAGAGAGAGAGAGGAGTGCTGGGAGAGAGGCTGGTGTGCTGGGAGAGAGAGAGAGAGACAGGAGTGCTGGGAGAGAGAGAGAGACAGGAGTGCTGGGAGAGAGAGAGAGAGAGAGACAGGCGCGCTGGGAGAGAGAGAGAGGCAAGAGTGCTGGGAGAGAGAGAGAGAGACAGGAGTGCTGGGAGAGAGAGAGAGACAGTCAGGAGTACTGGGAGAGAGAGAGAGACGAGTCCCTGCTGATTTTACCTGCAGGAAGTGCAGCCATCTCCAGCTCCTCCAAGACCAAGTTAGGGAACTGGAGCTGGAGTTGGAAGAACTTCGGATCATTCGGGAGGCAGAAGGGGTCATAGATAGCAGCTTTAGGGAATTAGTTACACCAAAGATTGGAGATAGATGGGTAACTGTAAGAGGGACTGGGAAGAAGCAGTCAGTGCAGGGATCCCCTGCGGTCATTCCCCTGAGAAACAAGTATACCGCTTTGGATACTTGTGGGGGAGACGACTTACCAGGGGTAAGCCATGGGGTACAGGCCTCTGGCACGGAGTCTGTCCCTGTTGCTCAGAAGGGAATGGGGGAGAGGAGCAGAGCATTAGTAATTGGGGACTCGATAGTCAGGGGCACAGATAGGAGATTTTGTGGGAGCGTGAGAGACTCACGTTTGGTATGTTGCCTCCCAGGTGCAAGGGTACGTGATGTCTCGGATCGTGTTTTCCGGGTCCTTAAGGGGGAGGGGGAGCAGCCCCAAGTCGTGGTCCACATTGGCACTAACGACATAGGTAGGAAAGGGGACAAGGATGTCAGGCAGGCTTTCAGGGAGCTAGGATGGAAGCTCAGAACTAAAACAAACAGAGTTGTTATCTCTGGGTTGTTGCCCGTGCCACGTGATAGTGAGATGAGGAATAGGGAGAGAGAGCAATTAAACACGTGGCTACAGGAATGGTGCAGGCGGGAGGGATTCAGATTTCTGGATAACTGGGGCTCTTTCTGGGGAAGGTGGGACCTCTACAGACAGGATGGTCTACATCTGAACCTGAGGGGCACAAATATCCTGGGGGGGAGATTTGTTAGTGCTCTTTGGGGGGGTTTAAACTAATGCAGCAGGGGCATGGGAACCTGGATTGTAGTTTTAGGGTAAGGCAGAATGAGAGTATAGAGGTCGAGCACAGATTTGACGTCGCAGGAGGGGGCCAGTGTTCAGGTAGGTGGTTTGAAGTGTGTCTATTTCAATGCCAGGAGTATACGAAATATGGTAGGGGAACTGGCAGCATGGGTTGGTACCTGGGACTTCGATGTTGTGGCCATTTCGGAGACATGGATAGAGCAGGGACAGGAATGGATGTTGCAGGTTCCGGGGTTTAGGTGTTTTAGTAAGCTCAGAGAGGGAGGCAAAAGAGGGGGAGGTGTGGCGCTGCTAGTCAAGAGCAGTATTACGGTGGCAGAGAGGATGCTAGATGGGGACTCATCTTCCGAGGTAGTATGGGCTGAGGTTAGAAACAGGAAAGGAGAGGTCACCCTGTTGGGAGTTTTCTATAGGCCTCCAAATAGTTCTAGGGATGTAGAGGAAAGGATGGCGAAGATGATCCTGGATAAGAGCGAAAGTAACAGGGTAGTTATTATGGGAGACTTTAACTTTCCAAATATTGACTGGAAAAGATATAGTTCGAGTACATTAGATGGGTCGTTTTTTTGTACAGTGTGTGCAGGAGGGTTTCCTGACACAATATTTTGACAGGCCAACAAGAGGCGAGGCCACGTTGGATTTGGTTTTGGGTAATGAACCAGGCCAGGTGTTGGATTTGGAGGTAGGAGAGCACTTTGGGGACAGTGACCACAATTCGGTGACGTTTACGTTAATGATGGAAAGGGATAAGTATATACCGCAGGGCAAGAGTTATAGCTGGGGGAAGGGCAATTATGATGCCATTAGACATGACTTGGGGGGGATAAGGTGGAGAAGTAGGCTGCAAGTGTTGGGCACACTGGATAAGTGTTGCTTGTTCAAGGATCAGCTACTGCGTGTTCTTGATAAGTATGTACCGGTCAGGCAGGGAGGAAGGCGTCGAGCGAGGGAACCGTGGTTTACCAAAGAAGTGGAATCTCTTGTTAAGAGGAAGAAGGAGGCCTATGTGAAGATGAGGTGTGAAGTTTCAGTTGGGGCGATGGATAGTTACAAGGTAGCGAGGAAGGATCTAAAGAGAGAGCTAAGACGAGCAAGGAGGGGACATGAGAAGTATTTGGCAGGTAGGATCAAGGAAAACCCAAAAGCTTTCTATAGGTATGTCAGGAATAAGCGAATGACTAGGGAAAGAGTAGGACCAGTCAAGGACAGGGATGGGAAGTTGTGTGTGGAGTCTGAAGAGATAGGAGAGATACTAAATGAATATTTTTCGTCAGTATTCACTCAGGAAAAAGATAATGTTGTGGAGGAGAATGCTGAGACCCAGGCTATTAGAATAGATGGCATTGAGGTACGTAGGGAAGAGGTGTTGGCAATTCTGGACAGGCTGAAAATAGATAAGTCCCCGGGGCCTGATGGGATTTATCCTAGGATTCTCTGGGAGGCTAGGGAAGAGATTGCTGGACCTTTGGCTTTGATTTTTATGTCATCATTGGCTACAGGAATAGTGCCAGAGGACTGGAGGATAGCAAATGTGGTCCCTTTGTTCAAAAAGGGGAGCAGAGACAACCCCGGCAACTATAGACCGGTGAGCCTTACGTCTGTAGTGGGTAAAGTCTTAGAGGGGATTATAAGAGACAAGATTTATAATCATCTAGATAGGAATAATATGATCAGGGATAGTCAGCATGGCTTTGTGAAGGGTAGGTCATGCCTCACAAACCTTATCGAGTTCTTTGAGAAGGTGACTGAACAGGTAGACGAGGGTAGAGCAGTTGATGTGGTGTATATGGAGTTCAGTAAAGCGTTTGATAAGGTTCCCCACGGTAGGCTATTGCAGAAAATACGGAGGCTGGGGATTGAGGGAGATTTAGAGATGTGGACCAGAAATTGGCTAGCTGAAAGAAGACAGAGGGTGGTGGTTGATGGGAAATGTTCAGAATGGAGTTCAGTTGCAAGTGGCGTACCACAAGGATCTGTTCTGGGGCCATTGCTGTTTGTAATTTTTATCAATGACCTAGAGGAAGGCGCAGAAGGGTGGGTGAGTAAATTTGCAGACGATACTAAAGTCGGTGGTGTTGTCGACAGTGTGGAAGGATGTAGCAGGTTACAGAGGGATATAGATAAGCTGCAGAGCTGGGCTGAGAGGTGGCAAATGGAGTTTAATGTAGAGAAGTGTGAGGTGATTCACTTTGGAAGGAATAACAGGAATGTGGAATATTTGGCTAATGGTAAAGTTCTTGGAAGTGTGGATGAGCAGAGGGATCTAGGTGTCCATGTACATAGATCCCTGAAAGTTGCCACCCAGGTTGATCGGGTTGTGAAGAAGGCCTATGGAGTGTTGGCCTTTATTGGTAGAGGGATTGAGTTCCGGAGTCAGGAGGTCATGTTGCAGCTGTACAAAACTCTGGTACGGCCGCATTTGGAGTATTGCGTACAGTTCTGGTCACCGCATTGTAGGAAGGACGTGGAGGCTTTGGAGCGGGTGCAGAGGAGATTTACCAGGATGTTGCCTGGTATGGAGGGAAAATCTTATGAGGAAAGGCTGATGGACTTGAGGTTGTTTTCGTTGGAGAGAAGAAGGTTAAGAGGAGACTTAATAGAGGCATACAAAATGATCAGAGGGTTAGATAGGGTGGACAGTGAGAGCCTTCTCCCGCGGATGGAAATGGCTGGCACGAGGGGACATAGCTTTAAACTGAGGGGTAATGGATATAGGACAGAGGTCAGAGGTAGGTTCTTTACGCAAAGAGTAGTGAGGCCGTGGAATGCCCTACCTGCTACAGTAGTGAACTCGCCAACATTGAGGGCATTTAAAAGTTTATTGGATAAACATATGGATGATAATGGCATAGTGTAGGTTAGATGGCTTTTGTTTCGGTGCAACATCGTGGGCCGAAGGGCCTGTACTGCGCTGTATCGTTCTATGTTCTATGCTCTGGCAGAGACCGTGACAGGAGTGCTGCGGAGGAGACAGAGAGAGAGGAGCGCAGGGAGAGAGAGAGAGAGAGCGAGAGAAAGAGAGGAGTGCTGGGCGAGAGAGAGAGCGAGGAGTGCTGGGAGAGAGAGAAAGAGAAAGAGAGGAGTGCTGGGAGATAGAGGAGTGCTGGGAGAGGGAGAGAGAGAGAGAGAGACAGACAGAGAGAGAGGAGCGCTGGGAGAGAGAGTGAGATAGAGAGAGAGAGACAGAGAGAGAGGAGTACTAGGAGAGAGAGAGACATTAGTGCTGAGGAGAGAGAGGAGTGCTGGGAGAGAGAGTGAGAGACAGGAGTGCTGAGGAGAGAGAGAGAGAGAGGAGCACTGGGAGAGAGAGAGACAGAGAGACATTAGTGCTGAGGAGAGAGAGAGAGAGAGGAGCGCTGGGATAGAGAGAGAGAGAGAAACACAGGAGTGCGAGAGCAAAGAATAAAAACAAGTACAGCACAGGAACAGGCCCTTCGGCCCTCCAAGCCTGCGCCGACCATGCTGCCCATCTAAACTAAAATCTTCTACACTTCCTGGGTCCGTATCCCTCTATTCCCATCCTATTCATGTATTTGTCAAGATGCCCCTTAAATGTCACTATCGTCCCTGCTTCCACCACCTCCACCGGCAGCGCGTCCCAGGCACCCACTACCTTCTGTGTAAACATCTTACCTCGTACATCTCCTGTAAACCTTGCCCCTCGCACCTTAAACCTATGCCCCCTAGCGATTGACCCCTCTACCCTGGGAAAAAGTCCCTGACTATCCAATCTGTCTATGCCCCTCGTAATTTTGTAGACCTCTATCAGGTCGCCCCTCAACCTCCTTTGTTCCAGTGAGAACAAACCAAGTTTATTCAACCGCTCCTCATAGCTAATACCCTCCATACCAGGCAACATTCTGGTAAATCTCTTCTGCACCCTCTCTAAAGCCTCCACACCCTTCTGGTAGTGTGGCGACCAGAATTGAACACTATACTCCAAGTGTGGCCTAACTAAGATTCTATACAGCTGCAACATGGCTTGCCAATTCTTATACTCAATGCCCCGGCCAATGAAGGCAAGCATGCCGTATGCCTTCTTGACTACCTTCTCCACCTGTGTTGCCCCTTTCAGTGACCTGGGCGAGGGAGAGAGACAGAGACAGGAGTGCTGGGAGAGAGAGAGACACGAGTGCTAGGGAAAGGGAAAGAGAGAGACGCGAGTGCTGCGGAAAGAGAGGGAGATGGACGTGAGTGCTGGGGTAGAGAGGAATGTTAGATGGGGATGAATAGGTCGCAGGTGATTTCTTAATGTTTATGCGTGGACAGAGCAACTCCTCCTGTATGAACACTGCGATCAAGTGCAGAAACACATTTTTCTATTTTTAAAAAACTAATTCTAAATTTAATTTTTTTTTTAACAAATGTGAAACGATTGTTGCAATTATAAAATAAAATGCTACAGGGGAGCAAATTGGGTTGGCTGCCTAATAAACTCGTTTTGGAGAGATGGAGAGGAAATCAAGGGTTAAAGCAAAGAACTTAAAACAGAAGAGGGCATCTTGGCTCGCACACACATACTCTACACACATCCACACAAACCTAGTCTCATACACACACTGAGACTGATACACAGACACACACACAAACACTGAGACTCATACACACACACACACACGAGACTGATACACACACACACCGAGACTGATACACACACACACAGATACACACACACACCGAGACTGATACACACACACAGACACACACATAAACACCGAGACTGATACACACACGCACACACTGAAAATGGTACACGCACTCACACGCACACACCGAGACTGATACACACACACAGACACACACAAACACCGAGACTGATACACACACGCACACACTGGAAATGGTACACGCACTCACACACACACCGAGACTGATACACACACACACACAGCGAGAATGATACACACACACACACTTAGACTGATACACACACACAAACACTGAGACTGATACACACACACTGGGAATGATACACAGACACTGGGAATGATACACACACACAGCGAGAATGATACACACACACACACACACCGAGACTGATACACACACACAGACAAACACTGAGACTGATACACGCACACACTGGGAATGATGCACAGACACTGGGAATGATACACACACACACACACACAGCGAGATTGACACACACACACAGCGAGACTGATACACACACACACTGAGACTGATACACACACACACTGAGACTGATACACACACACACAGCGAGAATGATACACACACACACACTTAGACTGATACACACACACAAACACTGAGACTGATACACACACACTGGGAATGATACACAGACACTGGGAATGATACACACACACAGCGAGAATGATACACACACACACACACACACCGAGACTGATACACACACACAGACAAACACTGAGACTGATACACGCACACACTGGGAATGATGCACAGACACTGGGAATGATACACACACACACACACACAGCGAGATTGACACACACACACAGCGAGACTGATACACACACACACTGAGACTGATACACACACACACTGAGACTGATACACATACACACAGCAAGACTGATACACACAGACACACCGAGACTGATACACACACACACACAACGAGAATGATACACACACACACACACACCGGGACTGATACAAACACACATTGAGACTGATACATACACACAGGCACACACACAAACACTGAGACTGATAAACACACACACACAGACCGATACACATACACACCGACACAAATGCACACACACTAAGACTGATACACACACACACACACACACCAAGACTGATACACACACACACACACACACCAAGACTGATACACACACACTGAGACTGATACACACACACTGATACACACACACACACAGACTGAGACTGATACACACACACACATTGTCACTGTTACACACATTCACACAAACTGTCACTGTTACACACACACACTCACTGTTACACACACTGTCACACACAGTCACACACTGTCACTGTTACACACACAGTCACACTGTCACACACACCGACACACACACACTGTCACTGTTACACACACACACACACTGACACACACACTGTCACTGTTACACACACTGTCACACAGTCACACACACTGTCACTGTTACACACACTGTCACGGTCACACGCACTGTCACAAATTATTTGACACGCAGAGTTGAGGCAGGGCAGTGTTGTGCTCTGCAGTGTGTGTGAGAGCGAGAGAGTGACTGGGCACTGGTGCACCTTGCTACTCTTGGAGGAAGCAGCGTCCTGCAAAAAGGAGCGATTGAGAGCAGTTACTCTGCCGGCTGATGTGATTTTCAGGGCGGCGATGCTCCAATGCAACATTGTAAACCCAGTTAGCGCTGAAGCCGGTTGGTTGCTGCTGATTGGGGAGACAGTGGGTCACTTGCCCAAATGTCTTCCCAGACAGACGCTGACCATGAATTAAGTGGTTGCTATTTCCCCACTGCAGGCCCGTATTCAAAGTTATAACGAGGGGGGTGGGAGAGATGTATTAAAGGGTTAAAGCGTATGCCCGACCAGGACACTGACTCCGGAGTTGTGGATGTTCAAACATCAGCTTGAAGCTATTTTGTGCAACATACAGCGAACAATGTCTTGATCAACCTTCCGCTCCCCTCGCTTTCCGCAGACAAGACCCACTGCTGGCCTCGCCCACTTAAATCAACACATTTCGAAGTCATCAACCCTTTTAAAATGCCTTTTGCAGGGGGGGGGGGGGTTAAAAAAAACTTGCCCGTTGAATCTTACGGCTCAAAGGGAGGGTCATTCGGCCCATTCCGCCTGTGCTGGCGCTTTAAGAGTCGACCACCCCTTACATTGTCCTGTAAATGTCTTCCACTCTTTATCCAATTAATTCCCTTTTGAAAGTGTGCATTAAATCTGCTTCCATCACCTCTACAGGCATTCCACATCACGTTGTCTGGCTGAGTTTTAAACAACCTCTCATCTTCTCTGCTTGGCAATCTGAGTCATCCTTGTTTTCCAGTTGTACTTATCCCGGGCAGTTGTGGGGTTCTTTTGCGTTTAGTGCACTCTGGTTGGATGTCGCTGGTGTAAAATGGAATCCCGACCCAGATGGTCAAATCCAAGACACCAGTGTTTTTTTCTTGATGGTGGGTTTATTTACAGAATGCAGCATTTTGTATGTCTGCCTCCCAGCAATCTCTCTTTATAAAGAACAAAAAAAATGAAACAAAACAAATGACAGTGAGGTTGGCGCCCCTGGTGGGGCACTGCAACCACGTCACGGAAGGCCTGGGACCCGTCGGTTGACTCCGCACATGCTCCCTCTCCAAGATCACACCGCCGTGAATGTAGACGCGGTTGAGGGTCAAACAGTGGGGATCACAATCCCCTCGGCCGCCCACTGCCTGGACCTGTTAATGGCCAATACCGGTCTCTCTTTATATGTGCTCTAAGTACTTGATTAAACAATGTCCTTCACCTGTGTATCTCAGCAATATGAATAATATACCATTGACACCTGGTAAGGTCGGCATTTATTGCCATGAGTAAATGTTGATATAAGTGAAGATCTTGCGAGGCCACTGAAACGGGCAGTTAAGACGCAGCCACATGCGTCTGGAGTCACATATAGGCCAGAGTGGGTAAAGAAGCCAAGTTGTCTCTGCTAAAGAGTTTTGGGCTTTTCTGGCACTCCACCAGTTTTGTGGATGCTTTTGCTGAATCTTTGCATTAAAATTCTCAAACTACCAGGGTGGGAATTAAACTCCCATTTTCCGGATTATTAATCCAGAGCTTCTAGAATCAATGACATGACCACTACTCTGAGTCAAAATTCCGAAACTCCCTCGCTAACTGCACCGTGGGTATACCTGCACCAGGTGGGCTGCAGCGGTTCAAGGAGGCAGCTCACACCCACCGTCTCAAGGGCAATAAAATGCTGGCCGAGCCAGCAACACCCAATCCCGTGAAAGAATAAAATAAAGAACCTAACCATCACACTATTCTCTTCCTGTAGCAGTGGCCCAGTGGTTAGCACTGCTGCCTCACAGCGCCAGGGACCCGGGTTCAATTCCGGCCTCGGGTGACTGTCTGTGTGGAGTCTGCACGTTTTCCCCGTGTGTGCGTAGGTTTCTTCCGGGTGTTTCGGTTTCCTCCCACTGTCCAAAGATGTGCGGGTTAGGTGGATTGGCCATGATCAATTGCCTGTTGATGTCCAGGGATTTGCAGGTTTGGTTACGGGGGGGACAGGACAGGGTAGACTGGGGGGAGTGGGTCTGGGCAGAGTGCTCTTTCGAAGAGGCAGTGCCGACTCAATGGGCCGAATGGTCTCCTTCTGCACTGTACGGGTTCTGTGATTGCACTTCAAAAATACATCATGGGCTGCAAAGTGCTTTGAGCCACCTGACGGCTGTGAAAGGCGCTATTTAAATGCAAGCCTTTTTTTTAGTTCGGCAGTGAGTCGACATGTTTGAAAAAGGATGCAGCAGTGTTTGAAAGGAAAGGCCTATTGTGAAATTGACCCCCCCCCCCCCCACCCCCCACCCCGTCCCGTTGCAGCTTGTAACTGGTTGGCAGTTTTGCATAAAGTTGGAGATCTCCAGGGGGTGGGATTCTGACAGTGGCTGGCGGCCTTTCCGTCTCTGGAAACAACGGCTGAGGAAAAGGCTTGGTTGGTTTGCTCGTTAGCTCTTAAGTTCCTAATGTTAGAAAAAGAGGCCAATGCCTCATCATCTCTTTTTTATGTACAACGTTACAAATTCTCAGTGACAGCTCAAGGCCAGCGAGCACAGTGTATCACTTGCATTCCACCCTGAATACAATGAGCTCTGCTTCCCTGGTTATTCAGCAGCATGGGCAGTATTCCGGTTGCCAACTCCAGGTTGCATGTACTCCGTGAGGTTTTGTCACATGAACTTGCGTCACCGATCAGTCCACCACTGGGCCCCTTTGGGAACAGGGCGTGGATGAGAACTTGTCTTCGCGACTCCCCTACTTATGTCAGTGGTGGAGAAGGTCGCGATTGCCCTCCCTGTTCCCATGCCACTTGGGGCCCTCGCTTGGTCTTGCCACCACTGGTATTTTACCAGCGGCATGGTAAGAGAGGGGACATTACCACGAGGGTGGGCTGCCAGACATGAACTAGCAGACTGGGGAGATGAGCCCTCCTGTTCGGGCACCTTACCCTTCAAACTGCCCCTGCCCCTCCCCCACCTTACATTTGGGTTAGCGTGATGACCTGAATGAGTATGCCCCACTTGCCTGCACCCCCGGGGTCCCCCATGAGTGTTCCTTCTTCCCAGCCTCCTGCAATACCAGTAGTGGCCACCGCCCCCGCTGGTGCTGCTGGGTCAAAAGAGCTGCCAGTGCTCTGATTGGGCCTGCAGCTCTTGGCGACTGGATCCTTACCCTGAAGACCCAGGGAACCCTGACGGCAGGCGAGCCGGTGCCCGATTTGAGAATAAATCACATTGGGATCCCCCCCAAAAATGGCAGGATTGCCATTGACTCCCCAGCCAGCCAGGGGGCCCATTGTGGCGGCCATTAAATTCAGCCCATGCACTGCTTCCTCGTCCCCCAAATGGAAAGTGAACCGTGTCTTTGTTCTCCAACTGGACAATCCTATGAATCAAGCAGCCTTTTCCCTATCTCCCATAAAATAAATGAAGGCGTTCAATGAAAATGAAAAAAAATGCAGATACTTTTCTGAAGGCCCCGAAGGTTTTCCTTCTGGGATTTTGTTCCCAGTAGTGTCCTGAAGGTAATCTTCAATTCCTGAAGTCTCCAGTGGAATTCTGTACAGCAGTATATATAACCGGTATATAGCCGTGCTACTTACCCATAGCTGTTCTACATCTGGATATAGTGTCAAATCTTATAGCCTCTTTTACAACAATGTGCAATCAACATACAATTTAAGGATGCTTTTGTATCCAGGCATCCTTTCAAGGTTCCATACTGATCATGATATACAGCCAACAAAAGAAACTTGATGACATTGATTTATTAAACACAAAGTAGACATTTACTTGACATTTAGTTGAATGTACATGGCTATGCGAATTGACAATACTATCGAGACTACAGAGTGTACTCTTGCAAAATAAGACAGCATATTGAGATCAGGCTAATCGCCCCTTCCAGAATATCCTTTTTCACAGCTCCCATTGGGTTGCTTCTGTGAAGTTGTTTTTGGAATAGAGCCCATTAGCCTTACAGATTTTTACTGTCTTATACCATTGGGGAAGCAGAAAGTGTTGAGTTCTTTGGGTTTTTCTTTTCTTAGTCTGGTTTTGAAAGATGTAGCATTGCAGAGATTCAGGGGAATATTTTCAATCTAATCTTTGAAGCGAAAAGAGAAGCTGGATTTATATCTTTATACTAAAAGTTCGATGTGGCATACCTGAATATTCAATTGGGAAAACATAGGGCATGGAGGCATCCTCCAGGTTAATAATATAAATCCGAAACCTACTCTCTTGTGTTGTTGCAGTTAGTCAGTCAATGCGAGACCACTATAATTGCATTGGGTTGAAGCAGTAGAACAAAGACCAATACAGCACAGGAACAGGTCCTTCAGCCCTCCAACCTGCGCCCATCACGTGTCCTATCTAGACTAACCGCCTGTATCCTTCTATACCCCGTCTGTTCATGTGCCGATCCAGATAAGTCTTAAAGGTGGCTAATGTATCTGCCTCAACCACCTCACTTGGCAGTGCATTCCAGGCCACCACCACCCTCTGTGTAAATAACTCCCCCCGCACATCTCCACTGAACCTTTCCCCCCTCACCTTGAACTTGTGCCTCCTTGTCATTGTCATTTTTGACCTGGGAAAAAGCCTCCCACTGTTCACCCTATCTATACCCCGAATGATTTTATAAACTTCTGTCAGGTCGCCCCTCACCCTCCGTCTCTCTAGGGAGAACAATCGCAGTTCATTTAATCTCTCCATGGTCCCCCTTCCTGATTGCAGAACCGTGATCTCTGATAGAAAATTCATGTCTGTACAAATGTCAGAGGAGAACGGAATCAGGCTAGTTCCCCCTTCCAGCAGTCAAATAGATCCCTGATGCTCATTGCATAGCCAGAGTGGCCACTTTGTTAAGCTATAAGAGGGCTGCTGTCACATTTGAACAGTGCGGCCCACCACCTTCAAGAAGAGTTAATTTTGGGAGCTAACAGAATGGGGATAGAATACTATACCTTCCAAATAATTTGCAAAAATTACCATCGACCAATCTCCAACAGAACTCGAGAATAAATAGCTTGGGATTCATTTGTGAAACTTGTGTTTTCATCTTTGGAATCTGTTCATCTGCTGTTTCCCTGTTGTTTGACCTTTCACACCTTTTGTTCTCTCTGGGGACTGCCATTGGCACTCTTTCCCCTTGGCTTCTGTGGCCATTAGCACCCGGTTTCCCTGGGTTTCTGTGGCTATGACTCATCTTTCATTCTCACTCCACAGTATAAATATTTCCCCCTTTGTCTATTAGCTTTGACAAAGAGTCATCGGACCTGAAAGGTTAGCTCTTTTCTCTCCCTACAGTTGCTGCTAGACTTGCTGAGATTTTCCAGCATTTTCTCTTTCTGTTCTTCGCAGACTTGCTTCCTCCCACCATAGGCACTTCAGTGATCAAAGCCCAAAGTCTTTAAGATTTGCCCCTAAACCTCTCCACCTCGCCCTGCTCCCCTGATGTGCTTCTTAAAACCTATCGGCTGCATCCAACGCTGGCGTTGTCTGTTAAATCCAGCGGGTGACCTGCCCACTGCCTACTCACTCGCTTTTGCCCCACCACAATTTTACCAGCGGCAGGGTGGCATTAGACAGCCCATCTGCTTGTGGGCCAATTTATACTGTTACAGGCGAGGCGTTTTCAGAACCCCAAAATGTATCATGGAGTTCAACCAACCTCTCCCTGTAATGGATTTGTTGCTTTTCCTAGCACGCGGCTTTTTCCCTAGGTGTGGGATTACAATTATGGACACGTGGGTTTTTAAACACAAAACACTCTTTATTCCATGAACTCAACTTAACATCTGAAATAAACATTGGATCTCTTAACACCCTTTATTTTCAAAGATAACTCAGAATATATTGCAACAGTAAATAACTCCTTAAAATGTTCCTTCAAACTTCCAAGAGACTTTCAACCTGCAAAACCAAACTGCAAAAACAAAACAGCAAAATGGCTGACCTGACCTCAGCTCCACCCACTCTCTGACATCACTGTTTTCTTAAAGGTACATTGCTTAAACATCCATGTCTCACATGACAATACCCTTAAGTAGGCAGTTCAGACCAATTTATGGCCACATCCTGCCACCACTGGCATTTAACCTGAGGCGGGCGAGGCCTACACTTAGGAGTCAGCCTGAGGGTTTCCCTGCGTGAGCTGATGGTAGAGCAGGGATTGTCACCCTTAATTGAATTCATAGAATTCATAGAATTTACAGTGCAGAAGGAGGCCATACGGCCCATCGAGTCTGCACCGGCTCTTGGAAAGAGCACCCTACCCAAGCCCACACCCCCAGCCTATCCCCATAACCCAGTAACCCCACCCAACACTAAGGGCAATTTTGGACACTAAGGGTAATTTAGCATGGCCAATCCACCTAACCTGCACATCTTTGGCCTGTGGGAGGAAACCGGAGCACCTGAAGGAAACCCACGCACACACGGGGTGAACGTGCAGACTCCACACAGACAGTGACCCAAGCCGGGAATCGAACCTGGGACCCTGGAGCTGTAAAGCAATTGTGCTAACCACTATGCTACCGTGCTGCCGTTGACACCATCAAAGGGCGATACGGTAGCCCAGTGGTTAGCATTGCTGCCTCACGGTGCCGAGGTCTCAGGACCGATCCCGGCACTGGGTCACTGTCTGTGTGGAGTCTACGCATTCCCCCCCGTGTCTCTGTGGGCCTCACTCTCACAACCCAAAGATCTGCAATTTAGCGTGGCCAATTCACCTCCCCTGCACACCTTTGGGTTGTGTGAGTGAGACCCATGGAGACACGGGGAGAATGTGCAGACTCCACACCGACAGTGTCCCAGTGTCAGAATCGAACCTGGGACCTCGGCGCCGTGAGGCAGCAGCACTAAACACTGTGCCAAGAGGATTGTAATGTTGGTACAATGCAATTTGAACCTGAAAAGTGTAATTTGAAGAGTTCGCCTTTTGATGTGGGTGTGCAGTTTGGCAGGGGGTCAGGGGTACTAGCCCTCACAACCATTGCGCAAATACCACAGAATCTGGAAATATACTGCTGTGGACAATTTTCTTGCAACGACTCGAGGAACTTTTGTCGCTTTCTGCACAGCAATTATCCCAGTCTATATTTGAATAAGTCCCCCTTATAACTGCTCTATAATTCTTGCAGTTCTCTGCATCTTTCCCACTGGTTGGTGACCTATGGGCTATAGCAAGCAATTTCATTTCACCATGTTTGCTCCTCGGGTCTAACCAAGTACATGGGGGCAGCACGGTAACACAGTGGTTAGCACAGTTGCTTCACAGCTCCAGGGTCCCAGGTTTGATTCCCGGCTGGGGTCACTGTCTGTGCGGAGTCTGCACTTTCTCCCCCCGTCTGCGTGGGTTTCCTCCGGGTGCTCCGGTTTCCCCCCACAGTCCAAAGATGTGCAGGTTAGGTGGATTGGCCATGCTAAATTGCCCTTAGTGTCTAGAAATGTTGGGTGGGGTTACTGGGTTACGGGGATAGGGTGGAGATGTGGGCTTGGGTAGGGTGCTCTTTCCAAGAGCCGGTGCAGACTCGATGGGCCGAATGACCTCCTTCTGTAAATTCTATGATTCTATAAGTCTCTCTCTCCCTTCTCTGAGCAAGGACTTGCTGCAAATTGCCTTTTACTTTAAGAAGCGTACTGGCCTCAGATTTCCACCAGATGCTTTTTGATGGTGTTACGAATGTGGTTAAAATACAGGACTTGTCACCACATGGAGCAGTTGAAGTGAATGGGGAAAATTGCCTTCAGGGGAAGTCAGACAAACACGGGGGAGAACGGACTATCAGGAGAAAGGAATTGGTTCAGATTGGGTTAGATAAATTGGGATTGGAGGCCCACCTGGAGCATAAATGCTGACAGAGAGAGAGAGAAGAAAAGACTTGTACTTCTGGAGCACCAATCACAGCCTCAGCATGTTCCAAATTGTTCTACAGCCAATCAAGCACTTTTGGCTTGTAGTCATTGATGAAATGTGGGAACCAATTGAGCGAAATGGTCTCTGTGCTGCACATTCTACCTCATGTAGAGGTTTTTCTGTTGGACCTCCGGCTTTCAATCCCCAAATTCCTCACTACCGCGATATCACTGACAGAGGGGCGCCTTCAATGCCAGCCTTCCCTCTCAGTTGGTAGCAGCCTCATGTCTGGATCAGTGTCAAGCATCCCCTGCCCCCTCACCCAGAGAATTCAGCACGAAGCCAAGGCTAGTGCTCCGAGTGCTGGACTGAGGAGTGCTACACTGTCCGATGAGATTCTAAACTGAGGTCACATCTCCCTGTTCAGGTGGCCATGAAAGATGCCATGGCACGCATTCAGAGCAACGCAGGGTTGTTCTTCCCAGTGTCCAGGCAATTATTTACACCTCAACAAATATCATTAAACATGCAGCCTCTATCGCTGGCGGGCAGGGTGCAAGCAATTAAGATGATGGTCCTCCCGAGGTTCTTATTTGTATTTCAATGTCTCCCTATACTAATCACTAAGACCTTTTTTAATAAAACAGGCAGGAGCATCACGAGCTTCGTGTGGGCAGGGAAAGTTCCGAGAGTAAGGAGGGGGTTCCTTCAGCGTAGTAGGGACAGAGGAGGATTGGCACTACCGAACTTGGGCGATTACTATTGGGCCGCCAATGTGGCAATGATACGTAAATGGATGATGGAGGGTGAGGGAGCGGCGTGGGAAAGACTGGAGAGAAAGTCCTGTAAAGGGACGAGTTTAGAGGCGCTGGTGACGGCGCCGCTACTGATCTCACCTAAAAGGTTTACCACGAACCCGGTGGTGGCGGCAACATTGAATATCTGGGGACAGTGGAGGCGACAGAGAGGGGTGCGGGGAGCCCTGGTGGGGTCCCCAATCAGGAACGACCATAGGTTCGCCCCAGGAAGAATGGATGGAGGATTTCAGAGCTGGTTCCAGTTGGGAATTAGGAGGGTGGGAGATTTATTTATAGATGGGACTTTTGCGAGCTTGGGAGCATTGGAGGAAAAGTATAAGTTGCCCCGGGGAAATTTCTTGAGATATATGCAGGTGAGGGCATTTACTAGACAACAGGTGAGGGAATTTCCGTTGCTCCCGACACAGGGGATACAGGACAGGGTGCTTTCAGGGGTGTGGGTCGGAGAGGGCAAGGTGTCAGAGATTTACCCAGAGATGAGGGAAGAGGGGGAGGAGTCGGTGGGCGAACTAAAAGGAAAGTGGGAAGAAGAACTAGGGGAGGAGATAGAGGAGGGTATGTGGGCTGATGCCCTAAGCAGGGTAAATTCCTCTTCCTCATGCGCCAGGCTTAGCCTGATTCAATTTAAGGTGCTACATAGAGCACACATAACGGGAGCAAGATTGAGCAGGTTCTTTGGAGTGGAGGACAAATGTGGGAGGTGTGGCGGGAGCCCGGCAAACCACGCACATATGTTTTGGGCATGCCCGGCACTGGAAGGGTATTGGAAGGGAGTGACGGGAGTGATTTCGCGGGTGGTGAAGGCCCGGGTCAAACCAGGCTGGGGGTTAGCTCTATTTGGAGTTGCGGAAGAGCCGGGAGTGCAGGAGGCGAAAGAGGCCGACGTTGTGGCCTTTGCGTCCCTAGTAGCCCGGCGCAGGATCCTACTCATGTGGAAGGAGGCGAAACCCCCCGGACTGGAGGCCTGGGTAAATGATATGGCGGGGTTCATTAAACTGGAGCAGATAAAGTTTGCCCTGAGAGGATCGGCTCAAGGGTTCACCAGGCGGTGGCAGCCATTTCTCGACTACCTAGGGGAACGTTAGAGGGAAGACAGATGACCAGCAGCAGCAACCCAGGGGGAGGGAGGGGGGGGGGGTTAGTTTAGGTCAAAGATAAAGGGGTTTTGTTACTTGTGTATTGTTTAAAATTTCTGTATTGTTATTGTTGCGTTTGCTTTGTAAGAGGGGAAAAATTGTTGTTTGGGAAAAAATTTTCAATAAAACATTTATAAAAAAAAATAAAAAAAAAATATCATTAATAAAAAACACCCAACAGACTCACCTCTTCCCACGGCACCTTCCCATGCAATCGCCGAAGGTGTAGCCACCTCTTTGCTCATGATCCAAGGGCCTAAGCACTCTCTTCAGATGAGGCAGCACTTTTCGTGCAAGTCCTTCAATCTGGTCTATTGCATTCACTGCTCCCAATGCAGTCTACTCTATATTGGAGAGACTAAACGCAGACTGGGTGACCGCTTTGCAGAGCACCTCTGATCCATCCGCCAGCAGGACCCAGACCTTTCTATTGCTGCCATTTCAACTCACCGGCTTGCTCTCACATCCACATGTCCGTCCTTGACCTGCTGCCATGTTCCAGTGAAGCCCAGCACACACTGGAGGAACAGCACCTCATCTTCCGAATGGGCACGTTACAGCCTTCCGGACTTCACATTGAGTTCAACGGTTTCAGACTGTGAACTCTCTCCTCCACCCCCCATTTTTATTTTGACCAATTTATTTTCATTTCTTCGACCCATCTGTTTTTCCCTCACCATTGCCCCCTCCCCTCCCCCACTTGGTGCCACCCGCTTCCAGGTTGCCCTTTGACACACCACTCACCTCTGCTCTGCCATTACCACATTCTGATCTCTTCAATGTGCCACGATCAGCTCCCTTCTTATCTCCCCCATTTACATTCCCTTTGTCTTTCTCCACAACATCTTTGTCAATCTCCACCGATCGTTGGCCCCTACCCAGTCCCCCCATTACAGTATAAATCTGACCCCATTTCCAGTTCCCTCCACTTTGACAAGTCATCCAGCCTCGAAACATTAGCTCCCTTCTCTCTCCACAGAGGCTGTCAGACCTGCTGAGATTGTCCAGCATTTTTTTTTTCGTGTTTCAGATTCCAGCATCCGCAGTAATTTGCTTCTATCATTTTAAAGAAAAACAGATCCTCTGATCCTTTTCTCATGACTGTGCTTTGGGATCTTGCGAATTGTCTGCCATGTTTCCTACAATACAACAGTGACTACACTTGCCGGGGGGGGGTGGAGGGGGGGGGGATGCTTTATTGTCTGTAAGGCACTTTGGATTATTTTGAGGTTGTGACAGGTGCTGTGTAAATGCAAGTTTTTTTTCTCCCTCCCTGCTTGTTGAGTTCAGAGCTTCTTATCATTGCGCCTCTCCTTTCAATGTACTTGAACCCCCAGCTCCCGTTGTGCAGCCCGGCGACGCATCCATACCTCCTCGCTACTTTGTCGTTTGACCTCCGACAGAGAGATTGCTAAATCTGTACTAATTAATGCCAGACTTGACAAGAGTGTCACGCTGTCTACTCTGGGGCCCCGCTGGGGAATGGATTGAACTGTCCAGGTCTGCTGTATCTGAGCAGTGGCTGTGAATAATCATTGACGTGATTTCAGGAGGCAAGGCTGGATTGAGCCCATAGTCAGCCTTTGTGGAATACTTTAGCAGCTTTGCAATGAACAAATTGGATCAGCATTGGCAAAGGTAAGGAATGTCTGAGAAATTAGATTTAGGTTCTGGAGCCTACGCTCATTCTCTTACTGGTTCTCCTATTGGAATGTGCTCCAACTAAATTTACACTTGTGACTTCTGCTTTTAATTAAATTTTAACGCATTAACTTTGTTAAAAATACACATTTGCATGTGGACAGCACCACACAGTTTATCCCCTCCTTCATGTCTTGTACCTGTGAAATTAGCTTTGCAATCATTCCACTAAGTGATGGAGCCCACTGAGGTGCCTTCTTATAATTAATTCTCCTACCTTCCCCTTGTCCCCCTCTTCTCCTCCCCACCAGCAAAGTTATTTATTTGTCACGAGGCTAAAGTTTGATGAATGCTAACTTGTCCTCCCACAAATAACTCAAGCGTTCGAATCATTGCCCAGGAGCTTGGGGAAATAAGGGTTGAAGTTTTCTGAGATTTCATAGAATCCCTACAATGCAGAAGAAGGTCAATCGGCCCATCAAGACTGCACCAACCCAGGGCAGCAGGGTGGCGCAGTGGGTTAGCCCTGCTGCCTCACGGCGCCCAGGTCCCAGGTTCGATTCTGGCTCTGGGTCACTGTCCGTGTGGAGTTTGCACATTCTCCCCGTGTCTGCGTGGGTTTCGCCCCCACAACCCAAAGATGTGCAGGGTAGGTGGATTGGCCACGCTAAATTGCCCCTTAATTGGAAAAAATAAATTGGGTGCTCTAAATTTGTAAAAAGAAAGACTGCAGCAACCCTCAGAAAGAGCACCCTGACCCCCCCCCAACCCTCCCTCCCCCCCCCCCCTCCCCCCCCCCCCACCCTTGCCCTATCCATGTAACCCCACCTAACCATGTGTGACACGGTAGCACAGTGTTAGCACAGTGTTAGTCCCAGGTTCGATTCCCGGCTTGGATCACTGTCTGTGCGAAGTCTGCACGTCCTCCCCGTGTCTGCGTGGGTTTCCTCCGGATGCCCCGGTTTCCTCCCACAAGTCCCGAAAGACGTGCTTGTTAGGTGAATTGGACATTCTGAATTCGCCCTCCGTGTACCCGAACAGGCGACTCGGGGCTTTTCACAGCAACGTCATTGCAGTGTTAATGTAAGCCGACTTGTGACAATAAAGATTATTATTAGTAACCTGCACATCTTTGGATACTAAGGGGCAATTTAGAATGGCCAATTGATCCACCCTGCACATCTTTGGATCTTTATCCCAAATCAGGAATACAACATCTAGGTTGCAGGGTGTTTAGCACAGGGCTAAATCGCTGGCTTTGAAAGCAGACCAAGGCAGGCCAGCACCACGTTTTGATTCCCGTAACAGCCTCCCCGAACAGGCGCCGGAATGTAGCGACTAGGGGCTTTTCACAGTAACTTCATTTGAAGCCTACTTGTGACAATAAGCGATTTTCATTTCATTTCATAAGTGCAGTATTGAAGCAGTGGTTGAGGCTGGAGGTTGGATGAGATGTTTATGTATATGAGAGAGGAGTTCTCTCAATGTCCCGACCAATATTCCTCCCTCAGCCAACATCAATAATCCCGATTAACTTGCCATCTGGTTGCTGTTTGTGGGATCTTGCAGTGCACAAATTGCCTACGGGCACTTCCTACATTCCAACAGTGAGCACACTTTGCTTCGCTGGCTTTATGGCACTCTGGGATTTCCTAAAGTTGTTCAAGGTGCCCTATAAATGTGAGGTGTAGGGTGTATGGTGGTATGTATTAGGGGTAGTACGGTACCCAGTGATGCCGAGAGGCTATTGATGGACAGACACTGGGTCCTGATTGGATCTGCCGCCTGCTGGCTCCACCCAGTAAGGCGGAGTATAAGAACCTGGGTTCTCCCAGCAGCCGCATTCTGTAACTGAGCTGCTGGGGAACAACCCTGCGTAATAAAGCCTCGATTGATTTCATCTCTTCTCGCCTCATGAGTGATTGATTGTGCTCCAGGGTGCATTCCATGGTGCTAAACACAACTGCAACACACAAACACTTCTTGGAAAGGCAGGATTGTGTGTTGTGGGGGTGTGGGGTGGTAGGTGATTGGGAGACCACGGTGGGGGTGGGGGGCAATCAACGGTTTTACAGGTTCGATAATCCTTCCCACAAATTCTCTGGTGCTGCTGTTGCTCTCTGAGGGAATTCTAACAAAATCATCCCCTTGCATTCCTGCCTCAGAAATTCGGCAGTAATTCAGTTCGCTATTAAATCTGTTAATCTTCCGCTATTCAGATGCAGATTATCGCTTGGTCGTTCTGTTGTGATTTATGTCCCTGTTCATCCCTCCGCTACACCGTTCTGATGTAACTCGCTGCAAACAACAGAAATGGAAGCGCAACATTTCTGATTCGGGCAACAACTCTGTCACTGAGAGGAAAATACAATGAGACTGTAACAAGGAGGATGGAAAAGTACTCTTTCTTTTTTTCCGTTCATGGGATGTGGGCATCACTGGCTGCACCAACATTTATTGCCCATCCCTAATTGCCCTTGAAGGGGCAGTTAAGAGTCAGCCACATTGCTGTGGGTCTGGAGTCACATGTAGGCCAGACCGGGTAAGGACGGCAGATTTCCTTCCTTGAAAGGACATTAGTGAACCAGATGGGTTTTTACGACAATCGGCAATGGTTTCACGGTCACTTTTAATTCCAGGTTTTTATGGAATTCAAATTTCACCCTCTGCTGTGGCGGGATTCGAACCCGGGTCCCCAGGGTCTGGGTCTCTGGCTTATTAGTCTAGTGACAATACCGCTGAGCCACCGTCTCCCCTTGTGCGTTGATGTCCAAAAAAGCAGTCACCATGAGACAACAGGAGCAGGAGTAGACTATTCGGCCCCTCGAGCTGGTTCTGCTATTCAATAAGATCATGTTTGATCTGATTGTGGTTTTAACTCCACGTTCCTGCCTGATCCCCATTACCCTTAACGTCCCTGTCGTGTCCAACACAGCATCGAATGCATTCAGTGGCCTAGCCACCAGTACTCACTGGGAAAGAAAATTGCAAATACTAACCACCCTCTGAGAGGAGAAAGACTTCCTCAGCTCCATCTTAAAAGAGATACCCCTTTGCATTTAAACAGTGCCCCTTGATTGTGTGTTCCCTCACAACAGGCAACCTCCCCTCAGCATCTACCCTGCCAAGCCCCTTCAGAATCTTATATTTTCCAACACAAACGCTTCTCGTTCCTCTAAACCCCAATGGGTATCAGCTCAATCTGTTCAACCCTTCCTCAAAAGGCAACACCTTAATTCCAGGAATCATCGTAGTGAACCTCCTCTGAAACTCCGTACTATATGATGTTGTCCATATGGATTGGGAGTTGGACTTTGCAGCCAGGCTGAAGAGAGCTTCCCACAAAAATTTCGCAAGTTTGGTGACATGGATTATCCCTTTTCCGATGTCATTTTGAAGTTGGAGTCCAGTCAAGGGGGGGGCCTCCGGGTTGCCAGTGATGTCAGTCAGCAGCCAATCACATTACAGTATTCTCACAGACAGCAAAGCAGCAAGGCAAAAGCATTTTATCCTTCGTTTTGAATTTTAAATTTGACACAATAATTGATTGGGGCACTTGGATGGGATTACAGTAGGATCCAAACATGGAAAACTTCATTCAAAAATATTAGCTTAAAAATATGGGGAACTTTTTGTCAGAACGGAGAAACTAGATATTCAATAAATATAAAGTTACTCTACAGGGCCAATGAAGGCGCTTAGCAGTGATTATCAAGTTTGTACACTGCTACTAGAAACCTAGTTACACCTCATTCAACACAGTGTAACCTTTTCAAGGGCTCTTACAATGAGACAAGGGGCTAGACTTTTGATACTGAGGTGGGGGGGGGGTAGATCAAGTCAGGAAATTTCCCAACTCGGGAACACGCTTCAGTTTAAAAGGTCTCATTCAACCCAGGGGCTGTTTAGCACAGGGCTAAATCGCTGGATTTGAGAGCAGGGGCAGGATCTTGCCTGGCCTGGCCAATCCCGGAAGCAGATCCTCGGTGGTCATGGGGGTGGTGAGTGCCAAGGTGGGCTGGTTAGAAGGTCCACCTCGGTTCTCTGGGACTTCACGCATGCGCATGTTTCCTGGAGACAGCTGCCAAATAAATAAGCAGCTGCCCCCAGACAAGTTGGATGTTGGTCTCGGAAGCCCATTTGCAGAGTAAATCTGGTAGGAGCACATCTGAACATGTCATGTTTCTTTGGATAGCCAGAGCTAACCTCTCTAGAGAGGTACAGACACCCCTGTGGAATTTCCTTGAAACCTGTCCTAACTGTCCTAAATGAGCAAAAATGCAATTCAAATAGTCTGGGTTTGCCCAAGCGTGTTAGGAAAGAGGTAATGTTCCCGAGTACTTAAGTTGGAATTGGGGTTTTAATTGTTCAATAGGCTGCAATTTTTGGATAATAGACTGCACCAGTATATAAAGGGGATACAGGTGGCACTCCTTTGTTGTTGAGGATGTGATTACTGAACACAAACTCTCAGTCAAAGATGTCAAGACTTGCGTCCTAGGTCCTTTTATGGAGTTACCATTGGAGCTTAACAATGGCAGCAGACAATGGTTTCTGCCTGTAAGAAAAAAGGATTGCAAACTAAGATTCCGTCGAACAAAAGATCTGGGCCGGGATTCTCCCCTACCCGGCGGGGTGAGGGGTCCCGGCAGGATGGAGTGGCGGGAACCACTCCGGCGTCAGGCCTCCTCAAACGTGCGGATTTCTCCGCACCTTTAGGGGCCAAGCCCTCACCTTGAGGGGCTAGACCCGCGCCAGAGTGGTTGGCGCGCCGCCGGCCGGCGGGAAAGGCCTTTGGCACCACGCCAGCCAGGCCTGAAGGGACTTCGCCAGCCGGCAGAAGTCCGCGCATGCGCGGGAGCGTCAGCGGCTGCTGACGGCATCCCCGCGCATGCGCGGGGGGGGGTCACCCACGTCGGTCATAGCGGAGGCTATGGCCGAGGTGGAAGAAAAAGAGTGCTCCCACGCCACAGGCCCTCCCGCGGATCAGTGGGCCCCGATCGCGGGCCATGCCACCGTGGGGGCACCCCCCGGGGCCAGATCCTCCAGCCCCCCCCCCCCAGGACGCCGGAGCCCACCCATGCCGCCAGTCCCGCCGGTAAGGTAGGTGGTTTGATTCACGCCAGCGGGACTGGCATGACAGCAGCGGGACTTTGGCCCATTGCGGGCCGGAGAATCGCCAGGGGGGGCCTGCCGACCGGCGCGATTCCCGCCCCCGCCGAATTTTCGGTGCCGGGGAATTCTGCGGACGCCAGGGGCGGGATTCACGCCGCCCACGGTGATTCTCCGACCCGGCGGGGGCTCGGAGAATCCCGCCCCTGAATTCTAACCTGAAGAGTGATTTAGAGTAACTTGGAAAATAATTGGCTGAATCTAACGGTATAACATCGGGGTATGACTAGCATCAACCTGATGACTAATGGAAGATTGACGTTACCATGTGGACATGGGTTAGGTCCTTGCCCAAGAAAGAGCAATGGCCTTTCGCTACCATATGAAAACAAAATGAGTTGCAAGTTTGTGTCAGAATTGGAGCTGGAGTGTTTAAACTCAGATGAGGGTTTGGATACATTATTAACTTTCATGGATCAGATTTACCAAACTACTAACTTATTAAGTGCTTATAAGGCTTGGTCATATTTTAACAAATTTGGAAAGTCTGAGGATTCCTCCATAGAAGAGTACATAACAGAATTTAACACACTGTATACAGGGCAGCAAAAATTCCCCCTGGAAATTTCTCAATCGGTGCTAGCGTTCGGGTTTTCGGACTGTGTTAAAGTTACAAATATAGACATGGGCCGGGATTCTACCCAACCTGGTAGGGCGGGGGAATCCGGCGTAATGGAGTGGCGGGAACCACTCCGGCGTCGGGCCGCCCCAATGGAGCGGACGTCTCTGCACCTTTAGGGGCCAAGCCCTCACCTTGAGGGGCTAGGCCCGCGCCGGAGTAATTTGCGCTCCGCCGGCTGGCGGGAAAGGCCTTTGGCGCCACGCTAGCTGGCGCTGACAGGATTTCGCCGGGCAACACATGCGCGGGAGCATCAGCGGACGCTCACGGCATCCCCGCGCATGCGCAGTGGAGGGGGTCTCTTCCGCCTCCGCCAGGTGGAGACCATGGCGAAGGCGGAAGAAAAAGAGTGCCCCCATGGCACAGGCCCTCCCGCGGATCGGTGGGCCCCGATCGCGGGCCAGGCCACCGTGGGGGCAACCCCCGGGGCCAGATCGCCCCGCGCCCCTACCAGGACCCCGGAGCCTGCCCGCGCCGCCTTGTCCCGCCGGTAAGGTAGGTGGTTTAATCCACGCCGGCTGGCGAGGGTTGACAGCGGCGGGACTTCGGCCCATCGCGGGCCGGAGAATCGCCGGGGGGGGGGGGCCGCCAACCGGCGCGGCGCGATTCCCACCCCCGCCGAATATCTGGTACCGGAGACTTCGGCAACCGGCAGGGGCGAGATTCACGTCAGCCCCCGGCGATTCTCCGACCCGGTGGAGGCGGAGAATCGCGCCCATGATTTTCGTTTTGACACAAGTTAAAATTGCAGAAAGATACACCCTGCTAGAACAAATGTCGGAGGCTCTAAAAAATGTCCCTTCCGGCAGACTTCATGACACAAATGGGCCAATTGGCAGGAAGACAAACTATGGAAGACACGATGTTGACGAGATTTAGAGGTGGTCTAAAAACAGGCGTCAAACATCAGTCCGAAAGAAGATTTGTAACTAAAAATAACGAGAACGGAAACACTCTTACAGCAGAGGAATAAATTGGGGAAATTTCAACAGAAAACTGAACCTAAAAATGCCCAGGGTGTTGTCAGTCGGTGTTTTTGGTGTGATTCAAAGTTCCATTATGCAATAAACTGTCCTAAGCGATATAATAGGGTGTTTGGAACCAAACACGTGAGAGAAGATTCTGAAGAAAAGGAAGGTATTAATCAAAGAGAAGACCTGTAATGAGAAGTTGCAGCCCGGTGACGAAAGTGCCGGATGCAGAGCCCTTCAATTGTATCACATTTGTCAGCGGAAGTACATCTACAGTATGTGGAATAGACTGGTTGAAAGGCTACCTGGGCTCCAAAGTGACAAAGATCGAAACAAGGTTGAGGAACTTGGAGGTTCCACAAGTTTCAGATTTGGGGATAATAATACCCGTAAATTGCTGAAAAGAGTAGTGATTCCTTGTAAAATCACCAGAAGGAATCAATTTATTAGCACAGATGTTGTGCAAAGCGAAATACACTTACTATTGAACCAACCAGCGAGGAGGAAAGCACATATGACACTTGACATGAAAAACGACAAGGCCATCACATTTGGAAAAATTGTGGACTCACAATAGTGTCCTGTGTATATTGTATCCAGTTAATTCATTCTAATTTCTCTTGTAAAGAAATTAAGGAAGTACTGTCAGGATCAGAGAACAGGGGCGAAATTCTCCGTTATCGGCGGAAAGTCCGCCGATCGGCGCAAAAAACGGCGCAAATCCAACTTGCGTCACGTCGGAAAAATGGGTCAATAGTCTCCGGCCCGAAATGGGCTAGCAGCGACGTAACGGGATCCACGCTTGCGCAGTGGTTCACGCCGTGCAGCGTCATACGCGCTGCACGGCATGACGGCTCACAAGGCCACGCTGCTCCCCCCAACCCGACCGGAACACCCGACTGCAACACCCGACTGGATGGCTGGCCGTCGCTCAGCCCCGAGGTTCGAGTCACGCGATGTGGAGGCGCTCCTGGACGCGGTGGAGCAGAGGAGGGACGCCCTGTATCCCGGGCACGGCCACAGAGTTGCCCCACGCCGGCGTCTGGGGAGGGAAGTGGCAGAGGCCGTCACCGCTGTGGCCCTGACACCACGGACAGGCACCCAGTGCCACAAGAAGGTGAACAACCTCGTCAGAGCAGGCAGGGTGAGCCTCCCCATATCCCCCCTCCCCCATATCCCCCCTCCCCCATATCCCCCATATCCCCCCCTCCACCACTCCCCCATATCCCCCCTCCCCCATATCCCCCTCCCCCATATCCCCCCTCCCCCATATCCCATATCCCCCATATCCCCCCCTCCCCATATCCCCCCTCCCCCATATCCCCCCTCCCCCATATCCCCCCTCCCCCATATCCCCCCTCCCCATATCCCCCATATCCCCCTCCCCCATATCCCCCCTCCCCCATATCCCCCCTCCCCCATATCCCCCCCTTCCCCATATCCCCCCCCATCCCCATATCCCCCCTCCCCCATATCCCCCCCTCCCCCATATCCCCCCTTCCCCATAGGACCCTCTGGGGGGGTCGGAGAATGACGCCCCAGGAGTCCAGAAAACAAAGTTGATTGTGTTAAAGTTGCATCAGCAATTTGCTCGTCCGTCTTCCCAAAGATTAAACATTTTGCTCAGGGATGTGGGTATAAGCGGTGAAGAATACACCAATCTTATAGAACAGATAAGGGATAGATTTGATATATTTACAAAATCTGGAAATGCGTATACTCTTAGTGACAGATTTGAATAAAGTTGTGGCCATGGATCTTTAATGCATGGGATAAAGAAAATAACATTTTCATTTTGCACTTTGGAGACTTGGCAACGAGGTTTATACAAAGTAAAGAAAATAACAGATAATGGAAAAATGGATAGGAACAAAAGTTCCTCACTGATAATTGGCGGGGGGGGGGGGGGGGGGGGCGGTGGGGGGAATTTGCTAACGTTGAATTTCGGGAGGTGTGAGAACGTGAATATAATAGTTATGAATACAGCTACAAAAGCCCATTGAGTATCTGGGTGTGCGTGGGAAATTATGCTGTGATAGGTGAAATGCCTTATAAAATTGTGACAGATCAGCCAAATTGTAAATTAACTTCGGCTTTACCATGGGCAATCCAGGCAAAGAATTCACTGTAGGTGGTTGTGGGCTACAGTCCATATCAGTTGGTGTTTGGGATAAATCCCCAAATTCCTAGGTCATGAATGATCATCCTCCAGCTTGGGAGGGGACTATGCTTAGCTCTACCGCTTCTGAATATCTGAATGGACTACACATGGGGAGAAGAGCATTCCTTAAAGCAGGAATCTCAGAAAGAATTCAAAGAGCTTTGAGGCACAGCGTACGGCCATCGTAAACTATTTTCAAACAGGGAGACCTGGCATACTCTAAAAGAGAATGGATTTAACAAGTGGAAAGGTCTAGGAAAGGTTAGAGGTACAGATGGTAAAACAATCGTTTTGCAGCACGGAAACCCGATTGTTCGAGTACACTTGTCAAAATTATTGGGCACAGATTACAAGTTTGCAGATTCAAATAGGGTTATTGAACATGCTGAGGAACCAAGTACTTCTCATACACATATGCTACAGAATTATGAGGACCAGTTCGTGAAATTTGGCAGGGTATCTGAAGAGGGACATAATTATTCTGACGAACCAGGGGCGTCATTCTCCGACCCCCCGCCGGGTCGGAGAATGGCCGTTGGCCGCCGTGAATCCCGCCCCCGCCGAAGTCTCCGCTCCCGGAGATTGGGCGGGGGCGGGAATCGGGCCATGCCGGTTGGCGGGACCCCCCGTTCAATTCTCCGGCCCGGATGGGCCGAAGTCCCGCCCAGAAATTGCCTGTCCCGCCTGCGTAAATCAAACCTGGTATTTACCGGCGGGACCAGGCGGCGTGGGCGGGCTCCGGGGTCCTGGGGGGGGGCGCGGGGCGATCTGACCCCGGGGGGTGCCCCCACGGTGGCCTGGCCCGCGATCGGGGCCCACCAATCCGCGGGCGGGCCTGTGCCGTGGGGGCACTCTTTCCCTTCCGCCTCTGCCACGGCCTCCACCATGGCGGAGGCGGAAGAGACTCTCCCCACTGCGCATGCGCGGGAAATTGACAGCGGCCGCTGACGCTCCCGCGCATGCACCGCATTTCCGCGCCAGCTGGCGGGGCAACAAACGCCATTTCGCCAGCTGGCGGGGCGGAAATCCCTCCGGCGTCGGCCTAGCCCCTCGATGTTGGGGCTAGGCCGCCAAAGATGCGGAGCATTCCGCACCTTTGGGCTGGCACGATGCCCGTCTGATTGGCGCCGTCTTTGGCGCCAGTCGGCGGACATCCCACCGTTGGGGGAGAATTTCGCCCCAGGTGAGGCTATTTTTCCTATAAGTTGGCACTGAAGTGACATACTTGCCAGAAAGGTACAGACTGTGGAAGGAACTAACTATCATTAGCAGAGCAGATAAGGCCACCGTAAAATGTAAAAACTGGTTGACTGTACAAAATAAAGGGAAGGAGGTTAGGCCCAAGGATTGAGAACATGGAAGTACAAAACTGGAGAGGACAGGAACGTAGTGTCAATTCGGACTGTAGGTCTGGCATTGAACATGCCCACAGGAACAGATCAATAACTGTTGAAAGACCACCTCATTAAAGGAAGGGGAGATGATGCAGTAGCAGTCTGGAGCAAGATATAAGGCAGGATAGAGGATATAGGCAAGATAAAGATATATGGTACAGACTAGGGATGCTACAAAAGAGCAGAGATACAAGGAGCAGAAACCCAGATGATAGTAAGATACTAGTGACTTCCAACAAATTAGATGATAAAGTAACAGAAGATGCAAAACTGCAAATTTGTGGTGTACACGAAGGTCCCAGATAGGGGACGAGGTTGATCGCTTAAATGGCTATCGTCGGAAAAGGTGATTCCTGATGGAAATTATAAGGCCAAAGCCAGGCTGGTGGCACAAGGTTTTGGGGGTGACCAAGAAGTAAGGGTAGATTCACTCATGACAAGAAAGGCAGTGGTTAGTACGGCTGCCTCGCAACAGTCTGGGACCTGGGTTTGATTCCTGCCTCGGGTGACTGTCCTTGTGGAGTTATCACGTTCTCCCTGTGTCTGCGTGGGTTTCCTCCAGGTGCTCCGGTTTCCTCCTATAGCCCCATAATGCGCAGGTTAGGTGGGGTTACAGTGCTCGGGTCGGGGAGTGGGCCTAGGTCGGATGCTCTAGGTAGGGTCGGTGTAGACTCCATGGGCCCAATGGCTTCCATCTGCACTGTAGGGTTTCTATGGTTGTAAGTCGGCCACTGCTCCTACATCCTATGGAACAACCTATCAAATGGGTCTTTCTAAGGGCCCGCTTCCTATCTACACCAGAGTCGGGTCTGCCTCTGACCCTTCCACTATTTCTGGGGTAGCCCACCCCAGGCCCGAATACAGCCCACCCACCCCGGATCGAAGATCTGAATTGCGGTCGGACATTTAAGTTGGTTTCGCGGAGACAGGGATTCTCCCGACTCTGCAACCCGTCGCATGGATGGAAATCTAGGCCAAACAGTTTTGCCATCAATAATACAGCAAACATTCCACCATAAAATCATACACCGAAGGAGGAGTTTCTCACCCGTGTTGGGCCTACGTGGCTCTTCGTCCATTCCCACTCCCCTGCTATTTCCCCATACTCTGCAAATGTTTCCCTCCTGAAGATCAATTTCCCTTTTTAAAATTTACGATTGAATCTGTTCCCACCACCCTTTCAGGCATAGCCTGCTGAGTTTCAAATAAAACATTCTCTTGTCAATTATTTTAAATCCATGCCCTGTGGTTACTGACCCTCCTTTCAGAAACTTTTTGATGTTACTGTTTAATTAAACTTAAGCCAGGAGCAATGCAGGGTAGATCCTAGATCCAGATAGGAAGTTGCTTTCAAAATAGAGATCAGTATCAAATATTAATGACAGGTGCTACTGCGCAGAATTCTGCAGGTCTAGTGCTGGGAGATGCTTATTTCTAATTAACGTAAATGACTTGAATGTTAAAACCCTCTCTTCAATTTCCAGGTAGCACTAAACAACAACAAGAACGTTCATTTGTAGAACATGTTTTAAACAGAAAAAGATCCCAAGTTTCTTCGCAGGAACAAAAATTGACACAGAGTAACTTAGGGAGATTTCATAGAATTTACAGTGCAGAAGGAGGCCATTCGGCCCATCGAGTCTGCACCGGTCCTTGGGAAGAGCACCCTACTTAAGTCCCACAACTCCACCCCTATCCCCGTAACCCAGTAACCACACCTAACCTTTTTTGGACACTAAGGGTAATTTATCATGGCCAATCCACCTAACCTGCACATCTTTGGACTGTGGGAGGAAACCGGAGCACCCGGACGGAAGAACGCGCAGACAGTGATCTAAGCCGGGAATTGAACCTGGGTCCCTGGAGCGGTGAAGCAACAGTGCTAACCACTGTGCTACCGCTCTGCCCAGATATTGGAATGGGTGAGCAAAAGATTGAGAGAAATATTTGGCCAGTTTTAAGACAGGACTGTAGCCATTTGGCCCTTCAAACCTGCTCTTCTACCTCACTAAGTTCAAGGCTCAACTCCCCCTTCCCACACTATCCCCCAAACCCTTAATGCCTTTAAAAAATGCCCTTTAGGAAAGTATATTCTTCCTTGGGTGAGGAGACTTAACCACTTTACTCCAGGTGTGGTCTTACCAATGCCCTTTATTATCGTAGCAAGACTATTTTATTATTTTTAAAATAATCTTCATTGTCACAAGTAGGCTTACATTAACACTGCAATGAAGTTACTGTGAAAATCCCCTCGTCGCCACACTCCGGCGCCTGTTCAGGGTGAATTCAGAATGTCCAATTCACCTAACAGCATGTCTTTCGGGACTTGTGGGAGGAAACCGGAGCACCCGGAGGAAGCCCACGCAGGCACGGGGAGAACCTGCAGACTCCGCACAGACAGTGACCCAAGCCGGGAATCGAACCGGGGACTCTGGCGCTGTGAAGCACCAGTGCTAACCATTGTGCTACCATGCTGCAATGCTTACACTCCAATCCCCCTTATCACAAAAATTACAATTTGCTTTCCTCATTAACTTGCTGCACGGGAACTTTGCGCGATTCATGTCCAAGGCCACCCGAGTTGCTCTGAATATAAACTTAGCCGAGTCTTTCACCACTTACAAAATATTCTGTTTTTTTATATTTTTCTCACCAACATGGATCGCTTCACACTTCACCACATTGCATTCCATCTGCTGTCTTCTTGCCCACTCACCCACTCTGCTTACTTTGCCAACAAACTCTGTATCATCTGTTGGATGCGTTTACGCTTGGTCTCCTTAAGGAGTGTATTCGAGGTGGCGCAACGTTCCGTCTAGAATGCGCGGGTTCAGGGCTGCACAGGAATCCGGAATGCTCACTGCGCGCAAAAGAAAAATAAAGGAAACTTTGATTGAGAGTTGCGGAGGTTTGGGGAGGGAATTTCAAAATTCATAACCTTGGCTGTGGAGGCCGATACTGGCCAATGATGCAGGGTTGAAAATCGAGGATGCACATGAGACCAAAATGTAAGTAGCACAGAAACATGGGAGGATTTTAGGAGCAGAGGAGGTTGCAGAGATGAGGAGGAACACGATTTATGTAGGGAATTGGAAACCAGGATAAAGGGAAGGAAGAAACAAAGGTTCCAGTGTTGCCTCAGTTGTGCAGTTAGGCACTCGGAGGAGGAAATGCGAGGACAGATTCACCACAAGGTGACCACAAAGTTACTACCGGATGAAGAAACAAAGGTTCCAGTGTTGCCTCAGTTGTGCAGTTAGGCACTCAGAGAAGGAAATGCGAGGACAGATTCACCACAAGGTGACCACAAAGTTACTTTGGTATCTCCTTCAGTGTCTCTGCATTGTGCTACAGCAATTATAAAATCTAACCGAATGCAAAGATATTGGCCAGGGATGTCGGATAAAGGTCGATGAAATTGTGCGAAAAAGTTGACAGTGCACCAGTCAGACTGAACTTGAAAAAAGTTGGGTTTGATTCTAGTCCTCCCATTGTACTAAAAATGAACGAGTGGCAATAGGAAGGAATATGAGGTTTGCAGTCCGGCTGGAAGACATGTTATAATTATAGGTTTTAATCGCGTAAAAGTGGTGTGGGTGGAGTAAATGTGGTGAGAAAGTGGTGTTATCTGCATTGTTTTAGCATTGTTCTTCTCTCTTGGCATGCTGTTCCTCCAACAAGGAGGAAGTATTACTTGACCTGGCTTATTACGTTCCGGCCTCAAAAGTAAGAGAACAGTTAGGAGGCAGTGACTACAGTATCATTAGATTCAATCTCTGAATACAAAAATAAATTGAACAGGCAAGAAATGCGCCTGCGGTTATTCTGTTACCTTTATAAATCCTCTTGTAATATGGTTCCATTAAATGGATGAAATAAGTTATCAACAATAATAATCTTTATGATTGTCACAAGTATACTTACATTAACACTGCAATGAGTTTACTGTGAAAATCCCCTACTCGCCACACTCCGGCGTCTGTTCGGATACAAAGGGGGAGAATTCAGAATGTCCAATTCACCTAACAGCACGGGCGGGATTCTCCGACCCCCCCCCCCCCCCCCCCCCCCCACCGCCTGGTCGGTGAATCCCGCCCCCGCCGGCTGCCGAATTCTCCGGCACCGGGGATTTGGCGGGGGCGGGAATCGCGCCGCGCCGGTCGGTGGCCGCTGGCAGCGGCACCCCCGGCGAATCTCCGGACCGCGATGGACCGAGAGGCTGCCCGTTTTCGGCCGGTCCCGCCGGCGTAAATTAGAATAGGTACTTACCGGCGGGACCTAGCTGCGTGGGCGGCCTCGGGGGTCCTCGGGGGGAGCGCCGGGGGATCTGGCCCCGGGAGGTGCTCTCACGGTGGCCTGGCCCGCGATCGGTGCCCACCGATCCGCGGGCGGGCCTGTGCCATGGGGGCACTCTATTCTTCCGCGTCGGCCACTGTGGTCCTCCGTCATGGCCGACGCAGAGATGAATCCCCCCTGTGCATGCGCTGGGATGACGCCAACACATGCTGGCGCTCCCGCGCACGCACCAACCCGCGCAGGCCGGCGGAGACCCTTCGCCGCTTTTGGGGCGGCCCGACGCCGGAGTGGTTCACGCCACTCCTCGGCGCCGGAGTTGCCCGCCCCGCCGATTCCCGCAGAATCCCGCCCCACGTCTTTCGGGATTTGTGGGAGAAAACCGGAGCACCTGGAGGAAACCCACACAGATCCGGGGAGAACGTGCAGACTCCGCACAGACAGTGACCCAAGCGGGAATGGAACCTGGGGCCCTGGCACTGTGAAGCAACAGTGCTAAACACTGTGTACCGTGCTGCCCGACTATGAGCTAAAAAAGGGACTCTCATCATGTTGAAAAGCAGGAAAGGCTGATGACTAGAAACACAAATCAGTAAGGAAAATAGTGAGTGTAAAATGAGTTCCATGGATAAACAAACGGCCAGTGGCGGGATTTTTCACTCCCCCGCAGTTTGTTTTGCGGTGATGGAGACAGCCCATCATTGGCAGGATCTTCGAGTCCCGCCTCTGTCAACAGGTCGCTCAGTGGTTAGCACAGCTGCCTCTGAGCGCCAGGGACCCGGATTCAATTCCCGTCTTAGCTGCTTGTGGAGTTTGCACCTTCTCGCATGCGTTTCCTCTGGGCGCTCAGATTTCCTCAATTGTGCAGTTAGGTGGATTGTCCAGGCTAAAAATTGCCCCTAAGTGTCCAAAGATGTTCAGGGTGGGGTTAGGTGGACAGGGTGGGGAGTGGGCGTAGATAGGGTACTTTTTCGGAGGGGCTGAATGGCCACCTTTTGCACTGTAGGAACTCTAGTTTTTTTCTGTTGATCGCTCCTTCCACTGCTGGGATTCGGGTGGTGGGAATGAGTTCCCCCTCGAAGTCGCACACCATCCTGACTTGGGACGGTATCACCTTTCCGTCACTGTCACGGCATCAAAAACCGGAATTCTTTGCCGAACACCCACGCCACATGGACTGCAGCGGTTCAAGCAGTGGCTCACCTCTACCTTCTCAAGGGGCAAATAGCAATGGGCAACAAATAGAGTGATTTTCACATCCCCAAAGTAATAAAACAAACCTTCTTTAGATTTATTATCACGTGCCCTGAGGTACAGTGAACAGTATTGTTCTGCCTACAGTTCAGGGTTTATAGGATTGAAAGTGAATAAAAACACTGAATTAAATATAAAGAATATTGGAACATTATAAGAAGAGAAAATACAAAGGGTGAGAGGGCATATGAGGAAAAATATAGCTAAAAATAGAAAGGACAATAAAGACACTTTCTATAGGCACATTAGTAGAAGGAGGATAGTCCAGGGTACGATTGCAAAGAGATAGAAATGAGCATTCTGGAAATGGGTGCAAACGAATGCATGATACAGACTGAGCAACTTCCTTTATTTTCACTGAGGAGATCAGCATTGAGATTGTCGAATTGTGAGCTTGTCGAGTAGAAGAGCTTGCACAGGGTGTTGTTATTCAAGGAGGAAGAATGTTAACAAAGTTGCACAGGGATTAAGTCGATAAATCACAGGCATCTGACCGTTTGCAGGCAAGGGTCAGGAGAGAAGCTAGGACGAAATAACAGATGTTCTGACGATAATTTTCCGAAACTTGGTAAAAAGGAAGAAGGCGTCAGAGGACGGCAGGAAAGGAGAAGCCAAGAAATTGTAGGTCAGCATGTCTGTCTTCTGTTGTTTGCAGACAAACGTGATTACAGTATGGAATGGAATTATGAAACACTTGAACAATTCGCCACAGATTTCTAATGGGTATAAATCAGTCTTGATTTGAAGAAATAATAGAAAGGATAGATAAAGAACAATGGGGATGCAGTTTATATGGATTTTCTAAATGGAAGGATGTGGTGGCATTGGAAGCAGTTCAGAGGAGTTTCACCAGATTGATTCCGAGGATAAAAGGGTTGACGTATTGTTTTTGAAAACTCACCACTATTCTTAGAATTCCCCCTATACCAAAAAGGGCCAACATTGTAAATGGTGATCAGGGATTCTCACTCCCCGACTCCGATGCAAGCTTCAGTGGGTGCTATTCAGGTCAAACTATGTTTTCAAGTTATCCCCCGGTATAACCCATACCTTCCCCGAAGATTTCATCTCCTTACCACTTAGTAGCATCGATCCTGGGTCCCACATTGCTAAGTAAGTAAAGTAGACTAATAACCACTGTTTCAGGTTAAAATTTTTAAGTTATTTTATTATTTTATTTTTTCTCTTTTTAAAAGATGCAATCACTGTCTTTACAGAAAAGTAAAAAGATCGTACTTCTGGATCCTTCTGGTTGGTTGAAGGGACCTTCAGGCCCAACTTGACAATCAATCTTCTTTTTAAAATCTGGTCTTCTTTAGATGTATTCGCTGATGAGCTCGATTGCTGTGTCCTATCTTTCCCATGTACAGAGATATGAGAGCTGACTCTGCTGGCTGTCTCTGAGCTGACTCTGCCTACTTTTTAAATTCTAGTCTTCCTTAGATGTATTAGCTCTTTTAGCTCAGCTGCTTTGCCCTGTCTCTTTCCCATGACCGAGCTGACTGTAATCTGACTCTGAGCTGCTTCTCCCCCTCTCTCTCTGAGTTCTGGTTCTGCTTCTGCTTCTGCTTCTGCCTGCTATCCCCTTTCTTCGGGTTTATGTTCTCTTTCTAACAGTTACGTTTTTATGACATTATTGTAAAGTAACTCTTATTTTCTTTGATTGTAAAAAGTATCTTTGATCTAAACCAACTAAGTATTCATTTTGACATGACTTCATCTCATAGATCTGATTACATTGTGTCCTTTGTGATGTTCAAAATGCTTTGACTTCAAGAGGTGTTACTTTTAATTCCTGTCATTTCTATAGTTTTATTTTCCAATTGTGTCCTCAGCTCATAATTTTGACTTTGATTTTGGCTTTCAATTATGTTTCTCGTAGACTGATAGTCTCCAGTTTTCTTTAATTTACCTGGTATTAGCAAATTTTCACACCTAGAATTCTCACCAAATTCAACTGAACCTCATCCATTCTTTTCCAGATCCTTACTAAGATCGTTACTTTCAATGAAGGTGTGAGCCATTGTTTTTGGCTTCATTCAAAATCCTGTTTGTCTTGTTAGCTCAGCTTGCTTGACCAAGGATATCTGCATTTTACAATCCTTCCCTGACAGCTGCTGTTAACCCTTTGTGGGATCTTGCCCTGTATTCTCTCCTGTTTCTCTCAGACCAGATATTGCCAGACTTCCATGTTTCAAATGACACATCTTTCCATATTTTCAATAACAGTATGAGGAAAAATTAACCAGTTTGGACTTATTCTTGCTGGAGTTTAGAAGGATGAGAGGGGATCTAATCGAGGTATATAAAATACTAAGAGGGATCAATTACACGTAGACCAAATATTCCCATGTAGGGAAATCTAGAACAAAAGGCCACAGATCTAGATTGTGAGGCAGTAGATTTAAAACTGAGATGAGGAGGAACTACTTCTCATTTGTGGAACTCGCTGCCCCACAGTGCGGGGGAATCCGAATCATTAAATGATTCCAAGAGGGAGATAGATATATTTCTGATTTTTTAAAACAGGTTAAAGGGATATGGGGAGCAGGTGGGGAGGTGGCTTTGAGACCAGTAAGTGATTGAAAGGTGGAGCAGGCTTGAAGTGCTGAATTGCCTCGTTCTTCTAATTCCTAAGTCCCCATGAATTTGAGAAGCTGTCAGAAAGCAACACCTTGAATGTGTACAATAATTTTATCAAAGTTGAACATTCCATCGGGGGCACGGATGTGATATCTAATGGGATTTGGCAGGCATCCGCATATTAGAATAGCTAAATCGAAGCGTGGATGAAGAGGCAGATTGTAAGGAGCAGCTTAAAGGAGGAGAGGTAGAGCGGCTCTGGAAGGGCATCTGAAGCTGAAGGTGGAGCCGCCAACGCTGGCATGATTAAAACCAATTCCAAAGATTATGGCCCGGGGAGTGAAAGAGGAGGAAATTGGCCACATGGATAGAGAGGTTATTGGAGGGCAGAAAGCACCTGGGATGGAAGGAGGTGTCTTGGATTGGGAATTTCCTGAGGGTGGAGCTCGGGATCTGCCTTGCGTTCCAGTGCCATTTACTTCATACATCATAATCCGGAATTTGTCAGGCGAGAGAACACTATATTAACATTTGCTAATGACGCCACATTAAGGTTTATCGCAACATCGGACAAAGATTGTAGGAGGATGTAGAAAGAGAGACAGTCTTGGCAAAAAACATTTTAAAGCCATGGAAGGGGGCAAGGGGTGGGAGGGGGGAGAAAGATGAGAAATGGTTTTATTCTTATGAGTTGTTATGACCTGCAATCACTGCCTGGCGGGGTGGTGAAAGTAAATCTAGTAGTGTCATGCGAGTGTACCTTTAGGAAATGTTTTATCTTATCACATGACTTCAGTGATGTCATTGTGTGGGTGGAGCTGGGCTGTGGCTCTGAGTTTTACTTTAGTTTTTGAGCTGGGAGCTGTTGTGTGGCTCTGAGTTTTTTTGCTTTCATTTTCACATTTGACTGCTGTATTCAGACAGACAAGGATCTTGCAGTCTCTCTCTTTCTGCATTTTAAAAGCTGCTTCCAGATTACGTGATGACTTAAAAGTGATAACTGTTCTCTGGAAGGAATTCAAACCTGCTGTTTTGGACAGGAAACAAGAAGTACCTATACCGGGTCTTGAGTGCTGTGTGCTGGGCCACACCTTTGAAAAGGGTTTTCTGGTTTATGGAACCTTGTTATCAAATTGGAACAGCTAAAGGATAATTTATTAAGTGGTATACATAGAGTACTGTAGCTGTGTGGGGTATTTATGTTTGTAGTTGAGAAAAATGTCTACTGTGTGTGTTTATAAAAATGTTAACTAAATTCGTAGAATAAACTTTGTTTTTGATTAAAAGTGCTTAAGGCCTCTGTCGAATAACACCTGAAAGGTAGGCCCTTGTGCTCCCCACAACCAAAATTAATAAACAGTTGTAGTTCAGGTGAACCCCATGATATACTTTGGAGTTTTCTAAACCCTGGCTCATAACAGTAGTCACGTTCCAAAGGGAAATTGGGAATTGGAAAAAGGTAGCACAATGGTTAGCACTGTTGCTTCACAGCATCAGGGTCCCAGATTCGATTCCCGGCTTGGGTCACTGTCTGTGCGGAGTCTGCACGTTCTCCCAGTGCCTGCGTGGGTTTCCTCCGGGTGCTCCGGTTTCCTCCCACAGGTCCCGAAAGACGTGCTTGTTAGGTGAATTGGACATTCTGAATTCTCCCTCCGTGTACCCGAACAGGCGCCGGAGTGTGGTGACGGGGGGATTTTCACAGTAACTTCATCCAGTGTGAATGTAAGCCTACTTGTGACAATAATAAAGATTATTATTATTATAAGCACTTGGAAACAGTGAAAATAAATTGCAGGCCATGGAAAAATAGAAATGGGGAGACGGAACTGATTGCAGAGATGGCATAAGCGTGATATGCTTGACTGCAATTCTTCTATCTTGCACTATCCAATTCTAATAATAATAATCTTTATTGTCGCAAGTAGGCTTACATTAACACTGCACTGAAGTTACTGTGAAAATCCTCTAGTCAATAAATGAATATCAAACTGTACTTATTTCATTATAGAGACATGGCTGCAGGAGGACACGGATTGGAACGTGAATATTAAAGAGTGCAGGATATTTAGGAAGGACAGGAAGCAAGGCAAATGTGTGTGTGGGGGGGGGGGGAGGGGGGGCTCTGTTAATTAATGATGGCTTTAGCACAATAGAGAGGGATGACCTAAGTTCAAGAAACCAAGATGTGGAAATGGTTTTGGTAGAGATGCTAAATGGTAAAGGCAAGAAGTCACTTGTGGGAGTCATGTGCAGGCCTCATGACAGGAGCCACAAGGTAGTGTGGAGCTTAAAGGAATAAATCATATAAGCTTGTCAGAAAGGCATGGTAATAATCATGGAGGATTTTAATCTACATATAAACTGGAAAAACAGATGGGCAAGGTGTTCTGGGATAGTAGGTTGTGGAGTCAACCAGGCCTTTTTAATTTATTTGTCCATGGGATGTGGGCATCGCTGGCTGGACCAGCATTTATTTCCCATCCCTGAGGATGGGATTAATTAATGATCTCGTGGAAAAGGCACCCCTAGGTAACAGCGATCATAACATGATTGAATTTTATATTCAGTTTGAGTGAGAAACGAGTGGGTCCGAGACGAAGGCTGGAATTCTCCGGTTGTTGGAATTCTCTGTTTCTGCCGGCAGCCGCCCCCCCCCACCCCATGGGTTTTCCGGTGACATGTGGTGGCTCCAATGGGAAATTCCATTGACAGTGACAGGAGTTGAGAATCATGCTGCCAGCGAATGGCGCACCGCTGAGACACACACCGCTGGCATACGGGACAATCCCGCCCTGAGTGTTAAACTTAAATAAAGGCAGCTATGAGCTGGCTAAAGTGAACTGAAAATTAGGATAAGGGACAGGTTAATAGCGATGCGGTGGCAAACATTAATAGGAAGGTTTGCAATAGTAACAAACTTAGTGCAAAGATAGGTGGAAGGCCAGAAGATTGTCAGAATGACAAGGATGACTAAAAGACTTAAAAGGAAGGAAGTACAAGAGAAAGCTAACCCGAAATCTAAAAACAGATAGTAAGCATTACTATAAATATTTTAAAAAGGAACGACTGTAGTGTTCATCCTATAGCAAGCGGATCCGGAGAGTTGATAATGGAATGCAACGAAGAGGCAGATGAATTGAACATCAGTCTTTACTGTAGGCCTATATCCCAGCTAGTGACATCGAAACAAACCTGTTGGACTTTAGCCTGGCGTTGTAAGACTTCTTACTGTGCTCACCCCAGTCCAATGCCGGCATCTCCACATCATGTATATCCCAGAAGCAGCATTAAACCAGGAAATGAAAGGAAGGAAGAAACTCAAGAGAATTACAATCACCAGTGAAGTGGGACTGAGTGAGTTGTTGGGGTTGTGGGCTGACAAGAGCCCGGGTCCTGATGGACCTCATCCTGGGGCCTGAAAAGTGAGATCGTTAATGCATTGGTTTTAATTTTCCGAAATTCCTTAGATTTAGATTTGATTGGAAGATAGCAAATATAATTCCAATATTCATAAAGGGAGGATGACAGAGAGTGGGAGACTGCAGGCCAGTTAGCTTAACATCTGTCAGAGGGAAAGTGGTAGAGGCTATTATTAAAGAAGCTACAGGAGGGCACTTGGATAAGTTCAAGATAACCAGGCAGAGTCAACATGATATCTATGTGTAACTAACTTATTGGAGTTAGTTGAGGAAGTCACGTGCTGTGATTAAAGTGGGATCAATGGATGTACATCAATGTTTAATAAATTTAGAGTAACCAATTCTTTTCCCAATTAAGGGGCAGTTCAGCATGGCCCATCCACCTAAGCTGCACATTTTTGGGTTGTGGGGGTGAAACCCACGCAGACACGGGGAGAATCTGCAAACTTCACACACACAGTGACCCGGGACCGAACCTGGGTCCTCAGCCCCGTAGGCAGCAGCGCTAACCACTGCCCCCACCACATCAAAGGCAATTGCGGAAAATAAAAGGTCATGGTTTAAGGATTAGCATATTGGCAAGGATAGAAGATTGGTTGGCTAACAGGAAGCAGAGAGTAGGCATTAATGGGTATTTTTCAAACTTGGCAAGATGTAACGAGCAGTGTGCCACAGGGAGCAGTGCTAGCAGCACGGTAGCACAGTGGTTAGCACAATGGCTCCACAGCTCCAGGGTCCCGGGTTCGATTCCTGGCTTGGGTCACTGTCTGTGCGGAGTCTGCACATCCTCCCCGTGTGTGCGTGGGTTTCCTCCGGGTGCTCTGGTTTCCTCCCACAGTCCAAAGATGTGCAGGTTAGGTGGATTGGCCATGATAAATTGCCCTTAGTGTCCACCAAGGTTGGGTGGGGTTACTGGGTTTGGGGGATAGAGTAGAGAGTGTGGGCTTAGGTAGGGTGCTCTTTCCAAGGGCTGATGGGCCGAATGGCCGCCTTCTGCACTGCAATTCTATGATTCTATGAAATAAATATAGATAGATTAAGTGAATGGGCAAAGATTTGGTAAATGGAGCATAGAGTGGGGAAACGTGAAACTGGCGATTTTGGCAGAAAGGATGGAAGAGAAGCATGTTATCAAAATGGTGAGAGATTGAAGAGCTCGGAGGTGCAGAGGGATCTGGGAGATTGAATCGCAAAAGGCTGGTGTGTAGGTACAGTAAGTCATTAGGAAAGCTAATGGAATGCTATCATTTATTGGGAGGGGAATTGAATACAAAATTAGGCAAGGCCTGCTTCAGTTATACAGAGCAGTATTGAGACCACATCTGGAGCATTGTGTACAGTATCGTTTAGCACAGTGGGTTAAGCCATTGGCTTGTAATGAAGAACAAGACCAGCAGCGCGGGTTCAATTCCTGTACCGGCTCCCCGGACAGGTGCTGATCTAGGGGCTTTTCACAGTAGCTTCATTGAAGCCTACTTGTGTCAATAAGCGATTATTATTATTATAATGTATTGGCCACCCTATTTAAGGAAGGATGTAAATGCAGTGGGAGAGAAGGTCGATCAGAATAACATCTGGAATGGAAGGGTTGTTTAAAAAGAAAGGTTGGACAGGCCAGGCTTGTAATGCGTTGGAGTTTAGAAGAGTACGAGATGACTTGATTGGAACATCTGAGGAAGAATCTAGAAATAGGAGTTTAAAAATAAGGGCTCGTCCATTTAAAATGTAGAAGGGGCGACATTTCTTTCTCTCAGAGAGCCGTGAGTGAGTCTGTGGAACTCTTCTTGAATAGTTGGTGGAAGCAGAGTCGTTGAATATTTTTAAGGCAGAGGTGGATAGATTCTTGGAGGCAAGGGGGTGAAAGGTTATCGGGGGCAGGCGGGGTGCAGATTCGAGATTATTATGATCAGCCGCGATCTTATTAAATGGCGGAGCAGATTCGAGGGGCTGAATGGTCTTCTCCTTTTCCTTGATCGTATGTTTGACATGCATGTTGTAGTCTAGAGCTGTGGGTTGTGACCGTAGAGGCTTTAAGAATTGTTTTATTTGTCTTCTATTGATTACAATTGAAAGTCATTTAAAAGGCAATTCGTAGACAATTGAAAACTTTCAAAGAACCACAGAAATGATTTTCTTGCTTAGGCAAACAGCTCGCAATAACTTCAGAAGTCAAAGCCTGAAAATGAAATATGGAGACAGTGAATAGTTCAGATCAAAGTAGAGATGATTCATGAAAGAGAGAGAGAGAAAGTGATCCAGCTCCAGCTAAAAATGGCCGGCCGAAACTTCACAGTTATATTGTGTCATATCTGTCTTTAGCCATGTAATTACACCCCAATATAATCCTAATTGGTTTGGGTTGGACTCAAACACATCTGATTTGACGGCAAGCTGTCCATCTTTAATATGCAACATTAGTTTTAATTGTTTCGCGTCTACATACTTGTGTATGTTAAGGAATGCAGTATTGTGCTGTTATCAAAGACTATTTGAACTGGCCTTTTGCTGACAGCTGTTGTGACAATAGAGCCTTCATGTTACTGTGTCGTTGCTCTGCTGTTGCTATGGAGCCTGCCCTGTCCTTGGACACTGTCTTGAAAAATGTATTCATTAGTTCAGCTAAAGTGTTTTAATCTCTACTGCTTTTGCATGTATCAGGTTCTTTTGTGTTTCTGTTGTTTTTATGTTGTACTGTCTTGCTAGAATAATGGAACTTAGTAAAGTGAATTATGCTGTGTTATGCTGTTTTGTAAGCTGTATGTTTTGAGATGATCTGAGGTTATGAGAGTGTTGAATCCTTAATTTAAAATGGGTAAAACTGGGGCTTAATATTTATCCTAAATAGCTATCTTTTACCTATCAGGTGTATTCGGAAATAGTTGACTTCTACAGGCTTCAATTCTCTTTCCATCATCTGGCTGATGAGGAATCTCTTCCATTCTTACCAACTGCTATTGGCATAAGTTGGAAGGACTTATAGGTTGACACCCAACCGGATTGGCTGAATTATGAATGAGACTTCCTTGGTCATCAAGTGCCGAAGTGGGACTCAATCCTGTAGCTTCTTGCTCAGAGACTACCCAGCATGCCACAACACTTCCTGTAGTAGCAACGAGGGCATGCATTTAATATCACAACAACTCATAAAAAGAGAGGCTCACGGCTTAAAAAGTGGGATTCTCTGCGACAAACCTAATGAAGCAGAGTCGATAAATTATTTTTGAGAAGAAAACTGCAACCTAAAGGGAGAAGCTTCACAGGGATGAATTGCCTTTCCGTGTCCTTGACCATCGTCACCATCAGCAACTTCTGAAGCAGATCCATAGGATTGATCGCGAGGCAGAATTCTAATCTTGCCATTGGAATGGTTATTGTCAAGTATGTGTGCACATGTATATTTTAACAAACTCACATTAGGACGAGACCGGTTTTATACCTGGACTTTATAGTTTAGGACTGTTTCAGGTTTAAGTGATTCCCTGTTATACTTGGGGCTGATGGAATGCAGTGCGTTTATACTGTGCGGCACTGTGGCACAGTGGTCAGCACTGCTGCCCCACAGCGCCAGGGACCCGGGTTCAATTCCGGCCTTGGGTGACTGCCTGTGTGGAGTTTGCATGTTGCCCCCGTGTCTGCGTGGGTTTCCTCCCACATTCTAAAGAGGTGCAGGTTAGGTAGTTTGGCCACGCTAATTTTGCACCTTAGTGTCTAAAGATGTGGCGATTAGGTGGGATTACGGGGATCGGGTGGGGGAATGGTCCGAATGGTGCAGATCCAATGGGCCGAGCATCCTCTTTCTGCACTGGAGGGATCGCATGATTCTATGTATGTACTGGGCTAGATCGTTGTCTACTAGAGCCTTCACATGGGCATCACGATTATAACAAAAATAGACTTGTTACGTGAATATGTTATCCACTTGGATTCGATTTGATTTGGATTGGATTTAATTTATTTCACATGTACCGGGGTGCAGTGAAAAGTATTCTGTGTACAGTCCAGACAGATCATTCCATACATGAAAAAACATAGGACATACAATAAATACAGACACAGACATCGGGTGAAGCATACAGAGTGTAGTGCTACTCAGTAGGGAAGATGCGTGGAGAGATCAGTATAGACTCGATGGGCCGAATGGCCTCGTTCTGCACTGTCAGGAATCTGGGAACTGCGGGGAAGAAGTTGTTTTTAAACCTGTTGGTGCGTGTTCTCAGACTTTTGTATCTCCTGCCCGATGGAAGAAGTTGGAAGAGTGAATAATCCAGGTGGGAGGGGTCTTTGATTATGCTGACGCTTTCCCCAGGCAGCGGGAGGTGTAGATGGAGTCAATGGATGAGAGGCAGGTTCGTGTGATGGACTGGGCGGTGTTCTCGACTCTCTGAAGTTTCTTGCAGACTTGGGCCCAGCAGTTGCCATACCAGGCTGTGATGCAGTCAGATAGGATGCTTTTAATAACACTAATCTTTATTATTATCACAAGTAGGCTTACATTAACAGTGCAATTAAGCTGTTGTGAAAATCCCTTAGTCGCCACACACCGGCACCTGTTTGGGTACACTATGGGAGAATTCAGAACGTCCAAATTACCTAACAAGCACATCTTTCGGGACTTGTGGTAGCAAACCGGCGCACCAGGAGGAAACCCACGCAGACACAGGGAGAACGTGCATACACCACACGGACAATGGCCCAAGCCGGGAATCGAACCTGGGACTCTGGCACTGTGAAGCAACAGTGCTAACCACTGCGCTACTGTGCCGCTCATTTTCTCCGATGCATCTGTAAAAATTGGTAAGAGTCAATGTGGACATGCCAAATTTCCTTAGTTTCCTGAGGAATTTTCGGCGCTGTTGTGCTTTCTTGGTCGTAGCGTCGACGTGGGTGGATCGGGACAGATTGTTGGTGATGTGCACACCTAGGAATTTGAAGCTGTCAATCCTCTCCACCTCGGCTCCATTGATGCAGACAAAGGTGTGTGTAGCACTTTGCTTCCTGAAGTCAATGACCAGCTCAATGTCTTGCTGACTTTGAGGGAGAGATTGTTGTTGTTGTGACACTACGCCACTAGTTTCTCCATCTCCCTCCTGTATTCTGACTCATCGAGATCCGACCCACTATGGTCATGTCATCAGCAAACTTGTAGATGGAGTTGGAGTCACATTCTGTCACACAGTCGTGTGTGCACAGCGAGTATGGTAGGGGGCTAAGTACGCAGCCTTGCGGGGCCCCTGTATTGAGGACTATCAAGGAGGAAATGTTGTTGTTTATCCTTACTGATTATGGTCTATGGGTCAGGAAGTCGACGATCCAGTTGCAGAGGGAGGAGCCAAGTCCTAGGTTTACGAGTTTTGATATGAGCTTGGCTGGGATTATGATGTTGAAGGACATAAATAGGAGTCTGATGTAGGAATCATTGTTGTTGAGATGCTCCAGGGATGAGTGTAGGCCAAAGTGATGGCATCTGCTGTGGACCAGTTGTGGCGATATGCAAATTACAGTGGATCAAGGCATTCTGGGAGCATGGAGTTGATGTGTCTCATGACCATCCTCTCAAAGCACTTCATAATGATGGATATCAAGGTCACCAGGTGGTAGTCGTTGAGGCACGTTGCCTGGTTCTTCTTTGGCAACGGTATGAAGGCAGTCTTCTTGAAGCAGGTGGGGACCTCGGAGCAGAGCAGGGACAGGTTAAAGATGTCCACGAACGCATCGGCCAGCTGGTCCACGCAGGCTCTGAGTGCACGATCAGGGACGCCGTCCGGACCCGTTGCTTTCCGAGGATTCATTTTCAAGAAGGCCGATCTGTCTTTGTGACGGTAGATATAGGTGTGTCTGAGGCTCCTGGGCAATTGACAACGGTTTGTTGGTTTGCTGCTCGAAACGAGTATAGAATGCATTGAGTTCGTTGGGGAGGGGTGCGCTGCTGCCGGAGATTCTCCTCGGCTTTGCTTTGTAGCCCGTTAAATGTTTAAGCCTTGGCACAACGGACAAGAGTCCTTGTCATTAGTCTGTGACTCGAGCTTAGTCTTTCCCATTATTACACGGTCAACCCAATGACTTCACTCTTGAGGCTTCTATATTAAGCAAATTATTACAAATTGCATTATTGCAGTGCTGGAAAGATCACAATTCAGCATCTTTAATAGCGTAGGGGTACGAAAAGCAATCTGCACACCTCACCCCCTCACAGAGCAACAAAAGCAGCAAGTGAGACATCAGTAACTTTCCACACACACAGAATAATACATGCCACTCTTCTCATCTCTCAGTCGCTCAGATGAGTCAGCGGCTGGCAACAGACTTTCTCTCGACGCACCCTTCTGGTTGTTGGATGACTTGGATTTCCTTTTGGGGTATTTTTTGCAGAAGAAGGCACAGTTAAATTCTTACAGCAGATGGTGATCAAGCATGTTTAGTGCAAACATGACCTCACTCCTCTGCACCAGATTTTCCATTAGTAGAAATTAGACGGTTATTCGAAAAAGGAAGAAGGTGCAGAGTTACGGGGAGAAAGCTCTGGTGATGTGAAATATCCATTCGGAGAGCCAGCGCAGATGGGCCGAATGGCAGCGTCCTGTGGTGTTTCTGCGATTCCTCTGAATGTCATTTTCAGTTTGTCTGCATTCTGAAGTGAGCTGAGATATCACAGCAGCAGCGTCTCTGGAATTCTATAATATCTAATCTCCAGTATTATAATCTGCTTGTGAACAGTGAATGTGTCCCTTGCTTTGGCGCTGCCTCATGTGAAATGAATGAAATGAAATTCACTTATTATCACAAGTAAGCTTCAAATGAAGTTACTGTGAATAGCCCCTAGTTGCCACATTCCGGCACCTGCTCGGGGAGGCTGGTACGGGAATTGAACCATGCTGCTGGCCCGCCTTGGTCTGCTTTCAAAGCTAACGATTTAGCCCTGTGCTAAACCAGCCCCAGATGTCTTCCCTGCTTCATGCACTGCACGTGGGGAAGGCTTTGTTGAGACAGGGGTCAGCTGTAGCATTCTCACCTCTGAGTCAGAAGGTTGTGGGTTCAAATTCCACTCCAGAGACTCGGGCACAAAATCCCGGCTGACACTTCCACTGCCGTACTGCGGGGTCATTACGCTGTTGGAGGTGCTGTTTATTGGATGGGAGGCCTTATCCGCTCTCTCAAATTGGCTGATAAAGATCCTTTGGTGGGGGTCACGTGATGTGATCATGGGAGCAGCTGCATTTTTGCACGTCTTTTAACCCTTTATATTTTCCTAGCGCACATTTCACAAATTGTTTTTTGGGGGGGGGATATATGTCTTCCATTATATCCCTGAATGACCTTGATGGGAGTTTTTCGATGATGAGCCGAGTTAAATCGTGGAGAATCCTGGTTTGACCGTGGCGGTGGTTGGATTTGGCTGTGGTAGGGACCAGCTTGCTGCGGCATTGTTGCTGGCCAGCAGACATTCGCCCCGGCAGAACTGTGTGCATCGGGATGATGGCTGCCATTGAGATGTCGTCGAGCCGAGGATTTCTTGGTGCAAGTCTTTGGAGGTCACTCTTTGAGGATCTGCCAGGTATCCTTGGGAGAATGGTGGAGGCGCAGGAGGGAATCCTTCTGTTCGAGAGACCACTTTCCCTGGGAGGGACCTGCCTTCCATTTGCTGCATGGTCTGTTGTTCATCCTGATGGGTTCGGGAGGTAGGGCCCGGAGAGGAAGTGTCCGTGATCCCGGTCCCTGGCGAGGAATGGGAGGCGGGTTCTCCGATAGTTATTGAAAATTGCTTTAGTAATTTTGATCTGGAGGCTGGCTGTAAGAGGTTCGACGGAGCACCGTGTATCTGGTCTTCAAGGCCTGGGGTCGGTTTGGCCACTGACCAGTGGACCTATATTATCCTGTTCTCGATGCTCTTCGTGAGAGGCTGGAGGTGGTCAAGCATGTCGAGTCGTTCCCACCCCCACACCCACTCTGGGGCTTAGGCTGTGCATTGGGCGTCGGGAAGGTGCTTCGTTCGTTGGCATCCTCGAGAGATCCTGAGCTGTTGGGTGATCCTGTCGTGGCTTTGGCCTTTTCGAGTCAACGTAGATGGTGCTATTATCCTGCAATTCTTCAATAATCCCAGACGCGGATTATCTTGGCGATTATTTATTGTTGCCTTTTCTCCTGCAAGGGCGAGCGAGATGTGAGCCCGAGGGTGAGAATCGCCTGTCATCCTGTTCTAGCAATGCATACATTTGCATGGGGAAGGAGAGGGGATCACTCTTGGGCGCTGCTCCCTGTGGCAGCAGAGTCCAGGAGAGATTCTACTCTGGCAGGATGGAGAATCCAGCCCTCAGCCTCTGTTGAGGCAGTAGGGTCATTTCCCTTCATATCCTTGGCATGCAGTGCGTAATATTCCACGGTAAGCTCGGGCAACCTTCCCCTGAGTTTGTTTTTTCTTCTTTTTTTGATCTGGGCGAGCAGTGTGCTGTCATAAATCCTGGCCCGGTAAGGAGATCTATGGAAGGTTCCCTTTAATGAACCCGTGGGGGGGGTTGTCCAATCGTCTTGACGATTCTTCTTCTCTATGGTGATGGGGTCTCCCTGGCTGTGGCTGGCATAGTGTAAATGGGGGGGGGGTGCAGTACCCTGGCTGTGGTTGGTGAGGTGCAGGGTCGGCTGGGGTGTAGGTTTTGGGGTATGCTGGAGGCCTTGTGGGTACTGATTCCTGCATGTCAGAATGTGCTGGACTAGGCCAGGTTCAGTGCTGTGGTTAGCATCCTGTTTCCCCGTGGAGCTTGAGATGTCCGTTCTCGAAGACACTGATGAGGGACATCCTGAATGGCTGGATTGTGCATACTCTGTGCACAGGGGGCCTGGGGTTGAGCCGAGTCTGGTACTTTGGTTCATATCCTGTTGCCCCCCCCTAATGGTCGGGTAGCTTACTTGTTTGAATGAACAGCTTATTCTCTTCATCAACAGGCGATGGGCGTGCGCCGGGGGATTACGGACACATGGTGGGGTCCTGATCCTTTGTTGTCCCGTTATCCACTCCTGGGAGTTCTGGTTCTCCTTAATTTTTGTTTTCCCTGTGGGGTATTGATCATAATCCGAACATGCTGTTGCTGGTCCTCTCTGTATAAATGTACAGAGTGGTGTTGGTTCTGTACTGGGCCTGAGATAGGGGTTATGTTGCATTGTGTGATATATATGTAACACCCTTTCAGAGCTGGGGGTTCTCGTGTATTTTCGTTGCATGTTTCCTTTTTTTTAAGGGTGGGTATAAAGAATCCGTGAATGGTTCTTGCAGGGGTGCGGATAGGTCTGATATCCGAGGAGAGGGGGTCGCGTTGCGCCATAGGAGCCTCCAGAGCTGCTGGAGTTGAGGGAGATATATATTGGTACGAGCTGAATATGGCGCGAGAAATCTATCCTGAACTCTCGCGGCAATTGCGGGCAATCGCTGTGTGGCCAAGTAAGACCAGAATAAGACCATAAGAAATAGGAACAGGAGGAGCCCGTTCAGCCCCTCGAATCTTCTCCGTCATTCAATAGGATCATGGCTGATCCGACATTTTTCCCGTCCACCTTCCTGCCCTTTTCCCGTACTCCTTGATTCCCTGACTGATCAAGAATCTATCTCAGCCGTAAATATACACAAGGACTCTACCCCCTACAGCTCTCTCTGGCAAGGAGTTCCAAAGACTCACAACCCTCCGAGAGAAGAAATTCCTCCTCATAGAATTTACAGTGCAGAAGGAGGCCATTCGGCCCATTGATTTTGCCAGCCCTTGGAAAGAGCACCCTACCTAAGCCCACACCTCCACCCTATCCCCGTAACCCAGTAACCCCAACTAACCTTTTTTTTTGGACACTAAGGGCAATTTAGCATGACCAATCCACCTAACCTGCACATCTTCAAAATATCCAATTCACCTAACAAGCACGCCTTTCGGGACTTGTGGGAGGAAACCAGAGCACCCGGAGGAAACCCACGCAGACACGGGGAGAACGTGCAGACTCCGCACGGACAGTGACCCAAGCCGGGAATCGAACCTGGGACCCTGGAGTTGTGAAGCAACTGTGCTAGCCACTGTGCTACAGTGCCCTCCACCCCCCGAATCAGCAGCCTTAAAATGGCATCCCTTTATTCCGAGACGGTGCCCTCTGGTCCTAGACTCTCCCAAGAGGGGAAACATCCTCTCAGCGTCTCCCCTGTCAAGCCCCTTAAGAATCCTGCCAGTTTCAATGAGATCACCTCCCATTCTTCTAAATCCCAGTGAGTAGAGTCCCAACCTGTTTAACCTTTGCTCTAAGGCAATCCCTGCATACCAGGGATCATCCTCGTGAACCTTCTCTGAACCGCCTTCAATGAAATAATGTATTTCCTGAAATAAGTGAACCAAAACTGTCTAAGGTATTCCAGATGTGGCCTCACCAGTACCTTGTACAGCTGCAGCAAGACTTCCCGACTCTTATACTCCAACCTCCTTGAAATAAGGGCCAACATTCCATTAGCCTTCCTGATTACCCGCTGTACCTGTGTGCTAGCTTTCTGTGTTTGTGCACAAGTATCCCCAAGTCCCTGTGTGTTGCAGCTTTCTGCAGCTTTTCTCCATTTAAATATTACTCTGTTCTTTTGTTCTCCCTTCCAAAATGAATAACTTCACACTTTCCCCACATTATACTCCATTTTGCCATGATTTGCCATGATCCCGCCCCGCCGGCTGCCGAATTCTCCGGCGCAGGGGTTTTAATGGGAGCGGGAATCGCTCCGCGCTGGTTGGCGGCCACTGGCAGCGGCCCCCCCCCCGGAGATTCTCCGGCCCGTGATGGGCCGTGTGGCCGCCTGGTTTCGGCGGGTCCCGCCGGCGTAAATTACGACAGGTCCTTACCGGCGGGACCTGGCTCCACGGGCGGCCTGCAGAGTCCTCGGGGGGGGGGGGGGGGGCGCATGGGGATCTGGCCCCGGGGGGTGTCCCCACGGTGGCCAGGCCCACGATCGGGGCCCATCGATCCGCGGGCAGGCCTGTGCCATGGGGGCACTCTTTCCCTCCGCACCGGCCGCTGTCAACCTCCGCCATGGCCAGTGCGGAGAAGGACCATCCTGCGCATGCGTGGGAATGACGCCAGCACACGCTGGCGCTCCCCGCGCATGCGCCAACTCGCGCCGGCCAGCGGAGGCCCTTCCATGCCGGCTGGCATGGCGCCAAACACTCCGGCACTGGCCTAGTCCCTGAAGGTGTGGTGGATTCCAACCTTCGTGGTGGCCCGACACCGGAGTGGGGCACGCCACTCCTCGATACCGGAGTGGGTCACGCCACTCCTCAGCGCTGGAGTGGCCCGCCCTGCCGGTTCGCGGAGAATCCCGCCCCTGGAATTAAAAGTCTAATAATGACCATGAAACAATTGTCGTAAAAAGCCATCTGGCTCACTAATGTCATTTAGGGAAGGAAATCTGCCCTCCTTACCTGATCTAGCATACATGTGTCTCCAGACCCACAGCAATGTGGTTGACTCTTAAATGCTCCCAGGGGTGGGCAATAAATGTTGGCACAGCCAACATCCCATGGACAAATTATTTGTTTTTATAAATTTAGAGTACCCAATTCATTTTTCCAATTAAGCGGCAATTTGGCGTGGCCAATCCACCTACCCTGCACATCTTTGGGTTGTGGGGGCAAAACCAACGCAAACACGGGGAAAATGTGCAAACTCCACACGGACAGTGACCCAGCGCCGGGATCGAACCTGGGACCTCGGCGCCGTGAGGCAGCAGTGCTAATCACTGCGCCACCGTGCTGCCCAACAAAAACTTTTTAAAACTCCTAAATAAAATTTTTAGAAAAAAGGTTGTGTGGTACGGTTTTGAAGAGGAACTGGAGCGTTCCTTCTGGTCTCCTGGTCAATATTTAACTCACGCCCACCATCGCAAATTTGGTGCTCACCGGCACGTTGCTGTTTGTGGGCGCTTGCTGTGCGTTCATTTTCTGCATTTCCTGAAGTACTTCCATTTGACTGTAAAGTATTTTGGGGCATCTTGGATTGTGAAAAGCGCGATATAAAGGCACCTTTTTTCCGCAACTGTATGTTTATTGATGCTAAATGTGGCCGCATAAATACAAGTTCTGGTTTTTGTTTATTTTTCATTCCACCAAGTTTGCCATCTGCAGCCGCAGACTTTGTGACAAACCGTAAAAAGTAGATTGACCCAAACTGCTCCGTGGGTCCTAAGATCACCTGGGGGTTAGATTAGAGTTCAGCACCCATCAGTAAAGAGTGCAGTCGTACGCGCTTAGCTGCTCAAGATAAATGAGAGAGGAAATGTGCATTTACACAACGCATTTCACAACCTCAGGATGTCCCCGAGCACTTTTCAGTCAATGAAGTACTTTTAAAGTGTCTTAATGGAGAAAACGTGACCCACAATTTGCACTGGTCAGTGAATGTTTGAGGTTCTCTCTCTCTGAAGGTTGTGAATCGATTGAATATTTTTGGTAGATTCTCAGATTCTAAGGGAATTAAGGAAATGCAGGGGCAGGGTAGAAAAGCAGATTTGATGTAGAATTTCAGCCATGGTCTGATTGAAGTGGGCAGCAGGCTCGAGGGGCTGTATAGTCGAACCCCTACTTCTGTTTCAAAATATTTGCTTTAGTGCAGTGTTGGAGTCAATTCTTTCTCCCAATCACTGAGTCGGACTCGCTCTTTGGCCTTGGCAATGGGTGGCAACCCCAGGGTGGCGTCATGGTGACCAGTTGGCTCAGATACACCACTAAAAATAACCTCTTTTGTTTTAACCCGTCCTGTAGATGGAAATCGCATACACTGGAAACAGTAGCAGCCTCCCCAGATGGCTTCATGATCAGGTCAAAATCGTACCTTCTCCATCTGACCCCGTCATGCAGTTGGGAAAAAAGACTGCAAGTTTGCTTTCTTTGCAACACTTGGCAGATTATTTTGTTGATCAACCTGCTGAATTCCGTTGCTAGGCAACAAGCCCGTCCTCTGCTTAAAAGGCTCCGAGTGACCCTCGCTGATTGCTTAAATGAGCTACTTTTTTCATGTATTCTTGGGATACGAGTGTCACAGGCAAGGCCAGGGCCCCGCTTCCCCATTCCGGAGTTTAAGTGCTCCCGCCAGCAGAGAATCGGGACTGGTCTCTGCTAGTGCTGGGAGGAGTGCCCAGGTGGGAGTCGGTCTCCTTGAACATGCAAATATATGCAGGGTGTAGAGCTCACTGGATTCCATCAGAATCCCAGTATCGGGCCGCCATTTTGAGTGGGTGGCCCAGTCTCGAGAGCTGGCGACAGGCTGCGTTCCCACGCCCACAACCCAAACCCTGACCCCCCCCCCCAACAACAAGTGGAAGCACCCTCCCTCCCCTCCCCTCCCGCCACGGGAATAATCATCACACCCCACATCGGCGCCCCATTTGAGATCCCCATCAGCCACGCCTGCCTTAAAGCTGAAGAGCAGCCTGGGCAGCAGGGTTAAAAGTCACTGCATTTTCACTTACCCTTCCTTAACATCTGCTGCTTCAGACAAAAGTGTTTAAGGCAGCAGTCGTTACAAGTGTCGGAGGCTTCCTCGAAAGACAAGTACAGTTGATAGAGCTCCAAATTCCTCGACAGCCTTTGAAGTGCAAATCTCCCATTCAATTTCACACAGCAATAGTTGTACTAGCCAGTGATTGACAGTTTTGTTGGTGCAGAGACAGGTGCTTGGTGGATGGTTTGTCTATCTTTCCCTTCATGCTTGAATGCATCTCAAGTACTCTGCTTTGGTGCTAACCACAATGTTTATAAATACTCTTGCTATGATTGACAGCTCCTCACCACATCAAAAGGAGCTAAGTGCTTTCACTTCCCCTTATTCGCAACAGAAAGCACTTGGCTCCAATCGCGTTTTTCAGGCAATCCACCTTTTTCCACCCGATCATAAATCCTGATACCAGCATTGGGCAATGGAGACTCCACCCCCAGCAATTATTACCCCATCTTGTGAAGGCGGTGGTGATCTCCCAGTGGGTACATCCACAGAGCCAATTTGCAGTGGCTTGATTCAGCTGAGTGTCTTGCTCGGCCTTTCCAGAAGGCAGTTCAGATTCAGACACATTGCTGTGGGTCTGGAATCACCCGTAGGCCAGGCAAGAATGGCCCACCTCCTTCCCTTGGTGAACTGGATGGTATTTACAAAAATCCAATAGTTTAATGGTCCTTATTAATGAGACTAGCATTTTTATTCCAGAGTTATTAATTAATTGAATTTAAGTTTATCCCAACTGCCATGGTAAGATTCAAACTCATCCCTGCAGAGCATAGGCCATTAACATTACCACTCTGCTACCAACTGTCTGTTAAGATTAAAAATAAGATAGAAGCCCTGTGTTGGTTTTATTGAGCAGATTATATATTATTGTATTATTTCTTTGCCATATTATACTGTCCATTTCGCCCTTTCACCGTTAAAGCCTTTGCTCTGGTTGCTAATTTTGTCGTACAGTCAAGATTAATTTTCAGGATATTGCCATGAGCAACTTGGGGGGGAGGATATCACAGGTGCACTTAAAACATTTTTTTCCATTCTTTTAAACCTTCTGTTTGTTGGTTATAAAATATATTGGCAAAGCTCTTTGACTATCAGCCCAAAACCATCCAAAGAACAAAGAGAACAAAGAAATGTACAGCACAGGAACAGGCCCTTCGGCCCTCCAAGCCCGTGCCGACCATACTGCCCGACTCAACTACAATCTTCTACACTTCCTGGGTCCGTATCCTTCTATTCCCATCCTATTCATATATTTGTCAAGATGCCCCTTAAATGTCCCTATCGTCCCTGCTTCCACTACCTCCTCCGGTAGCGAGTTCCAGGCACCCACAACCCTCTGCGTAAAAAACTTGCCTCGTACATCTACTCTAAACCTTGGCCCTCTCACCTTAAACCTATGCCCCCTAGTAATTGACCCCTCTACCCTGGGGAAAAGCCTCTGACTATCCACTCTGTCTATGCCCCTCATAATTTTGTATACCTCTATCAGGTCGCCCCTCAACCTCCTTCGTTCCAATGAGAACAAACCGAGTTTATTCAATCGCTCCTCAAAGCTTATGCCCTCCATACCAGGCAACATTCTGGTAAATCTCTTCTGCACCCTCTCTAAAGCCTCCACATCCTTCTGGTAGTATGGCGACCAGAATTGAACACTATACTCCAAGTGTGGCCTAACTAAGGTTCTATACAGCTGCAACATGACTTGCCAATTCTTATACTCAATGCCCCGGCCAATGAAGGCAAGCATTCCGTATGCCTTCTTGACTACCTTCTCCACCTGTGTTGCCCCTTTCAATGACCTGTGGATCTGTACTCCTAGATCTCTTTGACTTTCAATACTCTTGAGGGTTCTACCATTCACTGTATATTCCCTACCTACATTAGCCCTTCCAAAATGCATTACCTCACATTTGTCCGGATTAAACTCCATCTGCCATCTCTCCGCCCAAGTCTCCAGACAATCTAAATCCTGCTGTATCCTCAGACAGTCCTCATCGCTATCCGCAATTCCACCAACCTTTGTGTCGTCTGCAAACTTACTAATCAGACCAGTTACATTTTCCTCCAAATCATTTATATATACTACAAATAGCAAAGGTCCCAGCACTGATCCCTGTGGAACACCACTGGTCACAGCCCTCCAATTAGAAAAGCATCCCTCCATTGCTACCCTCTGCCTTCTATGGCCTAGCCAGTTCTGTATCCACCTTGCCAGTTCACCCCTGATCCCGTGTGACTTCACCTTTTGTACTAGTCTACCATGAGGGACCTTGTCAAAGGCCTTACTGAAGTCCATATAGACAACATCTACTGCCCTACCTGCATCAATCATCTTAGTGACCTCCTCGAAAAACTCTATCAAGTTAGTGAGACACGACCTCCCCTTCACAAAACCGTGCTGCCTCTCACTAATACGTCCATTTGCTTCCAAATGGGAGTAGATCGTGTCTCGAAGAATTCTCTCCAGTAATTTCCCTACCACTGAAGTAAGGCTCACCGGCTTGTAGTTCCCGGGATTATCCTTGCTACCCTTCTTAAACAGAGGAACAACATTGGCTATTCTCCAGTCCTCCGGGACATCCCCTGAAGACAGCGAGGATCCAAAGATTTCTGTCAAGGCCCCAGCAATTTCCTCTCCAGCCTCCTTCAGTATTCTGGGGTAGATCCCATCAGGCCCTGGGGACTTATCTACCTTAATATTTTTTAAGACACCCAACACCTCGTCTTTTTGGATCACAATGTGACCCAGGCTATCTACACCCCCTTCTCCAGACTCAACATGTACCAATTCCTTCTCTTTGGTGAATACTGATGCAAAGTATTCATTTAGTACCTCGCCCATTTCCTCTGGCTCCACACATAGATTCCCTTGCCTATCCTTCAGTGGGCCAACCCTTTCCCTGGCTACCCTCTTGCTTTTTATGTACGTGTAAAAAGCCTTGGGATTTTCCTTAACCCTATTTGCCAATGACTTTTCATGACCCCTTCTAGCCCTCCTGACTCCTTGCTTAAGTTCCTTCCTACTTTCCTTATATGCCACACAGGCTTCATCTGTTCCCAGCCTTTTAGCCCTGACAAATGCCTCCTTTTTCTTTTTGACGAGGCCTACAATATCACTCGTCATCCAAGGTTCCCGCAAATTGCCGTATTTATCTTTCTTCCTCACAGGAACATGCCTGTCCTGTATTCCTTTCAACTGACTCTTGAAAGCCTCCCACATGTCAGATGTTGATTTGCCCTCAAACATCCGCCCCCAATCTATGTTCTTCAGTTCCCGCCTAATATTGTTATAATTAGCCTTCCCCCAATTTAGCACATTCATCCTCGGACCACTCTTATCCTTGTCCACCAGTACTTTAAAACTTACTGAATTGTGGTCACTGTTACCGAAATGCTCCCCTACTGAAACATCTACCACCTGGCCGGGCTCATTCCCCAATACCAGGTCCAGTACCGCCCCTTCCCTAGTTGGACTGTTTACATATTGTTTTAAGAAGCCCTCCTGGATGCTCCTTACAAACTCCGCCCCGTCTAAGCCCCTGGCACTAAGTGAGTCCCAGTCAATATTGGGGAAGTTGAAGTCTCCCATCACCACATCCCTGTTGTTTTTACTCTTTTCCAAAATCTGTCTACCTATCTGCTCCTCTATCTCCCGCTGGCTGTTGGGAGGCCTGTAGTATACCCCCAACATTGTGACTGCACCCTTCTTATTCCTGATCTCTACCCATAAAGCCTCACTGCCCTCGGAGGTGTCCTCTCGCAGTATAGCTGTGACATTCTCCCGAACAAGTAGCGCAACTCCGCCTCCCCTTTTACATCCCCCTCTATCCCGCCTGAAACATCTAAATCCTGGAACGTTTAGCTGCCAATCCTGCCCTTCCCTCAACCAGGTCTCTGTAATGGCAACAACATCATAGTTCCAAGTAGTAATCCAAGCTCTAAGTTCATCTGCCTTACCCGTAATGCTCCTTGCATTAAAACATATGCACTTCAGGCCACCAGACCCGCTGTGTTCAGCAACTTTTCCCCGTCTGCTCTGCCTCAGAGCCACACTGTCCCTATTCCCTAGTTCTCCCTCAATGCCCTCACCTTCTGACCTATTGCTCCCGTGCCCACCCCCCTGCCATACTAGTTTAAACCCTCCCGTGTGACACTAGCAAACCTCGCGGCCAGGATATTTATGCCTCTCCGGTTTAGATGCAACCCGTCCATCTTATACAGGTCACACCTGCCCCGGAAGAGCTCCCAGTGGTCTAGATAACGGAAACCCTCCCTCCTACACCAGCTGTTTAGCCACGTGTTTGTCTGCTCTATCTTCCTATTTCTAGCCTCACTGGCACGTGGCACAGGGAGTAATCCCGAGATTACAACCCTCGAGGTCCTGTCTTTTAACTTTCTGCCTAGCTCCCTGAACTCCTGCTGCAGGACCTCCTGCCCCTTCCTGCCTATGTCGTTAGTACCAATATGTACAACGACCTCTGCCTGTTTGCCCTCCCCCTTCAGGATTCCCTCTACCCGTTCGGAGACATCCTGGACCCTGGCACCAGGGAGGCAACATACCATCCTGGAGTCTCTTTCACGTCCACAGAAGCGCCTATCTGTGCCCCTGACTATAGAGTCCCCTATTACTATTACTCTTCTGCGCTTTGACCCTCCCTTCTGAACATCAGAGCCAGCTGTGGTGCCACTGCTCTGGCTGCTGCTGTTTTCCCCTGATAGGCTATCCCCCCCGACAGTATCCAAAGGGGTATATCTGTTCGAGAGGGGGAGAACCACAGGGGATTCCTGCACTGACTGCCTGCCCTTTCTGGTGGTCACCCATTTCTCTGCCTGCACCTTGGGTGTGACCACATTTACATAACTGCGATCTATGACGCTTTCCGCCACCTGCATGCTCCTAAGTGCATCCAATTGCTGCTCCAACCGAACCATGCGGTCTGTGAGGAGCTGCAGTTGGGTGCACTTTCTGCAGATGAAGCCTTCCGGGACGCTGGAAGCCTCCCGGACCTGCCACATCTCACAGTCAGAGCACAGCACCCCTCTAACTGACATTGCGTCAATTAATTAAAATTAAAATTTGTCTTTTTTTTTTTTTTTTAATACTTTTTTTTTTAAATTGCAAAGTTACTGTCAACTATCTATTTCCTAGCACTAGATTTCTACTAGAAATGCGATAGCTAACTATAATACTCTCCGATCTCTGGCTTAGATATCCTCTAAATTATAATTAAGTTATTATGTTTATTTAGTTCTCAAATACTCAAATTTTTTTTAAATTTAGGTTAGAATCCAAACCAGCCACTCTGGACACAGCTTTTCTGTGATGTCACTTCAGTTTCCACCCGACACACACAATTTGAAAAAAGGTATAAAAGTAAAAATCACTTACTTACCTTCTGAGTGTCTGAGATGTTCTCAGGTTCTCTCGCTGACAGAGACTGCTCCTCCACCTCCGATCCTTGACCTGCACAATGCTAATAATATAATAATAATATAATATGGCACTTACCTTACACCAATGGGTCTTATTATTAGGTTAGAGGAGGAGGGCGGGTGGGAGACACTACACGTGTAGTGTCTCGGGTTTCCTCTCCACCAGAATTTATTGGTTGATGGGGGAGGGGGGGGGGGGAATTGCCAGAGGTCGAACTTCCGGTTCCCGCCTTATATAAAAACAAATAAAACAGAAAAGAAGAACAGACACGCCAGGTAAGGCTTTTTAAATTCACTACTCACCTCCCAGAAGGCCCCTGCGCACCGCTGCCGCCGAAATCCAAAGGGCTGCTCCTGTAAAGGTAAGGTTTTTAAATTCACTACTCACCTCCCAGAAGGCCCCTGCGCACCGCTGCCGCCGAAGTCCAAAGGGCTGCTCCTGTAAAGGTAAGAGCTTTTAAATTCACTACTCACCTCCCAGAAGGCCCCTGCGCACCGCTGCCGCCGAAATCCAATGGGCTGCTCCTGTAAAGGTAAGTGCTTTTAAACTAACTACTCACCTCCCAGAAGGCCCCTGCGCACTGCTGCCGCCGAAATCCAAAGGGCTGCTCCTGTAAAGGTAAGAGCTTTTAAACTCACTACTCACCTCCCAGAAGGCCCCTGCGCACCGCTGCCGCCGAAATCCAAAGGGCTGCTCCTGTAAAGGTAAGAGCTTTTAAACTCACTACTCACCTCCCAGAAGGCCCCTGCGCACCGCTGCCGCCGAAATCCAAAGGGTATCCAATTGGATAACAAAGACTATTTGGGCTTTCTGATTGGCTGTGGATGCGAGGATGAACGTGCCAGCCCACGGGAGCTCTTCCAGGGCAGGTGTGACCTGTATAAGAAGGACGGGTTGCAGCTGAACGAGAGAGGCATAAATATCCTGGCCGCGAGGTTTGCTGGTGTTACACTGGAGGGTTTAAACTAGTATGGCAGGGGGGTGGGTACCGGAGCAAATGGGTCAGAAGGTGAAACAATTGAGGGAGAATTAGGGAATAGGGCCAGTTTGGCTCTGAGGAAGAGCAGACAGGGAGATGTTGCTGAACACAGAGGGTCTGGTGACCTGAAGTGCATATGTTTTAATGCAAGAAGCATTATGGGTAAGGCAGATGAACTTAGAGCTTGGATTAGTACTTGGAACTGTGATGTTGTTGCCATTACAGAGACCTGTTGAGGGAAGGACAGGATTGGCAGCTAAATGTTCCAGGATTTAGATGTTTCAGGCGGGATAGAGGGGGATGTAAAAGGGGTGGCGGAGTTGCGCTACTGGTTAGGGAGAATATCACAATTGTACTACAGGAGGACACCTCAGAGGGCAGTGAGGCTATATGGGTAGAGATCAGGAATAAGAAGGGTGCAGTCACAATGTTGGGGGTTTACTACAGGCCTCCCAACAGCCAGCGGGAGATAGAGGAGCAGATAGGTAGACAGATTTTGGAAAAGAGTAAAAACAACAGGATTGGTGTGATGGGAGACTTCAACTTCCCCAATATTGACTGGGACTCACTTAGTGCTAGAGGCTTGGATGGGGCAGAGTTTGTAAGGAGCATCCAGGAGGGCTTCTTAAAACAATATGTAGACAGTCCAACTAGGGAAGGGGCTGTACTAGACCTGGTATTGGGGAATGAGCCCGGCCAGATGGTAGAAGTTTCAGTAGGGGAGCATTTCGGGAATAGTGACCACAATTCAGTAAGTTTTAAAGTGCTGGTGGACAAGGATAAGAGTGGTCCTAGGGTGAATGTGCTAAATTGGGGGAAGGCTAATTATAACAATATTAGGCGGGAACTTAAGAACCTAGATTGGGGGAGGATGTTTGAGGGTAAATCAACATCTGACATGTGGGAGGTTTTCAAATGTCAGTTGAAAGGAATTCAGGACCGGCATGTTCCTGTGCGGAAGAAGGATAAATATGGCAAATTTCGGGAACCTTGGATAAGGAGAGATATTACATAAGAACTAGGAACAGGAGTAGGCCATCTGGCCCCTCGAGCCTGCTCCGCCATTTAATGAGATCATGGCTGATCTTTGTGGACTCAGCTCCACTCTTCGGCCCATACACCATATCCCCGAATCCCTTTATTCTTTAGAAAGGCATCTATCTTTTTCTTAAAAACGTTTAAAGAAGGAGCCTCAACTGCTTCACTGGGCAAGGAATTCCAGAGATTCACAACCCTTTGGGTGAAGAAGTTCCTCCTACACTCTGTCCTAAATCTACCTCCCCTTATTTTGAGGCTATGCCCCCTAGTTCTGCTTTCCCCGACCTGTGGAAACAACCTGCCCGCATCTATCCTATCTATTCCCTTCATAATTTTATATGTCTGAATAAGATCCCCCCGCATCCTTCTAAACTCCAATGAGTACAGTCCCAGTCTACTCAACCTCTCGTCATAATCTAATCCCCTCAACTCTGGGATCAACCTAGTGAATCTCCTCTGCACTCCCTCCAGTGCCAATATGTCCTTTCTCAAGTAAGGAGACCAAAACTGAACACAATACTCCAGATGGGGCCTCACCAACACCCTATATTGTAGGCCTCGTCAAAAAGAAAAATAAGGCATTTGTCAGGGCTAGAAGGCTGGGAACAGGCGAAGCCTGTGTCGAATATAAGGAAAGTAGGAAGAAACTGAAGCAAGAAGTCAGGAGGGCTAGAAGAGGTCACGAAAAGTCATTGGCAAATAGGGTGAAGGAAAATCCCAAGGCTTTTTACACATACATAAAAAGCAAGAGGGTAGCCAGGGAAAGGGTTGGCCCACTGAAGGATAGGCAAGGGAATCTATGTGTGGAGCCAGAGGAAATGGGCGAGGTACGAAATGAATACTTTGCATCAGTATTCACCAAAGAGAAGGAATTGGTGGATGTTGAGTCTGGGAAGGGTGTGTAGATAGCCTGGGTCACATTGAGATCCAAAAAGACGAGGTGTTGGGCGTCTTGAAAAATATTAAGGTAGATAAGTCCTCAGGGCCAGATGGGATCTACCCCAGAATACTGAAGGAGGCTAAAGAGGAAATTGCTGAGACCTTGACAGAAATCTTTGGATCCTTACTGTCGTCAGGTGATGCCCCGGAGGACTGGAGAATAGCCAATGTTGTTCCTTTGTTTAAGAAGGGTAGAAAGGATAATCCAGGGAACTACAGGCCGGTGAGCCTTACGTCAGTGGTAGGGAAATAACTGGAGAGAATTCTGCGAGACAGGATCTACTCCCATTTGGAAGCAAATGGACGTATTAGTGAGAGGCAGCTTGGTTTTGTGAAGGGGAGGTTGTGTCTCACTAACTTGATAGAGTTTTTCGAAGAGGTCACAAAGATGATTGATGCAGCTAGGGCAGTATATGTTGTCTATATGGACTTCAGTAAGGTCTTTGATAAGGTCCCTCATGGTGGACTGGTACAAAAGGTGAAGTCACACGGGGTCAGGGCTGAGCTGGCAAGGTGGATACAGAACTGGTTAGGTCATAGAAGGCAGAGAGCAGCAATGGAAGGGTGCTTTTCTAATTGGAGGGCTGTGACCAGTGGTGTTCCACAGGGATCAGTGCTGGGACCTTTGCTGTTCGTAGTATATATAAATGATTTGGAGGAAAATGTAACTGGTCTGATTAGTAAGTTTGCAGACGACACAAAGTTTGGTGGAATTGTGGATAGCGATGTGGACTGTCAGAGGATACAGCAGGATTTAGATTGTTTGGAGACTTGGGCGGAGAGATGGCAGATGGAGTTTAATCCGGGCAAATGTGAGGTTATGCATTTTGGAAGGTCTAATGCAGGTAGGGGATATACAGGGAATGGTAGAACGCTCAAGAGTATTGAAAGTCAGAGAGATCTAGGTGTACAGGTCCACAGGTCACAGGTGGAGAAGGTAGTAAAGAAGGCATTCAGCATGCTTGCCTCCATTGGCTGGGGCATTGAGTATAAGAATTGGCAAGCCATGTTGCAGCTGTATAGAACCTTGGTTAGGCCACACTTGGAGTATAGTGTTCAATTCTGGTTGCCACACTACCAGAAGGATGTGGAGGCTTTAGAGAGGGTGCAGAAGAGATTTACCAGGATGTTGCCTGGTATGGAGGGCATTAGTTGAATAAACTCGGTTTGTTCTCACTGTAACGACGGAGGTTGAGGGGCGACCTGATAGAGGTCTACAAAATTATGCGGGGGAATGACAGAGTGGATAGTCAGAGGCTTTTCCCCAGGGTAGAGGGGTCAATTACTAGGGGGCATAGATTTAAGGTGCGAGGGGCAAGGTTTAGAGGAGATGTACGAGGCAAGTTTTTTACACAGAGGGTCGTGGGTGCCTGGAACTCGCTGCCAGAGGAGGTGATGGAAGCAGGGACGATAGTGACATTTAAGGGGCATCTTGACAAATACATGAATAGGATGGGAATAGAGGGGTGAGGACCCCGGAAGTGTAAAAGATTTTAGTTTAGACGGGCAGCATGGCCGGCACGGGCTTGGAGGGCCGAAGGGCCTGTCCCTGTGCTGTACTTTTCTTTGTTCTTTGTTCAATGGTGGGAGTGGATCCATGTGATAAAACCTCCAGGAATCCATTCAACAGGGAGTTGGCAACCCCTTTACCGAAGAGGAAAGCTGACTGCATAAGGACCTCTTTGGTTTTCATTGAACCCGGTAACCGAGGGGAATGTGACACTTAAGTTTCAAAAGCCTGCATGTGAAATGAAATTGGACCCAGTGCAGACTTGTGTACTTTTCAAGACTTAGATCTTCAGTTGCAAGTGAGTCTCCAGATTTTCAATGGAGGCGACTTGGCCCTGGAGATAAGGGGCTGGATTCTCTGATTTTGAGGCTGTGTCCCCACGTTGGCATGGGAACGGTGGCGTTTTACGACAGAAGAAAGTGGCTTAAAACGGCCACCGATCCTCCGTTTGGCTGGGGGCGAGCATGCCGGCAGCACAGAGCAGCCGGCTCTAGCTGCCGATACGTCCCGCAGAATTGCCGGTTCCGGGGCCGCGCACGTGCATGGCGGCGGCCTGCGGCGGCCGCGCCGTGGCACGTCGTGTTCTTGCGGGGATTAGGTCAGCCCGAGGGAGAGTCGTAATTTTTTTTTAATGCCCTTTTGGTCGAGGTGGGGCCTATTTGGACTTGTGTGGCCTCAAACAGGTGGTCACCTTGGAGACCCTGAGGTAGGGGTCTGGAGTCTGCCTGTGAGTGGAAACCATACTGATCCCCATTCTGAGGCTGTTATCACCTAATGGTGGGCGAATAGAGTCACATTCACCCTGATATCTTTTCTGCATAATTCTGTAAATCTGAATGAGATAACTGTATTTTTAATGAGCCTGTGTCATTATCTCAGTCCGAGCAAATCATCTGAAGCTGCATCGTAAGGCTTCATTAAACCTAGCACTGTCAAATCCAGCAGATGTATCATCTCACTATTTTCCCCTAATGGATTATGTTATTCAGCTTCATGACTCCTTTGCATGGCCATGTGACAACTGAAGGTATGGTAAGCCCACCTGCTGCCTGGCATATGCTACTGCTGATTTGCTGGCCGCAGCCAGGCGGTTGGTGAGAGTTACCCAGAGCAAAGTATCCCCTGCCATCTCAACTTGGCACACACATCGACTTGTGCAGGCAGCATTGGAGAATGTCCGCCCCCCCCCCACCCTGTGAATGTGGGTCTTCACAGATAATTGGCTGCTTTTACTTTTCACTGTGGCACCCTCACACATTCACGTGCACACATACCTTGCACAGGCATACACCCATCGCATACATGCACCATGCACACTCACACACTAGTGCGCACACCGCACATGTACACTGCGTGCGTACACACACTGTGCACACAGATACGCATAAGCATACACACATCTCACAGCCACACATACACGTGCACACTAACACTGCACATACACACACTGTGTACACACTAACACCACAGGCGCATACACACCCTGCACACGCACATCTACACTGCCTATACACAAGCATGCACATTGCATGCACACTGGCACTGCAAACACACACACCACACACACACATGCACTACATGCACACACACATTCACTGCATATACACACACCACAGCGAGCACACACACCGTATGCACACATGGACAGACTGTACAGAGAGACAACCCAAAAATGTGCGTGCGTACACACACCGTGCATTGTTTTCCCATGGAACCATTAAAAATCTGGCGGGGGGGGGGGGGGGGGGGGGCGGGGCGGAGGGGGCCTTAATTTGCACCCCATCATTGGGATGTAAGTGAGGTTCATGCCAACCTCTGGTGGATTTTCCGACAAAGACGGGCACCAACGTAAGATCTCATTGTAAATTCATGCCAGTGTGAAACTGATTTCTGTGCCTCCCACCATACTATCCCCCCACACCCACTCGAACCCACTGGCAAAGGCTTGGGAGAATTCTGCTCATGCGCGTACACACACCGCATTCATGCACTTGCGCACCCAGCTCTCACATGCACACCGCACATGTACACACATACTTGCACAACACATGTGTACCACATGCACACACGCACACTGCACGCATACATACACACTGATCACACACTCAACATGCACACCAGATACATACACACTGGTTATATGCACACGCAGTGCACAGACTTGCACATATGTGCATACTGCGCACAGCGCACACGCAGACACCGCATGCACACATTCCACATGTGGATGCACATACTGCACAGATATGCACACCGCGCGCACACTGCACACACTCCACATGTACACCCATGCACACAGACTGAATACACCCTCCACATGCATACATACACCACATGCACACACTCCACATGCGTACACACATATTGCACATATGTGCACACTGCACACACGCACACACGCACACAAAGTCAATCTTGCTGACCTCTACGAATGACAGAATGACTTAAATTGTGTTTGCAATTAGTTTGTGTTTGCAACGAGTTTGTCGGTCCGGGGAGAAGAAACGGATGGTCGTGGATTATAGCCAGACCATAAACCGATTCACGCAGCTTGATGCGTACCCCCTTCCTCGCATCGCGGAAATGGTAAATCGGATCGCCCAATACCGAGTCTATTCCACGGTCGACCTCAAATCCGCCTACCACCAGCTCCCCATCCGACCAAAAGACCGCCCCTATACTGCCTTCGAAGCAGCCGGCCGGCTCTTCCACTTCCCCTTCGGTGTCACAAATGGGGTCTCCGTCTTTCAAAGGGCGATGGACCAAATGGTGGACCAGTACGGTTTGCGGGCTACATACCCGTACTTGGACAATGTCACCATCTGCGGCCATGATCAGCAGTACCATGACGCCAACCTCAAAAGGTTCCTCCTGACCACCCGAGCCCTTAACCTGTACCTTTGACGAGGGCAAATGCGTTTTCCACTCCACCCGGCTGGCCATCCTCGGCTATGCCGTGGAAGACGGGGTCCTAGGTCCCGACCCCGACCACATGCGCCCCCTTAAGGAACTCCCTCTCCCCTGCAGCCTCAAGGCCCTCAAACGGTGCTTGGGGCTTTTCTGCTATTACGCCCAGTGGGTCCCCAAGTATGCGGACAAAGCCCGCCCACTCCTAAAGACCACCACTTTTCCCCTCTCGGCTGAGGCTCAATTGGCCTTCAACCACATCAAGGCCGACATCATCAAGGCCGCTATGCACGCGGTGGATGAAACCATCCCTTTCCAGGTAGAGAGCGATGCATCAGACATCGCCCTGGCTGCTACCCTCAATCAGGAAGGCAGACCAGTAGCGTTCTTCTCCCAAACCCTCACCGCCTCCGAGGTTCGACACTCTGCAGTCGAAAAGGAGGCACAAGCCATTGTGGAGGCTGTGCGGCGCTGGAGACACTACCTCACCGGTAGGAGGTTTACCCTCGTCGCCGACCAACAGTCAGTCGCCTATATGTTCGATAACACGCAACGCGGCAAAATAAAAAACGATAAAATTTTGAGGTGGAGGATCGAACTCTCCACCTACTCATACGATATCAAGTATCGTCCAGGGGAGTTCAACAAGCCCCCAGATGCCCTGTCCCGTGGCACATGCGCCAACGCGCAGGAGGACCGCCTGCAAGCCATCCACAATGACCTCTGCCACCCGGGGGTTACCCGGCTCATCCATTTTATCAAGTCCCGCAACCTACCTTACTCAACCAAGGAGGTCAAGGCCATGGTCAGGGCCTGCCAAGTCTGTGCGGAGTGCAAACCGCACTTCTATCGGCCAGACAAGGTTCGGCTCGTGAAGGCCTCGGGTCCCTTTGAGCGACTGAGCGTGGACTTCAAGGGGCCCCTCCCGTCCACCAATCGTTATGCCTATTTCCTCACCGTGATCGATGAGTTCTCCCGTTTCCCATTCGCCATTCCCTGCCCCGACATGACCTCAGCCACTGTGATTAAGGCACTGCACAGCATCTTCACCCTGTTCGGTTTCCCTGCTTATATCCACAGCGACCGGGGTACATCATTCATGAGCGATGAACTGCGTAAGTATCTGCTCAACAAAGGCATCGCCTCGAGCAGAACGATGCCAGTGCTTATGTAGTTATATTGTATATGTTGTGTTGCCCTATTATGTATTTTCTTTTATTCCCTTTTCTTCTCATGTACTTAATGATCTGTTGAGTTGCTCGCAGAAAAATACTTTTCACTGTACCTCGGTACACGTGACAATGAACAAAATCCAATCCAATCCAATCCAATCCAGTTATAACCCGCGGGGAAATGGGCAGGTGGAGAGGGAGAATGCAACTGTGGAAGGCTGTCCTTCTGGCCCTGTGGCCGAGAAGTCTCCCAACCACCCGTTGGCAGGAGGTCCTAACCGATGCCCTACACTCCTTAGTTCACTCCTCTGCACGGCCACGAATGAGACCCCTCACAACCGATTGTTTGTCTTCCCCAGGAAGTCTACCTCTGGGGTCTCACTTCCACCTTGGCTGATGGCTCCGGGACCTGTTCTTCTCCGGAGGCACGCGAGGAGCCATAAAACGGACCCCCTGGTTGAAAGGGTCTGGCTGCTCCACGCCCACCCCAGTTACGCCTACGTTGAGTACCCCGATGGCAGGCAAGATACGGTTTCCCTCCGGAATCTGGCACCCGCTGGATCCCACACCACAGACGCCCATTCCCGCACCGCTTCCCTGCAGGACCCGGCACCCCCTACAACACACCGCCTTCCGGCCCGTTGGTGAGCACCTACCGCGCGCCCTCCCTTGCACCCTCCCTTTACACACCCCGCCGGCGCTGGCACCGCTACCCCCGGCCCTGCCTAGTCCCCCTGCCCCGACCCAGACCGAAGCTCCGACCGTTGTGCTTCCGGATGTGCCCTCAACCGGGACGTCCGTGCCCGCCGCACCACCGCCCGAATTGAGGAGGTCGCTGAGGATGATCCGGCCACCGAGACAGATGGACCTATGAAGGCACTTCACCCCCACCGGACTCTTTTTAAACAGGGGGTGAATGTGATGAACGATTACTGCCTTATCATCATGTAAGGTGATGTCCCCTTTAAGACCGGGCTTGGAACACTGGGGACTCCGCCTCTGGCTCCACCCATCTGTGAGCCATGTATAAAGGGCTGCCTCATGGGCTGTGTAGCAGTCAGCACTTGTCTCAGCTCTAACATAGTTCTTAGTCTAATAAAGCCTTCTTTACAGTTTAAACTCTAAGCTTCGTTATTGAGGGTACCTCACCCCCCAGAATCCAACTGAGGGCCACCCCCACCCCCCAGAGACCGCCTAAATAAAGAGACCCCCAGAAAAGCAACCCCCGTTAGAAAGCCCCCCCCAGAAAAATGACCCCTGTGTGGAAGCCAGAGAGGCAATGAAAGCAATTACTGTCGTAACATACACCTGGACAATACACCTGCGGATTAAGGCAGAGGAAGCGTCTCAATTCCTGGAAAGACAAAACAGTGAGATTTGACTGCATTCCAATCACCCCCTTCCCGCTTGAGTGATTTGGAACTGCTCAGCTGGAAATTGACAGCACTTAACCCTCTGCAAAGTAGTTGATGTTTGTATGCTGGCCTTCCTTGCGGGAGGATTCGAGTACAGGAGCAGGGATGTCTTGCTGCAATTCTACAGGGCCTTGGTGAGGCTGCACCTGGAATTTTGTGTGCAGTTTTGGTCTCCATATCTGAGGAAGGATGTTCTAGCTGTAGAGGGAGTGCAGCGAAGGTTTACCAGATTGATTCCTGGGATGGCAGGACTGACGTACGCGGAGAGATTGAATCGGATAGGATTGTATTCGCTGGAGTTCAGAAGAATGAGGGGGGAATCTCATAGAAACCTATAAGATTCTAACAGGACTGGATAGGGTAAATGCAGGAAGGATGTTCCTGATGGTGGGTGTGTCCAGAACCAGGGGGCACAGTCTGAGGATACGGGGGAGACCATTTAGGACAGAAATTAGGAGAAATTTATTCACCCAGAGAGTGGTGAGCCTGTGGAATTTGTTACCACAGGAAGTAGTTGATTCCAAAACATTGTATAATTACATAGAACATAGAACTTAGAACAGTACAGCACAGTACAGGCCCTTCTGTCCACGATGTTGTGCCGACCATTCATCCTAATCTAAGATCAACCTAACCTACACCCCTTCAAGTTACTGCTCTCCATGTGCCTGTCTAAGAGTTGCTTAAATGTCCCTAATGACTCTGACTCCACCACCTCTGCTGGCAGTGCATTCCCACACCCACCACTCTCTGTGTAAAGAACCTACCTCTGACATCTCCCCTATACCTTCCTCCAATCACCTTAAAATTATGTCCCCTCATGACAGCCATTTCTACCCTGGGGAAAAGTCTCTGGCTATCCACTCTGTCCATGCCTCTCATCACCTTGTACACCTCTATCAAGTCACCTCTCTTCCTTCTTCGCTCCAGTGAGAAAAGCCTTAGCTCCCTCAACCTTTCTTCATTAGACATGCCCTCCAGTCCAGGCAGCATCCTGGTAGATCTCCTCTGCGCCCTCTCCAAAGCATCCACATCCTTCCTATAATGAGGCAACCAGAACTGGACACAATATTCCAAGTGTGGTCTAACTAGGGTTTTATAAAGCTGCAGCAAAACCTTGCGGTTCTTAAACTCAATCCACGTGTTAATGAAAGCCAACGCACCATACGCCTTCTTAACAACCCTATCAACCTGGGTGGCAACTTTGAGGGATCTATGTACGTGGATCCCAAGATCCCTCTGTTCCTCCACACTTCCAAGAATCCTGCCTTTAACCCTGTATTCAGCATTCAAATTTGACCTTCCAAAATTAATCACTTCACATTTATCTACGTTGAACTCCATCTGCCGCTTCTCAGCCCAGCTCTGCATCCTGTCAATGTCCTGTTGTAACCTGCAACAACCCCCAACACTATCTACAATTCCACCAACCTTTGTGTCATCGGCCAACTTATTAACCCACCCTCCCACTTTCTCATCCAAGTCATTTATAAAAACCACAAAGAGCAGAGGTCCCAGAACAGATCCCTGCGGAACACCACTGGTCACCGACCTCCAGGCGGAATACTTTCCATCCACTACCTCTCGCTGTCTTCTTTTGGTCAGCCAATTCTGCATCCAGACAGCCAAATTTCCCTGCGTATTTCAACAAGCAGTTATATGTAACACTTGGGGCGAAGGGGATCAAAGGATATGGGGGAAACCAGGACTAGGCTATTGAGTTGGATGATCAGCTATGATTAGAATGAATGGCGGAGCGGGCTGGAAGGGCCGAATAGCCTCCTTCTGCTCCTATTTTGTTCGATGTTTTTACTTGTGGTTAGAGCACGTCAGAGTTACTCAACATGAGCATGTGTGTGTGTGGAAGCTGTGAATCACAACGCAGTGAGGGGAATGAATGAATGGTGTGCAGCTGAAAGATCTGAGGCGTTTAAACACAGGTCACTGCTTTCTCTTTCCAGGAATTGAGGCGTGGTGCATCCTCTGCCTGGACCGGGAGGTGTATTACCCAGGTGAGTGTTACAACAGTAATTCTCTTCACTGCCTCTGTCTGGACTGCTCTCTAGCTTTTAGATAGGCGTTTCTTTCCTGGTAAGCTACCTGACAGGGTCTTTTTTCTGGGGAGCCCCGATGAGAAGCGCTCAAGCTTTTTTACAGGCCAGGGATGACCTCACTTTAGACCAGTGTTTTTCAAACTTTTTTTCCGGGGACCCATTTTTACCAACCGGCCAACCTTCGCGACCCACACCGGCCGACCCTCGCGACCCATGCCGGCCGACCCTCGCGACCCATGCCGGCTGACCTTCGCGACCCATGCCGGCCGACCTTCGCGTCCCATGCCGGCCGACCTTCGCGTCCCACACCGGCCGACCTGCGCGACCCACCATTTTCTGTTACCTTGTTTGTTGCTGACAAAAATGGAGGAAATGGTTTTGGGTCCCTTTGGCCCCAATGGTCCCTTTGTCCCCCCCGAACCTGAAAAAGAAAGGCTGCGACTATATAAAGAAAAATGGGGGCGCACTGTGCAAGCATGCCCGATGATCGGGCACGCATGCGCAGTGCGACCAACTTTTAAAAATCTGTTCCTGGCCGTTTTGAAGGCCGCTCGTAGCCAGCATTATTAAAAGCAGGCTGTTGCGCACGGATTTGCGCAATTGGGAGCGCCGCGACGGACGGCTCTGCGACCCTCCCGACACCCACCGGCGACCCACCCGCGGGTCGCGCCCCTGAGTTTGGCAATGCCTTCTTTAGGCCAAGCTGCTCAATAGGCGAGGCAGTCCGAGTTTGGACTGAGAAACGGGGCTGTAGTCTGTTGCAACACCGAGGCTCTAGGTGGCTCCGTTAGCTGGGTAGGCCCAAGCGGGAAGACCGTCTTCAGCTGGGGCGGAATTGTGGGCGTCAACTGACTTTCACCCATCGAAACAGGTGCCACCAGCACTCTGGTAGTCTGACTTTGGCGTGGCATCAAGCACGTTGTTCTCCCTGGGCGAGTCTGCATGGGTAACCAAAGATCTTCAAGATATTGCAGTGGTAGGTTCGGTGATGGGAGCTTGCTGTGTGCCAATTGGCTGCCAACCTTCCGACACTACAACAGACTTTAAAAGTCCTTCATTGGCTGTAAATTGATTGTGAAGGGTGGTACTTAAATGTAAATCCTTCTTTTCCTTTCTCAAAAAATAACTGCAAATTGTTGAGTTATACAAACCAGAGGGATGCAGCTTCCATTGCAAGCCCGTTCCCAAGGTGAAGGGGCAGCTGTGGGGCTGAATCTCACATGGGACTGACACCCCCAGAAGAGGAGGGTTTGAGAGAGCAGCATTCGATAGTGGTGGAAATACTGCTTCAATCTTGAGTTTGTATGATTTTCGGGCACGTCACTGTCGAAATGCAGGGCCTATTCTGTATCGCACGTCTTAACCTATTCTCAGTAAGTAGGGAGCAGGGCCTTTTTGAATAGCCAGCCATTTTCCTGCACTCTCAAAGCCAGCATTAAGAGACAATTGAAGCAAATCACAAAGTGAGATTACTCACAGTAATGGAAACCCTTTCGGAAATTATAAGAGTTCGGTTGCTACATTCTCCTCGTTTATTCCATTGGCGGTGGCAATGTATTGAACTGGGGCTTTTGTAATCCTGCTCATTTAAGGTGACCCTTTTGTAGAGCTATGTTTTTTCTTGGCGAAGGTGGAAATGTTTATTGTGCTTGGGGGTTGGCAATGCTGATTAAATTCTAGATAGGGCTACATGGACAGTTGCTATGGAAACACAGGAGGAGGCAACACGGGGAAAGACGGCACAGCTGCCAAGGACAATTGGGTGGGTAGACACCTGCCTAGAAGGAAGTCCCCAGCTGGCAGTAGGGGCACAACTGTCAGATCTTTAGCCCAGCGGCATTGAGGGACAACACCCTCCACAGGAAGGGTGTAACCCCTGGCATCAGGAGGGCATGGGAGAGAAAAGAGAGGCAGGTGGCCAAGAGAGGCAAAACTCTCAACACAGGATTGATCGGAGGAGATGGTTCTACCTGGAGATGGCCGAGAACCAGTGTCACAGGCAACTGTTCTGAGACAACTGTTCACAGACGTTTGTGCCCTCGATCCCATAGACCTGGCACCTTGTAGCACTGGTCACCATGCCATGTGGGTAGTTGCCAATGTCATTGTGACTTTGAACCTCTTCACTTAATACTGGCTCAGTCCCAGGTATCGGTTACTGATCTTGGTGACTTCTCGCAGGTTGGTCCACATCACGCCACCCTACAAGACACTGGTGTACTGTTTGTCAGGGTGGCATCGAACATTTATCTCACAGCAGACATGGCCTCACAGTGACCATGAGCAATGGGTTTCAGTGCCATTGCTGGATTTGTCCAAGTGCAGGCCAATATCATTTGAACCCTTGTAGGCATCAAGGCGCAGACTGACTGACCGCCCTCAGTTCCATCCACTCCCTGAACGTCCAACTGGTTTGTGACCACCACAGAAGCTCCCACTCTGTGTGCGCTCACTCTCCTGGAAGCTGCCAGGATGCCTTCCCCCTCTGCCAGTCTGGGCTTTCTCAGATCTTCAACCAACCCTCAATATGTTGATGACCGGATGGACCCTCGGGGACATGGGGTAGCCTGTCAAGACATGGCACCACAAGGTGACCTCTTCCTGCCACCTTCCAGGATGACGACCTCCCTCTCCTCCCTCACAGCCTCCAACATCAGATGGATGAAGTAATCCTTGCTCCAGGTTGCTGTCCTCTGGCTCTGCTGCGACATCGCACTTCCCTCTGGTGCAATGGAAAGCACAAACCACAACTTCGTCCCTCAACCTATCCAGTAGCCTCAATGATGGCTGCAGTGGGTAACTCAGTGAATACTTCCAAATCAACGCCAATTCCTGTCCTCACTGGCTCTAAGTGGACAGAAAACCAGTTTCCATATCGATTAAGGACTCGCCCCCTGGCGTAAATCTGAACTGTTAGTCAATTTTCCACCGGGGATCTTCTGATCAGAAACAAACCCAGATTCTGTTTCATCCCTCGAGGCGGAATCTAAGCGGGACTTGAGCCCACGTTTCTCTCACTTGGAGGCTACCATTCAGCCATGGTCGACACTCATGAAGTCACACCTACACTTGCGAGTAGCATGGTGGACAGTAAGGGTAACTGCAACTGTCAGCCTCCCAGAGTTGGAAATCTACTCTTTACATTCTGAACACTTTGTCCTGAGTGAGAATTGAAATGAGTTTCATAAAAGTAGTGGACACTAGGATCTTGAGGTAATCTTTCCAATCTTATCATCAGGTCGATCCCTCTCTCAATGGTTAGTTAGCACTGCTGCCTCACAGCGCCAGGGACCCAGATTCGATTCCGGCCTCGGGTGACTGTGCGGAGTTTGCACTTCCTCCCCGTGTCTGCATGGGTTTTCCCCGGATGCTCCGGTTTCCTCCCATAGTCCAAAGATGTGCAGGTTAGGTGGATTAGCCATGATGAATGCATAGGGTTATAGAGCTAGGACGGGGGAGTGGGCCTAGGTAGGGTACTCTTTTAAATGGTTAGTGCAGACTCGATGGACCGAATGGTCTCCTTCTGCACTGTAGAGATTAATAGAATCATAGAACTTACAGTGCAGAAGGAGGCCATTCAGCCCATCGAGTCTGCACCGGTCCTTGGAAAGAGCACTCTACCCAACCTTTTTTAGTCACTAAGGGCAATTTATCATGGCCAATCCACCTAACTTGCACATCTTTGGACTGTGGGAGGAAACCGGAGCACCCGGAGGAAACCCACACAGACACGGGGAGAACGAGCAGATTCCACACAGGCAGTGACCCAGCGGGGAATCGAACCTTGGACCCTGGAGCTGCGAAGCAACTGTGCTAACCACTGTGCTACCGTGCTGCCCTATTTGTTCTATGGCCATGCATCAGGGGATAAAGATAATTGCATCAGAGTGTAATGGCAGCCAAGGCAAACACACACACACACAAACAGCCTTAAAGCAAAACCAAATAAAAACACTATAGGGGTCTGAGGTTTACCACTTTGGGTCAATCAAAGCTCATATTGGTTCCAGACATCTGTTTTTAGTGTGTTCAATGTGATGGTTACGGTGAAGGGATATTCTACTGTAATTTCTTGTGGGGAAAAAAGTGTGATAATCTGAGGGCAATTAGGTTTGTGGCCGTGTTGTATGTGGTCCCACGCTGAGGAGAGCGGGAGAGTTCACCTGATGTGACAACATTTATCCTTTATCCAACACTACAAATAGATTATCTGCGCACTTACTTCACTGCTATTAGTGGGAGCTTTCTGTGCACAAGTTGGCTACCATGTTTCCTACAGTAGTGACTACGTTTAAAAATGGGCTGACGCTGTAAAACGTGATGTATCAATGCAAGTTCTTGCTCTTTCTATGTCTCACTAACTCTCTTTCTGTCTAATTCTAATTCTCTGCCTTTAGTGTGTCTCTCTGTGTGTCTCCGTCTCTCTGTGTCGCTGTGGGTCTCTCTCTATATCTCTCTCTGTGTCTGTCTGTGTGTGTGTCTGTGTGTGTCTCTCTCTCTCTATCTCTATCTCTGTGTACCTCTGTGAGTCTCTCTCTGTGTCTCTCTCTCTCTGTGCATGTGTGTGTGTGTCTCTCTGTGTCTCTCTCTGTCTCTTTCTATGTGTCTGCCTATGTGTGTGTGTCTCTTACTCTCTCTGTCTCTCTGTCTCTGTGTGTGTATGTCTCTCTCTATATATATATATATCTGTGTCTCTCTCTGTGTCTCTGTGTGTGTGTGTCTCTCTCTGTGTCTCTCCCTATCTCTTTCTATGTGTCTGTCAGTGTGTGTGTGTGTCTCTCTCTCTCTTTCTCTCTCTCTCTTTGTGTGTCTCTCTCTCTGTCTGTGTGTGTGTCTCTCTTTCTCGCTCTCTCGCTCTTTGTGTGTGTCTCTCTGTCTCTCTCTCTCTCTGTCTCTCTGTCTTCCTCACTGCTCTGTGCTCTCTGGCCAGGATTCTCTATCGAGAATCCCAATCGGGCGTCCCATGAGAGGCGGTATCGGTGCCAGGTGCCAGACCTATTGCCATTTTCCATTGCCCCACTGCCAGCACGTTGTGTACCCCGTGCAGGATAAATGCGTGAATAAGCATGCAGTTAATGGTCTGGAAGCCCAAATCTCTTCCTCCCGCAACCCCCCACCCCCCCCCCCCCTCCCGACCCCCACAGTGGGAAATCCACTGAGTGTGTTGTGGCACTGCCCTGGCGTGGTAGAGCCCTATGGGGGTCAAGGGGGTCAGGGCACTGATAAGTTGCCTCTCTGCCAGGCTGTCAATCACAGTTTAATGGTTCAGACACAGCTGCTTGGTGGGTTGTTTATTTATCTTTCCCTTCAAGCTTGAAGGCATCTCAAGTTCTGCTTTGATGCTAACCACAATGTTTATAAACACTCTTGCCATGATTGACAGCTCTTCGCCACATCAAAGGAGCTATGTGGTTTCACTTCCTCTTTTATCACAGCAAAAAGCACTTAACAGTGTCTAACTAAGTGTGCAAAATATCCTTGGAGTTGTGGCTAAAACATCCTGCCATTTATTCAAATGTTTAAACTGTGTGGATGCAATGTCCTGCTCTGCAATCGAACTTTGTGTGTATGTGTACACTGATAAGTGTGAGGTGATTCATTTTGGTAGGACAAATTTGAATGCGGACTACAGGGTTAACGGCAGGGTTCTGAAGAATGTGGAGGAGCAGAGATATCTCGGAGTTCATGTCCATAGATCTCAGAAAGTTGCCACCCAAGTGGATAGAGCCGTGAAGAAACCCTATAGTGTGTTAGCATTCATTAACAGGGGGATTGAGTTTAAGGGCCATGAGGTTATGCTGCAACTGTACAAGACCTTGGTTAGACCACATTTGGAGTATTGTGTGCAGTTCTGGTCACCTCGTTATAGGAAGGATGTGGAAGCATTGGAAAGGGTGAAAAGGAGATTTACCAGGATGCTGCCTGGATTGGAGGGTAGGTCTTATGAGGAAAGGTTGAGGGAGCTAGAGCTTTTCTCATTGGAGCAAAGGAGGATGAGAGGTGACTTAATTGAGGTGTATAAGATGATGAGAGATAGATAGAGTGGACGTTCAGCGACCTTTTCCTCGGGTAGATGTAGCTGTTACCAGGGGGCATAACTATAAGGTTCATGGTGGAAGATATAGGAGGGATGTCAGAGGTAGGTTCTTTACTCAGAGAGTGGTTGGGGCGTTGAACGCACTCCCAGCTATGGTAGTGGAGTCGGACACTTTAGGAACTTTCAAGAGGTTATTGGATAGGCACATGGAGTGCACTAGAATGATTGGGAGTAGGTTGATTTGATCTTAGTTTCAGAATAGTTCGGCACAACATCGTGGGCCAAAGGGCCTGTACTGTGCTGTACAGTTCTATGTTCTAACAATCTAAAACCTTTCACTAATCTAAATGTTGATAGAACAAAGAACAATACAGCACAGGAACGGGCCCTTCGGCCCTCCAAGCCTGTACCGGTCATGATACCAACCTTGGCCAAAACCCTCAACACTCCCTGGTGAAAGATACTTGTTGATATGAGCAGTAGTACACATGTTTTTATGGGGATGCTAATCAAACGCACTGGGGAGGAAAGGGAATTGAAAGGTGTGCGTGGGCTTAAATGAAGCAGAGGAAGTGGAGGCTCATGTAGAATGTAGACACTGACATACACTGGCTGGGCCGATTTGGTCTTCTTCTGTGATTCTGTTATTCAGAACCCTGTGAATTCCATTGTTTTTAAATGTCATTGAATGTACAGCACAGAAACAGGCCATTCGGCCAATCGTGTCTGCACCTGCTCTCCAAACGAGCATCATGACTTATTGCCATTCTCCTGCCTTTCCCCTGTTGCTCGTTTTAGCCGTAGTTTCATTGCTCTTGTTCTATTACCTTTGCTCTTGAGTCGCCAGGTATCTTTCTGATACCGGCAAGTGGTTCAAGTCCGAGTAATGATCAGTAATCCAACACACCGCTTAGTAAGAGTTAAATCAAGGCACATTTATTATATACAGTAATCAATACTTATACATTAATTCTACTTCTAAGCTACTTCCTACAACTAACAGGCCAATACTTAACTTTGGAAATGGCCCACCAGGTCAGGGAAACGAATGGCCTATCGTATGGGTTCTGAGCCTGCGGGATTCAAAGCTGGTACAGGTCGATAGCCAGGAGCGCCTGTCTCGTAGCGAGCGTTGGAGTAAGACTTACGATTCTAGCGGCTGTTGTAGAAGGTCAGCAGAAGGGTCTCGAAGGGTGCGGAGAGGAGAAGAAGGGTCGATTTGAACTTGGACTCTATTCTTATAGTCTCCAGGGGCTTCCCGCTTTTCGGGGCGGACCCTGTACCTGGTTCCAAGTGATTGGACTTCGTCCCAATCACTTGGTTCGATATTCTCCAATGCTGGAGCGATTCCTTGATCGATGGGCGGTTTTGGGGTGGTCGTTCACCTCTCTTTGTGTAGGCTCCTGCTGGTGCCGAAAAGTCTGGATTGGCTTTGTGTGTCTAATTTGTTGCACATTGTTCCTGGGGATTGCTAATTTATATTCAGATGGCTGGTGTGTTATGTTGATGGCTGCAGGTATCGATTCTGTCTGGCCTCCCCAGAGGCGAATACACAATTTTACCTGCAGCTGCCTGTTTGAGTCCTGTTGACTGATTTTCCCATCAGCCTCTTCCGTTCGCCATTTTAAATCGGGGTTTGGCCATTCTAATCGGGAGTCAGCTATTTTACATGGCTACACCCCCCACACCCCTGCACATTGCTTCCATTCACACAATCAGCTAAATGTCCTGTTGAACGCCTCGATTGAAACCTGCCTCCACCACACTTCCAGCCAGCGCATTCCAAACACCAGACACTCGTTGCGTGAAAACGTTTTTGCCTCTTTCACAAATCACTTTAAATCTGTGACCTCTCGTTCTTGATCCTTTTAAGAGTGGGAACAGTTTCTCCCTATCTCGTCTGTGCAGCCCCCTCATGATTGTGAACATCTCTATCAAATCTCCTCTCAGCCTTCTCCTCTCCAAGAAGAACAGTGCCAACCTCTCCAATCTATCCTCATAACTGAAGTTTCTCATCCCTGGAACCATTTCTGTAAACCTCGTCTGCCCTCTCTCCACTGCGCTCACATCCTTCCTATAGTGTGGCGCCATGAACTGTACACAATATTCCAGCTGAGGTCTAACTAGTGTCTTGTACAAGTTCAGCATAACCACCTTGTTCTTGTACCCTCTGCCCCTATTAATAAAGCCCAGAATGCTATATGCTTCATTAACTGCTCTCTCCAACTGTCCTGCCACCTCTAATGACTAAACACATCAATAAATGGGAACCGAGCAAATTGGTCGAATGGATTGAAGTGGATGGTTTAAATTCCTTCCATAGCCACCGCATGTAAAGTCTGCTGATCTTCCCACTGTTCAGCCCAGGCCTGGTATTCAGCAAGCACAGCAGAACCCCCAATCATATATCAGCAAGAGTGAGATTTCAGAGAAGAGCTTTTTGTTTGGACGATGTAGTTAATCAAATAGTGTGATCGCGGTTTGGTGCAGAGGGAACTTGGCCTGTCCGCACCAGGGCGGGATTTATGACCAGAGGGAGACATTTTGCCTCATTTCCGTGCTGCAATGCAATGCTGTTTGCAGCGAATGGCTGGTGTCAGATTTTCGTATTAAATACAAGCGACTAAGGCAAATGGTGCAATAATGTCTTGCCTGTCACTCCCCAGACGTTTGAAGTGTGTCCCGCTTCAAAAGAGCACCGACATTAATGGCCATCCATGGTTGCTAGGCAACAAGATTGAAGAGGGCAGTGTTTGAAGGGGCGGTGAAAACAAAACTGGTTTTGGCCTTTTGATTGATTGATTGATTTGATTTATTGTCACATGTACCGAAGTACAGTGAAAAGTATTTTTCTGCGGCCAAAGGAACGTACACAGTATGTACATAGTAGACAAAAAAGAATTGACAGAGTACATTGACAAATGGTACATCGACAAACAGTGATTGGTTACAGTGCGGAACAAGGGACCAAACACAGCAAATACATGAGCAAGAGCAGCACAGGGCGTCATGAATAGTGTTCTTACAGGGAACAGATCAGTCCGAGGGGATGTCGTTGAGGAGTCTTGTAGCTGTGGGGAAGAAGCTGTTCCTATGTCTGGATGTGCGAGTCTTCAGACTTCTGCACCTTCTGCCTGATGGAAGGGTCTGGAAGAAGGTAATGCCTGGGTGGGAGGGGTCTCTGATAATGCTGACTACCTTCCTGAGGCAGCGGGAGGTGTAGACAGAATCAATGTGGGGGTGGCAAGCTTGTGTGATGCGTTGGGCTGAGTTCACCACACTCTGCAGTTTCTTGCGATCTTGGGCCGAGCAGTTGCCATACGAGGCTGTGATGCAGCCGGATAGGATGCTCTCTATGGCACATCTGTAGAAGTTTGTGAGAGTCGATGCAGACATGCCAAATTTCTTTAGATTCCGTTGGAAGTGGAGACGTTGTTCGGATTTCCTGACTGTTGCATCAATGTGGCTTTTCCAGCAAGCCAAATCATGCCGGAAAGGCATTGGTGTGTTAATGTCGCACACTGTTACTAATGTGCAAATCCGGCAGCCAATTCGTTCACGTTGGAGGTGCACTCTGAGTCACAAATCTCCAGAACTGATCAGTCGATTTCTGCATCTTGCCCTTGGCCGCTCAGTTATTTTTAAGGATTTAAGAATTTGGGGATTTGTGTATTAGCTGATCTATAGACTCACTGCAGTGAGCTAGAGTTGGCGATTAAGTACAAGTTATGGCATTAAATATTTTTGAGATCAACAGGTGCAGGAAGGGTACAAAAAGGCTAACTCAAGGCATTTGCCATGCGATGCCATGTTGCAGCACGATTTGGCCCCAAATGGCCTTTATTGGCTGCCCTGACTGACATCGATGGGAATCCATCCATTTGAAGTGGGAGCTGAAGATCCAGTGCTCTCAGGATGCCAAGGAAGGTTGGCCAGCATCAGATTAGCCTTATGCGTGCCCGGCCAGTGTCTGGAGTTCCAGGCGCGCAGCAGACTTCACTTTGTTTGTGCATAGCGCAGAGACTTTGAATGAAGGCTGTGTTGGCACAGATAGCTGCCCAGGGCCTGGAGAACCGCTATGCTTGATGGGGATGCTCCAGGCATTTTTTTTTGCAGCATGTTTATTCTTTACACGGAATGTCTGAATGGGTGGCAGAAGCAAGTGAGAGTGCCCGTCAGCGCAAATCATGATTGGTTCGCATCTGCAGGGTTGTCACTGACAGCGCTGTCAGTCCTCCCGGGGACAGTTCGAGGGTCTCACTATTGTGAATAATTCATGGCAAAAACCCATCTGGGCATGGAAAAAGGCAGTTCGTCGGACATTTGCTAACTCAGCAGATAGTTGCCTAATACCCATAATTGTGTATTTTCCCCAGTGGACATTATTGAAGTCTTGAATTGTGACTCTCTGAGACCATCAATTCAAATGTGTAGTTTGAAAGGCATCGCTTGACTGGTGCAAAGCGTTTAATTATTTTGATTTATACTTTGAGGAGTTCACCATCGGATCGTTCGACCAGCCTTGCTCAAGAATGCTCTTCTTCAAGCCCTCCGCCCCTCCACCTCTTTTCTGTTAAGATGCTCATTAATTCCTATCCCTTTGACCAGCGGTGATTGGTCACCTTTGAGCATAGAACATAGAACATACAGTGCAGAAAGAGGCCATTCGGCCCATCGAGTCTGCACCATCCCAGCCCTCACTTCTACCCTAACCCCATAATCCATTAACCCCTCCTAACCTTTTTGGTCACTAAGGGCAAATCATCACGGCCAATCCACCTAACCTACACGTCTTTGGACTGTGGGAGGTAACCGGAACACCCGGAGGAAACCCACGCACACACGGGGAGAACGTGCAGACTCCGCACAGACAGTGACCCAGCAGGGAATAGAACCTGGGACCCTGGCGCTGTGAAGCCACAGTGCTATCCACTTGTGCTGTCGTGCTATCCTAATGCTGCCTGCTGTGGCTCAGTGTTTGTAACAGGCCTGTGAAGAACATTGGACTGCGTTAAAGAAGCCATATCATTCTTGTTGATTGTTGCTGTTGACTTAAATCTATCTGATGCTCATTCAATGGGCTGGATTCTCCCCCGGATGGGGAAGCCCACTTCCAACGTCGGGCAGAAGGCTGCCGATCCTGTTCCGATGCTCCAGCCCCCCCCCGCTGGCGTCGGGTCGAGGTTTGCGCCCTGCGCCAGTGAGAGGATGCAGGTCTGGACACCATGGGCGAAATTCTCCCCCAACGGCGGGATGCCCGCCGTCTGGCGCCAAAGCCGGCGCCAATCAGATGGGCATCGCGCCGGCAAAAAGGTGCGGAAGTCTCCGCATCTTTGGCGGCCTAGCCCCAACATTGAGGGGCTAGGCCGACGCCGGAGGGATTTCCGCCCCGCCAGCTGGCGGAAATGGCGTTTGTTGCCCCGCCAGCTGGCGCGGAAATGCGGCGCATGCGCGGGAGCGTCAGCGGCCGCTGTCAGTTTCCCAGCGCATGCGCGGGAGCGTCAGCGGCCGCTGTCAGTTTCCCGCGCATGCGCAGTGGGGAGAGTCTCTTCCGCCTCCGCCATGGTGGAGGCCGTGGCGGAGGCGGAAGGGAAAGAGTGCCCCCACGGCACAGGCCCGCCCGCGGATCGGTGGGCCCCGATCGCGGGCCAGGCCACCATGGGGGCACCCCCCGGGGTCAGATCGCCCTGCGCCCCCCCCCAGGACCCCGGAGCCCGCCCACGCCACCTGGTCCCGCCGGTAAATACCAGGTTTGATTTACGTCGGCGGGACAGGCAATTCCTGGGCGGGACTTCGGCCCATCCGGGCCGGAGAATCCAGCGGGGGGTCCCGCCAACCGGCGCGGCCGGATTCCCGCCCCCGCCCAATCTCCGGGAGCGGAGACTTCGGCGGGGGCGGGATTCACGGCGGCCAACGGCCATTCTCCGACCCGGCGGGGGGTCGGAGAATGACGCCCCAAATTCTCCGGGCCCGTGTGATTCCCCACCTCTCTGGGCTGGACATCACATGAGAATTGGTGCAGGTCTTGACAAATGTAGACCGGACATGGTGGACCAACGGGGTAACTCTTTTCAGGGAATTTCCCCCCAAGTCCATCAGAGGGCCCTCCCCACCCACATTGCAAGACCTGCCCACCCTGCACCCAACAAACCCTCTCACCAGAACCCCCCCCCCCCGCCCAAGAATAGAGACCCCTGCCTGGAAGCTAGAGAGCAGTCCAGTCAGAGACAGTGAAAAAAGATCACTGCTTTAAAACCCACCTCTGCAATACACCTGTCGGCTCAGGCAGAGGGAACAGCACCTGTCAATTGCTGGAAAGAAAAAAGTCAGCTGGGTTTAAACCCCCTCAGATCTTTGATGTGGTTGACTCTTAAAATCCCCCGGGGTAAACGCTGGCCTGGCCAACGATGCCCACTTCTCATGAACAATTTTTAAAAAAAAATTTGCCTGATCCACGGTTTGGTACATACCAGTTTCAACTTGGCTTCCAGAGTTTAATTCTGACATTTACCTTGCGTAGGTCAGCAATTCTGCTCCCCCAGGATCATTGAGAGTCAATCGGTCCCATGTTGCAGACACACATACAAGGAAAACAGCTAATACTATTTGGGGGTCTCACAAAATGCACATGGGATAACATCAAGCTGATCCTTGAGACCATGCTGATGGTTGATAAAACCTGTGTTCCCAGCGCTTCACTGTGTTGCGGTGAAACATGGACAACTTGCAACGATCAAGAAAAGAAGCTCAGTGTTTTCCATCTTTGATTGCGGTGCATTTATGAGCGTGTTCTGAGGAGGACAACACCATAAATGCGGCAGTCCTCTGGTAGGAGATGCTCCTGAGCTTGTTACCATTTGTCAGACAGAGCTAGCTTTGTTGGCTCAGGTTATGGAAGACAGTCAGACACCCGAGGGTACTTCTGTACGGTGGGGTAGCGGGAGACAGACGACCAGCGGGACGTCCAAACCTCCACTTTAAGGAAGCTTGCAAGCGTGACCTGAAGGCCCAAGCATCGAGCATCACACCTGGGGTTCACTGGCCGATGACAGAGGGAAATGGCGACACCTCCTGTGGGCTGGCACGCACCGCCACCATGACTTTCATATAATTTACAGTGCAGAAGGAGGCCATTCGGTCCATCGAGTCTGCACCGGCTCTTGGAAAGAGCACCCTACCCAAGCTCACACTTCCACCCTAACCCCATAACCCAGTAACCCCACCCAACACTAAGGGCAATTTTGGACACTAAGGGCAATTTATCATGGCCAATCCACCTAACCTGCACATCTTTGGACTGTGAGAGGAAACCGGAGCACCCGGAGGTAACCCATGCACACACGGGGTGAACGTGCGGACTCCGCACAGGCAGTGACCCAAGCCGGGAATCGAACCTGGGACCCTGGAGCTGTGAAGCAATTGTGCTAACCACTATGCTACCGTGCTGCCCCGACCAGTGGGTACAATGGCTTGGCAACAGACTCCGAGCGCCAGAAACAGTAACCCACGACGACACCCGGCAACCTCATGCGTGGCACCCCTGGAAGAATCTGTCCCCCAAGGATCGGCCTCTTCAGCCACCAGCAAAGGTGCTCGCGAGGAGGACCACTCCAGGGGCTGGTTTAGCACAGGGCTAAATCGCTGGCTTTAAAAGCAGACCAAGGCAGGCCAGCAGCACGGTTCAATTCCCGAACCAGCCTCCCCAAACAGGCGCCGGAAAGTGGTGACTAGGGGCTTTTCACAGTAACTTCATTTGAAGCCGACTTGTGACAATAAACAATTTTCATTTCATTCATTTGAAATGGAGTTGTTTGCTGCCTGTTAATTATCTTTCGTAAACGGAAGGATGTCGAAGTGGAATTTGCATAGGCAGAAAATGCAAGCACACAAACCTACTGAACGAAAGCAGGCCGATATTGGAGGTGTTATCTTTTGATGAAACTTGCAAAAGCCCCAGGTCTGTTTAACTGTGCATAAAATATGTCAGGGTAGTATTTGAAGAGCAGCCTGGAGTCCTTCCCAGTCACTATTAATCCTTCAAGCCCTTCTTATTTACTGTCTCTCAGACCTTGCTAGCTGCAGACCAGGTGCCGCATTCCCGACATAACGGTGACTTCAAAAGTAATTTGCTGCTTATGAAGCACTTTGGGAAATCCCAAGGGCTTTGCAGGCAATCAAAGAAAGTTCTTTCCTCCTCTTCACAAACTACCCGGCGTGCAGCCGAATAAAATCATGTCCAGCGCCACTGTGTTAACTTGCTTATTTAAAGTCGATTGGTGACACCGAATGGAAGGTTGAGGTGTGCGGCACTCGTGCTCTGTAATTACTGTTTACTATGCCACTGAGTTATGGCAAGAATTTCAGGAGCCCAGCATGAAATATGGATGTGCCTGAATTGTGAAATAAATTGTCGCGCCAATTTCCCATCTCATCCCCTTATCAAAGATGCTGGAGAAAGGAAGCCAAGCATTAACCTCTATTTCCCCATAACACTATTATATGGAAAGACACAGCGTGAAGTCTTCGCAAGCACTGACTTCTCCTTTGTCGCAGGTTAACATTGCCCACCTTTTAAATCTCTTTCAATCAAAGCATTTGTGTTGGGTCAAGGGAGGGCAGGGGAAGCCTGTTGATTTGCAACACAGAATGCAAATCAATTTCAATTGCAACGTCTGAAGAAGAATTTTCATGCAAGATTCTCCTGTACTGAACTATTATATTTATGTGACAATAATGAGTTTGGTAAGATTGTTATGTTTTGGGACACTAATGCTCATAATCTTTTATTGTCACAAGTACAAAATTACTGTGAAAAGCCCCCTAGTCGCCACATTCCGCCGCCTGTTCGGGGAGGCCGGTATGGGAATTGGACCCGCGTTGCTGGCCTTGTTCTGCACCACAAACCAGCTGTCTAGCCCACTGAGCTAAACCGGCCACTGTCTATAAACTTAAGGTAAAATGAAAGGGGACCAAGTGATCCAGTCTGAAGACATTGGTGGATTGATTGTTAGAGATTAAAAGGAGGTGGGCAGGGGAGGCATATTGTTCTGCGAGGAAGCACGTGCAGGGTGTTTGAACTTGGTGGCAATGATAGCAACCTGTGTATTAACAGTGGATAGACTGTGAGTCTCCAAAGTCCCAGAAAAGTGTTGAGAATGTCAGGTTGTAAACAGTTGTGCTTTGAACTGTCCATTTCACCAAAGTAAGTTGGGGTCTCGGGGATGGCTAATCAGCATTTCTACCTGGATACAAAGTCATGTGATTCACATTGTTAGTGGTTACCCCTGCTGTCTCACAGCGTCTGGGATTCGGGTTCGATCCTGATCTTGGGTAACTGTGTGGAGTTTCCACTTTCTCCCCATGTCTACGTGGGTTTCCTCCGGGTGCTCCGGTTTCCTCCCACAGTCCAAAGATGTACAGGTTAGGTGGATTGGCCTTGATAAATTTACCCTTAAGACGGGGTAACCGGGAGGGGGATTGTGCCTAGATGGGGTGCTCTTTCGAAGTGTCGGTGCAGACTCACTGGGCGGAATGGCCTCTTTCTGCACTGTAGGGATTCTATGAATCTATGATTGTCATGGTGATGGACTTCAAGATGGGAAGGGTACAGAGGAAGCCATTGTGATATCACATTATAGATCTTCTTAAAATATCACTGAAAATATAGACAGGTTAGTCTGGTAAGGTTGTGAAGAGAAAAGGGAGAGGGTCTTTATGGTCATCACAGCTGAATACTGGTGAAAGCTGACGTTAAGATTGTAAAGACCAAAGTGTGAGGAATTAAAATAATGTTGTGAGATTCACCTAGTTTATGTTTATGCTAAAGGGAGGATCTCCAGCCATACTCTCATTGTGAAGTCAGAAGTTACCAGGCTGAGAGAGGGAGAGAACCGAAGGCCGGTCTCGACGCATTCACTCCGTTTCTCTCTCCACAGATGCTACCAGACCTGCTGAGTTTGTCCAGCATTTTTTTGTTTTTATTTTGGAACAGAAGTAAAACCCTTGTGAGCTGGCACTCACTGATTCCGGGAGAATCGAATGTCTTCTTCAAGGAGGGTGTGACAGGGCGGTGGGCAACCAGCAGTCCGCGGGCTGAATGCGGCGCACCAGAGTGCAGCCCACGAGACGTTTTGTTGGCTGTTGTTCACGTGCACGGTTTCCAGACGCTGCCGGTTTCTGACCTTGTAGATTTTTTTCCTCCTGGTATTGCCAAAGCGCCACGCATGTAAAACAATGGTGCGTGAAGTGAGGTGCGTGCCGATTGTCCACAATGGATGGGGGGGCTGTGCGTTCCCTCCGCGCCCATGTTCCGTGCTTGACGCCCAGATTTCTTTTTTTTTTACCATTTGAAGTTGATGACAGTTCTATTAATGTATGATTGGTTAAACATTTTCTGTCACTTGTTATGGAACATTTGGTGTGTATTAATTGCATTTAATCTTATTCATGGGGTCATGATTCGTGAAAAGTCCTGATTTCAATCTTGTGGCCCACTGAGGTGAAAGAGGTTCACTCATGCGGCCCACTGACCAGCCTAGGTTGCGTAATACTGTTGTAACACATATTTAATTGTATTTTTCAGTTATGCTAAAAGTCAGAGGGGGTATTCTGTTTTGTAGTTTATAGTAAATGTTGCCTACAAAAATAGTGTTTAGTCATTGGAGTTTGTAGTCTTTTATTACAGTAAAAGTCTCAATGTGAAACCTTGTCATGTAATTTATTCATCTATTAACTGGAAGTTTCAATTTCTTAAAAGTTATTGGTCTTCAAACTTAGCATTGATATATAACATGCATCGTGCATTTGATCGTCGTTGGCGCTTTAACCTGGTCGCCACACTACCAGAAGGATGTGGAGGCTTTAGAGAGGGTGCAGAAGAGATTTACCAGGATGTTGCCTGGTACGGAAGGCATTAGCTATGAGGAGAGGTTGGAGAAACTTGGTTTGTTCTCACTGGAACGTCGGAGATTGAGGGGCGACCTGATAGAAGTCTACAAGATTATGAGGGGCATGGACAGAGTGGATGGTCAGAAGCTTTTTCCCAGGGTGGAAGAGTCGATTACTAGGGGGCATAGGTTTAAGGTGTGAGGGGAAAAGTTTAGAAGAGATTGTACGAGGCAAGTTTTTTATACAGAGGGTGGTGGGAGCCTAGAACACGCTGCCGGAGGAGGTGGTGGAATCAGATATGATAGTGACTTTTAAGGTGGGTCTTGACAAATACATGAATAGGATAGAAATAGAGTGTAGATGGTCCCCGTTTCGCACCGTCTTGAAACGCGACGGCGTTCACGACGGCGTGAACACTTGGGCTCCATTTGGGAGAATCGCCCCCGTAGTGTTCAATTGTTCTGTGTTTGATTATCTGAGTCTGTTCACTCTTGATATTTGATTAGATGAGCCTGGATGTGGACTGGGGGGCGGGGGGGGCGGGAGGGAAGGGGGGTGGGGGGGGTGGGGGGGGAGGGGAGGGGGGGGGTGGGGGGGGGGGGAGGGGAGGGGGGGGTGGGGGGGGGGAGGGGAGGGGGGGAAGTAAACAAAGCTGTGGAAATATCTGGAAGCTCGAGCTAAAAGCATGGCATAGAGACTTTAAAGCATTGTTAAAGCCCTTGCAAATAAAGTTCCTGCACACATAGAAACTTGTGTCATCTGTGCTATGAACCAAGGTATATAAAATACATAACAGAAGATATTATTAGGTTACACCGATATATAAACTACAAATCTATTCTGGAATAAAGAACAAAGAAAAGTCCAGCACAGGAACAGGCCCTTCAGCCCTCCAAGTCTGTACCGTTCATGATTACCACCCTTGGCCAAAACCCTTCGCACTTCCTTGTGCCGTATCCCTCTTTACCCATCCTATCCATGTATTTGTCGAGATGCTTTTTTAAAAAATAAATGTTTTATTAAAGTTTTTCCAATCAGCGTTTTTACATAACAAAAATAGAAATACAGATGGTAATTAAAAAAAATAATAAGCGTAGCCCAAAGCTTATAATACAACTAATTACAAAACAGATTTTTTTTTTAAAAACAGAGCAAGGTGGGTTTTGTCTCCATGCCCAACTCACATGATATCAACAGTATCCCCCCCCCACCTGAACCCCCCCTCCACCCGAGGATGCTGCTGCTGCTGACACTTACTGCTCCCCTAGAAAGTCAAGGAAAGGTTGCCACCGCCGGGAGAACCCCATCAAGGACCCTCTCGAGGCGAACTTTATTTGCTCCAGGCTGAGGAACCCCGCCATATCGCTAACCCAGGTCTCCACGCTCGGGGGTTTCGAGTCCCTCCACATTAACAAAATCCGTCTCCGGGCTACCAGGGAGACAAAGGCCAGTATCTCGGCCTCTTTCACTTCCTGCACTCCCGGATCCTCCACCACCCCAAATATCACTACTGGTGGACTCGCCTTCACTCGAGCGTCCAAAACCCTAGGCATCACCCTTGCAAACCCCTGCCAGAATCCTTTAAGCGCTGGGCATGCCCAAAACATATGGGCATGGTTCGCCGGACTCCCTGCAAACCTCGGGCACCTGTCCTCCACCCCAAAAAACCTACTCATTCTTGCCGCCATTGTATGCGGCCGATGCACCACCTTAAACTGGATTAATCCGAGCCTGGCAGAATGATGAGGAGGAGTTCACCCTGCCCAGGGCATCGGCCCACAGGCCCTCATCCAGCTCCTCGCCCAGCTCCTCCTCCCACGTATCGTTCAACTCCCCCACTGAGGCTTCCTCTACCTCCTGCAGCTCCTGATATATGTCCGACACCTTCCCCTCCCCTACCCAGATGCCAGCCACCACCCTATCCTGGATCCTATGTGGGGGCAGCCGCGGGAATGTCCCCACCTGTTTTCTAAGGAAGTCCCGAACCTGAAGGTACCTGAACGCATTCCCCGGGAGCAGGCCGAACCTTTCCTCCAGCGCCTGCATGCTGGGAAAAGCTCCGAGTGTAAACAGGTCCCCCATCCTCCTAATATCTGCCCTATACCAGCCTTGGTACCCCCCATCCATCCTACCCGGAGCAAATCTGTGGTTATTCCATATCGGGGTCCACACAGAGGCCCCCTCCTCTCCCCTGTGTCTCCTCCACTGCCCCCAGATCCTCAGTGCCGCCGTCGCCACTGGACTTGTGGTGTATCGTGCCGGCGAGGACGGCAGCGGAGCCGTAACAAGTGCCCCTAGACTGGTGCCTCAACACGACGCCGCCTCCAGCCGCCCCCTCCTCCATCATCCATTTCCTAATCATGGCCACATTGGCCGCCCAGTAATAACTGCAGAAGTTCGGCAGAGCCAGTCCTCCCCCGGCTGGCTGTGCTCCAAGAATACACTTTTGTCGAGATGCCTTTTGAATGCCGTTCTGGTCACCGCATTATAGGAAGAACGTGGAGACTTTGGAGCGGGTGCAGAGGAGATTTACCAGGATGTTGCCTGGTATGGAGGGAAACTCTTATGAGGAAAGGCTGATGGACTTGAGGTTGTTTTCGTTGGAGAGAAGAAGGTTAAGAGAAGACTTAATAGAGGCATACAAAATGATCAGGGGGTTAGATAGGATCGACAGTGAGAGCCTTCTCCCGCGGATGGAAATGGCTAGCACGAGGGGACATAGCCTTAAACTGAGGGGTAATAGATATAGGACAGAGGTCAGAGGTAGGTTCTTTACGCAAAGAGTAGTGAGGCCGTGGAATGCCCTACCTGCTACAGTAGTGAACTCGCCAACATTGAGGGCATTTAAAAGTTTATTGGATAAACATATGGATGATAATGGCATAGCGTAGGTTAGATGGCTTTTGTTTCGGTGCAACATCGTGGGCCAAAGTGCCTGTACTGCGCTGTATCGTTCTATGTTCTATGTTCTATAATGTATCTGCTTCCACAACCTCCCCTGGCAACGCGTTCCAGGCACTCACCACCCTCCGCGTAAAACACCTGCCTCGCACATCTCTTCTAAACTTTGCCCCATGGACCTTAAACCTTTGCCCCCTGGTGACTGACCCCTCCACCCTGGGAAAGAGTGCCTGCCCATCCATTCTATCCATGCCTCTTATAACAATTCTGTGAACTGCATGTTCTGGATCCGAAGCAGATACAGGGATTGCACCACGGATAAAGAAAGAAAATATTTTGTGATACTAGTAATTGAAAATGAATTAATCGAAGGGAACAAAGATACATTTGACAATGATGATTCACATATTATCTTGGAGGCCTTTCTGTTTCAATATATATACGAGATAATATTTCAGCTTTCATCACTAATTGGCCACATGGGGTGGAGGGAAGGAGGTGTGTCTTCACTATGCCTCATCTGTCCTGGTGTGGGGCAGGTTTGATGGACCATCCCGACCCATCAGGTTCATACTCGACTTATCTCTTCAGCAGATGTGCTACATCAGTGATGGGAAAATGATTGTTGGGGGTCAGAGCAGGTATCAAAAGCAGCTTGTGAGGTCTAACTATGAGCATTAATCCCAGGAGATTGGTTAGTAAAGGCGGTAAGTATGAACGAAAGGCGCCCTGCACAAAGGGCTCAGTGTTTCTCTCTGCGATGGATTCGCTTTCTCTCAGGCCGCGGAGCAGCTTTATGTCTCCGCTGCGGTCTGTGACTGTGGCAGGGTTGGACGGTCAACGCGTCTTCTCCATCAGTGAAGCCAGAGAACACAGACAGATTGCGCAGCAACAGTTGCTGGTGAGGCCCAGCCCTCCTTGCAAAGAGAAGCAGCTTCTTCCTTCAGCTGTTACACGGAAGCAACAAGAAAGATTATTTGCAGGATTGATTTCGCTTGGTCCGCCTCGCGTGGACAAGGCAGCAGTGGCCTGGAAATGGTTTACCATTCCATTTCTCTCCATCACCACCACCACCACAGAGCTTGGTTCAGGCAGGAGCCGTTTGACGGTGCAGGCCCTACTCAATTTAAGCTGGCAGGAGGTAGAAGTTTCAAGTTATTATTCTGGGGCTCGGAGAAGCAGGATGGGCTCCTCTGGTTTCCGTAAGAATTATACCCCACCGTCCCTGCTCCTCACTCCAGCCTGTGATTTGCCTCCTCCAGCCCCCTCCCCGCCCTCCTTTCTCCTCGACCTATCTACCTTTTTGCTGGCCGCGTCGGCCTCCGAGCTTAATGGAGGCTCACTAAACGCCATGGCAACGAGGCCTGCTCCTCAGAATGAAGTGGACCTCCAGTTAACATAACTGATGACCAGGTTCATCAAGAGTTAAAATCCACTTGTACTCCTGTTGTACATTTTAAGCTCAGCATCGTCCCTGCGTTACTTTTGAAAGGGGCTTTAGTGCCCAGGAGAAATATTAGTACTGGTGCGTTCTTTAACCGGGCACAAATACCAGAGAGCCAGTCAATTCTGGATCCTGTGTGGTGTTGTTGCAATAATCTGGCCTTTGTGTACCAGTAAATAGCGCTGCCTTGTCTATTGATGGAGCAACGACTGAATGTCTAGTATTTGGCGACAGCTAGCATATTCAGAAACATTCTCCAGATCTCCTGGGTTGTTCGATAGTAAGCACTCTCTACAGTGTGGCTTTGAAGCAGTGAATATTCAATCTCAAAAACCCACGAATGGTGGGGGAATTCATTTTTTCTGAGCAGACGGAATTAGTTGTCGCCAGGTATTGCTTGGCAGAAAAGTTGTGCCGGTCTGCATTGACGGTGGGTGTTTGGAGTGTACCACCCTCCTCCTGAGGTTGTAGGGAAGGTCCTTGTAGAGGGTCCAAGCAATAGGCGCCTGAGCCAAATGGCCTGTTTCTGTGTTTTAAACGTTTCACAGTAATTGTAATATTTTGAAAAACGTTGGAAGAAATGAGTTGCAATTTTTTTTTAAAATGCCCCCCCCCACCCCAATTGAAATGGGCTTGTCAACTGTGGGCGTGCGGCACGGTAGCACAGTGGTTAGTACAGTTGCCTCACTGCCCCAGGGCCGCAGGCTCGATTCCCCGCTGGGTCACTGTCTGTGCAGAGACTGCACGTTCTCCCCGTGTCTGCGTGGGTTTCCACCGGGTGCTCCGGTTTCCTCTCACAGACCAAAGATGTGCAGGTTAGGTAGATTGGCCACGCGAAATTGCCCTTGGTGTCCAAAAAGGTTAGGTGGGGTTACTGGGATAGGTGTGGGGTGCTCTTTCCGAGCGTCGGCGCAGACTCGATGGGCCGAATGGCCTCCTTCTGCACTGTAAATTCTACGTCTATGTCTAACTTTCTTGAATTAGTGAAGAGAAACACCTAAAAAAGAAAAAAAGGGGGCGGAATTCTCTGACCCTGAGGCTAAGTGTTGACGGCGTCGGAAACGCCGTTGCGTTTCTCGACGCCGTCAACACGGCCTCAGGATCAGCAATTCTGGCCAGGGGGTCAGCACAGCACTGGAGTGATCCACATCGCTCCAGCTGCTGATCCTGGCATGAACTGGGCGCCACGGGGTCCGCGCATGTGCAGTGGCATCGGCGCCAAAGCGCGCATGCGCAGTGGCTCCCTTCTCCGGCCCCGACGCAACATGGTGCAGGGCTACAGGGGCCGGCGCGGAAGAAAGGAGGCCCCCAGGCAGAGAGGCCAGCCTGCCGATCAGTGGGCCCCGATTGCGGGACAGGCCACATCGGAGGACCCCCCCCCCCCCCCCCCCCCGGGGTCGGCCTCCCCCCGCCCCTCCACACAGGCCGTCCCCGGACCCTTCCACGCCAAGGTCCTGCCGGCTGAGAGCAGGTGTGAACGACGCCAGCGGGACTCAGATCTTTTTACAACGGCCGCTCGGCCCATCCCGGGCTGAGAATGGGCGGGGAGAGGGGGGGGGGGGTGGGGGTGCGCGTATTCAGCCCCGGATTTTTGAAAGTAAAAGGAGAAGAATAGATCAAGTGGGGCTTGATGGCCGGGCCGTCTTTTGCACACATGGTCACAATCTGAGAATAAGGAGTTGGCCATTGAGGACAGAGATGAAGAAAAACGTGAGCACTCAATTACTGTAAATTTCTGGAATTTTCTACCCCAGAGGTTTGTGGGTGCTCAGTCATTTATATGGTCAAGGTAAGAGACCAATAGATTTTTGGATATTAAAGGAAAATGAGAGTGATAGTGTAAGAAGATGGTGTTGAGATAGACGGTGAACCATGATTTTACTGATTTACCGGGATGTCTAGAATTGCCTACTTGAGATCACTTTCTATGGATGTTTTGCATAGAACTTCATGAAACGTTGATAAAACAATAACACCTGGAATGCCATCGTTTGTTTGCCATATTAAGAGCATTCCTTCCGTCAATGGTCGCCCTACTATGAAAAGAAGTATAGCTGCTTATGGTGATTCCTTAAGGTGTGAAAAGGAAAGAGACATATTATAGCTGAAGGGAAGAAAAATGAGAGGGGGGGGTGTGAGACCGGTCTTTCAGATGATGGAAGGTATTCATGAAATTGAAGTAAACACCCTATTTAATGTGGCTAATGTGTCTTGAAGACAAGAGGACACACACACACAAAATCACCAGCTTAGAGATCAGACAAATTTGCTTTTCCCCACAGGATCCTGAATGCACAGGGAAGGCTCCCAGACATGCCTGGTAATTCAAGGTTGATTGACTTCTTTGAAAAGAGCTGGATCAATATCTGTTGAGGAAGCAGATTGAGAGTTATAGAGATATTAGCTGGTTTGCATGCGTTTTATCTCACAGTGGAGCATCCTCAGGCCCAAGGCAGAAAACAGGCAAAGTTTGGCCCACAAAAAAAGTTCTGAAAACTGATGATTCATAGAATCCCTACAGTGCAGAAGGAGGCCATTCGGCCCATTGAGTCTGCCGGCACTAGTGCACCCTACTTACCCCCACACCTCCCCCCCATTCCCCTAACCCCACCTAAACGTTTGGACACTAAGGGCACTTGATTATGCCTAATCCACTTAACCTGCACGTCTTTAGACTGTGGGAGGAAACCGGAGCACCTGGAGGAAACCCACGGAGACACGGGGAGAAAGTGTAAACTCAGCACAGACAGTGGCCCAAGGTTGGAATTGAACCCGGGTTCTTGGAGCTGTGAGGCAGCAGTGCTAACCACGATGGCACCGTGGCGCCCTTTGTGATGTTGATTCATTAAAACCGTGGCCAGGGTACCAGCAAAGGTTCCCCTGTCTTTCTCCAAAATAGTACCATGGGATCATTAACATTAACCTGACAGGGGTCTCCATTTAACGTCTCATTCAAAAGACTGCGGGTGGGATTTTCCAGCTCCTCCTGTTGGCAGGATCTTCCAGTCGCGCCAAAGTCGACCCCCCCCCCCCCCACCACACACCCGAAGTTGATTCCCCCCGTCCCTGACAGCAGGTACCCTGGCAGTGGGGCCAGCAAGTTATGCAAATAGCCGTTGCCTTCGGCAAGCCAAGAAGATCCCGCCGGCAGCCACTAGCTTCACACCTGGGAGGCAGAAAGTCCTGGCCTGCATTTCCAACAGCACACACAGCACTCCCTTGCTGCTGCACTGGAGCATCAACCCTGGAATAGGAATTAAACAAAGAGCTGTGTAAATCAGAGTCAAGAGTGCGACCAACTGAGTCAGGCTGATCTAAGCAGTTAGACTGAGAGTGCAGTGCGATATACGTTTGTCACAACGGAAAGCAGCAAGAATATACAAAATTCCACCATTTTTTATTTGAACGTGATTGGGACCAAATTTGCAAACTCTTGCAGCAGTGGGAAACTTAGAATAAAGAGGATGTGGACATGCTGAAGGTATGATATTCACTTGTTCAGAGTCTGGGGACTCCCCTACACAAAAAAATGTTGGGCGGGATTCTTCGATCGGTGACGCTGCAATCGCGTTCGGCCGAAAATCCCCTTTTAAGCTGGAATCGGGGGCGGTGCTGTTTTTGTGATGCTCCGCCCCCTCGAACACGGAGTATTTGAGGAGTATGCCGCACGCCGTATGGGCAGCCTCAGGACGTCACCTGAGGCCCTCTCCTGATGCTCCGCCCCCCCCGATGAGCCGAGTCCCCGACGGCTTAGGACACGTGTCCTCACACCGTTCGGCGACCTTGCCTGGCGGCTGCGGACTGAGTCCAGCGCCGCCACAGTCGGCGAGGGGGAGTCATTCCGCTGGAATGGGGGGGCATCGGCGGGCGCTGGGGGCACTGTTGGGGGGTGGTCCGGGGATGGCGAGGCTGGTTACAGGGGGGCAATTTTTGGCAGGCCGGGTCCGCGGGCGGGCGGCGCCATGTTGCACGTTGCGGCCGCCGCGCGCTTGCGCGGACATGGACCCGGTCATTGCCGTATCCGCAGGTAAAGCCGGGACCTTTACATTGCGCGGCTGCTAGCCCCCCACTGGATGGAGGGTCGGTGCGGAGGCGGTGCCGACTTTCTGGTCGTAAGACCAGACAGATCCTGCAGACATAGCCCCAGGATCGGAGAACCCAGCCCATTGATTTTTGACAGTTTAATTGGCACATTTTCCATCACCTGTCGCAATTGTCTGTCAAGCTAAAAGTAATTTCTCCTCTAAACATTTCATAAACTTTAAATCTAACAGGAAAAATAATTGTCAGGATTTTTACAGAGGTGGTTCAAATGTAGCATAAATACTAGCAGAGACCAGTTAGAGTCTATGTAATTTCTGTACAATTTGTTCCTTTCATTTTATAGATCTAGAGCTGAATATGTATTAACTTATCTTTTTGCAACGCTCAACTACAATAATCCCAACCAAGTGTCTATTGTACACTCACAGGGCAAAGCTAACTCATTACAATCTGCATCACTGTCCTCAACCCATGGCCGCCTAATGACAAGCAGAAGACCACTTGAATGGGGGTACACCAATTTCGCTATTTTAAGCAAAGGTCTTTTGAAGTTGTTTCGGGATGGATAAGAGTGAGTCAGTATCGTGACAAAAAAAATATAGCTCTTGTCTGTGATAGGTCGCAGCAATGAAATATTAACCTATCCTGCCCACTCTTAGATGTTGGTTAACTGTTACAATCCCAGTTGATGTTATTGCTGGATGGGATGATCTTACTTTTTTTCTATACAACGTTGAGGTACAGAGTCACAGTACTGTTAATTTGTTTTATCAACAAGAAAAGGAACATTTATTAAATATGAAAGAAATGGATTATGATACAATATTCCTTTACTTCCCCTTAGCATAACAATTAAAGACAGATTTTAAAGTTAACACAGATTAGAAAGTACACCTTAAGCTATAAATTGCCCTTAGTGTCCAAAATTGCCCTTAGTGTTGGGTGGAGGTGTTGACCTTGGGTAGGGTGCTCTTTCCAAGAGCCGGTGCAGGCCCAGCGGGCTGAATGGCCTCCTTCTGCACTGTAAATTCAATGATAATCTATGATTAATCTAGGACAAAGGTTCGGCACAACATGGTGGGCCGAAGGGCCTGTTCTGTGCTGTATTTTTCTATGTTCTATGTTCTATGATAGGCTCATCAACACAAAGAGTCCCTTTTAAGGGAGGTGGTGGCGTAGCGGTATTGTCACTGGACTAGTAAACCAGAGACCCAGGGTAACGCTCTGGGGATCCAGGTTCGAATCCCACCACTGCAGATGGTGAAATTTGAATTCAATAAAAATCTGGAATTAATGACCATGAAATCATTGTCGATTGCCCCCCGACCAGTCGACGCCGAGTTCCGACCAGCTGAGAGCAGAAGTGGACGGCGCCGGCGGGACTCGGCTTTTTTACGACGCCCGCTCTGCAGAGAATCGCGTGCCGGATTCGGGGCGGCGTGGCGCGATTCGTGCCGGTCGTGGGGATTCTCTGGCCTGGCCCCAGGCTGAGAGAATCCCTCCCCCTTTGTTTACACTTCTTTGAATTCTTCTGTGCAAGACCTTGGTCTCTGTCCACTTAACTTCAGTCACCTCAAGACATTTTTTCTGTCCCAATTCCCTGGTTATCTGGACTGCAACTTGTTCCTAGGAAGCCCCCGGGCTGGATTCTCCACCCCGCCACGCCACATTTCTGTTTCACCCCGCCGGCAGGATGCTCCGTTACACCGGCTGGTTAATGGGGTATTCCCATTGTGCAGCTGTCCCACACCGTCGGGAAATCCCCGGGCTGCCGGCAAAACGGAGCATCCCGCCGGCAGAGAATCCAGCCCCACATCTTTGCAATGCCCTTGTCCTGTCCAGCCTCTCCTGGCAGAGTTGAGAGATTTTCACCCCCGGTGTCCTGTCTCCAACTTCAATATATCCTGCTAAAACCGAAACTTAAAAGCCTTTCCACCCTGAAACGTGGCTCCATTTGCGAAACAACGCCTGCACACTGCCACTGGCCTCCTTATTCTTTGTGCCATAGCATAATATAATCACAGTTGGAATTGAAACCAACCGCCACATATACAAACACCTTTATCCAGCATGAATCTAACCATAGGTTTTACCCTTCCACAGAAATATTGAAGTAAACCCATTTAAAACTATAATTGTATTGGAGAGAATTAAGTTTGCTTTGAGAGGGTCTGCACAGGGGTTTTACAGGCAGTGGCAACCGTTCCTAGAATATCTCGCGGAGCGTTAGAAGAAGGTCGATCAGTAGCAATAGCAACCCTGGGGGGGTGGGGGGGGGGGAACGAGAGATTGTTCGAGGGGATGGACGAGCGGGAGATAGCATGGAGGGTGGGGGGAAACGGTACGTGCGGCCAAGAGCCAGTGTATAAAGCTATGTAAATATACCATCTTGCCATGTATATATCTTGCTCAGGGAGATTTTGCGTTATTTTGTTACGGGGGTGGGGGGGGGGTGGTTTGTAAGGGGGAAAATTGTGTTGTTAAAAAACCTTAATAAAAAAATATTTTTAAAAAAACTATAATTGTTTCTAATGTTTACCAATACAAATATAAATCCTTCAAAACTACCGGGGCTGGTTTAGCACAGTGGGCTAAACAGCTGGCTTGTCATGCAGAACAATGCCAGCAGCGCAGGTTCAATTCCCGTACCAGCCTCCCCGAACAGGTGCTGGAATATGGCGACTTGGGACTTTTCACAGTAACTTCATTGAAGCCTACTTGTGACAATAAGTGATTATTATTAATAATAATATATTATTATTATTGTTTTCCTAACGTAACATGCCACATATTGAAAATGTTTTGGTTCTGAAGTTGCTGGGCTCCTGATTCTGACAGTCATGCTGGGATTTTAGCTAATGGAGTTCCCTCCTGCACTGATCCATACCAAGTTTTTTGGGTGGAGCAGAGTTGATGTTAATGGGAAGGCAGCTCGAGCGAATGTGCAGGCTATTGCCTGTGTTTCTTTGGGCATTTCCCTGGTGTTAAACCTGGGCCTTTTTCTAACCTGAGATGGGCTTTAACTCAATGGTTCTGTACCCTTAACACGACAATCATCCTATTGACTTTCTGGGCAAAGCATTGTCATTGATGAGCAGCATCATGTGAATAATACTTTATTTAGTTTCAGTCTTAACTTACAAAGTGATGCACGATCAATGACCACTAAAGCGAGGTTGTAGTCCAACTGAAGGCTTTAATAAGCTCGATGTTTCCCCCAGCAGCTCAGGTACAGAATGAGGGCTGCTGGGACGGCACGGGTTCTTATACCCCGCCTATCAGGGCGGAGCTATTATACATTCTAGCCAATAGCAAGCATATAGGTTCTACCAATGGTACTTCAGCCTCTCTGGTACCGTAATACCTATAATACCACGCAAAGTAAGTTAGTAGGTGTGGTGGTGGTCCCGTTAAGGGTCACACAGCAGATTAAGGGTCACTTGGCCTGGGGGACCAATTGGGGAGTGGAAAATTACACCAGGCTGGTGCCCACATCGGCAAATATACATTTACATTTTTGACTTGCCTCTCATTGGCTCCAGGTTCCCTGCTTACCTCAGCTGTGAGCGCCGCCCCCATTGGCGGTCCAGATCTCAGAGCTGCTGGCTATGAAAAGACCCAGCGTCCACAACTGGGGGCCTAGCACGAGGCCGCCTGCGATAAAATTGCCACGTGGGGTCCCGCTGTGTGAAAGCGCAGGCCCAGGACTCCCTTCGTCGGGGTGTCCATCTGGGTAAAGATAAAACAGATGACTGGGCCCAAATTCCCAAGTCCTGGCTGCCACTGCCAAGACTGTCCCTTTCTGAGATATCTTCCCAACGCAAACTCCATTATTGTGGGAGTGGAATGCGGAGGGTTAACACGTTGAGCATTGCTCTCCCGATGAGGAACAAAAGCAGCAATTGCATATGATGAGTGTTACGATTATCAGCAGGAGGATAGAGAATGAAGGGGGCAGTTGCCACAAAGGACTCGCCCTGCCAAGGAATGATATTTGTAAAGCTGCGCTGCAAATGAGTGAAATTAGTTGGGGAGCAATCAAAGAAAATGAAGAATAATTGTCAGTTTTGAATGGAAAGATGTGTTTTGTCTTTTAAAAGCTTGATGGATTAGCACTCTGAATTCTTTCACATCTTTATGGCATTCAATTTCTCCCGAGCCAGCCTTGGACATTTATTGTCACTTTTATGCTGGTCCTCTCTCTGAGGGACCAACACATAATTACTTCTTCGAAGGGAGCCTCTTAACAGGTCAATTCAGTGACCGTTTTAAATCTCTCTCTCTCTCAATTATTCACTGATTTGCACAGCGATGAAGTCGAGAGGTTTTTGACATCTCCCCTAGTGACCGTGCACGGCGCAGCCAAGGGGTTGGAGGGTGGGAGTGAGTTGCAGCTCTATGAAATGTCTGAATCCTGGGCTGCTGGTGTTCACATGCCAGTCGCTCTTCCGGAGGCTATGTCGCGGGTGGGGGGGGTGGGCGGGGGAGTCCCGATGGAGGTCGCTGCCAATTACAAAATCCTTTCCTTCTTTTCTTTCTTGTTTCGGAATCAACGTGAAGGTGTAAGCAAAGCCCAGAAACATGAGCTCGGATTAACCTCTGCGGGACTCCGCGTGCTTAATGAAGGCTTAAAGGCTGCAACTGCCTTTGCACACAGCTCTTGTTAGTGAGGCCTGAGGCCTGTTGGTAACTAATTATTAAATTAGTCAAACCCAATTAAGGTTAATTCACACTTTGGACAACATTACCATATATCTTTCTCCTGCACTTAAGGGATAACTTGTTAGAAATAAACCATCAGCAATATCTGAGGAGTTGTGAAAAGTGATGTGAATGTAATATTTTGTCTTGCATTCTTATCACGGCATGGTAGCACAGTGGTTAGCACTGTTGCTTCACAGCGCCAGGGTCCCAGGTTCGATTCCCGCTTGGGGCACTGTCTGTGCGGAGTCTGCATGTTCTCCCCGTGTCTGCGTGCGTTTCCTCCGGGTGCTCCGGTTTCCTCCCACAAGTCCTGAAAAACGTGCTTGTTAGGTGAATTGAACATTCTGAATTCTCCCTCAGTGTACCCGAACAGGCGCCGGAGTGTGGCGACGCGGGGATTTGCACAGTAACTTCACTGCAGTCTTAATATGAGCCTACCTGTGACACGAATAATAATAATCGCTTATTGCCACAAGTAGGCTTCAGTGAAGTTACTGTGAAAAGCCCCTAGTCGCCACATTCTGGCGCCTGTTCGGGGAGGCTGGTACGGGAATTGAACCCGCACTGCTGGCCTTGTTCTGCATTACAAGCCAGCTGTTTAGCCCACTGTGCTAAACCAGCATTATTATTCGGAGTATCACAGAAACAGCCCACTCATCCCATCTGATCTATACCAGTGTTTATTCTCTACTCGAGCCTCCTCCAACCCTATTTCATCAAACCCTGTCAACAAAACCATCCGTGGTTGTCTCATTCCTGTGCTTACCTGGCTTCATCTCGAGTGCATCTATTCTATTCGCCTCAATTGCTCTCTGAGAAATACACGTTCTAACCGCTCTCTTGAGTCATGGCGTTTCTTCTGAATTCCCCATTGGGTTTATTCGTGGCCATCTCCATTCTCTGATCCCTAGTCTTGGCCACCCCCACAAGTGAAAGCATCTGCTCTAGGCCGACATTGTCAAACCCTTTTATAATCTTAAAAGCCTCTATCGGCTGAAGGAAAGAGCCCTAACCTAACTTAATCTTTCCTGCTGGAGAACCTCTGACACCTTGCATTGTCCCAATGAGAGTTTGCTTGATCGTAGGAATCCTTCGTCAGAAGAGATCTCATCACTTTTTATGTTGTGAAAAGTGTAATCCAGAGGTCCAGAGGTTCTGGGGTAGCGGGTTCAAATCCCACTACGGCAGCTGATGGAATTGGAATTCAGTTCATAAATCTGGAATTAATAATAATTGAACGCCAACTTCAGTAAAGGTGCCCACAACCCATTGTGGATTGTCCTGAAAGCCCTTCTGCTTCACTTAATGTCCTTTAGGGAAGGAAATCTGCTGCTCTTATCTGGTCTGGCCTACTTGTGGCTCCAAATGCAGAGTAATGTGGTTGACTCTTGAATGCTCCTCTGTAATGGCCCAGCAAGTCACTCAGTTATGTCAAACTGCCTAGAATCCGAAACAAAGGATGAAACCAGAGGGTTTACCCTAAGCACCGGAAACGACCAAAGCAAACACAGCCCCATCATAGAATAGTTATCAAAGAATCCCGGCAGTGCAGAAGGAGGTCATTCAGCCAATTGAGTCTGCACTGACCCCACCGAAAGGGTGCCCTACCTCGACCCACTCCCCCGCCCTTTCTTCATAACCCCACCTAACCTTTGGACACTATGAACAAAGAACAAAGAAATGTCCAGCACAGGAACAGGCCCTTCGGCCCTCCAAGCCCGTGCTGACCATGCTGCCCGACTAAACTACAATCTTCTACACTTCCTGGGTCCGTATCCCTCTATTCCCATCCTATTCATGTATTTGTCAAGATGCCCCTTAAATGTTACTATCGTCCCTGCTTCCACCACCTCCTCCGGTAATGAGTTCCAGGCACCCACCACCCTCTGTGTAAAAAACTTGCCTCGTACATCTACTCTAAACCTTGCCCCTCTCACCTTAAACCCATGCCCCCTAGTAATTGAGCCCTCTACTCTGGGGAAAAGCCTCTGACTATCCACTCTGTCTATGCCACTCATAATTTTGTAGACCTCTATCAGGTCGCCCCTCAACCTTCGTCGTTCCAGTGAGAACAAACCGAGTTTATTCAACCGCTCCTCATAGCTAATGCCCTCCATACCAGGCAACATTCTGGTAAATCTCTTCTGCACCCTCTCTAAAGCCTCCACATCCTTCTGGTAGTGTGGCGACCAGAATTGAACACTATAGTCCAAGTGTGGCCTAACTAAGGTTCTATACAGCTGCAACATGACTTGCCAATTCTTATACTCAATGCCCCGGCCAATGAAGGCAAGCATGCCGTATGCGTTATTGACTACCTTCTCCACCTGTTTTGCCCCTTTCAGTGACCTGTGGACCTGTACTCCTAGATATCTGACTTTCAATACTCTTGAGGGTTCTACCATTCACTGTATATTCCCTACCTGCATTAGACCTTCCAAAATGCATTACCTCACATTTGTCCGGATTAAACTCCATCTGCCATCTCTCCGCCCAAGTCTCCAAACAATCTAAATCCTGCTGTATCCTCTGACAGTCCTCATCGCTATCCGCAATTCCACCAACCTTTGTGTCGTCTGCAAACTTACTAATCAGACCAGTTACATTTTCCTCCAAATCATTTATATATACTACAAACAGCAAAGGTCCCAGCACTGATCCCTGCGGAACACCACTGGTCACAGCCCTCCAATTAGAAAAGCATCCTTTCATTGCTACTCTCTACCTTCTATGACCTAGCCAGTTCTGTATCCACCTTGCCAGCTCACCCCTGATCCTGTGTGACTTCACCTTTTGTACTAGTCTACCATGAGGGACCTTGGCAAAGGCCTTACTGAAGTCCATATAGACAACATCCACTGCCCTACCTGCATCAATCATCTTTGTGACCTCCTCGAAAAACTCTATCAAGTTAGTGAGACACAACCTCCCCTTCACAAAACCATGCTGCCTCTCACTAATACGCCATTTGCTTCCAAATGGGAGTAGATCCTGTCTCGAAGAGTTCTCTCCAGTAATTTCCCTACCACTGAAGTAAGGCTCACCGGCCTGTAGTTCCCTGGATTATCCTTGCTACCCTTCTGAAACAGAAGAACAACATTGGCTATTCTCCAGTCCTCTGGCACATCACCTGAAGGCAGTGAGGATCCAAAGATTTCTGTCAAGGCCTCAGCAATTTCCTCTCCAGCCTCCTTCAGTATTCTGGGGTAGATCCCATCAGGCCCTGGGGACTTATCTACCTTAATATTTTTTAAGATGCCCAACACCTCGTCTTTTTGGATCTCAATGTGACCCAGGCTATCTACACACCCATCTCCAGACTCAACATCTACCAATTCCTTCTCTTTGGTGAATACTGATGCAAAGTATTCATTTAGTACCTCGCCCATTTCCTCTGGCTCCACACATAGATTCCCTTGCCTATCCTTCAGTGGGCCAACCCTTTCCCTGTCTACCCTCTTGCTTTTTATATACGTGTGAAAAGCCTTGGATTTTCCTTAACCCTATTTGCCAATTACTTTTCGTGACCCCTTCTAGCCCTCCTGACTCCTTGCTTAAGTTCCTTCCTACTTTCCTTATATTCCACACAGGCTTCGGCTGTTCCCAGCCTTTTAGCCCTGACAAATGCCTCCTTTTTCTTTTTGACGAGGCCTACAAGATCTCTCGTTATCCAAGGTTCCCGAAAATTGCCGTATTTATCCTTCTTCCTCACAGGAACATGACGGTTCTGAATTCCTTTCAACTGACACTTGAAAGCCTCCCACGTGTCAGATGTTGATTTGCCCTCAAACATCCTCCCCCAATCTAGGTTCTTCAGTTCCCGCCTAATATTGTTATAATTAGCCTTTCCCCAATTTAGCACATTCACCCTAGGACCACTCTTATCCTTGACCACCAGCACTTTAAAACTTACTGAATTGTGGTCACTGTTCCCGAAATGCTCCCCGACTGAAACTTCTACCACGTGGCCGGGCTCATTCCCCAATACCAGGTCCAGTACCGCCCCTTCCCTAGTTGTACTGTCTACATATTATTTTAAGAAGCCCTCCTGGATGCTCCTTACAAACTCCGCCCCGTCTAAGCCCCTGGCACTAAGTGAGCCCCAGTCAATATTGGGGAAGTTGAAGTCTCCCATCACCACAACCCTGTTGTTTTTACTCTTTTCCAAAATCTGTCTACCTATCTGCTCCTCTATCCCCCGCTGGCTGTTGGGAGGCCTGTAGTAAACCCCCAACATTGTGACTGCACCCTTCTTATTCCTGATCTCTACCCATATAGCCTCTCTGCCCTCTGAGGTGTCCTCTCGGAGTACAGCTGTGATATCCTCCCTAACCAGTAGCGCAACTCCTCTACCCCTTTTACATCCCCCTCTATCCCGCCTGAAACATCTAAATCCTGGAACGTTTAGCTGCCAATCCTGCCCTTCCCTCAACCAGGTCTCTGTAATGGCAACAACATCATAGTTCCAAGGACTAATCCAAGCTCTAAGTTCATCTGGCTTACCCGTAATACTTCTTGCATTAAAACATATGCACTTCAGGCCACCAGACCCGCTGTGTTCAGCAACTTCTCCCTGTCTGCTCTGCCTCAGAGCCACACTGTCCCTATTCCCTAGTTCTCCCTCAATGCTCTCACCTTCTGACCTATTGCTCCCGTGCCCACCCCCCTGCCATACTAGTTTAAACCCTCCCGTGTGACACTAGCAAACCTCGCGGCCAGGATATTTATGCCTCTCCAGTTTAGATGCAACCCGTCCTTCTTATATAGGTCACACCTGCCCCGGAAGAGCTCCCAGTGGTCCAGATAACGGAAAGCCTCCCTCCTACACCAGCTGTTTAACCACGTGTTTAGCTGTTCTATCTTCCTATTTCTAGCCTCACTGGCATGTGGCACAGGGAGTAATCCCGAGATTACAACCTTAGAGGTCCTGTCTTTTAACTTTCTGCCTAGCTCCCTGAACTCCTGCTGCAGGACCTCATGCCCCTTCCTGCCTATGTCATTAGTACCAATATGTACAACGACCTCTGCCTGTTTGCCCTCCCCCTTCAGGATGCCCTCTAACCGTTCGGAGACATCCTGGACCCTGGCACCAGGGAGGCAACATACCATCCTGGAGTCTCTTTCACGTCCACAGAAGCGCCTATCTGTGCCGCTGACTCTAGAGTCCCCTATTACTATTGCTCTTCTGCGCTTTGACCCTCCCTTCTGAACATCAGAGCCAGCCGTGGTGCCACTGCTCTGGCTGCTGCTGTTTTCCCCTGATAGGCTATCCCCCCCGACAGTATCCAAAGGGGTATACATGTTTGAGAGGGGGACAACCACAGGGGATTCCTGCACTGACTGCCTGCCCTTTCTGGTGGTCACCCATTTCACTGCCTGCACCTTGGGTGTGACCACATTTATATAATGCTATCTATGACGCTTTCCGCCACCTGCATGCTCCTAAGTGCATCCAATTGCTGCTCCAACCGAACCATGCGGTCTGTGAGGAGCTCCAGTTGGGTGCACTTTCTGCAGATGAAGCCATCCGGGATGCTGGAAGCCTCCCGAACCTGCCACATCTCACAGTCAGAGCACAGCACCCCTCTAACTGACATTGCGTCAATTAATTAGTATATTAAAGTTAAACGTTTTTTTTTTTTAAATCAAGTTACTGTTAACTATCTGTTTCCTAGCACTAGATTTCTACTATAAATATGAAAGCTAAATATAGTACTCTCCCATCTCTGGCTTAGATACCCCTCTAAATTATAATTAAGTAATTATGCTTAATTAGTTACCAATGCTTAATTTTTTTAATTTAGTGTAGATTCCCAACCAGCCACTCAGGTCACAGCTTTTCTGTGATGTCACTTCAGTTTCCCCCCGACACACACAATTTGAAAAGGTAATAAAAGTAAAAATGAGTAAAAATCACTTATTACCTTCTGAGGGTCTTAGATGTTCTCAGGTTCACTCCCTGACAGAGACTGCTCCTCCTCCTCCGAACGGCTCCCGAAACTAGGCCGCAATCTTTTAAAATCTCTGCTCCGACTCGCAGCTCGCGCGCTTTTTAAATCTCCGCTCCGACTCGCAGCTCCCGCGCTTTTTAATTTGGAATGGCATAACCTGCACATCTTTAGACTGTGGGAGGAAACCGTAGCCCCCGCAGGAAGCCCACGCAGACACAGGGAGAACGTGCAGACTCCACACAGACCCAAGATCGGAATTGAACCCGGGTCCCTGGCGTTGTGAGGGAGCAGTGCTAACCACTGTGCCACCGTGCCGCTCTGCAAAGTCCTCCTTACTAACATCTGGGGGCTTGTGCCAAAATTGGGAGAGCTGTCTCACAAGCTAGTGAAGCTACAGTCTGACATAGTCATACTCACAGAACATACCTTACAGACAACGTCAGCCCGTCAGCAGGACAGACTCATCAGAGGTAGCAGCCCGAAGGGAGCTCTCAACATCAACTGTGGACCTCGTGAAATCTCGTAGCACCAGGTCAAACACGGGCAAGGAAACCTCCTGCCCATTAACACCTACCGTACCCCCTCAGCTGCCTACTCGGTGTTCCTGCACATTGAACACCACTTGGAGGAAGCACCGAGGGTGGCAATGGTGCAAAATGTAATCTGGGTGGGGACCTCAATGTGCACCACCAAGAGTGGCTCAGTAGCACCAGAACTGATCGAGCTTGAGGAGTCCGAAAGGACATAGCTGCTAGGGTTTCTCTGTGGCAGGTGGTGAGGGAACTAACAAGAGGGAAAGATCTATTTGACACCATCCTCTCATCCTCCAAATTATCTGTGCCAGATGCACCTGTCCGTGACAGTATTGGCAGGAGTGACCATCACACAGTGCTTGTGGAGACAATGTCCCATCTTTACATTAAGGATACCGTCCATCGTGTTGCGTGGCACTACCATTGTGCTAAGTAGGATAGACTTTGAATGGAACTGAGTACAATTCTGCAACTGCTGACAACTCACAGTGCCTCATGGATGGCCAGTCTTGAGCAAGACAGCTACAATCTGTAACCCCGTTTGATAAGGTTCCCCATGGTCGGCTCATGAAGAAAGTAAGGAGGTGTGGGATCGAGGGAAATTTGGCCAATTGGATAAGTAACTGGCTATCACATAGAAGACAGAGGGTGGTGGTAGATGGAAAATGTTCAGACTGGACTGCCTGCTGTGATAGTGGAGTCGGACACTTTAGGAACTTTCAAGCGGTTATTGGATCGGCACATGGAGCACATCAGAATGACAGGGAGTGGGATAGCTTGATCTTGGTTTCCGACAAAGCTCGGCACAACATCGAGGGCTGAAGGGCCTGTTCTGCGCTGTACTGTTCTATGTTCTATGTTCTGTGTTCATGGCCCATCATAATACCCCGCCCTACCATTGCCACAGGCCAGGAGATCAACCCTGGTTCAATGAGGTGTGCAGGAGAGCATGTCAGGAGAAGTACAACGCATACCAAAAAATGAGATGTCAACCTGGTGAAGCTACAACACTGGACTACTTGCATACCAAACGGCATTCAATAGGTCGCTAAGCAATCCCACAACCAACAGAGCATTTCCAAACTCTGCAGTCCTGCCACATCCAATTGTTGACACCAGATTAAGGTCCAACAGGTTTATTTGGAATCGCTAGTTTTCGGAGCGCAGCTCCTTCCTCAGGTGAGTCACCTGATGAAGGAGCTGTGCTCTGGAAGCTAGTGATTCCAAATAAACTTGTTGGACTTTAACCTGGTGATGTAAGACTTCTGACTACATCCAATTGTTAATGGCGGTGGACAATTAACCAAGTAATGGGAGGAGGCTCCTCACTGTTGGAGGAGCCAAGCACATCAGTGCAAAAGATAAGACTGAAGCATTGCAGCAATCTTCAACCAGAAGTGTCAAGTGAATGATCCATCTCGCCTTCCTCCTGAGGTCCCCAGCATCACGGGTACCGATCTTCAGTCAATTCAGTTCAATTCATGTGATATTAAGAAATGGCTCAAGGCACTGGATACTGCAATATGCACCCTAACAATATCCCGGCAGTAGTAATAATAATAATAATTGCTTATTGCCACAAGTAGGCTTCAATGAAGTTACTGTGAAAAGCCCCTAGTCGCCACAGCGGTGCCTGTTCGGGGGGGCCGGTACGGGAATTGAACCCGCGCTGCAGGCCTTGTTCTGCATTACAAGCCAGCTGTTTAGCCCTGTGCCAAACCATCCCCTAGTACTGAAGACTTGTGCTCCAGAACTTGCTGCCACCCTAGCCAAGCTGTTCAAATACAGCTACAACACTGACATTGATTGGTTGGTGCAGAGGAGGTAGAGAGATGGAATGGTTTGGGGAACAATTCCGGAGTTTTTAGGGGCAGGCAGCTGGGGCCACAGTCACCACTGGTGGAGTGATGGGAATCAGGGATTCCCGTGAGGCCAGGATTGGAGGAGGCGCAGGGATCTCGGAGTGTTGTGGGCCTCTTTACATCAAGTAAACAAAACACAGAGGTGGATTGAGGCCAGCCTCTGTAAATTGTGGAGGCTTTGAGGAAATAACTAAAGTGCCCTGAGAATACCAACACGCAACGTTCCCACAGGTCACTGGGGAAAAAAATACAATTCAGGGACTGGTATTTAAAGATCAGTGCCATTAACCAGGTCAGGCTGTTAAAGGCCTTTTATATTTTTATTGGGATATCCAGTCACCTTGATTAAAATGCAATTGGAACAGAGCCAATGGGAATCCGTTTGTTTTAGAGAGGGGCGGTCGCAGAGGCTGACTTGTTACTTGAAATAAATCGACATTGACAAATCTGACTTTGAGTGTCCACCAGAATGTGTGTGTGTGTGTGTGGTGATTCTTGGGTTCCATGCTCTCTCTCTGCAGTCGCGTCGGTGCTTCTGGCTAACTCTGAGGCTGAAAAGGGGACCAGAATTCACAAAACAGGGGATTTCATACAACCGAGGGCACGGTCTTCTTGCAGTTCCTTTGTTGATGACAGCCTCGCTTTCTGCAACAGTGCAGTCGTACAGCTTTCACCCCCCATCGGATTTGCGCCAGCCTTTCCGAAAGGCAACCGGTAGTGTATTTTCGGTATGCATTATCTAGAGGTTGCAGCTGACTTCAACAACGCCTTCCGTCCTGTGACATTTAGCGCCCAGAAAGACGCGAACAGCAATGTCATGGGAACAGCATCAGCTCCAGGCCTCCCTCCAAACCACCTTCGAAGGGCAACTGTCCTTACCCATGCTTTACACACCTCGCAAACGACGTTTTAATCAGAGCACCATTTCTGTGTTGGCATTTCCAACATCTACCATGGTGCAACAGGACACAAAAGCAGTTATTCCTGGGGGGGGGGGGCATAGATCAGTTCGAACCTGGTTGATTTCTCACTGGCTAATACTTTTGGCAGGGTAGCACTGTGGTTAGCACTGTTGCGTCACAGCGCCAGGGTCCCAGGTTCGAATCCCGGCTTGGGTCACTGTCCGTATGGAGTCTGCACGTTCTCCTCGTGTCTGTGTGAGTTTCCTCCGGGTGCTCCGGTTTCCTCCCACAAGTTCCGAAAGATGTGCTGTTAGGTCATTTAAACATTCTGAATTCTCTCTCTGTGTACCTGAACAGGCACCCGAGTGTGGTGACTAGAGGCTTTACACAGTAACTTCATTGCAGTGTTCATGTAAGCCTACTTGTGACACTAATAAAGATTATTATTAAAATTGTATCATTGCACATAGTTAATCAAACATTATTAAAGATATTACTTATAACATTATTCTCAATCATTCCTTTAACCAGATCTGATTGCTAATAATTTAAGTTGTTAAAATGTATATTTTTTACTGTTTAGAATTTTCCAAAATTCCAAAATTAAGCAAGATCACTTTCTCTCATCTTGCCTGACTTCCCCTGCTGCTGAATTCCGAGTCTATGTCTTCACTTTGAGGCATGCCTTCTGGTGCTCCTCACCTCGTCTCCCTCCCTGATCCGCCACAAGCTTCAGCTCATCGCAACACTGCGGCCGTTACATACATGACATCATGTGCTCCCATCATCTTGGGCCTCTCTAAGCTCCCGGTGCCCCAGTGGGCAGTGGTGTTATGATCCCAGCTGATGTTACTACTGGAGAGTCAGGTCCCAGAGTGGAACCCTGGCTCAGTAGACCGTAGACAGAGACGAACAGAGTCCCAGGACTGCCAATTAACTTTTAACAAAAGAAGAAAACGTTTATGAAACATGCAAAGATAAATTATACTAAACTACACCCTCACTCCCACTTCACCTTTACAGGTATGTACAAATTTGTAAGGATTGCACAAGTTACAAAATAGCTTAAACTCTATTCTTTTGGTAAGTACACAGACCACGTAAATCAATAAGCGAAATGTGGTCAGACACACGACGCTCTGAAACCAATTGGCAGATGCCACCCAGCATATTTTCTGTGGATTTCTGATTAAACACCCCCAGATGCATATGTGAGCCAACTGGTTTCCACACAAGTGTTTCCAAACTTCACTCTCAAAAAAACACACCTTAGAATCTTTTCCCAAGCAACGTCTTCCCTCGGATACCCTCGCCATGGATCCATTTCTAGAATTTCAACCTCTCCTTTGAGTATTGCTCTAACCTGGATTGCCACATGCGTTCGATCTTCCAAACTTTCTCTCGGGTTCCCAGCCATGCGAACAGAACAGCTCTGCTTCACATTCTGTATTAAGGTGTCACCAAAGGTTTAATTTCCCTCGAATGTCTGGCTTCTCACTTTAACTCTGGTTCTTGCAGCTGTCTCTTTAGCTCGGAAGACATTCCCTGTTTTTTACTTGCATTCTTCCGAACAGGGCCTGGTTCAACTTGTTGATCTTTGTTCCTAGAACGTAACTGTCATCCTGAGGCATACTTTTCCCCAACTCGCTTGTTTCTGCTAATTTTTCTGTTCTTTTGGGAAGTCTGTTCCCAGCCGCTCCCTAGTCATTTCAAGCTGCTTCTGGGTCCAACTTAAAACTAAACTCAAAAGTTCTTTCCAACCTTGGGCAGACCTGGTTGCTAAGCGACAACCTAGTTTTCCTTTTCATGTTGTCAACCCTTTGATTACAATGCGAGAACAGTTTAAAGTGACCAAAACACATAGATATGCAGGCACCTTTGTTTAACATGAAGCTAACTAATGTTTTAACCCTTGTACAAAATCACAAAATTAAACTTACTTAAAGCTATATCGTGTTTTCAATACCCATAAAATAAATACAGATTGCTTGAAATTCCCTCTATTTCCAGAAAGCAGACCACAGAAATTCTCATCTGACCTTCCAAATCCTTCATCAGCTCACTCACCCTACCTGAGCGATCTCCGACTTGCCTTTAATTTTTTTTCCCATATCCTCAGCTCAGGTTAACATTGGCTTTTACCTTGGCCATTGTTTGTTTCACACCATTGGGCATCCATTTAGTCACCCTGGGCGGGATTCTCCGACCCCCCGCCGGGTGGGAGAATCGCCGGGGGTCGGCGTGAATCCTGCCCCCGCCGTCCTCCCAATTTCCCCGCCCACCAAACACCGGCCCGGCGTGAGTCGCGCCGCCCGCCTCGGAGAATGGCGGGGTCCAGCGCGACTCAATGGGGGCCGGGGCCGCCCGAATTCTCCGGCCCGCGATGGGCCGAAGTCCCACCCGCCTGTAGCCGGTCCTGCCGGCGTGAAGCAGAGTAGGTCCCTTACCGGCGGAACCTGGCAGCGCGGCGGGCTCCGGGGTTCCTGGGGGGATCTTGCCCCGGGAGATGCCCCCACGGTGGCCTGGCCTGCGGTCGGGGCCCACCGATCCGCGGGCGGGCCGGTGCCTTGGGGGCACTCTATTCCTTCTGCATCGGCCGTTGTGGTCCTCCGCAATGGCCGATGCGGAAGTGAATCCCTGTGCGCATGTGCGGGGATGACGCCAACACGCGCTGGCGCTCCCGCGCATGCGCCGGCGGAGGCCCTTCAGCGCCGGTTGGCGAGGTGCCAGGCCCCTATCCCGCCGGCCGGCGGGGCACCAACCACTCCGGGGTGGCCTAGCCCCTGAGGGTGCGGAGGATTCCGCACCTTTGGGGTGGCCCGACGACGGAGTGGTTCACGCCAGTCCGTCCTGCCGGGACCCCCCGCCCCGCCGGGTACGGGAGAATCCCGCTCCATATTCCTGCCTACGGGAACAACCTCTTTACCTCCATTCTCTCCCAGCCTTTTAAAAGATTTCCAAAAGCACTTATCCAGCACCACCCCAACAATTCCTCTTCATTTTCCCCTTTTGCCCCTCCTCATCATTGATTGTTCCAACCTGCTGATATGAAGACGTAACATACGTCTTGAAATTGTGAGGAGCATTAGAGCATCGCTTGCTTCTCACCGCTGAAAGGAACAGCCAAGACAATTTGAGATTTTTTTTTTTGTTGCAAAAATATACTTCATAATAATAATAATCGCTTATTGCCACAAGTAGGCTCCAAAGAAGTTACTGTGAAAATCCCCTAGTCGCCACATTCCGGCGCCTGTTCGAGGAGGAGGCCGGTGCGGGAATTGAACCCGCGCTGCTGGCCTTGTTCTGCATTATAAGCCAGCTGTTTCGCCCACTGTGCTAAACCAGCCCCTAAACCATCTGTAAAATGTCTGAAAGAACATTCTCAACATCTCAAAGTGACCATCACGCAAAGTGCAATAATATTCAGGTTCTCTACATACATCACGTTGCACCCTGAGATGCTTCAATAGTCAAAGAAACATTGCAGACATTTCAAAATGGTCATTACAAATTGTGCAAAGGTATTTAAGGTTTCCACACAGGTCATGTTGCCCTTTCAGGCACTTCAATACAGTTGTGATAAATATAATATTTACTGGAGACCCTCAATGTGAGTCGTACAGCCTGATGGGGTTCTATACAATTCCCCTCCCCTCGGTTCACGATAGCTGAAAGCTCTTAGACAGCGACCGTTCCCCCATTGCGCCTCTGTGGTGGTTGCCCCTATTTTAAAAAAATATTATTGCTTTCTCAGAGTTGCAAAGCCTGTGCGCAGAGTGGTCAGGGCAAGTCCTTAATCCATCTCCTTGCTTACTCCAAATCCCAATTCAAATTAAAACTGAAGCCAATTCATGGTCTCCGCAAGAGACATTCAAGATCCAAGCTGCCAAGAAAAGGTTTTGCATCTCATCTTGGTCTTGATCCATGGTTTGATCTGAATCAAAATGCCAAGAAGTGCCATCTTGGCGGCTGCCTCTATTATGACACGGTGGCGCACTGGTTAGCACTGCTGCCTCACAGCACCAGGGACCCGCGTTTGATTCCAGCCTTGGGTGACTGCGTGGAGTTTGCACATTCTCCCCCTGTCTGCGTGGGTTTCCTCCCACAGTGCAAAGATGTGCAGGTTAGGTGGATTGGCCATGCTAAATTGTCCCTTGGTGTCCAAAGATGTGCAGGTCAGGTGGATTGGCCATGTTAAATTGTCCCTTGGTGTCCAAAGATGTGCAGGTCAGGTGGATTGGCCATGCTAAATTGTCCCTTGGTGTCCAAAGATGTGCAGGTCAGGTGGATTGGCCATGTTAAATTGTCCCTTGGTGTCCAAAGATGTGCAGGTCAGGTGGATTGGCCATGCTAAATTGTCCCTTGGTGTCCAAAGATGTGCAGGTCAGGTGGATTGGCCATGTTAAATTGTCCCTTGCTGTCCAAAGATGTGCAGGTCAGGTGGATTGGCCATGTTAAGTTGTCCCTTGCTGTCCAAAGATGCGCTGGTTAGGTGGATTGGCCATGCTAAATTGTCCCTTGGTGTCCAAAGATGCGCTGGTTAGGTGGATTGGCCATGTTAAATTGTCCCTTGGTGTCCAAAGATGCGCTGGTTAGGTGGATTGGCCATGCTAAATTGTCCCTTGGTGTCCAAAGATGCGCTGGTTAGGTGGATTGGCCATGATCAAAGCGCAGGGTTACAGGGGTAGGGCAGGGGAGCGGGCTAAGGTAGAGTGCTCTTTATTAAGAACAATCTTTATTATTATGTATTTTCTTTTCTTTCCCTGTACTAAATGATCTGCTTGAGCTGCGTGCAGAAAAATACTTTTCACTGCACCTCGGTACACGTGACAATAAACATATCCAAATCCAAGCAGGCTTACATTAACGCTGCAATGACATTACTGTGAAAATCCCCCAGTCGCCACACTCCGGCCGGCGCCTGTTCGGGTACACAGAGGAGGAATTCAGAATGTCCAATTCACCCAAGAAGCACGTCTTTCGGGACTTGTGGGAGGAAACCGGAGCACCCGGAGGAAACCCACGCAGACACAGGGAGAACGTGTAGACTCCGCACAGACAGTGACCCAAGCTGGGAATCGAACTTGGGACCCTGGAGCTGTGAAGCAACAGTGCTAACCACTGTGCTAACGTGCCGCCCTTTTGGACACTCTTTACCGTGACACACTTTTGGAGTGTCAATGCAGACCCGATGGGCCGAATGGTCTCCTTCTGCACAACAGGGATTCTATAGATTCTCTGGCTACCTGCGGTGCGGAAGCCTGATCTGTTGATGAAAGAGTTCAAGGTAAAACTGGGATACTCAGCTTGCCCATTGCGTGGCATGTTATTCTGAGGAGAGCACTATATTATTCTCTGCATTCTGTGAAGAATAAAGAAAAAGTCTCATGTTTTTATGGCCACCTACCCCTAATAGCCAATTACGTTCAGTCCCAGGGGAGGAGAGTGCAGCCGTTTCTGCTATTCTCTGGCTAATGATGCTAATTACACAAGTTTGCTCCTTGCAAGGTTACCTCATTTGCATTGTGCCTATGGCTAGCTTTTGACAGGGATTTTTTTTACTTACACCAATGCTCAAAAACAGGGGGAAAAAAAGAAGCCTTCAACGTTTAAACTTTGGCACATCTGTCCACGCAGAGTTATGAATGGTGCTAATGATTATTGTCATCCAGCCAATAAGATTACCCTGTGTCAGTGCAGTGGCCTGCCCTTGAGGACTGCATGAAACCAGTTGATGAACGGTTAGTGCGTTAACCCATTCACCACCAAAATTTATAATAAGAATGCATTGATTTGAAAGTTATTGTCATTAATTGCTACTGCCCAGGAACAATGTGCTTTAAAAATAATCTTATTTGTGTTCAGTTGCCTCTATGGCCCAGCTTATCCTCATCTCTGTCACCCCTTGCAGCCCTCTCAGATCTCTCACCGGAAAATTGGATAATTATCCGAAGACAAGAAAAATTGAAAAGTAAGACAGATGAGCGGGACTCGGTGAGCTGCTCGTGCAGAGAACTGGCACTGACACAATGGGCCGAATGGCCTCCTTCTGCGCGTAGCCATTTTCTGGTTCTAAATCTCCATGCTCATCCAAGTCTGGCACATCCCCATCTTTCTTTGCTCCACCACTGCCCTTCAAACTGTCCTGGCCCTGAACTCTGGGATTCCATCCGTAAACATTATTCTACTTCCCTCTCCAACATTTGAGGTGTTCCTTAAAACCTACGTCTTTGACCCAGGTTTCTGGTCACAAGTCCTAAAATCTCCTTGAATACCTGGGGCGGGATACTCCGAAATGGAGGCAGAGTGTTCGCGCCGTCGTGAACGCCGTTGAGGTTCACGACGGCGCGAAACGGCCCCTATCCCGACCGATTCAGGGCCCGATAATGGGCTAGGAGCGGCGTCGCGTCATTTACATGTGCCAGGCCGTGGCGCCGTGTAAAGGCGGCACCGCAGACATGGCGCGGCCGGCGCCGCATAACTGGCGTCACGCGCGCATGCGTGGTTGCCGTCCTTTCCGAGTCCGCCCCGCAAGAAGATGTCAGACGGATCTTGCGGCGCTGCGGAAGAAAGGAGGTTCTCCTTCAGAGAGGACGGCCCGACGATCGGTGGGCACCGAACGCGGGCCAGACCCCATTTGAGGCCCCCCCGGTGCAGGATTCCCCCCCCCCCCCCCCCCGCAGGCCGCCCCCCCCCCCAGCGTTCCCGCGCTGTTCCCGCCGGCAGCGACCAGGTGTGGACAGCGCCGGGGGGGGACCCGCCATTTTGGGCTGGCCGCTCGGCCCATCCGGGCCTGAGATAGCAGGGGTGCCGGACAATCGCCATTTTGGGTGTCTCGGGCGATTCTCTGGCTTGCGCCGCACGGAACTCAACGGGGCCGTTCTCGCCGCTTGGGAGAATCGCGGAAGGGCGGAGGACCGGCGGCGCGGGAAAATTTGGCGACCCAGGCGATTCTCCCAAACAGCGCGGGAGCGGAGAATCGCGCCCATAGTGTCTAATTTTGGTTGGTAATGTGAAGTAATGTGGGACATTTAGAGGCACAATATTGTGAAGATGAGATAAGTCTTGTCCTCGTGAGCACTTTTAACAACCAGGCTTGGCGATTTACGCTTTGTGTACTGTCAAGAACAAAGAACAAAGAAAACTACAGCACAGGAACAGGCCCTTCGGCCCTCCAAGCCTGCACCGACCATGCTGCCCGTCTAAACTAAAATCTTCTACACTTCCGGGGTCCGTATCTCTCTACTCCCATCCTATTCATGTATTTGTCAAGATGCCCCTTAAATGTCACTATCGTCCCTGCTTCCACCACCTCCGGCAGCGAGTTCCAGGCACCCACTACCCTCTGTGTAAAAAACTTGCCTCGTACATCTCCTCTAAACCTTGTCCCTCGCACCTTAAACCTATGCCCCCTAGTAATTGACCCTCTACCCTGGGAAAAAGTCTCTGACTATCCACCCTGTCTATGCCCCTCATAATTTTGTAGACCTCTATCAGGTCGCCCCTCAACCTCCGTCGTTCCAGTGAGAAGAAACCGAATTTATTCAACCGCTCCTCATAGCTAATGCCCTCCATACCAGGCAACATCCTGGTAAATCTCTTCTGCACCCTCTCTAAAGCCTCCACTTCCTTCTGGTAGTGTGGCGGCCAGAATTGAACACTATACTCCAAGTGTGGCCGAACTAAGGTTCTATACAGCTGCAACATGACTTGCCAATTTTTATACTCAATGCCCCGGCCAATGAAGGCAAGCATTCCGTATGCCTTCTTGACTACCTTCTCCACCTGTGTTGCCCCTTTCAGTGTCAAGCACAAGATAATTTTTATTTGTTCCGGGGAGGTGGGCCAGCATTTATTGCCCATCCCTAATTACCCTTAGACTGAGTGGCATGCTGGGCAATTCAGAGGACAGTTAAAAGTCAATCACATTGCTGTGGGTCTGGATGCACTTGTAGGCCAGACCAGATAAGGGTGCAGATTTCCTTCCCTAAAGGACATTAGTGTACCAGATGGATTTTTACGACAATAAACAATGGTTCCACGGTCTTCATTAGATTTTTTTAAATTCCAGGGATTTTTGTCTAATTCAAATTTCACCATCTTCTGTGGTGGGGTGCGAACACGGGGCTCCAGAGCGTTACCCTGGATCCCTGGATTACGAGTCCAGTGACAATACCACTAATAATAATAATAATCTTTATTGTCACAAGTCGGCTTACATTAACGCTGCAATTAAGTTACTGTGAAAATCCCCGAGTCGCCACATACTGGCGCCTGTTTGGGCACACAGAGGGAGAATTCAGAATGTCCAATTCACCTAACATGTCTTTCGGGACTCGTGGGAGGAAACCGGAGCACCAGGAGGAAACTCACGCACACACGGGGAGAACGTGCAGAACTATTCCACTGCCTCCCCAATAGGAGGTAAAAATGTGGGGCGAGATTCTCCACTCCCGCGCCGGTTGGGAGAATCGCCTGGGTCGCCAAAATTTCCCGGGACGCCGGTCCGACGCCCTCCCGCGATTCTCCCAAGCGGCGGGAACGGCCCCGTCGACTTCCGCAGGCTGGAGAATCGCCGGAGACACCCAAAATGGCGATTCTCTGGCACCCCCGCTATTCTCAGGCCTGGATGGGCCGAGCGGTCAGGCCAAAACGGCGGGTTCCCCCCGGCACCGTCCACACCTGGTCGCTGCCATCGGGAACAGCGCGGGGATGCTGGGGGGGGGCGGCCTGCAGGGTGGGGTGGGGGGGAGGGGGGATCCCGCACCGGGGGTACCCCAAATGTGGCATGGCCCGCGATCGGTGTCCACCGATCGTCGGGCCGTACTCTTTGAAGGAGGACCTCCTTCCTTCTGCGGCCCCGCAAGATCCGTCCGCCATCGTCTTGCGGGGCGGACTCAGAGAGGACGGCAACCACGCATGTGCGGGTGACGCCAGTTATGCGGTGCCGGCCGCGTCATCTATGCGGCGCCACCTTTACGCGGCGACAAGGCCTGGCGCGTGTAGATGACGCGTCCCCGATCCTAGCCCATTGTCGGGGCCTGAATCGATCGGGATCGGGGCCGTTTCACGCCGTCGTGAACCTCGACGGCGTTCACGACGGCGCGGGCACTTCGGCGCGGGAGCGGAGAATCCCGCCCCCGACACTTTATTTCATGGAGTAGCACCCTGCTTTGCTCTGGAGTCGGGTTGGCCGCTAACTCTGGATTTACGCTGTCGGTTTTAGCGAAGGCGCAAAGCAGAAATGATTTTCACTTTTGCTAAACTTTCGATATACCTGAGGAAGAACAGCATTAATGCGCGTTAATTGCTGCAAATGTTTCTGCGTTAAGGATATTGTGATATGTTTGAACAGTTTGAGAAATGGGGGAGGGAGGGGCACATTAATGGTACAAAAGGATGATACGTAAATATAAATCTTTGCAAATGACCACCCCCAATGCTTTCAACACAAGTAGGAGTCCAGTATTTCAGTCTGTAACCATCGAATTGTGCATCACAGCAAAAGAAGCAGAAGGAAAAAATTGGAACTTGCTGTGTTGGAGTTGGCTTGGGAGAAACGGTCATTACAATTTATGACAGCAACCTGCAGCAACTTCAGTCCGACAGGGTGTGCAAATCTGCTCGGATGATTAGATAGCTGAGCTGTAAATTTTGCATGGGCTGCTCAGAAGAAAAAGGCAAAGTTAAGTAGGCATGAGGATAGGAATAAAAAAATCTAATTTACTCCCATATGGAAACATCTAAATTGGAAACCATGGGGAGAGGAGAAGCTTGAAATGGCGACAGGGAAAAAATATAATTACAGCATGAGTCACTGCAATGGAGAGGGACAGCATGTTAGGAAAATGAGTAAAATTAATAAACAAGGAAGTCAGTGGACGGGTGCCGGTAAATGTAATTATTTTTGTTAACGTTACAATCGCAAACAAGCGTTTGAAGCTTGAGAGGTGTGAACAGGGCGAGGACAATAGACACATGGTAAGCCTATTAGAGAATGGAAAGAGGCCATTCGGGCCATTGTATTTGGCCCCACGCTTCGAAAGTGCTATCTAAATAGCCCCACTCCCCAGCTCTTTTCCTTTAAACCTGCAATTGTTTTTCCTTCCCAAGTATTTATCCAATTCCTCTTTTCAAAGTTACCGCGGAATCTGTTTTCCCCGGTTCTTGCAGTCCGTGAGTTCCAAATCGCAACAATGCACTTTGCTTCAAAAGAAAGTCTCTTCGCCTTTTCCCCTTATAAAAATCGAGGATCCTGCACGCTTTCGGTTTGAATAGCAAAATCCCCTCAACAATTACATTAAAAGAAGAAAAGGATGTGCAAGTCGCTAAATTTCTACCAAGTGATTGGATTGGCTATACATCAACAACTACTCGTATTTATTTATCTGATCTCTTCCATGCAAAAAGGATGTCCCAAGGTGCTTCACGGCAGCATTATCGAACAAACTACGACATTCAGCCGCACAGGGAGATATTTGGTGCGATGACCAAAAACTTGCTCATTCATTGGTTTTCCAGAGTGTCGAAAAGTAAGGAAGGTGAGGTATCGAGGCAGAGAGATGCAGCAAGGATCTTCCAAAACATCGGGCCTCAGCGCAAGTCACCAAGAAGGCACAGTCACCAATAATGCAGTGTTTGAAAACGGGGATGCTGGGGCAGCATGGTGGCGCAGTGGTTATCACCGCTGCCTCACGGTGCTGAGGACCCGGGTTCGATCCCGGCCCTGGGTCACTGTCCGTGTGGAGTTTGCACATTCTCCCCATGTCTGCGTGGGTCTCCCCCCCACAACCCAAAGATGTGCAGGTTAGGTGGACTGGCCACGCTAAATTGCCCCTTAATCGGAAAAATAAATAATTGGGTGCTCTAAATTTATATTTAAAAAAAGAAACCGGGGTGCTCAAGAGGCCAGAATTGGAGGAGCGCAGGTACCTCAGAGGAAGGCAAGACCAAAGAGGCATTTGAAGACAAAGAAGAGGGAGCCGATTCTCCGATATGGAGGCCAAGTGTTCGCGCCGTCGTGAATGCCGTCCCGTTTCACGACGGCGCGAACAGGGCCCGGGCACGACCCATAGGGGGCCAACACGGCGCTGCAGTGGTTCACGCCACTCCAGCGTCTTGGCGCCACGCATGCACAGTTGGGGCAGCCCAACCCTGCGCATGCGTGGGGAACGCCTTACGCACGCCGGCCCCTCACCAACACGGCGCCGGTGTTCTGGGGCCATGCGCGGAAGGAGGTAGGCTGGGGGGGGGGGGAAGAGGCCGGCCCGGCAATCGGTGGGCCCCGATCACGGGCCAGACCCCATCGGAGGCCACCCCGGTGAAGGAGCCCCCCCTCCCTCCCCCACAGGCCGCCCCCTCCCAGCGTTCCCGCAGAGTTCCCGTCGGCAGCGACCAGGGGTGGACGACGCCTGTCGTGTCGTAGCGGTCGCTCGGCCTATCCGGGCCGGAGAATCGCCGCTCGCCGGTTCTCCGAGCGGCCCGGTGCGAGTCACGCGCCGCTGGTTTCCGGGGGGGTGGGAGTATCACGTGCGGGGGTCGGGGCGGCGTGGCACGATTCGCGTGGCGCCCCGGCGATTCTCCCACCCGGCATGGGGGGGGAGAATAGCGCCCTAGATTTTTAAAACCAAGACTGTGGTTGACCGGGAAACTGTGTAGGTCAGTCAGCATAGAGTTAATTGGGGCTCAAGACTGGTTTTGACAAGGCAGCAGAGTTTTGCATAGCTTCAGATTCATGGAGCGCAGGACGTGGGAGACCAGCCAGGGTAGTGCGTTGGAAAGGTTGAGCCCAGAGTAATGAAGGCAGGACTGAGGGTTTCAGAATCAGGTGAGCTGAGGAAGGGGTGAAGTTAGACACCAGAAGGTGGAGGCGAAAATAGTTGATCAGAGTGACGGTGAGAATATGGGAAAGAGACCTTGCCCTTGATATCTAAATGTGACACCAAGCTTGCAAACAGACTTAATCTCATTCTGTTAGCGGGGAGTGGAATGGTGTTGGTCGACAGGAAATGGAGTTTGTGGCATCAGTCTTCTTAATCTTTAATTGGAGTTTAGGTTTCTCAATCCCTCATACTGCTGACCCCCCACCCACCCCTCAAACCTTCTCGCCATGATCCTCACTTACCTTTCACCTGGCACCCCTGGTGAAGGCCCAAGTGAATTACCGGCAGCAACCACTTCCCGCAGTGGCACTGCTGGTAAAGGCAAGCGGCCAGCAGCTCTCAGGGGCAGGATTTCTCCCCAATGGGAGAAGACCTGACATTAAATACTCTCCAGGTCTTCCTGCTGCCAATTAGCGAGTTAACTCCTTCAGGGCTCCCAGAGATCAGGTCGGTGAGAGAGGGATAAGGCATCGCTGGCTCGGCAGGCATTTATTGCCAATTCATTGCCAACCTTAAGACGACCCTAGAGACGCCTCCCCCAATGCCAGCAAAGACCCCCCCGCCTCCCAATGTGAGCAACACCCCGCTATGGGGTCATCAAAGGCCCCCCCTTCATGCTTCCCTTCTCAGGCCCCCACCACGCTTCATGGCCCCCCCCCCCACTCAGGCCTCCTCCTTTAAGGCTTCCCCCTCAGGCCCACCTTATCCTTCATTCTCCACCCATCAGGCATCCCATCAGGAAGCCCCCCCCCCTCCCCACCCCACAAACCCACACTTCAGGCCTCCCCCTCGGGCTCACCTTCAGGTGTCCCCCTCAAGCCTCCCCTCAGGCAGTGTTCCCTGAAATGTCCTGGAAAGCCACTTGGTTGTATCAAACTGCTCAGCGCTGTGGGGGGGGGGGGGGGGGGGGGGGGGCTACAGCCGAGGGACTGCAGCAAGGGCAATGAGGAATGGACAATGAACGCTGGCCTCGCCTGCGACACCTACACCCTGGAAAATGAACTGAAAAAGAGCAACAGAGCAAAAGAGCAGGGTCATGTGATTGGACGTCAAATGTCCAGGATTATGTCAAACCAAAGTAGGTAACCCTAGTAACGATGAAGTGGCTGAGAGTACGGGATTCCTGACCACATGCTGTGGCCACATTGAGGTTTCTGGTTCACAGTTTTGCTGGGACAGAGGTTCTAACCTCATGGGATTAGAGCAGCTGGCTCCAGGTGAAGAGCTATCACTGGAATGAGTACGATGGGCCAAATGGCCTGCCCCCATGCTGTAATTTCTGTCTTGAGGCTGACTTATCAGCTTTATGCTGACTTAACAGGCCCTTTAAACAGATGAAGAGCAATTTCAGTGGTGTTATGATTGGTTGGTTTTATGCCCTTCCCACTATCAGTTTTGGCAGTAAAACCAGGGCCAATTGCAGCTTTGTAAAGGAAGAGGAGCTTGTTGGGCAGAGTCAGCTCTTTAGCACATTTAAGCACATCACACAGAGAAAAGTCACAGTGAGGAGGGCACGGCATTCACAGAACTTAATGGGTGGGATTCTCCGTCCCGTCGGGGAACGCACTCGGGGAACCTGGAGAATCTGGCGTTGGGGTAAAATCAGGATCGGCGCCGGGCGGCAACCCAAACGCCATGCTCCGACCCCTCGCTGGCAGTGTGAACGTGTTCCACGCCGCATGCCAGCGGGAACATGGAAATAAATGGCTTGTAACGACCCATTTAGCGGGCCCAGTCCCCATGACCGGGAATGACGTGGGCAAGGTTCACCTCTGGTCTCTACCATCGTGGTCCTGGTGTGGTGGACCTCGCGGTGGGCCATGCTCCCCCCCGGCCCAATGCGACGTCCACCACGTCAGATTCACGATTGCAGACCATCCGAACGTATTGCGCCCTCCTCCCGCCGACACCGCAAACCAGCCCCAAACTCCACCCGCAAAGCACAGCATCCCCAACCCCCGGTTTGACTTGGTGCCCCCCCCCCCCCCCCCACCCCCAAGTTGCCAGCAAGTAACTTGAAAATTATGCCACCAGTTGAAACTTCTCAATAATAGGCCAGGGGTTTCTGCTTGGTTGTGTTGGTGCTTAAGACAGAATTCCCCCTATATGTGGGTGAGGTGAGAGTGACTGACCTTGACATCAAGGCTGCATTTGACCGAGTATGGCATCAAGGAGCCTGAGCTAAACTGGAGTCAATGGGAATCAGGGGGAAATCTCTCCACTGGTTGGAGTCATACCCGGCACAAAGGAAGATGGTTGTGGTGGTTGGAGATCAATCATCTCAGCTCCGGGACTTGACTGCAGGAGTTCCTCAGAGTAGTGCCCTTGGCCCATCATTCATCAATGACCTCCCTTCCATCATAAGGTCAGAAGTGGGGATGTTTACGGATGACTGCACAATGTTCAGCACCATTCACGACTCCTCAGATACTGAAGCATTCCATGTCCAAATGCAGCAAGACTTGGACAATATCCAGACTCGGGCTGACAAGTGGCAAGTTACATTCACGCCACACAAGTGCCAGGCAATGACCATCTCCTACAAGAGAGGATCTAACTATCACCCCTTGACATTCAATGGCATTACCATCGCTGAATCCCCCACAATCAACATCCTGGAGGTTACCATTGATCAGAAACTGAACTGGACTAGCCATATTAATACTGTGGCTACCAGGACAGGTCAAAGCTATGAATCCTATGACGAGTAACTTACCTCCTGGCCCCCCAACGCCTATCCATCATCTACAAGGCGCAAGTCAGGAGTGCAATGGAATACTCTCCACTTGCCAATGAGTATAGCACCATGAACACTCAAGAAGCTCAACACCTTCCAGGACAAAGCAGCCCCGCTTGATTGCTCCCCCTTCCACAAACATTCAAACCCGCCACCACCGACGAACAGTGGCAGCCGTGTGTACCATCCACAAAGATGCACTGCAGTAACGTGGCAAGGTTCCTTTGACAGCACCTTCCAAACCCACGACCACTACCATCCAGAAGGACAAGAGCAGCAGATACCTGGGAACCCCACCACCTGGAGGTTCCCCTCCAAATCACTCACCGCCCTGACTTGGAAATATATCGCCGTTCCTTCACTGTCGCTGGGGCAACATACTGGAACTCCCCCCTAACAGCACAGTGGGTGTACCTACACCTCAGGGACAGCAGCGGTTCAAGAAGGTAACTCACCACCACCTTCCGAAGAGCAACTAGGGATGGGCAATAAATGCTGGCCTAACCAGCGACGCCCACATCCCGTAAATGAATTTTTTAAAAAATGACACAAAAGGTTGTGAAAATTTGCATGCAAACTGCGTCTGGTGCGTCTTAAATTTGCTTTGTACAATCTTTGCAGTCGATTTAAAAGCCTTGGGTGGAATTCTCCCACCTGGGGACTAAGTTGTGTGCCGAATCTGCAGCAGGGCAGCCCGGACGGTGCGTCGTCTGCCGTTCTATCTGGGCACCATATTGAACAGGTGCCAACGTCAATTAATCCACTGACGAGGAAAGAAGATAGACCCCCTGAGACAGAAGAAGGATCTCCAGGAATATTCTGAGGCTGTAAGATGGACCTCCTCCAGGAGACCAAATCCGGAATATCTGCCTGGAGATGATCCCCCCTTCCCACCACTGCTGTGGTGTTCTGAGGTCCAGGGTCACGGGCAGCCTCCAGCCTGGTCTCCGGAGGCAGCACCAGTTATTGTTCAAGTAAGTCCCGACCCCCATATGCGTGCCACGTTGTCCGAGATGTGTTTGGCACCATTGTTTATTTCCCACTGGCGTCTAGGGGGGGAGGGGGGGGGGAGGGGGGGGTATCCCATTAGCGGGATGCAAAGCAGTTTGATGCCGATTTCCAGCGGGTTTACTGACCTATCATGGCGGGCATCAGCAGAAGATACTGCGGGAAATTTATACTGGCGCAAAACTGATTTTTGGGCCAGCCACTGAATCGGTCCCCCACCACCCGCCATTGGTCCCGTTGGCAAAGCAGGGGAGAGCACCGCCCCTCATGTTAGAAGCAAATTCCACAAACAAAAATGTCCCCCCCCCTCCCCCCAGTAAATTAATCACCATTGGGAATTTCCATTAAATGCAGCTATCTGAGGAAGTTCCAATTAAATTGGACCCTTTGGCCGCAAGGGCGATATGATTTGAAAGGTTTCAGTCTTTTTTTTCCCTCCAATGTACGAAGGACATCAAATCATTGCTGCGGCCCGATCTATCGAGGAAATAGTCTAAATTGTCCAAGAGTCATTTTCAGCTATTTAAGTTCAGGGGCGTCATTCTCCGACCCCCCAGCGGGTCGGAGAATGGCCGTTGGCCGCCACGAATCCCGCCCCCGCAGGTTGCCGAAGTCTCCGGTACCGGAGATTGGGCGGGGGCGGGAATCGGGCCGCGCCGGTTGGCGTGCCCCCCCGCTCGATTCTCCGGCCCGAATGGGCCGAAGTCCCGCCGAGAAATTGCCTGTCCCGCCGGCGTAAATTAAAGTAGGTATTTACCGGCAGGAAAAGGCGGCATGGGCGGGCTCCGGGGTCCTGGGGGGCGGGGGGGGGGGGCGGGACGATCTGGCCCCGGGGGGTGCCCCCACGGTGGCCTGGCCCGCGATCAGGGACCACCGATCCGCGAGCGGGCCTGTGCCGTGGGGGCACTCTTTCCCTTCCGCCACCGCCACGGCCTCCACCATGGCGGAGGCGAAAGTGACTCTCCCCACTGCGCATGCGTGGGAAACTGTCAGCGGCCGCTGACGCTCCCGCGCATGCGCCGCTCGGGGATGTTATTTCCGCGCCAGCTGGCGGGGCAACAAACGCCGTTTCCGCCAGCTGGCGGGGCGGAAATCCCTCCGGCTCCGGCCTAGCCCCTCAATGTTGGGGCTCGGCCCCCAAAGATGCGGAGCATTCCGCACCTTTGGGGCGGCGCGATGCCCGTCTGATTGGCGCCGTTTTGGGCGCCAGTCGGCGGACATCGCGCCGTTGGGGGAGAATTTCGCCCCCGGTTACTCAGGTGGTGGAATGACAGTGTGAGTTAAGATGATTATTTTCTGTGATTAAACCCATTATCGGCTGTATTAATCAAACTGCTACCGATCTTAAATATATCAAGGAATACCTTTTGAGCAAAAAACTTTGCTAAAGAAAGTTGCATTTTAACATGCTGCTTGATTGCGCTGGTTCATGGCAAACTTTGCGTTCGATATGCAAACGATGTGGAACACAAACCTCGGCGGGGATAATGAGGGAGAAAAAAGTACTTGTTCCACCGAGCCTAATTTATGCCAGAATCGCTGATGACATGCGAGGCAGGGTCTCTACGGCAGTCATTTATGGCTCCTCCAGAAACCATTTATTTTTGGCAACTCATTGTTACCGTAGGCAGTTTTGTTGGCTCCAAATCGTTTAAGACAAACAATCCTTTGCAAGGGAATTAGTTTTGCCCCAACTCTCTGGACTGCAACACGACAACACTTCCAAGACGCTAATGATCTGCGTGGGCGGAAGATAATGCCTGGCCCCTCAAAACCACTTGAGATTGATAACGTGAATCCAATCATTGTTGTTTGCAGATTACATGATCAGAGAAGCCAAAACATTTGTCGAGGTTTAGCAGCTGGTGCATTTTAACCACCCGGGCCCTCTACACTGATGAGGAGCCGTGTGATACCACGGGACCCGGAGCTGATGCAGTTATATCATTTTACCCGCAGATTGTCATCAGCAGATTCAGTGGAGCAAAATACCGAACGCCAATATTTTAATTTAAAAAAAATTTGTTCATGGGATATAGGCGTCGTTGTTTGGGCCAGCATTTATTGCCTATACTGGAGGATATTTAAGAGTCAAGAACATTGCTGTTAAAATCTGGAGTCGCACGGGCAGCACGGTGGCGCAGTGGGTTAGCACTGCTGCCTCACGGCGCAGAGGTACCAGGTTCGATCCCGGCTCTGGGTCACTGTCCGTGTGTAGTTTGCATATTCTCATCGTGTTTGCGTGGGTTTCACCCCCACAACCCAAAGATGTGCAGGTTAGGTGGATTGGCCACGCTAAATTGCCCCTTAAGAGGAAAAAATGAATTGGGTACTCTAAATTTATTTTTTAAAAAGAAATCTGGAGTCACAGGTAGGCCACACCAGGTACGGACGATAGATTTTGTTCCGTAAAGGACATTAGTATGGGCAGCATGGTATCACAGTGGTTAGCACTGTTGCTTCACAGCGTCAGAGTCCCAGGTTCGATTCCTGGCTTGGGTCACTGTCTGTGCGGAGTCTGCACGTTCTCCCCGTGTCTACGTGGGTTTCCTCCGGGTGCTCTGGCTTCCACCCACAGGTCCCGAAAGACGTGCTTGCTACGTGGATTGGACATTCTGAATTCTCCCTCCGTGATCCCGAACAGGCGCCGGAATGTGGCGACTAGGGTCTTTTCACAATAACTTCATTGTAGTGTTAATGTAAGCCCACTTGTGACAATAAAGATCATTATTACATAGAAACAAATTTGCATCAAATTTTACAATTCTTATTTACAAGTGGAGATTAATTGCAGTGAGATGCAGCATTCCATCTCGACAGGACAGGAGCATAAGTCTCTTCTCCCTTAAAAGATACCTTTTCACAAATGGCATTCAACAGACTATATGGACCTCCTGCTGGGCCGTATCATTTTATATGACTTTCAAGTATTTATTTCAGGGCATCAGAGATTTGGGTCTAATCTCCTCTTCTACTGGTGGAGTAATATCACTTGACTAGTAATCCAGAGACCCAGGGTCATGCTCTGGGGACAGGGGTTCGAATCCTACCATGGCAGATGGTGAAATTTGAATTCAATAAAAAAATATCTGGGTGAAAAGCCTAAATCATAGAATCATAGAATGTATAGTGCAGAAGGAGGCCATTCGGCCCATTGAATCTGCTCCAGTTCTTGGAAAGAGTACCCTACTTCAGCCCACACATCCACCCTATCCCCGTAACCCAGTAACCCCATCCAACCCAAGGGCAATTCAGCATGGCCAATCCACCTAACCTGCACAACTTTGGACTGTGGGAGGAAACCGGAGCACCCGGAGGAAACCCACGCAGGCACGGGGAGAACGTGCAGACTCCGCACAGACAGTGAACCAAGCAGGAATCGAACCTGGGACTCTGGCGCTGTTAAGTCATAGTGCTAACCCCTATGCTATCGTGCTGCCACCTAAAAGGTGACCATTGTCGATTGTTGTAAAAGTGCATCTGGTTCACTAATGTCCTTTAGGGAAGGAAGTCTGCCGTCCTAACCCGGTCTGGCCTACCTGTGACTCCAGACCCACAGCAATCTGGTTGACTCTTAAATGCCCTCAGGGATGGGCAATAAATGCTGGCACAGTGACGCACACACCCGTGAACGAATAAAAGAAAAGAAATGTCATAATCCATGCAACCAATGGATTATGACAATGGATCAGTAACCAATTCTGCCCAAGATTTTTATGTCATAATCCGTGCAGTGAATTTGATGGGCTATTTGAGTTGGTAGTGCATCACAGTCAAACCTGTTCTTTCTTGATGTTCACTAACCCACACTTTCCAGTGATGTGGGCTGAAAGGTTGGACGGGGAGGGGAGTGTCAATGGTTGGTGACCAGGAGCAGTAACACTGGCTGCTTTGTTTGCTTTTAATATTTTGCGCTGCTCATGAGCCCAGAGCTCCTGAGCGTAGATCTCACTCTGACCTCACTCAGCTCGGAGATAGTATTTGGAACATTCTTGACATACTTGGCTCAACATGACATTAACAGGGTGCACTAAACCATTCGGTAGGTGCTCTGCGGAGTTGGATTTTTTTTCAGGCAATAAAACATTTAAATTAAGAATGTTTAAAAATGCTTTAAGTGCCACAGGTGAATTTGTTAGGAGAATTCTCAAAATTGGGCCAATCCTTTGATTTCATACTATTCTTGCCAGTTTTTGCGAGTTGTTTTTTTTACCTGTAATATGGCAGTGATAGAAACCCAATAAAGGAAAGGAACTGCTCGACAGAGTAGGACAAGAAACAGAGTAGGATCAAGAAACTGAGGGTACAGATTTAAGATGGTTGGCAAAACAAGTGTAACATGAAGAAAGCCTTTTTGCCCAACGAGTGGCTGCAATCTGGAATGCACTGCCATGGATGACATACACATTAGCAGCAGGTGTAGGCCATTCGGCCCCTCAGGTGTTGGCCACTCGGCCCCTCGAGCCTGCCCCGCCATTCAATAAGATCATGGCTGATCTGATGGTCGCCTCAACCCCACGTTCCTTCCCTACACCCGAGGTTATTCATGAAGGCCCCACCTTTTCAACCTTGCCTCAGGTGTGGTGACCCTCAGGTTAACCCACACCAGTCAGCTCTTCCCCCTCTTAGGGGAAAACAGCCTTTGGCCATCTGAGATTCTGGCGAGTTTACCTTTCGCCCCCTTGTTAATCAGGAATATATCTAGCTCTGCCTTAAAGATATTCAAAGGCTCTGCATTCACTGCCTTCTAAATCGTGGTGCTGGAAGGGAAGTGGATCAGCATGTGGAGGGGAAAAATTGACCATGGAGTGGGGGGGGGGGGAGGGAGGGGTGGCATGGGACAAGCTAAATTGCTCTTGCCGAGAACTGTCATAGGTGCAACGGGCTAAATGCACTCCTTCTGTGACTTCACCATATGAAACATGAAGAAGCCAAACGTTTTCCCAAATTTACTGAACTTGGTCATTCTCCACCCAGCCCGCTACTCCAGTAAGAGTCACAAAAGCTCAAGGTTGCATCCTTAAGGGACTCAACATGTTTTGGACAGAATTGAGGTGATTTTCATCAACTTCAGTCCAGTTGTGGCCTTTGATTTGTTGCTTTGTGTGCCTTTTCTTTCTAAAATACAAAATTGACGGGGGGGTGGGCGGGCGATGGATTCCATGCTGGCGGGTCCCAAGCCATTTTCGCTGAAGTTGGCGGCGGGAAGTCAACTGGTTAATGGCCTGCCAAGGCCAGGTTCCTGGAGGCAGTGAGGGACAGTTTAGTTCCCTGGTGGCTGCCCCCTGGTTGTAGAACGGGGGCAGAACACCAGGCAAGCTTAGAGGCACTCCGTGCCTGTCTGGCTGCAGGAGTGGCCACAAGCTGCCCTGTAGAGAGGTTACTGATGTGTTTTTACAATGATACAAAGGCAACAATCGCTCATGAGTTATTGGGTAAACACGTTGTGGATTCATTTATCGAAACTTGGCACAAGGGAACATATAGACAATTTGGGTGCATCAGCAGCAGAGCTGCGTGCGCTGTGTCCTGCTCAAAGGCCAAAGTGAAACTGAGACTGCATCACATGACACACTTCCTTTCTCGTGATAGCATGCTGCTATCCCTTAAAGGTATACTACAACACCACCATCTCTACCCCCCACCCCCCACCCTTCAAACCAAGACACACACACACCAGCCTGCAAAGACTATTTGTTTCACCTTCGGAAAAGATTGGACAGGAGGCATCTCCGTTTTGAAACATCCCTGCACCATTTACATGCTGTGGCACCCTGCTGCTGCTTTGAAACGCTGAGGCATCCAATTGGCCTTCCAGCTATAATGTTTAATTGGTCGGAAAACTTGCTACCTAGTCACCGATTCTAGGGTATCAAATTGAGTGACCGTTCCAGTGTGAACTTCTGACCCCCGTTTGAGCGTGAGGGTGGGGTTCAGAATCATACAGGAGAAATCCTACCGCTTGGTAGCACACTTGACCCAGATTTCTTACTATATTAACAGATGGGCACTAGACCTTGCTGGAGGGACATGTCAGTCATTGGTTGCACTGTATTCTTCCCAGAGAACCTGATGGATCCAGGTATTGTTGATCTCCATTGGCTCCCCAATCCCAAAACATTAACAATCCTCCTGTTCAAGCCCCCCCCCCCCCCCCCCCCGAGCTCTTGTCCATTTCTAGCTCTGCAATAAGCTCCAATAAACCTCCGGGAACTCAGCCCGACTCCAACTTTGACTTCTTGCCCTTCCCCCAATTCATTCGCCAACTATTGGCAGCTGGGCCTTCAGCTGCCAGACCCCTAAACTCTGGAACTCCCCACCTAAACCTCTCTGCCTCTCTATCATGTGTTCCTTCTTTAAGATGCCCCGAGATCATGTTTTTGATCCCTTGCCGCAATACTTCATTATGTGACTCACGGCCTAATACATTTTGGTGATGTTCCTGTGAAGTACCTTGGAATGATTTACCACCTTACAGGTCCTATGTAATGCAAGTTGTTGGTGCCCTGTTAAAACTGACGGCAAGTCTTCTCTCTTCTTAAAGGAATAAGGTCTGCTTATGGCTGAGGGTCAACATTTGGCTGAAAACACTTGTGTGATGCACCTTGAGACACTTCACTAATTGACGGTGCGACACAAGTGAAAGTTGGCATTGTTGCTTTCAGAGTGGCCTGAAGAAAAAGGGAACACCAAAACGGCTTTTGATTTTTTACTGTTTATTTTCCTGAAGCTAAGATTAGTCGCCAAATGAGAAAAATGTCATCCACTTAGGAAAGAAAACTGTTCAACAAATAAATATGTTTCCTGCAGGTACATGAATAATTCCAGCCAGCAGAAAATTGTGCATTGAAAACTGGTGTTTCCTTGTGTTTTAACGCTGGAAGCTCCCGCGTGTTGTAGATTGCTGTTTAGTTCAGGCCTATGTACTGAGGCTTTGCAGAATAATGTTATTTTGACGCTGTTTCTTAATTGTTCTCTTTAAACCGGCTATTGTCATGCACCCTGAGTTGTTCCGACAGACATGGCACGGTGTGAACAAACAGTTTGAAGCAGCGAGAGGAAGCGTGATCTGACAGGGAAGTATGCAAAGCGGCAGAGCAGGGAGAGTGAAGAAGCGAAGGGAATTAAACAAATATTTGGGGAAGGGGTGAAAGAGAAATGTTTCAGAGGGCTCGGGCAATGTGAACAATCGAATGAAGAAAAACGTGAAAAGGGAAAGAATTAGTTTGGGGTAGAACGGCGTAAGTTCAAAAAGACATTGGTACGTTGAGGAGATGGTTTTGTAGGAGAGCAATGTTGAGAATTAAGGGGCGGGATTCTCCGACCCCCTGCGGGAGAAGGAGGCTCCCGCGCATGCGGAAACTCAAAGCCGGCCGGCGGAGGCCCTTCCCCGCCGGCCGGCAGGGCGCAAACCACTCCGGGGCCGGCCTAGCCCCTGGGGCGGCCCGATGCCGGAGTGGTTAACGCCACTCTGTCCCGCCGGAGTTGCCCGCCCCGCCGATTACAGCAGAATCCCGCCCCTGAGCTCCAAATAATAATAATAACCTTTTGTTGCCCCTAGTCACCACATTCCGGCACCTGTTCGGGTAAGCTGGTATGGGAATTGAACCCGCGCTGCTGGCCTTGTTCTGCATCACAAAACAGCTATCTAGCCCACTGAGCTAAACCAGCCCTGATAAGGATGCTGAGGAGATGGACTTGTTACCACTGAATAATCTGGAGGAGGGATCTTTAAAATGCTGAGAAGGTCCAAGCAAGTTATTTGAGTTAGACTGAAAGCCCACAGTTAGAGGACCCAGGGCTTGAGAATCTGCCCTGGGCCTGTTGCCCTCCCCTTGGCTGCAGTGGAAGTCAGTGACCCTGAACTTCTTCCCTGCGAGGGGGAGGCTGGCAAAATTGAGTTGGGAGGTGAGAGGGTGAATCTTCTGCTTGTTTCCCACCTACCCACCCCCCCCCCCCACCCCCCCTCCAATCTCCCACCCACACACATCCCCCTTTCCACAGCAATGGGGTGCGCTGGCCTTTCGAGCCTGGGCTTTCCTGAATGTTCTGTTCAGGCCATTAGAATCCACGCTTACAGAAAGTGACTGTAATCCGTCGTGGGGAACTGGTAATGTCCCCTCCAGGCTTCATTGGAAATCAGTGATCGCCTCGCTGAGGTGGAACATTAACTCCTTTAGGAGTTGAAGAATTTGTATTAATTAAGGACAATAAGGTTTACAGAAGCAAGGTGGGGTCGATGGAGCGAAGATACAGAGCAGCCATGATCTAATTGAATGGCAGAATAGGTTGGGAGGGCTGGATGGCCTTCTCTCCGTGTTTCTGTATTTATTCAGTCCCTTTTCAACTGAGTCAATATTCGCAACTTAAGCTTTTACTGGGACTCTGGGTCCATATTTTATAGGGTGAAACTAAACCTCAAGTGAAACTAGCCATTGGAACCCCCCCCCACTACCATATCCCAAAGTATTTTCCCCGAAGGAACAGATCATTCATCCCAACTGGTCTATGGTGATGTCTTTGTTCAAATAAACCTCCTCCCACCCCTGTTCATCGAGTCCGAGAAACACAACCCTGCATAACTTTCTCCCTCATGTGTTTACTTAGCTTCTCCTTTTCACTTCAGCCACTTCATGTGGTAGCGGGTTCCACCTCCTCGCCACTTTGGACAGAGAGGTTCCTCCTGAAATCCCTCGATTGGATTTATTTGCGGCTGCCGTATATTTACAACCCATCGTTCGGGTTTTGCCTGCACGTGGATTCATCGTCTCTACATTTGGCCCATCAAACTCTTTCATAAACTTAAAGACATCTATGGTGTCATCAATCCGCCACGATGAACCAGCATCACGAAACAATGGCAGATGGAGATGGCCTGAAATGTTGTGTTACCAGCATGATGTCGGTCAGGTGACACCGCATCCAGTACTGCGGATACGTAAAGCCACAGCGAATTACAGTAAAGACAGTCATTCAACAAAGCTATCTACACGAGGCCCTGGTTACACCTCACTGGGTCCTCGCTCATTTCTGGTCAGCTCCACACTGGCCAACCCTTTATACCAGTGCTGGTAGTCACCCCGCCCATAGCGGAGGTGCTCGCAATCCCAATAAGCACAGGTAAATAATCATCCCCAGCTGGATGTGTCCCGTGCAGGTTATTACAAGGTATAACTTCTCGGTTCTGGTATATGGATCAGCGTCGCAGTAAAAGCACAAGTTAAGAATAATGATTCATTTGAAAAGGAGCTGAATAAATGCAGGATCAAAGGGAGGCCATTTACCCCCTCCAGCCTATTCCTCCATTCAATTAGATCTTGACTGCTGTGCATCGCGACTCCATCAAATGTAACTCTTAATCCTCTCAACCAACACAAATCTCCCAAGTCTCGGTTTTGAAATTTTCAATTGACTGCGATTGAGAGAATTCCAAATCCGTTTGGAAATGGAGCTGGGATTAAGCATTGACTGGGATGATGGAACAAGTCATGGGTATAAATTGTTGCCATGGGCTAATGTGTGTATGCCGTTTGAACAACAATAGGACAGGGCAAACGTGGGCATGGAGAATTATTGGAACAATTACTCGATAATCTCTGAAGACTGAGAAGTTATGAGGGCAGAATTTCCTTCGAGGGATTGCATGGGGGAGGTCAAGCAAACAAGAGGGTTAAGGGCCTGTTGTCATTTTGCAAGCTTTCACCTTCTTATCGAAGGGTTATTTTTGACTGAGAGACGGGCACAGTGGGATAGATCTTGATTTGGTGCACCAGTGCAAAATAGGTTAAATCGACTCCCCCCGCTGATTTTCCTCTCCTCCTGATATTCTTTCCGTTGCCATTTCTCAAGAGCTGTAAATCATTTCGCCAATTCTCTGTCACCCAAAATCGAAATACAGTCCAGAGGGGGAGGCGTTAATGGGTTTTTATTCAGGATAACGGTGGCAGGGGCTTGGGTACCAGATGTCGATTTAAAGAAACAATTTGTTGAGGGCAGCACGGTGGCGGAGTGGGTTAGCCCTGCTTCCTCACGGCGCCGAGGTCCCAGGTTCAATCCCGGCTCTGGGTCACTGTCCGTGTGGAGTTTGCACATTCTCCCCGTGTTTGCGTGGGTTTCGCCCCCACAATCCAAAGATGTGCAGGTTAGGTGGATTGGCCACGCTAAATTGCCCCTTCATTAGAAAAAATGAATTGGGTACTCTAAATTTTTTTTTTAAAAGAAACAATTCGTTGAAGGCCTTTTGGATGGTGCAAAAGACGACATTTAAACATCCTCAGAAAAACGGGTCTTACAGATGGTGTAGGGGAAAAGAAAAATTTTTTAATTCGCAAGTACAAAATGTTTATTTAAACCTCAATGAAGCTTCAGGTCGGAGCTTGAGGAAAGCGATTTGGGTAATGCAGTGTGCAAGAAAGAGATTAAATAAAACACATGATCGCTTCTGTTGATGTGTCGTGTGTAGGAATTATAGAGCTTCTGCAGTAATATATAATACTTGGCAATCTAACTGGCATTTGGGAAAAGTGCTAAAATTGATTATGTAATATTTATGTGGCCTGCCAAAAGTTAGAGAGAATTTCCGTGGATTTGATTTCAGAGAGCTGCCGTCTCTGGTGACCACTATGCTTACGACATCTTCAAGAGATTAACTTTAGACTTGGATTAGGGAGGTCCAGGAGGAGTTTAGCAGGAAAAGCAGGATGAGCTCTCAACTTCCATCACCTGAGCTGACATTGTGGATTGTTGGGAATTCAGTAGCCACCTGACATAGGAAAGCATGAATGGAACAAACAGGGGATTATTTGGTGAGGGGAGGCAGTGGGTTCGTGGTTTTGTCACTGATTAAGTAATGCAGAGACCCAGGGTAATGATCTGGGAACCTGGGTTCGAATCCCACCAGGGCAGTTGGTGGACTTTGAATTCAGTGAAACAAAATCTGGACTTAAAAATCTCATAAATCATAGAATTTACAGTGCAGAAGGAGGCCATTCAGCCCTTGGAAAGAGCACTCTGCTTAAGCTCACACCTGTCGTGTTGTTCACCCTGGGGTAACACGGACTGCACACGATGCAGTTAACTGATCAAGTATACACCGAACGTGGGCGTTGGTTCAATATAAGATTGATTGAGCTTCAGTAACGAAACACACAGCTGCCTGTGGGTTGACTCTCTACTACTCTAAGTAAACTAACATTAACTATCTAGACCAGGCTAGCTCTGATCCACGTGTCGAAGGTGTTGAATGATTTGTACACCCTGACTGTCACTGCAGTTCTCACCAGTAGAAAGAGGCAGATTGCTGACGCCTCGTGTGTTTTATAGTTGGAAGACCCCCTCTGGTGTACTGTCTGGTGATTTGTTGTGTTCTCTTCTGTAAGTTGATTGGGTCACCTGGGTTTCTGTCACTGCCTGCTTTTACCTCACGATGTGCATGGGTGCATATTATGACACCTCCATCATATCCCAATAACCCAACCTAACCTTTTTGGACTCTAAGGGCAATTTAGCAGACACAGAGCGAACGTGCAGACTCCGCACAGACAGTGACCCAAGCCGGGAATCGAATCTGGGACCCTGGAATCATAGAATTTACAGTGCAGAAGAAGGCCATTCGGCCCATAGAGTCTGCACCGGCCCTTATAAAGAGCACCCTACTGAAGCCCACGTATCTACCCTATCCCCGTAACCCAGTAACCCCCACTTAACATTTTTCGGATACTAAGGGCAATTTAGCATGGCCAATCCACCTAACCCGCACATCTTTGGACTGTGGGAGGAAACCGGAGAACCCGGAGGAAACCCACGCAGACATGGGGAGAACGTGCAGACTCCGCACAGACAGTGACCCAGCCGGGAATCGGACCTGGGACCATGGAGCTGTGAAGCAACAGTGTTAACCACTATGCTATTGTGCCTCCCAATCATGATGACCATGAAACCATTGCCAAATGTTGTAAAAACCCATCTGGTTCTCGAGTGTCCTTTAGGGAAGGAAATCTGCCATCCTTACCTGGTCTGGCCTACATGTGACTCCAGACCCACAGCAATGTGGTTGAGTCTTTCAGGGATAGGCAACAAATGCTGTGCCAGCCAGCGATGCCCACATCTCGTAAGCGAATAAAGAAAAAAAGCTTGCTTTGTTTATTCCTTGCAGTCTAACCCGATGCTGGATTCAACCAAATTAGTTTAATTTCTTGAGGGAATGTTCTTCACAAAGCGATCCTTAACCCTCAAAGGTCGTCAAGTAGAGTCGGTGAATATTAAATTGAAGGGACTGATCCTCGTGATCCTCTTTGAGACATCCCTGTTGGGGCACTTTAGGGTCGTGCTGAGGTGTACTGGATGGCATTTTGCAGTCGGCCATGCGCGATGGCGGACTCGGACTGCGGACCGACATCGAGAATGCAGGCCTCCCCGAGATGGCGCGCGCCCGCGAATCCGAGCTGCCCGATCGCTGCCCTGGCCGCCCATGACGCCCCCCCCCCTCGCGGTGCTTGATCCCCTGCCCCCCACCAGGACGGCCGCGGACTGAGTCCGCAGCCGCCACCCGAGGTTCCCGATGGCCAATACGTGGCTAGAACCATGCCGTTGGAAACTCGGCCAGTTTTGCCCAGGGAATCGCTGGGGGGGGGGGGGCCTCTGTCAATGGCCCCCCCAGCCATGCCGCTTAATCCGCATGCAAGATCCCCGGAGAATCGCGGGAGCGGCGCCGGCAACGATTTCTGCGTAAAGAACGATTCTCCGTCCCGTGCCAAACGCGATTTCGGCATGAGGCTGCGGAGAATCCTGCCCCAGATATCCTGATATCTCCAGCCACTTCAGCAGCCTGTGCTTGTGTCTGAGATAACCAATGAACTATTAAAGGTGTAAGGAAATAATGAAGGCAAAGAAAGACTCATTATGAGCCTGGGTTCTTCTGCCCCAATCCTTTTTTGTGGCTCCCACGCCCAGAAGCAGAAGTGCCACCTCCTGTCCAGCCTGCGCCCGCTTCCGCAGTTCTGGGTAACCACTTCCTGCAGGCAGATAGAAAACAGGATACCTGCCGCAATGGGAAATACAGAGAAGCGATGCAAGTATCTTGCCCAGGCGTCGTCTTCCAGCTGAAGATGTGGCAAGTCTTGTTTTGGTCACATGGTTGTTTATTTTGGATTGTCCCACAGACCACTGTCCAGGTATGTTGTCATAGTAACAACAAGGGGCCATGCAACAATTGGCTGTGCCCATGCATTTGGGAAGGGGGTGAATTGGCAGGAATGCTGTGCATTTCTTCATGGTGAGCCTTGGAAGTTCTGACAGCATTGTAAGGCACGTTTATAAAATTAGGCAGAAGTTGAGCACACTGAACCTTGAAGACACCTTCGTGTGCAGCCTCTTGTGGTTGGACAATCAAAGCTGCTTCCTGGATTGTTGCCATGTGTTTCTGTGCCGGCCTTATTCCTCCCTCAGCAGCAGCACAGCTTTGAAATGGGGAGGTGGGGGTTGGGGTGGCGATGTGTCCTTTAAGAGCTGCTGGCGCCAGATGAACTTGCCCTCCCAGTGCAGCAGACTCCTGTTTGCCAGGAGTGCAGTGGCGTTATCAGCCAGCTAAGAACAGTCCAGGCACACACATTGCAATGATTCTAAACCACAAACGTATTATCAGCCTTCATTGTCAAATCAGATGGATTCAATCAACCCTCACCTCTGAATCAGAAGTTGTGAGTTCACGTCCCGCTCCGGAGTATAAAATCCAGTCCGGCACTCCAGTGCAGCGCTGAGGTACCGGCCTTCGGAGAAAGCTTCAAACCGAGGCCCTGTCTGGTGGCTGTGAATGATCCCGTGGCACAATTTGAAGAAGAGCAGGAGGGGGTTATCTCCAGTGTCCTACTCTATATCTACCCCTTAACCAATGTCACACCAAAATATCTGGTCATCACCACTTTGCTGTTTGTGAAAGTTGGATGCGACGAGGCGTAAAAGCGCAGGTCCAATGTCTCAAAACCGGCAACCGTGCTGGATTTCAGATCTTGCCAGATTTCAGGTCAGGCGGTTCGGGTCAACCTAGCTCGGAGGGGGGGGGGGGGGGGGGGCGGTGGCGGTGGGTGCAAGGGGTGGTGTGAAGACTGGCGCACAAAGTGGCAAAGGTGGTAACTAGCCAGGCCCCACACCGTGAATGCCTTGTCGCTTTGTCCGGGTCGAATATTTTTTTTTAAAATTCCCACAAAATTCAAATTGAGGCACGGCACATCCTAAATATATCTGCTTTCCAGACAGTCCCAGTCTTTGGATAACTGGATTTGAGACCTTCATTCTGTTTCGTTGTCTCTAAGGCTCTTTGGAATATCCTGATATTATACGTGCCTCCACAGGAAGACGGGTTCAACTTTAAGAAATCATTAAGCTCAGTCCCGGGCAACAACGAGTCCTGTAACATCAGGTAATTGTGGAGGCTCTCAGTGCTCAGTGTACGCTGTGCGAAGCAATTCAGCAGTGCTCAGAATCAGACATACCAGCAATGATCGGGCCTGAGGCCCCAAACGATATTACCAGATGACTCCCAGACCTTGTACGTGTTTCCTTGTCTGGTGTTTGTTCGTTCTGGAATCCTTTCTTCACATTCTTCACATATATTAAGGGGTTCAAGTGAAAGCGATGCTGCTTTCGGAAGCCAAGTATGCAGTCATATATTTGGTTGAACGATTCCATACATTTAATCTCCAGTAACGTCTCCAGTTGAGCAGGAGAAGCAGCTATCCCTGCACGTGGCTTGCTTCAGTGTAATTGAGTGCAGTACTGAGGGTGTGCCCCCCTGTGGGAGCTTGCTTTGTGCAAATTGGCTGACAATAGCGACCAACGCTTTACAAATATTTCATTGACTGTAAAGCACTGTGGAATATTCCGTGGCCGTGAAAGGCCCGATATGAATGCAAGTTCTTTCTTGAAGGGCCAGAATGTACTCCTGCATTTGCTTCTAATGGTTATAGACATTATAATTAGTCTCGATCGTGGAAGTTGTACTTTCTTTTTAAATTGAGAAGCAACAGTGGGACACTCCCTCTACCCGAGCAGGATAGAGCTGGTGAAGACCGTAAGCGTGGGGAACTCCGAAACCAATCGCTGAGTCAACAACTAGATGTAGTGGACCCTCTGAAACTCGAGCTGGAGAGGGGCAGGTGAGTGTCACATCAAAACAGCACCTTACCCAAAAGGTCATCGCCATGGCTTAGTAGAGCACAGCCGTGATGATCTGCTCAAGGGCAGGTTACAAACACACGAAAGAGGAGCAGGAGTAAGCCATTCATCCCCTCGAATCTGCTCCACCATTCAAAAAGGCCGTGGCTAATTTATGTTTCCAATTCCACAATCCCATCTCTACCCCCAATTGGCGCCCTTGCCAAACAAGAACCTACCCCTACCTTAAAAATGTTCTATGATCTGCCTCCACCGCCTTCTGAGGTACAGAATTCCAAAGTTGCACAAACGTCCAGGAGAAAAGAATTCTCCTCGTCTCTGTCCTAAAAGGATGACCACCAATTTTAAAACAGTGCCCCCCTCGTTCCGGACACGCCCACAATAGGAAACTTTTCATGTCCACCTTGTCAAGACCATTCTCGATTTGATCTACTTCAACCAAATCACCCCTCACTCTTCGAAACTCCAGTGGAATCAAGCCAGGTCTGTTAAACCTTTCCTCATAAGATAACCCACTCACTCCAGGTAAACCTCCTCCGAACCGTCTCCAATGCTCATTTCTCAACTCATTCCTCCACCCTTTGTACTTCTTACTTTCCTCTCCACTAAGAGCCCCCCGTTTTCAGCTTCAATCAGCAGTGTGACTGGGGAGAAGACGGGGTGGTTTCTTGATATTTTCCTTACATGTGCTTAAAAAAAACGTGATTCCTTTTCCTGACAGATCTTCCGCCTGCAAGCAGATGTTGTCCCTCGAGGTTCCAGCTCTTCAGCCATTACCGGCAAATATTTCCAGGATCTGCCATGCCCCATAACGTGGAGCATTGTGATGTATTGGGTGTTCTGGATCACATACAGGTCACCAACAATTGAAATAGTGCAACACTATTTTATTGAATCATTAACTGTTTAACATACTCAGACTGTGGGTTCACACGATACTAGCTTTAACTAAAGACCTTTGCCTTGTCCTAACTAGTCGATGCACTCAGCACATGGTGAATGTCTGTGTTACAGGCTGTGAGCTCTGTCCTCCTAGCTAGCTGCAACTCGAATGAGCGGGAACTCTGGTGCCCCCTGTCTTTATAGTGCGTGTGCTCTAACTGGTGATTGGCTGCGGTGTTGTGTGTTTTGATTGGTCTCACTGTGTGCCCCACTGTGTGTCCACCAGTATATGTCTGCACCATGATATACTGGTGTATATTATGACATCCCCCCTTTTATAAAAAATGTACCTGCGTGGCAATAAATAGTGTATGGTGAGAATGTCCCTGACTACGTGTGTGCAAAATATTTACAGGACTATGTACATGAAAACTAAGCTATTTACATGGGAAGTTGCCTGGTGCAGAAAAACAGTGTGTCACAAGAATAACGAGATGAAAACTATATACGAACCACGTAAACGATTAAATGGAAGAACAGAACAAATCAGAAAGTCCATAAGTCCACAAAGTTCACAAATTAAGTCTCGGAGGTGGGCGATGAATTCTGGTTGACCGCCTCAAGGGTGGGTCGGGAGCCACCGACTGAGGAGCGGGCTGGACTGCGTCAGAGTGAGGAGGATGCAGAGTGATCGGAATCTCTGCATAGTCCAGGTCAAGGTCAACAAGAGGGCGAGGTAATAGTGGAGGATCACGTTGCGAGCGCGGAACGAGACGAAGGGCATGTCGATTGCAGCGCAGAATGGAGCCATCCGGTAGAAGAACCAGGAACGAGCGGGGGGCCACCTGCCGAAGAACCACAGCGGTTGCAGACCAGCCACCATCCGTAAAATGGATGCGACGTTGTCACCTGGAGCCAGAGCAGGGAGATCAGCTGCACGGGAGTCATGAGCCGCCTTGTGCTGTGCACGAGACAGTTACATTCGTTGAAGGACCGGAACGTGGTCGAGGTCTGGGACATGAATGGAAGGCATCGTCGTCCTCAGGGTGCGACCCATGAGCAGCTGGGCTGGCGACAGGCCAGTGGACAGTGGGGCCGAGCGATAGGCCAGCAAGGTGAGGTAGAAATCGGACCCAGCATCGGCAGCCTTGCAGAGGAGCCGTTTAACAATGTGGACGCCCTTCTCCGCTTTGCTGTTGGATTGGGGGTACAGGGGACTGGATGTCACATGTGCAAAGTTGTACCGCCTGGCAAAGTTGGACCATTCCTGGCTTGTGAAGCAGGGGCCATTGTCTGACATCACCGTGAGTGGGATGCCGTGTCGAGCAAAGGTGTCCTTACAGGCACGGATGACTGCAGACGATGTGATATCGTGCAACCGTATCACCTCCGGGTAATTTGAAAAGTAGTCCACAATCAGGACATAGTCTCTACCCAGTGCGTGGAACAGGTCGATGCCCACCTTGGTCCAAGGGGATGTGACCAACTCATGGGGCTGTAGGGTCTCACGTGGTTGGGCCGGCTGGAAGCGCTGACAAGTGGGGCAGTTGAGCACTGTGTTGGTGATGTCGTCATTAATGCCGGGCCAGTACACTGCTTCTCGGGCCCATCGGCGGCACTTTTCCACGCCAAGATGGCCCTCGTGTAGCTGTTTCAGGACGAGCTGCGGGATGACAATGCGGTCCAGTTTCAGGAGAACACCATCTACTACCGGCAGATCATCTCTGACGTTATAGAACTGAGGGCATTGGCCCTTGAGCCACACGTCTGTTAGGTGGCGCATGACACGCTGTAGCAAAAGGTCAGCCGCCGTCTTGCACCGAATTTGGACGAGGCGTTCATCCGTGGCAGGTAGATTGGAGGCCACGAAGGCCACATGGGCGTCAACCTGGCAAGCGAATCCCGTTGGGTCACACGGAGTGTTGACTGCCCTGGAGAGAGCGTCGGCAATGATGAGGTCTTTGCCTGGGGTGTATACCAGCTGGAAGTTGTATCGCCGGAGCTTGAGACGAATACGCTGGAGGCGAGGCGTCATGTCGTTCAAGTCTTTCTGTATTATATTGACCAGCGGGCGATGGTCGGTCTCAACGGTGAATTGTGGAAGTACGTACACATAATCGTGAAACTTAACAACACCGGTCAGAAGGCCCAGGCATTCCTTTTCTATCTGCGTGTAGCGCTGTTCCGTGGGGGTCATGGCGCGTGACGCATATGCAACGGGGGCCCATGATGAGGCCTCATCGCATTGCAGGAGCACTGCCCCAATGCCGGATTGGCTGGCATTGGTCAAAATTTTGGTTTCTTTTGCTGGATCAAAGAAAGCTAAGACCGGGGCCGTGGTGAGTTTGGTTTTGAGTTCTCTCCATTCACACTCGTGGGCAGGAAGCCATTGGAAGTCTGTCATCTTCCTGACCATGTTCCTGAGAGCCGTGGTATGAGAGGTGAGGTTAGGGATGAACTTCCCTAAAAAGTTGACCAATACAGAAATCGGAGGACCGCCTTCTTGTCCTCTGGCATTTTCATGGCTGTGATAACAGCCACCTTGTCCGCATCCGGCTGCACACCCAACTGGGAGATGTGGTCCCCAAGGAACTTGAGTTCCGTCTGACCAAAAGAGCATTTGGCCCTGTTGAGGCGTAGGCCCTGCTCACGTTTGCGTTTGAACACGTGCTGGAGGCGACTGACATGCTCCTGCATGTGGACCAAATTATTATGTCGTCGACATAGACACGAACACCTTCAATGCCTTCCATCATTTGTTCCATGATCCTGTGGAACACTTCTGAAGCAGATATGATCCCAAACGGCATCCTGTTGTAAAAATATCTGCCAAACACAGTTTCCTGCTGGATTTGTCGAGCTGGATTTTGCCAGAATCCTTTCGAGGCATCGAGTTTGGTGAAGAGCTTGGCGCGAGCCATCTTGCATGTGATCTCTTCGCGCTTGGGAATTGGATAATGCTCCCTCATGATATTGCGATTCAGATCCTTGGGATCAATGCAAATTCTCTGCTCGCCGGACGGCTTTTTTACACATACCATGGAACTGACCCAGTCGGTCGGTTCTGTAACTCTGGAGATCACTCCCTGGTCCTGGAGGTCCTGCAACTGCTGCTTGAGGCGGTCCTTAAGGGGTGCTGGAACCCTGCAAGGTGCGTGCACCACAGGCGTGACGTTCTGTTTGAGTAGGATTTTGTAAGTATATGGGAGCGTGCCCATGCCTTCGAAGACGTCACGGTGCTGGTCTATGATGGTGTTGAGTTGCGCCCTGAAGTCAGCGTCCTGGAAGGCAGACGTATCATGAGGAGAGAGAGAATGAACTCTCTGAATTAGGTTCAACAGCTTGCATGCCTGTGCGCCAAGCAGGGAGTCTTTCGAGGAGCCCACGATCTCGAAAGGAAGGATGGCTTTGCGTCACTTCAAGTTGGCACGAGCCGCTAGCAGGAATGACATTGCCATTATAATCCAATAGCTGGCAGGCCGATGGAAGGATGGCTGGTTTGACATGAAGGCTTTGGAATTCAGACCACGCCATGAGATTGGCGGAGGCACCAGTGTCCAGGCGGAATCGTATTTGGGACCGGTTGACCGTCAGGGTGGCACACCACTCATCGTCTGGATCGATGCTGTATACCGACAGCGGCTGGTGTCTTTGCTTCGGGGACACCCTGTTTTTCGTTACAACATCGACTCGAAAAGGCGCCTTCGGGTCCTCAATGTCACTGCTGTGTGGGAGGTCCGCATCGGACTCGGTGACCGTGGGTTGAATTGCCCGGACATTCCTGCGAGGCTGGCTGAAGCGATATGAATTGGAAGGCTGAGCTGCTCGACAGCAGGCAGCACAGTGGCCAAGACTGCCACATCGTAGGCATTGTCGAGATGTTGCAGGGCATTGCCGTTTTAAATGGGCGGAGCCACAGTTGCCGCATGTCGTAGCGTCAGCACGTTCGCTGCGCCACCGTGCATGCGCGGTGCAGTCGTGCATGGTGCGCGCCTGCGCATTACGTTCCTCAATGTCGCCGTCCCCTCGTTTGGTGTGCACAAGCGCGGGAGTCTGCGAAAAATGCACGAAATGGCTCATCCAGGCTGAGGCCCTGGAGGTGCTCAATCACTTAGACCCGTTCCGCCTCGTGGGGACCTTTTCCGCGCCGTTTCAGCCGTTTGTATATGTTAATACCGACTCGTGGCATTTTCATGTAAGACACAGGTGTCAATGGCGGTCGCTAGGGTGAGTTGCTTTACTTTGAGGAGCTGCTGACGTAGGGGGTCCGACTGAACACCGAAAACGACCTGGTCGTGTATCATGGAGTCGGAGGTAGGCCCGTAGCTGCAAGACTGCGCAAGGATGCGGAGGTGAGCAAGAAAGGATTGGAAAGGTTCATCCTTACCCTGCAAACGCTGTTGGAACACGTAGCGCTCAAAACTTTCATTCACCTCTACGCTGCAGTGAGTGACAAACTTGAGGAGGACCGTCTTGAACTTTGTTTTATCTTCATCATCCGCAAAGCTGAGAGAATTGAAAATGTGGATGGCATGGTCCCCGGCCGTGGAGAGGAGAAGAGCAATCTTCCTGGTATCCGAGGCGTCCTCCCGGTCTGTGGCTTCAAGGAAGAGCTGGAAGCACTGTTTGAATATCTTCCAGTTGGCCCCTAGGTTGCCGGCGATGCGGAGCGGAGGCGGCGGGCAGATGTTGTCCATGTTGCAGGATGACGGAATGCTGGCGGAAGGCAGATCACTTGCAGGTAGGTCTAAGAAGTGCTCATATCCCTCAACTCCTGGTATCATGATGTGTTGGGTGTTCTGGATCACATACAGGTCACCAACACTTGAAATAGTGCAACACTATTTTATTGAATCATTAACTGTTTAAACATACTCAGACTGTGGGTTAATACGATACTAGCCTTAACTAAAGACCTTTGCCTTGTCCTAACCAGTCGATGCACCCAGGGATGACCCCCTGAGGGCTAAAATGATCCAGCTACCCTATAATATACCACAACCAAAATGATTGCATTATATTAAAATCAAGAAAAAGTGTTTAAACGTTTTAACAGTTGCTAAGTTTGCTGATGGCACAAAGATAGATAGGAAAGTAAGTTGTGAAGGGGACAGAAGGATATGGTTAGGCGTGTGAACAAACATTTGGCAGATGGGTCATAATGTGGGAAAACATTAACTTGTTCCCTTTGGCAGGAAGATTAAAAAATGAATATTATTTTGATGGAGAGAGATTGCAGAACTTTGAGGTACAGAGGGATCTGGGTGTCCTGGTATATCAATCATAAAAAGCTCACACAAAGATATAGCAGGTGATTAGGAAGCAACATTATCGTTTCCTGTAAGGGGAATGGAATATAAAGGTAGGAACATTGTCCGGGATGTTAGTGAGACCATGGGCGGGAGTCTCCAGCCTTCCAGCTGTGTGTTTCCCGGCAGCGGGAGGCGGCACACCGTTCGCTGATGGGGGGATTCTCTGCACCTGCCGCTGTCATTGGGAATTCCCATTGAATACACCCCACACCTCCGGAAAACCCGCGGGCGGGGGTGGTCTGCCAGCGGGACCAGAGAATCCCACTTCCAGCAAACGCCCAGAGAATTCCAGCCCACATCTGAAATACTGGACGCGATCTTCCTAATAGGGATCAAAGTCCCTGAGCGAGTGCGTTTAGCCGCCAGTTTCCTGGCACTCGCCGAGAAACACATGGCTGTTCAACGCGACTCACTTTGAATAAGGGGCTTTAACAGGGAACGCGCGGCTACACATAGCCCCGTTTTATACAGTGCTGAGCTCCGTTTGCCGGAACACCCCATGTTGCGAGAGATCAGCAGTGGTGGGATTCTCCGACCCCCCGCCCGGCGTGAGACCCGCCGCCCGCCACGGTGAATGGCGGGGACCGGCGCGACTCAATGGGCCCCGGGGCTGCCCGAATTCTCCGGCCCATGATGGGCCGAAGTCCCGCCCGTCTTTTGCCGGTCCCGCCGGCGTAAATTGGAGTAGGTCCCTTACCGGCGGGACCTGGCGGCGTGGGCGTGCTCCGGGATTCCAGGGGGGGCGCGGGGGGATCTGGCCCCGGGAGGTGCCCCCATGGTGGCCTGGCCCGCGGTCGGGGCCCGCCGATCAACGGGCGGGCCTGTGCCGTGGGGGCACTCTATCCTTCCGCACCGGAGGCTGTACTGATCCGCCATTCCCGGTGCGGAAGCGAAGCCCTCTGCGCATGCACGGGGATGATGCCAGCACGCGCTGGCATTCCCGCACATGCGCCAACTCACGCCGGCCGGCAGAGGCCCTTCGGCGCCGGTTGGCATGGCGCCAAGCCCCTTTCCCGCAGGCCGGCGCGGCGCAAACCACTCCAGGGCGGGCCTAGCCCCTGAAGGTACGGAAGATTCCACACCTTTGGGGCGGCCCGACGCCAGAGTGGTTCACGCCACTCCGTCCTGCCGGGAACCCCCCGCCCCGCCGGGTAGGGGAGAATCCCGCCCGTGGACACCATTTTTAAATGATGTCCCAATCGCCAAGGTCCCCAAATAAATCCCTGACCTCCAGACCCTCCCAGCCCAAACGCTATATGAGAGGGTACCCATATTTGCACACACAGAAAATGCATGGCACCATGGCAGTGCCCCTGCCAGTGCCATCCTGGGCAGCTTGGCAGTGTCAGACTGGCACACATGTGGCACTGCCAGGGTGCCAGGCTGGAAGTACCAGGGTGCCCAAGTGGCACCAGCAGTGCCAAGGCACTACCCTGCCCAAAGGGCATGCAACTGGTGGCCTCTGCTCCTCTTGGAGACCCCCCACGAGTGACGTTCCATCTGGTCCCAGTTTGTGAGCGCCAGTACCGAACGAGGTGAGGGGATTGAATCCCAAAGCCTCAGGTACCTCGGGAATCTGCACATTACAGTAAGGCTTACTGTTTCGCTCTAATATGCAAATTAGCCTAAAAGTGATCCTTCCCATTGTGGGCGTGATTCACATCCCGACATCTCGTGAGGTTGCGTCGAATCTCAAGTGGAGTTGCGAGCCGCGTAGAACCCGGGAGTGGGGTCTCCCGGCTTTTCTCCTGGCTTTCAACGGCCGCGTGGCCGGAGGATCGCGCCCAATGTGTTTTGGTCTCCTCATTTAAGAAAGGATTCAAATGTATTAGAAGCAGTTCAGGGAAAGTTTTCACTCAATCGATTCCCAGGAGCAGGGGATTATCATTTCGAGGATAGGCTGGTCATGTCTCCATTGAAGGTTAGAGGAATGAACGCAGAACATAGAACATACAGTGCAGAAGGAGGCCATTCGACCCATCGAGCCTGCACCGACCCCTTAAGCCCTCACTTCCACCCTATCCCCGTAACCCAATAACCCCTCCTAACCTTTTTTGGACACTAAGGGCAATTCATCAGGGCCAATTCACCTAACCTGCACGTCTTTGGACTGTGGGAGGAAACCGGAGCACCCGGAGGAAACCCACGCAGACGCGGGGAGAACGTGCAGACTCCGCACAGACAGTGACCCAACGGGGAATCGAACCTGGGACCCTGGCGCTGTGAAGCCACAGTGCTATCCACTTGTGCTACCGTGCTGCCCACAGTATGGGCAAGTGACCGTGAATGGGAGGTGACCGTGTTTTTTAAAATTATAGAATTTACAGTGCAGAAGGAGGCCATTCGGCCCATCGAGTCTGCACCGGCTCTTGGAAAGAGCATCCTACCCAAGGTCAACACCTCCACCCTATCCCCATAACCCAGTAACCCCACCCAACACTAAAGGCAATTTTGGCCACTAAGGGCAATTTATCATGGCCAACCCACCTAACCTGCACATCTTTGGACTGTGGGAGGAAACCGGAGAACCCGGAGGAAACCCACGGACACACGGGGAGGACGTGCAGACTCCGCACAGACAGTGACCCAAGCCGGGAATCGAACCTGGGACCCTGGAGCTGTGAAGCAGTCGTGCTATACACAATGCTACCGTGCTGCCCTAAACGTGTTGAAACGTAAAAGATCCTGAGGGGATTTGGCAGGGCGGTGTTGATCTTCTAGAATGGCGGAGCAGGTTTGAGGGGCCGAATCGCCTACTCCTGCTCCTAATTTGTGCGTTTCTGTGGGATTGATTCCAGGGGAATCTATTATTTCCATGGACAACCATAGGGCCATTTTAAACTAATTGTGCAGGACCGTAGTTTTCCTTTATTTATTTTAATGATTACGTTCTGATGACATTTGTTCGGCTCCCAAGGACATTAGAGGCACGCATTGATAGCTGTGAAACTAAGTCTAATTAGTTATTCAAAAAGCAAAAGTGCACCTTGGTATTAATTGCACAGTGTGCTCTAATGGAAAGCAGTCTTCTGAGATCTCCCTCTCCATCCGTTCCTCTCAGGCTGCTTTATAATGGAAATGTGTATGTTTTTTTGTACTGGTTGTAATTTTGATTTGAAGTTCAGGCTGTGTGACCTGACTGGCTAACTTGCATGCCCTCTTTCTTCATACATTGCCAGAAATCTGTACTCATCTGCCAGTTTAGACTTCTGCAATTAAACCAGGCAAACACCCCTGTGCAGCACTGAGGGAGTGCTGCCTTGTTGGAGGTGGCAGCTTTCAGATGAGACCACCTTCTCAGGGGGCTGAAAGTGAACCTATTTGATCGCTGTATGTTCAGGGTGGCTCGAGACAGTGCTCTGCAGGCTTCCCGTGGCAACAGAGCGATTTATTAACGAAAGGCAAAGGCTGGTTTCTTTCCAGGCACAGAACACAATAAGATGAGTCCCAGGGCCCCACACTGACTTGCTATTGGCTGGAGTTTGCATTCTACCATGCAATTGGCTCCCAACTGGTCATGTGGCCCACCAAGCCCACTGCCTTAAAAATGCCACACTACCACATTTCGGTTTAGATTTATTGTCGCGTGTACTGAGATACATCCCTCCCACCTTAAGGCCCTTATTCCATTTTACACAATAACCATTTTACATAATAGTACAGGTCCTATACCCCACATGGCAATAAACACCAAGGGAGAAAGAGTTCATCAAAGAGTCAGTCCGTCCGGGAGTCTTTTAGTTCTCCTGGACCTCCCTATTCCTCCCACAGGCTCGACAGTCTCTAAAGCCGTTGTGTTGTCAGCGGCCGGTGACAGTTCAGGAGATACCGTTTCCTCGGTGGGGGAATTGGCCTCGCTGGCTTCCAGCGGTACAGCTGGCAGGGTTGACTCGGCAGTTCCAAGCCCCCTCTGCTCAGGAACAGGAGTGTCGACAATGCCAGTGGGACGCGTCTGCTCCGAAACGGGGGTGGCTGCCCCCGGCTCCTCAAATGGTCAATCTGCTTTTCTGACGGTCCTGTCACTTCACCAACGCCTCTGGGAGGGCTGATGTGGCTCCACCCTCCCCGCCAAGTTGGGAAACACTAAATCCAAACGGGTTCTGAGGCGACAACCCATCAGCTAGTCGGCAAGTGTCACCCCCATGGTGGTGCGGAGGTTGGGTTGTACGACAGCAGAATATTAGCAAGCCAATGGTGCAGCAGTCTGCCGGATTGTTTCCTTAAGGCATTTTAAAAAGTCTGTATGGCTCCCTCAGCCAAACCATTAGACGCAGGTGGCGTGGAGCCATCCTGGTGTGACGGATGGCATTGGCTCTAATGGAATTCTGGAAGCCATTCTGTAAATGGGTTGCCGTTGTTAGGTACAATGGTTTGGGGCAGTCCATGTATAGTAAGGCTTCCACCGTAGCCACCAACATGTGGTCCCCATCTCCTGAATAGGCCCATCGAGAACATGGCCACTCCCAGGGGTGGAGACTGGCAGATGGGGGCAGTGGTTGTTGAGTCTGACAGGGGTGACATTGCCGTACCATCTCCTCAATGGCTGTATCAATGCCTGGCCATCACATATAGCTGTGTGCCAGTGTCTTCACCTTTGTTTTGCTCTGGGTGGGCACTACGGAGCTCCTGTAAGAGAGGTCCCCTGGCTGGTGGTGGAACGATGATTCGTGAGCACCACAGGACCACACCACCCTCACAGGTGAGTTTATCTTGGTGGGTTAAATAGGGCCTCAGGTGCTTGCACCTCTCACGGTGCCATCCAGTCTGTATCATTCACTTTACTTTCGGCGATATGGGATCCGCTGGGTCCAATTCCGAATGCGGCCAGCCGACACTGGCAAGGTGTCCAAGAAATTCAATATGATCTCCTGGGGTACCAGTGGAGGTGGCAGTAGGGGTGGGGGTCAGCTTAATGCACTTGCATTGGAAATCTGGGTTCCAGGTCTGTGTTGTAGGCCACCAGCAGTAAGCTCCAAGGTTGCACCCTTGCAGACACTATTGGTGGTAATGGTTTGTTCTTTCTCAAGAGGCCCAATAGTGGCTTAAAGTCGGTGATTGTAACAAATCGCTGTCCGTACACATATTAGTGCAATTTCTTCACACCGCGTATTACTGCTAATCCCCCATTTTCTCGATTTGAGCGTAGCTTTGCTCCACTTCCAAAAGGTCCTCGAGGTAAAGGCAATGGGACGCTTGGAACCAGTCCCCATCCCATGGGATAGTACTGCCCCTCCACTGTAGGGAGACGCATCACATGTGAGAGCAATCAGTTTCCCAAAGGTCAAAGTGAACTAAAAGGTTCAAGAATTGCAAAAACCTGCTTCACCAAACAGAAAGCCTCTTTGTGTGGGCTCCCTCCATTGCCACTGTTGATGTTTCTTTCGTAGTTGGTGCAATGGTGCCAATGGAGTGGCCAAATTTGCTTTGAACCTTCCATAATAGTTTATCATGCCATGGATTTGAGCTCAATTTCATTCCTGGGTGGTTGGGCAGCACGGTGGCGCAGTGGTCAGCACAGCTGTCTCACGGCGCCGAGGACCCAGGTTCGAATCCCGGCTCTGGGTCACGGTCTGTGTGGAGTTTGCACATTCTCCCTGTGTTTGCGTGGGTTTTGCCCCCACAACCCAAAATAAGCTGTGCAGGGTAGGTGGATTGGCCATGCTAAATTGCCCCTTAATTGGAAAAAAGGAATTGGATATTCTAAATTTGTTTAAAAAAAAATTCTTGGGTGGTGGAACCTCAAGGGTTGCCTTGAATTTCTCCTTGAGGGGATGTAAACCTGTTGCATCTACACGGAATCCTAAATAATAATAATAATAATCTTTATTATTGTCGCAAGTAGGCTTACATTAACACTGCAATGAAGTTGCTTTGAAAATCCCCAAGTCGCCGCATTCCGGCACCTGTTCGGATACACTGAGGGAGAATTCAGAATGTCCAATTCACCTAACAGCACATCTTTCGGGACTTGTGGGAGGAAACGGAGCACCCGGAGGAAACCCACGCAGACACGGGGAGAACGTGCAGACTCTGCACAGACAATGACCCAAGCCGGGAATCCGGGTCCCTGGCACTGTGAAGCAACAGTGCTAACCACTGTGCTACTGTGCCGATCAGATACATCACATCTGAGGCCTGGGATGTACACTTTTCGCATTTGAGGTGGACACCCGCGTCACAAAACCTTTTAAGCACCTCTTCAAGGTCGAGACATACGCTCTTCAGGAGTGGTCAGTGTTTAAAGCGTCGTCAATGGAGACATCACTTTGGGAATCTCTTGAAGGAGGTTTCCATCCCATGGTGGAAAATAGCTCAGGCAGACGCAATGCCAAATGCCAAGCTCATGTAGTGGAATAGTCCCTTCTGTGTATTTATTGTGGCGAACCTCTGGGACTCTTCGTCCAATTCCAGTTGTAGGTATGCTTGGCTGAGATCTAATTTAGAGTAGGTGAAACCTCCCACTGCCAACTTGGCGTAAAGTTCTTCGATCCTGGGGATCGGGTACCTAGCCACCTGGACAGCCTGATTTATGGTTAATTTGTCGTCCCCACAGAATCTTATGGACCAAAATGGCTATAGAAACATATAAAATTATGAAGGGAATAGATAGGAAAGATGCGGGCAGGTTGTTCCCACTGGTGGGTGAAAGCAGAACTAGGGGGCATAGCCTCAAAATAAGGGGAAGTAGATTTAGGACTGAGCTTAGGAGGAACTTCTTCACCCAAAGGGTTGTGAATCTATGGAATTCCTTGCCCAGTGAAGCAGTTGGGGCTCCTTCATTAAATGTTTTCAAGATAAAGATAGATAGTTTTTTGAAGATTTAAGGGTTATGGTGGCCGAGCCGGAAAGTGGAGCTGAGTCCACAAAAGATCAGCCATGATCTCATTGAATGGTGGAGCAGGCTCGAGGGGCCAGATGGCCTACTCCTGCTTCTAGTTCTTATGTTCTTATAAAGGCTGAGATGGAATCTTCAGTGTCCCCGACAGCGGAATTGAACTTAACCACTGGAGCATGATCGAGGGCCAGGGGTTAAAATGTTCCTTGACCAACTTGACTATCTGATCAAAGGTCTTTGTGTCGGCGATGTGATGTTCCTTATTAAATTGTGAGTTCTGGGCCCACAAACTGTCCGAGGCATCACCTGCTTCTTATCTTCTCCTGTGATCTCATTCGTGGTGAAGAAATAATGGAGCCATTTGATGTACTGGCTCCAATCCTCAGTACTTTGTGTAAACGGGCCTGGTCTACTGACAATAGGCATTTTCACTCATATTTTGATGGTTCCCAATTTCCGTTGGTCTGTTCTTTTTCATAATTACTCCTTCCTCCCTGATGCACGATCAATTGGACAAAGACGAGAGTTGAATACAACTGAGGCTTTATTACTCTAAGATGCGTGGCCTCCCACAGCAGCTGGCGAAAGGCTGCTGCACGGAGGACACGCATATTTATACTACGCCTACTGGGCGGAGCCAGCAGGCAGGGACTACCGCTGTACCTGTAGTACAGGGTCTTATCATACATCTCCTAATATATGTACAACAGTGGTTTACCACACTCCCACCCCAAAATCATGAAGTACTGCCAGCTGTGATCAAACCTCTCCCCTCGCCGCCAATGCAGTGGCTCGACACATCATTCTGGCAGCTTCCAGTAGCAACAAAGGGATTTACTAACGAAAGACATAGGCTGGTGTATAGGCAGGCACAGAACACAACAGGATGAGTCTTATCTCTTCGGCTCCGGGTCCCTGCTCCCAGGGTCCCTCATTGACTTGCTATTGGTCGGGGTTGCATTCTCTCACGCAATTGGCCCTTAGCTGGTCATGTGGGCTGTCAGGCTGCCGCCCCCTTAAAGTATCTGTGCTGCCACACTTATTCGAAGAAGAAAAGTGTCTTGGACTAATTACGTTAAACGGGGTAATCTGGTCATTATCTCATTGCTATCTGTGGGACCTTGCTGTGTGAAAATGGGCTGCCATGGCAACAACACTTGTATGTTTTTGTTTGTGAAGTGCTTTGGAATGACCTGATGGTGTGGAAGGTACCAGATAAATGCAAGTCTTTCATCTTATCTATTTCTCACAATACGATATCCCATCAAACAATCAAACCTCCATTGTTAAATTGAGCAACGATACGATGTTAACTGGTTTTAAAGAGCAAATGCTGAATAAACATGTTTCTTATTGTAAAGTAAAACAGGCCTCCAGAGGAACCTCCACAGTTCCCAACCTGGTATCATTCAGCACAGCTCATTGAAAGTACAGGTTAGATATTTGTGGTAGTCGGTATTAGGGGTATTACAGTACCTAGGTTGAGGCTGTAAGATAATTGGTGTGGGAGGTACCTGAGACAGGAAGATCATTGGTGAAGCCTGCCTGCTGGTTCCGCCCAGTAAGGCGGAGTATAAGAGTCTGTGTCTCCCCAGCAGCCGCATTCTGTACCTGCGCTGCTGGGGAAAACATCTAGTCCAATAAAGTCTTCAATTGTCATCCAATCTCGCTTCTGGAGTCATTGATCGAGCATCAATATTAATGCTGGTAAGAGAGTTGGAATAAAGAGTTGTTGATAGAAAAAACAGTTGCATTTTCCGTGGAGGAAATGATTGAAACTGTTTAGTTGAAATTTATTCATGCAGAGTTTTTTCCTGTGTGTCTACAACTCCCTGGGTTGGAGTAATGATACATGAGAGTGATTTCTGTGTGAGGGAGTCAAGGTAGTGACCTCGAGGAACACAAACCCTAATGAGGCGGCTATAAATGGGGAGGATGACAGATGGAAGGATGTCTTTTATTTGGCCTGTGAGTTTTTACTTATTGGAAGCATTGTGCATCAATTTATTGCTTCCTGTCTCTAACTGCAGGATTTGTTTTTTAATATTCTGTCATGAGACATGGCATTGCTCGCAAACCCAACACTTATTGCCTTTGAGAAGGTAGTGATGAGCCGCCTACTTGAGCCACTGCAGGCCAGCTGGTATGTGTAGCAGTTTGGTACAGCTACGCGGCTTGCTAGGCCATTTCAGAGGTCAGATAGGTGTCGAGCACATTGCTAGAGGCCTGGAGCCGTATTTAGGCCAGACCAGGTAAAGACGGCAGATTTCCTTCACTGAAGGAAATTAGTGAACCAGATGAGTTTTTATAATTTATGATTGATGGCTGCTCCACCTCATCTCCTGTCTGTGGACGCTGCTGCTAAAGTGGGCATGCAGGGTCTCCTCCCTCTTCCTCATCAGCATCATCCCCTGCAGCTTCTGCGAGCGAAACCCTTTACACGGCGATATTACGTCGAACAAACAATAATCAGTAAATCTGGAACAAAGAACAATACAGCACAGGAACAGGCCCTTCAACCCTCCAAGACTGTACTGGTCATGATACCAACCTTGGCCAAAACCCTTAGCACTTCCTTCTGCCGTATCCCTCTATACCTATCCTATCCATGTATTTGTTGAGAAGACTTTTGAACGCCGTTAATGTATCTGCTTCCACAACCATCCCTGGCAACGCAATCCAGACACTCACTGTCATAATATACATCTATGTATACAATGGAATGCAGACAGGCAGTGATTGACACACAGGATGACCAGTAAGCACACAGAACAGAGCAACCAATCACCAGACAGGACACGACCACTACAAAGCCAGAGGGCACCAGTTTTCCCGCTCTCTAGGTACCCAGCCTCTGAGACAGTCAGAGCTCGTGAGCTAGCCAGTGCCTACACCATGTGGTAGCTAGGTTAGTCTGGTCAGGCTAGTGTCAGGTCTCCAGTCAAGTCAGCATAGTGTCAACCCACAGTTGAACATGTATAATAGTTTGGATGTTGAATAAAATCGTGTTGCATTTTATCAAGTGTTGGAGATCTGTCTCTCGCTACTCTGCATCAAGTGCAGTTCACCTCGACCCAGCCTACCCAACACATCACTCACCAGCCTCTGCGTAAAAAACTGCCTCGCACGTCTCCTCTAAACTTTGCCCCACGGACCTTAAACCTATTCCCCCTGCCAAAACTGATGGCCAGTTTCTGGGTCATCGGCATTAACATGCTTAATGATGCCACCATATGATGAATGAACACTTTATAACCCATTATTGCATTGTCAGCTTAACCATTAATGGTAAAAGTTCCTAAAACACTCAGGTCACTTTTCACAACTATGTCCCGATCATCCCTGTCATTACATTGAGCAGGGAAGTTCCCTCTGGTGCACTGACCAATATATATCACTCAATCAGTAACAAAAACACATTTTCTGGATATTCTTTTTATTGCCGTTTGGGGAATTTGCTGTTTGCATATTGGTTGCTGTGTTTCCCACAACAATGGCCACACTTCACTGTCTGAGGGCAGCACGGTAGCACAAGTGGATAGCACTGTGGCTTTCCAGCGCCAGGGTCCTAGGTTCGATTCCCCGCTGGGCCACTCTCTGTGCGGAGTCTGCGCGTTCTCCCCGTGTCTGCGTGGGTTTCCTCCGGGTGCTCCGGTTTCCTCCCACACTCCAAAGACACGCAGGTTAGGTGGATTGGCCACGCTAAATTGCCCTTAGTGACCAAAATGGTTCGGAGAGGTTATTGCGTTACGGGGATAGGGTAGAAGTGAGGGCTTAAGTGGGTCGGTGCAGACTTGATGGACTGAATGGCCTCCTTCTGCACTGTATGTTCTACGTTCTATGTATCCTGAGGTTGTGATCGGTACTATATAAATTCACGCGTTTTGCTGTACTTTGCAGAACAGCAAAGAGTGCAAATGCTCCAGCTTTTTGGCTTTGTGAACAATTATGTTGTTAACTGAGCCAAACGTGTAAGTTGCAGCTTCAATTCCCTGGATATGTTTGACTGAGCAAGAAAGTCGGATCTTTGGGACATTTTTTGAAATCTATTCACATACGACCATACGGATTAGGAGCCGGGGGTAGGTCACTCAGCCCTTCGAGTCTGCTCCGCCATCCAATAGGATCGTAGCTGATCCGTTGTACTGTGGGAAAGGCGGCAGGCAACTTACGCACAGCAAGATCACACCACAGCAACGTTATAATGACCAGATCATCTGTTGTTCGTGATGTTGGCTGAGGGGTAAATATTGGGTCAGTACACGGAGCACTGACCCCTTGCTCTTCTACGAAGTGGTGCAAGGAATCTTCCACATCCATCTGAGACGACAGACACTCTAAATAACCAATAGCAACGAGCTGGAAGTCCTGACAAATAGATGCAGCAGAGCCCAAAGTGGGAACTTCTCTTTGAACTTTGCCAGGTCAGTGCAGGATAATTTCTTTTAGCCAGGTTTAATATAAAAATCTGGAATTAACAGTCAACTGATAACCGTGAAATCATTGTCGATTATCATAAAACCCATCTGGGTCAGTAATGTCCTTCAGGAGGCAGCACGGTGGCGCAGTGGGTTAGCCCTGCTGCCTCACGGCGCCGAGCACCCGGGTTCGATTCCGGCCCGGGTGACTGTCCGTGTGGAGTTTGCACATTCTCCCCGTGTTTGCGTGGGTTTTGCCCCCACCACCCAAAGATGTGAAGGGTACGCATATTGGCCATGCTAAATTGCCCCTTCATTGGAAAAAATTTACTGGGTACTCTAAATTTATAAAAAAAAGTAATGCCCTACAGAGAAGGAAATTTGCCATCTTTACCTGGTCTGGCCGACAGGTGACTCCAGTTCCACAGCAACGTAGTTGATTCTTGAATGTCTTCTCAAATGGCCAAGCAAGTCACTCGAGTATCCTATAGATTGAGAATGCTTCAAGTGAGGGACAACATGGTGGCGGCTCACAGCACCAGGGACCCTGTGTGACTGTCTGCGCGGAGTCTGCACTTTCTCCCCGTGTCTGCGTGGGTTTCCTCCGGGAGCGCCGGTTTTCTCCACAATCCAAAGGCGTGCAGGTTAGGCAGATTGAGCATGATCAATTGCCCCTCAGTGTCCAGGGATGTGCAGGTAAGGTGGGGTTGTGCGGATGAGGCAGGGGAGTGGGCCTGTATGGGGTGCTCTTTCAGAGGGCCGGTGCAGACTCGATGGACCAAATAGCCTCCTTCTGCACTGTAGGGATTCTATGGTTCTACTCTAAGTGGTCCCATTGACCAGAAGGCTTGTGTTTTAGGAGTCAGGTATCTAGGGTCGCCTGCAGGATCAGCAGGTCTGTGTTCACCCACTCCAATGTCCAGCGCAAGGACGCCAATTGGTTTCCATAATGGTTGAATCCTTTGATGTAAAGAATTACTCTTAAATTAAATCCAGCTCACTCTGGTTTTAATACTTTACTGTATTTCAGACAGCTGTTTGAATTCCATCGCTTGCCTCTGCTGCAGTGATCAAAGTCAGATGTGTGCTCCCCTCTCTTTGTTCCTTTCTCCAAAGCTCTTCACTTGATGCCACTGTGGACCACGATGAGCCATCAGACCTGCGAGTTCCAAACCGATACGAGTCTGGTTGAAATTCCGTCTCTTGCTCATCTCAGTTTCTAAATTCCACCCTTGTTCGCAAATTCCCTCACAGCCTCACCCTTCCATCCCTGTAATCGCCCCCAGTCCTGCAACCCTCAGAGATAGTGGCACTCCTTGCATTCTGACCTGTTGACGATTCGCTTCAGCATTGGTGACCACGTCTTGGGGCCCATATCGGTGAATTCCCTCCCTCAGCCTCTCCTACCCCCTCTCCTTTCAGGCCCTCTTCAAAATGTGCCTCTTTGACCAATCCTTTTATGCCAAATTTTGATTGATGCACCTTGGGATGTTTTAAATCTGTAAAGGCGCTATTTAAATGCAATTTTCTCTTGCAAGTTGCTTGTCTTTAGTTGCAGGAGTACCTATCAGTCGCTTTCTGGGGCATCACTCAAATAGCCTTGTCCCCACTGGAAATAGCCCAGAAAGTTACTGTTGAGGAACTATCTGACCATGAGGGTATCAGGGTTGAACCAGTTATTGTTCACATACACAGGAACATTTCGGCCCTCAGTTCTGAGTCAATGAGCTCTATTTTCTGACATCCTAAAGCTGTGAAAAGTGTGAGCAAGGCTTATTTAGTATCACTCTTGCCCATGACTCAAAACGTCATGGGTTCAAATCCCACTTCAGGACTTGAGTGCAAGAATCAAGAAGGGCACTCCAGTGTGATACTGAGGGAGTACCGCACTGTCAGAGGCCCTGGCTTTCACCTGAGATGTCAAGTTAAATTCCTGTGTGTCGCCTCAGCTGGATTTAAGAGATCTCTTATCCCTGGTACCCCTTAGCCTACGTCACAAAAACAGATTACCTGTTACTAATAATAATCTTTATTGACACAAGTAGGCTTACATTAACACTGCAATGAAGTTACTGTGAAAAGCCCCTAGTCATCACATTCCGGCGCCTGTTCGGATACACAGAGGGAGAATTCAGAATGTCCAATTCACCTAACAAGCACGTCTTTTGGGACTTGTGGGAGGAAACCGGAGCACCCGGAGGAAACCCACGCAGACACAGGGAGAACGTGCAGACTCCGCACAGACAGTGACCCAAGCTGGGAATCGAACCTGTGACCCTGGCACTGTGAAGCAACAGTGCTAACCACTGTGCTACCGTGCTATTATTACACTGCTGTCCAAGGGAGCTTGATATGTGCAGGTGAGCTTCTGCATTTTCTTATATTACAACAGAGAGCATGCTTCAAAAATACCTTCTTGGCTGTGAAGTGCTTTGGGATATCTACTGAGTTGAGAAAGGCGCTAGATTTTTTAAAAAGCAAGCTCTTTGTTCCTTCCCTCCATAAATGTCCTGACTTGTGCACTTGTTCCGTCCCGCACTGTCGAACCACGAGTTAAATTGAAGAGTTTCCATGTGTTAACCCCAAGGCAGAACAAAAGATCTGGCCTTGACGTGGAAACGTTGAATATCAAAGCCAGGCTTGTTGGAAAGTCAAGACGATCGCGATTGAAGTTATTTAGGTCAACCGATACTCTCAAACCGTGCCTCCGGGAGGAAATGAAAGTGGGTTTACGTTCTGTCACGTCTTCTGCCTCCAGTGGAAAGTCCAGATCGCGGTGCCAAGAGCACTTGTTCCGGCTGGGCTGCACGTGCTGCTGAATGTTAATTCTGTGCCGCCCGCCACCTGATCTTGTTTAAACGGCGGGCCAGACTAAGCAGCTCGGCTCCAGAGTCCCAATAAGCACAATGTGCTTTGCCCAAAAAAAAACGGCTCCACTTCAGTCAGGATTACAGGGGGGGGGGGGGGGGGGGTAGGAATTCAGCCCACTCCAGGCGAAAAAGAAGCAGGGGATTTATAGACCTTTGTGACTCAGCTCACTTGGCACATTCATTTCAGGGATTCGACTGGAACAAAGATGAGAATTTTTTTTAAGCAACAACGTTTGCGTGCAGAACAGGCGAGACTGAAGTGAGCTAACATTCAGAGGTTCTGTTAGCTGCATGTTTACTCTGGTTGTCAGATCATGAAGAGCAGGGGAAATGCCTGTTTGCCTTTGAATTCTGTGTGCGTCTGCTGTTTGGATTAGAGAGAATGATTCGTGTTGATGTAGCACCTTTGTGCGAGGGTAGGAAACACATCAGCCAATTTCCACAGAGTCTGCTCTCATAAACATAAGTGTAATAACCTTGTTTGTTTCCTGATGCTGATTGAAGGATAAATATTGGTCAGGGCACCGGGAAAAGATCCCCTCCTCTCTTTCACATCGGCCTGAGAGGACAGACAGACAGCCAGGTCATTGGCTTCGCGTCTCATCGGAAAGATGCCTGCACTCCCACAGTACTGAGGGCAGCACTGGTTAGCACAGTTGCTTCACAGCTCCAGGGTCCCAGGTTCGATTCCCGGCTTGGGTCACTGTCTGTGCTGAATCTACACGTTCTCCCCGTGTCTGCGTGGGTTTCCTCCGGGTGCTCCGGTTTCCTCCCACAGTCCAAAGGTGTGCAGGTTAGCTGGATTGTCCATGCTAAAATTGCCCTCAGGTTAGGTGGGGTTACTGGTTTACGGGGATAGGGTGGAGGTGTGCGCTTAATTGGGATGCTCTTTCCAAGAGCCGGTGCAGACTCAATGGTCCGAATGGCCTCCTTCGTCACTGTAAATTCTATGATTCTATACTGCACTGGAATGCCAGCCTGGATTATAGGCTCAGATTCCCCCGGGTTGGATTTGACCCGTGACTTTGGACAGAAACTTGGAGATGGCGGTGTTCCCCAAGCACCTCCTGCCCAAGTCGTTCTAGGTGACGGAGGTCACGGAGTTGTGCCTGTGCGATTAAGCAGCTAAGTGAAGATTAGTTCTAATGAATTAATTCGAAAGGAGCACAATGGCTGAGCCGAGTGATGTCAGAAGCTGAGCCAGTGATGTGCACCGTGCGGTTAATTAAAATATCCTGCACATTATCCGGGACGAATATAAATTTGGGATCTAAACAGAGGGACACTGAGGCTGAGAGCCAGCCAGCTCCTCCCAATCCAGCATTCTTTCGGAAAGAAGCCGGGTTCTGTCAGACAAGTTCCAAATGAATTGTCACCTGACAGGGCAACAGTGAAGCAAGAAGACGGGACGAAGTTGGAAGTTTGCCAGAGGAGATGAACATTAACCAATATGCGCAATGTCCTCAGGTCTGTACTTTGCGTTAGATACATGGTTCTGAAACACTTAGGTGGAAAAGGACAGAGGTCTAAGGGAAGACAGTTAAGCACAATACTATAATACCATGGAGCATGTGAGGGTGGAGGGGGTGAGGGGGTGTTATAACCTGCCTGGATCCTAATGGCTGGGGACAATTGGTTAACCCATGCCTTTTAAGGTTAATCAACTGGTTCCACCAAAAGAAACAAACTCAGGGACAAATTGAAAGGGGTCCCTCCTGTTATGGGCATTGCCCAAACAAAACAAAGAGCAGCGGGAACTTGCCAAAGATCAAATCAAAATGTGATTAAAGGGGTCGATAATGCAATCCAACCCCTGTGGTGTACACTGGACACGGAACGCCTCAATAGTGCCCATGGACACCGCATGCCCAGGGACACCCGGCCGAGAATCTAGCCGCAGAAGAGGGACAGACAGTCTGGCCGGACACACCCCTTGGTCGCCCGCTGCCTGGACCTGTTGACGGCGAGTTTTTGCCAGGCCCACGAGCAGGTTCGCGAGGTGGTCCTCCGTTCCCCCCCCCCCCCCCCTCTTTCCGCACCGGGTGTCCATAGATCAGGAGCGCAGGACTGAAGTGCAAACAATTATTCAACAAATTCAATAAAAGGGTCGTAAAGAAACTAATAAGGGCGTGCAGCCTAGAACGTTGAATGTAGAATGGAACAAGGATTCCACAAGACCGCAGAAATGGCAGGGTTGTTGCACGGTGGTTGGGCACGGCACTGCTGCGTGCATCACCCTCCAATCCAGGTCCCCAAGATTGAGGGGAGTAGAAGGACCTCCAGTAGGGACCTCCACGACCACATGGCAAAGAGGCATGTTTGCTCCATGCCTCTTCGGGAAACGAGCTCCTCCAATGAGGGGAGGGGGGGGGGGGGTAATCGCTAACCTTTCAGCTGTATAGATAGAGCTGGCCATTGTGGTACCGTGCGAGAGGGAGAGAACCAGGAATGAACTGTTGGTGCTGTGTAAATATTGTTGTAAATAAAATTACTTACTGTTTGACTGTTAGTGCTGGATCCTTCATGGTCCTCACAGAAGTGGGTGGGGTAATGAATCCAGTCATAGGAAAGGCCACATATTAGTAGTGGGGGATTTTATTAGTGAATGAATTGCCTGCTTGGATGTTGTCCGTTGACCATTCCCAAGTATCTTGGTAATGAATGGTTCTAGAATGGGTTCACTTAGGAACCACTGACATTGGCGACAGCAGGATTGACGTTGAGAGCTGAGGTTCTTGATTCGAAATAGGAAGAGCCTAACTCAAGATCACTCCCACTGCCAAGAGGTAGGAACAGATTAAACATACCAACATTTGGCCGGATAGAAAGCGATTGGGGTGAAGGCAAATGCACAGGAACGTGTGGAGGAAGTGAGATTCGGCAGTCCAGCCCCCAGAACCTGTTCCGACGTTTAATCAGATCAATGGCTCACCTGTAAATTATCTCCATCAACCCACAGGGCGGGAGTGAAAGTCCTCCCATGTCTGGACTATGCCTCATAAATAAGATTTCCCTCCTTCCCGCCTCCATGCCACCGAGATTAAATCCACATTTATTCTCAAGAAATCAGTTCAAGATTGTCAAAAGCTTGGTTAATGAGCCCCATTATTTATTGTAGATCTCTTGTGTTATTTGAAGTTGAAAAGGAGGCAATTTAGCTGTTTCTCACCCCCAGTTTCTGAAGTTATCAAACATTCCAGTGATTTCCCATCATCCTTGCCTTTTGGTTGATGTGTCCTCAGACAGGTTTATGAAGTGTGGGCCCGGAGCTTGACCAATATTAATGGCTTAGATGTCAAGCAAAGTTAGAAGGTTGAATAGTTTTGTGAAGTTCCTGGCAGATTTCTTTGTCATGGTTCAAAAATAAAATGGTGCTTTGTTATTTTAGACTAATCAGCATTTATGATTTTCTTTTTTAAAAAGCCGTCCGTCACGTTTGTTACAGTTAGCACCACCTCTGCAATGGGATGAGATCGGGGCCGCATTAGTTTCTCTCTCATCGTCTTCCTGGGAATATATTACACATTCTGGGCTGCACAGTTGGAATCCTCTGTAACTAATCCGCACTCGCTTGGGTGACTATTGTAGTTGAGCGCCAAAGGAGAAATATTCAAAGTGCCAATTTGGAGAAACAAATAAGGTGTCCCACCCCCGGACCACCACGGGACCACCACCCCACCCGTCTATTTTACCCAGTTTTGCAGGGCTGACAGTTAATGTGTTATGTACCTGCATGCCCAATAACTTGGATCACTGTCTGTGCGGAGTCTGCACGTTCTCCCCGTGTCTGCGTGGGTTTCCTCCGGGTGCTCCGGTTTCATAGAATCATAGAATTTACAGTGCAGAAAGATGCCATTCGGCCCATCGAGTTTGCACCGGCTCTTGGAAAGAGCACCCACTTAATTCGCCCACATCCACCCTATCCAGTAACCCCACCCAACACCAAGGGCAATTTTGAATACTAAGGGCAATTTAGCATGGCCAATCCACCTAACCTGCACATCTTTGGACTGTGGGAGGAAACCGGAGCACCCGGAGGAAACCCACCCACACACAGGGAGGACGTGCAGGCTCCGCACAGACAGTGACCCAAGCCGGGAATCGAACCTAGGACCCTGGAGCGGTGAAGCAATTGTGCTAACCACTGTGCTACCATGCTTTCCTCCCACAAGTCCCGAAAGATGTGCTTGTTAGGTGAATTGGACATTCTGAATTCTCCCTCTGTGTACCCGAACAGGCGCCGGAGTGTGGCGACTAGGGGATTTTCACAGTAACTTCATTGCTGTGTTAATGTGACACCAATAAAGATTATTATTATTATGTATATTATGTATCGTGATCCTGTTAGAAAGAGTGTGGGGCTGGAAACTGGCAGGCAAATAATCCTAATGATTCCTGTGGTATCACACTGCCCAGTGTTTTACCAGTCACGTTATAACCTGTTTAATTTAACATAACGGGCGCGATTTACCGGCCTCGTCGCACCTGACTTGGTGTCAAGGCCAGGCCATTGAATTTCGCACGAGATTCATAAAACATACAGTGCAGAAGGAGGCCATTCGGCCCATCGAGTCTGCACCGACCCATTTAAGCCCTCACTTCCACCCTATCCCCGTAACCCAATAACCCCTCCTAACCGTTTTTTTTGGGTCACGAAGGGCAATTTAGCATGGCCAATCCACCTAACCTGCACGCCTTTGGACTGTGGGAGGAAACCGGAGCACCCGGAGGAAACCCACGCAGACACGGAGAGAACGTGCAGACTCTGCACAGATAGTGACCCAGCAGGGAATTGAACTTGGGACCCTGGTGCTGTGAAGCCACAGTGCTAACCACTATGCTACCGTGCTGCCCACTTGCGAAACTCAAAACAGTCTCACGAGATTCTGTTGACATCACAAACTAGATTCCCCCCTCACTGGGCAAGATCTAGATTAGCATATTTACAGGCCCCCTTAAATAGGTCTGCACTGGATTCTTCCAGGGCCTGTGAGCTAACGGCCTTGCCTGGCTGACGTTCAACACTGCTTTCCACACACGTGGGCCAGGCATAATGGCACTTGGGGGGATCCCCCAGGTCATTAGAGACCCCCGGGAGGACAGGTACAAGGGAGGGTGGAACATTGGCACTACTAGCCTGGCACATTGGCACTGCCACCTGTGCACCCTGACCGTGCCACCCGGCTATTGCCAGGATGCCAGAGTGGCAGTGCCATGGTGCCCAGGTGCCAGGTTGCCCGTGCCAGGGGGTGCCTTGCCCTTAAGAGGTGGGGTGAGGGGGACCTCGAGGAGCCCATAAGAGGTCAGTTGGTTGCAGTGGGGGGTCCGGAGGCTGTGGTGGGATGGCTGAGGGGAGGCGACAGATCGGGGCGGCATGTAAAAATGGTACTCCGATCCACGAGTGGTCTTTCTGCACTGGCGCGCTGTGCTCGTCAATGTAGGAAATGATGTAAGTGCGGCCTTGGAGGGACATTCCCCGCCGAGTCCAAAAAATGGCTAAAGTGCATTTAAATAACCGTGTCTTTCTTGGCGCTGCAGCTGAGAAACACCCTGCTAAACGCGCCTGAAACGGGACCCTGTTTTTGTTCCCTTTAAGTCGCGCCCAATAATTCATCAGCAGCAATGGTATCGGTGTTGAAGATTGTCATGGGTCTAAATATTGGATCACTGGTTGCGTTCCTGTGCCTGAAGAGTGGCACTCTTGATTTTTCATTGCCAACAATGGGCGGGATTCTCTGTCCCACTAGACCCATTTTCTGGTGTGGCACGTCCCCGCCGGCAGTGGGATCTTCCCTCTCCCATCAGCCGGCCAATGGGGTTTCCCATTGTGGGCACCCCCACGCTGTCGGGAAGTCCGCGGGCGTGAGTGCGCTGCTGGCGAAGCGGAGGAGCCCGGCGACGGAGAATCCCACCCAATATGTTTGATACATTAAAATTTGTAAAGGTGCATTATATTACAGTATAAATTTGACAACACCTAGTGCAACACCGATCAGTTTCTTTCAACACAGCCCGTAATACTCATACGGTGCCTACTCAAATGAAACATACAACCTGTGGTGCTTTGCATAGATTCCAGCCCCTTAAGTACTACGGCAGGAGGATCTTAGACTGTGGCCTTTCCTCACTCACCCTTATAGAGGCCAAACCTGAGAGATCCCCCAGAGTGTAGACATTGGACTGAGCGGGTTTCCAATACTTGCTCGGCAACAACTCTTTGTACGAAAAGACTGGATGATATTGGGGTTGCGGTGGTCAGAGGTACTGCTGCTTCTCTTAGCTCCAGATACAGATAAGTATATTCTAAGGAGGGCCTAATTCTCCTGACGGCAGCCTTGGTACCTACCACATTTTGCTCAAATAGGCGATCAGCCCATTATGCGCATACAAAGGGGCTAACGTCTGTTGCAGGCATGACTTGCTAACTTGTTTTAGTCTTTACCAATATAGCACGTTATGTACTTCAGATTCATAACTGGTGTTCTGTTCCTGCCCGCCACTTTATTATTTTTTTAATACATTTAGAGTGCCCAATTCATTTTTTCTAATTAAGGGGCAATTTAGCGTGTTCAGTCCCCCTCCCCTGCACATCTTTGGGTTGTGGGGGTGAAACCCGGAGAATGTGCAAACTCCACACGGACACTGGCCCAGAGCCGGGATCGAACCTGGGACCTGCCCGCCATTTTGATAGTTTAGGAAGCGGCTGCATGCCTGAGAAAATGTTTGCTGCAATGGCAAATCTCGAAGCCATTGACCATTAATTGTTCATTTTATGATTATTTGTAAAAGCCGATTTTCAATCGCTTTTGTTGACATTTATCTGAAATAAAGTTCATATCAAGTTCAGTGGAATTATCTGACCTTATGCCTTCTCCATCTTTAAGAGCCATCACCCCCAATCGATCTGCTTGTGTTCTTTGCATCCTTAACATTCATAGAGTTATTGAATCATAGAATTTGCAGTGCAGAAGAAGGCCATTTATTTGGCCCTTCAGGTCTGACCCGGCCCTTGGAAAGAGCATCTACTTAAGTCCACACCTCCACCTCATCCCCGCAACCCGGTAACCCCACCTAACATTTTGGACACTAAGGGGCAATTTTAACATGGCCAATCCGCCTAACCTGCACTCATTTGAACTGTGCGAGGAAACCGGAGCACCCGGAGGAAACCCACACAGACACGGGGAAGAGCGTGCACACTCCACACAGACAGTCACCCGAGATCGGAATCGAACCCAGGTCCCTGGCTCTGAGGGCAGTAGTGCTAACCACTGCACCACCGTCCACTCTGCTTCGACCTTTCTCCGACAACAGGTGTTTGTTTTATCATTGGCTGCGATGCTTCTCTTCCCCTCTGTCTTTCTCTCTCTGGCCTCTCTCTCTTTTGTCTTGTCGCTGTACCTGTGAAGGCTGGGTTTAGGAATATTCTTTTTTTTTTTAATTTAAATAAATTTAGAGTACCCAATTCATTTTTTCTAATTAAGGGGCAATTTAGCGTGGCCAATCCACCTCCCCTGCACATCTTTGGGTTGTGGAGGCGAAACCCACGCAAACACGGGGAGAATGTGCAAACTCCACACGGACAGTGACCCAGGGCCGGGATCGAACCTGGGACCTCGGCGCCGTGAGGCAGCGGTGCTAACCATTGCGCCACCGTGCTGCCGCTTGTTTAAGAATATTCTGATAGTGTGAGAGCAAGCAGTCTCTGGCACATTAAACCAGAAGAGCACTGTCCCTATTAAATCCATTATGTTTGATTGAGTAGGTTATTGTGTACTAGAGGGGGGACAGAGAGCTGATTAAAGGATGAAGCAGTAGCCAAGTGGTTTAATCAACTGGAATCCTTCTATACCAGAGTAGAGGACTCAATCATACCATACAGCCATTAGTCATTGACTTGGGCGAAACCATTTTTCTCTCTGTTTTGCAGGTAGAATAATTTTGGTGAGCGGTCGATGAATTTTTTAGGAATATCCGAGCCATTATTAATAATGCTTCTGGAATAGCTAAAGGCTGACTAAGCTGTTTATTGTTCATGTACGTTTCATACTAAGATTAGGATTTCCTCACTTGGGCTCAGTCTTCCGACCAGTCAAACATAGAACATAGAACATGCAGTGTGGAAGGAGGCCATTCAGCCCATAGAGTCTGCACTTAAGCCCTCACTTCCACCCTATCCCCGTAACCCAATAACCCCTCCTAACCTTTTTGGTCACTAAGGGCAATTTAGGATGGCCAATCCACCTAACCTGCACGTCTTTGGACTGTGGGAGGAAACCGGAGCACCCGGAGGAAACCCACGCAGACACGGGGAGAACGTGCAGACTCCGCACAGACAGTGACCCAACTGGGAATCGAACCTGGGACCCTGGTGCTGTGTATCCACTTGTGCTGCTGTGCTGCCCAAACATCTCCAATATTTTGTTAAATTAATAAATAAATAAAGATATTCAAAGAAAATGGGAATGAAACAGTTTGGTCTGCTGCCCTGTTGACTTTGCCCCTGGGTTCCCAGTAGCAGCACAGATTAACCGCATCAGTCGGCAGCCCTCGCTGGGGAACATGTGCCAAGGCCCATTGTGCAGGACACCACCAGACGGCCAGGTCTCAATAAAGTTGGCTCCTGAAGGATTAGTCCTGACTCAAACAAAAAGGTGAGCACAACTTTTTGTAAAGGACTAAGTCCCCACGCCGGCGGGAGAAACGGCGCCAATGATTCCAGCATCAACAGCCCCTGAAAGAGAGGAATTCTCCGCACTTTCGGGGGCTAGGTGGACGACAGAGGGGTTGGCGCCGCTGCAGCCGGCGGCGAAGGGGCGGCACGAGGTTACGCATGCGCTGAAGGGCCGGCGTGATCTCGCACATGCGCAGAACCGCCGGCGTGGTTCCGCGCATGCGCAGACCGGCCGGCATATTTTGGCGCATGTGCGGGGGGGGTTCTCTTCTCCACGCCGGCCATGGCGGAGCCCTACAGGGGCCGGCGCAGAAGGAAGAAGTGCCCCCACGGAACAGGCCCGCCCGCATATCGGTGGGCCCCGATCGCGGGCCAGGCCACCGTGAGGCCCCCCCCCCCCCCCCCGGGTTCGGATCCCCCCGCGTCCCCCCAAGGACCGCCCCCGCCGACCTACCTGCCAGGTCCTGCCGGTACGTGAGTTGAGTGATTCACGCCGGCGGGACTGGCCAAAAGCGGACGGCTGCTCAGCCCATCGGGGCCCGGAGAATTGCCGTGGGGGCCGCTGCCAACGGCCCCCGACCGGCGTGAAAAACGGCGGCGGAGAATACGGCAGCCGGAGTCGGGGCGGTGGCGGGGGATTCGCGCCACCCCCCCGGCAATTCTCCGACGCGGTGGGGGGTCGGAGAATCCCGCTGCGTAGGATTCCTGAACCAAGGGGCACAGATTTAGGGCAATTGTCAGCGTAACCAATGGCAACGTAAAGGAGAACCATTTTGCGAAGCGAATGCCTGGGATCTGGAGTGTGCTGCTTGCGAGTGTAGTGGAGGCAGATTGAATCTTGGCATTCAAAAGGGAATTATGTCATAATCTAAAAAGTAAAGATTTGCAGGGTTACAGGAAAATGACACGGGAGAGGCACAAAGTACTCTTGCAGAGAGATAGCACGGACACGACAGGCTGAACGGCCTCCTTCTCTGCTATAACCATTCTATGATCCCACCCTATCACCGTATGGCGGCATGGTAGCACAGTGGTTAGCACTGTTGTTTCACAGCGCCAGGGACCTGGGCTCAGTTCCCGGCTTGGGTCGCAGTCTGTGTGGAGTCTGCACATCCTCCCCGTGTCTGCGTGGGTTTCCTCCGGGTGTTCCGGTTTCCTCCCACAGTCCAAAGATGTGCAGATTGGGTGGATTGGCCATGATAAATTGCCCTTAGTGTCCAAAATGGTGAGGTGGGGTTACAGGGTTAAGGTGGATGTGTGGGCTTGAGTAGGGTGCTCTTTCCAAGGGCCGGCGAAGACCCGATGGGCCGAATGGCTTTCTTCTGCACTGTTAATTCTGTGATTCTATGACCTTCATGATGAAAAGTGGCTTCTTCCCCTGCAAGTTCAATGTGTCGTGCGTTTGAGAAATATTTCCTGCAATTATAACATATTGTGCATTTTGTTTGTGCGTGAACATTTCTGCTTGTGAACCTTTCTGTTTCCTTGTGTCCCTACGTGTTGCGAATCCACCTGCTTCGTACATTCGAATCTGCACCAGCTGTTTTCGCACTGTGAGCCATATTTAAGGCTCACTTGTGAGGATCCGTTAGGATTGAGGAGTGTGCACTGGCCGTGTGGAGTTTACACATTATAAGAATAATCTTTATTGTCACAAGTAGGCTTTCATTAACACTGCAATGAAGCTACTGTGAAAAGCCCCTTGTCGCCACATTCCGGAGCACGGGTACACGGAGGGAGAATTCAGAATGTCCAAATTACCTAACAGCACGTCTTTCGGGACTTGTGGGGGGAAACCGGAGTGCCCGGAGGAAACTCACGCAGACACGGGGAGAACGTGCAGACTCCGCACAGACAGTGACCCAAGCCAGGAATCGAACCTGGGACCCTGACGCTGTGAAGCAACGGTGCTAACCACTGTGCCACCGTGCCGCCCATTCTCCCCGTGTCTGCGTGGGTCTCACCCCCACAACCCAAAAGATGTGCAGGGTAGGTGGATTGGCCACACTTAATTGCCCCTTAATTGGGAAAATGAAATTTTTGAAAAAGGATTGTGGTGGAATTTCTCGTACTGGACTCTGTGCTGAGGCCCAGTATTGCTGTCACTGATGTCGGCTCGCAGCTTAGAATGAGAATCAGACTTTGGCATTCCTGAACTGGATGGCTGAGTAACAAACAGCCTGATCTGTCAACAGAGAGCTGCCTTCCCTCCACCAAAAGGTCAGTTGTGGTGATGTTTGCTGAGGGCTGTAGAATGCTTGGTACCATTCACAATTCTAAGCAAGTACATATGCGGCAAGGCCTGGACAACATTCACGTTTGACCTTGTGAGTGGCAAGTAGCATGCCACACAAGTGTCAGGCGGTGAACATGTTCTACAACATTCCCATCACTGGATCCCCTACCATCTGGACCCTGGGCATTACCGTTGGCCAAAACAGTTGTTTGTGCAGTGGTTAGTGTTGTGTTATGTAATTTGGAATAACACCAGCTGCCACTTGATGCAGTTTTGAGTAAAAGATGCTCCAGACTTTGAAGTGAGTTCAATGTGTTTTATTGAACTATTAGCACAGTTCTCAATGAGTTCGACTCTCTGCTAATCTAAATGTAGTAATTCAGTCTAACTGAACCGGCCTTGCCCTGAGCCACGTGCTGGGGTGTGATGCTGAGGATACACCCTGTCGCACTCTGTAGATGTTGGTCTGTGGAAAGAGGCGGGGTGTGAGTGCCTCATCCCTTTTATAGTGAGATACCACCCTTGAGTGTCCTGACTGCTCATTGGTCGTGTCCTATTCTCTGTGTTCATTAGCTGCATGTTTGCATATCATGACAGTTAGCACTGCTGCCTCACAGCGCCAGAGACTGAGGTTCAATTTCAGCCTAGGGTGACAGTCTGTGTGGAGTCTGCACTTTTTCCCTGTGTCTGTGTGAGTTTCCTCTGGGAGCTCCGGTTTCCTTCCCTTGGCCATGTTAAATTGCCCCTTAGTGTCCAAACTGGGGTTACGGGTTAGATCGAGGGAGTGGGCCTGGGTGGGGTGCTCTTTTGGAGGGTTGGTGAGAATCGATGGGCTGAATGGCCTCCTTCTGCACTGTGATGATTTTATGAATTCTGTGGTTACAACATCAGGTCAAATACTGGGAATTTTCCACCAACTAACTCACCGCCTAATTCCTGAAAGTTTGCCCATCATCTCGAAGTCAGGCGTACTGGGAATATTCCCTAATTGGCTGGATAAGTGCAGCTCCGATAATACTCAAGCAACTCAACAAAGCAACTCCCTTGATTGACACCCCATTCATCACCTTAAACATTCACTTCCTCGGCAATCAATGCACAATGTGTTGTACCATCTACAAGATGCACTATAGCAATTTGCCAAGACTCCTTTGACAGCTCTTTCTAAACCCGAGATCTAGCACATGGGAACACCACCAGCTGTAGATTTCCCCTAATTTCACATAACATTGTTATGGGCCAGGGTTTAGAGAACCCCAAAGTGTATCATGGAGTTCACCTGACCCACAACATTTAATAGATTGTGGTCTGGGGAGCACACGACCCACTCTACAGGTGTGGGACAGCAGAAATGGAAAATAATTTTTTTTAAAGCAAAACAATGTTCATTCTATGAACTCAAGTTAACCTTTTTAAAACATACAGTGAACATCTTAGCAACCATCAATTCAAATATAACCCTCAAAGAATACAACACTAAGTAATCCTTAATAACGTCCCAAACAACATCCAAAAGACAAAAGAAACACCTTTTAACAGAAGCACATTAGGTTTGCATTCACTACTGAGAACATTTAGAATTCTGAATTCACCAAATGATCAAGAGATAGTCTTTTCATGGCAGAGAGATCAACAGTACACCTGCTCTGTCTGGCATCAGCTCCAACGCTGAAAACGAAACTAAAACACACCCTGCAGCAAACAGCCTAAAACAAAAGTAAAAAGCTGACAGGCAGCCCAGCTCCACCCACTCTCTGACATCACTGCAGTAATAAACACCCATTTCTTAAAGGTACTCTCACTACAGATATTTATGTACACACCCATTTATAAACACCCATTTCTTAAAGGTGCACTCACATGACAACATTCTGACTTGAAACTATATCACTTCACTGTTACTGGGCCCAAATCCTGGAACTCCCTCCCTAACAGCTCTGTGGGTGCACCTACACCCCATGGACTTCAGTGGTTAAAGAAGGCAGCTCACCATCACCTTCTCAAGAGGAACTAGGCATGGGTAATAAATGCTGGTCTAGCCAATGAATCCTACATCCCCTTGAATATTTTTTTAAATACAGGGTTGCACTCCCTCAGCACTAACCCTCCGATGCTAAAAGGGGTTTGGTGCTCAGGGCGGGGGCAGGGGAGTACGGGAGTGTGCGGGAAGTGTCCTTGAGGATGGAATCACATCTCAGAATAAGGGGTCAGCCATGTAAGACTCAGAAGATAATCTTTATTAGTGTTACAAGTAGGCTTACATTAACACTGCAATGAAGTTACTGTGAAAAGCCCCTAGTCGCCACACTCCGGCACCTGTTCGGGTACACAGAGGGAGAATTCAGAATGTCCAATTCACCTGACAAGTACGTCTTACGGGACTTGTAGGAGGAAGCCGGAGCACCCGGAGGAAACCCACGCAGACATGGGAAGAACGGGTCGGGCGCGCGGCCGACCGATGACACTATTTAGGAGGTCCAGCTCCGCGGTCTGAATCTGCCATGGAACACGGCGCCCTCCCCCCCGCCCTCTGATTGGCCCACCCCGACCAATGCGGCCGCAGACTGAGTCCGCAGCCGCCACGCAGGTATCCCAAACACCATGACCATGGTGGTCCATGCCGTCGGGACTTCGGCCGGTCGGGGATGGAGAATGGTGGGGCGGGCATCCAGCAATGGCCGCAGGTAGGGGATACACGGCATGGCGTACGTCCCGGGCACGCCACTTTTCGGGTGCCGGAGAATCGGGGAGCCTACGTCAGTCCCGATTCCACGCGCGGAAGTGGATTCTCCGACCCGGCGCTGGACACGATTTTGGCGTTGGGGTGCGGGGAATCTAGCCCATGATCTCATTCCGCATGTGTGGAGCAGAGTATTGCAATATAGGCTTTCAGTTTGATAGGCCGATTTTTTTTTGGGTTCACTTACGGGATGTGGGCATCGCTGGTGGAACCCGTATTTATTGCCCATCCCTAATTGCCCTTGACCTGAGTGGCTTGGTAGACCATTTAAGATGGTATTAAGAGTCAACTGCATCGCTGTGGATCTGAAGTCACATGGTGGTTCAGACCAGGTAAGGGATTTCCTTTCCTAAAGGACATGAGTGAACCAGATGTTTTTTTATGACAATGGTTTCATGGTCAGCCTTTGGTTCCTGATTTTTATTGAGTTCGAACTTCGAACCCGTCTCCCCAGAGCATTACCCAGCATCTTTGAATTGCTGGCCCATTGACAATGCCACTACGCCATGACCCCTTCATTCCCAGGCCGAGGTTTGAAGTCTGCCAAAGGCGACACTTGCTTTGGCAATTCTTGCGTGTCATTATCAGACACTTCAAGAGAATATGCTGCCATGTTAAGTGAACTTATCCACTGCTGACAGATCCTGGTCTTGGACTGAAACCTTGGGTTTGAGATGGGACTTTCCTGGAGCAGGCTGGCCCTTGACTTCAGTGTCCCTCATGCTGATCGTAAGGCCGGTGTTCAGATGAAGCCCCTCTTTGGCTGTTTCTTGCGGGATAGACAAGTGCAAAACAGGGCTGTGACTTGTTTATATTGAAGCAAAGTACTGCAGGTGCTGAAAATCCAAAATAAAAACAGAAAATGTCCGAAACACTCACAGGTCAAGCAACATCTGAGGAGAGAGAGGAACAGAGTTAATATTTCAGATCATTGGCTATTCATCAGAACCTATTTATATTCTGATCTCCCCGTTAAAGTCCAAGGCTGGGATTTTCCAGCCTCCTCCCCACCCTCGGGGCATGTTTTCCGGGGAAGGCCACAGTGGTATTTTCTGGTCATGTGTCTATGGCATCTTGTACGGCTTTCCTGCTCTGTCACAGGGAGTGGGAGGGGCCTTTGGCACGAAGATCCCACTGATGGGAAGGATGAAAAAGTCCCACACTAAGCTGATGCATTTGATGATCAGATCCTTCTTGATGATCAGGTCATCACCATATTGAGTATTTTCCTCACCCAGTACCTATTGTTTCAATTCTAGATATCTGATAGGACCATCTTCTCAAGGACAATTCAGGATGTCAAAAACTGCTGGCTTCGCTCGCAACATCCAGAGCCAGTGAAAGGATAAAAACGATTACAAATGCCTCTATTTCTACTGAGTACTGTTTTAATTCTCAATATTGACAAGGTCAATGTTGTCATCATCCGCCATGATGAGTTTATTAATCCGGGCCCCTCGGAGCTTCACGTCGAAGCGAGCCGATCTCACCGAGAATAGAGCCTTTTCCTACAAGGATTCAGCTCATCTGAAATCTGAATATGACCCTGATGTTAAAGTTAGCTTCAACAGCACAATCGGCTGAAGAGTGCAAGAGACCTCTGAAACTGGGGTGTAAGCTACGTGAAAATTAAATCATGTTTTCGCAAGCTTTGCCGTGTTTTTTTAATCACTGTATAAGTTTGCGGGATGTGGCACTGGCTGCGTCTGCATTTATTGCCCATCCATGGGGCAGTTGTTTCTGGCGCTCTTGAATCTCCTCCCACTCCTCTTCATCAACTCCATCAGCACATCCTTCCAATCCTTTCCCCTTCATATGCTTTTCCAGCTTCCCCTGACATGCTATCTTCCTCTTCTGCTCCTTGTGGGAGCGAGTTCCACATTCCCACCTCTGAGAAAAGAGGTTTCTCTGGAATTCTCGATTGGAAACATTAGTGACTATCTTCTGCTTGCAGGTTGGGTTTTCTCTGTAAATGCAAATACCATCTTGACACTTTAGTCCAATGATTGACTTGTCTGGAGTTAATATTGTTTGTTAACTAATTATCAAATAGCCGTTAGGTGGCGCAAAACTTGAGTGTGGTGAATGTATTCACCATAATATAAGCTGTCTGTATAGTACTCTGGCCTATGGCCAGGGAATGGTGGTGTCCTGGTGGGCTCTGCCTCTGGCTCCGCCCCCCCACCCCCCCCGGGCAGTATATAGACCTGCCGCCTGTGGGCGGCGCTCATTGTTACAACAGTCACAGGCAGGCAAGTTCTTGGATAATAAAGCCAATGTTCACTCGTTCTCATCGTCTTGTAGTGAATTGATGGTACATCATTGAGTATTGCTGAAACAAGACTGGCGGGTTTTATCAAACAGCATGTCCCTTCCAAAGACTGTACCCAACCAGCCGGTGCTTGCAAAACACAAAACTAAGTCTCCAACGTTAGATCTGATTCCGCGATTGCAGAATATTTACCAAATAATCCTCAGTGTACTAAAAGTTATTCTGAAAATCAATTTAAGGTTGTCAGTCAGGCTTACAGTGTGGCGGATTTTGTTGTACTGGAAGCTGCATACATTAAGATACAGAGCCCTGCTCTTTGCAGACAGAAAGAACATATATACACATTGCATCTGCTTCAGCTAAATCAAAATAAATGATAGCTACTCACCAGTTAATTCCTCAGAGCAAAGTCATAACCAATCAGAGTCAAGCTACCTGGTTTAAATTTCAGATATTGATTGGCAGTTTACTGTCAGTCACCATGAACAGTCACCATGGATCTGTCCTGGTCCTCCATGTCACAGCTACAACCAAAAAGGCACAACAGCGCCTATACTTCCTCAGGAAACTAAGGAAATTCGGTATGTCCACAGTGACTCTTATCAATTTTTACAGATACCCCATAGAAAGCAACCTATCTGGCTGCAACACAGTCTGGTATGGCAACTGCTCGGCCCAAGACCGCAAGAAACTACAGAGAGCCGTGAACACAGCCCAGCCCATCACGCGAACCTGCCTCCCATCCATTGCCTCTATCTACACCTCCCGCTGCCTGGGGAAAGTGGGCAGCATAACCAAAGACCCCTCCCACCCGGGTTATTCTCTCTTCCAACTTCTTCCATCGGTCAGGAGATACAAAAGTTTGCGAACACGCACGAACAGACTCAAAAACAGCTTCTTCCCCGATGTTACCAGACTCCTGAATTACCCTGTTACGGGCTAAACTGATCTGTCCTCGCATTTTCTCCTTTGAGTAACAGTGCACTCCCGTATGCTTCACCCTATGTCTATGTCTATGTCCAGTAAGAAGTCTTACCATGCCAGGTTAAAGTCCAACAGGTTTGTTTCGAATCACTAGCTTTCAGAGTACTGCACCTTCCTCCTTCTTTGCATCTTAAGCCTGAAAAAGGCATTGCCACGATGGTGCACATAGATTTCAGTAGACTAACTATTCAGGACATCTGGTTGTATGCATCCCCTTATGTGGAAGGACTGCATAAGGATTCAGGGACAGGGTTTGATGAGAGATCTTCCTTTTGATATTGAGATGAGGGGAATTTTTATTTCTCTCAAAGGGTCATTAGTCTGTGGAATTTCCTCCTCCACAGAGCAGCGGAGACTGTGTCCTTGAATATATTCCAGGCTGAGATGGGCAGATGTTTAATGGATGAGGAGTCAGGGTTATGGTGGATCGGGGGGGTTGGCAGCAGACAGGAAAGTGGGCTGGGACGACAACCAGAACAGGCATGATCTTAGCGGAGCAGGTTCGAAGGGCCGAATGGCCTGCTCCTGCTCCTAGGTACTATGTTCCTACAATGTCGACAGGTTTACGGGTTGAGAGTTAAACTTGCGCATCTTCATTGTTTTTTGCTGCAGAGGTACTTTTCTTTCACATTGTACGTGAAAGTTTCCTACCATTGGGGAAGCAAATGGAAATAATGGAGAGTAATTTGATGGATCACCGTGATACTGTCCCTGTAACGGCTGGGTATTCCTTGTTAGATTGTTCCTCAAAGGCATGCTGACATAAAGCTGATCTTGCACATGCTGTGAGCTACTTTTTAAAAAGGATGGAAAGTAGATTGGGTGGTAAATCAGTGACTGCAAAGGTGATACTTGTGAAAAAAATTAATATGTTTAGGCCCCCGGTGTCATTTGCAGAGTATCACAAGCATGTCGTTATAATATTCCCGATCTCCGGAGGGTCATACCCGGGAAGTACACCAAAGGACGTGCTGGGGGACCCACCGATCCTGCCCCCGGATGTCCCACGCAAGGACTGTATGGGAATTGCCCTGGAATTTCAAACATCCGATGGGTAATTATACTGCACTGGGAACCGCCCAATACTCCGATTTAAATTGCAGACTTCGGATAACTCCAACTTTCCCAGTCCACTAGTTCGTAGAACGGTATCATAAATCACACAGTGCAGAAGGAGGCCATTTGGCCCATCGAGTCTGCACCGACCCACTTAAGCCCTCACTTCCACCCTACCCCCGTAACCCAAAAACCCCGCCAACCTTTTTTGGACTCTAAGGGCAATTTAGCATGGCCAATCCACCTAGCCTGCATGTTTTTGGACTGTGGGAGGAAACCCACGCAGACACGGGGAGAAAGTGCAGACTCCGACAGATAGCGACCCAGCAGGGAATCGAACCTGGGACCCTGCCACTGTGAAGTCACAGTGCTAACCACTCTGTGACCGTGCTGCCCTTAGTTACCCAGTAAATGTTGGAAGAATTAAAACCAGTTCTAATTCCTGGGTAACTTTACTACTGAACAACCCCCCAACCCTCCAGTGGACCACAGAGACCCTCATCCCCTTACCAATTACACCCCCCCACCGATCTCCTATACTAAACTACCCTCTCGACACCTTGACTGACCAACAAACCCCCTGACCCATCCTATCACTCTCAACCCGACCCCTGACCCATTCTATCACTCTCAACACGACCCTTGACCCATTCTATCACTCTCAACCTAACCCCGACCCATTCTATCACTCTCAATCTGACTCCTGACCCATCCTATCACTCTCACCCCCATCCCAACCCATCCTAACCTGACAAAATAGAAAGGACGGAATTTTCCCAAGAAAAATGACTGAGAGTCATTTTGGGCGCAAACATTGGTGCGAATCACACCAGCTGTGACAACACATTTCCCATCACGATCCTCCCGCACTATCTTTTCTTATGGAGGGGGGGCATTTGCACCAGCATTTAGAGGGGTGGGGCTTAAACACACTGGCAGGTCGAGGGACACCCTGGTCTCAGAATAATGCTACGCACCACCACCCCTCCTACCTCTCACTGGCTTCAACCTACCATCCCCCAGTCACCGGCACCAGGACAAGGGCACCGCCCTGCCATGTCCCTGACCACATGGGGGCTACAGCATATCCCACCCACGGGGTCACAGATTTCTTGTCTGCTGCCGTTTGATGTGCCTCCGCCCATCATGATTCTCACTGTTGATGGGACCTGGACATTCCGCCTGACCAAGGGCTGGACTGAATTTCATCTTTCAAAGTAACTTTTATCCCTATCTGCATTCGATCTTGATAGTATTCAGTTAGTAACTTTATTACTTTATCTTCTGAGTTGGTGTGGAGATAAACCCATTGGTATATGGTTTTACGGTTTATCGTTTTACGGTTGTGCAGGAAAATGCAATTGATTATCGTCGGGAATCTCCCACAGCATTGCTCGGTGGGTGTGTGGAAAGACCAGGTAAAGTTCCTCAAATGAAGCAGAGATGATCTTGCTAAGTGTAGGTAGGCGTATCTTTCAGGCTATAAAATGTTTCATTGCTGAGCCAAGCACTGCCAGATACCTGACCTTAACTGTGAGACAAGACAAATGATTCTGGCGAACTTAATTCCTAAAGTGCATGATTGAACAAATGTGCAAAATGATAGGCAATGTGAACAATAGGACAATGTGATCTTTTATCTTCGAAGTTACCTGGATGCAGGTGATGCCACCCTCTCTTTGCTGGCTCCTCCTCCTGTGTGCTGAGGTCCTCGAGGCCGCTACTTTTATACATCCTCCCCCAGTCGGCCTACGTTCAGATTTGCACATAACGACGTGTGACCTGGTTACCTGACCCCTTGCCCATGTGTGGCCTGGCCACCCGGGTCCGCTGGTGACATTTCTACGCTGTTCGCCATCCACGTGGCATGGAGGTCCGTGTTTGCCAGCTGCGCCCTTTGGAAAGTGCTGGTTATTTAACCATGTTCCCCTTTTTATTTCTTTCCTCATGGCCTTATACAGTCCAATCAGACACACACTATTCTAAACTTCTCCATAAAGAGCACATCAATCAGAACATCTTCATCAATGAATGAAGCAACATATTTGCTATTTATTAAAATGCCAAGCGCATTATTTATAAACTTGCTTGTTGTAGTTATTTAACACATTCTCCAATGTTCATAGCATCAGTGGCAGCATGATCTGGATGTTTTATACGAACCAATGATGTTGGTGAGGAGAACGGAAGGGGGCGGCTTTATATCCCCAACAGGTTAACTCTTGACATAATACAGAATCAGGGCAAAGACATCCTGTGATGTCTATGTGATGCAAGATTGATGAGCCCTCAAGCAAGGAACATACAGCACCAGGAAATACTTTGCATTTTATCTCACTTGGTTCCAAAAACAATAGTCAAATTCCCAATCGCTCAAATGCCTGATATTTCTTCCTTCAACTATTCCACACTCCTTCCCCTTCTTGTGCACTCCCCTCCACATAGTCGCACCCTCTGTGGATGCAGGCTGTTTCTGTTTGCGATGAGGGCACGTAAAGAAAATTAGTCCAGTTTGCCCAACGTTGGCAGATTTCATTCTGATGGTACCAGCCCCTCCACTCGCCCCCATAAGATGTGAAGATTAGATTCGCCTCTACGCAGTTATCCGGAGATAATGAAAACTGGAAATGTTGGAAACACCCAGGAGGTCGGGGCAGTATCAGTGGAGAGAGGAGCAGAGATAATGAGAAGGACTTCCCCTCAGGAGCAGGAAGCACCGGTTGGGACTGTTTCCTGCTCGCGAACCCACTTCCGGAGGAAATAGTCACTCGTTATGGTTTTCGCAGGCGCAGGCAATAAGGGTAAGATCCTGGCATGGATAGAGGATTGGCTGACTGGCAGAAGGCAGAGAGTAGGGATAAAGGGGTCTTTTTCAGGATGGCAGCCGGTGACTAGTGGTGTGCCTCAGGGGTCTGTGCTGGGACCACAACTTTTCACAATATACATTAATGATCTGGAAGAAGGAACTGAAGGCACTGTTGCTAAGTTTGCAGATTATACAAAGGTCTATAGAGGGACAGGTAGTATTGAGGAAGCAGGCGGGCTGCAGAAGGATTTGGACAGGCTGGGAGAGTGGGCAAAGAAGTGGCAGGTGGAATACACTGTGGAAAAGTGTGAGGTTATGCACTTTGGAAGGAGGAATGAAGGCATTGACTATTTTCTAAATGGGGAAATGCTTAGGAAATCAGAAGCACAAAGGGACTTGAGAGTCCTAGTTCAAGATTCTCTTAGGGTTAACGTGCAGGTTCAGTCGACAATTAGGAAGGCAAATGTTAGCATTCATGTCGAGAGGGCTAGAATACAAGAGCAGGGATGTACTTCTGAGGCTGTATAAGACCCATTTGGAGTATTGAGAGCAGTTTTGGGCCCCGTATCTAAGGATGTGCTGGCCTTGGAAAGGGTCCAGAGGAGGTTCACAAAAATGATCCCTGGAATGAAGAGCTTGTCATATGAGGAACTGCGAGGCCTGGGTAGAATGGAGGTCGGGAGGATGTTTCCACTAGTGTGAAAAACTAGAACCCGCCCCCCAACTCCCATTCCAGCTCCACAGAAAATGGCCTGGGAATGGATGAAACTGTGGCATGCCAGCAGGTGGGGCTATTTTTAGCTCCTGCCTGCCCCTATCCCCAGCCACAGTGGTGGGCCCAAAACCTTGCCCAATATTTCAGGCCTGCCTCCAACCTTTCATCTGGACTGAAATAAGTTTGAGACGGTGCAATTTTCCTACCAATTGAAGAGGCAGGGAGATCGGAGGTGGGGGGGGGGGGGGGGGGGGGGGAAGAATCTTTGCCTCTGTACTTGCTTAAAAACGATTCCATCTCTAACTTGTCCCAGTTCTCATGAAAGGTCACAGGCCTTAAGCATTGACTCCGGGGTCCCCCTCCGCGGATGCTCTCTGATGTGCTGAGTACTTCCAGCATTTGCCGTCTTTATTCCAGATTTGGAGACGCCGCAATGCTTTTCTTTTGAGTTAAGTCACAGAGCTCTCTGCTGTGAGATCTCACCACTGTAGCACTCATACTGAGAGTTCACGCTTGAGTGCATTGTATCTGCTGCCTTGTGAAACTGCGACCTCTTTGTCCTGTAACTTCCTATTGTGCAGATGTTCAAAGGAGTCTTAACCACCGTTTACTGCAGAAAAAGTCGTCGAAATAGTCACTTCACTCAAACACCAACTTCCTCTTCTGGGTTTTTGGTCCTGCCCAATTAATCGCTGAAGATTTCAGAAAAGAGAGGGAGATTTTTTATTTTTTATTTATACAGCACCTTTCACAACCCTGGGATGTCCAAAAGAACTTTCCAGCCAATTAACTGACTTTTGAAGTGGAGTCATTACTCTAATGTCGGGGACGTGGTCAGTACTGCTGCCTCACAGTGCCAGAGACCCCGGCGCCAGGGTCCGATTCCAATCTCGGGTGACTGTGTGGAGATTGCACATTTTTCCCATGTTTGCGTGGGTTTCCTCCGGATGCTCCGGTTTCTTCCCACAGTCCAAATATGCACATGTTAGGTGGGTTGGCCATGCTAAAATGCCCCTAGGTGCGGTTATGGGGATAGGATGGGGGATTGGGCCTAGGGTAGGGTGCTCTACCAGGGGGCTGGTGCAAACTCAACAGGCCAAATGGCCTCCTTCTGCACGGTGGGATTCCACGATTCTATGATAACATGGCAACAAATTTGCGCAAAGCAAACAGCAATGACATGGCGATAAGATGATCTCTTTTGGTGAGGGCGCTTGAGGGATGGATGATGAGGAAATTGCAGTGCCCTTCCCAGTTCTTCCTTGTGATCGTACCACAGGATCTTTGACATCCACCTAATAGTGGGGCTGTGTCAACTGAGCGATGACACCTCCGACACTTCAGCACTCCCCAATGATGCATTGGAACATATATATGGATTGGCCAATGCCGTGTGACAGTTGTACAATGACATGCTTACGTGAGCTCAGCACTCTGGTTGCGTGGTATATCGTGAAATAATCTCCTCCCACCTCACCGGCATTGATCCATAAGGAACCGGCAATAAAGTAAAATAAAAAGTTAAAGTCATCTTTACTGTGACAAATGGGCTCACATTAACACTGCAATGAAGTTACTGTGAAAATCCCCTCGTCGCCACACTCCGGCGCCTGTTCGGGTACACTGAGGGAGAATTCAGAATGTCCAATTCACCTAACAAGCACGTCTTTCGGGACGTGTGGGAGGAAACTGGAGCGCCCAGAGGAAACCCACGCAGGCACGGGGAGAAGGTGCAGATGCCACACAGACGGTGACCCAAGCCGGGAATTGAACCTGGGACCCTGGAGCTGTGAATCAGTGTTAACCACTGTGCTACCGTGCCGCCCTGGGTCTCGTTGATCAAAAGCTCCAGGCCGACCACGATGCCTTTCCATTCATGACTTTCTTTTTAACGGTATTGTTTGGCTGTACAACAGCGATACTATTGGCTATTGATTGTGCTCACCACCCTAATTCCTCAAAGTCTCTGAAGAATGGCTTGGGCTTTTTCAGTGTCTTTCAAGCCCTTTGCATTTCGTTCAATGAGACAATGACAGCTGATAATGAGAATGAAATGTCAACAGTGAAGCACAAACAAGTGGGGGTCATCTTGCAATACTTCCCCTTTTCTTAGAATTCGTATGAGTACTTCCTAGATTAGTTAACAAACTGCATTGTTTGCAGCAGATTGATCAACAGTAGCCAATGTTGTGGCTTTTTAAGGAAGTCTATGCTTTATCACAATGCCTGTAATTTACAACAACCTTCATGCAGTTTTTGAGTCGTGCGATAAAGATTCGGGAGGTTGCTGTGTGCAAATTGGCTGCTGCATTACAACAAGTGACTACTTTGCACATTGTAAAGTGTGTTGCGGGTCTTGAAAAGAACCACGGAAATGCAATTACTTCCTTTTGAAAAAAAAAAGAAATCTACGTTTCCAATAGTGATATAATCCCCATGGAGACCATGGAGTGTGTACCCTTTGTTTCCCCGTGACCGCCACAGAATATAAACTTCCCGTTAACAAGGGGAACCCTCACAGTCTCAAATCCCCGATCCGGGTGCAGGTCGAGGAGGGAGACCTTTCGGGGAGAGGAGATCTGTGCATCGCGAATAAACAGTATCGTTTTGCATCCTATTTGCCGGTTCATGTTTATTCTCTTGACGTGGGTACTACAAATAGCTTCCGTGGTATATTTATCTTTGTATAATCACATTCTTTCTGATGTAAACCTAGTTCATAGTCATGAGCTGTGTTCTACTGTGATGTCTAATTTTTCAATAATATTCAGAATGTACCTCGGCGAAGCTGTTGAATATTTGATGTATTTTAACACGGCTCCCCTCTGGGCTGAAGAAAATAGGCTTTTTTTTTTAAGCCTTTACTCAACTTTTTATATTTGGAATTATCCTTGTTGCTTCTCTCTGTACAACACTGTTAATTAACGTGGAGGTCATCGGGGTGACAGGATGTGTCCACGGGAAGAAATACAATGGATATCATTTGATCCTTCAGTTGATGATGATAGTGCTGGTTTAGCTCAGTGGGCTAGATGGCTGGTTTGTGATGCAGAGCGAGGCCAGCAGCGTGGGTTCAATTCCCGTACCGGCTGAGGTTGTTCATGAATGCTCCGTCTTCTCAACCTTACCCCTCGCCTGAGGTGTGGTGACCCTCGGGCTAAATCTTCCCCCTCAAGGGGGAATGTAGCCTATGGTCATCTGGCATTATGGCGATGTTACTTTATTTTGAACGTAAAGTGATCACTGGAGATCCAATTGAGAGATTCAATTTAGTAAAGCTGGATTTTATTCATTACTTGCCTTCTGACGTCTCAAAATTGAATTACTTTGAAGAACTGTGACTCTTGTGTAGCCAAGTATTGTAGTTGTTTTGTGCATAGCAAGATTGCACAAATGGAGTCAAGGGTTATGGGGGATAGGCAGGAGAGTGGAATTTACATCTCAATCGGATCAGTCATGATCTTATTGAATGGCGGAGAAACCCTGAGGGGATGAATGGCCTGCTGCTGTTCCTAATTCCTCTAATCTGGGTTAGGGTTTTAAGGTTGGCAAGTGATTGGCGCTCGCCATCCCGAAAGGCGGTGGGTAACGCATTACCATCGACTCTCAAACTCCCACTGCCATTTAATGCTCACTTGAGTGTTGATTGCAGTGTGGGGGACTTCTGCCTGCCCTTGGCAGGAGATCCCGCCTGTAAGAGCTGAGCTGTTGGACAATCAGATTGGCCGACAGCTCTCGAACCTGGCCAGGCACAGCGCTGCAGTGGCCAGAAGCGGTACTGCAGAGCTCTGCCTGAAATTCATCATAGATGAATTTCATCATAGAATTTACAGAGCAGAAGGAGGCCATTCGGCCCATCGAGTCTGCACCGGCTCTTGGAAAGAGCACCCTACCCAAGGTCAACACTGCCACCCTATCCCCATAATCCAGTAACCCCACCCAACACTAAGGGCAATTTTGGACACTAAGGGCAATTTATCATGGCCAATCCACCTAACCCGCACATCTTTGGACTGTGGGAGGAAACCGGAGCACCCGGAGGAAACCCACGCACACACGGGGAGGATGTGCAGACTCCGTACAGACAGTGACCCAAGCCAGAATCGAACCTGGGACCCTGGAGCTGTGAAGCAATTGTGCTATCCACAAGGCTACCGTGCTGCCCCGGGACCATAGAAGAGGTAAGTCCCAGGGGACGGAGGGTAGGGGATGCCATGAGTTGCCGGAAGGGGTGCAATAGCAGCATCAGGTAGAAGGTCTTGGGAGGAGGAGGTCACGGAGCACCAATGTCCTGGAGGGGAGGGCACCCCAACTTTGAGGGGGCCTGTTCAGGGGGCTGTTTAGCACAGGGCTAAATCGCTGGCTTTGAAAGCAGACCAAGGCAGGCCAGCAGCACGGTTCAATTCCCATACCAGCCTCCCCGAACAGGCGCCGGAATGTGGCGACTAGGGACTTTCTTTTCACAGTAACTTCATTTGAAGCCTACTTGTGACAATAAGCGATTTTAATTTAATTCAGAGTGACCCTGATGTTGAGAAGATGAAACTGTTGGCATGTTAAGCTGGATGTCAGTATCCTAACCCCTGTGTTAACTTGTCAGTGCATTTGAAGAAGAAAATGCTTTAATTCTCAACCACTGCCAATTTCTGCCTTCATGAGCCACTGTAGTCAGTGTGGCGAAGGTACACCAACAAAGGGAAGGAGTTCCAGGAATTCCCATTCTCGACACCGTGAGAGTAACTAGCATCGGAAATAATCAATCAATCAGGTGTCAGGTTCTCCCAATCCTAATTTCTGCATTAAACACAGCCAGAAATATTTCCCGATGAGCTGATGGTTTCTGAGAGTTGCAGTTGTAATTTATTCAATATTTGGCACTGAAGAAAATATTTGGAACAAACTAGGTTGGTTCCTTTTTTGAGATCAGGAGAAATACACCAGTTAGTTCACATCTTCATGATGATGTTACTTTATCATATTTTATCATACTTTGCATTATGCAGTAACTAGAAAGAGGCCCTGCCCTATTGGTATTCGATCATTCGCAGTAACACAGTGGTTAGCACTGTTGCTTCACAGCTCCAGGGTCCCGGGTTCGATTCCCGACTTGGGTCACTGTCTGTGCGGACTCTGCACGTTCTCCCCGTGTCTGCGTGGGTTTCCTCCGGGTGCTCCGGTTTCCTCCCACAAGTCCCGAAAGACGTGCTTGTTAGGTGAATTGAACTTTCTGAATTCTCCCTCTGTGTACCCGAACAGGCGCCGGAGTGTGGCGACTGGGGGCTTTTCACAGTCACTTCATTGCAGTGTTAATGTCAGCCTACTTGTGTCACTAATAAAGATTATTATTTCTTATTATTCAACTTCCATGGAGCCACGATGGAAATAAAGCTTGCAGCAATAAAATAAAATGACCCGTAACTTTCCCATGTCTTTATGGGGCTTATATCCGAGTTGTTTGATTTGCCAATATCTGCTGTATTGAAATCATCGGTCCCCTTTCTCCACTCCTACAGTTAGGGGCAAACTTGTTTCTCACAAGACAATAAGTAGACTTGTGTTTTTTTCTCAACTTCACCCCCATGCCCCCTTAGACAACTTTGCTACATTGGGTTGAAATGTTCATTTTATTTAAAGCGCAGAGCCAGGAACACTGGGGGTGAAAGGAAACCAGCGAAGCTGACATTAGCCTGAGGCTCCGTAACATTTTCTGAAGTGTGGATGAATGTCACAAGCAATTGAAAAAGAGACAAGGTCATTGGCTGTGACTGTGAGAGTTTGTTTACGCACTGTGATATTGGGAAGGTCTTGGCTGTGATCTTGTGGGTTAGCAACTTGCCTGCACAACTTGGTTTGATTTAGTTTAAAGAATCGAAAAGCCCTTCGGTGCTTTCCCACCCCTAATTGCCCTTGAGATGGTTTTTGCTGAGCCTCTGCACTCCATGTGGTGTAGGTACACCCACAGTGCAGTTCGGAAGGTTGTTCCAGGATTTTGAATCCACAGCAGTGAAGGAAAGACTACCGTTCCATGTTAGGATGTGGTGTGGCTTAGAGGGAAACTTGCAGTTGAGAGTGTTCTCATGCGTCTTAATTGATCTTCTGGATGGGGGAGGGGTGGTGTGGGGGAGAAGGGAGGGTTGTGGCCACAGGTTTAGAAGCTGCTGTCAAAGAATGTTTGTTAAGTTGGTGCAGTTCATCTTCTGTATGATACCCACTGCTGCTCCTTGTGCTAATGCTAGGAGTGAATGTTTAGGGTATTGGATAATAATAATAATCTTTATGTCACAAGTAGGGTTACATTAACACTGCAATGACGTTACTGTGAAAAGTCCCTCATCGCTACATTCCGGCGCCTGTTCGGGATGGAGAATTCAGAATGTCCAAATTACCCAACAGCACGTCTTTCGGGACATTTGGGAGGAAACCGTAGCACCCGGAGGAAACCCACGCAGACACGGGGAGAACGTACAGACTCCGCACAGACAGTGACCTAAGCCGGGAATCAAACCTGGGACCATGGAACTGTGAAGCAACAGTGCTACCCACTGTGCTACCATGCTTAGTGGAGCACCTTTCAAGTGGCTGCTTTACCCTGGATGCTGTCGCACTTCTTCAGTGTCACCACTACCTTGAGTTGAAGTCCATGTGGGTGGTAATCTTTCGAAATCACTGAACTAATGAGAACTTCCCCTTTCAAGATGCAATATCGCTGTTAAAACCCCTGAACAATTTTAGTCTTATTAATGGGGCGAAACCTGGTTTATAATGGGCGGCATGGTAGCACAGTGGTTAGCACTGTTGCTTCACAGTGCCAGGGTCCCGGGTTCGATTCCCGCATGGGTCACTGTCTGTGCGGAATTTGCATGTTCTCCCTGTGTCTGCGTGGGTTTCCTCCGGATCTCCAGTTTCCTCCCACAAGTCCCGAAAGATGTGATGTTAGGTAATTTGGACATTCTGAATTCTCCCTCTGTGTACCCGAACTGGTACCGGAATGCGTAGACTAGGGACTTTTCACAGTCACTTCATTGCAGTGTTAATGTAAGCCGACTTGCGTTTGATAAGGTTCCCCACGGTAGGCTACTGCAGAAAATACGGAGGCATGGGATTCAGGGTGATTTAGCAGTTTGGATCAGAAATTGGCTAGCTGGAAGAAGACAAAGGGTGGTGGTTGATGGGAAATGTTCAGCCTGGAGTCCAGTTACTAGTGGTGTACCACAAGGATCTGTTTTGGGGCCACTGCTGTTTGTCATTTTTATAAATGACCTGGAGGTGGGCGTAGAAGGATGTGTGAGTAAATTTGCAGATGACACTAAAGTCGGTGGAGTTGTGGACAGTGCGGAAGGATATTACAAGTTACAGAGGGACATAGATAAGCTGCAGAGCTGGGCTGAGAGGTGGCAAATGGAGTTTAATGCAGAAAAGTGAGAGGTGATTCATTTTGGAAGGAATAACAGGAAGACAGAGTACTGGGCTAATGGTAAGATTCTTGGTAGTGTGGATGAGCAGAGAGATCTCGGTGTCCATGTACATAGATCCCTGAAAGTTGCCACCCAGGTTTAGAGGGTTGTTAAGAAGGCGTACGGTGTGTTAGCTTTTATTGGTAGAGGGATTGAATTTCGGAGCCATGAGTTCATGTTGCAGCTGTACAAAACTCTGGTGCGGCCGCATTTGGAGTATTGCGTGCAATTCTGGTCGCCGCATTATAGGAAGGATATGGAAGCATTAGAAAGGGTGCAGAGGAGATTTACCAGAATGTTGCCTGGTATGGAGGGAAGATCTTATGAGGGAAGGCTGAGGGACTTGAGGCTGTTTTCGTTAGAGAGAAGAAGGTTAAGAGGTGACTTAATTGAGGCATACAAGGTGATTAGATAGGGTGGACCGTGAGAGCCTTTTTCCTCAGATGGTGATGTCTAGCACAAGGGGACAGAGCTTTAAATTGAAGGGAGGTAGATATAGGACAGATGTCAGAGGTAGGTTCTTTACTCAGAGAGTAGTAAGGGCGTGGAATGCCCTGCCTGCAACAGTAGTGGACTCGCCAACACTAAGGGCATTCAAATGGTCATTGGATAGACATATGGACGACAAGGGAATAGAGTAGATGGGCTTTAGAATGGTTTCACAGGTCGGCGCAACATCGAGGGCCGTAGGGCCTGTACTGCGCTGTAATGTTCTATGTTCTGTGCACTTGTGACAATAAAGATTATTAAATTATTAATGTGTACTAAGCCATGACTACTGCTTACCAACCTCTTTTTCCTGTAAAACTAAGTTTATATTTGTCTATTGCAAATTTTTTCAATTGTGACCAAAAACATTATTTTAGTGTCATAAAAATAGTTTTAAAAGTTTGTGTTTATAATGTGGCAAAGTTCTGATGGATATATCCCAATATTTACTTTGCTAGCTGTGAAATATCAGATAGGTGAACAATAATCAGCACATTTTAGTTCTTGGTTTGCTGTCTGTGAGAATTATTTTTTTTAAATAAATTTAGAGTACCCAATTATTTTTGTTTTCCAATTAAGGGGCAATTTAGTGTGGCCAATCCACCTAACCTGCACATCTTTGGGTTGACGGGGGTGAAACACGGGGAGAATGTGCAAACTCCACACAGACAGTGACCCAGGGTCGGGATTCGAACCCGGGTCCTCAGTGCCGTTGTCCCGCTAATCACTGTGCCACATGCCGCCCATCTGCGAGAATTCTTCAGTGAGATTGGCAGTTCACCCTGAGTGCTGGCATCAGTGTTGCCAGACACTTGGAGATTCCTTGACTTGCTGCCAGATTCCAATTATTAGTGGGAAAGGGGAAATCCGAGCCAAAGAGATCAGTAAGTCTTTGTCGGCCGCTTTCTCTAAGATCAGCAGGGAACACCATCACTTTGCCATATTGACCGCAAAATCCCGGCAGAGCCACCGGAACTGCAAATGTTAACCATGTTACTATGGGAACTGAGGATATTCCTTAAGGGGAAAGATGGAGGTAACAGTTCTCCCAGGGCTGCTCTTGTAACTTCCCTTGGAACTGATTTGTAGAACTGTGGGGACCGTCCTAGTAATCGTGAATGGCGCACAGTTTAGGACAGAAGGAAAGCAAGATAGAGTGTGAGGGGGGAGGATGAGAGAGGTACCTCAAAAAAGGAACCTTCTTATTCTTCATTCCAGCTCAAATCTATGAGCCTTAACATTGAAAATCATCAAGGCGTTGAATCATGGAATCACGAAAACATCTGATCTTCATCCATTACACGTGCACAATATCCTTCGGGACAACAAAACGTACTTCATTGCCTGCAAAGCATTTGTGGGCACCGTGAGGTCATGATACGTGCTACATAAATGCAAGTCTTTCTTTTATTTTCCTTTCAATGTACAGCAGGAGCTGGAGGATAATGACCAGAATAAGGGTCCATGGCTGATTTCTTTTGGCTCTCTGTATTATAAGGGTACTGGTGCCAGTCATGAATCCTCTAGTCCTTGGTGCCAACTAAAAGTGACCAACCCAATCCCACCTTGGCCACTCCTGGCCTCTGTTTCTAACCTTCACGCTTGGAGGCACATTTGCTAACTGAGGGAGTGACCACGTTTCTTTTAACAGCAGCAGGAATGACCATCTATATTTCTATAGCAACTTTAATGTGATGAAACAATCCAAGGAACTTCACAGAAGCATTATAAATCGAATCGAAGGAAGATGGATGTTTTTCCTAAACTGCGGGGTTTTAACGTGGTGCTGATTTTGCGCTTGAATAAATTTAGAGTACTCAATTTTTTTTTTCCAATTAAGGGGCAATTTAGTGTGGCCTATTCACCTACCCTGCACATCTTTGGGTTGTTGGGCGGGGGTGGGGGGGGGAGACCCAAGCAGACATGAGCAGAATGTGCAAACTCCACATGGACAGTGAGCCAGGGCCGGGATCGAACCCGGGTCTTCGGTGCCGTGAGGCAGCAGTGCTAACCGTTAGGCTACCGTGCCACCCTCTTGTGCTTGATATTTGAGTACATTTATCTCTTTAGTCACACAAGTGAGGAAGCTCAGCTCTTTAGAAATCAGGGAGGTAATCACCTCAACAACATGCAAGATGGGCTGTTGCCTTAGAAACCAGCAGACCTTTTGGCCCCGAAAGAAATAGAATTCTGCCCCCTGCACCATCTTTATGTGACAAAAAAGAACATGGAAAGGTATTTCCTCGTCTTCCCATCACTTGATTCACAGGAATATTTTTTTGAACTTTGTAAGGATGGCCAATAACAAACACGAGGAGCTAAAGGCCATTTCTTTCTGACGAGCCCACAAATAGACTTCTTTGATGTATGTGTTGAAATCATGCCTCCGGGGCTTGGGTACAGCAATGAGAAAGTGATAGCCTTTCACTGAGCTAGTATATTTATCTCTTCTGTCAGCCTAATGCACTTTATTATTCTTTGCTGCAGGAGAGGTGTAATACAATACTGATATGAAAACATTCAGCCAGTCCTCGAGGGGGGTGGAGGGGTGGCGGTGGTGGGGAGGTGCTATTGAGCACCAATTTGCAATGCAGCTTAAAGAGGTGACTTGAATGGTTAGAAAGCCGGCCCTGTTTCTGATTTGCTTAATTCTCCTGCAGGAGGTCGCAGAAAGGCTGTCAAATTTCACCTCCCCTCTTTTATATTAAAAAAGGCCCCACGATCATTTGGTTCGAGTGCGATTCATTTTTTGTCTTACGAGATGGGAAATCACAGGCCACTTCATCCCAGTTGGAAAAGTCTGGCCCTCAGCACGCGTTATGGGTCAAAAGAAAATCAGTTTTCTCTCGTCTCTCAGGGCTGTAAGGTACGAGGGCGAAGGGCAAGAAAAGTAGAGCATGTCGCTCTTGGAGAATTTGGAAAATTCTGGGTGAGCTGAATGAAGGCTTCGAGACGAGAAAGGCCAAGCACAGATTGGCAAAATGCAACTTTAAAAATAAAGAAGTTATTAATTAAGCACGAAAACCAAACCCTGTCCAGTCACCAGGTGGACTTTGAACCAACTCCACAATTCTTCAGTGGTCTATTTTGGGCTGTAGCTGTTTATGTTATTTGTAAGTGTTGCGGATGGACTTCGAGCAAAATTTAACATGCATATCCATGTAATATGAAATTAGCTGATAAGGCCAGGGGGTGGAGCTTGGGATCTGAAGTAGAGAAAATTGATCACAATGAAATTGAATAAGCGAATTAGGCAAAGGAATTCAGATTCATTTTAATGTAGGTAACGAGGAGATAATGCACCTCGCATAAAATACACATTATTTATCAATATAAAACTATATTATTTGTGTATATATATTATTTCTGGAGGTCTTGTGATGCGGTGGGCAGCATTCCTGCCTCTAAGCCAGAAGCTCTGGTTCCGAGCCCGACCCCAGGACTTGATGGCCAAAGAAGATGCGGTCATAATGCAGCCAAACAGGTCGAGTGGCAACCAGCAAAATCCTGCCGACATGTCAATGCCAAGTGGTAAGAGTGGGGAAGACTCCTGGTCAGCCACACTTGATGCCCACTGGCGCCCCACAAACCTCTGCCGTCTGGCTAGCCACCTGTTCCAGGGAAAAAGCCTCACTATGGCAACGGACGTAAGTCAGCCTTCATAGAATCATAGAGTCCCTACAGTGCAGAAGGAGGCCATTCGGCCCATCGAGTCAGCACCCATCCTCCGAAAGAGCAGCCCACCTAGGCACGTTGCCCTGTCCTATTCCCGTAACCCTACATAACCTTTGGACACAAAGGGCCAATTTGGCATGGCCAGTCCACCTAACCTGCACATCGTTGGACTGTGAGAGCAAACCGGAGCACCCGGAGGAAACCCACGCGGACACGGGCAGAGCGTGCAAACTCCCCAGACAGTCATCCAAGGCTGGAATTGAACCCGGATCCCTGGCGCTGTGAGGCAGCGGTGCTGACCATTGTGTCACTGTGCCACCCTCGCGTACCACTAGGTCTGGGAAGAGAAACTTAACAAACAAAATGTTATCCAAGCAGGCAGGCTGCCGGGGAAACAGGAAGAACCGATTCAGCCCGCTGATCAAACAGGAGAAGCCGATTGTCAGCCGGGTTAATCAAGTTCGAGGATAAACCTTAACAAAAACATTTGATCAAAGTCGAACTTAGTTTCATATAATTTTGAAGTAAGATTACGGGTGGAACCTTACGTCCCTCCCACCAACGTGAATTTCCAGTTCCACCAAAGTCAGTGGAGTTTTGACCGGCTCCCTGCGTTTTCCGGCCCAGCCCCCTCCCCCGCCCCCGCCCCCTCCCCCGCCATGTCGGGGCTATAAAACTCCCTCCAGTGTTTCAGATATTATGGAGAATTTGAATCATGGCTGATCTTCTCGCTCAACCTCACCTATTCACGTATCGCTCTCCCAAATGTGGCAATCCATCAACCTCGCCTTGGAAATGCTCAATGGAAAAGTTGCCTGAGAAGGCCTGGGATTACTCGGTTGAGTTTGGAATGATCAGTTACGTGGCTGAATACGAACTGAGAGATACGCTTAGAAGGTGGTACGCTGGGGTAGAAAATAGGCAAGCTCACCATGTCCCAGAAAGATTCTATGCTCAATGTTCTCCTTTCCAACATCAGTTCATTTTGAGGGCATCCAGATGAGACTTGAGAGTAGGAGACTGGTCTTCCTATTCCAGTGACAAAGCAGCAGGCGGCTTCCACCTCCCACCGGAAAACACCCCACAGGAAAGGAGCGAGAGAGAGAGAAAATGAGCGTGAGGGGTAATGCTAAAGAGCATTTAACACTTTCTCGGGAACGTGGCCTGCAACTATATATCAGTTGTGGTACGGAGGAAAAAAAGGACAATTCAGTTTATAGTCCTGCGTACACTTTTGACAGGTACTTGATAAAGTTCTGCACCTGAGGCCTTTAAAGAAGAATTGCAAAATTGGCTTGGCAACAGAAAGCAGAAGGTGATGATGAATGGAGACAGATCTACCGAGGGACCACTGACTGGCGCAGTTCGCAGGGGTCTATTTCGGGCTTTTGCAGTTTATGTTATTCATAAGAGCCTTGGAGTAATATGTAACATGCCAATCCATGTAATATAATAGTCTAAAATTAGCTGATGATGCCAGGTGGTGGGGCTTGGTATCCAAAGTAGATGCGATTGATCACAATGAAATTGAATAAGCAGATTAATCAAAGGAGTTCTGACAAATGGTAATGCAGGTATTTATGAGTTAATGCACTTTAGGGCAGTTAGCATAAATTAGACATAATGGACGGAATCTTGAGGCCACCCTCGCCCGCAAGGTTGGCGACGTGGAAGGAAAGTCTCGGGAGAATCGGGAAACACGTTCGTCACCGGAAGGATTGCCCTCGCAGGTGACGTCACGAGATACATGCCCACAAAGGGTGCAGCGCTGGTCGGGGGGGGGGGGGGGGGGGGGGCATTTAAAGATGCCTCCCCGACCTGTTTGGAGCTGGTTCCTGGCTCTTAGACCCCCTGCCCCACCAGAGTGACCGCAGCACTGTCGCTTCACAGCACCAGGGTCCCGGTTCGATTCCCGGTTTGGGTCACTGTCTGTGCGGAGTCTGCACGTTCTCCCCGTGTCTGTATGGGTTTCCTCCGGGTGCTCTGGTTTCCTCCCACAAGTCCCGAAAGATGTGCTGTTAGATGAATTGGACATTCTGAATTCTCCCTCTGTGTACCCGATCAGGTGCCGGAATGTGGCGACTAGGGGATTTTCACAGTAACTTCTTTGCAGTGTTAATGTGAGCCTACTTGTGACACTAATAAAGATTATTATTATTATTATAAACCGCACACACTCACTTTTGTTGGGCAAAGTGGCTCAAGATGGGAGAGAAAACTGGTCTGTGAAACGCAAGGGTTTCATGTCAGATCTCTGTGTGATCCTGACTCATTGCCAATTCTGGTAAGATTCCCCCCAATATACATAAAAATATATATTATTTATACACACACAATATATATATTTACATAGATAGATAGACCGACAGATAGATAGACTGATAGAGAGATTGATTGATTGATCAAACAATCAACCGATAGAGATTAAATGAAATGAAAATGAAAATCGCTTATTGTCACAAGTAGGCTTCAATGAAGTTACTGTGAAAAGCCCCTAGTGGCCACATTCCGGCACCTGTTCGGGGAGGCTGGTACGGGAATTGAACCGTGCTGCTGGCCTTCCTTGGTCTGCTTTAAAAGCCAGCGATTTAGCCCAGTGTCGAGACACATGGGCAGACAGACAGACAGACAGACATTGAACATAGCACATACAGTGCAGAAGAAGGCCATTTGGCCCATCAAGTCTGCACCGACCCACTTAAGCCCTCACCTCCACCCTATCCCCGTAACCCAACAACCCCTTCCAACCATTTTGGACACGAAGGGCAATTTAGCAAGACCAATCCACCTAACCTGCACGTCTTCGGACTGTGGGAGGAAGCCGGAGCACCCGGAGGAAACCCACGCAGACACGGGGAGAAAGTGCAGACTCCAAAGGCAGGCAACCAGACCAGAATGGCATAGGACAGTAGAGAACAGGTTCAGCCCACTGACCAAACAGGAGAAGGCTATGCGAAGCTGTTGCCAGCCGGGTTAATCAAGTACAAAGATTAATCGTTGGAACGTTTGATCAAAGTCAAGCTGATAAATTGGAAGTGGGATCATATTTTGGGTATTATGCCGACTCTGGAACACCACGTTGAAATGGTGTTTGAACACAGAAAAGAATTCAGGGGAGAACTTCAAGGGTGATTTTGACATTTAAAGCTGAGTTCTTGGCATCTGTTGGCGGAATGAACTATATTCTAACAGGAAAAAAGAAAAGTTGAAGTGGTCATAATTCAAGCCTTTGAAACACTGAACAGTTTGAGAAATTGGACTGTCAGTAGAACACTTCTCAAACTGGAAAAGCCACACGAGGAAATAAGGACACAAAGGCCTCAGGAAAAACGGAAGGATTTATTTACTTTTTTTCAGAATAGTGGATATGTGAAGTAGAGGTCGCACCAACAGCAGTTAACCACGATGCCAATTAACTCTAGAAATAAAACTAAAAACAAAGTGGGGAAGAAAATGCTTAAAATACAGAAGTAAGTTCAAATGCCTGAAGACTTTCAGCTGCATTGAGTTCTCTGCCTTAATGGTAATAGGAATCCAATTGGTGGGAAATGAATGATAGATATTTAAGACCATAAGGAAATAAGAAATAGGAACAGGAGTAGGCAATTCACCCCCTCGAGCCTGCCCCACCATTCAGTAGGATCATGGCTGATCCGACATTCTTCATGTCCACTTTCTTTCCCTTTCCCCATAACCCTTGATTCCCCTACTGATCACAAATCTATCTCAGCCTTGAATATACACAAAGACTCTGCCCCCACAACTCTCCTCTAAAGAACAAAGAGAACAAAGAACAAAGAAAAAGACAGCACAAGAACAGGCCCTTCGGCCCTCCAAGCCTGTGCCGACCATGCTACCCGTCTAAACAAAAATTATCCACACTTCCGGGGCCCGTATCCCTCTATTCCCACCCTATTCATGTATTTATCAAGATGCCCCTTAAACGTCACTATCGTCCCTGCTTCCACCACCTCCTCCGGCAGCAAGTTCCAGGCATCCACTACCCTCTGCGTAAAAAGCTTGCCTCGTACATCTCCTCTAAACCTTGCCCCTCGCACCTTAAACCTATGCCCCCTAGTAATTGACCCCTCTACCCTGGGAAAAAGTCTCTGACCCATCCACTCTGTCTATGCCACTCATAATTTTGTAGATCTCTATCAGGTCGCCCCTCAACCTCCGACGTTCCAGTGAGAACAAACCGAGTTTATTCAACCTCTCCTCATAGCTAATGCCCTCCATACCAGGCAACTTCCTGGTAAATCTCTTCTGCACCCTCTGTAAAGCCTCCACATCCTTCTGGTAGTGTGGCGACCAGAATTGAACATTATACTCCAAATGTGGCCTCTCTCTGGCAAGGAGTTCCAAAGACTCACAACCCCCTGAGAGAACAAATTACTGCTCATCTCAGTCTTAAATGAGCTCCCCTTTATTCTGAGACTATGCCCTCTGGTCCTGGACTCTCCCATGAGGGAAAACATCCTCTCATCATTTCCCCTATCAAGCCCCTTAAGAATCCTGTCTATCTCAATGAATCACGTCTCATTCTTCAAAATTCCAATGAGTGGAGCCCCAACCTGCTTAACCTTTGCTCATAAGACATTCCCCCCATACCGGGGATCATCCCAGTAAACATTCTCTGAACCGCCTCCAATGATATAATGATCGTTCCTTAAATAAGGGGACCAATGCTGTTAAATTTCAGATGTGGCACGTGAGTCAGCGGCCTGACTTAATGTCGGGATGGGGCCGTTGAATCTCGTGAAAAGCCTCTTGCGATATTTGGAATGCTCAAAACATCTTGCGAGATGCAACGGTCCCACAGTAGTAGGAGAGAATTCTCAGGGACAGGATTTATACCCAGTTGGAAACAAATAGACTCATTAGCGATAGACAGCATGGTTTTGGGAAGGGGAGGTCGTGCCTCACTAACTTGATCAAGTTTTTTGAGGAGGTAACAAAGATGATCGATGAGGTGAGGGCGGTGGATGTTGTTTACATGAACCTTAGTAAAGCCTTTGACAAGGTGCCTCATGGCAGACTGGTACCAAAGGTGAAGTCACACGGGGTCAGAGGTGAGTTGGTAAGATGGACACAGAACTGGCTCGGTCACAGAAGGCAAAGGGTAGTAATAGAGGGGTCTTTTACTGAATGGAAGGTTGTGACTGATGGTGTTCCACAGGGATCAGTGCTGGGGCCTCTGTTGTTTGTGGTGTACGAAAAAGATTTGAACAAAAATGTAGCCGGTCTGATTAGTAAGTTCGCGGATTACATCAAGGTTGGTGGAGTAGCAGATAGTGTTGAGGGTTGTCAAAGGATACAGCAGGACATAGATAGGTTGGAGACTTGGGCAGAGAAATGACAAATGGAGTTTAATCCGGACAAATGTGAGGTAATACATTTTGGTAGGTCTAACATAGAGGGGAAATATACCGTAAATGGTAAAACTCTTAGGAATATAGAAAGTCAGAGAGATCTGGGCTTGCAGGTCCACAGATCTTAGAAGGTAGCAACACAAGTGGACAAGGTAGTCAAGAAAGCATACGGAATGCTTGCCTTCATTGAACAGGGCATCAATATAAAGACTGGCAAGTCATGCTACAGTTGTATAGAACCTTGGTAAGGCCGCACTTGAATATTGCGCGCAATTCTGGTCGTCACACAATCAGAAGAATGTGGAGGCTTTGGACAGGGTGCAGAGGATGTTTACCAGGATGTTGCCTGGTCTGGAGGGTGTTAGCTATGCGGAGAGGCTGAATAGACTCGGTCTGTTTTCATTAGAAAGACGGAGGTTGAGGGGTGACCTGACAGAGGTCTACAAGATTATGAGGGGCATACATACATACATAGAACATAGAAAATACAGCACAGAACAGGCCCTTCGGCCCACGATGTTGTGCCGAACCTTTGTCCTAGATTAATCATAGATGATCATTGAATTTACAGTGCAGAAGGAGGCCATTCGGCCCTTTGAGTCTGCACCGGCTCTTGGAAAGAGCACCATACCCAAACTCAACACCTCCACCCAACACCAAGGGCAATTTGGACATGAAGGGCAATTTATCATTGGCCAATTCACCTAACCCGCACATCTTTGGACTGTGGGAGGAAACCGGAGCACCCGGAGGAAACCCACGCAGACACGGGGAGGACGTGCAAACTACACACAGACAATGACCCAAGCCGAAATCGAACCTGGGACCATGGAGCTGTGAAGCAATTGCGCTATCCACAATGCTACTGTGCTGCATGGATAGAGTGAATGGGCAGGCACTCTTTCCCAGGATGGAGGGGTCAGTCACCAGGGGGCATAGGTTTAAGGTCTGTGGGACAAAGTTTAGAGGAGATCTGCGAGGCAAGTTTTTTATGCAGAGGGTGGTGAGTGCCAGCAATGCTGCCAAGGGGAGGTTGTGGAAGTAGATACTTTAACGGCGTTCAAAAGGCATCTTGACAAACACATGGGTAGGATGGGTATAGAGGGATACGGCACAAGGAAGTGCTGAGGGTTTTGGCAAAGGTTGGTATCATGACCAATACAGGCTTGGAGGGCTGAAGGGCCTGTTCCTGTGCTGTATTGTTCTTTGTAACCTCGCGAGCACTGAGATCTGGAGCTTGCTCTCACTGGGCAAGATTTGGATATCAATAGGCTCATTTAAATTTAATTCACCTGCGGGGGGGTCTGGATTCACCCAACCAGGTGCCGTTTGGGACTGGTTCACAAATTTGTGATCCAGTCGTGATGGTACCTTTGGGGGGGGGGATGCGGTTTGGCTGAAGGGCTGAGCCCCCGGGTGGTCAGGAACTTGGCAGGGTGGCTGCCTGACACTCCTCTGGAACCTTGGCACGTTGGCACTGCCAGGGTGTCTGGGTGGTAGTGCCAGGCTGGCAGGGCCACTGCCAGGGTGGTAGGCTGGCAGTGTCAATGTGCCCAGTTGCCAGGTGGCTGGTTCCAGAGGTTGGGCGCCTTGCCCACAAGGGGTGTGGTGTAGGGGAGGGGGGGGGGGGGGGGGGCGCTCGTGGACCCTGGCAGAGGTAAGTTGGGTCAAATGGGGGTCCTGAGGCTGTGGTGAGAGGGGTCAAAAGATCGGGGCTGCCTTTAAAACTGGCACCATGATCTCACCAATGCAGAGAATGACATAAAAGTGTGGCGTCGCTGAAGAATTCCTCCCTGAGGCCCCCACGAAACGGCAAAGTTCAGGGGAATCGCGGGTCTTTCTTGGCACTGCAGATGCCGATAAACAGCCCGCTCAACACGCCGTTCAGCAGACTTTAACTCAAGCCAGCTGAATCGCGTCTGTGATCTCACCTCTACCTTGTACAGTTACAGCAAAACCTCCCGACTCTTATACTCACGTATTTCAAGGGGTCAGATTTAAATCCCGAAAGATGACTTTACAACATCGTGAGTTTCTAATTGGAGGCTCGGTCCATGATTATTAATTTCCCCGGGAGATTTTAAGTGGGGAAAGCCCGCAATGGAGTTAAACTCTTGTTGTATCAATCCCTCAATAATTGTTACTTTTTAAAAAGTTGTCCCTCGCAGGGTCCAGAGATGCCATGCCCATTTATTTGTTGCATCTTCCTGCACTCGGAGTGAATTCAAGATTTTTCGATGTCAAAATTCACACCTTTGCCTCCTTCAATCATCCTGTTCTCCTACATTCAGTGGCCTTTTAATTTCAGGTTTGGCATTACCTTCTGCATTCCTGCCAATGTTGATGGAATTCTGCACCGTGCACCTCAATCTTTCACCCAATTCAAATAAGTGCACATGTTCTGTTTGGACATTGTTGGGTGCTGCTTTCTTTTGGCTTCATCAGACCTGACTGGGGAAGCATAGTGAGGTAAAACAACTAGTGCCGCTATGTTTACTCTACCCCCAGAAGACCCGTGGCTTCTTGACCTACCCTCTACACCCTTCCTTGAGTCGTTGGTGTCTGGCTTTCGCCTTATTGACCTCGCCTTATTCCTCAATGATGGTGTGACACTGGCATCCCTGTGCAAGAGAGTGAGTGGAAGTGAAACCGAGTGAGTGTGAGAGACTCGCGTGTGTGTGTGTTAGTGCGTATGTGTGTGAGACTGAGTGTGTGAGTGTGTGTGAGAGACTAAAGTGTGTGTGAGCGAGTATGTGTGTGAGTATGTGTGTGAGACTGAGTGAGTGTGTGTGAGAGACTCGAGTGTGTGAGTGAGTGTGCATGAGATTGAGTGAGTGTGAGAGATTCAAATGTGTGTGTGAGCATGTGTGTGAGACTTAGTGAGTGTGTGTGAGAGACTGAGTGAGTGTGAATGAGTGTGCATGAGATTGAGTGAGTGTGAGAGACTCAAATGTGTGTGAGTATGTGTGTGAGACTGAGTGAATGTGTGTGAGAGACTCGAGTGTGTGAGAGTATTTGTGTGAGACTGAATAAGTGTGTGAGACTCGAGTGTGTGGGGGTGAGTGTGCATGAGATTGAGTGAGTGTGAGAGACTCGACTGTGTGTGAGTCTGAGTGAGTGTGTGTGAGACTCGAGTGTGTGTGAGTGAGTGTGTGTGTGAGTCTGAGTGAGTGTGTGTGAGACTCGAGTGTGTGTGTGAGTGTGTGTGTGAGTCTGAGTGAGTGTGTGTGAGACTCGAGTGTGTGTGAGTGAGTGTGTGTGTGAGTCTGAGTGAGTGTGTGTGAGACTGAGTGAGTGTGTGAGAGACTCGAGTGTGTGTGAGTGAGTGTGTGTGTGAGTCTGAGTGAGTGTGTGTGAGACTCGAGTGTGTGTGAGTGAGTGTGTGTGTGTGAGTCTGAGTGAGTGTGTGTGAGTCTGAGTGAGTGTGTGAGAGACTCGAGTCTGTGTGAGTGAGTGTGTGTGTGAGTCTGAGTGAGTGTGTGAGTGAGTGTGTGTGTGAGTCTGAGTGAGTGTGTGAGAGACTCGAGTATGTGTGAGTGAGTGTGTGTGTGAGTCTGAGTGAGTGTGTGTGAGACTGAGTGAGTGTGTGAGAGACTCGAGTGTGTGTGAGTGAGTGTGTGTGTGAGTCTGAGTGAGTGTGTGTGAGTCTGAGTGAGTGTGTGAGAGACTCGAGTGTGTGTGAGTGAGTGTGTGTGTGAGTCTGAGTGAGTGTGTGTGAGACTCGAGTGTGTGTGAGTGAGTGTGTGTGAGTGTGTGAGAGACTTGAGTGTGTGTGAGTGAGTGTGTGTGTGAGTCTGAGTGAGTGTGTGAGAGACTCGAGTGTGTGTGAGTGAGTGTGTGTGTGAGTCTGAGTGAGTGTGTGGGAGACTCGAGTGTGTGTGAGTGAGTGTGTGTGAGTCTGAGTGAGTGTGTGAGAGACTCGAGTGTGTGTGAGTGAGTGTGTGTGTGAGTCTGAGTGAGTGTGTGTGAGACTCGAGTGTGTGTGAGTGAGTGTGTGTGAGTGTGTGAGAGACTTGAGTGTGTGTGAGTGAGTGTGTGTGTGAGTCTGAGTGAGTGTGTGAGAGACTCGAGTGTGTGTGAGTGAGTGTGTGTGTGAGTCTGAGTGAGTGTGTGGGAGACTCGAGTGTGTGTGAGTGAGTGTGTGTGTGAGTCTGAGTGAGTGTGTGAGACTGAGTGAGTGTGTGCGAGTATGTGTGTGAGTCTGAGTGAGTGTGTGAGACTGAGTGAGTGTGTGCGAGTATGTGTGTGAGTCTGAGTGTGTGTGTGAGACTGAGTGAGTGTGTGCGAGTATGTGTGTGAGTCTGAGTGTATGTGTGAGAGACTTTTGTATCTCCTGCCCGATGGAAGAAGTTGGAAGAGTGAGTAATCCGGGTGGGAGGGGGTCGTTGATTATGCTGCCCGCTTTCCCCAGGCAGCGGGAGGTGTAGACAGAGTCAATGGATGGGAGGCGGTTTTGCGTGATGGACTGGCTGTGTTCACGACTCTCTGTAATTTCTTACGGTCTTGGGACGAGCAGTTGCCATACCAAGCTGTGATTCAACCAGATAGGATGCTTTCTATGGTAGGATGCTTATGATGGGATGCTTTCCCTCTCCACAGATGCTGCCCGGCCTACTTGAGTATTTACAGCATCTGCAGCACTTTAATAGCCTATTATATCTCCAGTCTCATTTGTACATGGGATTGTTGTTTGTGGTGCTTGTGAGGTTCAAGTCTTTTGGATGCTGCTGTCCAGAAGTTGTATAGGGTCAGGTTCAAAGAAGAGGACTTGGTTGTATAATATTAACGACCAAGATGTGTGTAACTAGCCAACAAAGCCATGATTGCAAAGGAGGAGTAGGGGGCCCGGAAACATCAGAAGCACCAGCGGGCACACAATTTCTCTCCCTGGCTGTCACTGTCGGAACCTGTGGGGTGTCAAGTTCCAAAAGCTGTTTTATGTTAATTTAAATACCTCCTCGGCTTCTGACTAGCTAAACCACAACTATTGATGGCCATCTTGTTAGTGGAAGTATTAGTTGTTGTCACACCGTCAGCTGTAACGCCTGATGTTCCTCCCTCCCCCTCCCTTTTTACGCCTCTTTTGCAATGATTTGAATGGGAGAAAAATAGAAGTTCAATCGAAGCTACATTTCAGTGTCACCTTCACACCGTAATTTCACAGAAATAGAAACATGATCCTTTCTCGTGCAATGATCTTTCCTCGTCCAGATGTTACAAATGGAGGAGGTGTCACGGGAAGCAATCGAGTTGTGATAAATAACTTCTCAACTGTGGTTGCCTGCTTGCTCTGGGATGCTGATAAGCCAAGTGAACCATGGCAAGCCTCAGATTGGAGACATTTGTCACATCCCTTCACTGCCCATAATACATCCCATCATTGCGTACTTGAAAATATTATTTCAAAGAGGTTTTAGTCTTGCCATTGTCACTAGAATGGCCGCAGTTCCCAACACGCAATTAGATATAATTAATAATGTGTTTCTTTGGATGTAAACAATAGTCTCCAACCTCCAGAATCATTGGACAACTGGACACAAAATTGAGGCCAATAGAACGAGATTTTCTAAGTGTAAGGGCACAATAGAGGAGTGGTGATGCTACTGAGCTGGCAGTCCAGAATCCTACGATGGGGGTTTGCAGAAACCGCAAAGCCCCCGCACCACACCGCCACCCCCCTCCCCCCCCCCCCCTCCGCCGATGGAACCTTCTGGCTCTGCCGCTGAATGTGGTGCTTTGTTGCTCGCCCATCCCGGCAGCGGAGTGCCTGCTGCAGAGGGTCCCCCCCCCCCCCAGAAGGTCCAGAGGATCTTGCTGATGAGAAGAGCCCTCCTCCCCAGACCAATGCTCTGGGGGCCTTGAGTCCAAATCTCTCCACTGCAACTGCAGCATTTCATTTCAATTAATTAACAAAACCTTTAAATATTTGGGTCGCACGGTAGCACCGTGGTTAGCACAGTTGCTGCACAGCTCCAGTGTCCCGGGTTCGATGCCCAGCTTGGGTCACTGTCTGTGCGGAGTCGGCACGTTCTCCCCGTGTCTGCGTGGGTTTCCTCCGGGTGCTCCGGTTTCCTCCCACAAGTCCCGAAAGATGTGCTTGTTCGGTGAATTGGACATTCTGAATTCTCCCTCTGTGTACCCGAACAGGCGCCGGAATGTGGCGACTAGGGGCTTTTCACAGTAACTTCATTGCAGTGTTAATGTAAGCCCACTTGTGGCAATAATAAAGATTATTATTATTAAATACAAAGCTAACCTTAGTAATGGCGACAGTGAAACCATTGGATTGGCACAAAAAATGCCACCAGCTTCACCAATGCCATGGCAGAAGATGAACCATTTCAGATCGATGCACTATTTAAATGAAGTCTAGCTATAACAGTGACGAGACCAATCCAGTCCGCCATATGCACTCCTTAGCTCTGCATCATACTCTGACTTAAGTACTTACTGAATCCTTCCTTGAAGAGGTACATTGAATATTTCTGCAGCTAATTACTGTGGTTAAAGTATATCCCAGCTTGAACAACTATGAATGTCAAGGAAATCTCCCAACTTGACTCTTCATTGTCTTGGTGCCAATTTTCAATCAGTGGTTACTTGTCACTGACACCCGGATGAAATAGCTTTTCCCTATTAATTCCATTAAAAGCCTTCATCGCTTTTAAAAACCGCAAGTCATTCTTCACTTAACCTTCCCTGCTCCAGTGGGAAAAGTCTCAGAGGGCCAAATGTTCCTGGCTGGGTGTTGGTGGACTTGGCGGCGAAGAGGGGCTGGGTAAGCGAGGGGAGACGCACTAGGATGGATCCCCAATGCCTTCCCTCCAGGGGGAACCTTAGGAGGGGCGGGCGAGGGCCCGGATCTGCTGCCCGCACCGCACAGACGGGCAGCCAATTTCCCCCTCCTGTCCGCTGGCCCCTAACCCGTTCTGCCTTTGTTATATTCCCGATTTCCAGCCATTGAGTGTGAATGGGAATGCCGCCATGGCTCCCGACACACTTCTTACGAATGGCGGACCGGGCTAGAAGGGCTGAATTGCCTACTCCTGCTCTATGTTCGCATGTTCAGCAAGCCCACATCTCCCAATGGAGCCGCTGATCCTTTAACACTGGATATCCCCCATTGGACTCGCCAGCTAGGATTGCCTACCCGCCATCCTGAATTGTGGGTAAAATAGACAAAAAGGAAATTGGAGCCACATAAGCAGTGGTAGCCAATGGTTGTTGGTTTGTTTCTTACTCTTGTCCCTTTAGAACGCGGACCTGGTGTGCAGCCAACACAACAGAGATGTTTAGTCAGTATTCGAGTGCAGGTAGACTGTCTTTCCCCATCATCCTCGATTGAAGGCCCAAGGCCCAAAGTGTTCCATGCACATGCTAGGCCATGTATCCTGTGAAGAGGCACTGTAACCTGGCTCAAGCAGTCACCTCAAACTGGTTTATTCACACTACGTACCAGATATATAAGGTTGAGTAGGCACATCTCCCCTGAGTGCTGTCCGTCAGTTGTACAAAGTCTCTGGGACATGAGTGCTGACGTCACAGATCCGTTGGCCTAGATTTCCTGGCCCTTCCTACCAGTGGGACTTTCCGGTCCTGCCAATGGTGTCCCACCCCCCCCCCCCCCCCCCCGTGGCGCATTCGCCACCGGCGGGAGTGTGCGGGGCATGCAAAATCCCGGAACCATCGGCAGGACAGGGAGATTCCGCCAGTGACCAGTGGTACAGCGCCTGCGCCGCTGGAAAGTTAGCCGCTGGTGTCCTGGAAAATCATCTCCATCATGGTCCACAGTACTCATCAGCATACCTATTCCATAAACCCGTGACACTGCATTCGCTCTGGAATTGCCGCCCTAAAAGCTGCACCTGTCTCTCTCTCTCTCCCTCCTTTTAAATAATCCTTAAAACTTACCTCAGTAACCAAGCTTTGTTTTTTATAAATTTAGTGTACCCAATTAATTTTTTCCAATTAAGGGGCAATTTAGCGTGGTCAATCCACCTACCCTGCACATCTTTGGGTGGCGGGGGCGAAACCCACGCAAACACGGGATCGAACCTGGGACCTCGGCGCCGTGAGGCAGCAGGGCTAACCCACTTTGAGCTTTGACTCACCTGTCCTGACATCTCCTTGTGTGTCTTGGTGTCAAACCATGACCGGAATTCTCTGGCTGTTGGCAGGCGGCGGGATTCTCCAGAGGTTTCCCGGCGACGCGGAGTGGTTTATGTAGCACCGTCAATATGACGCGAGGCAGGTTGAGGTAATGTCAATTGAAGGCTTTATTAAGCAGAACTTTATCCCCAGCAGCGTGGTTACAGAATGCAGCTGCTGAGGGAAATGGAGGGAAAAACTGGGTTCTTATACCGGCATTACTGGGTGGAGTCCAGTAGGTGGCAGATCCTATCAGGACCTGGCATCCCTCCACCAATAGCCTGTCGACACGTGGTGTACCGTATTACCCCTAATACATACCACCACAGTTTATATGGGAATTCCCACCGACAACGGCCGGAGCAGAGAATTCCGCCGCCAGGGAACGGCGCGTCGTCGAGGTGCAGGCATCCGGTAGGCCGGAGAATCCCGCTCCCTTGTCTGCCGACCTTCCTCTGACGTGCCTTGAGATGTGGGAAATATATTGATGCCGGTGAGCGGTCAGGCATGGTGATGGCGATTCCGGTGGATAGCAAGTTCTTAAACAGAGAATTTTCAGCCCATGTACAGGGCACACATGAGCTGAATCTCAGTATCCACTTTCACAGAGCGTACGCCTTGTAAAGGGTCTGTCACCATGTCTGACAGCTTCAAAACTCATGTGCTACACAAACACAGCTCCGGTTCTGGAGTACGCCAAACATAACAATACACTTGATTGATAGTTTTGAGGAGTGCGGGTGAAACACAAATTTGACCTGCCAGTTTTTGGCAGACCCATAGATTGTCATCGTCAACCTGGGAACACTGCTGTACTGAGAGGGTTTTTAATCAGAATTGTCCAACCCAGAGGGTCTTGGTACTACCATTGCAGGTCAGAACGATTTTAAAAAATATATTACACTGTTGGTACTCTAAACAGCAAAATCAATATTGTGTGTTCCTGCTGTACGAATCAATAAACAGTGCAGCCATTTAACCAGTTGCTGCTGCATTTTTCTTTCTCAAAAGACAAAAAATCGTCTCGAAGAGAAAGATGGTCGGCCAAACACACAAGCGAGGTCGATCACCAGTATGCACTCTGTTAGCTGATCTCAGCCAGAGTGGTGCTGGTCTGCATCTTGCAACTAGCCAGCTGTCTTAAAGGAGCCACTGTTTCCCTTCCTAAAGAGCAGGGGGAGTTTGATCCTTGATGTCCCGCACAACACTTATATCGCAGCCCTCATCATTAAAACAGATTATCTGGACATTTGTCACATTTGTGGCAGCTTACGTATCCCGGAATGGGTATGGGCGCTGCCAGGTGCCAGGGCGGGCGGGGTGGAACTGGCACCATGTTTCAATAAATAAAACAAAAGATTAAACCAAAAAAAACAGCCTTCCATCCCTCACCTCCACCCCTCCCCCCCCCCCCCCCCCCCCACTCACCATGGCCCCTCATACTTCCATGCCAACCCATGCTGCCTACTCACAACCCTTTGCTCTTAACCCCTCCATGCCAACTCACCTAGAATCCTTTGACATTACCTTGACAGCTTTGACAGTTTCTTGACTGATGGACAGGTGTTGGATAGCTGGATAGTTCTTTGACAGCTTAAAACAATTCCAATGAATTTGTGTGTAAAAATGCATAATCATGTTCAATTTTAACAATCCCAAAGGGGTGCCTTACCTCTCCCAAGGGATGCTGTATCTTTTCCAAAGGTGTCCCGGAGCCCTATCCAAAGAGATACTTTACTTCTCCAAAGGAGCACCCTGGCTATCCAAATGAACCCACCAAGTCCACCAAGTTTGGGCAGCACGGTAGCATAGTGGTCAGCACGATTTCTTCACAGCTCCAGTGTCTCAGGTTCGATTCCCGGCTTGGGTCACTGTCTGTGCGGAGTCTGCACATTCTCCCCGTGTGTGCGTGGGTTTCCTCCAGGTGCTCCGGTTTCCTCCCACAGTCCAAAGATGTGCAGGTTAGGTGGATTGGTCATGCTAAGTTGCACTTAGTGTCCAAAATTGCCCTTTGTGTTGGGTGGGGTTACTAGGTTATGGGGTTATGGGGATCGGGCGGAGGTGTGGGCTTGGGTAGGGTGCTCTTTCCAAGAGCCGGTGCAGACTCGATGGGCCGAATGGCCTCCTTCTGCACTGTAACGTCTATGATATGATAAAGTTCAGACCTCCTCTTGTCTGGTCAAATCTACACAGTCTGTGTTTCACACGCTTGGCCTTCCAAAATCCCACTTCAGTGGAGACAGCTGGTGATTTAAATGGCCAACCACCTCCCCTTGAATCATACATGTGTGAATCCCCGCCTGCGTCCATTGTCACATTGTCATGCCCGTGAAGTTGGTAAATGCTGGGTTCGGGGGCTGGACTTAGAAATTCCACCATTTCTGGGATTGCGTCATGGTGAAAATCTGCACCTGCAGCTGAAAAATATTCAACTGGCGCGTTGGGGCATCAGGAGGTCATGACAGGTATTATATAAATACATGCTGATCTTTCCTCATTGTTCTTCTTATAGAATCAGAATTTTATTTACAGCACAAAAAATGGCCGTCCGACCCGACTGCTCCCTGCTAGTTTCTAAGCTCCACATAAGGATCCTCCCATCCCTCTTTATCTCACTCCATCAGCATACTCTTCTATTCCTTTCTCCGTGCTGCGCTTAATCAGTTTCCTCTGAAATACATCTGTATCATTCACTTTTTAAAAATAATCTTCATTGTCACAAGTAGGCTTACATTAACACTGTAATGAGGTTACTGTGAAAAGCCCCTGGTCGCCACATTCCTGCGCCTGTTCGGGTACACAGAGGGAGAATTCACAATGTCCAATTCACTTAACAAGTATGTTTTTCGGGACTTGTGGGAGGAAACCGGAGCGCCCGGAGGAAACCCACGCAGACACGGGGAGAACGTGCAGACTCCGCACAGACAGTGACCCAAGCCGGGAATCGAACCTGGGACCCTGGGGCTGTGAAGCAACAGTGCTAGTCACTATGCTAACGTGCTGCCTTCAACCATTCCCTGTGATAGTGAGTCCCACATTCTCAGGATAATAAGTTTCTCTTGAGTCCCCTATTGGATTTATTAGTGACCATTCTATACTTGTCATGATCTCATTGAATGGCGGAGCAGGCTCGAGGGGCTTGATGGCCTACTCCTGCTCCTAGTTCTTATGTTCCTATGTTCTTTCGACGTTCACACCACAAATGGAAGCATTTTCTCCATGTCCGCCTTATCAAACTCTTCCATAAATTTAAACGCCTTATCACCATTTAGAAGCATTTCGGATTGAGGTTGGGATTAGATTAGGCGGCGATGCCTTCAATGGTCAACCTGCCTGCTGGCGCTCAGCAACCTCGGGGCAGGCACCAGAGGACATCTCCCATCTATCGCCAGCGCATGAAGAGAGATCAGGAGAGCAGGAGAAGGTGGCATTAAAAGTGGTGATTAAAAAGACAAACAGGTTTGAAGACATTATTGTTTCATCAATCTGTATTTCTTATCCATGTATTAAATAAATGACAAGCACTTCCACGCTTGACTAGTTGAACCCCCTCATGATTCGTTATTTCCAATCCCAGGTACCACCGGTTTTATTGACGATTCAATCTCTTGGCGGGTTGAGAAAAGAGGGGGAGAGATGAGGAGAGAATGATGAAGGTGGACAGGGTGGTCAGGGTGGGGAGTGGGTGGCAGAGAGCAGAAGAGGAAGAACGGGGAGAGGCAGGAAGATGATGGTGACAGGGTGGACCGGGAGATTGGGAAAGAGAGCGGAAGGTGAGGAGACGAGGAGGAAAGTGGGGCAGAAGGTATGAGGAGAGAGGAGGGAAAGAAGCTAAATGCTACTGAAGGATTGGAACTGTGGGGGTGGGGGGGGTTAGTGGGCGAGGGGGGGGGGGGGTGGGGGGGGGGGGGGGTTGTATGGGCTGAATGGTGTCGAAGGCCCAGAAGTGGTGAACGGAAATGGCACCCAAGACCAGTGTGCTCTTGTTGACCTGTTACATCCTGTCAGATGAGTTGGTGGCGGGGAGGACAAGGAAAGAATTTATTTGTCTTTGTGATGACTGACAGCTGATACCAGGCCATTCCCTCAACTGCAGCCACTGAAGGGCGAAGTTAAATCATATGTGGCGATGGTGACTGATGGAGACAACTGGAATCTGCGAGGAGCTGACTGGGCTCGCATCATTGTGGAGCGACATTGGCAATTTCTCCAGATTTATTTAAGGAGGCAGATTTATTTAAGGAGGCAGATTTGGACTGAATCTGGAGGCATCACATTAGATCCAGCCCAAGGTGTTCTTGGCTGCCACCACAAATTGAATTAGTGATCTGGGACAAAACAGCTAGTTTCACCCTTTATCACGATGGGAGTGTGTGGGACGGTAGGGGCAATGGAGTAGGGGATGGCAGATCAGACGACAGGTCAGCTGGCAAGTACATACTAACAGCCCAGAAAAAAATAAAGTCTCAGGCCCAGATTCTTGCTCCCATCCATGACCCCACCCACCACCCCTTGCCCTTACCCTCCCTCCTACACATCAAACCTCAGGAACCATGCTGACCTAAAACACAGTTATGTATCTATGAATAACACCACTATTTTTAAAAAATGCTCCCATTGGTATAAAAACATTCAATACGTTGAAATTCCTTCAACTAATCTCTCAGGAAAATAAACACCCCAATGTACTGTTAGGTTGTAAAATCAGTTATGCAGTACAAGTCTCATAATGATGACCCTCTGACTTATGTCAACCAACAAAGTGAAATATCAGGTACTGATTACTCCACACTTTAAAAATATAAAGCCCAGCAGAATTAAAGTCCTTGACAACTTTGACAGTTCCAATGGATTTTCACAGTTCATTGACAGCTTTAACAGTTCCTTGACATTTTGAGAGTCCCAATGAATTTATGCTTGTTTTATGCACAATCCTGTCTATTATACCCCTTACCTCTCCCAAAGGATGCCTCGCCATTCACTAAAGTTTTCCATCCCAAAAAGATACATTACCTCTCCCAAGGTGGCCCAAGACCACCCGAGATCGTCCAGTCCCACCAAAAGCCAATGGACCTTTAGCTGAGCCGCCGAAACCCCCACGGCATGTCCCCCAACAACATGGCTGGAAAATCCCGATCCATATCTAAAGGGTACCTTACCTCTCCAAAAGGGTGCCCTGGCACGCCAAACGAGACACGCTCTTGCCTGGTCTCATCTGCACACTTCGGTCTTCAGACAACTTTCTTCCCAATGTCACTTATGAGTGGAGGCAACTGCTGATTTATGTGGGCAGCTGTCTCCAGGAACCGGGGATGTGTTATTTTGAACCCTCGCCCATTTCTATCCCCCTTTCCCCCACCCCTCCCTTCCGGCAAAAATCGCTGGAGGCCGGGTTCAGGGCTGGAACTTCGGGATTTAGGCCTCTGCCGGCATTTCCAGGTGGATGGAGATGTTTTCCGTCTACGTGATAATTCAGGCCTCACATTTGTATCGTGGCATTCATGAGCCCAGCACACCCAACAAAGCACGTTTGAAGTCTTGTCAATGTTGGAAAAGTGGCAGTCAGTGTTCTGGCAGAAAACCACAAACTGCAATCCAATGATGGCCGGATGACTTTGTCTTGCTGTTTGAAGGATTAAATTGTCCAGGGTACCAGGGCTAACTCCGTGGCTCTTCTTTAAAATAGTGCCATGGGAGCTTTTCTGTCCACTGGAGAGTTCAAACAGGGCCTTAGTTAAACATCCCCAATGGTGCGCCACTCTTCCTCAGTGCTGTGCTGGCAGTGAGTCTGGGTTATGAGCTCACGTCCCTTGGAGCGAGTCTTCAGCCCCAAACATCTGACGCAGAGGTGAGAGTGCTACCCACTGGGCCGCAGCTGACACTAATGGACAGTCTATCCTGGAGGGCTACATTTCTTAAAAATTCAATTTTTCCTTTAAAACGTTCTACTTGACACTGCGCTGTTAAACCAACATGGCTGCTGCCTCACCCAGAGACGGCGCAGACAAATGTAGCCTGCCCCACAGCATCACTCGGTGGACAGAGCCTGCAATTACATGTGAGTCTCAACCACCTTTTGTGCTGTCAGTCTGCCGTGCAAGGATCTTGTGTTGACGGCCAACATTTTGTGACATTTGGTATCTCAGCCCCCATCAAAGCACAACTGTGCGCACATCCATCAAAGCACAGCTATGGGCACATGATTCACTGGGCAACTGGATGTAAGTATGGAAAACGTGAGAAAGGCTTGCATGGTATTAGCGCCTTTCATGACAGCTCAGTGGTAGAGCATTTCACTGCAGATCAAGAGGTCTCTGGTTCAAATCCAGATACCCCGTTTGGTGGCAGGGTAGCACAGTGGTTAGCACCGTTGCTTCATAGCACCAGGTTCCCAGGTTCGATTCCCGGCCTGGGTCACTGTCTGTGCGGAGTCTGCACGTTCTCCCCGTGTCTGCGCGGGTTTCCTCCGGGTGCCCCGGTTTCCTCCCACAAGTCCCGAAAGACGTCCTGTTGGGTGAATTGGACATTCTGAATTCTCTCTCTGTGTACCCGAACAGGCGCCGGAATGTGGCAACGAGGGGATTTTCACAGTAACCTCATTGCAGCGTTAATGTAAGCCTACTTGTGACAATAATAAAGATTATTATTATGATCCCAGGACGCCCCCAAATGCTTCACAACCGTTGAAGGGTTGTCAAAGTCTTGTCAGTGTTGCAATGCAGGAAACGCAGCAGCCAATTTGTGCAAAGGATGATCCCCAAATAGTCGCCTGACAATGACAGATAATTACTTTTTTTCCGTGATGGAGAAGAATTGACAGAGGGATATATGAAAGGACGCGGGTGCGAAATGTTGATTAGTACCAAAAAAGACCTGGGTTAATTGGGCATATCAGCCTAATCCTCTTCCATGTCCTCTTATCATTTCCATTGTTCCTTGTTTTTCCTGTATACATTTAACCACCTTTTTGGTTTGCTATGTGACTCACTGCCTCTATCTGTAAAACTTACTGAATTTATGCAAGTCGCTTGTTTTCATTTTGCCGGCAGTAGTTGGTGCCTGTAACTCTGCCGCGCTTTTCGTTAATCCCTTTTGGATTACAGCAGTAATTCAACATCAAAATCAGAAAGAGAATGAGATTATGCTCTCTTTCCCAATGTTTTCCTGAGCATTTAAGTGAAGATTTGAACTGAGCGCATGTGCATTGCTGTTATTCTGTATATTTACCCTTTTAAGAATGGCCCGTTTTAGCTATCGTTGTGGACTGGGGGCTATATTTCCCTCCAAGCTCCGATAAACCCGACCTTTGAACTCTTACAACTCACAAAATCCACACTTGACACAACAGGGTCGCAGGGCAGCACGGTGGCACAGTGGTTAGCACTGCTGCCTCATGTCGCCGAGGACCCGGGTTCGATCCCGGCCCCGGGTCACTGTCCTTGTGAAATTTGCATATTCTCTCCCTGTCTGCGTGGGCCTCACCCCCACAATCCAAAGATGCGCAGGGTAGGTGGATTGGCCACGCTAAATTGCCTCTTAATTTAAAGAAACAAGAATTGGGTATTCCAACTTTAATAAAAAGTGAGGAAAATAATTTTGCAGGTCGTACTGGGATGCGGGTTGAACTTGCAAAGAGGAGCTGTTTAGCACAGGGCTAAATCGCTGGCTTTGAAAGCAGACCAAGGCAGGCCAGCAGCATGGTTCAATTCCCGAAACAGCCTCCCCGAACAGGCGCTGGAATGTGGCGACTAGGGGCTTTTCACAGTAACTTCATTGAAGCCTACTTGTGACAATAAGTAATTTTCATTTCATTTTTCAATGCATGAGGAGTGTGGGTGGAGAGGTGGGCTGGTTAGCAGGCCAGCCAGCCTCTGTTCTCCAAATCAGTATCAAAGCTCCCAACCGTGTTTAAAGGTCCCCCAAAACTTCACCCCTCACCTCCCTCGCCACCCACCCCATCCAGTCCCCATGCCAGTCTATCACCCGTACCACCTCTATGCTCCCCCACATATCCTGCATAGCCACTCAACCCAGTATGCACTATGCACAGTCTTCGGATTCTGTGGAATATCATCAGGAAACATTTTACATTCCTCTCAAAGAACAAATGTTTTGATGTGTTATGTACGCTGGGATAACACAGGCTGCAACTGGATGCAGCTTTAACCAAAAGATACTCGGGACCTTGAAGTTAGTTCAATCTGATTGATTGAACCAGTTGCACAGTTAGCACAGTTCTCTATGAGTTTGACTCTGCTAACCTAAGTGTGGTTACTCTGTCTGATTGAACCAGACTAGTTCTTAGCCACGTGCTGGAGGTGTGACACTGTACATACACCCTGACTCACTCTATAGATGTTCATCAGTGGAAAGAGGCGGAGTGTGAGTCCTCGTGCCTTTTATAGTGAGATACCACCCCTGAGTGTCCTGCCTGCTCATTGGTCATGTCCTGTTCTCTGTGTTCCTTAGCTGCCTGTCTGTATATCATTATCTGCATGTCTGCATGTCATGACATGTTTTACCATCGAATAAAACCCTTTATAGGACTGACATGTAAAGAAAACTAGTGATTCTTGTAATCTTATTGGTTTGTGTCGATAAATCACAAAAGGACATCAAAGAGACAATCTGATGTTACAACTTCTTGAAACTGTCATTCATTCTCAGATGACTGGAATATCTATTGCTGAAACCTCCTAGTGCTTGAAACTCCATCATGTATTCATCACAGCGCCTGCTATCCAAACAGACTGCCATCTGTGAAGGAAAGACCAGGAGGTGCTCAATTAAATCTCAAAGCAGAGTCCATGTCAATCAATGTAAGGGAGCAGGTTACTGTGTTAACTGCGTTTCTCTCACAGAATCGTAGAAGCCCTGCAGTGCAGAAGGAGGCCATTCGGCCCATTGAGTCTGCACCAACCCCCGGAAGAAGCACCCTATTCTGGCCCATGCCCCCCCCCCCCACCCTATCCCTGTAGCCCAACTAACCTTTTCGGCATTAAGGGGCAAAGGGGCTGGTTTAGCACAGTGGGCTAAACAGCTGGCTTGTAATGCAGAACCAGGAGTCTGTGCCGAGTCTGCACATCCTCCCCGTGTGTGCGTGGGTTTCCTCCGGGTGCTCCGGTTTCCACCCACCATCCAAAGATGTGTAGGTTAGGTGGATTGGCCATGCTAAATTGCCCTCAGTGTCCAAAATTGCCCTTAGTGTTGGGTGGGGTTACTGTGTTATGGGGATAGGGTGGAGGTGTTGACCTTGGGTAGGGTGCTCTTTCCAAGAGCCAGTGCAGACTCGATGGGCCGAATGGCCTCCTTCTGCACTGTAAATTCTACATTCTACAAGGCCAGCGCGGGTTCAATTCCCTTACTGGCCTCCACGAACAGGGGCCGGAATGTGGCGACTAGGAGCTTTTCACAGTAAATCCATTGAAGCCTACTTATGACAATAAGCGATTATTATTATTATTACTATTTAGCATGGTCAATTGACCTAACCTGAACAACTGTGGACTGTGGGAGGAAACCGGAGCACCCGGAGGAAACCCACGCAGACACGGGGAGAACGTGCAAACACAGACAGTGACCCGAGGCTGGAATTGAACTCGGGTGCCTGCCGCTGTGAGGCAGCAGTGGTGACCACTGTGCCGCCGTGCCATGCCAAATACCCACTGTGCCACCGTGCCATGCCAAATACTAACGGATGCTGCCTGACCTGCTGAGTTTAGTGAGCATTTTCTGGTTTTTTTTTTCCAGATTTCCAGCTTCTGTGGTAGTTTTGCTTTTAATTAAGGGAGCAGGGGGTTAGGATTTTTCAAATGTTGATTTTTTTTCCCCCCAAGTGTCAAAACCAGTTTGTTTCCCAACCAGAGACTTTAAATCACAGTGGAAAAGATGACAGCAGAGGCTGATAAGACATTTTGTAAAATTTTTCACAGCGTTATGGGGTCTCCATGGGAAAAACACCGCAGCACATGTGAACAAATACACAAAGCTGTTTGATGGAAGGGTCAACCCCTGTATTAAATACACATATTTCTACATTACAATACAGCATCTGATAGTGTTGCTCTTAACCTTAGCCTTAGTTTAATTGCTCTTGTTCTATCACCTTTGCTCTTGAGTCGCCAGGTATCTTCCTGATATCGCCACGTGGTTCAAGTCCGAGTAATGATCAATAATCCAACACACCGCTTAGTAAGAGTTAAATCAACGCACATTTATTATATACAGTAATCAATACTTATACATTAATTCTACTTCTAAGCTACTTCCTACAACTAACAGGTCAATACTTAACTTTGGAAAGGGCCCACCAGGTCAGGGAAACGAATGGCCTTTCGTATGGGTTCTGAGCCTGCGGGATTCGAAGCTGGTACAGATCGATAGCTAGGAGCGCCTATCTCGTAGCGAGCGTTGAAGTAAGACTTACGATTTGAGCGGTTGTTGCAAAAGGTCAGCAGAAGGCAGAAGGGGTTGCAGCAGGGTGAAGAAGGGTGCGGAAGGGTCGATTTGAACTTGGACTCTATTCTTATAGTCCCCAGGGGCTTCCCGCCTTTTGGGGCAGACCCTGTACCTGGTTCCAAGCGATTGGACTTCGTCCCAATCACTTGGTTCGATATTCTCCAATGCTGGAGCGATTCCTTGATCGATGGGCGGTTTTGGGGTGGTCGTTCACCTCTCTTTGTGTAGGCTCCTGTTGGCGCCGAAAAGTCTGGGTTGGCTTTGTGTGTCTAATTTATTGCACATTGTTCCCGGGGATTGCTAATTAATATTCAGATGGCTGGTGTTTTGTTGTGCTGATGGCTGCAGGAATCGATTCTGTCTGGCCTTCCCACAGGCGAATACACAGTTTTACCTGCAACTGCTTGTTTTAGTCCTGTTGGCTGATTTTCCCATCAGCCTTTTCCGTTCGCCATTTTAAGTCGGGGTTGGCCATTCTAAATCGGGAGTTAGCCATTTTAACTGGCTACAATAGTAACACATGGAAGGTGTGAAAACATCTTGCACTTATCTTTCAGAATGTTCTAGATTCCTCAGCAGGCTTTCCATTTTCTTCACAAACTCTCAAACCTGTTGCGCTTTGAATGGGTTTCTGAAACCATGCACGCCCGACGAAAACAGTGTGTGGGAGCAATAACAATTTTGTTTCGCTCTATAAAATGGGAAACCTAGTCTCGACGGGGGTGGGGGTAGGTTTTGCTCACCTGCATTACTGACTCTTAAAAAGACCAGGGGGAACTTGCTCAGGTCAGGGATGAGAGGAACATCGGATTACCTCCAGAAAACAAAAAGCAAATGTGGCCATCTCTGACCAGAGGGAACTCAGCTGCTCTTCTTGGATGCAGTGGCATGGGATCTTTTATGCCCCCTTGTGGAGGCAAACGGGGGCCTGAATTTAACATCACAGCACCTGACAGTGCAGCACCCCGTTCATAAGTTCAGAAGATACAGGAGCAGAAGTAGTCCATTCGGCCCATCGAGTCTGCTCCGCCATTCTATCATGGCTGATATGCTCCTCATCTGCTACCTACAATGTTACAGGCCAAGAGCTGGATTGCGAAATCAGCCAGAGCATCTCCTCCCTAGAACACATGACCCAGGAGCAGGGGTAGACAATTTAGCCTTCTGAGCCTAAATATCTTCACTGTGATCATGGTTGATTCCACCCTGGCCTCAACTCCACCGTCCTGCCCGTTCTCCATAACCCTTCAACCCATTACCAATTAAAAATCTGTCTAACTCCTCCTTAAATTTACTTACTGTCCCTGCATCCACCACACTTCTGGAGTAGCAAATTCCACAGATTCTTTGGGAGAAGTAGTTTTTCTTCAAATCTGTTTTGAATTTGCTTAATCTAATCTTAATCTAAGTTTATGACCTCTTGCTTTAGAATGCCCCACAAGAGGAAACATCAGCTCCACGTCTACTTTATCGAAACCATTTAGCATCTTGTATTAGATCAATTAGATCTCCTCTCCTTCTTCTGAACTCTAGAGAGTGTCCGCCTAAACTGTTCAATCTCTCCCCATACGACAAACCCCTCATCTCTGGAATCAACCCAGTGAACCTCCTCTGAACTGCCTCCAATGCCATTAAATCTTTCCTCAAATAAGGGGACCAAAACTGTGCACAGTACTCCAGGAGCGGTCTCACCAATGGCTTTTATTGGGTGTCAGTCTAACTTTGCTCTCATGAGCTGAAGTCTTTGTGCAGTGGAGCTACACAACAATGTTACTCGGTTGGAGGGGACGCTGCAGTGAGTCACGTGGAAAGCACTTTCACAGTTAGAACACTGTCAAATCCATTAACTGAGAATACCATCCTTTGTGTTGTGTTAGACTGAAACATGGTAAGCAAAGATAATGGAAATGGGGGGGTGGCGGGGGGGGGGGGGGGGGGGGGTGATCATTTCAACAGAGCTCCACATTCACTCACTGAAAGTGATAAATTTTAAAGTTACTGTGCTCGGTTATATTTTGAGCAACATTTCCCTGCAACCTTTATTGTGGGAAATGCCAAACTAATCAAAAAGCTGCGGGATGTATCATGATTTCCTCTACACGACTGGGATGCAGAGCAGTAATATACCTCATGAACACAGTTATGGGCAGAAAGTGTTGCAGCTGAAAATTCACGGTGGTTGGTTTTGATTCCCCGTTGGTGCGTCGTGTCCATTAAAAAAAGAATTGTTTATATTTATCCCAGAATTTCAATTAGTCCTGTAATAACAAAGCTGGTATGAGGAATGCAGAATCGGGTTCGAGATAGGGCAACGGCAACCTGATTGGAATTCACACAGCAATTTCATCTGCGAGTACAGAAGTTTCAAATGCTGATTGACCAGACAGAGGAAAGGAAAATATGTGCAGAATCTAATTTGGTGCAAAGTTTAACAGACGCGGTGTTTGTCAGAATTGTCACAGAAAATCATTGATCCAAAGAGGTTGAAAAGACGGTGCAGGTGGAGGAGGAGGGACAGTCAAAGTACGTGGGAGTTTAACTATTTTCATATTTTATTTTATTTTCTCTTGGGATGTAGGCATTGCTGGCAAGGTCAACATTTATTGCCCATCTCAATCTCTTATTACCCTTGAGAATGGATGGCGAGCTACCTATAACCGCTGCAGCCCATGTGGTGTATGTACACCCACAGTGCCGGTAGGAAGGGAGTTGCAGGACCTTGACCCCAGCGATAGCGAAGGAACGACAATACATTTCCAAGCCAGGATGGTGTGTGGCTTATGAGCGTACAAAATAGGAGCAGAAGAAGGTCATTCGGCCCCTCGAGCCTGCTCCGTCATTCACTAAGATCATGGCTGACCTGTTTGCGTTGAGTTCAATGTTCCTGTTTACTCCCGATAACCTTTGATTCCCTTGCCTGACAAGAATCTATCTACGTCTGTCTTAAATATGTTCAGTGGCCCAGCTTCCCCACCTTCTGAGGCGGAGAGTTCCAAAGTCACACAATCCTCTGAGAGAGAAAAATTCTCCTCATCTCTGTCCGATAAGGAGGACTCCTAATTTTTAAAACGGTCTCCCCTAAGTTCTGGACTCACCCACAAGAGTTTTGACCCCCGTATCTGAGGAAGGATGTGCTGGCCTTAGAAAGGGTCCAGAGGAGGTTCGCAAGAATGATCCCTGGGAATGAAGAGCTTGTCGTATGAGGAACGGTTGAGGCCTCTGGGTCTGTAGTCGTTGGAGTTTAGAAGGATGAGGGGAGGATTTTATTGAAACTTATAGGATACTGCGAGGCCTGGATAGAGTGGACGTGGAGAGGATGTTTCCACTTGCAGGAAAAACTAGAACCAGAGCACACAATCTCAGACTAAAGAGACAATTCTTTAAAACAGAGATGACGGGGAATTGCTCCAGCCAGAGGGTGGTGACTCTGTGGAATTCTTTGCCACATAAGGCAGTGGAGGCCAAATCACTGAGTGTCTTTAAGACGGAGATAGATAGGTTCTTGGTTAATAAGGGGATCAGGGGTTATGGGGAGAAGGCAGGAGAAAGGGGATGAGAAAATATCAGCCATGATTGAATGGCGGAGCAGACTCGATGGGTCGAATGGTCTAATTCTGCTCCTATGTCTTATGGTCCTATGGAAACCACCTTACAACATCCACTTTGTCAATACTGTTCAGGATCTTATATATTTCAATCAAGTTACCCCTCATTCTTCTAAATTCCAGTGGAAAAAAGCCCAGCCTGTTCAACCTATCCTCATAAGATAACCTGTTCTTTCCAGCTATCAATCTTGCTAACCTCCTCTGAGCAGTGTCTTTACATCCTTCCTTAAATAAGGAGATCAAAACTGCACACAGTATTCGAGATGTGGTCTCACCAATTCCCTGTATATCTGAATGATAACATCCTTACTTTTATCTTTAATTCTTCTCATCTAGCATTCTATCAGCCTTCTTGATTACTTACTGCACATGCATACTAACATTTTGTGACTCAAGCACGAGAGCACCTAAATCCCTCTGCATCTCACTATTCTACAGGAAGAAGCCTTACAACACCAGGTGGACTGTTGGACTTTAACCTGGTGTCGTAAGACTTCTTACTGTGCTCACCCCAGTCCAACACCGGCCTCTCCACATCATCACTATTCCTCAGTCATTCTCTGTTTCAAGTAATACTCTGCTTTTTTTATTCCTCCTGCCGACTTCACACTTTTGCACATTATACTCCATCTGCTAGATGTCTGCCTACTCCGTCAACGTATCTATATCCATCTGCAACTTCCTTGGGCGGGACTCTCTGTCCCACCAGCCCCGCTTCCCACGCCATCGCTGACAGCGGGATTCTCCGTTCCCGCAGTCGGCGGGACGGAGGATTCCGCCGATGGTGAACCCCGTAACTTATGTCTTCTTCACAACATACTTTCCTACCTATCTTGGTGTCGTCTGGAAATTTAGCTGCCATGGCTGGAATTTTCCGACCATTGCGATTCACTGTTCCCAATGGAAGCGCACCCCCCCCCCCCCCCCCACCCGCGGGTTTCCCGGCGGCGTGGGGAGGATCCAATGGGAAATGCCGTTGACAAGCGGAGAGAGTGGAGATTTCCACCGTCAGCGAAAGGCGCACTGCTGAGCAACAGGTGGCTGGGAGCTCGGAGAATTGTGTGTGTGTGTGTGTGGGGGGGGGGGGGGTGGTGTGGTATAACAAGGGAAGGCGGTGGTGTAGTATTGTCATTGAATCATAGAATTTACAGTACAGAAGGAGGCCACTCGGCCCATCGAGTCTGTACCGGCCCCCAGAAAGAGCACCCCACTTAAGCCCGCGCCTCCAGTCTATCCCCGTAACCCAGCAACACCACCCAACTGTTTTGGACACTAAGAACAATTTATCATGGCCAATCCACCTAACCTGCACATCTTTGTCATTGGACTACTAATCCAGGGACCCATGTCAACGCTCTGGGGACCCGGGTTCAACTCCCACCTTGGCAGATGACGAAATTTTAATTTGATAAAATCTGAATTTGGTGTTTGTTGTAAAAACCCATCTGGTTCATTAATGTCCTTTCGGGGAGGAAATCGGCTGTCCTTACCTGGTCTGGCCTCTGTGTGACTCCAGATTCACAGCAATGTGATTGACTCTTAACTGCCTCTCTGAAATGGCTGAGCAAGCCATTCAGTTCAAGGGCAATTAGGGATGGGCAACAAATGTTGGCCCAGCCGGCGAGACCCACACCCCGTGAATGAATTTTTAAAAACTGGGCACGGAGGGCATGAACTTTTGAACTTCCCTTTCAGGTGGTCCCCTCGTGCAGACGAGGGTTCACGATTCTTCCAATGGGGCGTGAACCGCGACCCTTCTAAATCCTGGGTCCCGAAAATTGCAGAAGAGTAACTTAATTGGACAGTGAGGCCAGGAATGGCGGATGGGGGCTTCTGACACAGCCCGGGAACGGGGTCAGGAATCCTGGAACCAGCACCCAGCCGCCATTTTGTAAAGGGTTGCCGAGTCAACCCGACTCAACGAAAAGTCAGAACATTACCAGTATGTCATCTCCTCCCTACAGCAGTGTTAAAAATGGTGTTTCATCATCAGAAACTGCTTATAAAATCAGTTCTAATTCACATCATCGTTCATCCTGTCCCCGCTATTTTCTCTCACGCTTTGATCACGTGGAGTAGAGCTGAATAAACATAAACAGCTTGTAAAGATTTCAGAGCTCTGGACTGAAGAGGCTGTGCCTCTTTTCTCCAGCGAAGACAAGGCTAAGGAGTGACCTCCTGCAAGCCTTTAAAATAGGGGGACTGATTGGGGAGACGTAGAGAAGATTTTTCCACTTAGAGGGGAGCCCCAAGATAACAGCTGTAAATATCCGATAACCATTATAACATAGAACATACAGTGCAGAAGGAGGCCATTCGGCCCATCGAGTCTGCACCGACCCACTTAAGCCCTCACTTCCACCCTATCCCCGTAACCCAATAACCCCTCCAAACCTTTTTGGACACTAAGGGCAATTTAGCATGGCCAATCTACCTCACCTGCACATCTTTGGACTGTGGGAGGAAATCGGAACACCCGGAGGAAACCCACGCACACACGGGGTGAACGTGCGGACTCCGCACAGGCAGTGACCCAAGCCGGGAATCGAACCTGGGACCCTGGAGCTGTGAAGCCACAGTGCTATCCACTTGTGCTACCGTGCTGCCCAAATAAATCCAATAGGACGTTTGAGAGAAACATCTTCACACAGAGAGTGGAACTCGCTATCACACAGAGGAGTTGAGGTGAATAGCAGGTGACTTGAAGGGAAAGTTAGACAAACACACGATGGAGAAAGGTATCCACGTTGGGTTGCTTGAGGAAAGATTGGAGGAGGCCCCTGTGGAGCATAAACAGTAGCACAGATCAGTTGGTCGGACTGCTGTAAATTCTATTTAAAGTTCAAAGTATCCTGTGGGAGAATTAGAGAGAGATGTTTGAGGGAGATGAACTTGAGAAGCATTAGTTTTTTGAGATTGGCTCAGGTTTTCCCAGCCTTTTTGCTTGTGTACCTGAGATGCTGCAGTTGGTCATGTTAAGATACTTTGGAGGGACAAGAAATAACTGCCAACATACGGAGGGTTTTTACATACTGTCCCTTAGAGGTTCATGGATTTGGATTTGGATTTGGATTTGGATTGTCACATGTACCGAGGTACAGTGAAAAGTATTTTTCTGCGAGCAGCTCAACAGATCATTAAGTACATGGGAAGAAAAGGGAATAAAAGAAAATACATAATAGGGCAACACAAGGTACACAATGTAACTACATAAGCACTGGCATCAGATGAAGCATACAGGGTGTAGTGTTAATGAGGTCAGTCCATAAGAGGGTCGTTTAGGAGTCTGGTAACAGCGGGGAAGAAGCTGTTTTTGAGTCTGTTCGTGCGTGTTCTCAGACTTCTGTATCTCCTGCCCAATGGAAGAAGTTGGAAGAGTGAGTAAGCCGGGTGGGAGGGGTTTTTGATTATGCTGCCCGCTTTCCCCAGGCAGCGGGAGGTGTAGATGGAGTCAATGGATGGGAGGCAGGTTGGTGTGATGGACTGGGCAGTGTTCACGACTCTCTGAAGTTTCTGCGGTCCTGGGCCGAACAGTTGCGATACCAGGCTGTGATGCAGCCCGATAGGATGCTTTCTATGATGCATCTGTAAAAGTTGGTAAGGGTTAATGTGGACATGCCAAATTTCCTTAGTTTCCTGAGGAAGTATAGGCGTTGTTGTGCTTTCTTGGTGGTAGCGTCGACGTGGGTGGACCAGGACAGATTTTTGGAGATGTGCACCCCTAGGAATTTGAAACTGCTAACCATCTCCACCTCGGCCCCGTTGATGCTGACAGGGGTGTGTACAGTACTTTGCTTCCTGAAGTCAATGACCAGCTCTTCAGTTTTGCTGACATTGAGGGAGAGATTGTTGTCGCTGCACCACTCCACTAGGTTCTCTATCTCCCCCCTGTATTCTGACTCGTCGTTATTCGAGATCCGGCCCACTATGGTCGTATCGTATCGCCGTACTTCAGGAGATTATTGTGTAAGACCATTAGCCTTTTCCTGCAAGCCTGCATTTGTATCTAAATGCAATTTATTGTCACTGGCAACTTCAGTAGCTTTAATATTTGTGGGGATGCCCCTTCCAGGGATCTGTGCTTTTGGAAATAGAGTTGACGAGTGTGCAGGCGCTCACTTATCGAGTGGCAAACCATTTCAACCTCGTTCAAGGAGAACAGAGTTCCGTCCAATGATTTCTCGAAGTTGATGATATACTGGAGGTGTTTCAAGCAGAAAGACAATCCTTTCCTTTCACAATTTGGACTTTGGGAGGCAAGTCTTTAAATTTGTCAAGCGTTTTATTTCCAGTTTCGAATGCATTTTTTTTTTCTCCTTCAGTTTATTAGACCGGTCGATATTTAGCAATAGGTATTCGGTTCATGCTCAATGAATGGCACAGAGATGGAGACAAGACTTCAAAGAAATTCTAAGCTGTAAAGGCCCGGTTTTAAATGGGATGGTGCACCTGAAAACTGGCTTCTGGGGAGCACGGGATGGGTGGGGGGGTCCACGATGTCAAAACTGGCTGGAAGGTAGCAGTAAGACGCAGGCCCATTGGGATTGCCCTGTGAGGACAGACCGCCACTGAGTGAATTAAATTATCTTCGATGATGTGCTGGAGTTTTTTTCTGCAGTTATGTTCGCAACGGCCTCCGCGTTTTGTCTTCCCGTTATTTGTCTTCTTCGTGCAAATCAATTAAAGGGAGTCCGGGGACGATCCATGTTGTGAACAGTGCATCGAGCCTGCTGGACTCGAGAGCCTTGTCCTGTTTTCTACCTGGGCTCTTGTGAAACTTCAGTGGAAAGTTGACAAATTATCCATTAGCACTATCAATCACATTGGTGCAAAGCAGCGGTAGATAAATCCTGATTGCCATTTTCATCTTTGTCTCAGATTGAACATGCCGCTTCCCCAACCATGCCCCCTCCATCAGGCTGAGTTCAACACAGATGATACCTCGTCCATCTGAAAGCAAAGGGTGTTTGAGTGAGAGCATAAGATTCAAATTGACTAACCTTCTGCTCAGGCTTTCAATTGCCTGATACACCATTAGGAGCTTTCCGTTAGTTTAATTCTTGGCACTGATGAGCTTGAGACTTAGAGTACCCAATTATTTATTTTTTCTCCAATTAAGGGGCAATTTAGTGTGGCCAATCCACCTAAGCCTGCACATCTTTTGGGTTGTGGGGGTGAAACCCACGCAGACTCGGGGAGAATGTGCAAACTCCACGCGGACGCCCAGGGCCAGGTTTCGAACCCGGGTCCTCAGCGCCGTAGGCAGCAGTGCTAACCACTGTGCCGCCCACATTAAACATTCAAACATAATATAATAATCTTTAGTATCACAAGTAGGCTTACATTAACACTGCAATCAAGGTACTGTCAAAAGCCTCGAGTCGCCACACTCCGGCACCTGTTCGAGTACACTGAGGGAGAATTCAGAATGTTCAAATTCACCTAACAGCACGTCTTTTGGGACTTGTGAGAGGAAACTGGTCACCCGGAGGAAATCCACGCAGTCACAGGGAGAATGTGCAGACTCTGAACAGACAGCAACCCAAGCCGGGAATCGAACCTGGGACCCTGGCACTGTGAAGCGACTGTGCTAACCACTGTGTCACCGTGTCGCACGTGGAAGGAAGTATAGGAAATCCACTACCAACCGCTGTGAAAGGGTTTGTACCAAAGGGAATACTCGTGTTGCTTGAGGCATATTAAATTAATACACAATACACTGTCTCAAGCCACACACTGACTTTAAGCGTGGGGTCACGTACAGCGTACACAAGCCCCAGAGGGCAGCCAACGCAAAGAGTAGGGGACTTCAAGGCCTAACTAATCTCTCATGTGTAAATGTTCCAGGAATCTGGCCCCTGAACCACGCCAGAGCCATACATTTGCTTCAAAAATACTTTAGTCAAAAGAAACCTATTTTGTTCTACATTTGCAATAATTTCCCTTCGGACCCAATGGTACTCCATCACACATTCGGAAAACAATGCTGGTCAATTGATTTTGCGGGTTGCTTTTTCGCAGGTCTGCTTTTCCCCACCGCCTCTCATCCTTTCTCAGTTATCTTCCCCACTTTGGTGAAGTGATGAGATTAAGGGTCCAGGTGCTAGTGTTTGAACGTGAAGCACAAATTGGCCCATGTGAGCATTATTGATGGATATACCCACGTAGCAAGTGTCACTAGGCTATTGTGGATCGGGGTGCAGGGGTGGGGGGGACATGACTCCAGTCTGATCCTGCCTTCACACTTTTGACTGTTAAACAGCAATCAGGAGCAAAAGCCCTGGCTATTGATATGTTTCTCCCCCACCATCTCTCTTCAACCAGTTCAGGAGAAAGAACTTACATTTATATAGCACCTTTCATGACCTCAGGAATCCTTACAGACAATTAATTGTTTTGGAAATGCAGCCGCAGTTGCAATGTAAAAAACATGGCAGCCAAATTAGGTATAATAATAATAATCTTTATTATTATCACAAGTAGGCTTACATTATCACTGCAGTGAAGTTACTGTGAAAAGTCCCTAGTCGCCACACTCAGGCGCCTGTTTGGGTACACTGAGGGAGAATTCAGAATTCTCAGCTAGTACGGGAATTGAACCCGCGCTGCTGGCCTTGTTCGGCATCACAAACCAGCTGTCTAGCCCACTGAGCTAAACCAGCCCTGTAGTGGACTAAGATCCCACAAAGAACCACGTGATAATGCCAGACAACCTATTCTATTCTCCTCAAGGTGTTGGTTGAGGGACGGCAAAGTTACTGCAGAGAAATGTTGGGCAGGGGCACCAGCCGAGAGCCATCAATGGAAATCGTAGACCCCAGCCACTTGTTAAGGTCCTTATGGCGTAGAGCGATGATCGCACCTGCCACTTTCCAGGTTCATACAGTTGTGCCTTCCTTAATTTTCTCTTGGGTTTCACCATTTCCCTCTTTGCTCAGTTAGCTATGAGAAGCGGTTGAATAAACTTGGTTTGTTCTCACTGGAACGATGGAGGTTGAGGGGCGACCTGATAGAGGTCTACAAAATTATGAGGGGCATAGACAGAGTGGATAGTCAGAGGCTTTTCCCCAGGGTAGAGGGGTCAATTACTAGGGGGCATAGGTTTAAGGTGAGAGGGGCAAGTTTTAGAGTAGATGTACGAGGCAAGTTTTTTACACAGAGGGTAATGGGTGCCTGGAACTCGCTACTGGAGGAGGTGGTGGAAGCAGTGACGATAGTGACATTTAAGGGGCATCTTGACAAATACACGAATAGGATGGGAATAGAGGGATACGGACCCAGGAAGTGTAGAAGATTGTAGTTTAGTCGGGCAGCATGGTCGGCACGGACTTGGGGGGGGGCCGAAGGGCCTGTTCCTGTGCTGTACATTTCTTTGTTCTTTGTATCCGCTGCAATCATCCCCCAACCAGATGTTCCCATTTCCGCAAGATGGCGCAATGTTTGCACCATGTTGACATGAGTGGACCCCAGGATCCCAGCTATAAGTGGGCAGTTCTTTTCAAGATAATCATCACAGTGGTTTGCAGGACCTCTTGGGACCTGGAGAACATTACGGGTGCCGCAGGCATTCAGAGCTGGATATAGTCCAGTTTTCTTTGATTACATCATTTTTGAATTCTCAGTCCTCGGGAGGCAACCCTCCATTCTGTTCCGAGTTTCCAAGTTGGTGCAGGTGTTACCCACTCAGTTGACAAAATAACCAAAGATATAAAACCCACACACCCACAAGAGCGCAAACCCATAACCAGGCCAGCAAAGAATGTAAATTCTTGTAACGTTACCAAGAATTGGACCTTTTTTGTACGCGCATCAGGAAGCACCCAAACAACTTCAGATTCACACTTCGTCTCAGCATTATTTAACACGTGAAATTAGACTCTCAAGTGAATTGAAAAGCAGAGACAACACAAAATACTTGAGGGTATTTTTCTTCACAATTAGTTTTTCAAAATACCATCGCACTCACGGCTCGCCTCAAAGAGAATTATTATCGACCAGTAACTGCTTCTCTCCCCCGACCTCTCTTGTTTTAAATATTTTGTTGAAAGAGCAGAGAGGACATCAAGGGAAATGGCTGAGAGGGAATTTGTTCAATTATTTCGCGGGATTTAAGCTTCGCTGGCTCGGCCCAACTTTAATGCCAATCCCTCGAGAAGGTGGTGGTGAGCTGCCTTCCTGAACCGCTGCAGTCCATCTGGTACAGGTACTATGCTGTTAGGGAGGGTCTTCCAGGATTTTGACGAAGCAACAAATGAAGGAATGGTAGCGATATATTCCCAAGTCAGTATGGTGTGTGGCTTGGAGGGCAACTTGCAGGTAGCAGTGTTCCCATGTGCCTGCTGCCCTTGTTCTTCTTGGCGGCATAGGTCGCAGGATTGGAAGATGCTGCTGAACGAGGTTTGGTGCATTTCTGTAGTGCATCTTGTAGATGGGACACACTGTTGGCACTGTGCACTGGTGGTGGAGGGAGTGGCTGTTTAAGATGGTGCGTGGATTGCCGATCAAGTGGGCTGCTTTGTCCTGGATGGTTTCGAGTTTCTGGAGTGTGGTTAAAGCTGCACTCAAGCAGGCAATCAGAGAGTCATGCGTCCCACCCCTGACTTGTACCTTTCAGATGGTGGACGGTTCTGGGGAATCTTGAAAGTGAGTTACTCACCTCAGAATTTCCACCTTCCTCCCTGCCCAAGTTTCTCAAGTTGCATTACGACATGTGTGATTGTTGAAGCATAGCAGGTTCATCGCGACTAACAAAAGCTGGTTCAGCTGCCTCGCATGTGAGATGAAGTAGATTTAATTTTAGATTTTTTCATATAAAAAGGGAACCTAAACCCCAGAGTTAAAGCCATTCCTTGCGTCACTCAGCGTTGCTTCAATTTAATTAATGCCTTGTCAGCCATTTCTTTGTGTCAGGGTTTGGAACAAACTTAATTAAACAAGCTGAGTTGCCATGGCATTGCCTTCCTGTAAGGATTGTGGGTAAATTCTGATCAGTGACTGACAAATTCTGTGCAGTCCCTGCCTTTGTACCATGGGTAAAATACCATCTTTATAATTATAGTATCTTGGGGTTGTCGGAGGAACTGTTTCCAGAGTTGTGATGTTTTGTGAATAACCCTGAGAAGGAAAAAGGGCTCCAGAACATTGGTCAGAAGAGATGCTTTGTATTTCTCGTGTTTTGTTTGAGGATGTGAAAGATCCCACTGCTCTCAGTAGAACAGGGGAATTCTCCCCATGCCCAATATCAGTTATTGCATTGGGTGCTTGCTGTGCATAAATTGGCGGCCGTGTTTTCACGGTATGTGGGCATCGCTCGCTGTGCCAGCATTTGCTGCCCATCCCTAATTGCCCTTGAGGGGGCAGTTAAGAGTCAGCCACATTGCTGTGGGTCTGGAGTCACATGTAGGCCCAGACCAGGTAAGGACGGCAGACTTCCTTCCCGAAACGACATTAGCGAACCAGATGGGTTTTTACAACAACCGGCAATGGTCATCATCAGACTTTTAATTCCAGATTTTTTATTTAATTCAAATTTCAGCACCTGGGGTGGCAGGATTTGAACCTGGACCCTCAGCGCATTACTCAGGGGTTCTGGTTTACTAGTCCAGTGACAATACCACTACACCGCCGCCTCCCTGACATTACAACAGTGACGGCACTCCCACTTCTCTTCATTTCCTGTCAGATGAGGCATGACGAAGTTATGGAAGGTGCTATGTGAATGCAAATACTTTTCTTTCATTACTCTTTTCGCGGGGAAGCGAGGAACAGTGTGGGAATATGTATCGGAGAGGGATGAGGGACTTTAGTTGTGAGAATAGAGTGCCGAAGCTGGGGTTGTTCTCCTTCGAGAAAGGAAGTCTGGGAGGAGATTTGGCGGAAGGTTTCAAAATCTCCATGGATCCGGACAGATCAGGCAGGGAGAAACCATTCCCATTGGCGGACAGGCCGAAAACCAGAGGACATTGATTCAAGGTGAATGGTGAAAGGGCCAATGGTGACGTGAGGAAAAAAAGCTTTTGAACGCAATGATTGGTTGGGATCCGGAATTCACCACCCAGGAATGTGGGAGAGGCAGATTCAGCCGTGGCTTTCAAAGAGGAATCATTAGCTGAAGGGTAACAAATTGTAGGGTGAATGTGGTGCGGGACGGTGAGCGAGACAAGATGAGTTTCTTTTGCAGAGAGCTTTTGTTTTATTTGTTCATGGGACGTGGGTGTCGCATGCTGTTGTTGCTAACTTTTGGTTGGCTCTTAATTCATAATTTGCTCTGTTTGTTTAACCTTTGCTCTAGAGTCGCCAGGTATCTTTATGATACCGCCACAAGGTTCAAGTTCAAGGACTGATCAGTAAGTCAACACACCAATTAGTAAGATTCAAATCAAAACACATTTATTATACACAGTAAATAAACTCTACTTTCTAGACTATTCCTATCACTAAAAGGCCTATACTTAGCTTCGGACTGGCCCACCAGGTCAGGGGAACAAATGGCCTTTCGTTCAGGTCCTGAGTCTGCAGGATTCAAAAGCTGGTATGGACTGGTAGCTAGGAGCGCCTATCTCGTAGCGAGCGTTGACTGGAGACTTACTTGGTTGGTACGGCAGCTTGGGCAAGTTCACGCTCAGGGGTTGCTTCGCGTTGCTGAGTGACCCTGCCAAGAAAGACGATTTGAACTTGGGGGCTTTACTTTATAGTCCCCAGGGGCTTCCCACCCTTCGGGGCAGACCCCGTACCTGGTTCCAAGTGATTGGACTGCGTTCCGATCACTTGGATCGATTTCTCCAATACTGGAGTTGTTCCCTGATCGCTGGGTGGTCCCTAAATGTCCGTTGGCCTTCCTTTGTCTTGGCTTCTGCTGGCGCCATGGAGTCTGGCTTGGCTTTATTCACCTTAACTGTTGCAATTGTGCCTTGGAATTGCTCATTACTATGCAGATGGCTGCTGGTTTCAGTGCTGTCTGGTTCCTTACAGGTTTCAATACACATGATTTCTGTATTTGCTAGTCTTTGCCTGTGTTGGCTGAATTTCCCTTCAGCATTTGCAGTTCTCAATTTTAAGTCGGGAAGTGGCCAACCCAGGTGGCTACACTGTACCAGCATTTATTGCCCATCCCCAATTGCCCTTGAGACGGCAGTTACGATTTTAACCGCATTGCTGTGGGTCTGGAGTCACATGTAGGCCAGACTGGGTAAGGACAGCAGATCTCCTTCCCTGAAGGGCACTGGTGAACATGGTTTTTACGACAATGGTTTCATGGTCATCATTAGACTTTTAATTCCAGATTTATTGAATTCAAATTTCACCATCTGCAGTGGCAGGATTTGAACCCGGGTCCCCAGTGCATTACTCTGCGTCTCTAGTTTACTAGTCCAATGACAATGGGGGGGACTGGTGGGGGGGGGGGGGGGGGGGGGGCTGGGGTGGCGAGGGTGGTTACCACTACACTATCACCTCCCCTGGCATGAACAAGACTGACTGAATGGCTTCGTTGCATGCTGTAACCACTCTGTGACTCCGTAAAAGTGGTGAGAATGACGAGAGGAAAGGTGTTTTATACGGTGCCTTATCATCCTCTCAAAACATATGTCACCTCCGTCTGAAGTGTGACAAATCTGAAATTGGAGAATGTGTAACCTATCTGTGGGAATGATGTGCTGGCGCAGTGAGTTATCGACCCTTTGGGCTGAATATTCTCCGATCGGCGATGCCAAAATCGCGTTCGACCGGTGAATCCATTTTTACACTGGAATCGGGGGGCTCCGCCCCCTCAAAAATGGCGTGCTCGAGGAGTACACCGCATGCCATTGGGACGGCCCCAGAACGTCAACTGAGGCCCTCCCCCGATGCTCTGTCCCCGCTGGACCGACTTCCCGACGGCGTGGGACTTGTGTCCGCTCACTTTTCGTGAACTTGCCTTGGCGGCTGCGGACTGTGTCACAGTCCAGGGGTTGGGGGGGGTGGGGGGTTCCGCTGCAGACATAGCCGCAGAATCGGAGAATCCAGCCCGATAAGTCTGGTTTATTTTGGTGATATTAATTGAGGGAGGAATACTGAGCAGGGAGCCAGGAAGATTCTTCCTCTGAATGCTGCCATAGAATCTTCAGCATTTCCGGAACTTCGGGTGAACGTTATCATCTGAAGGACAGCATCTCTGTTCAGGGCGCTTTCTCTCAATAGCACACTGCAAGGTCAGACACAAACATATACATGGATCCCATCAAATAATCCATAGAAACGTTATGGCACAGAAAGAGACTATTCAGCCCATTGTGTCTACTTTCTGTTCCACAGGCGACGGTACCACTGTCCATGTCAGGTTGAAATGCTGAATGACACAAAAAACCTTTGAAAGGAAGACGGTACAAGTCTTTACCCAGAGAGTGTTGAGAGTGTGGAACTTGCGAGCACAGGGAGTGGTTGAAGCAATGAGCAGAGATATATTTAAGGGGAAACTACATAAGTACAAGAGGGAGACAGGAATAGAAGGATGTGCTGCTGGGGCGAAATTTAAAAAAAGGAAGACTTGCATTTAGCCAGTGCCTTTCACAGCCATCTGATATCTCAAAACACTTCACAGCCAGTGAAATACTTTTGAAATGTACTTAGTGTTGTAACGTAGGAAACATAGCATCTGTTATGGACAGAAGAGAGTCACAGGCAGACTCTCACTAACAGTCCTTATGCAGAAAGTGTTTTGAAGTAGGTAGGAAAGGGGACAAGGATGTCAGGCAGGCTTTCAGGGAGCTAGGATGGAAGCTCAGAACTAGAACAAACAGAGTTGTTATCTCTGGGTTGTTGCCCGTGCCACGTGGTAGTGAGATGAGGAATAGGGAGAGAGAGCATTTAAACACGTGGCCACAGGGATGGTGCAGGCGGGAGGGATTCAGATTTCTGGATAACTGGGGCTCTTTCTGGGGAAGGTGGGACCTCTACAGACAGGATGGTCTACATCTGAACCTGAGGGGCACAAATATCCTGGGGGGGAGATTTGTTAGTGCTCTTTGGGGGGGTTTAAACTAATGCAGCAGGGGCATGGGAACCTGGATTGTAGTTTTAGGGTAAGGGAGAATGAGAGTATAGAGGTCAGGAGCACAGATTTGACGTCGCAGGAGGGGGCCAGTATTCAGGTAGGTGGTTTGAAGTGTGTCTACTTCAATGCCAGGAGTATACGAAACAAGGTAGGGGAACTGGCAGCATGGGTTGGTACCTGGGACTTCGATGTTGTGGCCATTTCGGAGACATGGATAGAGCAGGGACAGGAATGGATGTTGCAGGTTCCGGGGTTTAGGTGTTTTAGTAAGCTCAGAGAAGGAGGCAAAAGAGGGGGAGGCGTGGCGCTGCTAGTCAAGAGCAGTATTACGGTGGCGGAGAGGATGCTAGATGGGAACTCTTCTTCCGAGGTAGTATGGGCTGAAGTTAGAAACAGGAAAGGAGAGGTCACCCTGTTGGGAGTTTTTTATAGGCCTCCTAATAGTTCTAGGGATGTAGAGGAAAGGATGGCGAAGATGATTCTGGATATGAGCGAAAGTAACAGGGTAGTTATTATGGGAGACTTTAACTTTCCAAATATTGACTGGAAAAGATATAGTTCGAGTACAATAGATGGGTCGTTTTTTGTACAGTGTGTGCAGGAGGGTTTCCTGAAACAATATGTTGACAGGCCAACAAGAGGCGAGGCCACGTTGGATTTAGTTTTGGGTAATGAACCAGGCCAGGTGTTGGATTTGGAGGTAGGAGAGCACTTTGGGGACAGTGACCACAATTCGGTGACGTTTACGTTAATGATGGAAAGGGATAAGTATACACCGCAGGGCAAGAGTTATAGCTGGGGGAAGGGCAATTATGATGCCATTAGACGTGACTTGGGGGGGATAAGGTGGAGAAGTAGGCTGCAAGTGTTGGGCACACTGGATAAGTGGGGCTTGTTCAAGGATCAGCTCCTGCGTGTTCTTGATAAGTATGTACCGGTCAGACAGGGAGGAATGCGTCGAGCGAGGGAACCGTGGTTTACCAAGGAAGTGGAATCTCTTGTTAAGAGGAAGAAGGAGGCCTATGTGAAGATGAAGTGTGAAGTTTCGGTTGGGGCGATGGATAGTTACAAGGTAGCGAGGAAGGATCTAAAGAGAGAGCTAAGACGAGCAAGGAGGGGACATGAGAAGTATTTGGCAGGAAGGATCAAGGAAAACCCAAAAGCTTTCTATAGGTATGTCAGGAATAAGCGAATGACTAGGGAAAGAGTAGGACCAGTCAAGGACAGGGATGGGAAATTGTGTGTGGAGTCTGAAGAGATAGGCGAGATACTAAATGAATATTTTTCGTCAGTATTCACTCAGGAAAAAGATAATGTTGTGGAGGAGAATGCTGAGCCCCAGGCTAATAGAATAGATGGCATTGAGGTACGTAGGGAAGAGGTGTTGGCAATTCTGGACAGGCTGAAAATAGATAAGTCCCCGGGACCTGATGGGATTTATCCTAGGATTCTCTGGGAGGCCAGGGAAGAGATTGCTGGACCTTTGGCTTTGATTTTTATGTCATCATTGGCTACAGGAATAGTGCCAGAGGACTGGAGGACAGCAAATGTGGTCCCTTTGTTCAAAAAGGGGAGCAGAGACAACCCCGGCAACTATAGACCGGTGAGCCTCACGTCTGTAGTGGGTAAAGTCTTGGAGAGGATTATAAGAGACAAGATTTATAATCATCTAGATAGGAATAATATGATCAGGGATAGTCAGCATGGCTTTGTGAAGGGTAGGTCATGCCTCACAAACCTTATTGAGTTTTTTGAGAAGGTGACTGAACAGGTAGACGAGGGTAGAGCAGTTGATGTGGTGTATATGGATTTCAGCAAAGCGTTTGATAAGGTTCCCCACGGTAGGCTATTGCAAAAAATACGGAGGCTGGGGATTGAGGGTGATTTAGAGATGTGGATCAGAAATTGGCTAGCTGAAAGAAGACAGAGGGTGGTGGTTGATGGGAAATGTTCAGAATGGAGTACAGTCACAAGTGGAGTACCACAAGGATCTGTTCTGGGGCCGTTGCTGTTTGTCATTTTTATCAATGACCTAGAGGAATGCGCAGAAGGGTGGGTGAGTAAATTTGCAGACGATACTAAAGTCGGTGGTGTTGTCGATAGTGTGGAAGGATGTAGCAGGTTACAGAGGGATATAGATAAGCTGCAGAGCTGGGCTGAGAGGTGGCAAATGGAGTTTAATGTAGAGAAGTGTGAGGTGATTCACTTTGGAAGGAATAACAGGAATGCGGAATATTTGGCTAATGGTAAAGTTCTTGAAAGTGTGGATGAGCAGAGGGATCTAGGTGTCCATGTACATAGATCCCTGAAAGTTGCCACCCAGGTTGATAGGGTTGTGAAGAAAGCCTATGGAGTGTTGGCCTTTATTGGTAGAGGGATTGAGTTCCGGAGTCAGGAGGTCATGTTGCAGCTGTACAGAACTCTGGTACGGCCACATTTGGAGTATTGCGTACAGTTCTGGTCACCGCATTATAGGAAGGACGTGGAGGCTTTGGAGCGGGTGCAGAGGAGATTTACCAGGATGTTGCCTGGTATGGAGGGAAAATCTTATGAGGAAAGGCTGATGGACTTGAGGTTGTTTTTGTTGGAGAGAAGAAGGTTAAGAGGAGACTTAATAGAGGCATACAAAATGATCAGGGGGTTGGATAGGGTGGACAGTGAGAGCCTTCTCCCGCGGATGGATATGGCTGGCACGAGGGGACATAACTTTAAACTGAGGGGTAATAGATATAGGACAGAGGTCAGAGGTAGGTTCTTTACGCAAAGAGTAGTGAGGCCGTGGAATGCCCTACCTGCTACAGTAGTGAACTCGCCAACATTGAGGGCATTTAAAAGTTTATTGGATAAACATTTGGATGATAATGGCATAGTGTAGGTTAGATGGCTTTTGTTTTGGTGCAACATCGTGGGCCGAAGGGCCTGTACTGCGCTGTATTGTTCTATGTTCTATGTTCTAAGTATTTTTAAAGTATGTGGTGGTGTGTTTTCACAATCCCTCACTTTATGTGATCCAATTTACTTAGTTTATCCCACATTCAGAACCGATACTCACGCATGCGTGCACACACACGTACGTGCACGCACACACAAGCACACACATGGACATACACGCTCATGCATGCACGCATACGCACACATGCATGTGCACACATGCACGTACAATCATGCACACATGCACACAACACATGGACTCATGCATGCACACACACATGCATGTGCACACACACACATGGACTCATGCACACGCATACACATGCATGGGCACACACACATACATACACATGCATGCACACCCATGCACACACACACATTCACACACACACGTGCACACACATATACACACAGGTACGCACACACATGCACACTAAGAAAGGGATAGAAAAAATAGCTTTACAACTATGGACAGTAATAGTATAAAAACCATAGGAATGGACTTGCAGAATCTAAGAACTCAAATTTCAGAAGGTGTTTTCTCTGTGGCCGTGTTTAGTCCCAATGAGTTTCTGGTTGGTGATGACAACATGAAAACCGTTGAAACAAACGGTATTGCAACACGACAGACTTTCTGCACTTAGAACGTTGGATAGATGTTGATCAGAAATGTTTTTAAATCCCGCAGGTTTCACGTTGTTGAGAGCTGATAGCTGAATGTTCATTCAGCTGAGAGGTTGGAGTCTTTTCCAGTTGATGTAAAAATAGCAGTCTGCCTGTGAGGTCAAAGATGCAAGTTGAAAACTATCCAAAAAGCCAGAAAAGCGGATCACGTGGTTGGGCACGTTGATGGCTAATTGGGGTTTAACAATCAGTTTCTGTGCTTCCGGCCAGAATTCCATTATCCCGTCAATGGTCCTTTTTTTGACATAAACCAGGTCAATCCCAGTTGAGAAATCAGGCTGCTAACAGATTGGCAGACAGAATGAGTTTTCATGTCCCTTTTTTGTGATTGTTCCAGTTGGGGAGCTAGCTCATCTGCACTTCCACTGTTTTTGTTGATCAAAAGAGTTCTGTCCAATTATGTGTGATATTTTACAGGCTGAGAGTAGAATTCTTGTATTCCAGGTGGTGGCTTCCAGAACGGGCCAATCCTGCGGTCATGCAACTTGTCGCAGCCATCCCTTTCGGTTCAGACACTAAGTTCATTTTTCAAATATGGCAAAAGAATAACGTGATGGATTCGTTTTCATGACATATGGACCCAACACATCCAATCTGCACATTGCAAGTTCCCATAAACAGCAACACTGTAATGACCAGATACTCTGGGATGGATTCTCCGTCGGCGGGATCCTTCATTTTGCCGGCAGCGCACACACACCCGCGGATTTCCCAATGGCGTGGTGGTGCCCACAATGGGAAACCCCATTGGCCAGCTGCCGAGACGGAGAATCCCACTGCCGGTGGGGGTGCGCAGCACCCATTTTCGGATGCAGCGGGATGGAGAATCTCGCCCTCTGTCTTTATGATGTTGATTGAAGGATGAATATCGGTCAGGCAATGGAGTAATGGCATATTTTGCATCTACCTAAGGCAGACAGGGTCACGTTTTGATGCCTGATCTGAAAGACAGCACTTGACAGTGCAGCACTCCCTCAGTACTGCATCAAGGTGTCAACCTTCATTTTTGTGCTCTAGTCTGGAGTGGAACTTTAATACACATTGTGGTGTAATAGTGTTGGGAAGAGACGCCTGACGAGTTGGCAACCATGTGTTGACCAGTTGGGTACATTCTGTGTAAGAGTCATGCTTGGCTAGACAATCAGAGGATTGGATAGGGTGGACAGTGAGAGCCTTTTTCCTCGGATGGTGATGTCTAGCACGAGGGGACATAGCTTTAAATTGAGGGGAGATAGATATAAGACAGATGTCAGAGGTAGGTTCTTTACTCAGAGAGTAGTAAGGGCGTGGAATGCCCTGCCTGCAACAGTAGTGGACTCGCCAACACGAAGGGCATTCAAATGGTCATTGGATAGACATATGGACGATAAGGGAATAGTGTAGATGGGCTTTAGAGTGGTTTCTCAAGTCGGCGCAACATCGAGAGCCGAAGGGCCTGTACTGTAATGTTCCATGTGAGTCATTAACCTGTCACCTGTCAAAAATTAATCCCATGAATTCCAAACAATTCACTGCCTCTCAGACCGTGATCTGAGAAACAAAAGAATAGACGGCCCTTCACAGCAAATGGCAGTCTTACTTCCCAATAACCAGCTTCTCAACCTGTACAAGCTGGGAATCGAACCTGGGACCCTGGCGCTGTAAAGCAACAGTGCTAACTACTGTGCTACAGTGGAGGATGACAAAAGCCTTCATGGTAGAAAAAGGAGTGGTAATGGGACCGGTAAAGAAACCAAAGAAGGTGCGACTAGTTGGATAGTGGCCAACTGAATGGCAATCGAGGGGTAAAGAAAGAAACGAAGGAAAAAATAAACAAACTAAAAAAAATGAAATGAAATGGAGGCAGACATTACGATGTAAAAACATTTCGTCACCAAAATCAACATCTGCTGCATTGTGTAAGATCTCGTGCTCTACTTAAAAATCAGAAACCTGAGTCCAATTGGTTTCTGATTCTTCTAACGTGCAAAATATATATTTTAAAAAATAACTGCACTTGATACCTTCTCTGGTATTATTTTCTCTACACCCACCTCCCCGTCTTTGGCCCCCTCTCTCGAAATACCTCCACGATTTCTAAGTCAGATGTGGGACACATTGCAGATATCTGTGCCAAACTATGCAAGTTACGTCCTGAGGATTAATATGTTTGGAGATACTTGTATTGGAAGAATTGAGGGAAGCACGTCCTGCTGATAGCAATCTTTTTAAAAATGCACAAGACGGCCACAACAGCAAATTTCTTTTAATTGTGAGATATTCGGTTTATCAGTATTAATTATTTCAAAAATTCTGTCTGGCGTACAGTGGTGGCTTCTGCTGGAGGTAAGGGGCAAATTTAATTCTGGCTCCACTTGAATAGAGTCTGGTTAGGTTGACTCAGGAAAGGGAACAGTAGCACATCGGCAATTGGATGTCCGCTTCTGTGAGACTGATCATTTCCCCTTTAAGAACCAGATGACTGACAAGGAGTTGAGAATTCGCTCTCTATTAATTCAGACTTTCGCTAAAAGCAATTCTGAATGGTATTCGGTTCTTTATAGAATCTTGTAACACAGAAGGAGGCCCCTCGGTCCGTTGTGTGTGCGCCTGTTCTCAGAAAGAGCTGTCCAATTTGTTGCATTCATTGCTTTTCCCCCTCAGCCTCTTCAAATATTTACTGAATTTCTTTTTGATACACTTCCACGACCATTTGTAATTGCAGTTTAGTTAGTAAGCCAGTTTAAACTAACATAGGTCATCATCTAGCTTGATGGCAGAGTTTGCGCATTCGCGCTCCCATTGACATTTTGCGATGTGGGGACAAGAGGCTGGCTGGTTGGAGCAATTTGACGAAGGGCAGTGGAGTGTTATGTCATTGAAAAGTATCACCAAAACTAAGAGGAGGTATCGACCAGACAGTTGTGAGGCCTGCCTTGAAATCTGGGCAACAAGAAGAGAGAGACAACGGGTGGATGTTGGTGAGATGCAGACGATGAGATGTATGTGAGGAGTAACGAGAAAGGATAAAATCAGGAACTGGCACATCAGGGTGGCACAGTGGTTAGCACTGCCACCTCATTGCACCAGGTTCGATTCCGAGCTTGGACGAGTGAGTGGAGTTTCCACCTTCTCCCCGTGTCTGCGTGGGTTTCCTCCGGGTGCCCCAGTTTCCTCCCACAGTCCAAAGGTATGCAGGTTAGGTGGAATTGCTTCAGTGAAGCCTAGGTAGGGTGCTCCTTTGGAGTGCCGGTGCAGATTGATGGGCTGAATGGCTTCCTTCAGCACTGTAGGGATTCTATGGGTCAGCGAAAATTGGGGATCCTTGCATAAGTCCCTGTCCTCTATTAACTATTAATATTTTTCAGGACTTCCGGCAAGTTATCCTCTTTTTCGACAGTAAATACTGAGGCAAAGTAATTGTTCGACATGTCTGCCATTTCCCTATTGTCACTGGCAATATCTCCATTTTCAGCTTTTAGTGGTCCTACATTGCTCTTGAACACCCGCTTTCCCTTTACATAAGTATAACATTTATTCTTATTGATTTTGATATCCCTTGCATGTTACCTTTCATCATCCCTTTTTCTAACTCTTATAAGCTGCTTTGTGACTCTTTGCTGTCTTTGTATCAATCCCATTTGTCTGGATCTGTGCTATGTTTTGCATTTTTGTAAGCCCTTTCTTGGTTGGTTTTCTTTTGTGAAGGGGAGCCTTTTCCTCTCAGGGGTATATTCTTGCACTCTATCTCGTTAAATGTTTCTTTAAATATTCACTGCTGATCTTCAGTCATTTGACCCATTCACAGTTCTTCCCAGTTTACTGTGGACAGTCTCTGTCTCATCGTGTCAAAATTAGCCTTACCCAAGTCTACAATTCTAATATCTGAATTGTGCTTTTCACTTTCAAACGTTATACTGAATTCAATCATGTTGTGATCACTGTTTGATAAATGTTCATTCACAGTTAAATTTGGCTCATTACTCATAACTAAATCTAATATTGCCTGCCCCCTGTTGCATCCAGAACATATTACTGCAGGACACTATTCCAGAAATTCACTTCCTTTCTGACAGGTGCTTGTCTGCCTCTCCCAATCTATGTGTAAGTTAAAATCCCCCATTCATACTGCCTTTATACAATCTACCACCTCGGAATTGCTGCCAGGGGGGTCGATACACAACACCCATTATAGTTTTAGACCCTTTTTTGTTCCTCACTTCTACTTATAGGGTATCCACTGGATGCTTTCCCCTCATTATATCCTCCCTCACCATTGAGGGGATAGTATTTCTAATTAGTGAGACTACTCCACCCCCTTTGCCATCTTCCCCGTACCTCCTGTAAACTTTATAACCGGGTATATTTCGTTCCCAGTCCCGAACATCCTGCTGCCATGTCTCCGTAACAACTACTACATCATAATCCTCAATTTGTATTTGCACCTGCAGCTCATCTAGTTTATTCCTTACACTCCGTGCATTTGTATATGGAACTCTTAATTGGGCTCTACCCCTGACCTGTCCCTCAGCACTGATGCTTTATTCGCTTGTTTATTATATTTCTCTTTTGGGGTTTAACCGATATACTTCTTGTGGGTTTGCCATTAGCTACAGTTCCGGAAGTTGCCTTCCTGACTATGGGCACAATTTACTGACCGCATTCCGCCGGAATCGGAATGGGTTGCAGCAGATCCGGCGTGATCTGGATCCTGACCGCAATGGGCGAGACCCAGGCTCACATAGCGAAAAGAGCTGAAAGCTCACTTAAACTCTGCTGCTGCCAGATTGAACAGCCACCCGGCGCCGAGGAGACCCCAGCCAGGCGCCGTTTGGCACTAGTCCCCACGAACGTGGACAAGGTGGAACGCCACTTGGGGGATTCTCCCAGGCGATCGGAGGCCCCCGGGGAGTTGACCTCTGGCTGGCATCCTGGCAACACTAGTGCCACCCAGGCACCTTGGCACTGCCAGCCTAGCATCCCGCAGTGATGCCATGTCAGTGCCACCTGGACAGTGCCAATGCCAACCTAGGTCTCACCCCGGTGGCTCTGCCAGACTGGCATGGGCACTGCCACGGTGTCACTGCCGAGTTGCCAGGCGGGAAAAGGGCGCTGCTGTTGTGCCAGGCTGGCAGTGCCAAGGTGCCAGGTGGCATTTATCCCGCAGTGGGAATCAGTCCTGGGGGTGCCCTGCTGGTATGTGGTGGGGTGCGGTGTGGTTCGAGGTCCGGCAACAGGTGAGTTGGGGTGCTGGAGGGGTCTGTGGGTCACGTCAGGGGGTTGAGAGATGGGGGTGCCATTTAAAAATGGCGTCCTGATCTTTTCCTGCACTGAGGAGCTCCACTTGCAGGAAATTGCAGCCCTGGTGGAGCATTCCTCGCCAGGAGCCAAAAGAAAAACAGAATACCGTTACATAGCGGGGTTCTTCCCGCTGCTATGAACGGTGGGAATGACCCCCTCGATTCCCGCCCAGGACGGACTCTGTTTTCTTTAGTTAAATTGCGCCCTATTTCTTTACTCTGATACTTGTTTTTGGAACTGTATTGAGTTCCCCCGAGGCCTCCCCCCCCCCCCCCCCCCACCCCGCCCTCAATTTGCTAGTTTAAACAGTTTAAAGGCCATGAGACCACCCTGTTTATCCTTTCCGATAGAACGCTGGTCCCAGATCGGTTCAGGTGGAGACCGTCCCAACGATCCAGATCCCTCCAGTCCCAATATGGATGCCAATGCCTCATCAAATGGTACCCCTCTTTCCCGCAGCACTCCTTTAGCCACATGTTTACTTCCCTAATTTTCTCATCCCTATGCCAATTTCCACGTGGCTCGAGGAGTAATCCAGAGATTATAACCCTTCTGGACCTGTTCTTTAATTTTGTTCCAAGTTCCTGATTTCCCCAAGCAGGTCCTCTTTCCTCGTCTGGCCTATGTTGTTAGTCCCAACATGGACCCCAGCAACTGCATCCTCCACCTCCCTCTCCAATATCTTTTCACGCCGGTTATCTATGTCTCTCACCTGGCATCAGGCGGGCAACATGCGGGACCTGCTTGCAAAGGATACTTTCAGTTCCCCTAATTATAAACCCCCCTACCACTAGCACCCGGTGGCTAGGCCGTGAATCCTGAGGTAAGTTATTTATACTCAGGGCTCCGGTGCTCCACCCCTCTAGGTCCGCTCCAGCTTCGCTCCCCGGTGTTCATCCTTCGAGGCAATGATGGCTCTCTTCACCGCCTGTGGTGTTTGGCAGGATTCCAGTGGGTACATAGGACCAGTCTGCACCTGGAAGGTTCTGCTGCACTGCTACATAACGGGTACATCCCTTCCTTCTGCCACCATTTGCAAATTTCCCGAGCTCGCAGAGTTCTTCAACAGAAGAACTGGGCGGCCCGGGGGCACAGTTGTCAGCACTGCCGCCTCACAACTCCGGGGACCCGGGTACAATTCCGGCCCCAGGTAACCGTGCGGAGTTTGCACTTTCTCCCCGTGTCTGTGTGGGTTTCCTCCGGGTGCTCCGGTTTCCTCCCACAGTCCAAAGATGTGCCAGTTAGGTGGATTGGCTGTGCTAAGTTGCCCGTTAGTGTCCAAAAGGTTAGATGGGGTTACTGGGTTACGGGTGTAGGGTGGAGGCGTGGGCTTAAATCGGGTGCTCTATCCAAGGGCCGGTGCAGACGCGATGGGCCGAATGGCCTCCGTCTGCGCTGTAAATTCTATGATTCTAGATAGTGAGTGTTTCAATCTGGTCAGTCTAAAGCTACGTTTCTGGTTGAAAGGCGTGTTTACAAACCTCCTTTTTCTGGAAGACAAACGGTGCTATTTCAAACGTGCATTTTGAGTTCGCCAGACTATTCTTTCTCCCGACAAAGTGTTTTTAGTGGCATTTTGTTATTCGCACAAGTCCACAGGGAACATTCAGGGAAAGACATGTTAATGCAATTTCGGAGAAAAACATCGCAAACGAGCCATAAATAACAGAAAATGGAGAAAACACACAACAAAAAGCTGGGGCGTTAACATACATATATAAATACAACAACTACATCAAAGAGTAACAGGTGGTGTGTTTTCATTGCCTTGATTGGTTATGGTGCAATGGTAGGCAGGTCGCTTTATTCTCTGAGCCGCTTTTCATCTCTTGGTGTTTCCTGGCCTACCTGCCAGTTCTGTGTTGCCCTTGTCTTTGCTGTGTGGGGGCCTGCACCCCTCAATATGTAGTCAGACAGGTTTTAATGATGTGCGCCTGGTCAAAGGGCATTGCTTGAGCCAGTGGCTAGTTTCTTTGCCTTTAACACCTTCCAATAATATCACACCGACAGGCTTCAACACTGATGCCACGCGACGATTGTGTTGCTTACAGATTTCCACTGTCCTTGAGAACACGCTGCCATTCGTGGATTGTACATGAAGTTGAAATAGATTGTAATTGGAAGGACAGGTTTAGTTCAGCCCTTTGGCATTGTGTTTTCCCTGATGTCTTATCACTGATGGGGAGAGCTGTAACATTAGGGAGATTTTAGAGGTGAGAATTATGTGCAATAAAAGTAAGTGGGAAAGGTCACATATGAGTTTAAACACGGGAGCCGAGCAATTATAGTTGACAGTGTCGGTCAATGAATTCATAATGCATGTGTGGCATTCTGCTGTTTTAACTTACTGAAATCAAGCAGGCAGATTCCTTTGTAAAATAATAGGCAGAGAGGAACACCATGGAGCGGCACTGTGGCACAGTGGTTAGCACTGCTGCCTCACAGCGCCAGGGACCCGGATTCAATTCCGGACTCGGGCGACTGTCTGCGTGGAGTTTGCATGTACCTGCGTGGGTTTCCTCCCGGAGTTCCGGTTTCCTCCCTGTCATAATGTACACCAGTATATCATGGTGCAGCCACACGCTGATGGACACACAGTGGGACCAATCAACATACACAACACCGCAGCCAATCACCAGTGAGAGCACACGCACTATAAAGACAGGGGGCATCAGAGTTCCCGCTCATTCGAGAAGCAGCTTAGCTAGGAGCACAGAGCTCACAGCCTGCAACACAGACATTCACCATGTGCTGAGTGCATCAACTGGTTAGGACAAGGCAACGGTCCTTAGTTAAAGCTGGTATCGTATTTACCCACAGTTCAAGTATGTTTAAATAGTTAACCTTTTAATAAAATAGTGTTGCACTACTTCAAGTGTTGGTGACCTGTATGTGATCCAGAACACCCAACACATCAATCCCACAGTCCAAAGAGGTGCAGATTAGGTGGATTGGCCATGCTAAAATTTCCCCTTAGTGTCCAAAGGTTATGTGGGTTTACGGGGATAGGCCAGGAGAGTGGGTCTAGGTAGGGTGCTCTTTCGGAGGGTTGGTGCAGACTTAATGGGCCAAATAGCCTCTTTCTGCTCAGTGGGGATTCTATGATTCTATTTTATGTATTCATCACAGTGATTTCTGATTGATAGTGTTCCAGTCTCTGTAGAGACTGATTAACATTTCAAAAGAAATTTGAACTTCCTGTTAATAGCTAAAAGAAATGGCATTTCAAGATTTTACGTTTTTGAAAGCTTTTATTGTAACAAGTGACGAAAAACACCATTAACTAAACATTATTTTCTTTTTGTAGGTAACTTGTACTTTGCATTATAGAGAGGAACATTCCCCTTTTACACTTATCACACAAAACATCAAAACATCCTCCACAGAATTGCACACCTCATAGCAAACAGTCCGAAGTTGCTCCCAGCTTTCATTAGGATCCTTTGTCCCTATTTCACAGAGTAGTAACTTTGACTGACTGTCTCCAGGCATTTTCTTCAGTGTTCAGTAAGTTTCTGAAATCCGCCATCAACTTGCCCGGATGATTCTTTTTCCCTGGCCATGCAAGGAAAAAATCTTGCAAAATCCAGAGACGACTGCAGGATGTATCTCTCCGATTAGACACCGTCTTCCTCCCATATCTGGCTGTGGTAGCTCATAAAGTTCAAGCGGCATTTCCACTCTGCTGACCACACAGACCCTCTGCTGTCTTTCTGTGGTAATCTTTGATTTATAGGGAAGCCTGTAACCCGATCTCAAAAATAGCCCCTCCGCCCCCCCCCCCCCCCACCCCGCCGCCCACTGCCCACTTCCCCATGGCAATGTGAAACATATTGGGTGAGATTCTCCGGTCCGCCAGCCGCGTGTTCCTCAGTGGCGCGCCCCCACCGGCAGCAGGATTCTTTGTTCCCCCAGCCAGCCAATGGGGTTTCCCATTGTGGCCACCCCACGCCATCGGGAAACCCGTGGGCGTGACTGCGACCGGTGGATCCTGCCAATGGAAAATTCTGCTGATTAACTTTGTATCAAGGGTGAAATACCAATGAGCTATTTTTGATCCCAGCACACCTTTAAGTAAATGGACGGCTTACAGCACAGCTGATTGCAACTCAATACCAACAACACTCATGGAGGCCCGGTGGTGCAGTGGTTGTGTCCCTGCTGCTGGACCCCAGAAGCTTTGGGTTTGAGTCCAACACCAGGACTTTTGGGCTGCAGAAGGAGCATTGAACATGGTTCAATGGGATGACAAATGGATCAGGAATCCTTCTACCGCTTCCCTCCACTATTCCCCAAAGGGTAAGAAAGCAGTGTGAGTGTGAAGATGCGCTAATGCAACAACACTTTCCTAGAATTGTGTGAGACCCAGAGCCTACCCCTGGCGCACTCAGAGACTGCGGCCATGGTCTCCAAGCGTAAATACTTTGCATCTTCTTCTCAGTAAAACAATCTGAGCCTCTGTTTAATCTCTAATTAAACTGCCCAGGCTTACTGTCAGGTAAACTGCAGATTAGGTCACATGACTCCTTTCTTTTGGAGTACAGTCCAAAATGTAATCATTTTAATAAACCTCATAATGGTTTATAAAATTCGTCAGTGCAGGTTACATTTTAAAACCAACCTGTGTGAATCTCATTCTGAATGAATGTTTCCCAGTGAGGACTGTCAAATCCTGCCATTAGGACCAATGGCATTCATTATTACCCACTCCCACTGAGGGGGCAGTAGCACAGTGGTATTGTCACTGGACTAGTCAAGCAGAGGCCCAATGTAATACCCTGGGAGCCTGGATTCGAATCCCACCATGGTGAAATCTGAATTCAATAAAAATCTGGAATTATTGATTGTTGTAAAACCCCATCTGGTTCTTTGCAGAAGAAAATCAGCCGTCCCTACCCCTTAGTGTCCAAAGAGGTTCGGTGGGGTTGCTGGGGTTGCTGGGTTATGGCTATGGGGTGGAGCTGTGGGGTTAAAGCGGGGTGCTCTTTCCAAGGGCTGGTGCAGACTCGATGGGCCGAATGGCCTCCTTCTGTACTGGAAATTCTATGTCTATGTCTATATATGTCGAGAGAGAGAAAATGCTGGAAAATCTCAGCAGGTCTGGCAGCATCTGTGGGGAGAGAAAAGAGCGAACGCTTCGAGTCCGATGACTCTTTGTCAAAGCTAACAGACAGAGAAAGTGGGAAATATTTATACTGTGGAGTGAGAATGAAAGATGAGTCATAGCCACAGAAACCCAGGGAAACCGGGGGCTAATGGCCACAGAAAGTAATTTGGTTTTATCTATATATGTCTATATCTATGTCTATGTCTAAAACACTCAGTTCAAGGGCAATCGGGGCTGGACACATCCCATGAATGAATTTTTCAAAAAACTTTGAGGCGTTCAGTGTTTTCATCAATGTTAACCTGCAGAGCCCCAGGTTTCCAAAATCTGTGAGATCTAATTCACATTCTTTCCTTACTGGTGGTTTGTGGCAAAACGGTAGTGTCGCTATCTCTGCGCCATAGGCTCGGTGTCTGAGTTCCACCCCATGACTTGATGGCGGTAGAAGGCGAGTTCATAACATGGCCAAACAAGTTCATTGCCAGCCTGTACATTCTTCCAATATGCCCATGGCAGGTGGTAAGAGTTGGAGAGTCCTTGGGCCATCCAGAACCTGCAAATGGCAATGAGCATACCTTGCCCAGCGCAACCACCGGCCAACACATTAAAGTGCAGTCCCGATGGGACGAATACCTCCTTCTGCACTGCAAATTTTATGAAAGTCCCTGGTCACCAATGCCCTCTTTGGGCATGGTACCCGAAGAGGTTGAGAGTGGGGCAGCAGGGTGGCGCAGTGGGATAGCACTGCTGCCTCACCGCGCCGAGGTCCCAGGTTCGATCCCGGCTCTGGGCCATTGCCCGTGTGGAGTTTGCACATTCACCCCGTGTCTGCGTGGGTTTCGCCCCCACAACCCAAAGATGTGCAGGGTGGGTGGATTGGCCACGCTAAATTGCCCCTTAATTGGAAAAAGTTTAACTGGGTACTCTAAAGTTATTTAAAAAAAGAAGAGGTTGTGAGTTATCTTTGTCTGGAGGTCACAACTTATACATCTCCATAACAATAAGCATTTAATAATAATAAGTAGTCTTACATTAACCCTGCAATGAAGTAACTCAGAAAAAACCCCAGTCGCCACATTCCGGCGCCTGTTCGGGTACACAGAGGGAGAATTCAGAATGTCCAAATTACCTAACAAGCACGTCTTTCGGGACTTGTGGGAGGAAACCGGAGCACCCGGAGGAAACCCACGCAGACACGGGGAGAATGTGCAGACTCCGAACAGACAGTGGCCCCAGCCGGGAATTGAACCCGGGACCCTGGTGCTGCGCCAGGTTAGCACCCATAGTGCTAACCACTGTGCTACCGCGCTGCCCACGGATCTGATGAATGTGTCACTCAAATCGCAGGTCCAATCTGGTAACAGGGCAATGACATTGTTAGATGTCAAAAGGTCGCACCACAGCATCTCAAGCTCTCTTCCAAATATAGGCAGTGTCGCTGGTTATTCTACACGGAGACTTTAGAGCACTCTGATTGGGGATTTCTGCAGCTCTCGTGCATTTCGCAGGCATCAATCCTGCATTCCCCACTGTAGAGAAAAATGACCAACAAACACACTGTAAATCTTCCTGTTTTAACTGGTGTGGGAATATGAAACAATTTGAAGTATTCAGAAGAAAAATTTGCCCACCATCTTTTAACAGTCCCCAGCATCACAGAAAGAGCAGGCTTGGCACATTGAAGTTATTGATTTAAATTAGGCTGGAAGCTTTATGTGTTCAAGGGGTACAATGCGTGGTTGATTCATAGTTAATTGATTGTAAATGTAGCCCATTAGAATTTAATGTTGGGTAGCCTGGTCTTGCTGTGCAAGTACTTGTCTATTCCCTCTGTTTTTTTATTTAGTTTTTGCACTGTACTTTATTTCCTTCCCCCACTTTTCATTTTATTGAATCCTTCACTGCCACAATCCTTCATTGGTTGGAGGACTCTCTGGAGAAATATTGTCAGGTCTTCATCAATAACTTTGTGAAGCCACTGCCTTACCCCGTGATTTATTTCCTCTTTCCACTCCTGGCTGCAGGTGGACTGTCAGTCAGTGATGGTGCATCGGAGATTAGAGCCTTGCTGGGGGACTTGTCAGAACCACCTCACCAGGTTGTCATGGAATCATGCAGGACAGAATTAATTCAGTCCGTCCTGTCTGAGCTGGATCTTTGAAGGAGCTATCCCAGTTAGTCTTGGGCCTTATTTTTCCTTTTTAAATATCTCTCCAATACCCTTGGAACATCTCTGCTGACCCTGCCTCTGCCGTCCTTTCACGTAGCACCTTCCAGAATGTAACAACTCACTGCTTGCAAATAATGTCTCCGAATTTTCTCCACCCGGTTTTCAGGGAAGACTGGGCCTCACGCGCTTGAAATGGAGAACTGAGTAGAGAGTAAATTAAGATGACTATAAACAGGGTTATCAGTGGAGCACTGCTTAAGCTTAACAGTTAGACAGAGAGGATCAGGGTTCAAACTTGTAAAACGCAGTCTGAAAACTGGACAGGAGATTTTTCCTCCTGCAAAGAGATCACCGCATGACAGGCCAGTGGAGGCAGAGCTTTCTGCAAACCCTCAAGAATCAAGTGGTGCTGTGGTGCATTTATTCGGTGGGATGGGCTAGGATAGGATGGCCAAATGGCCTTTCTTATCTTGATCGGCCTTGCAATCGACATTGTTACTATCTGTCATCAAACACCATGAGCAATTACACCACTCAGACAAAAATGATCAGCACCAACGTTGTCTGTTTGCCTGATCCCAGAGACTTCCTGCTGGCTTATTAAGAGGCCAATATTAGGCTCCTGAAGGCATAAAGGGGCATCAGCAGGCCTCAGAATAGGGATGTAAAGTTGGATAAATGTTCTGAACGTTCTTAGAAAGGAGAACAACAACCTGGGCTCCCAACCGCTGCGTTTGGGAGTTTGGCTTGCCGTGACGCCTGCCTTAGCCTTCAGAAAACCTGCGTTGATTGTCACATCGGCTTCAGAGCTCAGAGGTCACAGGGTCAAACAAGTGAGAGGGGGGGACTACAGTGCTGAAAGTCTATTGGAACATTGTAATGAGAAAGACTTTCATTCATTCAGCTCCTTTCACAGACTCCAGGTAGTTTCACAGCCAATTAAGTGCTTCTGAAGTTTAATCACTGTTTAATGGAGGAACCAGAGAAGCCAATTTGCTCACAGCAAGTTCCCTCAAACAGCAACGTGATAGTGACCAGATCATTTGTTTGGGTGATATTGGGTGAAGGATAAAGGTTGGCCAGAATATCAGGGAGAACGCTTCCCTCTTCTTTGGGAAGACGGGCCAGTTTCCCAACCCCTCCATGGCAGGACCAGCAATGGGGGACTACGGGATAGGGGGGGAGAAGGGGGGGGTGGGGGAAGGGGGGGGGGCAGCCAAGGTCTATTGACTTTTGGCAGAACGAGACGATCAGCGGGATGGGCTGAACATCACGTCGCAAGTCTGACACTGCAACACTCCCTCAATATTGGAGGGCGGGATTTAATGTCCTCGCCTTGTAGTGGGCTTGCTGGTGGGTATTTAATCAGGTCGGACGGTGGTGGGTGGGGGGCAGGCTACCTTCTCCTCTCTACCACGATAGTTGGAAGATTCATGGAAAGCCTTCCCACTGCTTATTGAGCCCCTTAAGTGGGCAATTCATTTTCACATAAGAGACCCATCCTGCCTCAGCTACTCATCACTCAGCGGGAGGTGGGTTGGGGGTGCGGGGGTTGGTGGTGGGAGTGTTCATCATCTAGGACACTCAAAAAGCAAACCCTGCTGGAGTTGCTTCCAGGCTTCCAGCAGGGCCCCTCGTTCAAAAGCGTGAGAGCCACCCCCTCCCCAACCCCACCCCCCACCCCCCCCAGCTATCCCTCTGCCCTTGCTACTGACACCGCCACCCTCCCCCCTCCCCCGCCATCACTCAATTGTGCCTGGCTCCAATGGCAATCCTAGGCTTCGGGTGAATGTAGTACCCGCAGCAGCCACTGCCTCACCAGTGGAGCTGCTGACCAATGAAATATTGCCGACCGGTCTCTGATTGGAAGGCGGGACATCCACTCCTGGGGTCTGTGATCCTGGAGAAAGTCTGCCACTGCCTGGTGTAGCAGGACGCCCCAAAAAGGAAGTGGTACGGAGCCCCTAGCGGATCTCCAGCTGTAATGTAAATGTAATGTAAATCGCTTATTGTCACAAGTAGGCTTCAAATGGCAAGCAATACCCCCATCACCTCCATTAAATGCCACCCAGAGCACATGTCAGCATAGATTATGCACTCCATGCCTCAGAGACAAGTCTATTACCATTGAGCCATGGCTGACACCTACCGATATTATTGTGTTATTTGAAACCTAGTTTCAAAGAGCCTCTCTAAGTGAGGGTAGGCAGGTCACCAGGGGAGTACTGAACATTGCTAACCTGGATAGGCCCGGGGTTCAATCTCTGGAGTGTTTAGCAAACCTCAATCAGGGCAGCAGTTGGGCAATGACAACTTGCCTTTGGGACTTCAATAATAGTTACGGGAGGGAAATCAAAAGTGGGGCAACATACATCTTTTAAAAAAAATTTAGAGTACCCAATTAATTTTTCCAATTAAGCATGTTCAATCCACCTACCTTGCACATCTTTGGGTTGCGGGGGCGAAACCCACGCAAACACGGGGAGAATGTGCAAACTCCACATGGTCTGTGACCCAGAGCCGGGATCGAACCTGGGACCTCGGCGCCGTGAGACTGCAGTGCTAACCACTGCACCACCGTGCTGCCCTTGGTCAACACACATCTGACAGCTGCCCATGAGCTCCCCTTATACAATATGAATGTGTCGTGGGAGCTGAGGTCTGGTCGCAATAACTACAAATCGGACCCAAAGTTGAAAGCTTGGAGGATCAAAGTCTCGGATTCACTAAGGGCATCACGCTTGACAATTCTCTCATTACAAACCGGGATTTCAAATTCCACAGGCACAACACACCGTGAGAAAAGCCTATGTTAATGGCAATGGAATAGGTTTATTACTCATCGTGAACAGCAGGCCCAGAGCTGCTGTAAAGTGTCACTTGAGCGGCTTCAGTGGAAGACTGAAAGATTGAAAAAGAAATCATGTACTCCCAAACTGTTGGAGTTTTAGAAGGAGAACGTTTCCATTTGTATCCAGTGCACTTTTACTGTCCCCCTAATAAACAAGATTTCTTCCTGCGCATTTTCTCAATTACAAATGAGCTTCGGGTCCCACTGTGCCCAGTAGCCTGGCAGTGAAAACGAGCTGAGAAACACTGAACTCTCTGATGTCTCCAGCAACGACATAATAGCACAAGATCACCCAGAAGACCACGCGATGTCAATAATGATTGCAGCGGTTCAGACTCTAAAGGCTGAAGGAATAAGATTACTGACAGCAACTGCATCACAAGCCTTCACTGGCTCACCTCCTTAATGACGCTTAATATAATCCAATTGTCTCACGCCAGCGAGAGCACTTGGCATCCGGCACTGGACGACTCTGGCGTCAGTGCAAATCTCGGGCAAGTGGGAATTTTAGTCTGATACGGTTCCAATTACCCGCTGGAGGAGCCGAGGATCTCAAAGGATGGGTGAGTAAATTTGCAGATGACACTAAAGTCGGTGGAGTTGTGGACAGTGCGGAAGGATGTTACAAGTTACAGAGGGGCATAGATAAGCTGCAGCGCTGGGTTGAGAGGTGGCAAATGGAGTTTAATGCAGAAAAGTGTGAGGTGATTCATTTTGGAAGGAATAACAGGAAGACAGAGTACTGGGCTAATGGTAAGATTCTTGGCAATGTGGATGAGTAGAGAGATCTCGGTGTCCATGTACATAGATCCCTGAAAGTTGCCACCCAGGGTTGAGAGGGTTGTTAAGAAGGCATACGATGTGTTAGCTTTTATTGGTAGAGGGATTGAGTTTCGGAGCCATGAGGTCATGTTGCAGCTGTACAAAACTCTGGTGCGGCCGCATTTGGAGTATTGCGTGCAATTCTGGTCGCCGCATTACAGGAAGGATGTGGAAGCATTGGAAAGGGTGCAGAGGAGATTTACCAGAATGTTGCCTGGTATGGAGGGAAGATCTTATGAGGGAAGGCTGAGGGACTTGAGGCTGTTTTCGTTAGAGAGAAAAAGGTTAAGAGGTGACTTAATTGAGGCATACAAGATGATCAGAGGATTAGATAGGGTGGACAGTGAGAGCCTTTTTCCTCGGATGGTGATGTCTAGCACGAGGGGACATAGCTTTAAATTGAGGGGAGGTAGATATAGGACAGATGTCAGAGGTAGGTTCTTTACTCAGAGAGTAGTAAGGGCGTGGAATGCCCTGCCTGCAACAGTAGTGGACTCGCCAACACTAAGGGCATTCAAATGGTCATTGGATAGACATATGGACGATAAGGGAATAGTGTAGATGGGCTTTAGAGTGGTTTCACATCGAGGGCCGAAGGGCCTGTACTGCGCTGTAATATTCTATGTTCAAAGGGGATTGTGTGTGGGTGCGGGCTAATGAGGCTGATGGGATCTTTCCACACAGCATGGTATGATGGTGGGTGGGGGACAAAAAAGGGCAGGGAAGCCTAAGGGAGATTTTAGTACACAATCAACTCATCCTCAATGCTTGATTGCTGGTTTTGAATTCTCTGGCCAACACTAGCCGTTCCCTACATTCCCCTGTCTTTTGCGTAACTGCCTCACATTGTGACAAATCCTCCTCCTGGCCCGGGTTATCTGTAATGGTTAATGGCACCTCATCTACGTGATCTTCCACAGGCGATTGGCAGGAGACTAGTCCATGGCCGCGAGCATTTGTGGTTGACCTGTATCCAAGACACGAATATTCCAGCAAGGATTGCAAGGTAGAGATCAGGAAATGGAGTTCTGCACTGTTGCCCTTTCCTCGCCCCTCATTGCCTCTTCTCTCACAGATCACTTAGCGTGCCACCCGCTCTCCTCCAGGTACTCTGGTAGTGGACTCGGTGATACAGATGGGGAGCCATTCCAGTTGTTGCTAACGTTTGGTTGGTTCAATTGGCTCTGTTTTATAACCTTTGCTCTCGAGTCGCCAGGTAACTTTATGATACAGCCACGAGGTTCAAGTTCAAGTAATGATCAATAACTCAATACACCAATTAGTAAGATTCAAATCAATACACATTTATTATACACAGTAAATCGCTACTCATGCATAAATTCTAGTTTCTAAGCTATTTCTACAACTAACAGGCCTATACTTAGCTTCGGACTGGCCCACCAGGTCAGGGGAACAAATGGCCTTTCGTTCGGGTTCTGAGTCTGCGGGATTCAAATGCTGGTATGGACTGGTAGCTAGGAGCGCCTATCTCGTAGCGAGCGTTGACTTAAGACTTATGTTCTTGGAGGCAGCTGGACAGGTCACTGTCAAGTGTTGCTTCACGTTGCTGAGTGACCCTGTCAAGAAGGACGATTTGAACTTGGGGGCTTTACTTTATAGTCCCCAGGGGCTTCCCGCCTTTTGGGGCAGACCCCGTACCTGGTTTCAAGTGATTGGACTTCGTTCCAATCGCTTGGTTCGATTTCTCCAATACTGGAGCGGTTCCCTGATCGATGGGCGGTCTTTAGGTGTCCGTTAACCTATTTTGTGTTGGCTCCTGCTGGTGCCGAGGAGTCTGGCTTGGCCTTGCTTACCTTCAATGTTTTGATTGTTCCCAGGGATCGCTCATTGGTATGTAGATGGCTGCTACATTATTATGCCGATGGTTGCTGGTATCGATGCTGTCTGGGCTTTTGCAGAGCCCAATACACAGTAAACTTGCACCTGCTAGTTTTTGCCTGTGTTGGCTGAATTTCCCTTTAGCCTTTGCTATTTTCCATTTTAAGTCGGGAATTGGCCAACCCAGGTGGCTACAAGGTTTTGTTCTTGTTTCTTTCAGCATACAGCTGTAAAGGGGAAGCGGTGGTGTAGTCGCATTGCCATTGGACTGACCGCCCAGAGACACCCTGGGTCAGATGGTGAAACTTGAATTCAATAAAAATCTGGAATTAAAAGTCTTCAACGACGAAACTGTTGTCAACTGCTGTAAAAACCCATCTGGTTTGCCAATGTCCCACAGGGAAGGAAAACTGCCTTTCAAAATGCAGGCACAGCCAGCAGTGTCCTGCCATTGAGATTCCGTTTCCCCAGGCTCTCAGCAGGGTCAGCCCAAATAAATAACGGTTGCAGGATTTATACACGAGAGCATAAAAAATAAGAGCTGGAGTAGGTGATTTGGGCCTTCGAGCCAGCTCCGCAAATCAACAAGATCATGGCTGATCTGTCACCTCAACTCCACCTTCCAGCAATCTTTCCATATCTCTAAATTTCTTTCATACCCAAATCTAACAACCTGGGTGTTGAATTAATTCAATGACTGAGTGTCTACAGCTCCCTGAGGTAAAGATTTATAAAGATTCAAGAGGCAATCGAAGAAAATTCTCATCATATCAGTATTAAATGACCAAACCCTTATTTGGAGACTGTGACCAGGGGCGGGATTCTCTCAGCCCAGGGTCGGGCCGGAGAATCCCCGTGACAGGCGCGAATCGCGCCACGCCACCCAGGCGCTGGTGCCGGCACAGAGAATCGGCGCCATTGGCGCTGGCGTTGTTGGCGCGGCGCCGGTCGAGGTCCACTCTACGCGGGCCCCCTGCTGATTCTCGGACTGGAATGGGCTGAGCGGCCGTCGTAAAAATCCTGAGTCCCTCCGGCGCCATCCACACCTGCTCTCAGCCGACGGGAACTCAGCGTGGAAGGGTCAGGGGGGGGGGGGCCTGTGGGGTGAGGGGGGTTGGGGGGGGTCCGACCCCGGGGGGCCTCCAATGTGGCCTGGCCCGCGATCGGGGCCCACCGATCGGTGGGCCGGCCTCTCTGGCTGGGGCCCTCCTTTCTTCCGCGCCGGCCCCTGTAGCCCTGCGCCATCTTGCATCGGGGCCGGCGCGTTGAAGAGAGCCGCTGCGCATGCACGGATCCTGCGGCGCCCAGTTGACACCGGGATCAGCAGCTGGAGCGCCGTGAACCGCTCCAGTGCCGTGCTGGCCCCCTGATTGCTGATCCTGAGGCCGTGTTGACTTCCAAAATGCTGCGGCCTTGTCTCATTGAATGAAAGACCAGACACGATGGGCCGAAAGGCCTAATTCTGCTTCGATGCATTATGGTCCTAAACCCAGCTGACAACTGGGGTGCTGGTTAATCGGGGTCCCTTCCAAAGTGAGCTTGGGCAGTTAACATATTTCCGCTGTACAGAGTTTCTTGCAATGTATCCCGCCGGAGGAGCATGAGTGCTGCTCTGAGGTCACCAGTAAGATGAATTATTGAGGTAAAGTGAAGGGGGCTGCTTGGTGCTAGCTCCGGTGCTAGCGTGAGGAAAAAGATCTTTGTTCTTTGACAATAATATCTTCCAGCTGGCGTATAGCGTCAGTTCCATTCTGAATCTGGAACGAGTCTAATGAGTCTCTTGGGATAATCGTATCATGTTAGCATTTGCTGAACGCATAACGCAGTTCACACTGTGGTTAAGGCTTGTGGCTCGAGTCAGAGTCTTGTATCGGTGTTGAAGAAACTCAGGGAATGCCAGTGATCTGACCGGCCCTTCCGAACTGGGAAAGAGAGGTTATCGTTTCAGATAGGAGCCCTTCATCAGGAATGCGGCGGAGACCTGACTGAGGGCACCCTGCTGAAATGCCAGACCCTCAGCTGCCTTTTATTTCAGATGGTAACGGATGGGCATTCCTTGAATTTTCTCCCCCTGTTCCTGTTAGGTTTTCACACGTCGGCTGAAAACGCGAGGGTAAGATGTTTCCGGGTGTGATCTCCGACGGGGGATGAATGCCCAAGACGCGCAGCGGGAATTGTCCGGAATGGAATCGCTGCCGGGGGAGCTGCAGTGACTGAAGTGGCTGCGGTGTTTAAATCTGCATGAGGGTAGAGGCAGGGCAGGAAGCTCTGCACAGTGTGGGAGTGAGCTCGCCAGTCGTCACCTGCTGATCTCAGCACATGTACTCTAAATGCAATCCGTGAAGGGCAACAAAATAGCAGCTGTCAGCTTTCTTCCAGCTTGCAAACCTTGCTCCATCTGCCTTATGAATTGAAAATGATTCTTGGCAATGAGCCTGAACTCGAAACAGCCCGAAAAGGCAACGTGGCAAGCAACATTTACAACAAAACAAAACCTCACAATTCAAAAAAAAATTCTATTTTTTTGCATTAAACGTGAAGTTTGTTTCGTTTTCTGCCCTTCATCCCTTGGGTGCTGTCCCTTAGATGCCTCGGGCCATAAATTGCACGGTGGTTAGCACTGCTGCCTCAGCTCCAGGGTCCCGGGTTCAATTCCGGCCTCGGGTCACTGTGCGGAGTCTGCCCGTTCTCCCCGTGTCTGCGTGGGTTTCCTCCGGGCGCTCCGGTTTCCTCCCACTGTCCAAAGGTGTGCAGGTTAGAGGGATTGGCCATGCTACATTGCTTCCCTGAATGTCCAAAAGGTTAGGTGGGATTACCAGGATGGGGTGGAGGCGTGGGCTTAAATAGGGTGCTCTTTCCAAGGGCTGGTGCAGGCTCGATGGGTTGAATGGCCTCCTTCTGCACTGTAAATTCTGTGATTCTGTAAGTGTCTATGCTATGAGCTGAGGTGACAACAACTTAGTATCGCGTTTCCATGGCCACCCAATGATTGCCAACACCCACCCAATTCCCTGCTCCCTCCCTTGACCTGGACCCTGCTTGCTTCATAGCTCTCACACACTAACTCCACCCTTGTGTTAAAACCTTGCGCCCCCCCCCCCCAAAAAAGAAAAGATGTGCAGGTTAGGTGGATTGGCCATGGTAAATTGCCCCTTAAGGTGGGGTCGCTGGAATAAATCAAGGGATTGGGCCTAGGTAGGGTGGTCTTTTGAAGGGTCAGTGCAGATTCGATGGGCCGAATGACCTTCTTCTGTACTGTAGGGATTCTGTCTATGATACAATTAATATTTATTCCTCAACGGACATCAGAAAAACAGATTATCTAGTCATTACCACATTAGCTGAGTTTTCTGTGGAATAACTTTCCCTTACCTACAATAAATGTACCCAGGACTGCTGTGGAATAACCATGAGGTGGTGGAGTGGAGTATTCGCTCTGCTCGGAGAGAAGAGCAGCCACACGAGTTAGAAAATGTTTTTCAACCCATGATTGATGCCCTCAAACCACCAGAGGTTCCTTACGTGCACAAGGCGCTAGATGGACATGGAAGACTTTTCTGGAAGGTGGACCATGTGATGCCATGATTGCGACTGGAATACGGCGCTGGCCGGAGGATTAGATATAATTTTGTTAGTTCAAGGCAGACACATTGAGGAGAGAACAGGATTAATATCTGCATGGCAGTACTTGGGTCACGCCGGAGGGGTCTTCCACTCCCGTTGCGGCTTCCACAGCAAAACGCAAAACTCCGTTGACAATGGCGGGACCAGAATGATGGGCCACCTCCGTCGCCGCGAAACACACGGTGGTTTGCATGGAAAATCCCGTCCATGTTATTTGATCCGCGTGGAGATCCATAAACCCAAAAACTAATTTACCAAATGACCCCAACAGTAAAACCTCTGGAAATGCTATCACTCTTTATAATCTTTTTACCAATTTGAGCACAAACTCCTTCAAAGATCTAATACTTCCCAGGTAGAATTCCCGCTCATTTTCTTCAAGGAATTAGCCACCAATTCACACCTGACAGCAGCTGCCATCTGTCTCAAGTTCCACGGGCATGATCTCCACCAATGCTGCACACTTCGCTACATCATCTGTTCTGCTCCTGACAATCTTGATGACGTATACCCAACAGTATCACCTTTTCCTAATCCTCAGTGTTAAACTTGTGTACAGTATGGCCGAGGTTGGTCAGTGTTACAGGCAGGAGGGCGTTTAATTTAAAATTGTCCTAATCGCTCCTCTCATTGCCAGTCTGCAAACAGAGAGGCATTTTTGATTCTCACCGTTACAAGTGTTATGGACCACGGTTTAGAGAACACCAAAGTATATCATGGAGTTCACCTGACCCACAATTTTTAATAGATTTTGGTTCCTGGGGAGCACAAGGGCCCACTTTACAGGTGTGATGCAACAGAGATCTAAACTATTTTTGAACAAACACAATTTGTATTCTATGAAGCCAGTTAACATTTTATAAGCACACAGTAAACATCTTATCAACTACCAACACTGATACTCCCCCCCCCCTAAAGTTACAGTACTCTATAGGAAACCCTTAGTAACTTTCGTAACAACATCCATAAGTCAAAGACCCTTTTTAACATAGACAGTAGGTTTGCATTCCGTACAGAAACAGCTATTACTTTGAAATCATCAAGTCATCTGGAGACATTCTTTAGCATGCAGAGAGAGAAAGAGTCCAATATAGGTCGGAGAGTCGCCAGGGCGCGGCGTAAATCCCGCCCCCGCCGGCTGCCGAATTCTCCGGCGCTGGGGATTTGGCGGGGGTGGGAATTGTGCCGCGCCGGTCGGGGGCTGTTGGCAGCGCCCCCCCCCTCCGACGATTCTCCGGCCCGCGATGGGCCGAGTGGCCGCCCGTTTCCGGCCGAACACACCGGCGTATGTTACGACAGGTACTTACCGGTGGGACCTGGCTCTGCGGGTGGCCTCTGGGATCCTCAGGGGGGCGTGGGGGGATCCCCATGGTGACCTGGCCAGTGATCGGAGCCCACCAATCCACGGGCGGGGACTGTGCCATGGGGGCACTCTATTCCTCTGCGTCGGCCGCTGTAACAGTCCGCGATGGCCGGCGCAGAGATGGACCCCCCCTGCGCATGCGGCAACTCGCGCCGGCTGGCTGAGGCCCTTCGCCGCCGGTTGGCATGGTGCCAAGCCCCTTCCGCGCAGGCTGGCACGGCACATACCACTCCGGCACCAGCCTCGCCCCTGAAGGTGCGAAGGATTCCGCACCTTTGGGGCGGCCCGATGCCGGAGTGGTTCACGCCACTCCTTCCCGCCAGAGTTGCCCGCCCCGCCAGTTCGCGGAGAATCCCGCCCCTGAGATTTCAGTTTTCCCTCCCAGTTAGGGTCTGACTCAAAAATATTTGAGTGTCGAAATCAAGGTCAGTGCACTCAACAGAACGTTTGACAAGTCATCTCCTCAGACAGCAGCTCACACACGCTCCCCCTTTGCTCTCACAAGCGTTAGATTCCATCGCAGTGGACTGAGTATCAAGACTGTCCAGTCCAGATGTAATTCATCAGGCAACAGAAGTTGAAAAATTGCAGCCTTTCCAGCAGATGGACATGCCAGCTGAGTATGGAGGATGGCACTCCTGACTGGTAACTTGTGTGGTTGGATTTTTTTTTCAACATCTTGCGCCAGTCAGACTTAAATTACAAGCTCAGGTGCCCACACCAACACCCATGGAGCCCAGTGTCCAAACTGACTTGTCCATTTGATCACTTAATGTTATTGAAATGAAAATGAAAATCACTTACTGTCACAAGTAGGCTTCAAATGAAGTTACTGTGAAAAGCCCCTCGTCGCCACATTCCGGCACCTGTTCAGGGAGGCTGGTATGGGAATTGAACCGTGCTGCTGGCGTGCCTTAAAAGCCAGCGATTTAGCCCAGTGTGCTAAACCAGCCCCTTGTGCGGTAGCACAATGGTCAGCACGGTTGCTTCACAGCGCCGGGGTCCCGGGTTCGATCCCCGGCTTGGGTCACCGTCCGTGCGGAGTCTGCACGTTCTCCCCGTGTCTGCGTGGGTTTCCTCCGAGCGCTCCGGTTTCCTCCCACAAGTCCCGAAAGACGTGCTGGTTAGGTGAATTGGACATTCTGAATTCTCCCTCTGTGTACCCGAACAGGCGCCGGAGTGTGGCAACTAGGGGATTTTCACAGTAACTTCATTGCAGTGTCAATGTAAGCCTACTTGTGACAATAAAGATTTTTAGTTTTTTCAATTGGCCTAGAAGATGTTACAACAGAGGTCGATGGATTTTCATCCGGGTATTAAATACTTTGGAACCAAAGCAGATAAATGCTCTAAAGATACATATCAGCCACAGTTGAACGGCGGAACATGCTTTCGGGCTGAATGGCCTCTGTCTTTGTTTCCGTGGAACATTTATTTGTCAAATATCAATTATTCTGGTAATGGCAGGGCTCCAGAAATCTCTTGCCTCCTTCTAATCGTGAACTTTCATTTACAACAGGAAAGACAGTTGATTTATAATAGTCCTCAGAATCCACGGGAGTTACACTTCAAATATAAAGCGTTCCCATTGGTCCTGAGGAAATTTAAATTTTACCATCCAGGAGATTAAAGTCTTAAATATGACTTACCTCAAGAACTGAAAATAATTTGACCAAGTGCTTTCGAATATTTTGTACTGCAAACACATTATACTGTGAGGATATAGCATCTATGGAGGCTACATTGTATGGGCATCTTTGATATATTCCACCTCAGAAAGCCAGGCGGTTAAGGATATAACTGGATTTGATTTGATCTGGTTTGATTTATTATTGTCACACGTATTAGTATACAGTGAAAAGTATTGTTTCTTGCATGCTGTACAAACAATGCATACCGTACATAGGGAAGGAAGGAGAGACTGCAGAATATAATGTTACAGTTATAGCAAGGTGTAGAGAAAAGATCAACTTAATACGAGGTAGGTCCATTCAAAAGTCTGATGGCAGTAGGGAAGAAGCTGTTCTTGAGTCGGTTGGTACGTGACCTCAAACTTTGGTATCTTTTTCCTGACAGAAGAAGGTGGAAGAGAGTATGTCCGGGGTACGTGTGGTCCTTAATTATGCTGGCTGCCTTTCCGAGGCAGCGGGAATTATAGATAGAGTCAATGGATGGGAGGCTGGTTTGCGTGATGGACTGGGCTACATTCATGACCTTTTGTAGTTTCCTACGGTCTTGGGCATAGCAGGCTCCATACTAAGCTGTGATACAACCAGAAAGAATGCTTTCTGTGGTGCATTTTAGAAGTTGGTGAGGGTCGTAGCTGACATGCCAAATTTCCTTAGTCTTCTGAGAAAGTAGAGTCGTTGGTGGGCTTTCTTAACTATAGTGTCGGCATGGGGGGACCAAGACAGGCTGTTGGTGATCTGGACACCTAAAAACTTGAAGCTTTCGTCCCTTTCTACTTCGTTCCCATTGATGTAGACAGGGGCATGTACTCCACTACGCTTCCTGAAGTTGATGACAATCTCCTTTGTTTTGTTGACATTGAGGGAGAGATTATTGTCGTCGCAACAGTTCACCAGATTCTGTATCTCATTCCTATACTCTGTCTCGTCATTGTTTGAAATTCAATCTTTATGTACTTTTTAAAACTTTTATTTACAGAAATGCATGTAACAAACATGCACCTCCTACTCCAACACCCATAGTTTCAGTCTGTTCCCTTATAGAGTAAACACCCATCGTTCGTGACACACGCTGGTCGCAAATTTGCTTATCCGCACAAATGTATTTATACATGTAATCACGGTTCATACATGCATTTAAACATGTAATCACGGTTTACAGCCCAAAACTCACTCATCCGTGGTTTAGAATGTTAAACTCTCACCATTCCCACGATGAAAGCGGGAACTGGGAATGTGGAGGTTTTGCCGTTCGCGATTTTGCACATTGTGGGCGGGATTCTCCGGCCCGCCAACCCCGTTTTCCGGCGCGGAGCGCCCCCACGGGAGCGGCTTCCAGCAGCCTACCAATGAAGCGGAGGATGCTGCCGACGGAGAACTGCGCTGCATGTAAATTTGCGGGAACAGATCCCCAATGAGCGGCGAGAGTTTACTGTACTGCAGCACAAGTGGATCCCCAGCTTACGCCCACCACCTGAATACAGTTGAACACAAATAATATAAAATTAAGACGTGTGATCACAACTCCACAACAAAAAACAAATGAAGGAAATCTTCTCCATTGCACTTGAAGACTATCCTCTTTCTGAGTGAGCATATGGTTTATAATAATAATAACCGCTTATTGTCACAAGTAGGCTTCAATGAAGTTACTGTGAAAAGCCCCTAGTCGCCACATTCCGGCGCCTGTTCGGGGAGGCCGGTACGGGAATTGGACCCGCGCTGGTGGTCTTGTTCTGCATTACAAGCCAGCTGTTTAGCCCACTGTGCTAAACCAGATTATATTCTGCCATCTGATCTAAGATACTAGTATTTCTGTACTCAAGATCAATGACAATCTTTTCTTGATGTATGGTGGGGTGATGGAGATTTTGTGTTGCACTGCCACACATTACCACATCACATCTTTCTATAAGTCGCATAGATTCCTCTATATTTTCCAAGAAGAATCAATTCAATGGAAATTACACAGAATCATAAACTACAAAGTACAAGGAGGCCGTTCGACCTATCGAGTTGGCACCAACCGTTCAAAAGAGCACTCTACCCATATCCACTCCCCCCGTTCGCCCCACCCTATCCGCATAATCTGCATATAGGATGGGAATAGTGGGATACGGACCCAGGAAGTGTAGAAGATTGTAGTTTAGTCGGGCAGCATGGTCGGCACAAGCTTGGAGGGCCGAAGGGCCTGTTCCTGTGCTGTGCATTTCTTTGTTCTTTGTTGTTCTATCCCTAAAGAGCTGGCCATTGACTTCAGGAAGCAAAGTATCGTTCACACACATGTCAGCATCAACGGGGCCGAGGTGGAGATGGTTCAAATTCCTAGGTGTGCACAACACTAACAATCTCACCTGGTCCACCTACATTGACGCTACGACCAAGAAAGCACAACAGCGTCTATACTTGCTCAGGAAACGAAGAAAATTTGGCATGTCCATATTGACTCTTACTAACTTTTACAGATGTACCATAGCAAGCATACCTGCATCACAGCCTGGTATGGCAACTGCTCAGCCCAAGACCGCAAGAAACTACAGAGTCGTGAACACAGCCCAGTCCATCACACGAACCTGCCTCCCATCCATTGACCCTGCCTACACCTCCCGCTGCCTTGGGAAAGTGGGCAGCATAATTAAAGACCCCTCCCACCCGGCTTACTCACTCTGCCAACTTCTTTCATCAGGCTGGAGATACAGAAGTCCGAGAACCCCACTAACAGGTTCAAAATCAGCTTCTTCCCCGCTGTTACCAGACTCCTGAATGACTCTCTTATGGACTGAACTGATCTCTTCATACATCCTTCTCTATTGAGTAGTACTACATTCGATATGCTTCACCTGAAGCCTGTGTCTATGTATTTACATTGTGTATTTATGTCTGTCCTATGTTTTCTTTTCATGTATGGAATGATCTGGCTGGACTGGACGCAGAACAATACTTTGACTTTACCTCGGTACATGTGACCATAAAACAAAGCAAACAAAGAAACAAACAAGCCTCTTTGGACTGTGGATGGAAACCGGAGCAAACTCCACACAGGCTGTCACCCGAAGCCAGAATCGAACCCGGGTCCCTGGTGCTGTGACGCAGCAGTGCTAACCGCTGTGCCGCCGTGCCGTCCTTCACGCCAGTATTAATGTTCCAACCGAATCTCCGCCCAACCCCTCTTCTAACTCCATCTGCATATTTCTACCCTTTTCACTTTCGGGCATTTGTTTAGCCTTCCCCTTCAATGCATCAATGATTGTGGTTTCAATCACATCTTGTGGGGGCAAATTCCATATCCTCACCATCCCCTGTCGAAAGATGTTTCTCCTAAAGACCCAACTGGATTTTATTTGTGACTATCTGAAATTGATGACCTCCAGTTTTGATCTCCCTGAGAAGTCGAAAAATCTTCTGACTATCCTCTGAATCCCTTTCATCTTTTTTAATACCTCTATCAGCTCACTGCTCAGCCTTTGCATTTCTAGAGAACAGTGCCCCAGCCTGTTCAATCTTTCAGATTAGTCCTTCGACGCGTTTGCATCTTCCTCAGTCTTTTCCATTTCCTTACAAAATAAAAGCTGTTAGAATATGCCAGCCTGGTGTCACCTTATCATTCGTTCACTCACCTTCTCCTGCCTTTCTTAAATTTTTATGCTGACCTGCACAGAATCATGGCATCCCTACAGTGCAGAAGGAAGCCATTCGGCCCATCGAGTCTGCACCGACCCTCTGAAAGAGCACCCTACCTAGGCCCAATCTGCCACCTTAACCCCCGCCGAGGGGCAATTTAGCATGGCCGATCCTCCTAATCTGTACATATTTGGACTGTGGGAGGAAACCAGAGCACCCGGAGGACGCGAATCTTAAAATCGAGATGTTTATTTCAGCTGAGGGACAAAGGTTACCTGATCTTGTGTGTGTGTGTCCACCCACCACCCACATTCTCCCCCTTACGAGCTGTTCACCTGTTCAGATTCTTTTTGTTCCGGCAAATGCTCTCGGTAAAAGCCAGTCTTTTTCAGTCCCCGTACCTTCAGCCGCATCTGAGCAGCTGCCGATATTTAATAAGGGCCTGTGCGGCTTATCGCCGGCTGCTGGGCGGACACACAGGACCGCAGCTTAGTGAGGACATTGGTTCCGGGCGACAGGCCTTGACTGAAACACTAAACTTTGCTTCCCTCCCTCGGATGTCGTGCCCGATTTGCCGAGTGCCTCCAGCGTTTTCTGTTTCTGTTCCAGGTTTCCAGCGCCTGCAGTATTTAAAAAAAAATCTCTGCTGCAGTTTCGCGTAGGCTTCGAAAGATGTCATCTTTCAGGAGGCTGGCTTGAGCGGGCTGGACCGGACAAGTTGCTTTGTTGATAAATTGTCAGCAGCCGATTGTTAAGGACGTGTCTTTAAATGACATGCTGCAAACGATAAGAAAAAACAGGAATAAGGAGACATCTAAAAGTGTTTATGCGCTGTTGACAATTGCACTATTGATTTATAGCAGGACACACAATATCTGGAGATGAGGGCTGTCATTGCTGTGACATGTGGCTGGACATTTTCTCCTATGGCTGGAAAATGTCAGTGGAGACCCCCCCCCCCCCCCCGTCTCCCCCTCACCTCAACGGGCTGACCATCAATCATTTTACCCTTGTCAAAACTCTCTGGGGGCTGGGGAGGACCAAGCTTTCTATTAGTGAGAGGGTCATGCGCCAGTCTGTGTTTTGTTCATCGCAACCCGCTCGCCCTTCTTCTCTTTCCTTTTGTTATAAAAGCCAGCTATTTAGCCCACTGTGCCGAACACGGATGCACCAACCACTCAACTGGGGATGGGCGAGCTCAAACGTGAGTTCGTCATTCAGGAGGATTAATCAGCAAATGTAAAATCTTGGAGAGCTCATGGTCGCACAGCTTACGTGGATGATGACACACCTCAGACTATCTACAATGTGATAGAATGTCACAGGATCCCTACCGGGCAGAAGGAGGCCATTCTGCCCATCGAATCTGCACCAACCCCCTGAAGGAGCACCCTTACCCACCCCCCCCCACCCCCAAACCTTATCCCCGTAACGCCACCTAACCTTTTGGACGTGAGGGGGCAACTTTAGCATGGCCAGTCCACCTAATCTACATATCTTTTGGACTGTGGGAGGAAACCCACGCAGACACGGGGAGAAAGTGCAAACTTCACACAGACAGTCACCCGAGGCCGGTATTGAACCCACAGTCCAAAGATGTACGATTAGGTGGATTGGCCACACTAAATTTCCCCTTAGTGTCCAAAAGGTTAGGTGGGGGTTGAGGGGATAGGGCGGGGGGAGTGGGCCTAGGCAGGATGCTATTTCGGAGGGTCGGTGCAGGCTCGATGGGCCGAATGGCGTCCTTCTGCATTGTTGGGATTTCATGAAAACCCAGCCTGATGAGGTCACGGAATGATGGCTCAACTGAAAGGGGGTCTGTGATGGTGACTATGTTTTTTTTAAGAATATGAGACCAGGGCAAATGCTATTCTGCTTCTTCATGCTCAAGGGTACTGAGGCCAGTTGTAACAACACAGCCACTGCCATGCATTTCCCCAACAATAACTTCAATTTATCAAATAAAGCAACTTGTCTGGTCCAGCCTGCACAAACCAGCTCAATAAGTCTGCAAATAGCACGGTGGGCTTTCTTGATGTTCCATAATTTAGGCAAAACATGAATTTACGTAGAATGGCACCGGACAGAAGGAGGCCATTTTGGGTCCTAGTGCGAACGTCTTGAAAGAGCTGGCTAATTTATCCCACTCCACTCCCTTTTCTCACAACCCTGCCAATTCCAAGTATCCGTCCAATTCCCTGTCAGCGTCAGCTGTGGCTATGGTTGGTCACGCGCACTTTGATCCCTGACTCAGCCGACCGTGAGCTGGGTCCAACTCCGAGGCGTGAACACAAAAACCAAAGCTGCCCCTCCAGCGCAGTGCTGAGGGAGTGCTACGCTGTTGGAGGTGCTGCCTTGAGGCTGAGATGTCAGACCAACGCACTTTTCTCTGAGGTGGACGTAAAAGCACAGTCGCACAGTGGTTAGCATTGTTGCTTCACACCAGGGTCCCCGGCTCGATTCCCGGCCTGGGTCACTGTCTGTGTGGAGTCTGCATGCTCTCCCCGTGGGTTTCCTCCGGGTGCTCCGGTTTCCTCCTACGCCCGGAAAGACGTGCTTGTTAGGTGAATTGGACATTCTGAATTCTCCCTCCGTGTACCCGAACAGGTGCCGGAATTTGGCGACGAGGAGATTTTCACAGTAACTTCATTGCAAGCCTACTTGTGACACTAACATAGATTATTAAAGATTATAGATCTCCACAACAGCTATTTTGAAGAAGGGCAGGGAGGCTATCCCCCATGTCCTAGTCAATATTCATCCCTCAAACAACATCACAACAAAATATTAGCTGCTTATTATCACTGCTGTTGTGGGAATTTACTGCACACAAATTGACTGCTAAATTTCCGATGTCACTCCAGTGACTGAAGTTCATAGGCTGTAAAACATTTAAGGGGCATCTTGTAATTGTGAATAGCGCTATTTAAATACAAATCTTTCTGGGGGTTTTGGGGAAGTTACTATTGAACTGCTCCCACCCGCCTTTCAGGCAGGGAATGCCAGGCAGTAACCATAGCTGTTCCTCAGCTTCTTATTCATCGGTACTTTTGTTATTATTATCTGGGCCGGGGCAACGCAATGAGAAAGGCTTATGATCTGTCAGTTTGGAAGGGACCCTCCAGCTCAGCGTGGAAATTGAAGGGTGAACACTACATTTAGCCTGACACTGAAGATTTTAAGCTTCTGACTGATCTATTTAGATTACCGAGTCAACCCCCTTGCACCTCATGCAAGTAGCGTCTCCTTGCTTGAATTTTGAAAATGAAACATTCTTATCTAAAGCGTTGGCAAGCATCTATCCTACTGTCCCAGATTGACAGTTCATAATTACTGCTGTATAAATTCTACCAGATACACGACACCCAGTTAAAAGCTAGTAATCCTGATAGACCCACATAGATAGACCCAGTGCAATGATAATCGCTTATTGTCACAAGTAGGCTTCAATGAAGTTACTGTGAAAAGCCCCTAGTCGCCACATTCCAGCGCCTGTTCGGGGAGGCTGGTACGGGAATTGAACCCATGCTGCTGGCCTTGTTCTGCATTACAAGCCAGCTATTTAGCCCACTGTGCTAGCATATCTGTGAAGAACGTATACGATGCAGAGGAACTAGGGGCGGGATTCTCTCAGCCCGGGGCCGTGTGGGAGAATCTCCGCGACCGGTGCGAATCGTCGGGGGGGTGGGGGGGTGTCCAACCCCGGCGGGGGGCCGCCGTTCTGGCCTGGCCCGCGATCGGGGCCCACCGATTGGCGGGCCGGCCTCTCTGGCTGACGGCGTCCTTTCTTCCGCGCCAGCTCCTGTAGCCCCACGCCATGTTACGTCGGGGCCGGCGCGGAGAAGGGAACCACTGCGCCTGCGCGGACCCCGCGGCACCCAGTTGACACCGGGATCAGCAGCTGGAGCGGCGTGGGCCGCTCCAGTCCCGTGCTGGCTCCCTGTAGGGGCCAGAATTGCTGATCCTGAGGCCCGAATGCACACATGCGCGGTAGCCCTGAGGGGGGGCCTCCACCATGGCCTGGCGGTTGGGCCTCCCAGCACCCAGCTCGAACGCAATATGGAAGGTTTCCCCCCTGCCTCCTCCCCCATTACCCATGCCGGGCAACCCCGGCCCGATCACACGCGTGCAAAAAAAGCCAGCTTGGCAGTGCCAACCTGACACATTGGCAGTGCCAGGCTGGCACCCAGTTGGCACTGTCAGGATGCCAGGCTGGCACTGCCAGGGTACCCAGGTGGCACCAACAGTGCCAGGACACCACCCTGCCCACTCCGATCCCCCGGAGTCACCCACGAGTGCCGTTCCGTCTGGTCCACCTTTGTGGGGACCAATGCCAAACAGAGCTTGCCCGAGGGCCCCGAGGCGAAGGGATTGAAGGGATTAATTATGCTGGCAGCACACCTACGCCTGCGAGTTTCCTGATGACGTGGGATGGCCACAATGGGAAATCCCATTGGCCGGCAGTGCAAACCGAAAATCTCTCTGCCGGAGGGGGTGCGTTGCGTCGGAAAATACGGCTGGTGGACCGGAGAATCCTGCCCACTGAATCTGGAATTTCCACCCGAAGATGCTCCCTCCATCCATTGCTGCAGTGTTCCTGGGACCAGAGATTCAGGTGGCCTTCATCCTGAACTTTGCACACCCCGCCACCCCATCACCACCTCAACAACATTGAACCGATCAGCTGAGAGAATTCCACCCTCAGAGTCCATGGCCGGGATTCTCCCCCAACCGGCGGGTGGGCCGTAGCCGCTCCGGCGATTCTCCGGGCCCCGATGCGCGGAGCGGCCGCCCGTTTCCGGCCGGTCCTGCCAGCGTGAAATACACAAGGTCCATACCGGCCGGACCACAGAGCGGCGTGAACCACTCCGACGCCGGGCCGCCCGGAAGGTGCGGAATCCTCCGCACTTCCGGGGGCTAAGCTGGCGCTGGAGTGGCTGGCGCCGCGCCTACAAGCGCCGAAGGGCCTCCGCCGGTCGGCGCATGCGCGGGAGCGCCAGCGTGATCTGGCGCATGCGCAGAACCGCTGGCATGATCCCTGCACATGCGCAGGGGGTTTCTTCTCCGCGCCGGCCATGGCGGAGCTTTACAGAGGCTGACGTGGAGGGAAAGTGTGCCCTCATGGCCCAGGCCCGCCCGCAGATCAGTGGGCCCTGATCGCGGGCCAGGCCATTGTGGGGGCCCCGCCGGGGCCAGATCCCCCCCGAGGACTCCGGAGGCCGCCCTCAGAGCCAGGTCCGGCCGGTATGGACCTTGTGTATTTCACGCTGGCAGGACCGGCCGGAAACGGGCGGCCGCTCGGCGCATCGGGGCCCGGAGAATCGCCGGAGGGGCCACTGCCAACGGCCCCCGACCGCGCGATGTCATCTCCACCCCCACCAAAAAACTGGCGCCGGAGAATTCGGCGGCGGAGCGGCGGGGCGGGAGTTACGCCGCCTCCCCGGCGATTCTGCGACCCGGTGGGGGGGTCGGAGAATCCCGCCCTATTTTCCCCATGTGCCTCTGGAATTTGCCCCTTGGAGTATTATCCCACATTGAGGGCATTATGCAAATTTACGTAACTATCATTGTCATCCCTCTTTCAAATCACGAATGGGCAGGAATTAGGAAGTCGAAACACAGTGGAAGGGGCGAGTCACCATCTCTCTCCATTAACTCAACAAGCTTTTGAATTTAATTGTAATCAGGCACGGCAGGTTTAATGTTGTTCGTGCATTATTAACAATTACAGTATACTGTTTCAAAGTCTGTACCGTCCACTTTTGGAAAGAATACCACAACAAGTAGAACATTATCCTTTGTTTTAACCTTTAGGACTTATTTTAGTAACACTAATTCATAATTTAAAGGAAAAATCCAGACTGCCATCTCAAATCTCATTAAAGTCTCCTCACTGGTGATTAGCCGCCTGCTAACTTACCCATATGTTGAAATCCATTTATTCTATGTGGTACATGACTGAAGATTGTATCTACAGCAGGTATTGCAATTAGCCTTGCCTCCCAGTGGCTGACTGAGCATATTCAGACCAAAATCCCATGAACAAGTTATTTGCAAATCATGGAGACCCGACAGTGCAGAAGGAGGCCTTGCTGCCCATCGAGTCTATACCGACTCTACGAAAGAGCACCCTACCGAGGCCCACTCCGCCGCCCTAATCCCATAACCATACACAGAAGCAGACATCGAAAATAGAAGCAGGAGGAGGCCATTCAGCCCTTCGAGCCTGCTCTGCCATTCATTATGATCATGGCTGATCATCAAGTTTAATACCCTGATCCCCCCCCCACCACCCACCCCCAAACCAATTAGCCCGAAGAGCTCATTCTTTCTTGAAAATGCACAATGGTTTGATAGAAACCCCACCTAACCTGCATCTTTGGACACTAAGGGACAATTTAGCATGGACAACCCACCTAACTTGCACATCTTTAGACTGTGGGAGGAAACCGGAGCAGCCGGAGGAAACCCACGCAGAGACAGGGAGGACGTGCAGACTCCACACAGACAGTCACCCAAGGTCGGAATTGAACCCGGGTCCCTGGTGCTGTGAGGAAGCAGTGCTAAGGACTGTGCCACCGTGCCGCCCCTCCCCATATTTCTGACTGCGTAGTCACATGAGCATTTTAAGGCATGCTGACTGGATGAGTTTGAATGAATTGCTGAGGAGAGCTAAACATGGTGAAGTGCTAAAAATAATCTTTCTTTCCGAGTTGATTTTTTTCCCGAGATGTTATAATCTCATGAGCGTGGATTGAGGGGTAAGATTTAATTGAGGTGTTTATGAAACAAGGAGTTGAAAGGTGTAGTACATTGTAAGAGCTGAGCATTTTGGTTTGCTGCCCTCTCTGTTCTGGAGGTGTAATGAAACCTAGTTCAACCTAGCTCTAACCAGATGGCTTTGATGTGTAGTGTTGATCAGGGAACAACGAATCTTGTAAACGAACAAAACTATTTATTTAACACTACAATTGGATTCGACACTTATCCCTAAGAATTAACAGTTTATAAAACACACATAAACTATATTCACCTAACTCATTAACTACCCTCTTGCTCCCTCACTATCTTCAGTGCTCCTAGTCAGCTCCTGCTCCGACCTCCTACTCCAACATTCTGTCCCACAAGGCTCAGCGTCATCTCTTATATACTTCTAGAATTGCTTCCTCTAGTGGCTGTCTGTAAACATTTAATTAACCCTCACATTACCTTCATGTATGATAATATCACAGCAGTGAGTCCACAAGTTGAGTCTTTACTCGGTGAAGTACACAATAGGGTGGGTGGAAATACATCATTTCCTTTGGAGGAAACTCTTGAGCTAGAGGTCGCAACCTTTAATCTAGACGTTGGTCTTTCAGGGGTGACAACAAGAAGCTCTTCTTCACACAAAAGGTAGTGGAACGTTCTCCCTCCCCAAGAAGGGGAAAAAACACTTCGGAGCAGTATTCTTATTTCCCAGCTTTCGCTATTTTTTTCCTCCTGGGAAAAGCTGCTGTCATCGGGGGAGGTGGGGAGGTCAGTTGAAAATTTCAAAACTCACATTGATTGATTTTCATTCCAAGGCTGTGAAGAATTACGGGACCAAATTATGGGATTCAGGGTGTTTTAGCAGTTTGGATCAGAAATTGACTAGCTGGAAGAAGACAAAGAGTGGTGGTTGTTGGGAAATGTTCAGACTGGAGTCCAGTTACTAGTGGTGTACCACAAGGATCTGTTTTGGGGCCACTGCTGTTTGTCATTTTTATAAATGACCTGGAGGAGGGCGTAGAAGGATGGGTGAGTAAATTTGCAGATGACACTAAAGTCGGTGGAGTTGTGGACAGTGCGGAAAGATGTTACAAATTACAGTGGGACATAGATAAGCTGCAGAGCTGGGCTGAGAGGTGGCAAATGGAGTTTAATGCAGAAAAGTGAGAGGTGATTCATTTTGGAAGTAATAACAGGAAGACAGAGTACTGGGCTAATGGTAAGATTCTTGGTAGTGTGGATGAGCAGAGAGATCTCGGTGTCCATGCACATAGATCCCTGAAAGTTACCACCCAGGTTGAGAGGGTTGTTAAGAAGGCGTACGGTGTGTTAGCTTTTATTGGTAGGGGGATTGAATTTCAGAGCCATGAGGTCATGTTGCAGCTGTACCAAAGTCTGGTGCGGCCGCATTTGGAGTATTGCATGCAATTCTGGTCGCCGCATTATAGGAAGGATGTGGAAGCATTGGAAAGGGTGCAAAGGAGATTTACCAGAATGTTGCCTGGTATGGAGGGAAGATCTTATGAGGGAAGGCTGAGGGACTTGAGGCTGCTTTCGTTAGAGAGAAGGTTAAGAGGTGACTTAATTGAGGCATACAAGATGATCAGAGGATTAGAAAGGGTGGACAGTGAGAGCCTTTTTCCTCGGATGGTGATGTCTAGCACGAGGGGACATAGCTTTAAATTGAGGGGAGATAGATATAGGACAGATGTCAGAGGTAGGTTCTTTACTCAGAGAGTAGTAAGGGCGTGGAATGCCCTGCCTGAAACAGTAGCGGACTCGCCAACACTAAGGACATTCAAATGGTCATTGGATCGACATATGGATGATAATAGAATAGTGTAGATGGGCTTTAGATTGGTTTCACAGGTCGGCGCAACATCGAGGGCCGAAGGGCCTGTCTTGCACTGCTGCCAAAGGCCCCCGTGTAGAGGGATTCCGCCACCTTGCTTTCCCTCCCTCTAGTTGTGACCTGGCTGCTTTTTTTCTGTTGTTGATTTTGAACTTATAAAAAGTTTACAGGGCACCTCCACGTTGAAGCACCCTCTCAGTTTCATCTTTACTACAGCCTGCTGCTCCTCTCAAGTTGGAAGGCCTCTGATGAGCCCGACAACTTTGGAAGCCTGCATCCCAACATGGGGAAGCTATCTCCATGACAATTTGGAGGGGGGGGCGCGTTCCCCTGTAAATTTCCCACGATTTGGGGACGAGTTCAGGAATCCCGTTCCCCATCGCAAAAGTGAAAATCAGCCCAAGAAGAACGTTCAAATGAACAATGGCTAAAGGATTAAATGGAGACGAGTACAAATTTGCAATGGAGATTCTGATGAAGAAGACCGCAGGCTGGCTCAAGTGTAATATTTTCCTTTGCCAGTTTGCTAAACCAGCCTAGCATCAACAATGTAATTGAAATTATTATTTTTTTTCATTTTGCAATTGGTTTAGATGTGCAAACTGAAACCATGCCAGTATCTATGTTTTATTCTTTCACAGAGTGCTCCAATTTCCTCTCCTTTCAATTCCCGCACTGTTTTGTTCTGTTTCTATGTTGCACTTTGGGCTTGCTTTTATACTTGCTCTCTGTGGAGGTGGTAATGCCTTGGTTTGAATGGAACGTTGGCATTCCATCCCCTGTCAGTCTCAGTGTTTAATTTGCAGAACAATTTAGTACCTGACACCCTCCTGTGTCAAATTTAGTCCCTCAAAGCCTCTCGGTGTTTCATTTCCATGTGACTGCCTCCTGTGCATTTTGGGGACCGAGAACACTCTGGGTTCCACAATTGAAGTTGCTTTTATCAATGTAACGACCATCCGACTGTGGGCGGGACTCTTCCGCAGGCTTCCAGAATCCCGTCGTAATTGCGGGTCAGAAGACCACATTGTGTGGGAAGTGGTCACTTGCTTGTGATTTTCCTCAAGTTGGCCAACGACCGACCAGAGGCCAGTTCATTGCCCAATTGAGGCCGACAGGCGGGCTCTCAAAGCTGGAGGGGCAATGGGAGGGCCAAGGGGACATAACCTTACATTTAGAGAGGGGGTGGAGGGGGGGGGGGGCGGAGTCCCTCCTAACCTGAGGGTGGCCTGTGGCTGCAACTTGAGCCAGGCAGGCGTGGAGGCCCTCTAACCCTGATCTGCTGCTGGAAAGATGCACTGCCTCCCCCCCCACGCCTGCCCCCCCCCCCAACACCTGTGGGGACCTGGAACATCCTCACTGGCCTCCAACATTTGACCGCAAGTGACCATTTACAGGCTCAGCTGGCTGCTCGCTACTTCTGGGTGGGGAGGCATCCGATTCTCCAATCCTGGCTCTGGAAAAGTAGCCGATGGTAGGATGGAGCCGGGGAAACTGGCAAGGCTCCTGGAGGTGCAAAATTCCCGTCCCGTCCCGCCCACCTCCGACAAACCCCCAGTGGAGGTTAAATATCCAGCCCCCGGAGCTTGTATATATTTAAATTGAAGCTGGTCACTTTTAAAGTCAGCCCCAACTGGGGATCACATTGCAAAGCCGATTGATCGAACCTTTACAAGCACACACTGAATCGCTATCCGGTCACTGCGCGCAATGCCATGAGGACTTTGCATAACTTTGTGAACCCGTCTCACTACCTGGCCACTTGTGCCTGGCCATTTGCGGGATCTTGCTGTGCTGAGATTGGCTGCTGCTTTTCCTACATCAGCCGCTCCATTTCAGAAAACGCTCAGTGCACCCTCAGGCTGCGAAGGCGACCCACAGATGAAGGATCGTCCGTCCGGTCCCTCAGCGATTCCGCTTAACCGGAATTCTCAGCAGGGAGCTGATGTGGCGAGAACCCGGGTAGCCGAGCTGCCTCACAAATCCTGGTGCTCAATCCTGTTGGCATGGAAACCGTTCCATTTATGTTGCGGAGTGGATTTAAAATAACTGCACAGGAACAATTGCTGTTTGTGATTATTTGATTGGAGCCTGTACCTGCTCTGTTGGTTGGGGAAGATCTAATTCTGGCACCAAAAGTAATGCGGGTTTAGCAGAACGCACCCAGGGACAGGGTAGGCGCCAGCGGGGGTAGGCTTCAGGCTTACCTGCAGCAAGTGGGCACTTGGCATTTACACTGGGAGTTCAAGTGTCCTAGACTGCTGCCTACACTGATGATCTGCACTGCCAATTGGAGCCTCTCAGGAGTTTGGTTCCAATGCGGCCCATGGTGGTGAGTAGCAGAGGCTCTGGGCGCTGAGTCGTTCTTATTTTTTAAGGCTGAAATCAATAGGCTTTGTATAGCAGTAGCTCAAGGAATTTGAAACAAAGACAGGTCAATGGGTTTACAATGGATATCAGTCCTGATCGAGTAATGGAATGGTGGAATGGGGGGGGGCGGGGGGGGGGGGGGGAGCATGTTGGCACAGTGGTTAGCACTGTGCCTCACAGCGCCAGGGACCCGGGTTCAATTCCGACCTTGGGTGACTGTCAGTGGAGAGTCCACAACGTTCTCCCCGTGTCCGTGTGCATTTCCTCCGGGCGTGGCAACGCATGTGGATAAGGTGGTCAAGAAGGCATACAGCATGCTGGCCTTCATCGGTCAGGGCATTGAATATAAAAATTGGCAAGTCATGTTGCAGCTGCACAGGACCTCGGTCAGGCCTCATTTGGAATGTCGTGTACAATTCTGGTCACCACAGTACCAGAAGGGTGTGGAGTCTTTGGAGAGGATACAGAAGCGGTTTACCTGTATATTGCATGATAAGGAGGGCATTAGCTATGAGGAGAGGTTAGATAAATCCGGTCAGTTCTCACTGGAACGACGGAGGTTGAGAGATGACCTGATAGAGGTCGACAGAATTATGAGTGGCATGGATAGAGTGGATAGTCAGATGCTCTTTCCTAGGGTAGGAGAGTCAAGTACAAAGGGACATGGGTTTAAAGTGCGTGAGCAAAAGTTTAGAACAGATGTGCAACCCACGTTTTTTACACAGGGTGGTAAATATATGGAACACGCTGCCTGGGGAGGTGGTGGGAGCAGGTACGATAGCGGCATTTAAGGGACATCTAGACAAATATATGAATCGGGTGGGAATGGAAGGATACGGACTCCGTAAGTGCATATGGTTTTAGTTTAGGCAGGTACCATGGTCGGCGCAGGTTTGGAGGGCCGAAGGGCTTGTTCCTGTGCTGTATTGTTCTTTGTTCTTTGTGTTCCGGTTTCCTTTCGCAGTCCAAAGATGTGCAGGCTAGGTGGATTGGCCATGATAAATTGCCCTTCGGGTCCAAAATTGCCCTTCGTGTTGGGTGGGGTTGATGGGTTATGGGGATAGAGTGGAAGTGTGGGCTTAAGTAGGGTGCTCTTACCAGGAGCCGGTGCTGACTCGATGGGCCGAATGGCCTCCTTCTGCACTGTAAATTCTATGATTCTATGAACCAGGTCCACCATTTGGAGTGCGCGGCCAAAAATCCCTCCGATGTGGATCTGGGTACCGGATGCGGGGTTTTAAAAAGGAGTCTGTCGCGAAGGATATTGTAGATAAACACCCAGCCCGGGTTCTGTGAATTCCACTCTCCAACCCCCCACATTGTATTTGTCAAGGGATGGCATATTTAGAAGACAGTCACCTTACTTTTTGTCCCATTACATCCTGTGAAGTGCTTTGCCATGCTTGACTGTGTTGAACGTGCTATATAAATGCACACGGCCTATTTGTGTAGAGGTTCCTGAGGGAAGGGATTGTGACCCAAATGAGTTCATTGCTTTCTCTTCAATAAATAAATCTCCAATACGCAGTGAACGGCAAGGAGGAACAACCCCGGCCGATGCTCACACACATTTGTTCAAATTACTCAAACGCACTCGATCATGAATTCTCCTCAGCTTCTCGCATTTCAATTAGGGAATAACCTTGAAAAAAAATCACCAATTGGTAATATCTGCTGACAATTTTCCACAGCTCTTAACACACTTTGATGCCTCTTGCTTAAGTGACGATCATATAACAATTGATTTCTTTTTTATTTCTTGTTGTGTTCACATATCTGACTGTGGAAAATTCTGGAACCATTATTGAAGAATGACGTGTTCATATAGCGTGTTTTAATCTATAGTGATAACTTCCAAGCAATAATCTTCCATCCGTCACACAAACTTTCTGTGTTTACATGTTTACCTCCTAAGAAGTCATTTTGTCGCTTCCCATAGAATTAGAATCCCTACAGTGTAGAAGGAGGCCATTCGGCCCATTGGGTCTGCACCGACCCTCTAAAAGAACACCCTACCTAGGCCCAATCCCCCACCCTATCCCTGTAACCCCACCTTTTGACACGAAGGGACAATTTATCGTGGCCAAGCCACCTAACCTGTACATCTTTAGAGTGTTGGGAGGAAACCGGAGCAGCCGGAGGAAACCCACGCAGACACGGGGAGAATGTGGAAACGCCACACAGTTACCCAAGGCCGGAATTGAACCCAGGACGCTGGCGCGGTGAGGCAGCAGTGCTAAACACTGTGCCGCCCCCAAATGTGATATTCTCTTTAAGTTCCTTTTGTCTAAATTCCTCATTTCTAATACCTGGTTACGATTATAGATAAGTATAGATGGAGATGATTGAAGGATATATGGAATGAGTTTGCAGTACAGAAATAGGCCATTTGACCTGTGATGGTGTTCATATAATAATAATAATAATCTTTATTGTCACAAGTAGGTTACATTAACACTGCAATGAAGTTACTGTGAAAAGCCCCTCGACGCCACATTCCGACACCTGTTCAGGTACACAGAGGGTGAATTCAGATTTTCCAAATTACCGAACAGCATGTCTTTCGGGACGTGTGGGAGGAAACCGGAGCACCCGGAGGAAACCCAAGCAGACACGGGGAGAACGTGCAGACTCCGCACAGTCACCCAAGCCGGGATTCGAACCTGTGGTGCTGGAGTTGTGAAGCAACAGTGCTCCCCACTGTGCGACCGTGCCACCCGTACCACACTAGCCCCATCAACATATCTTTCCATTTCATTTTCCCCTCGTGTACTTACCTCCCCTCCCCTTAAATACATTGATGCCATTTGCCTCAACTTCTTTCCTTGTCAGGCCAAAGCCGGAATGTTCCGGCCCTTCCCTTCCTGCTGCTGCGATCTTCCGGTCCTGCAGATGGAGATCCATCCCCGCCATGGCGCGATCCCCAGCGGCGGAGGGTGCAGAGTATGCAAAGTCCTGTCGGCATCAGAGGGACAGGAAGATCCCACTGCTGGACAATGGCGGGATAGCTTGGCCGACGGGAAAGGGGTGGGCGAGGCAGTGCAGAAAATCCTGCCCCAATATCCACATTCTTACCCCGCTCTGGGTAAAGAAGCTTCTCCTGAATTCGCTAATGTCACCACTGAACCTTGGGGGAATGAAGACACCTAAACCACTGTAATATCAGGTTATTACATCGTTATTAATACAACCTTCCTAAGGAGCAAGAAATGGATTGACTGGAATTCATGATAGCGCAGATTGTGAGAGGATTAAGCTTGATGGGTCTTTGATGACTATCAACGATTATACACCAGCTTTCCGAAGTAATGCTCAGTTAAATGACTTCAGAACTCTCTTGTCAAATGATTCTTTTTTAATGGAGCGGATCACTGCTGAACATATCACTCACCTGTCCGTAAGATTTGAATCATTTTTGTTTTAATAGCGAATGTTAGTGACATCGCTCGTAGCTACTGCCCGAGAGACGTCCGTGACCTCAGCACTGGGAGGGCTGAGTTAACAAATCGGGAAGAAACGCAGAAAGTGCTGGAAACACTGGCAGCACCTGTCGGGAAAGATACAGAGGGGTAAAGTTTCCAGTCCCGCCCGTCGTGGGGATTGTCACGGGCGAGACGGACAATTTGTCAGGCGATTGAAAGGTCTGTTGACCTCGGGTGGGAATTTCCAGTCCGGGGGGGAGAGGGTGGGGGCTGGAAAAGCCTGCCCAGAGTTAACCTTTCAGGTCTTTGGCTTTACATCCGAACTGGAAAATGTTCAACGCCTCATCAGATGGCAGAGCAGAGCTTCTTCAAGGTGCGCATCACGGTAGCACAGCGGCTAGCACTGTTGCTTCACAGCTCAAGGGTCCCAGGTTTGATTCCCGGCTTGGGTCACTGCCTGAGCGGAGTCTGCACGTTCTCCCCGTGTCTGCGTGGGTTCCCTCCGGGTGCTCCGGTTTCCTCCCACAGTCCCAAGAGGTGCAGGTTAGGTGGATTGGCGATGATAAAATTGCCCCTTAGTGTCCAGAACGGTTAGCTGGGGTTACTGGGTAACGGGGATAAGGTGTGGGTTTAAGTAGGGTGCTCTTTCCAAGGGCCGGTGCAGACTCAATGGGCCGAATGGTCTCCTTTTGCACTGTGTTATGGGCCAGGGTTTAGAGAACCCCAAACTGTATCATGGAGTTCACCTGACCCACAACTTTTACTAGATTGTGGTCTGGGGAGCACACGGCCCACTCTACAGGTGTGGTACAGCAGAAATGGCAAAGTATTTTTTTAAAGCAAAACAATGTTTATTCTACGAACTCAAGTTAACCTTTTTAAAACATACAGTGAACATCTTAATAATAATAATCGCTTATTGTCACAAGTAGGCTTCAATGAAGTTACTGTGAAAAGCCCCTCGTCACCACATTCCGGCGCCTGTTCAGGGAGGCCGGTATGGGGTTTGAACCCACGCTGCTGGACTTTTTCTGCATTACAAGCCAGCTGTTTAGCTCACTGTGCTAAACATCTTAGCAACCAGCAATTCAAATACAACCCTCAAAGAATACAACACTAAGTAATCCGTGCGCTTTCCTTTTAACATCCATAAGACTTAAAAACAAAACCTTTTAACAGAAGCGCCTCAGGTCTAACTTCACTACTGAGAACAGTTACCACATTGAAATCAGCAAATGGACACTCATAAGCTTGCAGAGATTCACACACATCCTGCTGTGATTGCAGCTTCTCCAAAACTAAAATGAAACCAAACCCACCTTGCAGCAAAAAGCCTAAAGCGAAAGTAAAAAGCTGACAGACAGCCCAGCTCCACCCACTCTCTGACATCACTGCAGTAATAAACACCCATTTCTTAAAGGTACTCTCACTACAGATATTTATATACACACCCATTTATAAACACCCATTTCTTAAAGGTACTCTCACGTGACAACTGTGAATTCCATGATTCCTGGGAAGTAAAGTGGCAGCAACACTAAAGCAAAATACCAGGGATGTTAATAATTTAAGATAAAAATAAATCTAAGGTTTTGGAAACGCTCAACAGGTCGGGCAGCATCTGTGGAGGGAGATACAGAGTTAACGATGATCGACTCCGCTTTCTTTCGAGATTTCCACCATCTGCTGAACTTTGCCCTTGTAATAAACAGGTGATGCTGCTGCACCTCGAGAGTTGATCAGGAGGTGTTCTGAAACACATTGATATTTTGATGTGTTTGTGCAGAGAAAGGATTTCTGTTTCATTTTACACTATTGTATTGCTGCACGGGGAGAAACAGCCGAGAGATAGTTAGCTCCCGCAGGTAGGCAGCCACTTAGAATATTGACGGGCATGTTCCCTGGTCAGATTCCACGTGGAACAGCCAATACAGCAAACACAGACAGGCAGCATCCGTTGGAGGGCAAAATTAAGTTAAGGATTGAGGTTGATGAACCTTCTGCCAGAACTGGAAGACGTTCGAGGTAAACAGCTTTTATGCACAAGTGAAGCCAGAGAAAAGGAGGCATGGAATGAATAAAATGGCAGATCTGTTACGTGTCTGTTATCGCTGCTGTGGGTCTCAGGTGAGGCTGTCCATGGATAGGATTTACAGATATTACTGGAGGCAAGATGGTTGGCAAATGTTACCTTTTGTTGAACGTAATAATAATAATAATCTTTATTAGTGTCACAGGTAGGCTTACATTAACACTGCAATGAAGTTACTGTGAAAAGCCCCTAGTTGCCACATTCCGGCGCCTGTTCACGTACACAAAGGGAGAATTCAGCACGTATTTCGGGACTTGTGGGAGGAAACCTGAGCACCCGGAGGAAACGCACGCAGACACGGGGAGAACGTGCAGACTCCGCACAGACAGTGACCCAAGCAGACCTGGGACCCTGGAGCTGTGAAGCAACAGTACTAACCACTGTGCTACCGTGCTGCCCTATGGCAGACGAGGGGTAGGATGAGCCCACTGGTGCAGGCTCCCAGGTAACAGCCCTCACCTTTGAACTCCAGGAAGCTGGTTATGAAAGGTGAGGCGACGGAGTGAGTCACTTTTGTCTTCAACTTGGAACATAATCCATCCTGGCTCCATTGCAGAAAGGACAGTTTCCATTGGGGGTTAAGTACTGAACAACGTCTGTACGATATCGGTGGTAAGCGTGGTGGATCTGGAAAATTAAAATGAATTACATTCAAGCTGCAGGGTTTTGCTTGGAGCTGGCTGTTAGACAACAACCTTAAAATTCATTAAACTCCCTTTCGTGTGATTCATAACCAAATGGACATTAGTATTCGTGGAATTTTCCAATGGTCTTCCCATAAATTATTGAACACTCTAAAAGAAGCAGGGCCCACATCGAAGATGCAGTTCTTGTTTCCAACCCAACTCCGTGTGTTCTCCCAATTGGTACACTTGGAACTTTCCTCAGCAATGAATCCAAGGCCCCACTCTTGCTATGGGCAGTGCACTTTCATCTATCAGCCAGCTTTGGGCATGGTAGCTAATTCTGATTGTCATTCTGTGGGAAACAAACTTAACTGGTTGCATTCTGCTCCGAGTGACTATCTCATTTTATTGTTGTGCAGCATCAACAGTGTGCATTTGTGTAGCGCCTTTAACATACTAAAGCATTCCTCCGCAGGAGCCTTATCAAAGAAAACTAGACACTCGGGGATGTTGGGGTGGGAGGTCAAACAGTTGGTCAAGGAGGTGGATTTTAAGGGCGGTTTTAAAGAAATAGGAAAGAGGGGCAGAGAGTCGATGGAGCTTAAGGAGGGAATTCCAGAGCACAGGGTCTGGCCGGCTGAAGGCATGCCCACCAAAATCAGGGATGCACGAGAGGAGAGAATTGGAGGAGCACAGGCGCCCGAGACGGTTGTGGGGCTGGGGGAGATTCCAGAGACAGGGAGGGGCAAGGCCACGGAGGGATTTGAAAATAAGAATGTATTTTATGGAATAGAAAGAGAAAATGTTGGAAATACTCAGCTGGTCTAGCAGCATCTATGGAGAGAGGGAGACCAGAGTTATATTTCAGGGCAATCAAAACTGCAATATCTTGCTCATTATTCTATGCAGAATTTGGACAGTTTGCTGAATATTTACCCAAAGCCCAACACTAAATTAAATGGCACAATAGTTAGTGCAGATTGCAGCAAAAGAATTGCAAAGGGACATTGATCGACTATATGAGGAGCAGATGGAACTCATGGCGTGTGTCATGTTATGATGATATAAAGGCACCAATCATTTAATGGTTTGTGAAAACATGGTGCGTGTTCATTTATTATTTTTCGGCATGTGTCAAAAGATGTGCATGGACAGGAAGTTTGAGGATATCAGCGGCAGAGTTTTCTGCGCTGTGTTCTGTTCCAGACCAAAATGAAACTGAGGCTGGATCGCTTCCGTTCTAATGATGACATGTTGCTATCCATTAAAGGCATATTGCAACAACTCAATGTGATGTCAGAAAGTGGGTGATGGAAATCTGGAACTCTCCCTGAAACTCTGGTGATGCTGATCCAACTGATCATATCAAAACTGAGGTTGATGGATTTTTGTTAGATATGGGTATTGGAGGTGGGGCAAGTGGTTAGCACAGTTGCCTCACGGAGCCGAGGTCCCAGGTTCGATCCCGGCTCTGAGTCACTGTCCGTGTGGAGTTTGCACATTCTCCCCGTGTTTGCGTGGGTTTCGCCCCCACAACCCAAAAGATGTGCAGGGTCGGTGGATTGGCCATGCTAAGTTGCCCCTTAATTGGAAAAAATAAATTGGATACTCTACATTTATACAAAAATAAAAGATATGGGTATTGGGGTGCGTAGGGCAAAGGCTGGGATAATTGGGAGTCAGTGATGTAGTGGTATTGTCACTGGACTAGTAATTCAGAGACCCGGGGTACTGCCCTGGGTTCAAGCCCCACCAGGGCAGATGGTGAAATTTGAATTCAATAAAATCTGGAGTTGACAACCATGAAACTATTGTCGATTGTTGTAAAAACCCACCTGGGTCACTGGTGTCCTTTAGGGAAGGAAATCTGCCGTCCTTACCCGGTCTGGCCTACATGTGACTCTAGACCCAGAGCAATATGGTTGACTCTTAAATGCCCTCTGAAATGGCCGAGCAAGCCACTCGGTTCAAGGACAATTGGGGATGGGCAACAAATGCTGGTCCAGAGAGCGATGTCCGCATCCAGTGAACGAAGAAAATACAGATCGGCCATGATCTAATTGAATGGCACAATAGGCTCGAGGGGCTGAATGACCTCCCCCTGTTCCTATCCAATAGATCAATGCAAAAAGCAAAACTACCAGGCTGCTATGATTTCCACTGGCGGTTGACCTGTTTGGAAATTGACGATGTTGACAAGGACAGGCAAAGTCGAATAGACCCTGGAACACAAAGAAAAGCACCAGTCAAAGTTAAATGGTATTCAGTGCTGGAATTTTCCTTTCATTCCTCGCAAAAGCAGAGAGTGGGGAAGTTCAAAAAGAAATACAAGTTTAGCCGCAAGCTTAGTGTCTTGGTTATTTGTCTCAAGAGATTTTGGTCAACTGAGTTTTGTCACGTGACAAAAACAGCGAAGGTTTTTAAGAGTATCCAAACCAAGCTCCATCAGGCAGGGGCTGGTTTAGCCCCGTGGGCTTGTAATGCAAAACAAGGCAGCAGCGTGGGTTCAACTCCCGTACCGGCCTCCCCGAACAGGCTTCGGAATGTGGCGACTAGGGGCTTTTCACAGTAACTTCATTGAAACGCACGTGTGACAATAATAATAATTATTACATCCGCACAGAAGTACTGCTCGCACGGCAAGGAATGCACGCAGTGTTGTTCTTAGTTATTGTCTACAAGTTTTGTCTTAATCATTGGATAGCGAACAGGAGCAGGAAACCTATCCCACTAACTGGCTCAAAGGTGCACAGACTGCACCTTCCCTTGCCTGCAGCTAACTGACTCAGCCCAAATTGGTAATCCAATCGGGGACTTGCTGATTTATGACTCGTTAACCAATTGGGGCATTTTCTTTTGCTGTCCAACACATCAAACCAACTTAGGGTTCCGATGAAAGGTTGTCGACCTGAAAACTTCAACTCTTTTTCATCTCTCCGCCCTTTGCTGTCAGACCTGCTGAGAATTTGCTGTTTTCGTAGAATCATAGAATTTACAGTGCAGAAGGAGGCCATTCGGCCCATCGAGTCTGCACCGGCCCTTGGAAAGAGCACCCTACAAAGCCTCTACCCTATCCCCGTAAGCCAGTAACCCCACCTAACCTTTTTGGACACTAAAGGGCAATTTAGCCTGGCCAATCCACCTAACCTGCACATCTTTGGGCAGTGGGAGGAAACCGGAGCACCCGGACGGAACCCACGCAAACAGAGGGCGGGGGGGGGAACGTGCAGATTCCGCATAGACAGTGACCCAAACCAGGAATTGAACCTGGGACCCTGGAGCTGTGAAGCAACTCTGCTAACCACTGTGCTACCGTGCCGCCCACAAATGGATGGGGGTGGGGAGGGGGGGGAGGGGGGGGGGGGGGGGGGGGCGGAAATTGGGCCTTTTTTTTTTGAATGATCGGAATTGTTTCTGGAATGCCACAGCTTCAAGCGGGAGAGAATAAGTCAAATTTAAGAATGACTGGCAGGATTTTTACTGGTCCCGCTGACATTTTGCAAATTTGTTAACGAGGAGAAAACTGGCTCTCGGATCCATAAAGTTAATTTCATCTGCAGGTTATAAATTGAATATTGTGGTAATTGCTGCCTCTGTCTCTCTCTCTCGCTCTCTCTGCAAAGGTCATGATTTGCCACAGTTTTGATTTTCTGTGCTGTTCTGTTTTTGCAGGAGCTGAACCCGTGCAGATGGACAAAGTGCGCGGCTGCCTGACGGGCGAAGAACGACTTGCTTGCGGCCTCGCGCTCCCACCCTGGAGCCTAGGGAGGGGGTTTTGAACAAGACCCGATTGCACAAAGTGGGTACGTGGCGGGAGCTTTGCGGGGGGAGGTTCGGGGGGGGGCGGGCGGTGGGGGTGAGGTGGTGGTGGCGGGGAGCAGGGTGGCGGCGGAAGGCGGGGAAAAGAGAAATCCCCCAAAGAGGATGCTCACAAGGAAGCTGCGATCAGGGTTCGAAAACAGATTGGGAACTGTGTCAGCTGATCCACGTCCAAACCATCTCCACAAACACTTCATTAACCTGATATCGGTCCTCTGTCACTCTTCTCCCCGGGGCCTTGCCAAAGAATTTAAATAGGGGAGGATGATATCAAAATACTCGACTGCAACTGCTCTGGCGTGAATATAAGATTACAGCTTGCTCAAGGAACTGTACCTCAGCAGGTAGAAATTTGGACCAGTGAACTATCTCTCCCTCTGGACAGGAGTGTGCGGGCAGAGTGGGATGGACGGGAAGGGGGGCTATGTGCTCCTCCCCTCTTGCTGGTGAGGAATCTAAGTGGCTCTTCATTTGCATCGACGGTGACAACGATCATCTTGGGAATTCAAGGCATTTTTTGATTACTTTTTGTATTGCGAGGAGACACAAAACCATTGAAGCACAAGTTGGGAGGAAAGAGTCGACCCGGCAAGTGAACAGTTGCGTGCTTACTCCAGCCGGAGTGTGGATTACAAAAACTTCCTCCCTTTGTATTTTTTGGGAAACGCTGTTGATTGAGATAATATTCTCTTTTTTTTTACCCTGCGGTCCTGAATTACAAAAGCACTTAAAAAGAAGGTTATGAGCTGGGAATGGCCAGATTAGCGATAAAGATCCAGCGGTATTTCCGACGGAAGCCAGTCCGGTTTTTCACCTTCATCATCATTTACCTCATGGCCGGCAGCCTGATGTTCCTACACTCGGGGTTCGTGCGGGACAGCACCTTAACGGGAAGGGCCTCGTACCCCGGCGACGGGACTGTTAACGGACCCCTGGGCGGCTCGATGGGCGCTGGGGGGCTCCAGAAGTTTGCCTTCCTGCCCTTTGCGAGGGGTTACAGGGAGGTGCCGGAGAAGGAGCCTCAGCCGTTGCCGCGGAGATACGGCCCCCCCTGGCTGAAGCCGGTCTCGCAAGACTCCGTGGACAAACTGAAATCCGGGGAGCACGTTGGGCTTTGGAGCAGGGCGCTGAAGGGGAAGATCTCGAGAGACCAGGACGAAAACAAAGGTAGGTTAGATCTATTGTTGACTGTTTCTCATGTCATTCATTGTCTTTGCCCCCACTGTGTGGATTGGAAATCTAATCCTCTGACCCTACATCTGAAGCATTTGCCAAGAGATCTTGCATTACACAAGCAGGGAAGGTTAGTGATGTTTATTTATCTCCTTAGCAACGGTTATTTTACAAACAAAACATTGAAATTAGACGGCCTCAAGTGATAATATTCAAATTAATCAAATTTTGAAATGGGGCCAACCATCCGAGCCCACGTTCTCTGGGGACATTTGGAAGAATTACCAATGCAAATCATTTACTCAGGCCGGTTTGACCTTACAATCAACCCTAGGTGAATGAGCCTTGCTATTAGCATTCCGTCCTGCTTCAGTTTGACTTAGATATTTTACCCTCTTTTCTTTTGAACCATTTCTAGTGAGGACAGTGTGGCAGAAGCAGATCTACGTGTACAGTGAATGGGAGAAATGCAGGAGTGAATTATTTTCTGAGGTGCCCTAAGTAGAGGGGAGGATGTGAATTTAAAACAGCAACCAGTTACTTAGGCCCTGTGGCGCAACCAATTACTCACGAATCGAGAAGTGATGAAGTCAATCGAGGCTTTATTAAGCAAGACTTGTTCCCCAGCAGCTCAGTTACAGAATGCAGCTGCTGGGAGAACGCGGGCTCTTATACTCCGCCTTACTGGGTGGAGCCAGCAGGCGGCAGATCCAATCAGGACCCAGTGTCTGTCTACCAATAGCCTCTCGGCACCACAGGTACCGTACTACCCCTAATACATACCACCACAGGTCCCAAAACCCAGGTTTGGAGCACCTGTATTATCCGCATTGTGGGGGGGGGGGGGGGGAGCGGGGGGATGTAATGTGGGGGGGGCACGAGTGGGGGTGGGGTGGTACCGTTTCAGGTCCAAACTGGTGTCCATGCGTTGTGTGCACTGTTCTAGTGCTCACCACCTTATCGTGCGCGTAAATTCAGGGTTCTTCAGCAACAGGGGAGCGTTCCCATACCCTCACTGTGCAAACGGTGTGCTTCCGCAGTCAGCGCATTACATAACACCCGGCATCCCGGCAGCAACCATGAGGCCTTTATCATGTGGCGGTCCGCTGTACGACCGGCATTCCAGCCCCCACGAGAAACCAGAAATAAAAACAGAAAATGCTGGGTAAACTCCGCAGGTCCGACAGCGTCTGGGGAGAGAGGAGCAGAGTTAACAAGCGAGGGTGAGTGAAGTGAGGCGTGTGCTGATTGCTCACAACATTGATTGTGAAGGAGGGTCCGTCAAGCGGCCCACTGGCCACCCGACCAGCATTGGGCTAGCACACCAATGTGCAGCAACCTTACACATGGCCGGCATGTGCACAGTGAGAGCGCTGCTGCTCGGGAAATGTAATTCAGCAGGCTATTGGGGTGCCGAAGCAATGCTTTTGCTAACCAGGCCATTCCTGAGGAGTCGTGCTGTATCCAGCAGAACCTCACAATCAGGAGGAAAAGGTCCTGGCTGCCAGAAAAACGTCTGGCAGCGGAGGACAAGGAGATGGGGAGGGGGATGAGCGACAGGGAGGGGGATGGGGAGACGGGGACGGGGATGAGGGACAGGGAGGGGGATGGGGAGACGGGGAGGAGGACGGGGAGACAGGGAGGGGGAGATGGGGATGGGGAGATGGGGAGGGGGAGGGGGAGACGGGGAGGGGGAGGCGGGGAGGGGTATGGGTAGACGGGGAAGGGGGTGGGGAGACGGGGAGGGGGATGGGGAGACGGGGACGGAAATGAGGGACAGGGAGGGGGATGTGGAGGCGGGGAGGAGGATGGGGAGACAGGGAGGGGGAGACAGGGAGGGGGATAGGGAGACGGGGCAGGGGATGAAGAGATGGGGAGGGGGATGGGGAGACGGGGAGGCGGGGAGGAGGATGGGGAGACAGGGAGGGGGAGACGGGGAGGGGGATGGGGAGACGGGGACGGGGATGAGGAGACGGGGAGGGGGAGGGGGAGACGGGGAGGGGGAGGAGGAGATGGGGAGGGGGATGAGGAGACGGGGAGGGGGATAGGGAAGCGGGGAGGGGAGACGGGGAGAGGGATGGGGAGATGGGAGGGGGAGACGGGGAGGGGGATGAGGTGACAGCGAGAGGGATGGGGAGACGGGGAGGGGGAGACGGGTACACGGGGAGGGAGATGAGGAGGCGGGGCGAGGGATGGGGAGATGGGGAGACGGGGAGGGGGAGACGGGGACGGGGAGACGAGGAGGGGAGGAGGAGATGGAGAGGGGGATGAGGAGACGTGGAGGGGGATGGGGAGACGGGGAGGAGGAGATGGGGAGGGGGAGACGGGGAGGAGGAGACGGGGTGGGGGATGAGGAGACGGGGAGAAGGATGGGGAGACGTGAAGGGGGATGGGAAGAGGGGGAGGGGGAGGCGGGGAGGGGGAGATGGGGATGAGGATGAGGAGGTGGGGAGAGGGATGGGGAGGCGGTGAGGGGGAGACGGGGACGGGAAGGGGGAGACGGGGAGGGGGATGGGGAGACGGGGGATGGGGAGATGGGGAGGGATTGGGAAGGGGGTGGGGATACGGGGAGGGAGATGAGGAGACGAGGAGGGGGAGATGGGGAGGGGGTTGGGGAGACGGGGAGGGAGATGAGGAGACAGGGATGGGGAGACGGGGAGGGGGATAGGGAGACGGGAAGGGGGAGGGGAGCTGGGGAGGAGGAGACGGGGATGAGGAGACGGGGAGGGGGATTGGGAGATGGGGAGGGTGATGGGGAGACGGGGAGGGGGAAGGGCAGACGGGGAGGAGGAGACGGGGAGGGGAAGAAGGGGAGTGGGATGAGGAGATGGGAGGGGGATGGGGAGACAGGGAGAGGGAGACTTGAGGGGATGGGGAGACGGGGAGGGGGAAGAGGTGACGGGGAGGGGGAAGGAGAGACGGGGAGGGGCATGGGGAGAAGGGGAGGGGCATGGGGAGACGTGGTGGAGGAGACGGGATGAGGAGACAGGGAGGAGGATGGGGAGATGGGGAGGGTGATGGGGAGAAGGGGAGGGGCATGGGGAGACGGGGTGGAGGAGACGGGGGTGAGGAGACAGGGAGTGGGATGGGGATGGGGAGATGGGGAGGGGGATGAGGAGACGGGGAGGGGGTTGGGAGATGGGGAGGGGGTTGGGGAGACGGGGAGGGGGAGGGGGAGACGGGGAGGAGGAGACGGGGAGTTGGATGAGGAGATGGGGAGGGGGATGGGGAGACAGGGAGAGGGACACATGAGGGGATGGGGAGACGGGGAGGGGGAAGGGGTGACGGGGAGGGGGAAGGGGGGATGGGGAGGGGGATGGGGAGAAGGGGAGGGGCATGGGGAGATGGGGTGGAGGAGACGGGATGAGGAGACAGGGAGGGGGATGGGGAGATGGGGAGAGGAATGGGGAGAAGGGGAGGGGCATGGGGAGACGGTGTGGAGGAGACGGGATGAGGAGACAGGGAGGGGGATGGGGAGAAGGGGAGGGGCATGGGGAGACGGGAAGGGGGTTGGGGTGACGGGGAGGGGGAAGGGGAGACTGGGAGGGGGATGGGGAGAAGGGAGGGGGCTTGGGGAGACGGGGTGGTGGAGACGGGATGAGGAGACAGGGAGGGGGATGGGGAGGTGGGGAGGGGGATGAGGAGAAGGGGAGGGGCATGGGGAGACGGGGTGGAGGAGACGGGATGAGGAGACAGTGAGGGGGGTGGGGAGATGGGGAGGGGGATGGGGAGATGGGGAGGGGCATGGGGAGAGGGGGAGGGGGTTGGGGAGATGGGGAGTGTGGTGAGGAGGTGTAGAGGGAGATGAGGAGACGGGGAGGGGCATGGGGAGACGGGGAGGGGGATGGGGAGATGGGGGATGAGGAGATGGGGATGGGGAGACGGGGAGGGGGATGGGGAGACGGGTAAGGAGATGAGGAGACGGGGTGGGAGATGAGGAGACGGGGAGGGGCATGGGGAGACGGGGAGGGTTTGAGGAGATGGGGAGGAGGATGGGGTGTCGGGGAGGGGGATAGGGAGACGTGAAGGGTGATGGGGAGACGGGGAGGAGGATGGGGAGACGGGGAAGGGGATGGGGAGACGGGGAGGGGGGTGGGGAGATGGGAGGTGGATGGGGAGATGTGGAGGGGGATGCGGAGACGGGGAGGGGGTGGGAAGACGGGGAGGGGGATGGGGAGACGGGGAGGGGGATGGGGAGACCGGGAGGAGGATGGGGAGACGGGGAGGGGGATGGGGAGACGGGGAGGGGGATGGGGAGAAGGGGAGGGGCATGGGGAGACGGTGTGGAGGAGACGGGATGAGGAGACAGGGAGGGGGATGGGGAGATGGGGAGAGGGATGGGGAGAAGGGGAGGTGCATGGGGAGACGGGGTGGAGGAGACGGGATGAGGAGTCAGGGAGGGGGATGGGGAGATGGGGAGGGGGATGGGGAGATGGGGAGGGGCATGGGGAGACGGGGAGGGGGTTGGGGAGATGGGGAGTGTGGTGAGGAGGTTGGGAGGGAGATGAGGAGACGGGGAGGGGCATGGGGAGACGAGAAGGAGGATGGGGAGATGGGGAGGAGGATGGGGAGACGGGGAGGGGGATGGGGAGACGTGGAGGGTGATGGGGAGACGGGGAGGAGGATGGGGAGATGGGGAGGGGGATGGGGAGATGGGGAGGGGGATGGGGAGATGGGGAGGGGGATGGGGAGACGGGGTGGGGGGTGGGGAGACGGGGAAGGAGATGAGGGACGGGGAGGGAGGTGGGCAGACGGGGGGGGGGTGAAGAGGAGACGGGGTGGAGGAGATGGGCAGGGGGATGGGGAGAAGGGGAGGGGGATGCATAGGCGGGGAGGGGGATGGGGAGACGGGGAGGGGGATGGGGAGATGGGGATGGGGAGATGGGGAGGGGTATGGGGAGACTGGGAGGGGGATGGAGAGATGGGGAGAGGGATGGGGTGACGGGGGGAGGAGACGGGAGGAGGAGACGGGGAGGGGCAGACAGGGAGGGGAAGACGGGGAGGGGGAGACCAGGAGGAGGAGACGGGGATGAGGAGACGGGGAGGGAGATGGTTAGACGGGGAGGGGCATGGCTAGACGGGGAGGGAGATGAGGAGATAGGGAGGGTCTTGGGGAGACGGGAAGGGAGATGAGGAGACGGGGAGGGGCATGGGGAGACGGCGAGGAGGATGGGAAGACGGGGAGGGGGGTGGGGAGTAGGGGAGGAGGATGGGGGGACTGGGAGGGGGATGGGGAGACGGGGAGGGGGTGGGGAGACGGGGGGATGGGGAGACGGAGAGGGGGATGGGATGACGGGAGGGGGATGGGGAGACGGGGAGGAGAAGATGGGGAGGAAGAGACGGGGAGTGGCAGACGGGGAGGGGGAGACGGGGAGGGGGATGGGAATACGGGAGGGGGATGAGGAGACGGGGAGGGGATGGGGAGATGGGGAGGAGGATGGGGAGACGGGGAGGGGGATGGGGAGACGGGAAGGGGGATGGGGAGACAGGGAGGGGGATGGGGAGACGGGGAAGGGGATGAGGGATAGGGAGGGAGATGGGGAGACAGGGGGGAAGAGGAGACGGGGTGGAGGAGATGGGGAGGGGGAGATGTGGGGGGGGATGCATAAACCGGAAGGGGGATAGGGAGATGGGGAGGGGGATGGGGAGACGGGGTGGGGGATGGGGAGACGGGGAAGGAGATGAGGGACGGGGAGGGAGATGGGCAGACGGGGGGGGGGTGAAGAGGAGACGGGGGGATGGGGAGACGGAGATGGGATGACGGGGAGGGGGATGGGGAGACGGGGAGGAGAAGATGGGGAGGAAGAGACGGGGAGCGGCAGATGGGGAGGGGGAGGGGGATGGGGAGACGGCGAGGAGGATGGGAAGACGGGGAGGGGGGTGGGGAGTAGGGGAGGAGGATGGGGGGACTGGGAGGGGGATGGGGAGACGGGGAGGGGGTGGGGAGACGGGGGGATGGGGAGACGGAGAGGGGGATGGGATGACGGGAGGGGGATGGGGAGGCGGGGAGGAGAAGATGGGGAGGAAGAGACGGGGAGTGGCAGACGGGGAGGGGGAGACGGGGAGGGGGATGGGAATACGGGGAGGGGGATGAGGAGACGGGGAGGGGATGGGGAGATGGGGAGGAGGATGGGGAGACGGGGAGGGGGATGGGGAGACGGGAAGGGGGATGGGAAGACAGGGAGGGGGATGGGGAGACGGGGAAGGGGATGAGGGATGGGGAGGGAGATGGGGAGACAGGGGGGAAGAGGAGACGGGGTGGAGGAGATGGGGAGGGGGAGATGTGGGGGGGGGATGCATAGACCGGAAGGGGGATAGGGAGATGGGGAGGGGGATGGGGAGACGGGGTGGGGGATGGGGAGACGGGGAAGGAGATGAGGGACGGGGAGGGAGATGGGCAGACGGGGGGGGGGGGTGAAGAGGAGATGGGGGGATGGGGAGACGGAGATGGGATGACGGGGAGGGGGATGGGGAGACGGGGAGGAGAAGATGGGGAGGAAGAGACGCGGAGCGGCAGATGGGGAGGGGGAGGGGGATGGGAATACGGGGAGGGGGATGTGGAGACGGGGAGGGGATGGGGAGATGGGGAGGAGGATGGGGAGGGGGATGGGGAGACAGGGAGGGGGGTGGGGAGACGGGGAATGGGATGAGGGATGGGGAGGGAGATGGGGAGACAGGGGGGAAGAGGAGACGGGGTGGAGGAGATGGGGAGGGGGAGATGTGGAGGGGGATGCATAGACGGGAAGGGGGATAGGGAGATGGGGAAGGAGATGAGGGACGGGGAGGGAGATGGGCAGACGGGGGGGTGAAGAGGAGACGGGGTGGTGGAGGAGATGGGGAGGGGGATGGGGAGAAGGGGAGGGGGATGCATAGACGGGGGGGGGGGGGATGGAGAGATGAGGAGGGGAATGGGGAGACATTGAGGGGGATGGGGAGGCGGAGATGGGGATGGGGAGGAGGAGACGGGGAGGAGGAGAGGGGGAGGGGCAGACGGGTAGGGGGAGACGGAGTGGAGGTTGGGGAGACAGGGAGTGGCGAGGGGGAGGCGGGGAGGGGGAGACGGGGATGGGTTGAGAAGACGGGGAGGGGATGGGGCGATGGGGAGCTGGATGGGGAGACAGGGGGGGGGATGGGGCGACGGGAAGGGGGTTGGGAGACGGGGAGGGGATGGGGAGGGTGAAGGGGAGATGGGGAGGGGGATGGGAGGGGGATGAGGAGACGAGGAGGGGGATGGGGAAACGGGGAGGGGGAGTTGGGGAGGGGGAGACGGGTAGGGGGTGGGGAGACGGGGAGGAGGAGATGGGGAGGGGAGGAGGAGATGGGGAGAGGGGGAGGGAGATGAGGAGGCGGGGAGAGGGATGGGGGGACGGGGAGGGGGAGACGGTGATGGGGAGAAGGGGAGGCGGAGGAGGAGACGGGGAGGAGGATGGGGAGACGGGAGGGGGGTGGGGAGAAGGGGAGGGGGAGACGGAGAGGGGATGAGGTGACGAGGAGGGGGATGAGGAGGCGGGTCGAGGGATGGGGAGACGGGAAGGGGGATGGGGAGACGGTGAGGGAGAAGGGAGACGGGGAGGGGGATGGGAGGGGGATGGGTAGACGGGGAGACAGGGAGGGGGAGACGGGGAGGGGGATGGGGAGACGGGGAGGGTGTTGGGGAGACGGGGAGGGAGATGAGGAGACGAGGAGGGGGAGACGGGGAGGGGGTTGGGGAGACGGGGAGGGAGATGAGGAGACGGGGATGGGGAGACGTGGAGGGGGAGGGGGTGACAGGGAGGAGGAGATGGGGAGGGGAAGACGGGGAGTGGGATGCGGAGTTGGGGAGGGGGATGGGGAGACAGGGAGAGGGAAACATGAGGGGATGGGGAGACGGGGAGGGGGACAGGGAGACGGGGAAGGGGAGGGGGAGACGGGATGGAGGAGACGCAGATGAGGAGATAGGGAGTGGGATGGGGAGACGGGGAGTGGGATGGGGAGATGGGGAGGGTGGTGAGGAGATGGGGAGAGGGAGACATGAGGGGATGGTGAGACAGGGAGGGGGATGGGGAGACGGGGAGGGGGATGGGGAGATGGGGAGGGTGGTGAGGAGTTGGGGAGAGGGAAGGGGAGACGGGGAGGGGGATGGGGAGACGGGAAGGGGGATGGGGAGACGGGGAGGGAGATGAGGAGATGCAGAGGGGCATGGGGAGACGGGGAGGGGGATGGGGAGACGGGGGGATGAGGAGACGGGTTGGGGGATGTGGAGACGGGGCGGGGGGTGGGGGGACAGGGAGGGGGAGATGGGCAGGGGGATGGGGAGGGAGATTAGGAGACGGGGAGGGGGATGGGGAGACGGGGAGGGAATGGGAGACGGGGAGGGGAATGAGGAGACGGGGAGGGAGATGGGGAGACGGGAGGGGGATGTGGAGACAGGGAGGGGGTGGGGAAGATGGGGAGGGCGAGGGGGAGACGGGAGGGGGAGGCGGGGAGGGTGATGGGGAGATGTGGAGGTGGATGGGGAGACGGGGTGGGGGCTGGGGAGACGGGGATGGGGAGACGGGGAGGGTCATGGTTAGACGGGGAGGGGGATGGGGAGATGGGGAGGGGGAAGTGGCGACGGGGAGGGTGATGGGGAGACGGGAGGGGGATGTGGAGACAGGGAGGGGGTGGGGAAGATGGGGAGGGCGAGGGGGAGACGGGAGGGGGATGTGGAGACAGGGAGGGGGAGATGGGGTGGGGGCTGGGGAGACGGGGAGGGGGATGGGGAGACGGGGAGGGTCATGGTTAGACGGGGAGGGGGAGACGGGGAGGGGGATGGGGAGATGTGGAGGGGCATGGGAGATGGGGAGCGGGATGAGGAGACGGGGAGGGGGATGGGGAGACGGGGAGAATGTAAATAACATGGTGCTTTCTGGCTGGTCTGTTTTGAGTGAACCATCTCTGTTAACCCCAGTTACTGTCCAACGCAGCACCCTCTCAACCCGAATTACTGTACACCACAGCACCCTCTTAACCCCAGTTACTGTACACCACAGCACCCTCTTTACCCCAGTTACTGTACACCACAGCACCCTCTTAATCATAGAATTTATCATAGAATTTACAGTGCAGAAGGAGACCATTCAGCCCATCGAGTCTGCACCGGCTCTTGGAAAGAGCACCCTACCCAAGGTCAACCCCTCCACCCCATCACCCATAACCCAGTAACCCCACCCAACACTAAGGGCAATTTTGGACACTAAGGGCAATTTATCATGGCCATTCCACTGAACCCGCACATCTTTCGACTGTGGGAGGAAACCGGAGCACCCGGAGGAAACCCACGCACACACGGGATGTGCAGACTCCGCACAGACAGTGACCCAAGCCGGGAATCGAACCTGGGACCCTGGAGCTGTGAAGCAATTGTGCTTTCCACAATGCTACCGCGCTGCCCAGTTACTTTACAACACAGCACCCTCTTAACCCCAGTTACTGTACAACACATCACCCTCTTAACTCCAGTTATGAAACGAAAGCCACCACAAAGCAAAAGTTCCAAACCAGCTTTATTAATCTAACCACAGAATATTTCATACAAAGGTTGACTAATCACTCCTGTGCATTCCCTTGTGCCTGTCTCAGATACCCCTTTCCCTGTTCTCAAACACCTGAATAGTGCAGTCCCAGTACAGCAGCATGGCTAATGGGCGGCGACTACATCTCGGTGGGCTTTGAACAGGTCAACTTTCAGCAGTTCTGCCCTATAGTCCCAGCTGCAGACTGTTACACGTGGATGGCAGCAGTCTGATCTGCCGGAGAGGCAATAGCAACAAGTGGTGGGGATGATGAAAGCTGCCAACTTTGAGAGAGGACAGCGGATTCAGGCTCCATGGCATTACTGTCACCCTGCACCCCACTCCACACCCTTGCCCCTGCCCCTGGACACCAATCGCTGTAATCTGCCGGAACACAGATAGCTGGACCACTGTGAGACCCTGCACACTCCCTTTGGAGCACCCGTGACAGCAGCATTCTGAGCTTGTGCGGAAATGGTTTCACCTCTGACGTGGAATATCCAGCCATGAGCAGGCCATTTCACCCATCTAGTCTATCCTGATGCCTGTGCTCCATGTGAGAATCAACCCACCCCATTTCATCTACCCCCATCTGAACAACTTTCTGTTCCTTTCCCTCTCACGCACCTATCTAGCTGCCTCCTCAGCGCTTCTTCACGGTTGGCATCAACCACTCCATGTGGTCGCAAATTCCATGTTGGTTCAACTCTCTTTCTCAATGGTTACCTGAATGCCAGGAATAGGATGCTGGTATCACTTAGTTTCAAAGTTATCTGTTATTACTGCTTTAATATGTATTATTCAGTTCTGTTGAGGTCATATAGTCCTGATCCCTTTCGTGTTAACAATGCATTACATATTGTTGATCCTTTCTGATGTGTACATTGAAATATTAATGATGATAATATCGCGGCTATAGTTAGTCATGTCACGTGAGCCCCTGGAGTCAGATTACTTCCTTGTAATGACTCGATTAGTCTTGCTATATTTTGCTCAGTGCTTTTAGATATTACAGTACGGATTTATATTGCATGAAAGATGAGTCTGCTATGAATAACTTGATAGAAACAATCCAGATCACTGGAGCACAGGCCTTTCTGCTCTTGATAGGTCATTTCCCAATGACCCATCTGCTCACTAAATCCCTCAGTCCTTTCTCTCGGCAACAACGCAATTAATTGCCTTCTGAGACTGTTTGTACAGCCTGTTTATGCGTCTTTCCATAACTTACAGTTAACTGGAATTTTAGTACAATCAAGTTCCAAGGTTGGAAAATGTAGATGCGATTCAATTAAATATCCAGCTTGAACTATTGAATTGCATCAAGTCAGCATCCCCGACCTGGCCCCAATTTTTGTTCGGATACTAGATGAGAAACCCAAACAATTTTAGCTCAGTGGGCTAAACAGCTGGCTTGTAATACGGAACAAGGCCAGCAGCGCGGGTTCAATTCCCGCACCGGCCTCCCCGAACAGGCGCCGGAATGTGGCGACTAGGGGCTTTTCACAGTAACTTCATTGAAGCCTACTTGTGACAGTAAGCGATTATTATTCTGACAATTTTTGAAGGATACTTCGCCTCAGGAGTGATGACTCAAACAAATAAGTGTCTTTTATGTGGAAACAAACTTTAATTTCAACACAGAATTAACCACATTAACATCGACAAAATAGCTTTACAACTATCAGTTAAACAGTTCTTAAATAAAAGGAAAAACTTGAACTTGACATTCTGAATTCTCCCTCCGTGTGCAGAGCTTCAGCTCCTGGCGGCTGGAGACAGGGCGACGAGGGAAGCGATTAAAACTGGGGCCGCGCGTGATGCCAGAATTGGAGGCCAGCAGAGACCATGAACGGTTGACAAGCCGGGGGAATGTTTAAGAGACAGGGAGAGAATGTAAATAAGGGGTGGGACTTTCTGGCCATTCCTTCTGGTGGGATCTTCAAGCACCACCTCAACATTTACCACCTATGGTTTATACAACTATGTGCTGATTTGTTACCTTGTGAGGAGATGTTACACACCTGCAGTGCGTGTGATTAAATGGAGTGTTGCTCGGCCTCCATCACCATGAATTAAGGTGGCAGGAGACTTTGCTTTAAAAATTGGAATGTAATTTTTACCACATTGGAATGTAATTTTTACCATCCACCTTTGCTTTTGTCTACTCCTCTAATTGAATGCTGGGTGTCCTTCCCGATGGGTAGCTCCACAGGCAGCACTTGTCCTCCAGGATCGTACCCAGGTGGCTATTATTCATGTGTCAGCCTTCACTGTGGGTGGCACAGTATCCAACCATGGGTGTCTCGCAGCTGAGCTCAATCCTATCCTCAATAGATGCACGCACTTCCACGAATGTCCTTGGGCAGTAATGAGGAGTCAGGATGCCTGTGTTAATGTTAATTTAGTTATATTGTTAAGGTTAAGGACAAACAGGTGGAGGGTATTAGTTGATTGAGTAGTTTGAGCACATATAAAGAGAGACTTCCCACCAGGGGGTGTCACCCCCCACTTGTTGATTTATTTATTTTGGATTTCTTGTTTTTTTAAAAAGAGCATAAATAGAGACTACATCCTCGTGAGCCTGCTTCTGGGCCTGGCCATTTCACAAATCCAGGCAGTGGGCAGACAAAGGGGTGTCCAACCTGACTGTCTACCCCTCTACCATGGATACATTCCCAGTCAAGGACCCTTGGAGAGGGACCGCGCTGTGTCCACATTTCAGGCCTTCTGCGACCAGAGAGCTTCATCAAACCCCTGGAAATAACATTTTAATTTAATCAGTTAAGTTTCCTTTCCAGGTTTTATTTTAGTTACGTTGCTCCACCAGGTGCGATGTCATATTTTGATTAATTTAGTGATTATTGCTTTTATTAAAGAGAGACTCCCTGCCAGGGCCTGTCACCCTCTCTTGTTTATTTATTTTTGACTATTTGTTTTATTAAAAGAGCACAAAGAGAGACTGCATTCTCGTTATCCTGTTGCTGAGCCAGTAAAATGTGGCCGTTAATAGGCCAGGCAGCAGGCAGTTGAGGGGGCGATCAATCCCAACTAACGGTCCCTCATTCGTGGCCATGCTCGTGTCTGGGTGTTCCTGGGAAAGGAGCACATGGTATCCACTGGAATGCTTTAGGCTCTCCACAACTAGTAGGCACCATAGGATCTGGAGTGCTTCATCATAAGACCACAAGACCATAAGACATAGGAGCAGAATTAGGCCACTCGGCCCTTCGGGTCTGCTCCACCATTCAATCATGGCTGATGTTTTTTCTCATCCCCATTCTCCCACCTTCTCCCCATAACCCCTGATCCCCTTATTAATCAAGAACCTATCTATCTCGGTCTTAAAGACACTCAGTGATTTGGCCTCCACAGCCTTCTGCGGCAAAGAGTTCCACAGATTCACCACCCTCTGGCTGAAGAAATTCCTCCTCATCTCAGTTTTAAAGGATCGTCCCTTTCGTCTGAGATTGTGTCTCCTGCTTCTAGTTTTTCCTACAAGTGGAAACATCCTTTCCATGTCCACTCCATCCAGGCCTCGCAGTATCCTGCAAGTTTCGATAAAGAATCATAGAATTTACAGTGCACAAGGAGGCCATTCGGCCCACCGAGTCGGCACCAGCTCTTGGAAAGAGCACCCTACCCAAGCCCACACCCCCACCCTATCCCCATAACCCAGTAACCCCACCCAACACTTAGGGCACTTTTGGCCACTGAGGGCAATTTATCATGGCCAATCCACCTAACCTGCACATCTTTGGACTGTGGGAGGAAACCGGAGCACCCGGAGGAAACCCACACAGACACGGGGAGAACGTGCAGACTCTGCACAGACAGTGACCCAAGCCGGGAATCTAACCTGGGACCCTGGAGCTGTGAGGCAATTGTGCTAACCACCATGCTACCGTGCTGCCCTTAAGATCCCCCCCCATCCTTCTAAACTCCAACGAGTACAGACCCAGAGTCCTCAACCGTTCCTCATATGACAATTCCACAAACATTTTCCACAAACATTTTTATTTAATTGTATAAGTTTCCCTTAAAGATTAGTGTTTGTTACAGTGTCCCTTTAAGGGGCTGTCAATTTGTTTAACTAGTTAGTCTGTTAATTAGTCTTATATTATTATGTTGAAGCCGCAAGAGTATAAAGAGAGATTGATGGAGTGCATCATAACTCCCAGTAATGTTTTTGCTTTTCATTACAATAGCCTGGAAGGGATTGTTTATTTATTTGGTGAATTTGGAAGGTACGGTCGAGGGAGCCTTGGGGAGTTCCTGCAGTGCAGTTTCTGGATGGGACACTCTGGGCATCGCTGGTGGCGGATACGGTGCCAATCAAGCGGGGCTGCTTTGTCCTGCATGTTGTCGAGCTTCTTGAGTGTTGTTGGAGCTGCACTCACCCAGGCAAACCACGTGTCCATTCTGTCTTGGAAATATACCGGCCACACTTTCACTGACACTGGGTCAAAATCCGGGAACTCCCTTCCTAACAACACAGGGAATGTTCCTACAACACGTGGACTGCAGCAGTTCAAGGGGGCGAGTTCATCACCACCTTCGCAAGGGAAATTAGGGATGGGCACTAAATCTTGGTCGAGCCAGCAACGTCCACATCCCATGGACTAATGAATAAAATAAAAAGTTGATTTACTAAAAGAGTATAAAGCGGCATTGCGGGTACATTGGGTTAGTGGGTGAGAGGCACTTGTTATTTTGCATTCCATATATGGACATAGACGAGGATTTGCATCGGGATTCATAGTTCGCCATCCGGCTTGGGATCTATTTGTCAGCCTGGGCAATATTCCCTCACTGCATTGCGAGGATGAATTGCCTTGTCGTATGTGAGGCCAGAGGTGTTCTCTTCAAAGCCATCTCCACAGCAACCATCACCATGGCGCCTCAAATCATTAGAGAAAACAAGGAGAAAACTCATCCAGTCAATCTGATAATAGGCGAGTGGTGCTGGTCGTGGACTGGTCACTTGGAGGTTGTTAGTTCAAATCCCACCATGGCTAATTAGAAAATTGAAAGCATTTAATTTGTGATGCGATGCCGGGGGGTGACTATAAAACTTGCTGGATTGTCGTAAAAACTCAACTGGTTCACAAATTATTTTTTCCAGCAAACATGCTTCATTTATAATATTTGTAAAAAATGTAGTATGTAATGTCAAATTAGTATTGTCATCTAAAGTGCAATACAGATCATTTTTTGTTCAATACAGTACATGAGGTGCCTCACTGGACTTACAATTTCAGGTCATATTTACACTCTACATTTACATTTCATGTCAAATGTTCTCTGGTGTGTACAGTCTGAGGGGTAATACATGGGTTCCTGCCTCTCGGTGCACTTTGGCAAGCCCTTCAACAGTGTCCATTACCCATTGACCCTTTCCAGGGGCGGCCCCAAGCTTTAATGATTCTCTCAGCACGCAGTCCTGAACCTTGGCATCTGCCAGTCCGCATTGCAAAGATATGCATAAGCAATCATGTATATAATGATGTAAACGACCTCCGACCAGCAGGTGGAAGTGTCGGTCTACCACTTGATTCTGTACCTTGAGGAGTTGGGAGTTAGCCGTGTTAGTGGATAGTCATACTTGCAGTATCTCTCGGATAATTTATCAGTCTTCGTAGATTGTAATATATTTCTTATAGTTAGCTTTACCACACATTTATTTTATAATAAAATACTTCAACTAGTCATGAACTAAACTTTCTTCTAATGCATCATTCCTACCGCCCAAGCACCAGAACCTAATGAGCTTCACTCAGTCATGGCCAGCTCCTTGCATGGAAAGACCCAAGAAGTTTCAGAAAGATCAAAGAGCATTGCTCACCCAGTTGATTGTCATCGAGCAACAGTTGATGTTTATCTCAGTGTGGCGCAGTGGTTAGCACTGCTGCCTCACGGCGTTAAGGACGCGGGTCTGATCCTGGCCCCGGGTCACTGCCCATATGGAGTTTGCACATTATCCCCGTGTCTGCGTGGATCTTACCCCCACAACCCAAGGATGTTCAGGGTAGGTGGATTGGCCGCACTAAATTGCCCCTTAATTGGAAACAAATTGAATTGGGTACTTTCAATTTTTTTAAAAACTGGTTGACTGATGTCCTTTCAAAGAAGGGAAGCTGCTATCTCAACAACGCAGATTGGTCAAAGAGTTATTCTAGTCCCACACATGTTATGGTGCCTGTTCAAGGCCCTGAAGGGAACCTGGGATAGGCAGTAAATATGTGCCTTACAAGATTAGGGTGGCATGGTAACACAGTGGTTAGCATTGTTGCTTCACAGCTCCAGGGTCCCAGGTTCGATTCCCGGCTTGGGTCACTGTCTGTGTGGAGTTTGCACATTCTTCCGTGTGTGCGTGGGTTTCCTCCGGGTGCCCCGGTTTCCTCCCACAGTCCAAAAATGGGCAGGTTAGGTGGATTGGCCATGCTGAATTGCCTCTTAGTGTCTAAAAAAAGGTTAGGTGGGGTTGCGGGGATGGGGTGGGAGTGCAGGGATGGGGTGGGAGTGTGGCGATGGGGTGCGAGTGTGGGCTTGGTTGGGGTGCTCCTTCCGAGGGTCGGTGCAGACCTGATGGGTTGAATGGCCTCCTTCTGCACTGTAGATTCTATGATTCTAAGAGTCACTCATTTCTCACGCTGCTTTTCTTAAATGAGTATACAGAATTTACAGTGCAGAAGGAGGCCATTCAGCCCGTCGAGTCTGCACCGGCTCTTGGAAAGAGCACCCTACCCAAGGTCAACACCTCCATCCTATCCCCATAACCCAGTAACCCCACCCAACACTAAGGGCAATTTTGGACACTAAGGGCAATTTATCATGGCCAATCCACCTAACCTGCACATCTTTGGGCTGTGGGAGGAAACCGGAGCACCCGGAGGAAACCCACGCACACACGGGGAGGATGTGCAGACTCCACACAGACAGTGACCCAAGCCGGAATCGAACCTGGGACCCTGGAGCTGTGAAGCAATTGTGCTATCCACAATGCTACCGTGCTGCCCTAATGTGAACTGAAAAAAGAACGACATGTTGCTCCCATTATAACCCAACACATAAATGCATCAAGCAGGATGGAACTACCCATGGGCTCCCTGTGCTGTGTTAGCAGATCTCAACTGCCGTTGAACAACAGGGGGATTACAATTAACTTCAGTCCTCACGTTTCACTATTGATCATCATCCAGTGATTGCTGATGGATTTGGGCCTGTTATAGACCTTGTGAGAAAATGATATTAGCTCACGAGCCTCCTGCAGTTCAAGAGCCCATTGCCTGTCAGTATTGATGTCTCTGCACGGAAAATGACCGGTTACATAGAACATAGAACATAGAACAATACAGCGCAGTACAGGCCCTTTGGCCCACGGTGTTGCACCGAAACAAAAGCCATCTAACCTACACTATGCCATTATCATCCATATGTTTATCCAATAAACTTTTAAATGCCCTCAATGTTGGCGAGTTCACTACTGTAGCAGGTAGGGCATTCCACGGCCTCACTACTCTTTGCATAAAGAACCTACCTCTGACATTCTGTCCTATATCTATTACCCCTCAGTTTAAAGCTATGTCCCCTCGTGCCAGCCATTTCCATCCGCGGGAGAAGGCTCTCACTGTCCACCCTATCCAACCCCCTGATCATTTTGTATGCCTCTATTAAATCTCCTCTTAACCTTCTTCTCTCCAACGAAAACAACCTCAAGTCCATCAGCCTTTCCTCATAAGATTTTCCCTCCATACCAGGCAACATCCTGGTAAATCTCCTCTGCACCCGCTCCAAAGCCTCCACATCCTTCCTATAATGCGGTGACCAGAACTGTACGCAATACTCCAAATGCGGCCGTACCAGAGTTCTGTACAGCTGCAACATGACCTCCTGACTCCGGAACTCAATCCCTCTACCAATAAAGGCCAACACTCCATAGGCCTTCTTCACAACCCTATCAACCTGGGTGGCAACTTTCAGGGATCTATGTACATGGACACCTAGATCCCTCTGCTCATCCACACTTTCAAGAACTTTACCATTAGCCAAATATTCCGCATTCCTGTTATTCCTTCCAAAGTGAATCACCTCACACTTCTCTACATTAAACTCCATTTGCCACCTCTCAGCCCAGCTCTGCAGCTTATCTATATCCCTCTGTAACCTGCTACATCCTTCCACACTATCGACAACACCACCGACTTTAGTATCGTCTGCAAATTTACTCACCCACCCTTCTGCGCCTTCCTCTAGGTCATTGATAAAAATGACAAACAGCAACGGCCCCAGAACAGATCCTTGTGGTACTCCACTTGTGACTGAACTCCATTCTGAACATTTCCCATCAACCACCACCCTCTGTCTTCTTTCAGCTAGCCAATTTCTGATCCACATCTCTAAATCACCCTCAATCCCCAGCCTCCGTATTTTCTGCAATAGCCTACCGTGGGGAACCTTATCAAACGCTTTGCTGAAATCCATATACACCACATCAACTGCTCTACCCTCGTCTACCTGTTCAGTCACCTTCTCAAAGAACTCGATAAGGTTTGTGAGGCATGACCTACCCTTCACAAAGCCATGCTGACTATCCCTGATCATATTATTCCTATCTAGATGATTATCAATCTTGTCTCTTATAATCCCCTCCAAGACTTTACCCACTACAGACGTGAGGCTCACCGGTCTATAGTTGCCGGGGTTGTCTCTGCTCCCCTTTTTGAACAAAGGGACCACATTTGCTATCCTCCAGTCCTCTGGCACTATTCCTGTCGCCAATGATGACATAAAAATCAAAGCCAAAGGTCCAGCAATCTCTTCCCTGGCCTCCCAGAGAATCCTAGGATAAATCCCATCAGGTCCCGGGGACTTATCTATTTTCAACCTGCCCAGAATTGCCAACACCTCTTCCCTACGTACCTCAATGCCATCTAATCTATTAGCCTGGGGCTCAGCATTCTCCTCCACAACATTATCTTTTTCCTGAGTGAATACTGACGAAAAATATTCATTTAGTATCTCGCCTATCTCTTCAGACTCCACACACAACTTCCCATCCTTGTCCTTGACTGGTCCTACTCTTTCCCTAGTCATTCGCTTATTCCTGACATACCTATAGAAAGCTTTTGGGTTTTCCTTGATCCTTCCTGCCAAATACTTCTCATGTCCCCTCCTTGCTCGTCTTAGCTCTCTCTTTAGATCCTTCCTCGCTACCTTGTAACTATCCATCGCCCCAACTGAAACTTCACACCTCATCTTCACATAGGCCTCCTTCTTCCTCTTAACAAGAGATTCCACTTCTTTGGTAAACCACGGTTCCCTCGCTCGGCGCCTTCCTCCCTGCCTGACCGGTACATACTTATCAAGAACACGCAGTAGCTGATCCTTGAACAAGCTCCACTTATCCAGTGTGCCCAACACTTGCAGCCTACTTCTCCACCTTATCCCCCCCAAGTCACGTCTAATGGCATCATAATTGCCCTTCCCCTGGACAGATGGAGAGGGCAGTCTGCAACCTTGGACTTGTACCATAGGGACAACTTTGCATTCTTTCGATTGGCTGTGCGACATTGCCCTTCGTGTCCAAAAAGGGTAGGTGGGGTTACGGGGATAGGGTGGAGGCGTCTACTTAAGTGGGGTGCTTTTTTCAAGGGCCGGTGCAGACTCGATGGGTCGAATGGCCTCCTTCTGCTCTGTAAATTCTATGATTCCATCAGTGACTGGCAAATAAAAGATTCATTTAAAGATGAGCAATTATTCTACCCTAAGAATGATCTAAGTTCAGTTCCCACTGACCAGGTACACCCGCAGCCTCCTCTCTGTGGGTTGCTGGGCCTGGCTGGACTACAATTCAGCAATGCTTTCTTGCACTCTCATGCTCCAAATTGTTACAATTCTTCAAGGGTGAGCCCCGATTCTGAGTATTGCAGAGTTAGTCAATGATTTAGAACAGGTGGGCCGCGCCTGGCTGCTGCCCAGTGGCGGCAGAGACAAAGAGCAACGCTGAGGAATTATAGTGGGTGAATGTATCGTCTGATACGGAGGCGGAGAGCGGTTTCAGGTCCACAATCCTGGAGCTGAGTTTGACATGCCAGCTGCGGCTGAGTGGGCAGCACTCGTATCTCTGAGTCAGTAAATTGTGGGTTCAAGTCCCACTGCAGAGGCTTGAACACATAATCAAGGCTGACACTTCAGTGCGGTTTTTGAGGGAGTGCTGGACTGCGGGAGGAGTTATTTTGGCAGATGAGAAGTTCGATGAGCAAAATTCTTGCAACGCCGTTGTGAAGGGGCGGCACGGTAGCACAGTGGTTAGCACTGTTGCTTCACAGCGCCAGGGTCCCAGGTTCGATTCCCGGCTTGGATCACTGTCCGCGCGGAGCCTGCACGTTCTCCCCGTGTCTGCGTGGGTTTCCTCCGGGTGCTCAAGTCCCAAAAAACGTGCTTGTTAGGTGGATTAGACATTCTGAATTCTCCCTCTGTGTACCCGAACAGGCGCCGGAATGTGGCGACTGGGAGCTTTTCACAGTAACTTCATTGTAGTATTAATCTAAGTCTACTTGTGACAATAAAAAGATTATTATTATTAGTAGCAGTACCTCATTGGTTATATCACTGTGATCATGAAAAGTGTTCTTTAAAGGCAAATCTATCTTTCTTTAAGTTATCTAATCTCAGCCAGGGTAGTGACAGTAATCGAGGCACTGGTTATAACCCGCTTGGAATTTGGAGAGCGAATGTGCCAGGCTCCATGTTCAGATTCTTATCCAGTGACCCTTCGCTGAGTGTGCGTGTGTTCACCTCAGCTGATTCTTGGTATCAAACTCGCTCCATGATTGAAAACCTTGTTTGTAGCCAGTGCCACATAACGTCCTGCTCTGTCCTTTCTGACCAACATTGGCTCCCGGTTTTCCCCAAATGCCTTATACTTAAAATCCTCACCCTTGTGCTTCAACCCCCTTCGTGCCCACTACTCTTGCCACCTCAGTAACCTTTCTCTGCTCGCTAGTCAAGCACAGCTCCCCAGCTGGGAGAGCAAAGTTGCCTCTTATGTACAAGCGAGAATCACTAGCGACAGGTGAGAAGGAGAGAATTTCACCTCCCCTGGAAATTATTGTATAACTGAAAAGCGTGAGCTGATTTTAACCGTGCTATCTAGAACGCAGTGAAAATCTTGAGTCAGAATTTAGTGAACAGAATTCTCCATTCATTCCTTCTCCCAATCACTCCCAGAGCACCATAGAATTGTTACAGTGCTGAAGGAGGCCATTCAGCCCATCGAGCCTTCACCCACCCTCTGAAAGGGCCCACTCCCTAGGCCCACTCACCTGGCCTATCCCTTTAAGCCCACCTAACCTGCACACCCCTGGACACTAAGGGGCAATTTAGCATGGCCAATCCAGCAAAGGTTTATACCAACAAAAAGGAAGGACGGTAGAAGGAGGGAAAATCGACCGTGGATATCTAAGGAAAGAGGGGAGAGTATCAAATTGAAGGAAAAAGCATACAAAGCAGCGAAGATTAGTGGGAGACTAGAGGACTGGGAAATCTTTAGGGGGCAACAGAAAGCTACTAAAAAAAGCTATAAAGAAGAGTAAGATAGATTAGGAGAGTAAACTTGCTCGGAATATAAAAACAGACAGTCAATGTTTCTACAAATATATAAAACAAAAAAGAGTGGCTAAGGTAAATATTGGTCCTTTAGAGGATGAGACAGGAGATTTAATGATGAGGAAATGGCTGAGGAACTGAACAGGTTTTTTGGGTCCGTCTTCACAGTGGAAGACACAAATAACATGCCAGTGACTGATGGAAATGAGGCAATGACAGGTGAGGACCTTGAGAGGATTGTTATCACTAAGGAGGTAGTGATGGGCAAGCTAATGGGGCTAAAGGTAGACAAGTCTCCTGGCCCTGATGGTATGCATCCCAGAGTGCTAAAAGAGATGGCTAAGGAAATTGCAAATGCACTTGTGATAATTTACCAAAATTCACTAGACTCTGGGGTGGTCCCGGCGGATTGGAAATTAGCAAACGTGACACCACTGTTTAAAAAAGGAGGTAGGCAGAAAGCGGGTAATTATAGGCCAGTGAGCTTAACTTCGGTAGTAGGGAAGATGCTGAAATCTATCATCAAGGAAGAAATAGCGAGGCATCTGGATGGAAAGTGTCCCATTGGGCAGACACAGCGTGGGTTCATAAAGGGCTGTTGTGCCCAACTAATTTAGTGGAATTTTTTGAGGACATTACCAGTGCGGTAGATAACGGGGAGCCAATGGATGTGGTATATCTGGATTTCCAGAAAGCCTTTGACAAGGTGACACACAAAAGGTTGCTGCAGAAGATAAAGATGCATGGCATTAAGGGGAAAGTAGTAGCATGGATAGAGGATTGGTTAATTAATAGAAAGCAAAGAGTGGGGATTAATGGGTGTTTTTCTGGTTGGCAATCAGTAGCTAGTGGTGTCCCTCAGGACCAGTGTTGGGCCCACAATTGTTCACAATTTCCATAGATGATTTGGAGTTGGGAACCAAGGGCAATGTGTCCAAGTTTGCAGACAACACTAAGATGAGTGGTAAAGCAAAAAGTGCAGAGGATACTGGAAGTCTGCAGAGGGATTTGGATAGGCTAAGTGAATGGGCTAGGGTCTGGCAGATGGAATACAATGTTGACAAATGTGAGGTTATCCATTTTGGTAGGAATAACAGCAAAAGGGATTATTATTTAAATGATAAAATATTAAAACATGCTGCAGTGCAGAGAGACCTGGGTGTGCTAGTGCATGAGTCGTAAAAAGTTGGTTTACAGGTGCAACAGGTGATTAAGAAGGCAAATGGAATTTTGTCCTTCATTGCTAGAGGGATGGAGTTTAAGACTAGGGAGGTTATGCTGAAATTGTATAAGGTGTTAGTGAGGCCACACCTGGAGTATTGTGTTCAGTTTTGGTCTCCTTACTTGAGAAATGACATACTGGCACTGGAGGGTGTGCAGAGGAGATTCACTAGGTTAATCCCAGAGCTGAAAGGGTTGGATTACAAGGAGAGGTTGAGTAGACTGGGACTGTACTCGTTGGAATTTAGAAGGATGAGGGGGGATCTTATAGAAACATATAAAATTATGAAGGGAATAGATAGGATAGATGCGGGCAGGTTGTTTCCACTGGCGGGTGAAAGCAGAACTAGGAGGCATAGCCTCAAAATAAGGGGAAGTAGATTTAGGACTGAGTTTACGAGAAACTTCTTCACCCAAAGGGTTGTGAATCTATGGAATTCCTTGCCCAGTGAAGCAGTAGAGGCTCCTTCATTAAATGTTTTTAAGATAAAGATAGATAGTTTTTGAAGAATAAAGGGATTAAGAGTTGTGGTGTTCGGGCCGGAAAGTGGAGCTGAGTTCACAAAAGATCAGCCATGATCTCATTGAATGGCGGAGCAGGCTCGAGGGGCCAGATGGCCTACTCCTGCTCCTAGTTCTTATGTTCTTATGTAACCTGCACGTCTTTGGACTGTGGGAGGAAACCGGAGCATGCCAAGGAAAACCCATACAGACACAGGGAGAACGTGCAGACTCCGCACAGACAGTCCCCCAAGGTCAAGATCGAACCTGGGAGCTCGGCGCTGTGAGGCAGCGTTCTAGATAGACCCAAAGTTGTGCAGTTTAGGTGGGTTGGCGAAGCAAATTGCCCTTAGTGCACAAAAGGTAAGGTGGGGATAGGCCGGGGGAGTGGGCCTGGGTGTGGATGCTCTTTCAGAGGGTCAGTGAAGACCCGATGGGCCAAATGGCCTCATTCTGCACTGTAGAGATGATCTGACTCTCTGACTCTTTTGAGGAACAGTTCTGTAGAAGGGTCCAATGGACCAGAAGCATAAATTCTGTTTCTCTCTTCACAGATGTTGCTAAGTCTTTCCACCATTTTCTGTTTTTATTTCCGATTTCCAGCATCCGCAGTGTTTTGCTTTTGCTTAAGTTTTGCAAATGGGCTGACCACATAAACACGTGGGTGTTTACCACGTGCAAGCAGTGGGTGCAAAGACAAAGACGCTGTAACGTGGAGAGACTGGGGGAGCTGGAGTGGTTGTCCTTTGAGTAGAGAAAGCAAAGCAGACAGTTGATAAAGGTGGTCAGAAACCCACACCGTTTTGATCGAGTAAATCAAGCGTTAGCGAGCAGTGTACACAGGTTTAAGGTGATAGGGAAGAGCCAGAGGCAACATGAGGAAACTTGTTAAAAAAACGAGTGAGATATTTTTTCAGGCAGCGCATACCAGATCCAACTTTCCAAAGACAAAGGAAAACATTTACAGGGTTGTCGGGGAAGGTGCAAGGGAGTGGGATTAATCGGATAGCTCGCTCAAAGAGCCAGCACTGGCATCTTGGACCAAGTGGCCTCCTACTGTGCTGTAAAAGCGGTAAAATTCAGTAGTAACCGATCACTGCTGGGCAGCACGGTAGCACAAGTGGCTAGCACTGTGGCTTCACAGCGCCAGGGTCCCAGGTTCGATTTCCCGCTGGGTCACGGTCTGCGCGGAGTCTGCACGTTCTCCTCGTGTCTGCGTGGGTTTCCTCCGGGTGCTCCGGTTTCCTCCCACAGTCCAAAGACGTGCCGGTTAGGTGGATTGGCCATGATGAATTGCCCTTAGTGGCCAATAAGGTTGGATGGGGTTATTGGGTTACGGTGATAGGGTGGAAGTGGGGGCTTAAGTGGGTCGGTGCAGACTCGATCGGCCAAATGGCCTCCTTCTGCACTGTATGTTCTATGTTTATCGATGTACCATGTGTCAATGTTCTCTGTTGATTATTCTTTTTGTCTACTATGTGCGTACTGTGTACGTTCCCTCGGTCGGAGATAAATACTTTTCACTGTACTTTGGTACATGAGACAATAAATCAAATCAAATCAAATCAAAATCGAATTTTAAATATTGAGGCACTGTAGAACCAAAATCCATTGCTGGTGAGGAAAGGAGAGGGGCAATGGGTAGCATAGACACTCGAGTGAAATCTGTGGAAATTCTTCTCCACCGCACATTTCAGCTGTCTCTGCTTGTACGAGGCTTTCCTGTTTATTTCCTTCGTTCCCATTTCTTTTATGTTATTTTATTATTTTGGCCCTTGGACACATATTCGAAATGTGCCTTCATGCAGAAGACTCAAGTTTGAAGCCGCCTGCTTGTCAGGACACTGTGTTTCCAGCGGTCACTGATTTGTTCCTGATTGATGCTTTCTCAGAGAACTGGCAGAAGTGTTTAGACCTTGGAAGTGAAAGGAAAACTCTCTCTCTCTCTCTCTCTCTCCTGCTTGCTGAAGTGAAAGAATTGCTTTATTGTTCTAAAAGCAGAGGGTGCCCGGCACATGCTTTGCTGTGAACATGGAATGACGCTGAGTATACAGAGAAGGTAGCCAACCTGGCGAGAGAAAACCGTCTGAAGCCTAGCAGGAATAAGTATCAAAACAAAAGCTGAACTTCAGAAAGACACGAACCGGAAATCACCCCAGTACATCAAAGATCTTTATCCTTTTATTTTTATGAATATTTTATTTCCCTTTCCACCATCCTTTCCCCTCTGTGTATGTGTGTGTGTGTGTAGTTAGGAAGGGGTGTTGGGAAAGGGGTCTTAGATGGTTACATTTTCTGACAGTTTAATTATAATGCTGTACGGAATAAAAGGTTACGTGTATTAAAGTTACAAACCTGGGGACTGTGGTTTAGCACAGTGGGCTCAACAGCTGGCTTGTAATGCAGAACAAGGCTAGCAGCGCGGGTTCAAATACCCGTACCGGCCTCCCCGAACAGGCGCCGGAATGTGGCGACTAGGGGCGTTTCACAGCAACTTCATTGAAGCCTACTTGTGACAATAAGCGACTATTATTATTATTCGGCTCAATCGAGGACCTCGAGTATTTGAAATAAAATATTATTTCACCTGTGTTGCGACTTCAGGTCACTTGGGGCTGGAATTGGCCGCATACTAGCCCAGGGTGTCGAGAGTGGGGAGTAATGGGAGAGGGATGGAGCTGAAGATGTTTGTGATGTTGACATTCACCCAATACATCCGCAGGGCTACAAAGCTGCCTGGCCAAGGAAATAATAGGTTTTCCTATTATTCTTCCAAATATCACAGGATCCCAGTTGACATTTCATATCAGAAATCGCTGGATAATCTGAGTAAATTAACCCAAATGATATAGGTTTAGATGCCAGAGATAAGTCAACTTAGGGTTTTATCAATATCGACACAGCGCAAACAAATTATACACCTGTACTTGCTAACGGGATATCAGTTGGGGTGGGTAATTACTACCAAATCCAGGTGAGTTCTCAGCACAGAGCATCAACGACTTGAAGGAAGTGGGCGCATTTCTTCACCAATGCCAAACAACTTGTTCTCAGCCTATCAATTCTTAGATTGCTGTCATGTGATTTTTATGTAGTTCATGTGACTGTGTCAATAGATGGCGGTGTCATGGCATTGGCTCTCCGTTCTCAGCCAGAACGTAGGTGTCATTAACGTGCAAGATGACACAATTTTGCATGGTAATAAACATTGCATCTTTCCAGAACAAGAACTGACTCGAAGCAAGCTATAACCCTAGCTACCCAATCTCTGTGGAATTGTAATGACCTTATCTAATATGTTAGCCTTGATCACTACACAGAATAGTCTCATCATGCAAGGGTATTAATCCTGGCTTCTGTTCTGACAAGCTACTTTTCCTGTTGTACACCTTCATTCAGTTATAAAAATTGTCGGTAGTGTCCACAACTTCATCCAGTTTTAGGAGAAGCGTTGGCATAATGGTATCGTCATTGGGGCAGTAATCCAGAGACACAGGGTGATACTCGGTTGGACCCTGGCTCGAATCCCACCACAGCAGGTGGTGATATTTGAATTTCAAGACAAATTCTGGAATTAAAAGTCCAATGATGGCCATGAAACCATTGTTGATTGCCATAAAAAAACCATCTGGTTCACTCATGTTCTTTAGGGAAGGAACTCTGCCGTCCTTACCTGGTCTGGTCTGGCCTGTTTGTGGCTCCAGATCCGCAGCAATGTGATTGACTCTTACATGACCTCTGAAATGGCCGAGCGAACCACTCAGTTCAAGGGCAATTAGAGATGGGCAATAAATGCTGACCCAGCCAGCAATGCCCGCAATCCCCTGAATGAATAAAAAACAAATCACAGCTTCGATGGACACCTGCTTTGACTTGTGTTAGGTATGTTCAGATGGTCTTGTAATCAGTTTTTTATGGCCAGACCATGAACATAACTTCAAGGGCAGGATTCTCCGGTTGCCAATGCCGAAATCACATTCGGCGATCGGTTGGAAAATCCTCGTCTGCGCTAAATTCGGGGGCGGTGCCACTTTTATGATGCTCCCCCCCCCTCAGAAACGGCCGCACGCCGTATGGATGGGCTCAGGTCGTCACCTGAGGCCCTCTCCCGATGGGCCAAGTTCCCAACGGCGCAGAGCACTTAAAAGTTTTTTTTCCGTGGACCCCGCCTAGCGGCTGCGGACTGTGTCCAGCGCCGCCACAGTCGGGGAGAGTTGTTCAGCTGGCAGGGGGGGCTTCGGGGGTCTGGGGGGACTGGTGGGGGTGGGGGGGGGGGTGATCCGGGGATGGCGAGGGGGTTACAGAGGGGCACTATCTGGCAGGTCGGGTCCACGCGCGGCCGGCCCCATGTTGTATGGCGCGGCCGCTGTTGGCCGCCTCCGTGCGCATGCGCGTCCTCGGACCCGGCAATTCTCCGGCCGTATCTGTAGGTAAAGCTGGGGGCTTTACGCTGCGTGGCTGCTAGCCCCCCCACCAGGCGGAGAATCAGTGCAGCTTTTGCGCCATTTTTTCTGACACAAAACACCACTGTTCCCACGCTGGGGTCAGCACTTAGTCAGCAAACCGGAGAATCCAGCCCCAGGTGTGAATTTGGATATCTCTAGGGAGGATGAATGATGGGATTGGAAAATTGGGTGTAATATGGTGACCTATGGTGACCTTTAAATTTATGAAGCGGTTCAGTAGTGTGGAGATAAACTAGTCCAAAATTAGGGGTCATAAATACATAAATAATCACTTAGAATTCAAGAGAAATGCCATTATCCAGGGAGAGATTAGGAATATAGGAATAGGAGCAGGAGTCGGCCATTCAGCCCATCGAGACTGCACCACCATTCGAACAGATCATGGCTGATCATCTACCTCGGACTTCTGCCATTTTTCTAGCAATTTATCAATCGCTGTCTTGAACATGCTCAATGATTGAGCTTCCACGGCCCTCTGGGGTAGAGAATTCCAAGGGTTCATTGACCACCCCGAGTGTAGAAATTCCTTCTCATCTCAATCTGAAATGACCTGCCCTTTATTCCGAGACTGTGTCCCCTGATTCTGGACTCACCAGTCAGAGGAAATGTCCTATCCACATCTACCCTGTCAAGCCCTGCAAATTTCATTAAGATTACCTCTGATTCGTTGAAACTTGCCTAATTTCCTCAATCTCTCCTCGTAAGACAATCTCGTTATTCATGTGGATCCTGCAAGTGTTGAACTTGCTACCAAAAGAACTAATTGAAGCAAATAACACTCATATCTTTAAGGGAAAGCTTGCTAAGCATACAAGGAAGGAATGAATGGAAGGATATGTTGATATGGTTAGATGAAATCGAGTGGGGGGATGTTGGTGTGGAGCATGAACACTACTTCATTGGCCGTAAAGTGCTTTGGAAGGTACAGGAATAGATTTTCAAGCCATACGCTGTCCTGACTTGGAAACATATTGCTGTTCCTTCGCCGTCACCAGTTAAGTCAAATATCTGGAACTCCCTCTGTCACATCACTACAGGAGAGCCTTCACCATATGGACTGTTGGGGCTTGAGAAGACTTCCCAGCATCACAGTCTCAAGGGCAGTTCGAGATGTGTAATAAATGCTGCTCTTGCCATTGACATCCATAACTCAAAAATTACAAATTTTAAAAAACTCAGGCGGATCATTGCGATCCCAGAGCTGCTGCTCATTTGGAGATCTGATCAATGGCAGGAGCTTGGTGCTTGTTCCGAATTGTAAAAAGTGATTCTTGTGCTTGACAGATAGTAGATAATATCTCGACCCACTCTTTAAACTGGCAAATCCCTTGGTTGATTTACATGGCATTACGCCTAATAAAACAAGATTTACAATTATTTGTTGGAGTTAATGGATTCGATGCTAAGTTTTGATACATGAAGATTACGAATATCTGCAAAGTAATTATTCCAGCCCAGCATCTGGATCATATAACATTTTGTCCATCAAAGTATATTAAGCTGTTCTAAGTTGAACTTGAATCCCAGACCCTCAGGACTGAGTTATTGAAAACGGTAGCCATGAACTTGTGCCCGGGATCATGAACAGAATGCCAACGAAGACTGGTAATTTTTCAATTTCTCATTTCGCAACTGTATTTATTTGCCAGCTACAGATATTAACTCATCCATTCAAGCCATGCTGTGCTGGACCCAGGATCCCATCACATCATCTTCCAATGTCTTCTACTTTGATCCATTAGCTTGCGGGGCGGTGGAGTGGTTGCAATCTTAATCTAACCCACCCCTCGTTAGGTCCATTGGATATGGTGGATAATCGGCATTACTTTTTAGAGAATTGTATACAGGAGGGGGGTCACAGGCTGGGCTAACATTTTTGCCCATTCCTAATTGCCCTCGGGAGGATGGTGGTGAATCCCCATCAAAACACGGCAGTCCTCCTTGTGTAGGCACACCCACAGCACTAAGGAGAATTTTTAGCCAACGACAGGGAAGGAACGGCCGATATATTTTTAAGTCAGGACGGTGAGCGACTTGGATGGGAACGTGCAGGTGGTGGCGTTCCCATGTATCTGCCGTCCTTGTCTTTCCAGATGGTAAAGATCACGGGTTTGGGAGGTGTTGTCTAAGGAGTCTTGGTGAGTTGCTACATCTCGTAGATGGTAGACATGGCTGTCACTGTGCGTCAGTCACAAAGGGAGCGAGTGTTTGTGGATGGAGTGCCAGTCAAGCGGGGCTGCTTTGCCCTGGAAGATGTTGAGCTTCCTGAGTGTTGTTGGCGTAGCACTCATCCAGGCAAGTGGAGAGTACTCCATCATGCTCCTGACTTGTGCTTTGTAAATGGTGGTCAGGTTTGTAGGAGTCAGAATGTTCGTTATCCAGGACAGAATTCCCAGCTTCTGACCAGCCCCTTTCGCCAAAGTATTTATATGGCGAGTCCAGTTCAATTTCTGGTGAAAGATAATCCGAGGAAGTTGATAGAGGATCAGCGATGGTAGTCCCTTAAATATTAAGGGAGATGATTAGATTCTTTCCTGTTGGAGAAGAGCATCGCCAGGCACCTGTTTGGTGCAAATGTTCCTTGGAGGGGAACTGTCAGTGGTGGTACACTCTTTTCCCTTGTTCCTTTAAGTGGATGTGAGTTTAAAAGGTACGGTTGAAGAGCCTTAGTGAGTTGCTGTGTCACATCATTTAGATCGTACACACTGCTGCCGCAGTGCATCGGGGTATTCAACCACACTTGGAATTTTGTTTTGCAGTGGAGGACTAAACCTGCCGGCCACACCAGCTCCTCAAAGATCGGGCACCATTTTTAAAGGATGCCCCGATCTCAAAATGAACTTGAGATTCCCCCCACCCACCCCCCCTCCACCGCCCAGCCACTGACAATACGACCCGCTGCAAATATGGGCAGCACCGCCCCCCCCCCCCCCGCCCCCAAGAGAGCACACCAACTATGGGGTTGCTGAGCCCCATCGCCCCCACCCACATTTGGGGCCTCCCCTGTCAGTCCTTTTCCCCTTTCAGCAACCCCCTTCACACCCCCTTTCATGGGCATGCCCCCTCAGGCCCAGCCCCTTGGCAGTGACAACCTGGTAGTGCCAGCGTGCCCAGGGGCAATGCTCTCCCTGACCAACCAGGGGGCTCCAATGGCCTTCGAGACCTCTGGAATGACCTTGACGCCAGTACTAATCGGCTCCTGGGTGAGGCCTCACCTGTGTGGCTGGGGGTCCAGATCGGGTGACCCTCACCGGGGGGGGCGTTTGTGCCGAGCGCAAAGCCCACTTTGGGCCTGTCCCGCAATGGGATTGGCGCAGGGTGCAACATGGTGGGGGAATCATGCCCATGTGCACATTGAGGTCAGCCTGGCCAGAGGTCACTGGTGTTTTTCGAGGGATAGATGCCTGGGGGGAGATCGGCCCCTACCACCGTTCAATGTGACCCTCTGTTAAAAGGTCACTTGTGACCCAGACTGCATTCTTCCCAAAACATATGTACAGGCTGCACCCTGGCCAATCACCATTCAGAACGGTTTTTGATAAGAGCACACTTTTACAAGCCCACAGAATAATCGAGCGCTGACGTCATGAAGCAATGTAAAATACCTGCGATAGAAATGAGGTGCCCACGGCCAGCTCGCGTAAACTGGACACGGGGAACGATCCCTGATTTTATCCCAAAATGAACATGGACACCTTCCAGTTTTTGGTTGGCCGACACTTGGTCCCTAGGCTCCAACCCATGTGGAGACGGAACAATTAGTTATGGGAACCATACGTCCTGCTTAAACTCAAGGCTGGAACTCGTAAGCATGTGATTGAATTACTTCTAGTGTCAGACTCGGGCACATCTCAATGTGGAGCTAGTATTGAATGTTGGACAACAGACTGCCTCACACTTCAGTAAATATCAAGGTACCTGTGTTACTAAGGACCAGAGCGTATTTCATGTTATCTTTTGGGCCTTGATATAAAATAGAGCCTTGCCAATATTTGCTATTTTGTTTTATCTTCGAGTCTTTTTCTACAAAACGTCAATATAATCATAAATGGCTGGCATCTGAAACAAAAACACAAAATACTGGACAACCTCAGCAGGTCTGGGATCATCTGCAGAGACAGCATCTGTGGCGAGAGAAGGGAACTATCAAAAAAATGGCAGATGAACTAAATACTTACGTTGCATCAGTCTTCACGGTGGAAGATATCAGTGGGATGCCAGAGCTCCAGGAGAACCAGGGGGTAGCGGTGGGTGGAGTGACCATTACTAAGGAGAAGGTTCTGGGGAAACTGAAAGGTCTGAAGGTGGATAAGTCACCTGGACCAGATGGACTACACCCCAGGGTCCTAAAAGAGATAGCTGAGGAAATTGTGGAGGCATTGGTGGTGATCTTTCAGGAATCACTGGAGACAGGAAGGGTGTCATGTGAGAGTACCTTTAAGAAATGGGTATTTAAGAAATGTACCTTGAAGAAATGAGTGTTTAGCAGTGATGTCAGAGTGTGGGTGGAGCTGGGCTGCCTGTCAGCTTTTTACTTTCGTTTTAGGCTGTTTGCTGCAGGGTGTGTTTTAGTTTCGTTTTCAGTGTTGGAGCTGAAGCCAGACAAAGCAGATGTACTGCTGTTCTCTCTGCTATGAAAAGACTATCTTTTGATCATTTAGTGAATTCAGAATTATAAATGTTTTCAGCAGTGACTGTAAACCTGATGTGCTTCTGTTAAAAGGTGTTTCTTTTGTCTTCTGGATGTTGTTTGGGAAGTTATTAAGGATTACTTAGTGTTGTATTGTTTGGGGGTTGTATTTGAATTAATGATTGCTAAGATGTTCACTGTATGTTTTAAAAAGGTTAATTTGAGTTCATAGAATAAACATTGTTTTGCTTTAAAAAATACTTTTCCATTTCTGCTGTACCACACCTGTAGAGTGGGCCGTGTGCTCTCCATACCACAATCTATTAAAAGTTGTGGGCCAGGTGAACTCCATGATACACTTTGGGGTTCTCTAAACCCTGGCCCATAACAAGGGTCCCAGAGGACTGGAAAGTGGCTACTTGTAACACCGCTATTTAAAAAGGGAAGGAGGCAGAAGATGAGAAATTACAGGCCGGTTAACCTGACTAAGATTTTAGAGTCCATTATTAAAGATGAGGTCGCGGAGTACTTGGAAGCGCATGGTAAAATAGGTCTGAGTCAGCACGGCTTTGTCAAAGGGAGGTCATGTCTGACAAATCTGTTGGAGTTCATTGAAGAAGTAACAAGACAAGTTAAAGGAGAACCAGTGGACATGATTTATTTAGATTTCCAGAAGGCCTTTGACAAGGTGTCGCATAGGAGATTGTTAAATAAGTTAAGAGCCCATGGTGTTAAGGGTAAGATCTTGGCATGGATAGAGGATTGGCTGACTGGCAGTAGGCAGAGAGTGGAGATAAAGGGGTCTTTTTCAGGATGGCAGCCGGTGACTAGTGGTGTGCCTCAGGGGTCTGTGCTGGGACCACAACTTTTCACAATATACATTAATGATCTGGAAGAAGGAACTGAAGGCACTGTTGCTAAGTTTGCAGATGATACAAAGATCTGCAGAGGGACAGGTAGTATTGAGGAAGCAAGGGGGCTGCAAAAGGATTTGGACAGGCTAGGAGAGTGGGCAATGAAGTGGCAAATAAAATACAATGTGGAAAGATGTGAGGTTATGCACTTGGGAAGGAGGCATTTAGGCATAGACTATTTTCTAAATAGGAAAATGCTCAGGAAATCAGAAGCACAAAGGAACTTGGGAGTCCTTGTTAACGATTCACTTAAGGTTAATGTGCAGGTTCAATCGGCAGTTAAGAAGGCAAATGCAATGTTAGCATTCATGTCAAGCGGGCTAGAATACAAGACCAGGGATGTACTTCTAACGCTGTTTCAGGCTCTGGTCAGACCCCATTTGGAGTATTGTGAGCAGTTTTGGGCCCCATATCTAAGGAAGGATGTGTTGGCCTTGGAAAGGGTCCAGAAGAGGTTCACAAGAATGATCCCTGGAATGAACAGCTTGTCATATGAGGAATGGTTGAGGACTCTGGGTCTGTACTTGTTGGAGTTTAGAAGGATCTTCTTGAAACTTACAGGATACTGCGAGGCCTGGATAGAGTGGATGTAGAGAGAATGTTTCCACTTGTAGGAAAAACCAGAACCAGAGGACACCATCTCAGACTAAAGGGACGATCCTTTAAAACAGAGATGAGGAGGAATTTCTTCAGCCAGAGGGTGGTGAATCTGTGGAACTCTTTGCCGCAGAAGGCTGTGGAGGCCAAATCACTGAGTGTCTTTAAGACAGAGATAGATAGGTTCTTGATTAATAAGGGGATCAGGGGCTATGGGGAGAAGGCAGGAGAATGGGGATGAGAAAAATATCAGCCATGATTGAATGGCGGAGCAGACTCGATGGGCCGAGTGGCCTAATTCTGCTCCTATGTCTTCTGATCTTATGGAGTCTGGATGACTCTTTGTCAGAGCTGGAAGGAATTGGAAGATGAAGTGCTGCTCCTCCAGGCTGCTCTGGGCTTCACTGGAGCATTGAGGCAGGCCAAGGACGGACATGTGGATGTGAGAGCAGAACGGTGAGTTTAAAAGTATAATACTTGACTTTATGGTGCCACTAAGATACCTTCATGCCTGTGAGTCAAAGGATTGGGGGTTTGAACCCTACTATGGGACTTGACCATCTGTAGAGGCTGATACCTCAGTGTCAACTTGAGGGGGAGTTCTGCATTGTTGGGGGAGCTGCCTTTTGGATGGGAAGTTAAACTGCGGACACGTTGAATCTCGTTGTGCTTTTTTGGGGGGATGACATCAGGGGTCTCTCCCAGATTCCTGGCCAACGTTCAATCCTCGAACAACACCACTTGGACTAGTCTTTCATTTCCTTGCTGTTTAATGCAAATAACCTGGAAAACAACCGACGATATTCCAAAATTAATTTGTTGGCTGAGAGGTTATTTGGAGCATCCGGCGGACCGGAGAGGTGTGATGTCACTGCGAGCCCTTTGTGATGTCACTGCGAGCCCTTCTTCTGAAATATGCTTGGATCTCAGAGGTCATTCAGAAAAACATTGCACGTTAATCTATTCCCACGTTCCATCGGTAACCCTCCATACCTCGCTGCCACTGCAGCCCAGAAATCATTTTGGCACCTCAATCTACATCCAGTGAATGCATACCTTCGTTCCACCATTCCACCTCTCCCGATAACCTTCAAATTCACTCCCAGCCAAATAGGATTATCCAGCTTTTGACTGAATGAGTTATTCGATGCACTATCAAATGCTTTTCACCAAACAGCACAGTGTGATGGCAAGGAGCTCTCTCTATGCTGCAGGATTAATATACATTAGACAGGGAGACTAACGAGAGGGCAGGAAAGTAACTAGGACATATAAAATTCATGAGCGTTAAAAGTATATTTTTAGCTCAAATAACACAAAGCCTACTTTTCTGAAACTAGAAGGCCATAACGGTTGAGCAGATTAATGGGTTATGAATTTTAATTAGATTAATTAAAAGGTTATTTTCCCCCGGATCTCCCAAGCTGTTCTATATTTATGAATGCGTAACTGTTGCGATAGACAATGTATTTGTGTATTATAAACAGAAAACAAGAGAGAGCAGCTCTGACAGTATCTGCAAAGAGAGAAGCCAGTCTAATGTTCCATGTGTCAATCTTTCAGCCGGGAAGCCATTGACAAGCGGAGGGAGTACGGAATCCCGCCGCCAGTGATTGGCGCGTCAAATTCTCCGTCCTCGCCGGCAGCGGTAGCGGGGTGAATCCGCAACGGTAAATGCCGGCCCGGGAATCTAATTCTCAAGGAGGGTCGATATATCATGTTAGGAATGGGTTAAGAGACATTCCAATTACATGTCAAAGTTATGTTAAGTATCCAATAATTGACACTGATATGTAAAGGGGTTGCAGGTGGCACTTGTGGGGTGGTGAAAGAGTTTTCTACAGAGTGTGTTCAAGGAAAATAAAGGTGTTTGGGAAAAGAGCAGAACTCTTTACTCAACGGTAGCCAGAAGCTAACATACCATACTGTTAAACCCACCTTTTACTGGCAGTGGCGGTCTCGTCTCGGAATTGTCTTTGTTTCTTTTCACATTGCCAGCTTTGGCTTTTATAATCGTGGGGCGGGATTCTCCGGTTTCGCCCGTGACGGGAGCCGTTGCGAGCGAGAATGGGAAATCTGGCGTTCCCGTCAAAACCCCATTCACTTTTCAACGGGATTGGAAAATCTCAGCCGCGAATGTGGATGGATGGTTTCGGCCATGATCACTATTGCTTATGTTCATATGGGGCTTGAGAGGGCAGATGAAACCTCGACTCAATGTCTCATCTGAAAGCTGGGACCCGCCACAGTGCAGCACTCCCGGCTTACTGCACTGGAGAGTCAGCTTCGTTTGTGTGCTTAGGACATGAGCCAATAGCTTGGAGCAAAAGTGCGACCACTGAGTTCCAGCTGAGACCAGAGGGGATAAAACTAAAGGGAGAAAGGACCTGAGGGAGGGAGTCAGAGGTGGAGCCCTGCGCTAACCTTCATTTCAGGCCCCCCCTCTGCCCCATGACATCACGCTCCTCCAAACCCTCCCAGCCTCACCCCACTGGTCCACCCAAGCGACAAAAGTACACAAATTGGTCACTGCCTTACTGCTTTGTGGCTTATAAAAATACAGCTGTATGAATATTTGCTGAATCGAAATCCAGGCTTACCTCTTATCAGAATTGGATTAATCTTTTAACAATGAAAGTGTGACTCTGGATTTCAAACAACATTCGCTCTACACTTCTCCTGCCATTCCTCCTTCACAAGCTCTCCCTCCCTCCAAAACGTAACCCGGCCCTCACACACTCTCCTTCCCTGCAAGTCTGCAACCCAGGCTAACGCCCCCCCCCCCCCCCAACCCTCCCACACATTCTCCTCACCCCCCCCCCCACCTCACATCCTTCCCCCCGCAAAGGTAGCAGGGATGGGATGGAGATATTTGAAGATGAGGAATGTAAATGTAACCTGTTGGAGGGCAGTGTCCCGGTCCAGGTGAAGGAGGACAGCGTTCAAGGATATTTGGAACCCAGTGCGGGATAGGATGGGGTTGGCACAAGTTGGAGGATTGGATGGCGGAAAGGAAACTTGTGCTCACCTTGTCCACCTGTCTTCCAGGTGCGAAGCTGAAGGAAATGATGGCTTATCCATGACTTGATGTTAGGTCGGCAGCCTGCAGGCACCTGGGAATAGTCGAGAGATCAGAAGAGGTGGTGAAGAGTTAGGCGTGAGTGTTATCGGCAAAGTTGTGGTTGATGAGGAAGAGGAAGGGTGCCAAGGAGAGAGAGTACACTGGAAGAACTACGAGGGTGACAGTGTGGAGACGAGCAGGGAAGATTTTGCTGGCGATGGTTTGTGTTTGGATGGATTAGGAATGGAATTGCCCACAGAGTGGACGACGGAGAGAGCTAATGGAGGAAGGTGGCGTGGTTCGCATAGCAAATACCCCAAAGAGGTTAAGGAAGGAGAGTGATAACACTAACCCATGGCCATGGCTGTTCATGTCCATCTTGCTGCAAAGCATTGGGCAGATTTCAGCATGCGGAGCGCTGGGCAGTGAAACAATGTCCTTGTGGCCCCAGGTGGCAAGGCATTGCTGTATTCGAGAAGCTTGAAGAAAAAAAGAAGACTTTGGTCGTTATGCTATGCAAAGCAGGTGCAGCCCCAATTATTAACTAGACCTCATTGTTAAACTTTACCTAAATTTACACAGCATAATTGTTTTGCAGCTATCCGTAGCATTCATTTTACTAATAATCCTATTTATTTACAGAAGTGAGATTAATTAAACATTGATTTTCTAAGCAACCCAACAAATCCAATCATTAGGAAGCTCAGGGAAGACTTGATGTCACACTTTAAGGATTGTAGCTTAATGGATTGTGTGAAACAAATCGAATCTAGCCGTGAAAATTGGTTATCTACAAAACAATATCTCTTTTCTTTCCAATCTTTTCCGTCTTTCCTCGCCGTGCCGACTATCGCTGGGTACACCACCAGGGGTGGCAAAAAGTCTGTTGGCGTCTCACTCACATCTTCACTCTTTATATGTGTGACCTTCATAAGTGAGCGTTGGCTGGCTATGATACCATAGAGGCATCGCAACCAAGCCTGATCTCTTCCATGCTAGGCTCAGAGGCCTGAGCAGCTGTACCTAGGCCGACAGTCCAGTGCAGTACCAAGGGAGTACCACTTTTGCAGCTGCCATCTAGGGGAGCACATCTCCAAAAAATCTGTCCTGGTCCACTCACGTCGACGCTGCCACCAAGAAAGCACAACAGCGCCTATACTTCCTCAGGAAACCAAGGAAATTCGGCATGTCCACATTAACCCTTACCAACTTTTACAGATGCACCATAGAAAGCATCCTATCGGGCTGCATCACAGTCTGGTAAGGCAACTGCTCGGCCCAAGACCGCAAGAAACTACAGAGAGTCGTGAACACAGCCCAGCCCATCACGCGAACCTGCCTCCCATCCATTGACTCCATCTACACCTCCCGCTGCCTGGGGAAAGCGGGCAGCATAATCAAAGACCCCTCCCACCCGGTTTACTCTCTCTTCCAACTTCTTCCATCGGGCAGGAGATACAAAAGTCTGAGAACGCGCACGAACAGACTCAAAAACAGCTTCTTCCCCGCTGTTATCAGACTCCGAAACGACCCTCTTATGGACTGACCTCATTAACACTACACCCCTGTATGCTTCACCCGATGCCAGTGTTTATGTAGTTACATTGTGTACCTTGTGTTGCCCTATTATGTATTTTCTTTTCTTCCCTTTTCTTCCCATGTACTTAAGGATCTGTTGAGCTGCTCGCAGAAAAATACTTTTCACTGTACCTCGGTACACGTGACAATAAACAAAATCCAATCCAATCCAATCTTCCGTTAAACCGAGGCCCTGTCTACCCTCTGAGGTCGGCACAAAAGATCTCACGGCACTATTTGAAAGATGTGCCGGAGAGTTTTCTCTGGTGTCCTGGTCAATATTTATCCCTCAACCAAAATCACCAAAAAGAACAGATTATCAAGTCATTATCACATTGCAGTTTGTGGGATTGTACGCTGTGTAAATTGTCTGCCGTGTTTGATGTTCTACTACAGTGAATACACTTCACCGATTGTAAAGCACTGAGGAACACCTTGAGATAGCGAAAGGTGTCATCGAAATGATTAGACTATTTTTCCTCCTGACGCAGCACAAATACTGAGGCAAGAGTGAGATGCCGCAGGTACTGGACATCTGAAGTAAAGACAGACATCGGTGGAAATACTCAGCAGGTCAAGCAGCCTCTGTGGAGAGAGAAAGAGGGTCAACGTTTTAGGCTGACAATCCATGATGAGAAAGAGTTGGGTTTTTACAAAAACCTTGCCGCTTCTTGTTTTCTGATGTTAGCCCACGATTGATCAAAATTACTGGAATCTTTTTGTTGGCGTGAAGTGGTGGGTATTGGTGTGGCTCGCTACACCGCTCCACCACCAACATCAGCTCCCCCCCCCCACTCCACCCCCACCCACCTCCACCCCAATTAGAAGAATCAGCGTCAAGCTGACTGACTTCAATAGACTCCGCCCTACAACTGCCAGTGGCCGCATCAAGCGGAGAATGGAGCTTCCACCCCCTCACTGGATAGAAGCCCCCATTGGCCGACAGCTCTTACAGTCCCAGCAGCGCCAGAACCCAGTGGTGGGCACTGCTGGTACTGCAAGCAATTCCACAAAGGAGAGAGCGGTGGATCCCGAGGTGAGGTGAATCTGGGCTTTTTGGGGTAAGGAGGATTTGGGCACCCGAGGGAGGGTGCAAGCGGGGTGCAGGGGTCAGGGTTTTGAGGCCGGGGGTGCCATTTTGGGGAGGGGACTGCCTGCCCCAGAAGGAGCTTTCCCTCCCTCCCACCCTTTCACAGATTGTGAAGAGATGAACTCTCACTGCCCAGTGCTTTGTGGCGTTGGACGTGGGTTGGGGGCCATCTAACTGGGCACTTAAAACCCTCAATAGGCCGAAGAGTTGGTGACCCAGTCAGCGGCTGGCCCACCCACTGTATTGGGTGGAAAGGGGTGGAGGCGGGCAAGAAGGCATTGGGACTTCCATCATGGCAGGAATTCTCCGGCCGTTGGGATTTACTGTTCCCTCCGGCAGCCCATCCCCGCCCACGGCTTTCCCGATTACGTGGGGCGGTTTCAATGGGAAATCCCATTGACAAGCGGCCGGGAGAAGGAATCAGGCGGCACAGCCGAGAAACACGTGGCTGGGGGCCGGTGAACCCAGCCCATATTTTATATGCTGTAGTAAACCACTGTGTTCCTATATTAAGGGTTGTACGGTAGAACCTGCACTACAGGTTCACCTGGGCCCCTGCATGCTCGCTCCGCCCAGGAGCCGGGTTATAAATATGCGTGGCCTCCAGCTCGCAGTCGTTTCGTCAGCTTCTGTCGGAGGCCACACTTCGGATACTAATAAATCCTCAGTTTGGATTCAACTTCGTCTCCAGCCAAATTGATTGTGCCTCAATTAGTTAGTATCTGATTCAGAAGGTGGACCTCCGGATTAAACCAGATCGACTGCAGCTGGATCCACACGCAAGCGACGCCAGAAAGGACTTTCAGCACTGGCTAGCTTGTTTTGAAGCGTATATCAATGCGGCGCCGACCCCTGTTCCAGAGGCTCAGAAGATTCAAATATCGTACTCCAGACTCAGCTCCAAAGTCTTCCCGCTGATCCAGGATGCGCCCAATTACGTTGACGCTATGACTCGACTCAAAGAGAGTTATGAGCAGAAGACGAACACGCTCTTCGCCAGACACGCGCTCGCAACGCGTACTCAACTACCTGGTGAGTCAATCGAGGACTTCTGGAGGCCCTGATCCCACTAGTGCGGGACTGTGACTGCCAGGACGTTACAGCTAAGGAGCACTCAGATCTCCTTATGAGGGACGCTTTTGTAACTGGGATTGGGTCCGATGTTATCAGGCAGCGGCTCCTAGAAGGGGCCACGTGCGACCTTGCAGAGATTAAAACACTGGCGCTTTTCCAAGACGGTCGCCCTGCGCAATGTACAGTCCTACGCCCCCAACCGCGCGGCCCTCTCCTCCTACGCTTCATGGACCCCACAGGCAGCCGCCCCAGCGGGGGCGCTGCCCACCCAATACGCCTGCGCTACGCACCAGCCAGTGATCTGGGAGCCACGATGCTATTTTTGCGGCCAACAAAGACACCCCCGCCAACACTGCCCGGCCCGCGCTGCACTTTGTAAGGCCTGCGGGAAGAAGGGCCACTACGCAGCAGTGTGCCAGGCACGCTCAACGGCTGTGGTCGCTCCCACCCCCACCCCGGTCACAGACAATGGGCGCCGCTATCCTCCCCTCCTCCCCAGGCCATGTGCGAGCCTCCTTCTCCCCCGCACAACACGTGCATTTCATGGGCGCCGCCATCTTGCTCCACCCCCGCAACGTGCGTTCCATGGGCGCCGCCATTTCGTGACCTCCGGGCATCACCATCTTGTCCACCCTGCAGCACATGGAGACCAACGGCGTTTCAGGACCCCGAAGCGGCGGCCGCCTCACTACCCGACGATCAACCACGATGCGCATCTGTGGTAATCGACCAGCCAGACCACACACTCTGATCAAAGCATCCACCAGCGTGAAAGTTAACGGCCACGTGACCTCCTGCCTACTGGACTCCGGGAGCACCGAGAGCTTTGTACACCCGAATACGGTAAGGCACTGCTCCCTTAAGGTACACCCTACCAATCAAAGTATCTCCCTGGCCTCCGGATCCCATCGCGTAGCGATCCGGGGGTACTGCACGTACACGCTCACAGTCCAAGGCGTAGAGTTCCATGGTTTTCGCCTCTATGTCCTCCCTAACCTCTGCGCTGCACTTATCCTTGGCCTGGATTTTCAGTGCAACCTCCAGAGCCTGACCCTTAAATTCAGCAGACGCTTACCATCCCTCACTGTGTGCGGCCTCGCGACCCTAAAGGTCGATCCTCCTTCCCTCTTTGCCAATCTAACTCCAGATTTCAAACCCGTCGCCACCAGGAGCAGACGGTACAGCGCCCAGGATAAGGCCTTCATCAGGTCCGAGGTCCAGCGGTTGCTTCAGGAGGGAGTCATCGAGGCCAGCAACAGCCCCTGGAGAGCTCAAGTAGTAGTGGTTAAATCTGGGGAGAAAAATCGAATGGTCGTGGACTACAGCCAGACCATCAACAGGTACACGCAGCTCAACGTGTACCCCCTCCCATGCATATCTGACATGGTTAACCAGATTGCACAGTACCGGGTCTTCTCAACGGTGGACCTGAATTCCGCCTACCACCAGCTCCCCATCCGTAATTCGGACCGGCCATCCACCGCCTTCGAGGCAGATGGCTAGCTATATCACTTCCTTAGGGTCCCCTTCGGCATCACCAATGGGGTTTCGGTCTTCCAAAGGGAGATGGACCGAATGGTTGACCGGTACGGCTTGCGGGCCACGTTTCTGTACCTAGACAATGTGACCATCTGCGGCCATGGTCAGCAGGACCACGACGCCAACCTCGCTAAATTTCTCCGCACCGCCACTCTCCTCAACCTCACGTATAACAAGGAGAAGTGTGTGTTACGTACAAACCGCTTAACCATCCTCGGCTACGTAGTCCAGAACGAAGTTCTGGGGCCTGATCCCGACCGCATGCGCCCCTCATGGAGCTTCCCCTCCCCCACTGCCCCAGGGCCCTCAAACGCTGCCTGGGGTTCTTCTCATATTACGTTCAGTGGGTCCCAAACTATGCGGACAAGGCCCACCCACTCATACAGTCCACTAATTTCCCCTGACGGCCAAGGCCCAACAGGCTTTCGCCTGGATCAGAGCTGATATTGCCAAAGCTGGAATGCACGCTATAGACGAAACACTTGCTTTGCAAGTAGAAAGCGACGCATCGGACGTCGCCCTTGCCGCAAACCTCAACCAGGCAGGCAGGCCCATGGCATTCTTTTCCCGCACTCTCCATGCCTCTGAAATTCGGCACACATCCGTCGAAAAGGAGGCCCAGGCTATCGTTGAGGCTGTGCGACATTTGAGGCATTACCTGGCCGGCAGGAAATTCACTCTCCTCACTAAAGCCCTTATTTCTATCTTCACTCTGTTCGGCTTCCCCGCCTACATCCACAGTGACAGGGGATCCTCATTCATGAGTGATGAGCTGCGTCAGTTCCTACTCAGCAGGGGTATCGCCTCCAGCAGAACGACGAGCTTCAACCCCGGGGAAATGGACAGGTAGAAAGGGAGAATGGGATGGTATGGAGGGCCGTCCAGCTGGCCCTACGGTCCAGAAATCCCCCGGCCTCCCGCTGGCAAGAGGTCCTCCCTGATGCACTACATTCCACTCGCTCATTAGTTTGCACTGCTACTAACAATACACCGCATGAAAGTCTTTTTGCATTCCCCAGGAACTCCACATCCGGGTGTCGCTCCCAACTTGGCTCACAGCTCCGGGAACCGTGCTTCTCCGTAAACATGTGCGGCTCCACAAGGCGGACGCGTTGGTGGAAAGGGTGCATCTGTTCCACGCAAACCCACAGTACGCCTACGTGGCGTTCCCCGACGGCCGCCAGGATACCGTCTCCCTCAGGGACCTGGCACCAGCAGGTTCCGCCCCCACACCGCACCCGTCGCCCCCGGCGCCACCCTCCCCTCCCCGCCGCCCCCATCACCCCCCTCGGATCGTCCGTCCTCCCCCTGCCCACCCCCGTTGATGAAGAGGATTTTGGCACGCTCCCGTAGTCAACTTCGACCACGACAGCACCATCATCGCCGGCTCCACTTCGTCGATCCCACAGGACGATCAAGGCGCCGGACCGGCTGAACCTCTGACCGGCCCGCCGGATGACCAGGGACATTTTTTTTTCACTGCTCTGTAAATATTAAAGATTGCGAATTGTATATAGTTATCCACCACCCCTGCCGGACTCAATTTTAACAGGGGGTGAATGTGGTAAACCACTGTGTTCCTATATTAAGGGTTGTACAGTAGAACCTGCACTACAGGTTCACCTGGGCCCCTGCATGCTAGCTCCGCCCAGGAGCCGGGTTATAAATATGCGTGGCCTTCAGCTCACAGCCATTTCGTCAGCTGCTGTAGGAGGCCACACTTCAGATACAAATAAAGCCTCAGTTTGAATTTAACTTTGTCTCCAGCCAAATTGATCGTGCCTCATATGCCCCCTCCCCCCAATAGGTTTGGCTAATCTTAATACCCAGTCACAACACCAATTCACCAGAGGATTTTTTTCTACATAGCAGGTTGTGATGTAGAATACACTGCCTAAAAGGCTGATGGATGCAGATTCAATCGTAACATTCAAATGGAAATCGGATAAGTATTTGAAGGGGAGAATAAAAATGTTGTGGACCAAGAGCGCGGGAGTCAAATTAAGTACTCTACCAGAGAGCTAGCAGAGGTTTAATGATGGGCTGAATGGTCTGTTTCTGTACTGTATCATTCTTATGATTCAACGTTTTGCCTTGCATCTTGTCTGTCGTTGTTTGTGAGATCGCCCCGTGACAATCCCAAGGCCTACCTCAATCCTGGGGTAAGATATGTCGCCCAATTGTTGCGGTTACATTTCCACTGCATCTGCCCCCCCACCCCCCAGGCTGCATGACACATGCGTGTATTCAGAAATTACTGCCACCACTGTACCAGCTCAGCAATGAGCGCTGGTGGAATAGAACTGTACTATGTCAGTCCAGAATCAAGCATCAATTCCAATTACGTTGCTATGGTGTTTGGGGAGCTGCACCATTATTCAGCACGTTACAAGGGATAACATTTCTATAAGTAGACGCGTTGCCGAGACAAACAGACCTGGCGTGGAGGCTCGGAAGTGTTTTGTTCCATTAAGTGCGGAATAAGTGCTTGACTGCTGCACAGGATGCCGTTATCGTGCCTTTGAAGTTCTCGTTCAAGCCGCTATTCCGCACTTTGGTCGGAGAGACTGCAAAGGGCAGGATGCTGCTGCCGGGTTTTTTTTTTTCTGCTGCCGTTTCCTGCAGGTGTCGGCAGTTTCGGGGCAAGAAGTGCCTTGTGGGGCGGACCTGGAGGCGCTCCGTTTGTTTGGGATGCGTGCGAGTCACAGCGGACAGAGCAGAACACCGCCAAAGGCTGAGGTGGTGACGTTACTGAGGTTATAGTCTTTGTGCCAAGAGTGGAAGACCTGAAGAATCGTGCTGAATATGTCATACAGGACATCCTGAAATGGAATAAATATGGTATTAATCACTGCTCAGCTCATTTTTTTATATCATTGGTAAATATCCAGCCACATTGTTATCCTTATAATGAGGGACGTCCGTGCTGGGAAGTGGAACAACATCACCTTCCATCATTCCCTCTTTTGGCCTGCCAGGTTGAGCCCACTCGGCAGCTGCTCTCCTGTCTGACTTACAGCTGGATGTTTGCATGTTGCACAATGTGGGAAACCTGTGACCAACATGGAATTTGCAGTGTTTTTTTCTCTCCCTCTCCTCTCTCTCTTTCTTTCCCTGTAATTCCCTGTAATTCCCCCCGGCCGTCTTATCCAACGAGTGACACAGCATTCTTAATAGGAACTTTCCAAATCCTTGCAAAAGAAATAGATTGCATTTGCATCGAACTTTTTCACGACCCCCGGATGTCCCAAAAGTGCTTTGCAGTCAGTTGGGTGTTGTCATTGTTGTATCATTGCAACGTTTGTATAAAATTTTCTGATAGGCTAATGAGCTTATCAGCAGTCAATACAGAACAACATTGGGCTTCAATTGGTGGACTCCCCTTTCGAGAGGGGGAAACAGTTTGCCAGACACTGAGAGGTGCTGGAGACTTAGTTCAGACATGGGTCATCTGAGCTGGTGTGGAGGTCCTGAACTTTCATTGACTAATGGTGCAACAGGTTTCTGGCATTCGGTCTGGCGGGCACCCTGAGGCAAAAGTGAGATCATCGACCTAACATCGGGGTGGGAATTTGCAAAGCCATCAGCGAGGTGAGGGGGAGGGGCTGACCACTGGATGTTGAGGGGGAGCAGCAGGGTGACTCGCGGCCTCCAGGTCAGGGCTCAGGAGAGTGGGCAGGCAACCAACCAACCAGCCGAGAGAACAGAGGCCACCAGGTCAGATAGCCAGCACTGGCAACCATGTAGGCAGTCAGGAGCACACGTGATTGTCGAGGCTCAAGGCCTGGCCACCCTGGTGAGATTGGAGGGGTGAGCAGAGCAGGAGGTGGGAAGAAGGTCAGGCAAGCACCAGCGACGTGCCTCGGGCAATTGGGGAGCAGCGGCCAGTGAGGTGACCCGACCCCTGCCAGAGGCCAGCCTGCCAGAGCTGGGCATCTTCAATACGTGTCTGTTTTGGTGTCAGTCATTTCTCTTTCTGGTCGATTGTGGTTTATGACACCCAGCTTGCCTTGACCATCGATCGGCATCACAGCTTTCCCCAGTTGATATGAAGAGACACTATGAATCTGGAAGTCAAAGACGCAGGAGGTTGCAGGCGAGGCAAGGGGATGAAGCTCGGCCTAAAGACAGTGTGTCACCTTTCCTTAAAAAGTTTGAAGTATTGAGCAGTGCCCAAACTGCACATTCATCCTCAACAGCAACATCCGCCAAAGGTTTTGGTGACGTGTCTGATGACTTTGACAGTTTAGGAGTGGTCGTGAGGGTGAAGACAAATGGCCATGACGGAAAGTAGAAATTGGTTGAATTTTTTTCCGGAAACCTCTAATTTGTTTGCAAATTATTCCCTGACCCGAATAAACAGAAACAACCATTTGTCGATAAGCACTCTGACCGTAAGAGATATTGTCGATCATGAAATTTCCAAAAGTCTTATTAAAGCTATGTGTACGTTCGTTCAAAGATGTAAATTATCTCGAAGGATTGACTCCGTGTTATTGGCTCAGTTTGAAAAGGAGTGAGCTGGATTCTGCGCAGCCCCATGGCATAAATCTCGTTTGGCGCAGGGGTGGAGAATCCAATTTGACTCCGAAATCGGGCCCGGAGCCAGTCCGGCGATTCTCCGGGCCCTGAAAATTTGCGTGTCCGCTTAGTGCTCCGTGCGCCTGGGGGGGCGGGGCATTGCCAGAGGGCCCCCGCAGTGATCCTCCGCTCCCAACCGGCTGAGGTCCCGACGGCGTGGTACTAACGGGCAATGGCCGGTCGGGGTGCTCGAATGGCGGCTGCGGACTCAGTCTGCGGCCGCCCTGGTGGGGGGGGGGGGGGGCTTACAGAGAGGGAAACAGAACGAACGTTTCAGGTCGACGATCTTTCATGAGGAACAAGAAAATGGTAGAGATTCAATACACTCTAAGCAAATGCAGATCCAGGGAGACACAAGGAGGGGAGGAAAAAGCAATGCTTTACCATTGAGGGCAGAGGCAGGGGTGATGAAAGGGTAGAAAAATGGAAAGCGCTGGAAAAACTCAGCAGTTTCCCCTCCCTCCAAAATTAAAAATTCTAAAGTATTCATATTAGACTCAAAATGTTCACTCTGTTTCCCTCTCCACAGCTGCTGTCAGACCTGCTGAGCTTTACAATCGCGTTCTCATATTACTGACAGTTCCAGCACCCCCAGTATTTTTCTTTTATTTCAGTGTTTGAATGAGAATTGGGGGTTGCAGCGAGTCAAAGGGGAGTGGTAATGAGGCAAAGAAAGAAATTAAAGATGGGTCCAAACTCCAGAGGAGTTGTGAATGGGCATCAGCTGACTGATGAATTAGGACAGTGATTGAGGCTTGTGGTTGTTGAACTCGATGTTGAGCCTGGGAACTTGTTAAGTGCCTAACCGAGAGATAATAATAGCTTATTGTCACAAGTAGGCTTCAATGAAGTTACTGTGAAAAGCCCCTAGTCGCCACATTCCGGCGCTTGTTCGGGGAGGCTGGAACGGGATTTGAACCCGCACTGCTGGTCTGGTTTTGGATTACAAGCCAGCTGTCTTAGCCCACTGTGCTAAACCAGTCTGCTTTAGAAGTGGAGTGGAGATGCCGGCGTTGGATTGGGGTGGGCACAGTAAGACGTCTTACAACACCAGGTTAAAGCCCAACAGGTTTATTTGGAATCACTAGTGTTCGGAGAGTAGCTCCTTCATCAGGTGAGTCTTATAGAGGTCTATAAAATAATGAGGGGCATCGATAATGTAGATAGTCTTTTTAAAAATAAATTTAGAGTACCCAATTCATTTTTTCCAATTAAGGGGCAATTTAGCGTGGCCAATCCACCTACCCTGCACATCTTTGGTTTGTGGGAGCGAAACCCACGCAAACACGGGGAGAATGTGCAAACACCACAGTGACCCAGGGCCGGGATCGAACCTGGGACCTCGGCGCCGTGCGGCAGCAACGCTAACCACTGCGCCACTGAGCTGCCCCGATAAGGTAGATAGTCAACATCTTTTCCCAAAGGTAAAGGAGTCTAGAACTAGAGGGCATAGGTTTAAGGTGAGAGGGGAAAGATACAAACGAGAGGTGATTCATTTTGGAAGGAATAACAGGAAGACAGAGTACTGGGTTAATGGTAAGATTCTTGGCAGTTTGGATGAGCAAAGAGATCTCGGTGTCTATGTACATAGATCCCTGAAAGTTGCCACCCAGGTTGAGAGGGTTGTTAAGAAGGCTTTTATTGGTAGAGGGATCGAGTTTCAGAGCCATGAGGTCATGTTGCAGCTGTACAAAACTCTGGTGCGGCCGCATTTGGAGTATTGCGTGCAATTCTGGTCTCCGCATTATAGGAAGGATGTGGAAGCATTGGAAAGGGTGCAGAGGAGATTTACCAGAATGTTGCCTGGTATGGAGGGAAGATCTTATGAGGAAAGGCTGAGGGACTTGAGGCTGTTTTCGTTAGAGCGAAGAAGGTTAAGAAGTGACTTAATTGAGGCATACAAGATGATCAGAGGATTGGATAGGGTGGACAGTGAGAGCCTTTTTCCTCGGATGGTGATGTCTAGCACGAGGGGACATACCTTTAAATTGAGGGGAGATAGATATAAGACAGATGTCAGAGGAAGGTTCTTTACTCAGAGAGTAGTAAGGGCGTGGAATGCCCTGCCTGCAACAGTAGTGGACTCGCCAACACTAAGGGCATTCAAATGGTCATTGGATAGACATATGGACGATAAGGGAATAGTGTAGATGGGCTTTAGATTGGTTTCACAGGTCGGCGCAACACCGAGGGCCGAAGGGCCTGTACTGCGCTGTAATGTTCTATGAGACCAGACGGGACATTTCTTCACTTTGAGGGTGGTGAGCATCTGGAACGAGCTGCCAGAGGCAGTGGTAGAGGCGGGTACAATTTTTCCCTTTAATAAACAGTTATATAGTTACATGGGCAGGGTGGGTATAAAGGGATATGGGCCAAATGCGGGCAAGTGGGACTAGCTTAGTGGTAATAACTGGGCGGTATGGACAAGCTGGGCCAAAGGACCTGTTTCCATGTTGTAATCATTATTGACTCTATGACCTCTTACTGCTTTCGAAAGGCAAAGCTTGTTGCCTCGTGCTTTTTAGCACAGCAGTTACTGCTGTCTGATTGGGGTCTGGTGTCAATCCAGGATGGGCGTGCATCCCATGTATTAAAACAGTGGGTGCATCTCGCAAGGCACCCTGGGGATCTCTTTGTACGCTATAAGAATAAAGGCTTGTTTCCCCCGAAACTCTAGTTGTAAACAAACTAAAGTCCTGAGAGTTATTGTTGATGCTGGGAGAAAGGAATCTCTGTTTGACTCATTTTCTTTTGTGCATTCAGTCTCACTCAGAATGTGAACACTGTAAGTTTTCTCTCGGCGTTCCTTGTCAGTGGTGAAGAATGGAGTGGACCTACTTATTGAAGTGTATTGATCAGTTGACTCTTGTACTTGTATCAAGAAAAAGAAATAATTGCACTCCTTTCTGATTGAGGGGCACTGCAGCACTTTACTTCTCAAGCTCCGTGATGGAACGTTAATGGTCTTTCCCAGAAGCATTGATCACGGGCTGTCTTTTAACAGCACGTCAGGCCAGCTTCCTGACTTAAAGCTTCTTTTCCTGACCACCAAGGTCGATAACCAACTGCTTCAGATACTGTAAGTGTTTCTGGAGAGGTATACATAAATATATATATTTATATCCTATATGCTGCATGCTCCTGCCTGCTCCTGTGTGGCACATTATTACCAGATTCACAGGTCCCCGTTATCAATTATTTAGTCGATTTGGCGAGATCGTGGTCATGTCACTCGGAAAATAATCCAGCGGCCCAGAGACATGATAGGGCAGCACGGTAGCACAGTGGTTAGCACTGTTGCTTCACAGCTCCAGGGTTCCAGGTTCGATTCCCGGCTTGGGTCACTGTCTGTGCGGAGACTGCACGTACTCCCCGTGTCTGCATTGGGTTTCCTCCCGCAGTCCAAAGATGTGCAAGTCAGGTGGATTGTCCGCGCTAAATTGCCCTGAATGTCCAAAACGGTTGGTTGGGGTTGCTGTGTTGCGGGGATAAGGTGGAGGTGTGGGCTTAAGTGGGGTGCTCTTTCCAAGGGCCGGTGCAGACTCGATGGGCCGAATGGCCTCCTTCTGCACTGTAAACTCTGTGATTCTATGACACAGGTTCAAATCCCAACGTAGTAGATGGTAGAATTTACTTTCAATTAATTAGTCAAATCTGGAATTGAAAAATAGTCTCAGTGACCATGACACTGAAACTCATCGATTGTTGTAAAAACCTACCTGGTTCCCGTAGTGTCCTTCAAAGCTGCTGTCTGTACCCAGTCTGACATACATGTGACTCCAGATCCACAGCAATGCGGTCGATTCTTAACTGCCCTCTGAAATGACCGAGTAACCACTCAGTTCAAGGACAATGTGGAGTGGGCAACAACGGTTGACCTCACGAGTGACACTCACAACCCACAAAAAGGGAAATGTCTGCCTGCGTATTACCAGTAGCTGCCTTTGGAAGATAACTTCTCATTGATGAAGTGCAGTAGGATGTCCTGAAGGCCTGGCGAGGTCCTCAGGAAAATGGCAGTTTTGGTAGCTAAAGGAAGTCAAATCACATTATTTGTCCGTGGCAGTTTTTCTGGGAATGAAGAGGTGACCAAAGGAAATGTTACCTCTTGCTCCGGTTTCAGTGTTACCCTGGTCAAAAGCTATGGCAATGCTGTCAGTAACGATGGAGTGGAAACTCTCATTGAAAGAGCCTCAAGAGCTTTGGCTACCTAAGGGTAACAGTGGAGCCCAACTACAAATGTAAGCTACAAATGTAAATTCTAATGTCCCAAGCTGGTACTGTCCTGAGCATTGTATCTGCCCAAGGTGTCCATGAATTGAGTTTTCCCCATTAAGAAGGACTAAATGCCACAGAATATTCGAGACCCAATTCCTCTTGAAGATGTATTGTAATAGGAAAGAGGCAGTGGGCTGGCCTGCACGCTGTGATGGTATAGGATGTGAGGCCTGGAGGGAGCAGTGGGTTTTCATGTTTCCTCTCCACCTCCACTCCCCAGTTTGAAGCCAACCTGACTGTCTCGGATGAAGCATGATATGTTTTTGGTCCTGGTACCTTATAAGTTCAATCAGTACACAAGTAGACACAGGAGGTGATTAACACAGCAGCTGTCCTTTATTGCTATCTCAGCCGAATTTAATGAGAAAAACATATATCCCACAATGCGCCGGCTTGCGGAGTACAGCCAGCCAGACCAAACATGCAATCCATAACAAATATTCCTCCTTTCTGTTGATTGAAAGGACTTTAAATAGCTCTGGGCAGTCTCAGTACACACGCTTGTGGGACCAGTTTGGCACCATGAAGCTGCCCCTCATTTGGCAAGCAGCTGGCAAGAAATCAGCAAGTACACTCGGAGAGACCTGGTAATGCAAATTGAAATGTCACTCTCGCCTTCTCCTGAGATCGGGCTAGTGGACTTTGAGCAGACAGGAGGGACTTTCATCTATAGCTGGCTGCGCTGTTACTTGACTTAGACATACCTGATGCTGGCACTGAGAACCAGAGTGTTCACTTCCATCGCTCACCTTTATGAGGCAAAAACGAAAGGACAGGCCTATCATGACATAATTTACTTCAACAGTCAGCACAGGGCTAAATCGCTGGCTTTTAAAGCAGACCAAGGCAGGCCAGCAGCATGGGTTCAATTCCCGTATCAGCCTCCCCGAACAGGCGCCGGAATGTGGCGACTAGGGGCTTTTCACAGTAACTTCATTTGAAGCCTACTTGTGACAATAAGCAATTTTCATTTCATTTCATCTAATGGCATTTTGTTTCGCAAACAGATTGAGTGACTTGCGGTGCCATCACCAAATAAAACAGCAAATGGCTTATTATATCTTCATTGGTTGAGCAAGCGTTCTGTCCTCACTCTAAACCACCTCTGGAACAGCCACTTGATACTTCACTGCTTCGGGCCGGCTTAGCTCAGTTGGCTGGGCAGCTGGTTTGTGATGCAGCGCAGGTTCAATTCCCGTACACGGCTGAGGTTATTTGTGAAGGGCCTGTCTTCTCAACCTCGCCCCTCGCCCGAGGTGTGGTGACCCTCAGGTTAATTCACCACCAGTCAGTTCTCTCCCCTCAAAGGGGAAAGCAGCCCAAGGTCATGTGACACCATGGCGACTTTACTTGCTTACTTACAGATAAACGTGCTGATTTCCCCACCTAATTATTTGGCGATCTATTTACATTTCTGAAGCAATGCTGAATTTCACTTTGACTTCAATCAAATTTTGGAATATTTGCAGGGGAATGACTATTGCTCCTGGGCTCAGTGGATTCGAAGCTTATCCAGATAATTGCTGAAAGAAGCACTCATATCACAGCTCGAAAGCAGGTTAAATGTCAATCATTGCCGTATTAAAATGATTGTATTTGGCATCTCTTTAAATGTACTGGTCATTATAGTCGAGAAAGCTTGACAAAATCTTTCTTTCTTGCAGAAGGCGTTTTAGAATATATAACAACAGAGTAGAGGTTTCAGGCAAGAGGAGATCTTTGCTCTGCTCGCCCATCTGTGAGCACTGAATTCTCAATTGTTGATGCAAACATGTCTACTTCCCCTTGAAACCCATTGCCGTTTCTTATCCCTGAGGCAGAAAGTTGTAGATTTGACCCCACAGACTGAGCACAAAATCCAGGCTGGCGCTCAATGCCAGCACTAGTGGAAGTGCCATCTTCCAATAAAACACCGACCTGAGACCTTGGCTGCCCTCCCAGCTTGGCGTGAAAGATTCGAGGTTCCTGTTTCAAAGAAAAACAACTAAGTTCTTCCCATTGACTTGGCTGATATTACCCAACATCACTGAAACAGATTGTCTCGTTATTGTATCCCTGCAGAAGGAGTCCATTCGGCCCAACATGTCCTTCAAAGATATAGACATAGACATAGAACATACAGTGCAGAAGGAGGCCATTTGGTCCATCGAGTCTGCACCGACCCACTTAAGTCCTCACTTCCACCCTATCCCCCGAACCCAATCACCCCTCCTAACCTTTTTGGTCACTAAGGGCAATTTATCATGGCCAATCCACCTAACCTGCACATCTTTGGACTGTGGGAGGAAACCGGAGCACCCGGAGGAAACCCACGCAGACACGGGGAGAACGTGCAGACTCCTCACCGGCAGTGACCCAGCGGGGAATCAAACTTGGGACCTTGGCGCTGTGAAGCCACAGTGCTAGCCACTTGTGTTACCGTGCTGCCCTCAGATCTATCCAATTAGTCGCACTCTCCTGCTCATTCCCGATAGCCCTGGCAACGTTTTCCCTTCAAGCATTTATCCAATTGTCTCGTGTTGAGCGAGTTTACACAGGGCCCAAAAAAGGAAATCCCTCCAGTTAGATTTTGCATGAGATCATTTGTTCTTTTCTTCTTCGGCAGTCCCTCGGGATCGAGGGCGACCTGTTTCCATCTGATTCGATGGGTTCTGAGATCACTGATACGTTCAATGTGCAATCTGGACATTCTGTCCCATACGAGGCAGGTGGTGCTTGAGGGTTGGGTAGATTTGTTGTTTGGAGGTTTTTTATGCACCCCCACTCCGATGCTTGCACTTCCCCTCTGCACGTTCCTGATGTAGCCTCTTGATGTGTTTGGCGCCCTCCCGAATGCGCCTTCTCCATTTTGGTTAGCCACAACCCAGGAGCACCCATGAGTTGGCGGGGATGTTTGGCCTCTTCACGGGTGCTCTGAGGGCATCTCTAAAGGGTTTCCACTGTCCTCCTGGCAGTACCCTGCTGTGGATGTGTTCTGAGTAGAGAGGCTGGTGTGAGACATACAAATTACATGTCCCGCCTAGCGGAGCTGGTTTTGAATGCTGCTGGGCATATTGGCTTGGGAGAGAATGCTGCTGTTGGACCACCTTGATCTCGGGCCCATGTAAACACCGGGAATATGTTGACGTCTTAAAGCATCTTTAATCTTAAAGTCTGATACCACAGCTAAAAGGTTAATGTGTGAAGCCACCAAGCCTCTTTTCTATCCAGCGCTCTCTGTCAAGTTACCCACTACACATATTAGGTTACACAGAGTGACATGGCACAGAAACAAGTCATTTGACCCAACTGCTCCATGATGCCATTTGCACAATCCTCCCCCTATCATTGTTATCTTTTCTCATCCTGCCCATTTCAACTGTTTCTTTGCCTGTTTCATCTGATTTACTTCCTTGTGACTGCCTGGCTTCTAATTTGTTTTATGAAGGTTTTAAGTCTTGTTTTATTGCCTCCCAAACCCTGGTGTTTCTCCAACAGTAACAGGGGAGCACAGCTTTTAAGATCTTCGTCAGGAAGACCTTGAAAGTTCGCTTGTCACTTGCGACTTTGTCGCCATTGGTTTGTGTAGCGTTCCTCGTTCAAGGCAAGACTCTCCACTTAATAACAGCGGCCTGTGTGTATCTGAAATTGTCATTGAACTGCCGGCCTTTGGCTGCTTCTGGTAGCTCCCTTGTTATTTTGTGGTTAGTCATGCAGTCCCACATGAATGTATCACTTATCACTGAATTAAAAAGGAATCGTCAAGTGGTGATTGATGGGACTGCCATGAATTTCTAAAAGTCCTTTTAAAAATGTCCTTCTTCCACTCTCGCACCTCTCGCCCCTCTCCTGGGAAAATTAAACTGAAGTACTCAGGCAGAAACGCCACATTCATCCACAAAGGCAAAATCAAAAGGCTTTCCCAAGCTTTCAAAACAATGAAAGGAAAGAAAATTATCACCCTCATCCGCAAATAGTAACTCTGCTTGTCATGATGATTTACACTGACACTTGGAATATTCCAAGCAGATGGTTAGCAAGAATTTATCGTCAGCCAGGATGGAAGTACATGCTGCATTTCATGTTTCAGGGCATGTGTGACGTGCTTGCAGCAATTAACCTTGAGAGAAATGACCTGTTACCGAAACTGATGTAAATGCATGCTGATGGCTTGTGGATTCTGGCTGGAGGAAATGATGGGCATTGTGCAAGATGACAAGTCTGCTGCTGTCACACGCTGGATATCCTTGTCACCCAGTCCTAATTTGAGGGGAGCGTCTCAGCTTTATGGTGCTATTTCTCCTTTCATTATCGAGGAACCTGGTGAATGGCCATCGTTCAGGGGACCAGCCCAGGGTTGAAATGGGGAGGTGGGGGGGAGGGGGGGGGGTGGGGGGGCATGAAGAAGAAGCAATTATGGAATGCCAACTGGGTTTTGATTGTAGGAAAATAGGAAAGAATCGCAGAATCATAGTCTGCAGCACAGGAAGAGACTGTTTGGCCCATCAAAACCATGTTGGCTTTCCGCAAGAGAACAAAGAACAAAGAAAAGTACAGCACAGGAACAGGCCCTTCGGCCCTGCAAGCCCATCATGCCCTGACTAAAAACAAAACCTTCTGTCCTTACTCGGTCCGTATCCCTCTATTTCCTCCCTATTCAGCTACCCATTCAGATGCCTCTTAAATGTTGCTAATGTGCCTGCTTCCACCACATCCTCTCTCATCGTGTCCCAGGCGCCCACCGCTCTCTGTGTGAAGAATTTAACCCACACATCTCCCTTAAACTTTCACCCTCTCACCTTGAACCTGTGCCCCTTTGTGATTGACACTTCCACCCTTGGAAAAAGCCTTTGACTATGTACCCTGTCTCTGCCTCTCATAATTTTGTAGCCCTCTATCAGGTCTCCCCCTCAGCCTCCGTCTTTCCAATGAAAACAATCTTAGCTTATTAAACCTCTTCTCATAGCCAGCACCCTCGAGACCAGCCAACATCCTGGTGAACCTTCTTTGCACGCTCTCTAAAGCTTTCTCATCCTTCTGATAATGTGGTGGCCAGAATGCAATACTCCAAATGCGGCCTAACTAAGGTCTTTTTTAGCAGCAACATCATTTCCCAACTCCTGTACTCAATGCCCCGGCTGATGAGGGCAAGCATGCCACATGCCTTCTTAATCACCTTGGCCACATGTGTTGCTACGGTGATAACTTGTTTTCTTTGCCATTGCATTTCCAACCTCAGGGTGCCATAACGCACTCTCCATGCAATGGAGCTAAGAAAGATGAAAGGAAGTAAGTACAGTAGAATATTTATCATCCAGAACACATGGGGAATGGGTGGTGCCAGTTACTGGAGAATGCCATTTACCAGGGGAATGCAGCACAAGACTTATAGTATGAACTGACATCCAAGTGCTCGGGAGTAAAGAACAGGGCGGGATTCTCCGACCCCCCACCGGGTGGGGGAATCGCCGCAGCGCCATGCGAATCGCACCACGCCGCCCCAACGCCGGGACGCGATGCACCCACCCCTGTGAAAACGGCCGCGCACGAATGGCGCCGGGCCGCAAGGAGAATCGCCCGGCCCGGATGGGCCGAGCGGCCGTCCGAAAAACTCAGAGTCTCGCCGACGCTGTTCTAACGTGCTCTCGGCCGGCGGGACCTCGGGGTTGAAGAAGGGTCCGGCAGCGGCCTCGGGGGGGTGGGGGTAGGGGGGGGGGGGGGGTCCAACCCCGGGGAGGCCCTCCGTAGTGGCCTGGCCCACGATCAGGGTCCATCGATCAGCGGGCCGGCCTCTCTGGCTGCGGACCTCTTTTCTTCCGCGCCGGCTCCTGGATCAATGCGCCATTTGGCATCGGGGCAGGCGCGGGGATGACGGCCAGTGTGCATGCTCTAGTTGGCGCCGGCCCAACTGCGTATGTGTGGACCCCGCGGCACTGGGTCGGTGCTGGGACCGGCAGCTGGAGTGGCATGGGCCGCTCCAGCGCCGTGCTGGCCCCCCCCAGGACCCGAAAAACGGGTCTCAGAACCGGCGCCGGAGTAAAGTACTCCCGTTTTGGTGCTGGCGCCGGCACTCTGGCACCGGACCTGAGAACTGCGGCCAGTATTCCTTTCATTTCTCGGGCGTCATTCTCCGCCGGCGGGAGTCTCCGTTTTGCCGGCGCCGGGGGGTTTCCTGACGGCGTAGGGCTGCCCCACAATGGGAAACCCCATTGACCGGCCGGTGTTACGGAGACTCCTGCCGGCCGGCCGGGGCAGAAATATGGCGGGGCGGGTAGGAGAATTTCGCCCCTCATCTTTAGCAGTACAGCAAAATATAAACTAAAGTATAAAATAATACACTGCACAGGTGCAGATTCCAGATAATTTAGCATTTGCTCCCGTTTGGTAAAGTGATGGTCCATAAGACCATCAGACATAGGAGCAGAATTAGGCCATTCGGCCCATCGAGTCTGCTCCGCCATTCAATCATGGCTGATATTTTCGCATTCCCATTCTCCTGCCTTCTCCCCATAACCCCTGATCCCCTTATTAATCAAGAACCTATCTATCTCTGTCTTAAAGACACCCAGTGAATTGGCCTCCACAGCCTTCTGCGGCAAAGAGTTCCACAGATTCACCACCCTCTGGCTGAAGAAATTCCTCCTCATCTCTGTTTTAAAGGATCGTCCCTTTAGTCTGAGATGGTGTCCTCTGGTCCTAGTTTTTAAGGGAACATCTGTTTTAGGGGAACATCAGAAATCCTGGTTAGGAGAGAGGTCTGGTTGGGAGAGTGCCAGATAACAGTTTACTGTAGCTAGCTCCATAACTTAGAGCGCGATCTGTTTTATTAAAGAGGTCAGTTTCAGAATCAGAGGCGCTGAACTAATGACCACCTGGCTGAAAGTCAAGCACTCAACCTATGACCTGGAGGATCCCCACGAGTGATTGTCCATTTTCTTGACTATTCTTTATCTGTCTCCTTTATATGCGTCAAAAGAAGTCTTTCTCTGAACTGACATTTCAACTTGTCAGGAAAAGTAACGATGCCATGAAAATATCAGGGAAACCCAATAAATTGGATTTTTTTTCCTCTGCTATATATTTTTTTTAAACCATTGGAAAATGCAGGGACAGTTTTTTTTCCCAATCGAGCTAGTGCTTTAGTTGTGTTGATGAGCTGAGCAAGACTGCAGATTTTTACCTAAGGCAAGCTGGTAACAATGGGAAACTGAACATAAAGGGTACCGAATAAGGTGTTTGAGGTTCAAAGGAGAAGTCAAGGTGTGAACTTTTCATTTACACTCCGAAAGGTAGACTGTCAAAGTGGAGGTAATTAAGTTTGAATTCTAAAGCAGCTAGTCAGATAAGGGAAGATCAAAAGGGAAAAGTTGTATATCAGGAGATGATTAAACATATGTCAGGGTAACTGCTTCCGACCTCAGCCACAGCAGGAAGCGCTATTTAACTCCCAACAAGCTGTGTGTGTGAAGAAAGCCATTCTTTAGAAACCAGTTTTTGTTTTACCTCAGAAGCAAACCCAAAGTGATACAACTGCCCAGTGTGGTAACTGCTACTGGATTTAAAAAAAATAGTTGTTAAAAATCTATCCGGTGTTGTGGAATGTTTGTGGAGAATTAGTTCTGCAGGTATTGAAATAAAGGTGTTTGGAACTGGGTCATGTGAGTACTACTGTTTATAACCATTGTTTCAGTTAAGGGTGCTTCTGGTTTATATTTTTTTTAATAAACAATTTTATTGAGGTATTGTAGGCATGTAGAAAAAGTGACATTGTACAGTACAAAGAAAAAGAAGTCAAGACACAAATTAAACACCGTGCAACCACGGCTCTGTTCATGCATGGACCTACCTCAATATCCCCCTACTCTACTCTACTCTATCCTAGACCCCCCCCCCCACTCCTCCCCCTGCTGACACTTACTCCTCTGCGAAGAAGTCAGTAAATGGCTGCCACCTTCGGGCGAACCCTAGTAGCGAACCTCTCAAGGTGAACTTGACTTTCTCCAGGTCAAGAAAGCTCGCCATGTCCGATAGCCAGACCTCAGCCCTCGGGGGCTTTGAGCCCCTCCATGCTAACAGTATTCGTCGCCGGGCTACCAGGGAAACAAAGGCCAGAACGTCGGCCTCTCTCTCCTCCTGGACTCCCGGGTCCTCCGAAACCCCAAAGATTGCCACCTCCGGGCTCATTACCACCCCAGTTTTCAATACCCGGGACATGACATCTGCGAATCCCTGCCAATACCCCCTGAGTTTAGGGCACGACCAGAACATGTGTACATGGTTAGTCGGCCCTCCGGCACATCTAGCACACTTATCCCCCAGCCTGAAGAATCTGCTCATCCGGGCCCCCGTCCTGTGGGCCCGGTGCACGACCTTAAACTGGATTATGGTTTATTTCATTGCTCAATAAACGTTTATTTCATTTAGTATCATCGCAAAACATCTGGGACATCATTCTCTGGATTTCAAACCTTTCCTCACATTTTATCAGCCTGTAAAATGCAGTTGAGGGCAGTTGTTTTAAGTTTCCCTTCTGAGATTTGAAATAACCCAGCGTCGACCAAACCTTTCTTTTCCTGCCGGACTGGGTGGTGGAATCGAGAATTCCGAGATGTGGAGATTGTAGCATTGAATAAATGCAAAGTGTTCGATTTTCAGGCATTGATATTCAAACTGAGCCGCCACATTGTGTGATGAAGGTAAACATGTTGAGACACGTCAAGCTGTACAAGTCACATGGTTCATTGAAGAGGGTAAAACAGCAGTAATATATTAATCTCTCTGTCTCTAAAGTTCCTTGCTCAGTCTTTGCCTTTCTCTCTCTCTCAACACTCCTTTTTCTGTGTCCTTTCTCTTTGCCGTGGTCAACCTCCAACCCTAACCCTAACCCTAACCCTTTACTTTGCTTTTCTCAATGTTTGGCTGTGGCTCACTTTAAATCTCCCATTGAGTCGGAAGGTGCATGTGTCAAGTCCCCACTCTGTCACCAAATCTAGGCTGACGCTGCAGTGCAGCGCTGAGGCAGTGCCACACTGTTGGAGGCACAGTGTTTCGATTGAGACCAAGGTCCTGTCTGCCTGGTGCGGTGGATACAAAAGGCCCGGTGGCCCTATTTCGAAGATGAACAGAGGAGGTCTCATGGTCAATAATTATCCCTCAACCAGCATCACTGAAATCAGATTATTTTGTATTTCTATTGCTGTATGTGGTACCTTGCTGTGGAGAATTCAGTTGCCTTATTTCCTTTATTTCTACACTGGCATCTCGTCAGCGAGGCGGACAAGTTTTTAAAAGGGGGAGCCAGGTGACGGGAACCAGCCAGGTGCGCACAGATACGTACAGACCCTGGAGGGAGTGGCGTCAGTGCCCTGGTGCCGTGCGGAGGGGTGGGGTACCCTCAGGTGAGACCCAGAAAGCGGGGGAGGGATTCCCAGTGGGCGGTGGGGGTGGTCCACGTGCGGGGGCGGGAGGTTTCTGTGTACGTGGTGGGGGGAAGGGTGTCTTGTGTACATGGTGGGGGGAGGGTTTTCTTGTGTGTGTGTGGGGGGGGGGGCGTTGTGGGGGCATCCCGTGTGCATGTGCCCTCTTTTTTTATCGGAGATCGGGTGCCCTTTAAAAACAACACCCTCCTCTTGGGATTGCCGTCATTGCTGTCTTTTTCAGGGCCCCACCCGTCAGCTTCGCGACATGGGCCACACCTCTCGTTTTCCTTTCCCTGCGCAATATGGCGAGAGAAGCTGGGAGAGCAGCCGGAGACAAGCATTTCACTTTCCTCGTTTGAGCACTTGGAAGAAAAAGGAGAATGTCTACCCAGAGTACCTCTGTGACTCATTGTCGATAAAATTGCAGATAAGGGCGGCACGGTAGCACAGTGGTTAGCACTGTTGCTTCACAGCGCCATGGACCCGGGTTCAGTTCCCGGCTTTGGGTCACTGTCTGTGCGGAGTCTGCACGTTCTCCCCGTGTCTGCGTGGGTTTCCTCCGGGTGCTCCGGTTTCCTCCCACAAGTCCCGAAAGACGTGCTTGTTAGGGGAATTGGACATTCTGAATTCTCCCTCCGTGTACCCGAACAGGCGCCGGAATGTGGCGACTAGGGGATTTTCACAGTAAGTTCATTGCAGTGTTAATGTAACCCTACTTGTGACAATAATAAAGATTATCCCATTATTATTATATAAAGAACAACTTATTCCATTGCCCGTCACGTTAACTTGAGCGCATCACTCAAACCTAACCATCTCTCAGTGCTCACTACTGTTTACATTCACCACAGAAAAGCTGCCTCATCTTTGGATACAAATTATCGTTGCATTTCGGGTATCGATGTACCGAAGCAGATTTTTTTTCACTTTGATTTCATGTTTATCCGATTAAAGGATACCCAGTCCCAGGAATATCAGGGACGTCAGATTCATCAGGAGCATCATTAGGACATAACAACCATTCAGGAGTGTAAGGATCTGAATCAGTGAGACAGGCCATCACAGTGGTGTTTCATGGAAAGAGCTCACTCCGACTGACAGCAGGACGCAGCATCGGCAAGCTGTGAGCAAGGCAACTATTGAGTGGAACACATTCTCTCGTCGAGGAGCCCATCATTCACAGCTTGAGGAAAGCAGTGGCCAATGTTGAGAAGATGGGGGTTATTAGGAGGCACAGCATCGCTTTCCCCGCAAGGATCGAGGCTGCAGGCAGTTCCGGAGTTCACGATCGCCCATTGAGTTAGCAGTGGACGCAGGGAAAGAAACATTTTGTGCCAACCTCACAAGTGCACACCTTAGTTCGCCATGGCAACCAACAGGCGAACTACCTGATGTTGCTGAAAAAAGAAACATGCTGTTGAAACTTTTTGTCTTGCACTTACCAGGACAGATGCAAGAATGCCAAATTCATAATAATAATCTTTATTATTGTCACAAGTAGGCTTACATTAACACTGCAATGAAGTTGCTGTGAAAAGCCCCCAGTCGTCACATTCCGGCGCCTGTTCGGGTACACTGAGGGAGAACTCAGAATGACCAATTTACTGAACAAGCACGACATTCGGGACTTGTGGGAGGAAACCGGAGCATCCGGGGGAAACCCACGTAGACACGGGTAGAGCGTGCAGACTCCGTGCAGTTATCCAAGCTGAGAATCGAACCTGGGGCCCTGGGACCCTGTGAAGCAACAGTGCTAACCACTGTGTAACCATGCTGCCCGAAGGGATCGGTAATTTATACTACATGGGAAAGGGGGTGCTGATTGGCAGGCATGTCATCTCTGCTTGGTTGAACCCGAGAGGTTGAATGCACCAGAGAGCTTCTCCCATGAAGCTGTTTATTCATAAAGGTGCGATGTCTGGACATGCTCCTATTGCCCACAGAGATTGGCCCTGCAAATGAATATATGTAATTTCGAGGAAGGGAGCCCAACTGATGATCGCAAATGGGTTGTTATTGCCAAAAATCTATTGAGGCTAAGAGGATCAGTTGAAGATTTTAAAATTGGGATTAATGTTTTTATGTTGGCCATGAGTATTAAAGCTTAAGGGAGTAAGGCAGTTAAGGGGAACATCAAATATGATCTAACTCAGCATTTTCCAAAGTGGGTTCCGTGGAACCTGGACTTTTGGAAGAGATGGAGGTGAGAGTGTGAGTGTGTGAGAGAGGTGAGAGTGTGTGTGTGAGAGAGAGAGGTGAGAGTGTGTGTGAGAGATGTGTGTGAGAGAGAGGTAAATGCGTGTGTGTGAGAGAGAAGTGAGTGTGTGTGAGAGAGAGGTGAGAGTGTGTGTGAGAGAGAAGTGAGTGTGTGTGTGAGAGAGAAGTGAGTGTGTGTGTGAGAGAGAAGTGAGTGTGTGTGTGAGAGAGAGGTGAGAGTGTGTGTGAGAGAGAAGTGAGTGTGTGTGTGAGAGAGAAGTGAGTGTGTGTGTGAGAGAGTGGTGAGAGTGTGTGAGAGAGAAGTGAGTGTGTGTGAGAGAAAGTTGAGTGTGTGTGTGTGGGAGAGAGGTGAGAGTGTGTGTGAGAGAAGTGAATGTGTGTGTGAGAGAGAGTTGAGTGCGTGTGAGAGAAAGTTGAGTGTGTGTGTGGGAGAGAGGCGAGAGTGTGTGTGAGAGAAGTGAGTGTGTGCATAAGAGAGAAGTGAGTGTGTGTGTGAGAGAGAGAGGTGAGAGTGTGTGTGTGAGTGAGAAGTGTGTGTGTGTGAGAGAGTGGTGAGAGTGTGTGTGTGAGAGAAGTGAGTGTGTGTGTGAGACAGTGGTGAGAGTGTATATATCTTTGTGTGTGTGTGTCCTTATAAAAACTAATTTATGAGCAAAGGAAGCTGTATCACCCCGCATTAAAGCCACACCTATTGTGCAAAATCATTAAATTATTGTGGTTTAGCTCTCCAGTGCAATAAGAATGTTTCTCAGGAATTCCATCAGTATTCTTGGGAGATTAAAAGGGTTTTGCAGCTGGAAAGGTTTGGGAAACCCTGATCTAACTGAATGGTGGGTCAGGCATGAGGGGCTGAATGGCCCACTCCTGTTCCAATGTTTCTTTGCTAAGTGATTGGTGGAACTCACTCTGTTTAAATACTCCCGATCCTCCTCATAAAGCTCCCAGTCATCGCTCTGCTTGTATCAGTTGACTGAATTCTGGCTCCTGGCGCTTTCATGTTGCATTTAATGATGAATTTAATGTATTAGCTCATCATAAAATCCAAAGTACTTTATCCTAAAGACCAGTATTCTAATGAAGGTTTGAGTCGATTATAACCCATCATTTTATCTTGTTCAGAGGTCGTTTATTTTTCAATGCAATAATCTGCTTGAACTCTTTCACAGCCACATGAGCTTTTGAGCCTTACCCAAGCTGTAAACTGAGTCCCCAACATTCACAATAATCAAATAAATAGTGGCCCAAAACATCCGGTCTCGGGATTGCCAGAGGCTGGGCGGGCCGATGATGGGAAGTGTACATCAAGACCCTGTAGACGTCCTGGCGCCTGGACGCTTGTGGGAATTACCCAAGACGTTTAATTTTCCAATTAAATTCCACTGCTCCCTGGGATTCCGCGTGATTGTCTCCGACAGAGTCGGGGATTTGGTCAGCTCCCCAGCATTTACTGCGGTCAGTACCTAGGAAATGTGAGACAGATTAAAACCGAGTGTCACAATCGATCCATGCAATCCTCACCCCCGCTCACCCCGTACAATCCCTCCTCATACCCACCTGACCTGACCACCCCATGACCTGTTCCAGCTACCACTCACCCACCTACACACTCACCCACCTCACCTACCTATCCCCATCACCCACCTATCCATGCGTACCATCTACAAGCTGTACTGCAGGAACTCACTGAGATTCCTTAGACAGCATCTTCCAAACCCACAACTACTACCATCTAGAAGGACAAGGGCAGAAGATACCTGGGAACCCCACCACCTGGAGGTTCCCCTCCAAGCCACTCACCCTCTTGAATTGGAAATATATCCTTGTTCCCCCAATGCTACTGGGCCTGAATCCTAGAATTCCATCCCTAACAGCACAGCGGGTGTGCCTACATAGAACCGAGGAGCAGGAGTAGGCCATTCGTCACTTGGAGGCTGCTCCCCCATTCAACATAATCATAGCTGATCCGCTATCTCAATGCCATATTCCCCTTTTCTCCCCATACCCTCTGATGCCATTAAAATCTAAAATACTATCTATCTCTTTCTTGAATTTACTCAGTGATTTAGCCTCCACAGCCTTCCGGGACAGAGAATTCCAAATGGTCGCTACCCTTAAGTGCAGAAATATTTCCTCACCTCATCCTAAATGGTCCACCCTGTATCCCTGAGACTGGGTCCCCTGGTTCTAGATTCCCCAACCATCCTCCCCTTGCATCTAACCTGTCCAACCCTTTTAGAACTTTATACATTTCAATCAGATTTCCTCCCTTCTGAACTCTACTGAATATTGGCCCAGTCAAACCAATCTCTCCTCATAGGACAGTCCCGCTAACCTCAATATCAGTCTAGTGAACATCCGCTGCATGCCCTCGCTGGCAAGTATAACCTCCCTTTGGTAGGGAGACCAAACCTGGTTGGTCTTCCCCAACAGGGTTGTTCATCAATCCTTTCTCATTGCACAGTATCCAGTCTAGAAGAGCCTGTTCTCTGGTTGATTCCACAATATATTCACCTAAAATGCCATCCCGTACACACTCCAGGAACTCCTCCTCCACTCTACCATTGCTAGTTTGGGTTTGTCCAATCTATATGTAAATTAAAGTCACCCATGAGCACAGTTGTACTCTTACTGCACACATCTCTGATTTCTTGTTTAATACCTTCCCTTGCCTCTCCACCACTGTTTGGGGGGCCTATAGATGCCCCCGGACAATGTTTTCTGCCCCCTGGTGTTTCTTATCTCCACCCATACAGATTCCACATCACGATTTTCTGAGCTAATATTCTTCGCCACTGCTGCATTGATTTTCTCTTTTTCTAACAGTGCCACCCCATCTCCTTTCCCCTTTTGTCTGCCCTTCCTCAGGAACGGCAGAGGTTCAAGAAGGCAGCTCACCACTGCCTTCTCAAGGGCAACTGGGGATGGGCGACTAATGCTGGCCTAGCCAACGATGTCCACACCCCGTAAAAGGATTTCTAAAAAATCCACCTTCCCCGCCTATCCATCTACCCATCTACAAACGTACCCACCTCATCAACCTGCCCATCCATCCATCTAACCAACCTATCCACTCATCCACCTCACCAACTCATGCACCTCACCCATTCATCTACCCACCAGCTACCCACTCACCCACCTCAACCTATGTAAGGATTCAGAGCAGGGGGAATCAAGAAAAAGAGAAAAAGACAGAAAGGAGAGTATGAAAAGTGATAGGTAGAGAAATCAAGGGCCTGTATCAGATAATGACATTGTAAAAAATAATAGGGACGGGACAAGGAACATTAAAAGGACTAGCCTTAAGGCTTTGTACCTGAACGCGCTGAGCATTCAAAATAAAATGGATGAATTAGTTGCGCAGATAGATGTAAAGAGATATGATATGGTTCGGATTACGGAGACATGGCTCCAAGGTGATCAAGGATGGGAAGCAAACATTGAGAGCTATTCAGTTTTTAGAAAGGACAGAAAGAAAGGAAAAGGTGTTGGAGTTGCATTGTTGATTAAAGAACTGATACAATATTGAGGAAAGATATTAGTACAGATAATGTGGAATCTGTCTGGGGCGAGTTAAGAATCATCAGTGGGCAAAAAAAATTTGGAGGCGTGGTATACAGACCTCCAAATTGCAGTGGTAATGTTGGGAATAGCGTTAGACAGGAAATCGGGGATGCATGTGGTAAAGGAACATCTGTAATTATGGGTGACTTTAATCTGCATCTAGATTGGGTGACTCAGATTAGTCACAGTACAAGAGAGGAGGAATTTCTGTAGTGTATATGGGATGGTTTCCTGGACCAATATGTTGAAGAACCAACAAGAGAACAGGCCACCTTGGAATAAAGGTTGTGCAATGAGAAAGGATTAGTTGGCAATCTAGTTTTGAAAGAACCCTTGTGGATGAGGGACCATCATATGAAAAATTCATTATCAAGGTGAATAGTGAGGTAGTTGATTCTGAGAGCAGGGCCTCTGAAGCTCAATAAAGGTAACTATGATAGTACGAGGCATGAGTTGGCTATGATGGACCGGAAAATATTACTGAACGGAAGGACAGCGGACAGGCAATGGCAGGCATTCAAAGAACGAGTAGGTGAACTCCAAAAGTTGTTTATTCCTATTTGGCGCAAGAGTAGAAAGGGAACTGTGGCCAAATCAAGGGAAATTAGAGATAGTATTAGATTCAAAGAAGAGGCATACAAATTAGTTAGAATAAACAATAGTCCTGAGGATTGGGAAGAGTTTAAAATTAAGCAAATGCGGACCAAGGGATTGATTAAGAAGGGGAAAATACAATTGAAAATAAACAAGCGGCGAACGTAAAAACCCACTGTAAAAGATTCTGTCGGTATGTAAAGAGAAAACGATTGATAAAAACGAATGTAGGCCCCTTACAGTCAAAATTAGGGGAATTCATAACAAGGAATAAAGAAATGGCCGAGGAACTAAATTTATACTTTGCTTGTCTTCGTAAAGGAAGACATGAATAATGTATCGGAAGCTCTGAGAAGCACCGGTTTCAGTGAGGAGCTGAAGGAAATTAGTACTAGTAAAGAAATGGTTTTGGGGAAATTAATGGGATTGAAGGCAGACAAATTGTCAGGACTTGATAACCTTCATCCCAAGTACTTGAGAAAGTGGCCCTAGAAATAGTAGATCTATAGGTGGTCATAGTCCAAAATTCTTTGGACTCTGGAAAGGTTCCTATAGATTGGAGGCTCGCGAATGTTTCACAGAATCATAGAATTATAAAATCCCTGTGGTGCAGAAGGGGGCCATTCAGCCCATCGAGTCTACACCCAACCCTTCGAACGAGCACTGTACCCATATCCACTCACCCAACCACCCCTCCCTTCCCCCGTAACCCCATAACCTAATCTGTGCATCCCTCAACATTCAGGGGAAGTTTAGCATGTCCAATCCACCTAACCATACATCTGTGGGCTGTGGGAGGAAACCGGACCACCCGGAGGAAACCCATGCAGACACGGGGAGAATAGACAGTGACTCAAACCGGAGTTGAACCCAGGTCCCTGGCACTGTAATGCAGCATTGCTAACCACTGCAACCCCGCTATTCAAAAAGAGAGGTAGAGAGAAAACAGGGAACTATAGACCAGTGAGCCTAACATAAATAGTAGGGAAGTTGCTGGAGTCCATTGTCAAAGATTTCACAGCACAACATTTGGAAAGCAGTGGTGTAATCAGACAAAGTCAGAATGGATTTCCAAAAGGAAAATCATGCTTGACAAATCTACTCGAATTCTTTGAAGATGTAACTTGTGGAGTTGGCGAGGAGAACCGGTGGATGTGGTTTATTTAGATTTTCAGAAGGCTTTCAACAAGGTTTCACAGAGCAGATTAATATGTAAAGTTAAAGCACGTGAGACTGTGGGTCGTGTCTTGAGATGGATAGAAAGCTGGTGAGCAGACAGGATGTAAAAACTTGGAATAAATGGATATTTTTGTGATTGGCAGGCAGTGACTAGTGAGGTACCGCAGGGATCTGTGTTAGGACCCCAACTGTTCACATTATGAATTAATGATTTGGATGAGGGAACTAAATTAATTATCTCCAAATTTGCGGATGATACAAAGTTGGGTGAGAGGGTGAGCTGTGAGGAGGATGCAGAGATGCTTCAGCGGGATTTGGATAGGCTGAGTGAATGGGAAAATGTATGGCAGATGCAGTATAATGTGGATAAATATCAGGTTATCAGCTTCGGTAGCAAAAATAGGAAGGCAGATTATTATTATGTAAATTGAGAGAGGTGGATACTCAGCAAGACCTTGGTGTCCTGGTGCATCAGTCACTGGAAGTAAGGGCACAGCTACAGCAGGCAGTAAAGAAGGCAAATGGTATGTTGTCCTTCATAGCGAGAGGAATTGCGTATAGGAACAGAGATGGAATTGTACAGGGCAATGGTGAGGTCACACCTGGTGTATTCTGCGCAGTTTTGGTGTCCTTGTCTGAGGAAGGGTGTTCTTGCTGTGGAGGGAGTGCAGCGAAGGTTTACCAGGCTGATTCCTGGGACGACAGACTGTCCTATGAAGAGAGACTAAGTGAATTTGGATTATATTCATTGGAGTTTGGAAGAGTGAGAGGGGATCTCATAGAAACTTACAAAATCCTATCAGGATTAGACCGGGTAGATTCAGAAAGAATTTCCCTGATGGTGGGGGAGTACAGAATTAGGGGTCATAGTTTGAGGATGAGGGGTAAACCTTTTAGGACTGAGATGAGGAGAAATTTCTTCACTCAGAGCGTGGTGAATCAGTAGAATTCGCTACCATAGAATGTAGTTGCGGCAAAAACATTGTGTAATTTCAAGAAGGAATTAGATGCAGCTCTTCGGGCTAAAGGGATCGAGGGATATGGAGGGAAGGTGGGATCAGGGTATTGAACTTGATGATCAACCATGATCAGAATGAATGGTCGGGGGCGGGGTGGTCGGGGGGGTGGGGGGGGGGGGGTGCATTTCTCCGACACCTGAGACCGGAGGACCCTGGAAAAAGTGCGCCAGCAGCATTGGGTTGGGGAAATCTTTACGAGCAGAAGCAATACACACAGCACAGCCTCTGCTCTGAGGATTCAGGTCAGTGTCTAAGCAGTACAGAAGACCCAACTTGCATTTGTATAGCACCTTTCACATGCCCAGGATGTCTCAAATTGCTTTACAGCCAATTAAGCACGATTGAAGTATAACGACTGCTATGATATCGGAAATATAAAAACCAATTTGCACATAGTAAGCTCTGACGGACAGCAGTGTGATAAATGGCCAGGTCATATTGTCTTAGTGACGTTGGTTAAAGGCTTCACGTCACTCAAGAGACCTTCCATACTCTTCTTTGAAATAGTGCCATGGGAGCTTTCACATCCACCCATTTTGGCAGACGGGTCTCGGCTTAACGTGTCGCCCAACAGCACTCCCCCAGCACTGCGCTGGTCTGCCTGCCTACATCGTATGCTCAAGAATCTGGAAATCAACTTGTTCTGACCTAAGAGGTGGGCCCGCTGTCCACTGAAGACACAGTTGGCACTGTAAAACGAACAAGCTCGTTGTCACATCGTGGGAGTTATTGAACAAAAGATAGATGGTCCAACTAGGAGCAAAAGGAAATGTTTGCCATTTGTAAGCACATTCCTGGTAGCAAGCTGGCACCTAATCCTGTCATACTGCTACGTTTCTGGGGTCTTCCCATTGACAGCCCTGACGCCAACACGTGCTAGTGATGACTCCAAAATTTAATTGATCCGGTCGAGATTTTCTGCAACTGAGTGAAGCAGACGGGACTGTGACACAAGCATCCCTGTCTCTGTTTTAAAGGCAAAAATACTTAAAGATCCTTCAGTTTTTTAATAGATCGGGATGTGTTTTACAGGAGAAATCATGTGAATGCAGCTTGGCGAAAAGTAATGAGGAAAATTGATCATCGAGGCGGGAGGAAAAGAAAATCTGGGGGTGGATTCTCCGGTCGCCGATGCCAAAACCACGTTCGCCGATCGGCCGGAAAATCAAAGTTCATGCCCAAATCGGGGGGGGGGGCGCCGCTTTTGCGATGCTCCGCCCCTCCAAAACGGCGCACTCAGAGAGTACGTCGCGCGCCGTATCGACAGCCTCAGGACATTGCTTGTAGCCCGCCCGCCGATGCTCCACCCCCCGATCGGCCGAATTACCGACGGCGTCGGTCGCGTGTGGTCACATCTGTCGGGAACTCAGTGTAGCGGCTGCGGAGTCAGTCCCGTGTCGCCACAGTCGCGGGAGCACCGGTCCGCGGGCAGGAGGTACTTTATCAGGGGCTGGAGGCACCGATGGGAGGTGGTCCAGAAAGCACGAGCCGGCCAAAGTGGGAGACTGTTCCGCGGGCCGGGTCCGCAAGCGGCCGCCACCATATAGCCCGGCGCGGCCGCTGCGGGCCGCCGCCATGCGCATGCGCGGCCACGGACCCGCCAATTCTCCGGGCCGTATCGGCAGCTGGAGCCGGGTGTGCTCTACGCTGCCGGCATGCTCGCCCCCAGCCAAACGGAGGATCGGGGGGCCGTTTTACGTTATTTTATTCTGGCGTACCGTTCCCACGCCGGCCTGGGGATACAGCCTCAAAATCGGTGAATCCAGCCCCTGGTGTTCTCTTAATTAATGCGGCAGGTTAACCATTTCAGGCAATGAAGGGGGAAAACGATTTTTGAAGAATTTGGCTGCCATTTAGTGAAATCTGTCTTTCTTTACCTTGTTAAAGGGATGTGGTCAAAGCTGGAATTTATTGTCCATCCCTGGTCACTCTGAAATGGTGGTGGGATTTCTCTTTCATCCACTGCTGCCTTTGCAGTGACGCTGCCTCAATGGTGCGAGGTGGACAAGGGGTTTCACCGACAATGGCGACAGAACAACGGCTCATTCGTTCCTTCTTTTTGATCAGGCGTTAAACCGAGTCCTCATCTCCCATCTCAGTTAGCTGCAAAAGATCACACTGCACCTTTTGCCACTCAGGCACATGTGGGTCCGATGGCCTCCTTCTGTATTAATTCAGGATCTAAACCCCAACCTAAAAGCAGTTTGGGAAAGAAGAGGAGTGATTATTGTGACTAGTGTGGAATAAAGGGAGCTGTACCCTGTCAGCCTAGCCTCTCGTGGAGTCTTTGCCTCGTCGAAAACAATGGGGTTGGTGGGACAGGGTGGGGCAGTGGGCCGAGGTGGGGCCCTCTTTTCAGGGGTCAGTGCAGACTCAATGCACTGTGGGGATTCTATGAATTCTATGAACCACCCTAAGTAGGCCATTTCCAAGACTGTGCGCAGGTAGTGACATCGGGTGGTCTGAGTCGAATGCAGTATTGAACCATCTGCTAATATCTCAATTCTTAGGCTGCAGACTGTAGCGAGAGTTCCTACCCTTTAATCAGTTCTGGTGTAGTCCTTTAGCTCCCTAGCTGCCATTTATACTGAAGAGCTGCATGACAAGCTTATTTTGCCAAGAGTTCCTGTTGCTAAGGGCACAGCATCAATCACTCCCGTGAAGGGTATTCAATCCCTTTCAGTAGTTCGTGATTTCAAGGAAAACACTTCGGAAGCCGCCGAACCCAAATGGTGTTGCATCATGGGTAGCAAGCTGACCGCGCAGTCAAAGGAAGGAGAGGCGTGCGTCGATAAAACACCTTATCCTGGCCCTCAAACACGCCAAAGCAAAGCACTTCAGACACAATCTACCTCTCAGAACTGTGCCTGCCGAAGGAAACACAGCAACCATTTTACACGCCGCAAAATCCCGAAATCAGATGCTGAGCGAGTTGAGCGGTATTTCAGTGGGTTTGGTTTGGGGAAGGACTTTTGTCCAGCTTGCTACCTCCCTGCTTCTCTTACAACCCGTATTGTTCGTTGGAAGAATAGAATCTCCCAAAACGTCAACATTCCTGCACCGTTGTACTGAAACATCAGTCCATATGTTGAAGCGAGGCTGGCAAGGGTTGTTATCCGTAGAGCAGAGAAGGCTGAGGGTGGGGGGACCTGATCGAGGTGTACAAAATTGCAAGGGACATAGAAAGGGCAGATAGGAAACAAGTTTTAGTTAAGGGGTGAATAACCAGGGGGCATACATTTAAGGTAAGGGGCAGGAGATTTAGCGTGGTCTTGAACATAGAACATACAGTGCAGAAGGAGGCCATTTGGCCCATCGAGTCTGCACCAACCCACTTAAGCCCTCACACACCCTATCCCGGTAACCCACTAACCCCTCCTAACCTTTTTTTTTGGTCACTAACGGCAATTTATCATGGCCAATCCACCTAATATGCACATCTTTGGACTGTGGGAGGAAACCGGAGCACCCGGAGGAAACCCACGCAGACACGGGGAGAACGTGCAGACTCCGCACAGACAGTGACCCAGCGGGGAATCGAACCTGGGACCCTGGCGCTGTGAAGCCACTGTGCTATCCACTTGTGCTACCGTGCTGCCCTACACTGAAGAAAAATATTTTCACCCAGAACACAGCCAACGAGAAATCCAGTTGACCAGAAATTCCCGCCTCGGCCGGCAAAAAAACACACGGGGGGGTGGTCGGTAAATCCCGCCCACAGAATCATAGAATCCCAACACTGCAGAAGCAGGCCATTCGGCCCATCGCGTCTGCACTGACCCCCTGGAAGAGCACCCTACCTAGGCCCAATCTCCCACCCTATCCCTGTCACCCCACTTAGCGTATCCAATCCACCTAACCTGCACATCTGTGGATCGTGGGAGGAAACCGGAGCACCCGGAGGAAACCCACGCAGACACGGGGAGGATGTGCAAACTCCACACAGACAGTCACCCAAAGTCGGAATCGAACCCGGGTCCCTGGCGCTGTGAGGCAGCAGTGCTGACTACTGTGCCACCGTTCCACCCAAAATCACAATGGGGTCAAAATTAAATTGTTTTGAAGCATCTCCCCTCTTCCCTTGAATGCCTTGAATTATATTGGGCTAGGATCCCTTCGGTAACCCATCAAGTGAATAATTCATCATCGCCGTGCTTGGACCGTACAGGTCAGCAGGGGAATTCATTGGGGAACGGTTTTAGCCTGTGTTCTGTGATCCTGTGTTCTGTTCTCTGCAACAATGATCATTAGACAGTGCACAGCAGCACTCTCTGATTCTTCCTTCTTCTTTCCCCATTTCCAGAAGAAATTGAGGCTAATTATAACATCCTAATTGCTAACCTGACTGCGGTAAGCTAGTTCAGCACTGTGATGAACGGTTACTGCCTTGTCATCATGTAAGGTGATGTCCCCTTTAAGACCGGGCTTGGAACCCTGGGGACTCTGCCTCTGGCTCCGCCCATCTGTGAGCCATATATAAGGGGCTGCCTTGTGGGCTGTGCAGCAGTTAGCACATGCCTCCGCTCTAGCATAGTTCTTAGTTTATTAAAACCTTCTTTACTGTTTACACTCTAAGCGTCATTATTTAATAGACTAAACTAGATCAGGATGGACGCAGGCCTAAAACCAGAGAAGCTCAACCTGGAAGCACGGACACCGGAGGCAAAGGAAATTTTTTAATACTGGCTGCGGGGCTTCGAGGCCTACCTGGACTCCGCAGAGACTCCCATCCTGGGGCCACGCAAGCTGAGCCTACTCCATGCCCGGGTGAGTCACAGAATCTCCGCCACGCTCGAAAAGGCAACGACTTATGAAGAGGCAGTCGAGTTACTCCGCAAGCGGTTTGTCAAACCCATCAATGAGGTGCACGCCAGGCATCTGCTCTCTACCTGCCGGCACCGCTCGGGGCAATCGCTAGACGAATTCGTCGAGAAACTCACCGCGCTTGCCAAGGACTGTGACCATCAGGATGTGACAGGGGAAGTCCATATGAACCTGCACATCAGAGACGCTTTTGTATCCGGCATCCGCTCGACCTACATCCGGTAGCGGCTGCTCGAAAACGGGGCAAAAGACCTCCAGAACACGCTGACGCTCGCCTCCTCGCTGAGGTGGCCCGACATACTTGGGTACGTACCCCGCGGACTCTGCGAGCCCCCGCCCCGGACTTCCTCAGACTCCGCCGTATCACAGGCCTGCGCCACGCGGCGACCCGCTCATCATGGGGGCACACCGTGCTACTTCTGCGGACAGGGCCAGCATCCACGCCCACGCTGCCCAGCCCGCTCTGCGATCTGCAGCGACTGCGGGAAGAAGGGGCATTTTGCGAGGGTCTGCCTGGACTCGTGCGAATCATGGGAGCGGCCATCTTGTCAGCGGCCATCTTCTCGACCCGACACGTGCGACCGACGGCGGCGTCCATTTTATGAGTCTGACTCGGCTGAGGACTCGGACTACCCACGAATGGGTGCGATCACCCTCGACCAAACTCGGCCAAAACACCTGCAGAACTCTATGATGCAGGTCCAGGTCAACGGGCGCGACACTGCATGCCTCTTCGGCTCCGGGAGCACGGAGAGCTTTATCCATCCTGAAACGGTAAGGCGCTGCTCCCTACGCACCCATACCGCATCCCAAACCATAGCCCTCGCATCTGGGTCCCACTCGGTACAAATCAAGGGGTACTGTATTGCGGATCTCTCGATTCAGGACGCCAAATACACCCGTTTCAAATTTTATATCCTCCCTCACCTCTGTGCCCCTCTGCTGCTCGGACTGGATTTTCAGTGCAGCCACCGAAACCTGACACTGAAGTTCGGCGGACCCTTGCCCCCCCTCACGGTATGCTGCCTTGCGACACTGAAAGTCGCACCCCCCTCGCTATTCGCGAACCTCACTCCCGACTGTAAGCCAGTCGCCACCAGGAGCCAGCGCTATAGTGCCCAAGATATGACTTTTATCAAGTCAGAGGTCCAGCGTTTACTGGGAGAGGGGGTCATCGAGGCTAGCAACAGCCCTTGGAGAGCGCAAGTGGTGGTAGTCCGGTCCAGGGAGAAGAAACGGATGGTCGTGGATTATAGCTAGACCATAAACCGATTCACGCAGCTTGATGCGTACCCACTTCCTCGCATCGCGGAAATGGTAAATCGGATCGCCCAATACCGAGTCTTTTCCACGGTCGACCTCAAATTCACCTACCACCAGCTCCCCATCCGACCAAAAGACCGCCCCTATACTGCCTTCGAAGCAGCCGGCCGGCTCTTCCACTTCCTCAGGGTCCCCTTCGGTGTCACAAATGGGGTCTCCGTCTTTCAAAGGGCGATGGACCAAATGGTGGACAAGTACGGTTTGCAGGCTATATACCCGTACTTGGACAATGTCACCATCTGCAGCCATGACCAGCAGGACCATGACGCTAACCTTGAAAAGTTCCTCCAGACCGTCCGAGCCCTTAACCTGACCTATAACGAGGGCAAATGCGTTTTCCATACCACCCGGCTGGCCATCCTCGGCTATGTCGTGGAATACGGGGTCCTAGGTCCCGACCCCGACCGCATGCGCCCCCTTAAGGAACTCCCTCTCCCCCACAGCCTCAAGGACCTCAAACGGTGCTTGGGGCTTTTCTCTTATTACGCCCAGTGGGTCCCCAAGTATGCGGACAAAGCCCGCCCACTCATAAAGACCACCACTTTTCCCCTCTCGGCTGAAGCTCAATTGGTCTTCAACCGCATCAAGGCCGACATCATCAAGGTCGCTATGCATGCGGTGGACGAAACCATTCCTTTCCAGGTAGAGAGCGATGCATCAGACATCGCCCTGGCTGCTACCCTCAATCAAGGAGGCAGACCAGTAGCGTTCTTCTCCCGAACCCTCACCGCCTCCGAGGTTCGACAGTCTGCAGTCGAGAAGGAGGCACAAGTCATTGTGGAGGCTGTGCGGTGCTGGAGACACTACCTCGCTGGTAGGAGGTTTATCCTCGTCACCGACCAATGGTCAGTCGCCTATATGTTTGATAACACGCAACGCGGCAAAATAAAAAATGATAAAATTTTGAGGTGGAGGATCGAACTCTCCACCTACAATTACGATATCAAGTATCGTCCAGGGGAGATCAACGAGCCCCCAGATGCCCTGTCCCATGGCACACGTGCCAACGCGCAGGACGACCGCCTGCATGCCATCCACAATGACCTCTGCCACCCTAGGGTTACCCGGCTCGTCCATTTTATCAAGTCCCTCAACCTACCTTACTCAAACAAGGAGGTCAAGGCCATGGTCAGGGCCTGCCAGATCTGTGCGGAGTGCAAACCGCACTTCTACCGGCCAGACAAGGTTCGGCTCATGAAGGCCTCGGGTCCCTTTGAGCGACTGAGCGTGGATTTCAAGGGGCCCCTCCCGTCCACCAATCGTTATGCCTATTTCCTCACCATTATCGATGAGTTCTCCCGTTTCCCATTCGCCGTTCCCTGCACCGACATGACCTCAGCCACCATGATTAAGGCACTGCACAGCATCTTCACCCTGTTCGGTTTCCCCGCTTATATCCACAGCGACCGGGGTACATTGTCCATGAGCGATGAACTGCGTCAGTATCAGCTCAGCAAAGGCATCGCCTCGAGCAGAACGACCAGTTATAACCCGCGGGGAAACGGGCAAATGGAGAGGGAGAACGCGACAGTGTGGAAGGCTGTCCTTCTGGCCCTGCGGTCGAGAAGTCTCCCAACCACCCGCTGGCAGGAGGTCCTACCCGATGCCCTACACTCCATTAGGTCACTCCTCTGCACGGCCACGAATGAGACCCCTCACAACCGATTGTTTGTCTTCCCCAGGAAGTCTACCTCCGGGGTCTCGCTTCCACCTTGGCTGCTGGCTCCGGGACCTGTTCTTCTCCGGAGGCACACGAGGAGCCATAAAACGGACCCCCTGGTTGAAAAGGTCCGACTGCTCCACGCCAACCCCAGTTACGCCCACGTTGAGTACCCCGACGGCAGGCAAGATATGGTTTCCCTCCGGGATCTGGCACCCGCTGGATCCCCAACTACAGACGCCCCTTCCCGCGTCGCTCCCCTGCAGGACCTCTGGCTCTGCCCACCTGTGAGCCATATATAAGGGGCTGCCTTGTGGGCGGTGCAGCAGTTAGCACATGTCTCAGCTCTAGCATAGTTCTTAGTCTATTAAAGCCTTCTTTACCATTTACACTCTAAGCGTCATTATTGAGGGTACCTCAAGCACAAACTATGACCTTCTGGTATGTTAAACTGAGTGAGTGCCATGGCGTATAGTACACTTGCCCATCGAGCTATCAAGGGAGCTGGGCGGACAAACAATAACACTAGGTTGTACAGAAACAGCATCCTGTGACATACTAAAGGTGCTCTACAGAAACGTAAATCAGTCAAGAATTTACATAAGAGCAGAATTAGGCCATTCAGCCCATTCAATCATGGCTGATATGTTTCTCATCCCCATTCTCCTGTCTTTCCCCATAACCCCTGATCCCCTTATCAATCTCTATCTTAAAGACACTCAGTGATTTGGCCTCCACAGCCTTCTGCGGCAAAGAGTTCCACAGATTCACCCCACCCTCGCCGAGCAAGTGAAGGTGACATTACGACAAGTGCTCCAAAATGTCCTCAAAGTGGTGGATTTTGAGGAGCATCTTAAAAGCGGAGAGGTTTTGGGAGGGAATTCCAGAGCTCAGGGCCTGGACCAACTTGAAGGCCGAGCCACCAATCATTGGTCAAAGGAAGTGGGGCGATGCGCAATGAAGGTGCCAGAGTTGAATATCGCAAAGTTCTTGGAGTTATGTAGGGCTGGAGGAGGTAACAGAAGTAGGGAGGGCTGAGGCCATGGGGGGCTTTGAAGGATCACTTGACGTTCTGATGAGTAGCCCTTGTTGTTGGGATCACTAATACACTGGTTAATCACACATCCCCTCTTTCCACATCGTCATATGATATCTTCACTGTCTACCACGTTATGAGCAATGGGCCTCAACAGGAGTGGTTGGGTGATTGGCCTTCAGATGAACTTACAAGTAGCCATTTGCATTTAGTGGTTCTCACCTCCCATAAATGAAGCAATTTATTCAAGGTTTTTCCTCCCGCGGTTTTGTGAATAATCATGCAAAATGAAAGAGATGATAGTATTAAATAGACATTTTATCCAGGATGCATTATTGCACAACAGTGTCTTTACATGATAGCTATAAAGTTAAGTGAGCTGTTGCTGGTTCCCATTTATAGTGTCATGATGGGTTGAATTTATATTGCATCCTCTTTCCTCCCCAATTAAAGTAAATGATAGCTATTAAACTGGCTTCGCCTTCCATTTATTCCATCAATGCTAATCTTCCAGGTTTATTTAGTGCAGTTACATTGCTAACATTGAGGAAGTGCTAATCTATCAATTGTGAGCTGTTTGTCATTAAGCAAACACGGTAAAAATGTCAGGATTTTCTACCGCTCTAGATTATTCCCCATTAAAAGAAAGTCCCCTCAGCATTGTGGACATTAGACCTACAATCCTGAAAGGCCCCAAGGCTCAATCCTCAGTATGAGCCACTGTCCAGTGGCCCCTGCTATAAAGTGTGGGTGACGACAGCTTCAGTTTACGTATAATGACTCCCATCATCGATAAGTTTGTTGATACACACTATTTAAGTTCACCCCGGGAAAGATGGCGGGTGGGCAGGATTTAATGAGTGTCAGGAAATGGCTCCATTTGTTTGTGTGTCAGTTGTTGGCGTCACCTTCTCGCAATCAGAAGATTGCTGCAAAGGCTTGAGCACAGGATTTAAGATTGCGTGACACTCAGTGCAATACTGAGGGAGTGCTGCATCGTTGGAAGTGCCGTCTTTCTACGAGACTTTAAACCGAGGTCCCTGTATTGACTTATTCCTGCTGTCCTGGCAAATACCTGTCCTTCAATCAATGTCAGTGAAACAGTTAATCTGCCGATTGCACCATTGCCGTTTGTGGGAGCATGCTCTGTGAAAATGGTTGTGTTTCAAACATTACGAAAGGGGCGACGCTTCCAAGTGCTTCATCAGCGGTAAAGCACTTTGGGACGTACTGTTGTTATGAAAGCCACTCTATGTTGATGGCGCACGGTGGCACAGTGGTTAGCACTGCTGCCTCACAGCACCAGGGGCGTGGGTTTGATTCCGATCTTGGGTGACAGTCTGTGTGGAGTTTGCACGCTCTCCCCGTGTCTGTGCGAGTTTCCGCCTGGTACAGTTTCCTCCCACAGTCCAAAGATGTGCAGGTAAGGTGGATTGGCCATGATCAATTGCCCCTTACTGTCCAAAGGTTAGGTGGGGTTACGGGGATATGGTGCGGGAGTGGGCCTAGATGGGGTGCTCTTTCAGAGGGTCAGTGCAGACTCAATGGGCCAAATGACCTTCTTCGGCTCTGTAGAGATTCTATGTAAATGCGAATGTTTTTTTAATTAACTTCAGCTTTGCAGTGAATTTCTAATACTGATGTTCTGTTAGGAAAAAGGATTCAGGTCAGATGGTGTCTCAGCTGCTGAAGAGAGGTCACAAAGTGAAAACGCACTTGCCACAGATGTGGAAAATTAGGAAGTGAGCGATGTAATCTTGTTGCAAATGAAGATACTGCAGTTAATTGGATGAATTTTATTTAAAAAATTTAAAGTATCCAATTCTTTTTCTTTCCCAATTATGGGGTAATTTAACGTGGCCAATCCGCCTACCCTGCACACCTTTTTGGGTTGTGGGGGTGAGACCCGTGCAGACACGGGTAGAATGTGCAAACTCCACACGGACAGTGACCCGGGACCGGGATCGAACCAGGGTCCTCAGTGCCGCGAGGCAGCAGTGCTAACCACTGCACCGCCGTGCCGCCCGCTGATTGGGCGAGTTAATACTTTGGAACTTATGAGGCCTCCGGTCGAGAGAGTGAAAGAAAAGTATGAAAAGAGCGGGGGGTGGGGCGGGGGGGGTTAGAATCTATACTTTGGAATTCGAAAGGGTTAATGAGACTGGTTGACTGACACCACTCAAAGTCTAATTCAGGGGACAAGGAAGGGGAAAGAAGTCAGCAATTAATACCTGACCACAACCTGTTGTAACTTATGAAGAATAGGAACATGATCATTGATCAATGAAGGGAGATCTGTCCATCTCGTTCACCTTCTACTATCCTGGCCATCACATGATAAAACAGGCGTGGGGGATATTGCCTGAGTGTAGCAATAAATCCCTGATCAATTATCCTACAACACACTCCGACACTGGGTTCAGAAAAATCCGAGTGGTGGAGGGCCTTGGGAAGCATTCGTCCAAAGTTACCTCCTCTCACGCTCCTAATAATAATAATCGCTTATTGTCACAAGTAGGCTTTAATGAAGTTAAAGCCCCTAGTCGCCACATTCCGGCGCCTGTTCGGAGAGGCCAGCACGGGAATTAAACCCGCGCTGCTGGCCTTGTTCTGCATTACAAGCCAGCTGTTTAACCCACTGTGCTAAATCCTCACACTGAGGGCGGACTTATTCCATTTTTTTTCAGAATGTCGCAGCAGACGGGAGAAGCCGCCAACCCCAAAGTTTTTTTAAGATCTGAACGCTATTTTTAAAGGCTGCCCTGATACGCGGTGAGATACCAAGTCGTAATTGAGGTTGACATGCCCTCACGCCGGTGTGAATGGATAATGTAATGGGGGATGGGGTGGAGGTGTAATTATCAGTTGTAGGAGCCTGATAATTAGATTTAAATTTATTCCAATAGGGTTCCCCGATGTTGAACGTCAGGAATCCCTTTATGCCACTGGGGGACCGCCCGTCAACGTATGACGCCATTTGGATCTCATGTGGGATTTTGCGTTGCTGTTCGCATCGGGCGGGAAGGGCGACGGGAGCGCAAACCTCCGACCTACATGCCTTAAATTGCAAATACGGGGACCTTTGTATGCTTTCTACCTGGTCAGTTTTAGGGAGTCTTCTCAGGAAGATGTCCCGTGCGGTTGCTGGTCTGAATTTGATCTCCGCGAACAGAACAGACTCAGTACTAATTATCGGCAGCGGATGCAAACTAATTATTCTTGTAGGTAATTATTGACAATGGACATTCATAGGTTTTCTTTCTGCTAACGCTAACACTGTTCCTGCAAGGTTTGTAGAAATACACAAATTAAGCTATTGTAACAAATGTTTAACAATCATACTTCACAACCAGGGTGGTCATTACACATCCTGCATTATAACGAAATGGCCTTGGCTTCATGTGACCCCCTAAGACATCTAATGGTTGAAACCTGTAAGGAGCCAGTTAGTTTTGATGGGTAATACTCTATCCTTTTGGTCAGAAGGCTGTTTAGCACAGGGCTAAATCGCTGGCTTTGAAAGCAGACCAGCAGCAAGGTACAATTCCCGTAACAGCCTCCCCGAACAGGCGCCGGAATGTGGCGACTAGGGGCTTTTCACAGTAACTTCATTGAAGCCTACTTGTGACAATAAGCGATTTTCATTTCATTTCAGAAGGTCGTTGGCCTGATATTATATAATTGCTTATTGTCACAAGTGGGCTTCAATGAAGTTATTGTGAAAAGCCCCGAGACGCCACGTTCCGCCGCCTGTTCGGGGAGGCCGATACGGGAATTGAACCCACGCCGCTGGCATTACAAGCCAGCTGTTTAGCCCACTGTGCTAAACCAGCCCCATAGATGAGCCCTCGATTTTAACATGAGCATGTCATTTAGATTGACTTCAGTTTAGTGGGCTAGGGACAGGCTCTCATTGTCTCAGAAGTTAAGCTGAGGCCTGTTCTGTGGATGCCGAAGCAGTATGGGGAATGTTATATGAGTTGGTGTCTGGAGGGATGGGGTCAAGTGGGTTGAAAGTAGCCTCCTTCATTCAAACTGGTATAAGTGGCCCGAAGTGAGTCAAACCTCTCACCTCACAAAAACTTGAGGCTGAAAAACAAGCTTTGAAACTTAATTTTTCCTCCCAGTCGACAGCCAATTGTCTTGTCACCTCTTGAACTTTCGTGGCTTTCATTGAAGCAAGTTGGGTTCTGCATGTTCATGCATGTACATTGATGCAGGATATTGTTTTCCCCAATGTGTTAGCGATGTAGAACCAGCGTAATCAAGTCCATCAGTTCCACAATGTTTTAAACTCATCCTTGTCACAAATCATTGCCTGCAGCATAACTTTGTTGTTGTAAAGTGACCTTACATTAAGTATCCTACACAGCAACAGTGGCGATACCTCATTGGTAGTATACGAACCCCAAAAAATTGGAGCAGGAACAGGCCATTTTGCCCCTCGATTCTGCTCCGCATTCAATAAAGTCATGGATGGCCTTAAAAATGTTTTGCGATATCCTGAGCAACGCTGCTCGAAGTTGTGCAGGTGCATGGTAACACAGCCATTGGGAATAATAATAATCGTAATTGTCACAAGCCGGCTTACATTAACACTGCAATGAAGTTACTGAGAAAAGCCCCTAGTCGCCACATTCCGGCGCCTGTTCGGGTACACAGAGGGAGAATTCAGAATGTCCAATTCACCTAACAAGCACGTCTTTCGGGACTAGTGGGAGGAAACCGGAGCACCTGGAAAACGTGCAAACTCCGCACAGACGGTGACCCAAGCCGGGAATCGAACCTGGGACCCTGGTGCTGCGAAGCAAAAGTGCCAACCACTGTGCTACCGTGCCGCTCATGAATGTGTCAAGCGGGGTAAAAAAGACTGTGAACAAACAACGGTCCCTTTACGATACGTATTGGTATAGGCATCTGGCAATCTTAAAGGGACTGTGCAGCAGAAGTGGTGGGCATCCAATAGCAAAGGGTCCGGTCTTTTGGTCAGAATGGCATTATAGAAATGCAAACCTATTTTCCAGTGTGGAAGTACAGTGACAATTAAGGAGTCTGTTTGTTATATAGTGGTATACTGCTAAACAGCTTAATCAAAAAAATATAATTACTGTCCAAATAGCAACTGTTCTGACAAGGCTGTCTCTGTGCTAATTGTCCTCGGGTTATTTCTGCATTCCCGTCATTTAGAAAATTTGATCGTGAAATTATATCCTTTTAAGCCTACGTTATTAAAACCATTCAGAAACTCTTTACCCTTTATTTCGAAAGTAATTAGCTGTTGCTGATGCGTGCGGGTGCATTGAATAATGTCTTGTTTGGCAGTCCACTCACCTCATGCTTTCAATAGATTATCTGGCCATTGCTTCACTCATCATTGAAGCATTATTTTGATCCAAACAACAAGGAGCCAAGGTCACCCATCAGTGTTGGACAACTTTACACACTGCAGCTCAATGATCTGAGATCGTTGTACACGCGCAGCTGTGAACTGTGTGGATTTGGATCAGTGGGATTCTAACAGGGTCCGATACCAATCTGAATTCTAAATTTACATTCGTAAATGCAGTTCTAAACTCTAGCTTTTTGTTCTTGGAATTAGCCTTTTTAGCGGGAATCTAGGGCCCTTTCCGCAGACGAGAACCCCCCCCCCGCCAATACGTGGCGGGTTCCACAGTCGGGGGCAGGGGCAAGCCATTGACCTCAGCCGGTCGGATTATCCAGCCAACGCCCATTGGCGACCCGCCTCCGCCACTAGGAAACGTGCCGGGGGGGTGGGGGGGGGGGGGGGAGGGGGATCAGAAAATACTGGCTTATTTGCAATGTGAGTGTTGGAATTCAAGGTCTGTCAGCATTTGAGAGTATTTGCATTTACATAGCGTCTTCCCCACCAGCAGGTCGGCCCACAGCTCCGTACACCAAAACAAAGTACTTCTGAAGTGTAGTCGCTGTTGCAGCACAGGGAATGCAACCAAATTGCGCGTGGTGAGTTCCCATTAAAAGCAATGAAATAATTGTCCAGCTCATTATGTCAGAGTGGGTGAAAGTATAGAGTGTTCAATAAATAGGATGACAGCCCTTTTTCGACAGCAATTCTTAACCTAAACCTGAGCAACGGAGACAAAATTACTAAGTTTACAGATGAAAACTTAGCGGCACAGCTCCAGAGTCGCGGGTTCAATTCCGGCCTCGGGTGACTGTCTGTGCGGAGGCTGCACGTTCTCCCCCGTGTCTGCGTGGGTTTCCTCCGGGTGCTCTGGTTTCCTCCCACAGTCCAAAGATGTGCAGGTGAGGTGGATTGGCCGTGCTAAATTGCCCCTTAGTGTCCCAAAAGGTTCGGCTAAGTTGTTTGCCTCAATCATTTCGTGTGGCTCCACATTCTAAACACTTCCCGTTGGGCCTGAATGGCCTATTGTTGCAGTTCCACCTTCCTAGCCATTCTGTGCATGTGCGAAGTGGTTCATTTTCGAAAGAAGAACGAGGCGAAGCTGTGTCGACAAAATGCCCCCATTTCTGAAAGTTAGCACTGCAAACTCTGGGGCAGCTCAATACCTTCCAATTTTAACCAAATCAGATCAATTTAAACTCGAGCACAACTCGGGAAAGGCAACCCTGAGGCAGCACGGTTCTGCTTTGACGGAAAAGTCACAGTTAAGGTTGCACGAATTAATCAGTTTCAATTGATTAATTGACTGGAAATTTTAATCAACAGGCGCTGACAGAATCAATTAATCATTTCTCGACTTGTCATGGGGCCAACTGGTAAGGGATTGGCGCAGTGCTTGTGCCTGCATATTGGGATGGATCTGGCTGTGTTCGGCCAGGATTGTACGGGAGAATGGTTACATTAGTGTGATAAATCTCATACACAGCCTCGGAATATTTTTGGTCAGTTTTGTGTCGGGGGTGGGGGGGGGGAGGTGGTGGTGGTGGGGGGGGGGGGTCAATTTATGGCCTCCAAAAGCAACACCAAACAAATCAAATGATCATGATGAGCTGGAGGTTGTTAATCTTGTCACAATAATGAGAGCACCCCTCAACTGGTCTCTGCCGCCAAATATCTCACCCACTGTACCAGGAGCTGGTTTAGCACAGTGGGCTAAATCGCTGGCTTGTAATACAGAACAATGCCAGCAACGCGGGTTCAATTCCTGTACCAGCCTCCCCGAACAGGTGCCGGAATGTGGCGACTAGGGGCTTTTCATAGGAACTTATTTGAAGCCTACTTGTGACACTAAGCGATTGTTATTATTATTTTAATAGCGTCTTTTATTTTAATTGCTCTGAAAATGGTAGAAATTCCTCAACTTTCTTAATGGCGCTCCATAGTTTTTGTACACAAGTTTTATTGTATCAATCATCAACAATATAATTAAACAAAGCATTTTTCACTGACAAATGTGGGGGGGGGGGTCACATGGGTAGTAAAACAATTAAAACCATTGCAGATATCTTGTCCTGTGTGCATACTTTTAGTGGAGCTTTAGTGGAGCTGGGATGCTTGTTAGAAATAGGCCAAAGGTCCCTGAGCTAGGTCTGTTGATTTTTTGGGCTGCACGTTAGTATCTTCCAAGACATGTTGCCAGTGGCGCAACTTGCTTTGGTGTTTCTGGATCAAGGCTTCCTTTCGCTGCAGCTCATTTTTCAATTCTGAAACGTCCTCTTTGATGACTTGTTTGGGTTTCTGTACAGCAAGCTGTCGCCTTTTCTGCAGAATGAAACCCTCTGTTTGTCTGGCGACATCCAAAAACCCTTGGATGCATTGCTCTACACCTGTTCGAATTTCTTCTTCATCAGTTCCATTCACATAGTCCTGACTGACCAGCGATGCAAAGCATGCCTCAAAATGAAGCCTCAAGCTCGCCTACAAGAGTGCTTGGAGTCCTTGGGGGAGCTGCAGCAAGGCCGACCCCGGTGGGTGCCGGGGGTCCGCGAGGTCCGGGAGGCGGTGGAGGCGGATTTTGCGGTGGATGTGAGAGCATCCCTGGGAGTGAGGCGGCCATCTTGTGTGGGGCTCGTTATTATTATTTTATGTGCAGTGCTCCTCTCACAGTTTCCTTCATGTAATCGGGGTAACAATAAGCGTCTAATCGGGGTAACAAAAAGTGTCTAAGTCAGTGGGAGCCAAGACGTTCGGTCGAAACCTGCTAGCGCATAATCATAGAATAGTACAGCACACAGGGAGGCCACTTGGCCCATCAAATCTGGGCCAGTTCTTTTGAAGGTTAGTCCCGCCACCACTCCACGGCTCTTTCCCCATATCCCTGCAAATGTATTCTCTTTCGAGTATTTATCCTCTTTTGAAAGTGACTGTTGAATCCGTGTCCACCACCTAATCGGGCACTGCATTCCAAATCCCAACCACCTATCGAAGAAAACATTAACTCTCTAGTTCCTTGCTGGAGTGGTGACCTTTCATAAGGTGTGAATCCAGGTGCTGAGGGCCAGTGAGCTGGTTGACTGCAGTGGGCATCACAGTGAAACTGGGTCCTGTTCCCACTTGACACTCGCACACATTCATTGGGCGGGATTCTCCGCGTTCGGCAATCGGCCGGAGAATACCCGTTTCCAACCACGTTGAGGCCGGCGGCGCTTTCGCGATGCTCCGTCCCCTCCACACCGTATCCACTGCCTCAGGACGTTGCCTGAGGCCCACCCACCCCCGACAGGCCGAGTTCCCGACGGCGTCGGTCACTTGTGGTCTCATCCATCGGGAACTCGGCGTGGCGGCTGCGGACTGAGTCCAGCGCCGCCAGAGTCGGGGGGGTGTGGGAGGGCCCTTCCGCGGGCAGAGGGGGGACTTTGCCACAGGCCGACCCGTGGGCCGGGGGGACTTTGCCAGGGGCTAGGGGCATTGTTGGGGGGTGGGCTGGGGTGTGCAAGCCGGCCAAAAGGGGGGCACTATTTCACAGGCCGGGTCCGCGAGAGGCCGGCGACATGTTGCACGGAACGGCCGCTGCAGGCCGTCGCTGTGCGTGGCCACAGACACGGCAATTCTCCGGGCCGTATGGACAGCTAGAGGCGGGTGCTCTACCCTGCTTGGCTGCTAGCCCCCAGCCAAATGGAGGATCGGTGGCCGTTTTGCGCTGCATTTCTGGCCGTAAAACGCCACCGTTCCCACTCCGGCGTGCGGCAACATAGCCTCGATATTGGAGAATCCAGCCCATTGGATTCCACCCCTCCCCACACACAAGCACGCATGCACCCACAGCAGGATATCTATCTTTTCGTTTCAAGTTTGTCACATTTCGTGGCAATCTCTCCCAGCTACAGTATGATATCCAACACATTCTCCCTCTCTTTTTAATTCTGATGAAGAGTCAAAAGGTCCAGAAACGTTAACTTTGTTTTTGCTCGCTACAGATGCTGCCAGACCTGCTGGACTTTTCCACCACTCTCTGTTTTCTCTACAGCTGCACCAAGGGACTGTTTAGCACAGGGCTGAATCGCTGGCTTTGAAAGCAGACCAAGGCAGGCCAGCAGCAAGGTTCAATTCCCATAACAGCCTCCCCGAACAGGCGCCGGAATGTGGCGACTAGGGGCTTTTCACAGTAACTTCATTTGAAGCCTACTTGTGACAATAAGTGATTTTCATTTCATTTCAGTTGAGTTCAACGACCTCGGCACGGAGGGAGGATCAAGGCAAAATCCTTCCTCATCTTTGCTGCTGAATAATTCAGCCCAACAACCCACGATGAGAGCAAACTGAGTATTTCCAAAGAATTCTAACTGACTAACCCTCTCCATTTTTCTCAGCCCCTTCTGTTCGCTCTCTGTGCGGAGTCTGCACATTCTCCCCGTGTTTGCGTGGGTTTCCTCCAGGTGCTCCGGTTTCCTCCCACAGTCCAAAAGATGTGCGGGTTAGGTGGATTGGCCATGCTAAATTGTCCTTAGTGTCCAAAAAGGTTGGGTGGGGTTACTGGGTTACGAGTATAGGGTGGAGGCGTGGGCTTGAGTGGGGTGCTCTTTCCAACGTCCGGTGCACACTCAATGGGCCGAATGGCCTCTTTCTGCTCTGTAAATTCTACGATTCTATGGTTCTGTGAAACTCCAACCCCCTCCCTCCGATGGGCTACATTCAAAATTTTAAAGCTTGTTTTTTTTTTTAACTTCTTTCGAAAAACAAGGGACGTCAACTGACGGGAAATACAAGATGTTGAAACAGCTCATAATTATTTAGTATTTATTTGTCACTTTTTCAAAATGAAAACCATTCTGTTGATGGATGGGATATTTTCTGCTTGGAGAGTGTGACACGGAAGCAAGCATTAATATCGTGGGACCAGAGCTGTTGCAAGTCATGAGTGACTTACTTACTTTAATATGAACCTTGCACAACTGAAATGCTATAATTACGAGGGTGCATTTGTTATGTAACTTGAGGAGTGGCCCAAAGAATATGGGGCAGAGTTTTGCCATAATTTGCCAGTGTGTCGGGCTCTGACTGAACATCGGCCTGTGTCTCGCCAAATGCACGGCCGAGATTTCAGAACAGATCTTGAGCCACTCTGACAGGAAGAAACCTGAGAGCGTGGTTTGCACCGTTAGATGAGCGGGCTTGATAGAGCTGGCAAGCCAGCTCCACAGAGATCGGGGTGCATTCTTTAAAGGACGACCTGATCAGCAGAGACTTAAAACCTCCCCCGGCATCCCTGCCCCCCACCTCCCCAATCCCACCATGAAGGTATCAGGGCAGTCTCCCCCATTCCCCAGTTCCAAGATCATTGGGACTCATCAACACCCCACCCCCCCACCCCTGCAACGGTCACCAACCACTGCAGCAGCATCGCCAGCGTTCCCCCACCTCAATGTCCACTCCACCGCCTCAATGCCCATTCCCCCCATAAATGGCCGCTCCATCGTCACTGCCAGTTCCCCCCATTCAAAGGTCTCAGCCCTCTCCCAGCACCACACATAACGGGAACCCCCCACCACCCCAATTGGCCCTCCTGGCATTGCCCCCTGACACAAAATACCACAGTCAGGTTGGCATTGCCGAATTTCCTCGGGGGCAGTGCCAGGACACTGGCTGTGCATGTCCCTCTCTCCACCCCCGGGAGGGATCTGGGGGGGGGCATGATAGCACAATGGTTAGTACAGTTGCTTCACAGCTCCAGGGTCCCAGGTTCGATTCCCGGCTTGGGCCAATGTCTGCGCGGGGTCTGCACTTTCTCCCCGTGTCTGCGAGGGTTTCCTCCGGGTGCTCTGGTTTCCTCCCATAGTCCAAAGATCTGCAGGTTAGGTTGGTTGGCCATGATAAATTGCCCTTAATGTCCAAAAACAGGTCGGATGGGGTTACTGGGTTACGGCGATGGGGTGGAGGTGTGGGCTTGGGTAGGGTGTTCTTTCCAAGGGCCGGTGCAGACTCGATGGGCCGAATGGCCTCCTTCTGCACTGTAAATTCTATGATCCCCTCGACTGATTCACACCTTTATATTCCTGTGTCATCGTATGAATATCAAGTGAAGGGGATCATGTGACAACATTAAAGTTTATTTGAATGTATTAAAATCAGGATCTCGCTCTTTGTGGACTGGATCCTCATTATGTCATCGACGAGGGGTGTAGAAAATCGGGGAGCACGATCTCATGGTGAGACTCGTATTTCCTGATTCTCGCCGTATTTCACAGTCTGGTCAATGTTCTCGCTGACGGCTAGCACAAAATCGCCCTTGTTTCAAATCCCACCGTGACGTCTTGACAATTTCAGTTCAATAATTTTTTTTAAATATGGAAAAGGAAACTGTTATCGACAGACATGATGCTGTCAATTTGTTGTAAACAGCCGACCTGTTCAATAACGCCTTTATCCAGCCCAGTAGCAGCCTGGCTGATTATGAACTGCCCTACTCAGGTGTATCATTCCAGTAGCAAGAGGGACATGAAAAAAAGGGCTACAATTTAATTTGGTCGGATAATACTGGCGTGCCCCTGAATGTAAGTCACCCGGGCTGTTTACTGTTGGAAGCAAGCTTCTAAACTGGTCCCAATCCCAAATATACACAGGATTTCCTCTGGCAATGCAACTCCTGATTAAATATGGGCTTGAGTCGAGTTCCTGCAGCACACACCTCAAACGAGGCTTATTCATAAACTGAGTCTCAGGCTTGTACAAGGTGCCAATTCAAACATCATTTTAGTTGATCTTTTTTCGTTAATATTTACAGTTACTTCAAATTTCAGCACACAGGAACGCCCGTTGGAATGTACAACACTGCAAAACGCCATTTTAGTAATCTGCCTAATACAACTTCACATAAATAAGATCATTCAATGCGGGCTTTTTGTAGGTTAAATTAAGTTCACTTTCACCCCAGTAGTCTGAATTAGGCTTGAACTAGACGTAGCAAAAAGGTGAACGGCCAGTGTTTAGCTCCTTGCACTATCCAGTATCAGAACCATAATGCTACCAAACCCATGGCTTAATTTACTAGATTGGATTGAGGATTGGTTGACTGACAGAAAACAGAGCGTCAGGCTAAATGGGTCTTTCTCTGGCTGGCAAACTATAAGCACCGGGGTTCCACAGGGATCAGTCCTCGGACCTCAACTGTTGACAATCTATATAAATGATCAGCAAGCAGGGACAGAGTGGGACATAGCAAAATTTGCGGATGATACTGTGGTAGTCACCACTGATGTACATATTGTATATATCGGATGTTGATATAGGTGCTTTACGGTAGGCCCTGTACTACTGGTACGGGGGTAGATCCCTGCCTGCTGACTCCGCCCAGTAGGCGGAGTATAAATATGTCTGCTCCCAGTACAGCAGCCATTTCGTCAGCTGCTGTAGGAGGCCACACATCTCAGTGTAATAAAGCCTCGATTATATCCTACTCTCGTCTTTGTGTAATTGATTGTGCATCAGATACTAAAATAGGTGGGAAGCAGGCAGTGAAGAGGAGATAAAGAGTTTACAGACAGATATAGATAGACAAGAAGATTGGGCCAAAATTTGGCAGATGGAGTTTAATGTGGATGAGTGTGAGGTTATCCATTTTGTCAAAAAAAATAAAGGCAAATTATTATGTAAATGGAAAGTGGAGTCAAGATGTGTCTGGGCAGAGGGATCAGGGTGTCTTTATTCATGAATTGCAGAAAGTCGGTATGCAGGTACAGCGTGTAATTACAAAGGCAAATGGAATGTTAGCATTTATTGCAAAAGGACTGGAGTGTAAAAGGAGAGAAGTGTTATTGCAATTGCACAGGGTGTTGGTGTGACCACATCTGGAGCATTGTGTCTAATTTTGGTCTCCTTATTTGAGGAAGGATGTGGTGGCATTGCAGGAAGTTCAGAGGAGATTCGCCAGATTGATTTCGGAGATGAAAGGGTTGACGTATGAGGAGGGATGAAACCGTTTAGGCTTATACTCGCTGGAGTTTAGAAGAATGAGATGGGATGTGATTGATGTTTAGAAGATACTAAAAGGGATTGGTAATGCAAATGTAGACCAAATGGTCTCCCTTGTGGGGCAATGTGGAACGAGAAGTCACAGATATAGGTTGCGAGGCGGTAGATTTAGAACTGAGATGAGGAGGAACTACTTCTCGCAGAGAGTGGCAAATTTGTGGAACTCGCTGCCCAATAGTGCGGTGAAATCAAGAACAAACAAAACAAAGAAATGTACAGCGCAGGAACAGGCCCTTCGGCCCTCCAAGCCCGTGCCGACCATGCTGCCCGACTAAACTACAATCTTCTACACTTCCTGGGTCCGTATCCCTCTATTCCCAACATATTCATGTATTTGTCAAGATGCCCCTTAAATGTCACTATCGTCCCTGCTTCCACCACCTCCTCCGGTAGCGAGTTCCAGGCACCCACTACCCTCTGTGTAAAAAACTTGCCTCGTACATCTCCTCTATACCTTGCCTCTCGCACCTTAAACCTATGCCCACTAGTAATTGACCCCTCTACCCTGGGGAAAAGCCTCTGACTATCCACTCTGTCTATGCCCCTCATAATTTTGTAGACCTCTATCAGGTCTCCCCTCAACCCCCTTCGTTCCAGTGAGAACAAACCGAGTTTATTCAACCGCTCCTCATAGCTAAAGCCCTCCATACCAGGCAACATTCTGGTAAATCTCTTCTGCACCCTCTCTAAAGCCTCCACATCCTTCTGGTAGTGCGGCGACCAGAATTGAACACTATACTCCAAGTGTGGCCTAACTAAGGTTCTATACAGCTGCAACATGACTTGCCAATTCTTATATTCAATGCCACGGCCAATGAAGGCAAGCATGCCGTATGCCTTCTTGACTACCTTCTCCACCTGTGTTGCCCCTTTCAATGACCTGTGGACCTGTACTCCTAGATCTCTTTGACTTTCAATACTCTTGAGGGTTCTACTATTCATTGTATATTCCCTCCCTGCATTAGACCTTCCAAAATGCATTACCTCACATTTGTCCGGATTAAACTCCATCTGCCATCTCTCCGCCCAAGTCTCCAAACAATCTAAATCCTGCTGTATCCTCTGACAGACCTCATCGCTATCCGCAATTCCACCAACCTTTGTGTCGTCTGCAAACTTACTAATCAGACCAGTTACATTTTCCTCCAAATCATTTATATACTACAAAGAGCAAAGGTCCCAGCACTGATCCCTGTGGAACACCACTGGTCACAGCCCTCCAATTAGAAAAGCATCCTTCCATTGCTACTCTCTGCCTTCTATGACCTAGCCAGTTCTGTATCCACCTTGCCAGCTCACCCCTGATCCCGTGTGACTTCATCTTTTGTACTAGTCTACCATGAGGGATCTTGTCAAAGGCCTTACTGAAGTCCATATAGACAACATCCACTGCCCTACCTGCATCAATCATCTTAGTGACCTCCTCAAAAACTCTATCAAGTTAGTGAGACACGACCTCCCCTTCACAAAACCATGCTGCCTCTCACTAATACGTCCATTTGCCTCCAAATGGGAGTAGATCCTGTCTCGAAGAATTCTCTCCAGTAATTTCCCTACCACTGAAGTAAGGCTCACCGGCCTGTAGTTCCCTGGATTATCCTTGCTACCCTTCTTAAACAGAGGAACAACATTGGCTATTCTCCAGTCCTCCGGGACATCCCCTGAAGACAGTGAGGATCCAAAGATTTCTGTCAAGGCCTCAGCAATTTCCTCTCCAGCCTCCTTCAGTATTCTGGGGTAGATCCCATCAGGCCCTGGGGACTTATCTACCTTAATATTTTTTAAGACACCCAACACCTCGTCTTTTTGGATCTCAATGTGACCTAGGCTATCTACACACCCTTCTCCAGACTCAACATCTACCAATTTCTTCTCTTTGGTGAATACTGATGCAAAGTTAAACGACTGATCAGTCGTTAAATGGTTTCAAGAAGGAGATAGATATATTTCTGATTTTAAAAATGAATGAAAGGGATATGGGGAACAGATGGGGAGGTGGATTTGAGACCAGGAAGGGATCAGCAACGGCAGAGCAGGCGCGAAGGACTGAATTGCCTCCTCCTGCTCCTAATTCCTATGTTCCGGCGTTCCTGTGTTAAATTGTCCTAGCTGCTGGTCTGTAACTAATCAAAGCCTATTTGCAAGTATCTTTTGTCAAATTTACGTAGGAGTGCTGTGCCTAGAATTTACAGTGTAGCAAAAGCCATTCATCGCGATGATCTATTCCACTCTGGCTCCAAATAAGCCTCCTCTCATCCTCACGTATCTCGCCCAACCAGCATTTTCTCTTTTTTTTCCCCCTGCTTGTTTTTATCTAGCTTCTCTTTAAATGTATCTGCGCTATTCCCCTCAGTCGCTCCTTGTGGCACTGAGTACGACGTCCTTACCACAACCGGGCTTTAAAAATGAAGCCCCTTCTGAATTCCCAACTGGATTTAATTCCTGTGTTCGTATGACAGCAGAATCTTTCACAGCATGGTCGGATCCCGAAGTGGGAAATGGCCATGAACGGGAAAGCATGGTTAAAAAGCAAGATGCGCTCTGGCATTTATTTGTAATCCATCTTGTGAAAGGGGCAGGTATTTCCTGCAGTTGCCGCTGATTGCAGATAAATAAGGTTTAGTGCTGGGTTGAATGGTATCAGAACAAACCGTTTGTATTCCCACTGTGAATACAAATCAGGATCAGCGGTAATGTGTGTGAGGGATTATGGCGCATTCCGCAGAATTGGAAAAAAATTCTCTGCTTCTGTTCTGGCCTTTAGCAGTTCAGTAAATAAGGGTACGGGTGAAACCTTGTGTTCTTGGGTTGCGAGCTGTACAAATTGCCCCTCACTTATCTACACTACTATTGAAGTCTTGTCGAGGATGAACTCTTTGTGCTGTCAGTATAGACAATGGTGGGGGTGGGTGGGGGGCGGGGGGGGTGGCGGGGGGGGGGGGGGTGGCGGCAGGGGGGGTGGGGGCAGGGGGGGGAGTGAGTTTTGCCTTTGGCTATCAATATAGATTGGACAATCCTGATTCCATTACCCTCAATCAGTCTGGAGCATTTGGTAGATGCACGTCAAGCAGTCAAGGTCAAGGTCCTCTCTGTGCTTTGTAATGGTGGAAAACAAAGAAAATTAAAAAAAAGTGTACTTGCATTCGTAATGATAGCACCTTTCATAACATCTCCCTCGGACTGATCTGTTCCCTGTAAGAACACTATTCACGACGCCCTATGCTGCTCTTGCTCATGTATTTGCTTTGTTTGGCCCTTGGTCCTTACTGTAACCAATCACTGTTTGTCGATGTACCATTTGTCAATGTTCTCTGTTGATTATTCTTTTGTCTACTATGTATGTACTGTGTACGTTCCCTCGGCCGCAGAAAAATACTTTTAGCTGTACTTCGGTACAAGTGACAATAAATATCAATCAATCAGTCAGGGCGTCCCAGGGCATCTCTCAGCCAGTGCAGTTTTGCTTTGCAATGTAGCCAGTGTTGTAATATAGCAAACATTGCAGTCAATTTGCACACAGCAAGCAGCAAATGGCCGCACAAGCTGATTTCTCAGTGTTGGCTGAGAGATAAACATTGATCAGGGATAACGTCTGGCTCTTCTTCAAAGTACTGCCCTTACATATCCCCGAGAGAGAAGCCTTGGTTTAAAATCTCAACCAAAGTGATATCCATGTCAAGATGAGCAGATAGGTGGATTGGGGCCTGGGTCAATGATGTGACCTAGACGGCACAAATAAGCAGGTGCCAAATTACAGCACCCCCCCCCCCCCCCACCACCACCACCACCACCACCATCTGGCCTGGGCTTGCAAAATCCTACCAACTGTCCTGGCTTGAGACAATTCACATCTCTTTAACCTGTGATTATCGGTCTCTCCAGTCGCACAGTCTGGACCTGTAAAGACTTAATTACCTGCAAAGAGTCGCATTCACAGTATCATCTTGCATCATTGATTTTGTATATATATGTATTTGTGGAACCCACCTCGTCGCTCACCTGTTGAAGGAGCAGCGCTCCGAAAGCTAGTGACGCCGAACAAACCTGGCGGACTTTAACCTGGTGTTGTAAGCCTTCTTACTGTGCCCACCCCAGTCCAACGCCGGCATTTCCACATCATTAAGAATCTCCATGGAGATTGAGCTTGGTTAGACTGAGAACACGCACGAACAGACTCAAAAGCAGCTTCTTCGCCACTGTTACCAGACTCCTAAACGACCCTCTTATGGACTGACCTGATTAATAGTACACCCTGTATGCTTCACCCGATGCCAGTGTTTATGTCGTTACATTGTGTACCTTGTGTTGCCCTACTATGTATTTTCTTTTTATTTCCTTTTCTTTACATGTATTTAATGATCTGTATTTAATGATCTGTTTGAGCTGCTCGCAGAAAAATACTTTTCACTGTACCTCGGTACACGTGACAATAAACAAATCCAATCCAATCCAATCGAGGGGTATTGGGGTGAACAAAAAGTAGAGTTAAGGTCACAGTCCGATCAGCTGTGATCTTATCAAATGGCGGAGCAGGTTCGAGGGGCCAAATGGCCTCGTCGTGCTCCCAACTCATCTATTCGAGAAACACTGGAACTGGGCAAAATAAAAAATATTAAGTTTGTTTCATTCTCACATTGTTTAGAACGTCTCCCACAAACATAATACAGGACGTTTCCCATGCAGATTCTTTTTTTTAAAATAGGTTCCAACAGAATAATCCTTTGTTTTTCATTTTAAAATGGAGCCATCACCCCATCCTTCCATCTCCCTCAAATGTTGTCTGAGTAAAATAACAGGTGCAATGGCCTGTTTCAAGCATGAGGTCCCCATGATATGTTGCAACTAGAAATTGGACTGGAAGCTGTGGAAACCTGCACTTCCCTCAATTTAGATGATAAACCTGATGATCGCATTAAAAGACTGTGGGCGGGATTCTACCCTACCCGACGGGACGGGCGGTCCCGGCGCCGAGGAGTGGCGTGAATCACTCCGTCGTCGGGCTAGGCCGGCGCCCGTGGGGTTGGCGCCACACCAACCGGCGCGGAAGGTGTTTGGCGGCATGCCAACTGGCACCGAAGGGCCTTCGACGGCCGGCGCGGGTTGGCGCATGCCCAGGAGCGCCAGCGTGTGCTGGCGTCATCCCAGCGCATGCGCAGGGGGGTTTGCCTCCGCACCGGCCATGGCGGAGGTCCACAGCAGCCGGTGCAGAGGGAAAGAGTGCCCCCATGGCACAGGCCTGCCCGCAGATCGGTGGGCCCCGATCGCGGGCCAGGCCATCGTGGGGGTGGCCAGATCCCCCCCATGCCCTCCCCCCGAGGACCCCGGAGGCCGCCCGCAGAGCCAGGTCCCGCCAGTAAGTTCCAGGTCTAATTTACGCCGACGGGACCGGCCTAAAACGGGCGGCCGCTCGGCCCATCGCGGGCCGGAGAATCGCCGGGGGGCTGCTGCTAGCGGCCGCCGACCACCGCTGCGCGATTCCGGCGCCGGAGAATTCGGCAGCCGGCAGGGGCGGGATTCACGCCGTCCCCCAGCAATTCTCTGGCCCGGCGGAGGGTCGGAGAAACCCGCCCTATATTTAATTAATTGCTCCAAACTAAATCGGAGTTGTTATTTAATGGAGAGCTGGCATGAATTCACAACTTTGGTAATCCTGCGATGAGCTGTTCTCAAAATAAAGCACAACGTCCCGTTTATATGCAGGATAGGGGCTGAGGGAGCAGACTGCCCCTAAATCAATGTTAAGCCACCCTGGAGCATACAGGTTAATAGGTAACACAATCCTTCACACGTTACCTCTCCCATCTCACTAGCGCCAGACTTTCAGGCTGCCTTCACTACTGTACCCCACAGCTCTCCCGGGGCTGCCTGGAGGCTGGTTTCAAAATGGCATTTAATGAGGTCTGGGGTGTGCGGTGTTCTTTGTCTTGCTTATTTCAGGATGGTTGGTGTGTGTTCACAAAAACCACACAATAGCTTTAACTTAAACAGAGCTACTAATTTATTTACATTACTAACTTGGATTCAACTCGTACTCCTTACGAATACACAGTTGATTAATAACATTGAAACTACACTCGTCTAAAGCTAATCTCACTACTTGTTTAATCTATTACTCTAGATTCACTTGCACGATCTGCTCTTCTGGCGATCTCTAGCTAACTCCTGCATACAGCCCCCCCCCCCCCACACACACACACAGGTCCAGCATCACGGCCGTATTTAGTTGTAACTGTAGCTCCCTCGAGTGGCTACTCTCGTCATTACATTAACCCTTGCAATGCTGATACTTATGATACTACCACAAGGTGCAGGTCTCTTAACTGGCCACCTGCTTTGTCAACTATTCATGGTGCATGCCACAGGAACATAGAATACGGGTTGCCCATTCAGCCCCTTTTAAGCCTGTTCCACCATTCAATTAGATTGCAGCTATTGGCCAGGATTCTCCAGGATTGGCCAGGGTCGGCCCCGCCCAGAGAATCAGCTGCCATGAATGAATGGAGAATTCCTGCCACTTAACTGTACCTTAACTCCAGCGAATCTCCTTGGTTCAATATCTTTTAATACCCTTGCTAAACAAAAATCGATTGATCTCTGATTCAAAATGCCCTGTTGACCAAGCGTCAGTAGTGGTGGGCGGCACGGTAGCACAGTGGTTAGCACTATTGCTTCACAGCGCCAGGGACCAAGGTTTGATTCCCGGCTTGGGTCACTGTGTGTGCGGAGTCTGCGCGTTCTCCCCGTGTCTGCGTGGGTTTCCTCCGGGTGCTCCGGCTTCCTCCCACAAGTCCTGAAAAGCGGGCTGTTAGGTGAATTGGACATTCTGAATTCTCCCTCAGTGTACCGGAACAGGCGCCGGAATGTGGCGACTCGGGGCTTTTCACAGTAATTTCATTGCAGTGCTAATGTAAGCCTACTTGTGACAATGAAGATTATTATTATTTTGGGGAGAGAGTTTCAAACTTTTATTTGATTAATTTATGGAATGTGGGCATCACTGGCCAGGCCAGGGCGGCACGGTGGTTACCACTGCTACCCCCCGAGGCTCAGGTCCCAGGTTCGATCCCGGCCCCGGGTCACTGTCCGTGTGGAGTTTGCACATTCTCCCTGTATATGCGTGCGTCTCACACACCCCAAAGATGTGCAGGGTAGGCCAAGCTAAATTGCCCCTTAATTGGAAAAAATTAATTGGGTACTCTAAATTTATTTTTAAAAATCACTGGCAAAGCCAGCATATATTTTTTTTCCAAAAATATACTTTGTTCGTAAAATATCTGAAAAAACATTGCAAACATTTCAAAATGGCCATCACAGAAAGTGCAATAATATTCAGGTTTTCAACATAGACCATGTAGTCATGAATCTGTGGATTAGTAAGATTAGTAAGTTTGCAGACGACACAAAGGTTGGTGGAATTGCGGATAGCGATGAGGACTGTCGGAGGCTACAGCAGGATTTAGATTGTTTGGAGACTTGGGCGGAGAGATGGCAGATGGAGTTTAATCCGGACAAATGTGAGGTAATGCATTTTGGAAGGTCTAATGCAGGTAGGGAATATACAGTGAATGGTAGAAACCTCAAGAGTATTGAAAGTCAAAGAGATCTAGGAGTACAGGTCCACAGGTCATTGAAAGGGGCAACACAGGTGGAGAAGGTAGTCAAGAAGGCATACGGCATGCTTGCCTTCATTGGCCGGGGCATTGAGTATAAGAATTGGCAAGTCATGTTGCAGCTGTATAGAACCTTAGTAAGGTCACACTTGGAGTATAGTGTTCAATTCTGGTCGCCACACTACCAGAAGGATGTGGAGGCTTTAGAGAGGGTGCAGAAGAGATTTACCAGAATGTTGCCTGGTATGGAGGGCATTAGCTATGAGGAGCGGTTGAATAAACTCGGTTTGTTCTCACTGGAACGAAGAAAGTTGAGGGGAGACCTGATAGAGGTCTACAAAATTATGAGGGGCATAGACAGAGTGGATAGTCAGAGGCTTTTCCCCAGGGTAGAGGGGTCAATTACTAGGGGGCATAGGTTTAAGGTGAGAGAGGCAAGGTTTAGAGTAGATGTACGAGGCAAGTTTTTTACGCAGAGGGTAGTGGGTGCCTGGAACTCGCTACCGGAGGAGGTGGTGGAAGCAGGGACGGTAGTGACATTTAAGGGGCATCTTGACAAATACATGAATAGGATGGGAATAGAAGGATACGGACCCAGGAAGTGTAGAAGATTGTAGTTTAGTCGGGCAGCATGGTCGGCACGGGCTTGGAGGGCCGAAGGGCCTGTTCCTGTGCTGTACATTTCTTTGTTCTTTGTTCTTTGTTCCCCTGCCCAGTGAAGCAGTTGAGGTTACCTCGTTGAATGTTTTTAAGCTAAAGATGGATAGATTTTTGAACTGTAAAGGAGTGAAGGTTTTATGGTGAGCAGGCGGGTAAGTGGAGCTGAGTCCACAAAAGATCAGCCATGATCTCATTGAATGGTGGAACAGGCTCGAGGGACCAGATGGCCTATTCCTGCTCCCAGTTCTTATCCCCTTAAAATGAATGCCTCACTCAGCGATTTCAGAGTCAACCACATTGCTGTGGGTGTGAGAATGTGTGTCAGACCAGGTATGGACAACAGGGGTGAAATTCTCCGGTATCGGCGCGATGTCCGCCGACCGGTGCCAAAAACGGCGCAAATCAGTCGGGCATCGCGCCGCCCCAAAGGTGCGGAATCCTCCGCATCTTGGGTGGCCGAGCCCTAACCTTGAGGGGCTAGGCCCGCGCCGGACTGATTTCCGCCCTGCCAGCTGGCGGAAGTGCCCCGCCAGCTCGCGCGGAAATGACATTGCCGGGCGACGCATGTGCGGGAGCGTTAAGGGCCGCTCACGGCACTCCCGCGTTGAGCTGTGGAGGGAGTCTCTTCCGCCTCCGCCATGGTGGGGGCCGTGGCGAAGGCGGAAGGAAAAGAGTGCCCCCACGGCACAGGCCCGCCCACGGATTGGTGGGCCCCGATCGCGGGGGGGGGGGGGGGGGGCCGCCAACTGGCGCGGCGCGATTCCCGTCCCAGCCGAATCTCCGGTGCCGGAGAATTCGGCAACCAGCGGGGGCGGGATTCACACCAGCCCCCGGCGATTCTCCAACCCGACGGGGGCTCGGAGAATCTCGCCCCAGATTTCCTCACCAAAAGGGGCGATAGTGAACCAAATGGAACCTGCCTCCCATCCATTGCCTCCATCTACCCCTCCTGCTGCCTGGGGAAAGCGGGCAGCATAATCAAAGATCCCTCCCAACTGGCTTACTCACTCTTCCAACTTCTTCCATCGGGCAGGAGATACAGAAGTCTGAGAACACGCACGAACAGACTCAAAAACAGCTTCTTCACTGCTGTTACCAGTCTCCTAAACGACCCTCTTAAGGACTGACCTGATTCATACCACAGCCCTGGATGCTTCACCCGATGCCAGGGTCTATGCATTTACATTGTGTACCTTGTGTTGCCCTATTATGTATTTTCTTTTTCTTTTCTTTTCATCTGCTTAATGATCTGTTTGAGCTGCTCGCAGAAAAAATACTTTTCACTGTACCTCGGTACACGTGACAATAAACAAAACCCAACAATGGACTTTTCCAACAATCAATGATGGTTTCACGGTCATCATTACTGAGACTAGCTTTCGATTGAATAATTCATGGCATTCAATGTTCCACCTGCTGCTCTGGTGGGATTTGAACCCATGTCGCCAGAGCTGGAGTCTGGGGATTACCAGAGCTGTAACTTTACCACCATCTTGCCCACTTCTGCTACCATTTCTGTGAAGAGGTTCTTCGCAGCTTCACTCTTCAGCTCTGATTGTAAGGGGCTGCCAAGGCAGTGCCAAGAATGGGGTAAGCAGCTTTTTCAAGAAATAACGAGACTGACATGTTTAAAGATAGAGACTTTCTTTCACTGGTGCTAATTTGAAAAATATGTTTTATCACTAACGCAAACATAACCTACACGCGCATTCTGGGAAATATCCACCTATACTGGCTGCTGTAAACCAAATTCAGGATATGAGAGGTTAAGGCAGCGTCATAGCCCAAGTTTAAGGGCATTAATCCTGGATATCTAGTTGTAGCGGATACTTTATGCTGAAACAAAGGCCCATGGGATTTTAAATCTCAAGTATTAGCAGTCTTCCACCTTGTGATAATCCATTTAGCAGCGATTTTCAGAGGATTGAACAATGAGTAAAAGATTAGGTCAGGACACTACACTGAATGTAGCATCAGTAATGAAGCTTCAGAATATGTTTAAAGGAGCTCTCACTTGTGCGAGACTGAATAGGATGATCTATGGCCGTGTTGATTGCTTGCGGAGGCTGAGATTTAGTACACAGCCCACCAATGCGCACTCTGACAAATTAACTCCTCTCACACTGATCTTCAGTAATACCTGACAACGGGGAATTAAGAAGACTTTATATCATGGGCCTGCCAGCACGCCAACTGATATGTAATTCATTTCCCATGCAACATTATTAATCTTTTAATGGCGAAGCTATATGTGAAGACAAAACTGACAACCGTGAGACTTAGGTATTAGAACACGGGAGAAGCTGTTCCCGATGGCTGAAGGGTCGATAATCACAGGGGCGGGCTGAAGGTGATTGGCCAAAGAACCAAATGTGAGGGAGAATGACAACTTTTCATCCAATGAATGAGTAGGATTTGGAATCATAGTGCCTGATAGGGTGGTGGAAAGTGACTCAATTCTCCCATTCAAAAGTAAATTGGACAGCTACTTAAAGGAGAAGAAATGGTAGGGATATGAGGAAACCTTGAGTGTGGGACCAAACGGATTGCTCTTTGAACGGGCCAGTGCATACTTTGTTTAGTGTGAGTGACCTGTGTTGTACTGTTCCGTAAGAAGTCTTATAACACCAAGTTAAAGTCCAACAGGTTTATTTGGAATCACTAGTTTTTGGAGAGTAACCCCTTCATCAGGCGACTTGCCTGACAAAGGAGCTGTGCTCCGAAAGCTAGTGATTCCAAATAAACCTGTTGGACTTTAACCTGATGTTGTGAGACTTCTTACTGTGCTCACCCCAGTCCAACACCGGCATCTCCCCATCATGGGTACTGTTCTGTGACACGATGATTCTTCAGCTGGTCTAAAATTCACTTGGACAGTTAATCAGAATTTTAAAAAGATTATTCATAGAAGGAAGACATTGGAGGCAATACCGTTATTATCCGTAGCTGGGCAGCACGGTGGCGCAGTGGGTTATCCCTGTTGCCTCACGGCGCTGAGGTCCCAGGTTCGATCCCGGCTCTGGGTCACTGTCCGTGTGGAGTTTGCACATTCTCCGGGTTTCACCCCCACAACCCAAAGATGTGCAGGGTAGGTGGATTGGCCACGCTAAATTGCCCCTTAATTGGAAAAAATGAATTGGGCACTCTAAATTTTTTTTTAAAAAATTATTACCCGTAGCTCCAGGCTCCAAATGCATGGAAAAGTGACTGCCGTGCGGACTCCTTGGAGGGCTGGTGTGGATCAGATTGGAGCTAACAGCATAGGGATTGGATTGGATTGGATTGGGTCCAGTCCCGACCTTGACTGTGGTGAATTCAGGGCCTGCCTCTTTGCCCTACCCATGTTGGAGGTCGTGGCGATATATCTTCGGGCAAAGCGCCGAAGAAGAATAGGAGAAGGGACAACCCCATACTGGACTTCCGTCCCCAAAGGTGCAAAGAGGGAATTAAAACTGCGAGCCAGTTAAGTGACAGAGAGCTTGTGCTTTAGACGTTGTGTAGATGGTCAGAAAAGGGAGGCAAGCCCTCAGCCAGAGCACAAGTTGAGGCTTTGTTTTTGACACAGCAGAGATTCGGGGGTGAGGGATTGGCTGTATTACAACGTGTTTGAAAGTGAAGAAAGAACGAGCATTTTAAAATCAGCTTTCATGACCTCTAAACATCTTGAATCCCTTTACAGCCAATGAAACACTTCTTGAATTGTAATCATTATTGTAATGTAAGAAACACAGCAGCCAATGTATACTCAGCCAGCTGTCACAAACAGCAATGTGATAATGCTAAGATGATTTGTTTTAGTGATGCTGTTTGAGTGATAAATATTGACCAGGACAAATTAGACAAATTCAATCTTTATTTCCTTCTTTGTTTCTCTTCTTGACTCTGATTTGACATCCTGTGTTATCCACTCTGTTCCTTATTTATCCTGAAATCCCACTGGATATGGAAATAGCCTGTCCGTCCTATCATTCATTAAGGTCGCAGATGCCTCGTTTTCCTCACCGTGCCTTTGTCAGCTCGCATTTCTGAAAATTTGCAGCACGAAAAATATTTGAGCTGAAGGATGAGGAAAATACAAATGAGGTTCCCATTTGAAAGACGGCGGCCAGAATTCTCCGGCCGCCGGGATTCGCTGCTCCCATTGGCAGCGCACCAGCGTCCGCGGTTTCCCAGCGACAGGGGGCGGCTTCAATGGGAAATCTGATTGACCAGTGGCGGGATAGAGAATCCCGCCGCCAGTGAGCGGCGCGCTGCTGAGAAACATGCGGCTGGAGGACTAGAGAATCCAGCCCAGTACCTCTGACGAAGCAGCAGTCTCTCAGTACCGCACTGGGCCTAACAGCCTGGAGTGGGTGTTGAACCCACAACATTTCTAACTCAGAAGCAAGAGGACTGCCCACTGAGGCACAGTTGACACTGAAAGTGGGCGCATTGGCAGAAACCCTGCTGCACTAAATTCTGGGCCCTTGGACATTTTTATTGTTAACTGATGGATTATGCCTGGGAGTCTTACTGTCAGCCACAGAAAACCTACGCACCTCTGTGCTCTGGTCTTTTACAACTCTTATGCTGCCACTCAATGTTTGCCGCAGCTAGTAAGGACATGTTGCAGAATTGATTTTTCTTTTGTTTCTTTTTTAACATCTCGGTCTCTGTGAATAGCAATGGATTCTGATGTACAATAAACCGGCTGTGATTAATTAAATCTATCACTCACTCCTTCTGTCAGTGAAGAAGGGCAGGCCCGGGGAAACGAGAAGGAAAGAGATGTGGACAACGCTGTAGAGTAACTAGAATAAGCAAAGGACATACTGGGGCGTTAATGCAAAGTGCCTGGAACATACTTAGCCGGACTGCTTGATGTGCCATTTATTCAAGCCCTTATTGGCTGCCTGTGGTTTATGGTCCTCTCGGTCTGGAATTTGATATTTGGTCCTGATTTAGAGTGGTACAATTAATGACACTGGGTTTTACTGGTATCTCCGCGATGCTGAATCCTCGAGCAGAAGGGAATGCAAAATGTCAGCCAGGCTGTACCTGCGCTTTAACCAATAACACTTGACTGAAGTTATGAGATTGACTGCCCCTTTCCACATTTCCTCTCAGTATGTCTGTTTACATGCAAACAAAGCCTTTGCCACCCATGATCTCATTGTGGATGATTGAGTTTGCATCCGATTTTGACAGAAGACTGACTGGTTGCCGACAACAACCACTCTGCCACCCACCCCCCACCCCCAATCACACGAGGTGGTGGCACAAAATGTGGGGATTGAATTGGGCACCTCCTTGGAGTGACCATCCCCAATTAACCGCCAGCCCAAAGAATCCTTGTTTGACTACAGCAGCATTGGAAACCCGGTGAGACAACTTCATCATTTCAGTGCAGAATAATAAGCCAGGTGATCGATGGGCCCTTGGTGCACTCGTTGTCTGGTATCTAATGATTGGATGTGCGAGGAGAGTACTCGTGTTCCGGACAGCGTGACAGCTAAGCTGTGCCACCTAGAATAAGCATTGCAGTCACTTTACAGGAGCCAGACAGTATTGCTGTCATTTGTTACTCTTAGTGCAAATTCATGCCTCAAACTAACATTCAATGGGACCTGCTCAGGTTGCACGTTTGTGTCACTTACGTTACACATTACAGGGTAATGTTGACACCGGCAATGTTCCGTATTTCACCTCAAATCTCAATGTAAATCAGTTTTAAGTTTGCACTGGCACATAAATTGTTTTTGCATAACTTTGACTTGGTATTGCCTGATCTGAGCTTAAAGAAGGCACTTAAATAGCACCATTGACGACTTGAGGCAGTGACATAGGACTTTATATCGAATAAGTAGTTTTGAAGTGGGGTTAGCGTGAAATGGTTGACGAATAAGCCTAACAACCCTGTCGGATTTAGCAGGTTAGTCACATGGATGACCTTAGTTAGTGTGCAACTGTACAGAATAAGCTCGTACCATTTTCTTGTCTCGAGGTTGCAATAGGTGAGCTTGAACCATTATCTCTCACCTGTCAGAGTGAGGAGTGGACAGGAGGGCAAAAACAAAGGAGCAGCGAAAGGGATTAATGGAGGAGACAGTGGGTTGAGGAATCTTGGCCATTTCCTGTGGCCCATGTGACAGACCGACCCAGCCTGCCGGGGTTAACTTGGTTTACTTTGTTGACACTCGTCAACATTTCAAATCCTTTGCTGACAGCCGTAAATCTCAGGCCTGGAATTTGTTCCATGTTGACAGCTCTGCTGAAGGCCCTGACGTTGATGGAGAACCCTTTGGAGATTACTACTAAGCAATGCCCTGATCTTTCACCCTGCCGACCATTTGTCAGTAAGACAAAGGCAATAAATAGGGTATAAAAATGGCTTCTACCCAAGATCCTGAGAAAGAGAATTGTCCGAACCAACAGGCAGTTTTTAGCCTTCATTAGGAATCGATACATACCACGGATCCAAAATTGGACACCGATGTGATAGATTGCTAGAGATACGGACATGAGGGCGAATGGATGGAAACATTTAAAGTGTTTGGTCCACAGTTGATCGCAAATATACTTAAGTTATTGAAAAGGTATGAAAACAAATCCTATTTTAACCAGGCACCTAAAAACCTTTGTAAGTCAAAAAAAAGGTGGCACATTTATATTCTAAATTTATATTCTCATGTTATAACAGCAATCAGGAATGGCTTGTTAGGGGGCGGCATGTGCCACAGTGGTTAGCACTGGGACTGCGGCGCTGAGGACCCGGGTTCGAATCCCGGCCCAGGGTCAGTGTCCGTGTGGAGTTTGCACATTCTCGCCGTGTCTGCGTGGGTTTCACCCCCACAACCCAAAGATGTGCTGGTTGGGTGGATTGGCCACGCTAAATTGCCCTTAATTGGAAAACAAAAATAATTGGCCACTCTAAATTTATATTAAAAAAAGGAATGGCTTGTTACAGGAATTGAGATAATAATAATAATAATAATCCGTATTGCCACAAGTTGGCTTGCATTAACACTTCCATGAAGTTACTGTGAAAATCCCCAAGTCGCCACATTCCGGCGCCTATTCGGGTACACTGAGGGAGAATTCAGAATGTCCAATTCACCTAACAAGCACGTCTTTCGGGACTTGTGGGAGGAAACCGGAGCGCCCGGAGGAAACCCACGCAGGCACGGGGAGAACGTGCAGACTCTGCACAGACAGTGACCCAAGCCGGGAATCGAACCCGGGTCCCTGGCACTGTGAAGCATCAGTGCTAACCACTGTGCTACCATGTTGCCCATCCTATGGCACCATTTCAATGAGCAGATGAGGAATTATCCTTTGTGTCCAGGACAATATCTATCCCTCACTCAACATCAAAAAGACAGGCGATCACATTGATATTACTGGGAGTTTGCAGCATACAAATTGGCTCCCTGATTTCCTACGTCAGAACAGTGACTGAACTTTGACAGGAATTATTTGGCTCCAGAGATCTGGCATCCTAAGACCGTCTAAGATGCTGTATGAATTCAAGTGTTTCGTCCTTTTCTTTCCTACATTGGAATCATTGAATTTCACACAGATTTGCCACTACTATCACCACAATGGATTCACATATCGAAAAGTATCTATTATTACACTAGTAAAAGTGAATCACAGAATTTACAGTGCAGAAGCAAGCCATTCGGCCCATTGAGTCCACACGGGCCCTTGGAAAGAGCACCCTACCCAAGCCCACACCTCCAGCCTCTCCCCGTAACCCAGTAACCTCACCCAACCCCTTTTTGGACACAAAGGGGCAATTTAGCACGGCCAATGCACCTAACCTGCCCATCTTTAGACTGTGGGAGGAAACCGGAGCACCCGGAGGAAACCCACGCAGAAAAGGGGAGAAGGTGCAGACTCGCACATACAGTGACCCAAGCCGGGAATCGAACCTGGAGCTGTGAAGCAACAATGCTAGCCACTATGCTACCGTGCTGCCTGAGTGTGATGACAATTAACAAATGGAACATTTTGCGTTCAAAGTTAGTGATAGACGGATCTAATTAGGAGCTAGATCGAAGATGGAACCACATTGAACCTAAACTATAGCACAGCAACTGTGGCTGCATTCTGGACAACAATTATGTTGTTCTCCAAGTGACTGTGCAATGGAGGTTAATCAAAACAAGAAGTGTCCATATTTTCAATTGCCTCTTTGTCACTCTGGGCCACCGAAGAGGGTGTGAACTCTGCAAAGTAATCTTTGTGGCTTCCCACAGAGCCAGAGAAGCCAGGAGCCAAAGTTCTGTGTTGAATGAAAGTGCTTCAAATGGCAGACTATATATCTTCGCATCAGTTGCTAAAAATAAGTTGCAAAGCAAAGAAGGTGCAGCTCGGGAGTCCAGTTCTCATTGGTGTGTGACTCCAGGTTAACATATGGCCTGGTTACTTTTGTGTGACTCGTGTCAAAAGGAGGCCAACATGCCAGACGGTGCCCAGATTGTATCGAAAACAGGCTCCAAACACTGCGTTCCATCACAGTCAATTTAGATTTTGCCCTGCATGCGGTAACAAAAGAGAAAGGCCATTTTGTTTTGTTGCAGTTTTGTGGGACAGGCAAATTGGAACATAGCGATAGGATGGGGCCCTCCGTGGCGATCCGGGGGTACTGCATCGCCACCCTCACCGTCCAGGGCGTAGAGTTCAGCGGCTTCCGGCTCGACTTCCTCCCCAACCTCTGCGCTGCCTTGCTATTCAGCCTGGACTTCCAGTGCAACCTCCAGAGCCTAACTCAGAAATTTGGCGGGCCCCTACCACCCCTTACTGTTTGCGGCCTCGCGACCCTTAAGGTCGACCCGCCTTTCCTATTTGCAAACCTCACCCCGGATTGCAAACCCGTCACCACCAGGAGCAGACAGTACAGCGCCCAGGACAGGACCTTCAAGAACAAACAAAGAACAAAGAAATGTACAGCACAGGAACAGGCCCTTCGGCCCTCCAAGCCCGTGCCGACCATACTGCCCGACTAAACTACAATCTTATACACTTCCTGGGTCCGTATCCTTCTATTCCCATCCTATTCATATATTTGTCAAGATGCCCCTTAAATGTCCCTATCGTCCCTGCTTCCACTACCTCCTCCGGTAGCGAGTTCCAGGTACCCACTACCCTCTGCATAAAAAACTTGCCTCGTACATCTACTCTAAACCTTGCCCCTCTCACCTTAAACCTATGCCCCCTAGTAATTGACCCCTCTACCCTGGGGAAAAGCCTCTGACTATCCACTCTGTCTATGCCCCTCATAATTTTGTATACCTCTATCAGGTCGCCCCTCAACCTCCTTCGTTCCAGTGAGAACAAACCGAGTTTATTCAACCGCTCCTCATAGCTTATGCCCTCCATACCAGGCAACGTTCTGGTAAATCTCTTCTGCACCCTCTCTAAAGCCTCCACATCCTTCTGGTAGTGTGGCGACCAGAATTGAACACTATACTCCAAGTGTGGCCTAACTAAGGTTCTATACAGCTGCAATATGACTTGCCAATTCTTATACTCAATGCCCCGGCCAATGAAGGCAAGCATGCCGTATGCCTTCTTGACTACCTTCTCCACCTGTGTTGCCCCTTTCAATGACCTGTGGACCTGTACTCCTAGATCTCTTTGACTTTCAATACTCTTGAGGGTTCTACCATTCACTGTATATTCCCTACCTGCATTAGACCTTCCAAAATGCATTACCTCACATTTGTCCGGATTAAGCTCCATCTGCCATCTCTCCGCCCAAGTCTCCAGACAATCTAAATCCTGCTGTATCCTCAGACAGTCCTCATCGCTATCCGCAATTCCACCAACCTTTGTGTCGTCTGCAAACTTACTAATCAGACCAGTTACATTTTCCTCCAAATCATTTATATATACTACAAAGAGCAAAGGTCCCAGCACTGATCCCTGTGGAACACCACTGGTCACAGCCCTCCAATTAGAAAAGCATCCCTCCATTACTACCCTCTGGCTCCTATGGCCTAGCCAGTTCTGTATCCACCTTGCCAGTTCACCCCTGATCCCGTGTGACTTCACCTTTTGTACTAGTCTACCATGAGGGACCTTGTCAAAGGCCTTACTGAAGTCCATATAGACAACATCTACTGCCCTACCTGCATCAATCATCTTAGTGACCTCCTCGAAAAACTCTATCAAGTTAGTGACACACGACCTCCCCTTCACAAAACCGTGCTGCCTCTCACTGATACGTCCATTTGCTTCCAAATGGGAGTAGATCCTGTCTCTAAGAATTCTCTCCAGTAATTTCCCTACCACTGACATAAGGCTCACCGGCCTGTAGTTCCCTGGATTATCCTTGTTACCCTTCTTAAACAGAGGAACAACATTGGCTATTCTCCAGTCCTCCGGGACATCCCCTGAAGACAGCGAGGATCCAAAGATTTCTGTCAAGGCCTCAGCAATTTCCTCTCCGGCCTCCTTCAGTATTCTGGGGTAGATCCCATCAGGCCCTGGGGACTTATCTACCTTCATATTTTTTAAGACACCCAACGCCTCGTCTTTTTGGATCACAATGTGACCCAGGCTATCTACACCCCCTTCTCCAGACTCAACATCTACCAATTCCTTCTCTTTGGTGAATACTGATGCAAAGTATTCATTTAGTACCTCGCCCATTTCCTCTGGCTCCACACATAGATTCCCTTGCCTATCCTTCAGTGGGCCAACCCTTTCCCTGGCTACCCTCTTGCTTTTTATGTACGTGTAAAAAGCCTTGGGATTTTCCTTAACCCTATTTGCTAATGACTTTTCGTGACCCCTTCTAGCCTTCCTGACTCCTTGCTTAAGTTCCTTCCTACTTTCCTTATATGCCACACAGGCTTCGTCTGTTCCCAGCCTTTTAGCCCTGACAAATCCCTCCTTTTTCTTTTTGACGAGGCCTACAATATCACTCGTCATCCAAGGTTCCCGAAAATTGCCGTATTTATCTTTCTTCCTCACAGGAACATGCCGGTCCTGTATTCCTTTCAACTGACACTTGAAAGCCTCCCACATGTCAGATGTTGATTTGCCCTCAAACATCCGCCCCCAATCTATGTTCTTCAGTTCCCGCCTAATATTGTTATAATTAGTCTTCCCCCAATTTAGCACATTCATCCTCGGACCACTCTTATCCTTGTCCACCAGTACTTTAAAACTTACTGAATTGTGGTCACTGTTACCGAAATGCTCCCCTACTGAAACATCTACCACCTGGCCGGGCTCATTGCCCAATACCAGGTCCAGTACCGCCCCTTCCCTAGTTGGACTGTTTACATATTGTTTTAAGAAGCCCTCCTGGATGCTCCTTACAAACTCCGCCCCGTCTAAGCCCCTGGCACTAAGTGAGTCCCAGTCAATATTGGGGAAGTTGAAGTCTCCCATCACCACAACCCTGTTGTTTTTACTCTTTTCCAAAATCTGTCTACCTATCTGCTCCTCTATCTCCCGCTAGCTGTTGGGAGGCCTGTAGTATACCCCCAACATTGTGATTGCACCCTTCTTATTCCTGATCTCTACCCATATAGCCTCACTGCCCTCTGAGGTGTCCTCTCGCAGTATAGCTGTGATATTCTCCCGAACAAGTAGCGCAACTCCACCTCCCCTTTTACATCCCCCTCTATCCCGCCTGAAACATCTAAATCCTGGAACGTTTAGCTGCCAATCCTGCCCTTCCCTCAACCAGGTCTCTGTAATGGCAACAACATCATAGTTCCAAGTAGTAATCCAAGCTCGAAGTTCATCTGCCTTACCCGTAATGCTCCTTGCATTAAAACATATGCACTTCAGGCCACCAGACCCGCTGTGTTCAGCAACTCCTCCCCGTCTGCTCTGCCTCAGAGCCACACTGTCCCTATTCCCTAGTTCTCCCTCAATGCTCTCACCTTCTGACCTATTGCTCCCGTGCCCACCCCCCTGCCATACTAGTTTAAACCCTCCCGTGTGACACTAGCAAACCTCGCGGCCAGGATATTTATGCCTCTCCGGTTTAGATGCAACCTGTCCTTCTTATACAGCTCACACCTGCCCCGGAAGAGCTCCCAGTGGTCCAGATAATGGAAACCCTCCCTCCTACACCAGCTGTTTAGCCACGTGTTTATCTGCTCTATCTTCCTATTTCTAGCCTCACTGGCACGTGGCACAGGGAGTAATCCCGAGATTACAACCCTCGAGGTCCTGTCTTTTAACTTTCTGCCTAGCTCCCTGAACTCCTGCTGCAGGACCTCATGCCCGTTCCTGCCTATGTCGTTAGTACCAATATGTACTAATTTGTCCTTGTCCACCAGTACTTTAAAACTTACTGAATTGTGGTAACTGTTACCGAAATGCTCCCCTACTGAAACATCTACTGAAACTTCATCGGGTCTGAGGTCCAGCGGCTGCTGTGGGAAGGTATCATCGAGGCCAGCAACAGCCCCTGGAGACCCCAAGTGGTAGTGGTGAAAACCGGGGAGAAAAACAGGATAGTCGTTGATTATCAAGCCATCCTTGGCGATGTGGTTTCAGAATGGAGTGCTAGGGCCCGACCCCGATCGCATGGAACTCCCCCTCCCCCACTGCCCCAAGGCCCTCAAACGATGCTTGGGTTCTTTGCGTATTATGCCCAATGGGTCCCAAACTATGCGGACAAGGCCCGCCCACTCATTCAATCCACCGCTTTCCCACTGACGGCCGAGGCTCACCAGGCCTTCAACCATATCAAGGCCAGCATCGCCAAGGCCGCGATGCACGCGGTCGACGAGACGCTCCCCTTCCAAGTCAAGAGCGATGCATCAGACGTCGCTCTGGCCACCACCCTCAACCAGGCGGGCAGGCCCGTGGCTTTCTTCTCCCGTACCTTCCATGCCTCCGAAATTCAGCACTCCTCCGTCGAAAAGGAGGCCCAAGCGATCGTTGAAGCTGTGCGACATTGGAGGCACTACCTGGCCGGCAGGAGGTTCACTCTCCTCACTGACCAACAGTCGGTAGCCTTCATGTTCGATAACACACAGCGGGACAAGATCAAGAATGATAAGATCTTGAGGTGGAGGATCGAGCTCCCCATCTACAATTACGAGATTTTGTATCGCCCCGGTAAGCTTAACGAGCCCCCCCGATGCCCTGTCCCGAGGTACATGTGCCAGCGCACAAGTGGACCGACTCCGGACCCTGCACGACGATCTCTGTCACCCGGGAGTCACCCGCTTTTACCACTTCATTAAGGCCCGTAATCTGCCCTACTCCATCGAGGAAGTCAGGGCTGTCACCAGAGACTGCTAGGTCTGCGCGGAGTGGAAACCGCACTTCTACCAGCCAGACCATGCGCGCCTGGTGAAAGCCTCAGCATGGACTTCAAAGGGCCCCTTTACTCCACCGACTGCAACACGTACATTCTTAATGTGGTCGACGAGTATTCCTGATTCCCCTTCACCGTCCCATGCCCCGATATGACGTCTGCCACCGTCATCAAAGCCCTCAACACCATCTTCGCTCTCTTCGGTTTCCCCGCCTACGTCCACAGTGACCAGGGATCCTCATTTATAAGCGAGGAGCTGTGCCAGTACCTGCTCAATAGGGGCAATGCCTTGAGAAGGACGACCAACGAAACCCCCCATGAACGTCTCTTTGGCTTCCCCAATATGTCCCCTCCATGGATACAAGATCCGTCTGTATCCAAGCAGGATACAGTCAACAGCACAGAGAGACACCTTACCCACAGCTTCAAATAAAAAACAGTAGAGGAATAAAACTCCCGAGAACGCCAGACCGACAGGGGAATTACACTGATACCCTCAATGCAATCCAATTCCCTCCCAGGCTTGGACAGAGCAGACAGCCATCCCATAATATGCAGTCTGGCTGGGCCTAAAGAGAAAAAAAAAGCACGGAGGCTCTGAGTCCAAATTAAAATAGAAGTAAGAGGGAAAAAAAACATGAAAACTGGTTAGCTCTAACTGGGGGGACCTTCCTGGATCACAGCCAGGCCAAGCTAAGCCTACCAACTCCAACCCTCCACTCCAGCTCCTCTCACCCTCCTTCTGGGTGAGACTGGGGGTGGGGGGGAGACAAAAACAAAAACACCCCCTCCCCTCCACCACAAGGATTGTCAGATAATTTCAGGCCCAAAAACATTTAAGATAAAGACTGTGCCCAAATCCCGCTTCAATATTCAGTTTAATAAAATATAAATTTGTCAAATCAGGATAATCAACAGGCCATCACACCCACATTATTTTTTTTATCATTGAATTTACAGTGCAGAAGGAGGCCATGCGGCCCATCGAGTCTGTACCGGCTCTTGGAAAGAGCACCCTACCCAAGGTCAACACCTTCACCCTATCCCCATAACCCAGTAACCCCACCCAACACTAAGGACAATTTTGGACACTAAGGGCAATTTATCATGGCCAATCCACCTAACCTGCACATCTTTGGACTGTGGGAGGAAACCGGAGCACCAGAAGGAAACCCACGCACACACGGGGAGGATGTGCAGACTCCGCATAGACAGTGACCCAAGCCGGAATCGAACCTGGGATCCTGGAGCTGTGACGCAATTATGCTATCCACAATGCTACCGTGCTGTAAACGTTAAAAATTGACACCATCAGGCAGACAACAGGATGATCAACAGGGAGCGAAGCCCAGGATAATAACCGGGATGCCGAAAGGCATGGCAGTCCTCAGGATATAGACTTCCCGTACCAGCCTCCCCGAACAGGCGCCGGAATGTGGCAACTAGGGGCTTTTCACAGTCACTTCATTGAAGCCTACTTGTGACAATAAGCGATTCTCATTTCATTATTCACCGAAGCACAAAGAAAGCCGAAATCAAGGCTAAGGCAGGAACAGGATCAATGGGCACTCCTCAGGATCTTCATGATCACTCAAGAGTTCCAAGGTCGAAGTACGAGACACCATGGGCTGGATTTTCCCAAAAGGGGACTCTGCCCCCACGCTGGCGTAAAAACGCTGGCGTTTTACTCTGGAGTTTCCTGCAAAAAAGATCAGCTAATTCAATGACCTGCAGGGGGCCAACAGGGACCCGGAGTAATTCACGCAGGTTTAGCTGCAGTCACAGTCCCTCGCACTTCCGGTTTTGCGTCCGCGCATCCGCACGGCGGCAGCCTCTGCCGGCCGCGCGAGCGCCATGGCGGACTCGGACCGTGGAGGCAGACTGAAAACTCAGACCCCCTCCCTCCCAGCCCCGATTGGCTGCGCGCCCGAGGATCTGACCGCGCGGATATTAAGTCCGGCCACCTATAAGGCCCCCCATCCCCCCCCCGGTGTACGATCCCCACCCCCCCCCCCCCACCACCACGGCAGCTGCGGACTGATGGCAACATGCCACGTGAGCACTCCAACCAGTGGTAGGGGGTTAGTTCCACGCCGTCTGGAACTCGGCCGGTCAGAAGCTGAGGATCACTGGGCGGGCCTCTGTCAATGGGGCCCTCAGCCGCACGGAGTACTCCACGATCACGCCGATTCTCGGGTCCCGGAGAATCGCCGAACCGGCGCCGGGCCCGATTTTGGCGTGAAATTGGATTCTCCGCCCCCGCGCCGAACGCGATTTCGGCGCAGGGCTGCGGAGAACCCAACCCCATTACTTCCACCAGCAGTCTCACCAGAACCCAGGTGGTAAACAATCCAGGCTCCAGTGGAGGGTGCGGAGTGACATGACTGGCTCAGCCAATCCCAACCCTTCACAACCGACATCCGGAACAGGACAACACAGGACCAGGGGTCGGGAGGCCACATCAATCCCAGGCCTCGAAGACAGGATTAGATGTGCCCCATTGAATTTCTTTAATGGAGGAACCTCCTCCTGCGCCTCCATTACAACACCCCACAACTCTTGGGTTGGGCCTTGACCACCTGTACCTCAGAGCCGGGAACTTCAGCCAGAACAGCATCGTCATTGGCAGCCATCATCTGTCAATACACTCCCCACCGTCAGGGTGAGGGGCCTGCTCAAAAACAACTGAACCACCAAAGGCAGAGCCCCATCTTAACCCCTTCCAGCCACCACGAGGAAAAGAGGATTTAAACATTCTAACTTGGCTCCATCATTCAGAAATACCGACCAACAATTCTCGGGGCATAGTATAAACTATTCAGCGGCCTCGTCACGCCCAACTTGGTGTCAGAGGCCTGAAAAGAATCTGGCAAGGTGTGGTGACCTGGATCTCAGTCTCACTGAGCAAGATCCAGATCTGCAGGCATGGGACACATTGGCCACACCTGAGAGACCTCACCACCAGGACGCAGTTTAGGACTAATGTTATGGGCCAGGGTTTAGAGAACCCCAAAGTGTATCATTGAGTTCACCTGACCCACAACTTTTAATAGATTGCGGTATGGGGAGCACACGGCCCACTCTACAGCGGAAATGGAAAAGTAATTTTTAAAGCAAAACAATGTTTATTCTATGAACTCAAGTTAATCTTTTTAAAAGATACAGTGAACATCTTAGCAACCATTAATTCAAATACAACCCCCAAAGACTACAACACTAAATAAACCTTTAAGCGTTCCTGTTTAACATCCATACGACTTAAAAACAAAACCTTTATCAGAAGCACATCAGGTTAAAGTCACTACTGAAAACGTTTATAATTCTGAATTCACCAAATGATCAAGAGATAGTCTTTTGATGGCAGAGAGAACAACAGTACACCTGTTTGGTCTGGCTTCAACACCAACACTGAAAACGAAACTAAAACACACCCTGCAGCCTGCTCAAAAACGAAAGTAAAAAGCTGACAGACAGGCCCAGCTCCACCCACTCTCTGACATCACTGCAGTAGTAAACACCCATTTCTTAAAGGTACTCTCACTACAGATATTTATATACACACCATTTATAAACACCCATTTCTTAAAGGTACTCTCACATGACACTAGTCCAGTCGGAATGGCGTCTGGGGAATCTCCCAGGCCATGGAAAGCTCCTGGTGGTTTGGGGCAGGGCAGGGTGGCACCCTAACACTCGCCCGGCACCTGGCATTGCAGGGTGCTCTGGCAGTGGCACTGCCAGGTTGGCCGGTCACTGCCAGTGTGCCAGCCTGGCATTGCCAAGATGCCAAAATGCCAGGTTGCCTGTGCCAGGGGTGGAGGCCTTGCCAATAAGAGGTAGGATGAGGGGGGGCTCGGGGACGCCGGAAGAGGTAAGTTGGGTGAAGTGGGAGATTCTTGAGGCTGCAGTGGGGCACTGAGGGGGGTTCGAAAGATTGGGGCTGCCTTTAAAAATGGCGTCCCGGTTCACGGGTAGTTTTCCCGAACTGGTGAGCTGAGCAGGAAATGACAAAGTGCGGCTTCGATGGGGAGTTTCTCGCCGAGGCCAGAAACACGGCAAAGTGGCGTTGAATAGCGAGTCTCTCTCGGTGCTGTGGGCACCGAGAAACACCCCGCTAAACGTGCCGTTCAGCGGACATTAACTTAAATCTGCTGAACCGCATCCTGTGTAAACGAAGAAAAGGCAACAAAGAAATGTGCACAATGATGAAAAGATGGATTAAAAGATGAGCAGAGAAAGAGCTCATCAAAACGCTACTGCTCCCACACCCACATCAGTGACCCCCCTACTTTTAAGGTTATTCCCGCTCTCTCCCCTTCCATTCTGGAAGGCTTCACCTGAGACAATGGATTTCTCAATCCGCCCTGTCAACTGCTTTAAGGTTTAAGTTTCGACACTTAAATCACATCACCAGAAATCATATATCCTCTTCCGTACATCTGACTGTCTGACATGTTCCTGGCAAAAGTGCTTCAATCCCAAAATTGAGAGAGAACCACCCCCTCCATTGTAACTGCAGTGATTTCCATATTTTACACAAGCAATGTTAATCCAATCCCAAGCTAGTTAGTGAAGCATGAAACTAGACATTAATACTTTCCTTGTTAATAGGTTTAGTCACAGAATACAGCATTACAAATGTCTGCTTCCTGCCTACCAACAAGAGTGTCTCAACGGTCTTACTTTGTAAGTGCTCTAAATACTTAATTAACCAATGCCCTTGGCCTGTGTATCTTAACAATAAAATTAACATACCATTAACAAACTATCCTGTTGGATTCTCTAAGGGACATTACCCAATCCCACGGAGTTGCCAGCACAGAAACAGGCCATGCAGCCCATCTAGGCCATGGCATTTATCCTCCCACCCTATTTCCCCTCAGCCAATCTGCACATCCTTCTATTTCTTTCTCGCTTATCTACCAATGCAGTTTCCCCTAAAAAGCACCAATGCTATGCTCGTCAGCACCTGCTGAATCGTAGGCCGTTTTAATAATAATAATCTTTATTATTGTCACAAGTAGGCTTACATTAACATTGCAATGAAGTTAATGTGAAAATCCCCGAGTCGCCACATTCCGACGCCTGTTCGGACACACAGAGGGAGAACTCAGAATGTCCAATTCACCTAACAAGCACGTCTTTCGGGACTTATGGAAGGAAATCGAAGCGCCTGGAGGAAACCCACGCAGACACGGGGAGAATGTGTGGACTCCATGCAGACAGTGACCCAAGTCAGGAATCGAACCCGGGTCCCTGGTGCTGTGAAGCAACAGTGCTAACCACAGATCTAGTAAACTGGGAATTATATTGAGATAGATTAAATTCATTTCGTTTTTGATTCTTAGACGTTCCCATATCGAGGAGGGGTAGGCTTCCCCATATTCTCGGCTAATTTAGAACCCAAGTTTAGAACAGGTACATTCAGACTGTATAGAAATCTCAGATTCTTGATGGTCCTCCATAGTGTCCTGCGATTAAAATATAATCTCATAAAAGTTCACAAGCCATAAAGTAATGACACCTGCCAAAGTCAACCTAAAAAATATGGTTCTATTTATCTTCAAAAATGCACCTTGAAAGAGAACCTTGCACTTTTATAAATAATTTCTTTCTCCTTTTTGCTCCGTGGTATTAATGGTTTTGTGCCCCATTTCGTTGTTTGAGCCCTTGCGGATTTTTCTTGTATAAATCATGAAGGCAAGCTCAGAGGGTGGAACATTAATCTTACATGTATAACACAGTGAGAGGACATTCTATTCCATGCATGATCCCTCAGCAGAAACCATTCCTCATTGCAAGGCATGGCGTGATGCAGAATTGATGCCCCAACCAAAGTGTAATTAGCGGAGTAGATTTCAGAGTTCAGTCAGAGCAGTGGATCGCCGTCGGGTTACGAACCATCACGCAAGCACTAACTGCTGATTCAGTTAGCTTGGTGCGTCAAACATCTTGCAGAATGTAGAGAGCTGATCCCAGACACAGGTGGTAGAGGCTTTGCAACTTTGAGGATGCCTGAAGGGAATTGGCTGGAGCTAGCAACTTTGCATAATTCATCAGGTTTGTTAAGAGAAGAGCAATTATTTCCATGCTGTGCTCACACACACATGTTGATTTATTTATTTTTATTATTATTATTTAAACGGCTGGAATTTCAATAAATTTGCAAGACAAAAAGATAACAAAACTGGCTATCTGAAACGGGCGGAAAATGTTGGTCATGTCTCGGGTTAGTCAGACAGCTTTCGCATTTCAGACGACAGTTTACTTTGTGAACATCTGCTGAATGTTCAAAGATAAAGTCCCACATGACCTCGGGCTGCTTTCCCCTTTGAGGGAGACAGCTGACTGGTGGTGATTTAACCTGAGGGTCACCACACCTCAGGCGTGGGGCAAGGTTGAGAAGTTGGTGGGGGGGGGGGGGGGGCATCATGAATGAGCTCCTACTTCTGACCAACCATCTGTTTTATATGAAGGGCAGTCCATGGAATTAAAAATAAACAAAAAGTACACTTATTACGACAATTTTAAAATATACCGGGGGCGATTTTTAGTACACGATCGCTGTCAGGGAGAATGATGACGACAGGGGAAGAACATCTGGAGAGAATCCGGAAACGTGACTTTCTCAGGAGAGAACCCGATTCCTGGGCTGGGATTCTCCCCTACCCGGCGGGGCGGGGGGTCCCGGCGGGATGGAGTGGCGGGAACTACTCCGGTGACGGGCCGCCCCAAATGTGTGGATTTCTCCGCACCTTTAGGGGCCAAGCCTTCACCTTAAGGGGATAGGCCCGCGCTGGAGTGGTTGGCGTGCCGCCAGCTGGTGGGAAAGGCCTTCGACGCTACGCCAGCCAGGGCCGAAGGGACTACGTCGGGCAGCAGAAGTCCGCGCATGCGCAGAAGCGTCAGCGGCTGCTGACGTCATCCCCGTGCATGCTCAGGGGTGGGTGTCACTTCCGCATTGGCCATCACGGAGGCTGTGGCCGAGGCGGAAGGAAAAGAGCGCCCCCAAGGCACAGGCCCGCCCGCGGATCGGTGGGCCCCGATCGCGGGCCAGGCCACCGTGGGGGCACCCCCCGGGGCCAGATCGCCACACGGCCCCCGCAGGACCCCGGAGCCCGCCCGCGCCGCCAGTCCTGCCGGGAAGGTAGGTGGTTTGATTCACGCCGGCGGTACTGGCGTGACAGCAGCGCTGATTCCGGCATGATTCCCGCTCCCGCCAAATTTGCGGTGCCGGAGAATTCGGTGGCCGGCGGGGCGGGATTCACGCCCCCCCCCCCCGGCGATTCTCTGACCTGGTGGGTGGTCGGAGAATCCCGCCCCATTTTCCTTGTCCCTCTCTGGTGATGTCACAAGGTTCAGGTCCACCAAGGGTGGGACCTTTATTTAAATGAATTTTAATCAAAATGTAATATTATTAACGGGCCTCCCCGCCACATGATCGCCCTCCTCCCCCACTCACTAAATATTCATACCTCACCGACGTGACGTCATGTCAGCAAGGTTTACAACAGCTTTTTTAAAATGACAACCAGTCAAGGGGATTCCTCCGAGGGTACAAAGGATGTTACAGCCCTCAGGGGAGGGGCACATGCCCGGGCAGTAACCTGGCATTTCCCCCGTCACTGCTCACTGGCATAGGATGGCACTGCCAGGTTCTCACTGCCAGATGCCTTTTGGAAGTGTCCATCCTGTCTATTTCCTTTGTTTTTATTGTTTTGGTCTATGGATCAATAATTGGGATGTGCCTTGAAGTAAAGAGAAGAAAGCAGAAGATTCAAAGTTTAAAACAGCCTACTTGTCAGGGTATTGCATTCTCAGGCTTTGTGTTTGGGAGAAGGTGAAGTCAGACTCGTTGGCACTAAGCAGATGGGAAAAACCAGTTTCGGAGGGAATTAGTTTGATTGGTTAACTGGCAAACAATGGGTTGGCCAGAGATAGCATTCTGCCTTGCAACAGTCAGTGATTGGTTCCTGCTGGGTGATGTTTCTGAGAGAATCATCCTTGAGTGTTCAAACCTCAGAAGTCAAGTATTTTTGCTTCAATGCTACTGAAAATAATAGTAAGAAGTCTTACAACACCAGGTTAAAGTCCAACAGGTTTGTTTCGAATCACTAGCTTTCGGAGCACAGCTCCTTCCTCAGGTTCACCTGTGCTCCGAAAGCTAGTGATTCGAAACAAACCTGTTGGACTTCAACCTGGTGTTGCAAGACTTCTTACTGTGCTCACCCCAGTACAACGCCGGCATCTCCACATCACTGAAAATAATAACAAAGGCAAGTAAAGATATTCCAGTAATTGTGTGAATGGCTTCATCACCAGTCATTTTCCACAGAGTGAGAAAAAGAAAGACTTGCATTTACATAGCACCTTTCACAACCTCAGGATGTCCCAAAATGTTTTATCGGCAATGAAGTACTTTTGAAGTGTAGCCGCTGTTGTAAAATAATGAATATGGCAGCCATTTTGCACCTGAAACTCCCTCAATGTCTGGCTCATCTTTATTTTTCAAACGGTGAGGGTCTTTCGTGCAATTTCTCTACTTGGGACTTGCTGTGCTAATTGTTTGTGTTGTAAAATATATCTGATAACTCCACCCCCCCCCCCCCTTGAGGTGGAGAGCTGACTGGTGGTGATTTAACCTGAGGATCGTGACACACCAGGTGAGTGGCAAGGTTGAGAAGATGAGCCCTTTATGAATGATCTCAGCTGGTACAGGAATTGAACCTGTGTTGTTGGCTTTGCTCCGCATCACAAACCAGCTGTCCAGCCAACTGAGCTACACCAGACATCCAGTGTTACTGTAGTGACTTAAATGGCTGTAAAGCACATTGAGATGCCCAGTGGTTGTGAAAGGCTCTACATAAATGCAAACCCGCCTTTCATATTGTATTAAAGATGTTTTTTTAAATTTGTTAATAGCCCTTGAACTAAGTGTATTTCAGAGGGTATTTAAGAGTCAACCGTTCTGTAAGCCTGTTGTCACACGGAGGCCAGATCAGGTAAGGCTGGCAGATTTCCTTCCCAAAAGCACATTAGTGAACCGGAGGGTTTTCACGACAATCGACAATGGCTTTGGGGTCACCGTGGACTGTTAAGTCCTCATTTTCATTGAATTCAAATTTCCGTGGCAGGATTTACCACAGTGGTTAGCACTGTTGCTTCACAGCGCCAGGGTCCAAGGTTCGATTCCCGGCTTGGGTCACTGTCTGTGTGCGGAGTCTGCACGTTCTCCCCGTGTCTGCGTGGGTTTCCTCCGGGTGCTCCTGGTTCCTCCCACAAGTCCCGAAAGACGTGCTTGTTAGGTGAATTGGATATTCTACATTCTCCCTCTGTGTACCCGAACAGGTGCCGGAGTGTGGCGACTAGGGGTTTTACACAGTAACTTCATTGCAGTGTTAATGGAAAGCCTACTTGTGACAATAAGGATTATTATTATTGAGCCGGGGTCCCCAGAGCATTACCCGGGGCCTCTGGATTACTGTTCAGTGACAATACCACTACGCCACCCCCTCCCCTCTATGGGGATAGCATTGTATAAAGGAAAATGGGATGAGCTGGTGTGGCCTTGTATGGAATCAGTGAGCTGAATGGCTTCTTATGTTGCAATCACTTTGTGGTTCTGTGAGGTTTAGAGAATGGTGATGTTCGGAGAGTGTCAACAAGAACCGTTCATTATGTGAGACACATAAAGCAATCCCTTTTAATCCTAATTCCCCGAGGTCTGGCGGTTGAATGCGTTTGTGGTACAGAAAATATTTTACATCTGGGAACTGCCTTGTTATGTAATCTATTAAACCCTTAGGTCCTCTCATTTTCCTTTACTTCACAGAACTAGAGATTGCAGTGCAAAGACCTCATGAGATAATCAGACAAAATCATATGTCAAAGGTCTTCACAAAGCATAATGGGCGCGATTCTCTGAGCCCCGCACCGGGCCGGAGAATCGGCATGCCACGCCGCCCCAAGGTGCGGAGAATCGACGCCATTTGTGCCGGCGTTTTTGGCGCGGCGCCGGTGGCGGGCCACTGTCCGCAGCCGGGCCGCCGATTCCCTGGCCCGGGTGGGCCGAGCGGCCACGCGGAAATGGCAGAGATTCACTGGCGCCATTCACCCCTGGTCGCTGCCGGCGGGAACTCTGCGCGAAGGGTCGGGGGGGCGGCCTGTGGGGGCGGGGGGGGGAGGCGGGCTCCACCCCCGGGGGGTGGCCTCCGATGGGGTCTAGCCCGCGATCGTGGCCCACCAATCGGCGGGCCAGCCTCTTCCCCCCCCACCCCTCGGGCCTACTTTGGTGCGTGGCCGGCCCCTGAACCCCCACGCCATGTTGCGTAGGGGCCGGCGCGCTGAAGACGTCCCCAGCGCATGTGCGGGTTGGTGCGGCCCAACTGCGCATGCGCCGGTTGGCGCGGTGCCCATTTTGTGCCGGGAAGGGAGGCTGGAGTGGCGTGAACCGCTCCAGCGCTGTGCTGGCCCCCCGTGGGGGACAGAATCTGTTGTCCCCGTGCCCGTTTCGTTCCGTCGTGAAACACGACGGTGCAAACACTTAGTCTCCATTTTGGAGAATCGTGCCCTAGGTTCCTGCGATATACTGGAAATCAGGCTAAGTTCATTTGGTAAGATGTACAAATTTGAGTTCCATATAGATCTGTGCCTTTGTACTTCTCTGTGTAAACAGATCAAGGCAGTGCAGGTTCAATCAATTGTCTATTTTTGTTGTGCTTTAATTTACTTTCTCTTTGAACTTCTCCAAATTAAATTTTAAAATGAAGGAGTCCTCCAGTAATTACAACTCACTTTTGTTTGAGTTGAGAAGGGTGCACGGTGCTTCCAGGTTTGCACAGAATGGCAGAGGGTAAAGCTGTATCGTAGAATTATTGGGCAGGATTCTCCATCCCGGGATGCCTGGAATGTGTTCCCGATGGGATGGAGAATCGGGCGTGGGGTGAAAATCGGGATCGTCGCCCGAACGCCATGGTCCGACCTGCCGCTGGCGGTGTGAACGAGGTCCATGATGCACACTGGCGAGGAGGATGCAAATAAACGCAAATGGGTCTTAATGACCCATTTGCATCTATTAAACGGGCCCGACGCCCAATGCTCTGCCCTCCCGTGATTCTCTGATCCCCGAGGCCGGGAATCACATGGGTGAGGATCACATGTGTGCTCAGCAGTCGGGAACCTGACATGGTGGACGTCGCGGAGTGCCTACCGCGAGGTCTACCGCGCTGGGGCTATGCTGGTAGGGACCATCCGAGGGCCGTCGCACACGCCAACAATGGACTGCCTGCCCACATCTCCTCTCGCTGACCGCCTCCCCCATGCCACCTCACAGGGACAATCTATCGAGGAGGAACCCCCCCCCCAAAGCCATGCAATCGTGGGACCCTCCCAGAACCCTATAATAGGAAAGCCCCCTAGGGACCCTTTGTAATACGGGCACACTCACAGGGACCCCTGCCTGAAGGAACCCACTCCACAGACACCCCCCCCCCCCCCCCACACACACACACACACACACACACAGGCACCTCCCCCACACATGGACCTCCCACTCCCTGCCAGAAAAGGGACCCTTGCCTGGAAGCTAGAGAACAGGCCAGGCAAGGGCAGTGGACAGCATTATAGCTGTAATGCTTACCTTGCAGCTGTACGCGTCCATTCCTCGAAGGATGATACTAAGATTGCAGGAGTTGCTGATAATGATGAAGATTGTCAGAGAATACAGCAGGATATAGATAGGCTGCAAAATTGGGCGGAGAAACAGCAGATGGAATTTAACCCAGACAAATGCATTTGGTCGATACAAATCAGGTGGGAGGTATAAAATAAATGGAAGAACCATCAGGAGCATAGAGACACAGAGAGATCTGGGTGTGCAGGTCCACAGATCCTTAAAAGTGGCAGCACAGGGGGAAATGGTGGTAACGAAAGCATATGGCATACTTGCCTTCATCGGACGGGGTATCGAGTATAAACGCTCAAAGATTATGTTACAGTTATATAGAACGTTGGTTCGGTCACATTTGGAATACTGAAATGAAATGAAATGAAAATCACTTATTGTCACAAGTAGGCTTCAAATGAAGTTACTGTGAAAAGACCCTAGTCGCCACATTCCGGCGCCTGTTTGGGGAGGCTGGTACGGGAATTGAACCAAGCTGCTGGCCTGCCTCGGTCTGCTTTAAAAGCCAGCGATTTAGCCCCGTGTGTCCAATTCTGGTCACCACACTACCAGAAGGACGTGGAGGCTTTGGAGAGAGTACAGAAAAGGTTTACCAGGATGTTGCCTGTTATGGAGGGTATTAGCTTTGAGGAGAGATTGAATAAACTTGGATTATTCTCCCTCGAGAGACGGAGGCTGAGGGACCATAAGACCATAAGACATAGGAGCAGAATTAGGCCACTCGGCCCATCGAGTCTGCTCCGCCATTCAATCATGGCTGATATTTTCTCATCCCCATTCTCCTGCCTTGTTAATGTAAGCCTACTTGTGACACTAGTAAAGATTATTATTATTATCACCTCCTGACTCTCCAAAGCCTATCCACCAGCTACAAGGCGCAAGTCAGGAATGTGATAGAATACTGCAGAAGAGTTCCTGCAGATTGATGTGTGGCTAATGTAACTCCACTATTTAAAAAGGGAGATTGAGAAAAAGCAGGGAATTATAGACCAGTAAGCCTGCCGTCAGTAGTGGGGAAAATTCTAAAATCCATGATAGAACATTACAGCGCAGTACAGGCCCTTCGGTCCTCGGTGTTGCGGTGACCTGTGAAACCACTCTAAAGCCCATTTACACTATTCCCTTATCGTCCATATGTCTATCCCATGACCATTTGAATGCCCTTAGTGTTGGCGAGTCCACGACTGTTGCAGGCAGGGCATTCCATGCCTTTACGACTCTCTGAGTAAAGAACCTACCTCTGACATCTGTCATATATCTATCTCCCCTCAATTTAAAGTTATATCCCCTCATGCTAGACATCACCATCCGAGGAAAAAGGCTCTCACTGTCCACCCTATCTAATCCTCTGATCATCTTGTATGCCTCAATTAAGTCACCTCTTAACCTTCTTCTCTCTAACGAAAACAGCCTCAAGTCCCTCAGCCTTCCCTCATAAGATCTTCCCTCCATACCAGACAACATTCTGGTAAATCACTTTGGAAGGAATAACAGGAATGCGGAATATTTGGCTAATGGTAAAGTTCTTGAAAGTGTGGATGAGCAGAGGGATCTAGGTGTCCATGTACATAGATCCCTGAAAGTTGCCACCCAGGTTGATAGGGTTGTGAAGAAGGCCTATGGAGTGTTGGCCTTTATTGGTAGAGGGATTGAGTTCCGGAGTCGGGAGGTCATGTTGCAGCTGTACAGAACTCTGGTCCGGCCGCATTTGGAGTATTGCGTACAGTTCTGGTCACCGCATTATAGGAAGGACGTGGAGGCTTTGGAGCGGGTGCAGAGGAGATTTACCAGGATGTTGCCTGGTATGGAGGGAAAATCTTATGAGGAAAGGCTGATGGACTTGAGGTTGTTTTCGTTGGAGAGAAGAAGGTTAAGAGGAGACTTAATAGAGGCATACAAAATGATCAGGGGGTTGGATAGGGTGGACAGTGAGAGCCTTCTCCCGCGGATGGATATGGCTGGCACGAGGGGACATAACTTTAAACTGAGGGGTAATAGATATAGGACAGAGGTCAGAGGTAGGTTCTTTACGCAAAGAGTAGTGAGGCCGTGGAATGCCCTACCTGCTACAGTAGTGAACTCGCCAACATTGAGGGCATTTAAAAGTTTATTGGATAAACATATGGATGATAATGGCATAGTGTAGGTTAGATGGCTTTTGTTTCGGTGCAACATTGTGGGGCCTGTACCGAAGGGCCTGTACTGCGCTGTATTGTTCTATGTTCTATGTTCTATAAATCTCCTCTGCACCCTTTCCAATGCTTCCACATCCTTCCTATAATGCGGCGACCAGAATTGCACGCAATACTCCAAATGCGACCGCACCAGCGTTTTGTACAGCTGCAACATTACCTCATGGCTCCGAAACTCAATCCCTTTACCAATAAAAGCTAACACACCTTACGCCTTCTTAACAACCCTCTCAACCTGGGTGGCAACTTTCTGGGATCTATGGACACCAAGATCTCTCTGCTCATCCACACTACCAAGAATCTTACCATTAGCCCAGTACTCTGTCTTCCTATTATTCTTCCAAAATGAATCACCTCATACTTTTCTGCATTAAACTCCATTTGCCACCTCTCAGCCCAGCGCTATAGCTTATTTATGTCCCTCTGTAATTTGTAACATCCTTCCGCACTGTCCACAACTCCACCGACTTTAGTGTCATCTGCAAATTTACTCACCCATCCTTCTACGCCCTCCTCCAGGTCATTTATAAAAATGACAAACAGCAGTGGCCTCAAGACAGATCCTTGTGGTACACCACTAGTAACTGGACTCCAGTCTGAACATTTCCCATCAACCACCACCCTTTGTCTTCTTCCAGCTGGCCAATTTCTGATTCAAACTGCTAAATCACACTGAATCCCATGCCTCCGCATTTTCTGCAGTAGCCTACCATGGGGGACCTTATCAAATGCTTTACTGAAATCCATATACACCACATTAACTGCTTTACCCTCATCCACCCGTTTGGCCACCTTCTCAAAGAACTCAATAAGGTTTGTGAGGCATGACCTACCCTTCACAAAACCGTGTTGACTATCTCTAATCAAATTATTCCTTTCCAGGTGATTATACATCCTATCTCTTATAAACCTTTCCAAGATTTTGCCCACAACAGAAGTAAGGCTCACTGGTCTATAGTTACCGGGGTTGTCTCTACTCCCCTTCTTGAACAAGGGGACAACATTTCCTATCCTCCAGTCTCCTGGCACTATTCCTGTAGACAAAGATGACTTAAAGATCGAAGCTAAAGGCTCAGCAATCTCCTCCCTAGCTTCCCAGAGAATCCTAGGATAAATCCCATCCGGCCCAGGGGACTTATTTATTTTCACACTTTCCAGAATTGCTAACACCTCCTCCTTATGAACCTCAAGCCCTTCTAGTCTAGTAGCCTGAATCTCAGTATTCTCCTCGACATCATTGTCTTTTTCCTGTGTGAATACTGACGAAAAATATTCATTTGGCACCTCTCCTATCTCCTCGGACTCCACGCACAACTTCCCACTACTGTCCTTGACTGGCCCTACTCTTACCCTCGTCATTCTTTTATTCCTGACATATCTATAGAAAGCTTTAGGGTTATCCTTGATCCTACCTGCCAAAGCTTCTCATGGCCCCTCCTGGTTCTTCTTAGCTCTCTCTTTAGGTCCTTCCTAGCTAACTTGTAACTCTCGAGCGCCCTAACTGGACCTTCATGTCTCATCTTTACATAAGCCTCCTTCTTCCTCTTGACAAGTGTTTTGACTGCTTTAGTAAACCAAAGTTCCCTTGCTCGACCACTTCCTCCCTGCCTGACAGGTACATACTTATCAAAGACACGCAGTAGCTGTTCCTTGAACAAGCTCCACATTTCCATTGTGCAGTTTTCCTCTCCATCCGATGCATCCTACGTCTTGCCTCATCGCATCATACTTGCCTTTCCCCCAGATATAACTCTTGCCCTGCGATATATACCTATCCCTTTCCATCAAAGATTATCAAAGATTTTACAGGAGAGCACATTGAAAATAGTGGCAGGATCGGAGAGAGTCAGCATGGAGGTATGAAGGTGAAATCATGCTTGATAAATCTACTGGATATCTTCGAGGATGTAACTGGTAGAGTTGATGAAGGGGAGCCAGTGGATGTGGTATATTTGGACTTTCAGAAGGCTTTTGATCTGACAAGATTAGCAGATACCTGGGAACACCGCCACCTTGAGGTTCCCCTCCAATAGTAGTATAGTAACCTTTTATTGTCACACGTATGAAGTTACTGTGAAACGCCCCTAGTCGCCACATTCCGTGCCTGTTCGGTACGGGAATTGAACCCGCACTGCTGGCCTTGTTCTGCATCACAAACCAGCTGTCTAGCCTACTGAGCTAAACCAGCGCTCAGGTGGTTTGGCAGCAAACAAGCCACTCACCACCCCGACTTGGAAATATATCGCCGTTCCTTCACTTTCGCTGGGTCAAAATCCTGGCGCTCACTCCCTCACATCACTGTAGATCTACCTACACCTCAGATACAGCAATGGTTCAAGAAGGCAGCTCACCACCACCTTCTCAAGGGCAATTAGGGATGGGAAATGAATGCTGGCCTAGCCAGCAGATCCCATGTTCCGTGAGCAAATTTTTAAAGAAGGGGCCTTTTCAAGAATTAACGGATGATTCATGCAAAGATTGTTTTGAAAACCTGTACGGTTTGGGATTGCTCGTATTTTTAAGTCCATTAAATCATCTTTCCCACTGCCTGAAATACCAAAAACCTGAGGAAACCTCTCTGATACAGCTTAGACTACAAAGCTCATCAATAATGCAACCTCTCTGCTCGCTGAATGTCACTTTCAATTATGTTTTCTTCCAATCCATTCAAACTGTGCAGACACCATATGGTGAGATTTTGGGACTGCTGTTAGAGTATCACTGGAGGAAACTAGTCTTGTGGTACATGATAAATGTCACTTTTCACTTAATGGAAGCTCACTTTTTTCCAGGGCCATAATTGTAACACACTTGTTGCTCAAGGTCTACTCAAGAATGACACAATATGGATTGTTTCTTTTATTCATTCACGGGGTGTGGGCATTGCCGGCTGGGACAGCATTTACTACCCATCCCTACTTGCCCTTCAATAGGAGGTGGTGAGCTTCCTTCTTGAACCTCTGCCGTCCCCTGAGGTGTAGGTACACCCACAGTGCTGTTAGGGAGGGGATACCAGAATTTTGACCCAGCGTCGGTGAAGGAACGGCGATATATTTCCAAGTCAGGGTGGTGAGTGACTTGGGGGGGAACCTCCAGGTGGTGCGGTTCCCAGGTATCTGCTGTTCTTGTCCTCCTAGAGGGTAGAGGGTATGAGTTTGGAAGTTGCTGCCTGAGGAACCTTGGTGAGTTACTGCAGTGCATCTTGTAGATGGTGCACACGGCTGCCACTGTTTGTCAGTGGTGGGGGGAGTGAATGTTTGTGGAAGGGGGACAATCAAGCGGGGCTTCTTTGTCCTGGATGGTGCCGAGCTTCTTGAATGTTGTTGGAGCTGCACTCATCCAGGCAAGTGGAGAACATTCCATCACCCTCCTGGATTGGGCCTTCCAGGTGGTGGACAGGCTTTGCAGAAACAGGGGGTGAGTTACTCTCCTCAGGATTCCCAGCCTCTTACCTGCTCTTGTAGCCACAGTGGGCAAGATTTTTCCTTTGGGAGGCTGCGTTCTCCCCCCGGAGCTGAATTGCACCTGGAGCGAAAATCAGGAAGCAGTTCCCAGTCCTTAGCCATGCAAAGTTACGCATGGTGAGCATCGTGGGGAGATTCCTGAGGGAATTGGGCCACTATTTTGAATGGACGGCCCGATAGCGAGCTCCCACGGTTCGCCATCACCCTCCCCCCGCGCATGCACTTTGCAATTCATCCTCCTCCCCACAGCACAATTCAGCCCCCTACCCCTTGATTTTCTGACTGCCCCCCTTCCCCCTCGCCTGAGGGTGACCTGACCTGTTTCCCCCAACCAAGACCCCTAAAAACGTGACCTCCTATATAAAGAGACCCCCCACAGAGACCCCTAAATAAAGAGATTCCCCACAGAGAGCCCCTAAATAAGGAGACCTCCCAAAGGAGAACCCCCCCCAGAAGAGAGACCCCTGTCTGGAAGCTGGAGAGCAGTCCACCCAGAGACAGTGAAAAAGAATCACTGCTTTAACACTCACCTGGGGCGGGATTCTCCGACCCCCCGCCGGGTCGGAGAATCGTCGGGGGCTGGCGTGAATCCCGCCCCCGCCGGTTGCCGAATTCTCCGGCACCGGAGATTCGGCGGGGGCGGGAATCACGCCGCGCCGGATGGCGGGCCCCCCCGGCGATTCTCCAGCCCGGATGGGCCGAAGTCCCGCTGCTGGAATGCCTGTACCGCCGACGTGGATTAAACCACCTCTCTTACCGGCGGGACAAGGCGGCGCGGGCAGGCTCCGGGGTCCTGGGGGGGTGCGAGGGGCGATTTGGCCCCGGGGGGGTGCCCCCATGGTGGCCTGGCCTGCGATCGGGGCCCATCGATCCGTGGGCGGGCCTGTGCCGTGGGGGCACTCTTTTCCTTCCACCCTCGCCATGGTCTCCACCATGGCGGAGGCGGAAGAGACTCCCTCCACTGCGCATGCGCGGGGATGCCGTGAGCGGCCGCTGACGCTCCCGCGCATGCGTCGCCCGGCAAAGTCAGTTTCGCGCCAGCTGGCGGGGTACCAAAGGCCTTTCCCGCCAGCTGGCGGGGCAGAAATCAGTCTGGCGCAGGCCTAGCCCCTCAAGGTGAGGGCTCGGCCCCTCAAGATGTGGAGACCTCCGCACCTTTGGGGCGGCGCGATGTCAGACTGATTTGTGCTGTTTTTGGCGCCGGTCGGCGGACATTGTGCCGATTGCGGAGAATCCCGCCCCTGGACAATACACCTGCTGGCTCAGACAGAGGAAACAGCACCTGTCAGTTCCTGGAAAGATAAAACCAGTCATCTGGGTTTAAACCCCCTCAGATCTTTGATCTGCAAGCCATTCATTCATTTCCCTTTGATATTGATTTTACTAAGCTGCGATTGACAGATTCCACACATCCTCTGCTGCCAGCATTGCTCCATTCATCTCCCTTCATGGTTGAGTAACTTTACAGTGGTCTAACCGCAATATTTATGAACATCAAGCTTTGATTGACAGCGTCTGGACCAAACAGAATTGTGCTTTCCACTCACCTGCCTTCACGGTTGAGTCACTTTGAAGTTGTCAACTGACAGCACTTAACTCTGTTTGAAGTGACCCAGGAGCTGTCACGTGGGCAGGTCTTGCATTGTGGGGATGAGTGTGGCCCTCCGATGAACTTTGAGGGATACTCCATTAAAGAGTTACCCCCTTGGCTCACCACGAGGTCCACCGCGTCAGGGCCTCGTTTGTTAGGACCAGTAGTAATTCTCACCCACATGATTCCTGGCTAAGAGGACCAGAGAATCACCCGGGCCGGGAGAATATGGTGCCTGGCCTATTAAGTGGATGCAAATGGGTCTTAATGTCCGATTTTAATCCTCCCGCTGGCACGGCGCGTGAACCTCGATCCCGACGCCAGCGGGGGGAGGGGGGGCGGAGCATCGGAAATGGGGTGCCAGTCCCATTTTCTCCCCAATGCTGAATTCTCACCTCATCAGTAACTCCACTACCGACGGCACGAGGCGGAGAATTTAACCCAGTTTTTAAATGACTAGTCCAGTTCAGTTTCTCATCAATGGTAATCCCCAGGATGTTGACAGTAGGAGAGTCAGTGATGGTAATGCCATTGAATGATGGGATGAGCATATCATTCTCCACACATCAGTCATTTCCATTGTTAGCAATTGCTAGTGATGGTTAATCATCTCCCCGCAGGAGAAGAAGGGAGAATAAAACTGCACAACCAGCATTTCTTTTGTATAATTCCATTTTAACCAGCGCCTGTTTGGAGGCTGGGGTAACTTTGCCTCCTCATTATGTACCTTTGCTTTCTTTAACTAATGAACAAGAAAAGGAGCAAAAATGGCACCGCCATCCTGCTGGATTAATACCTCATCACCATACAAAACATAAACAGGGGCCGAGAGATACAGAGTGACCCGTGAGATGGAAATGTGCTGCGAGAGGCCCCCAAGCTTTCTTTTCCTGGTTCACAGCAGGGTCGGAATTCTCTGGCCGTTAGTATTCTCGTTTCCCGCTGGCAGTCCATCCCCACACCCGGGTTTTCCGATTGGGTGTCTTCATGGGAAAATCCCATCGACAAGCAGCAGGAGTAGAGAATCCCGCCGGCAGCAAACGCGGAGAAACGTGCGGCTGGGTAACCGGAGAAGCCCTTCCCGGATTTTCACCTCGATGCCCACTCACCTGTGGTTCCCAGTCCTACCAACGCACCAATTTTAATATTCACCTCCTCGTGTTCAGTTCCCTCCATGGCCTCACCCTGTTTTACCTCTCCAACTGCAAACCCCTGAGCTCTTTATTCCTCTAAGTCTAACCTCTTGGCAGCACGGTGGCGCAGTGGGTTAGCCCTGCAGCCTCACGGCGCCAAGGTCCCAGGTTCGATTCCCGCTCCGGTCACTGTCCGTGTGGAGTTTGCACATTCTCCCACGTGTTTGCGTGGGACTTTGCCCCCACAACCCAAAGATGTGCAGGTTAGGTGGATTGGCCATGCTGAATTGCCCCTGAATTGGAAAAAATGAATTGGGTACTCTAAATGTAAAAAAAAATGAAATTAAGTCAGACCTCTTGTTCAGCCTTGGGGCATCATTCTCCGACCCCCCGCCGGGTTGGAGGATCGCCGGGGGCTGCTGTGAATCCCGCTCCCGCCGGTTGCCGAAGTCTCCGGTACCGGATATTCGGCGGGGACGGGAATTGGGCCGTGCCGGTTGGCGGGCCCCCCCGCTGGATTCTCCGGCCCGGATGGGCCGAAGTCCCGCCGATAAATTGCCTGTTCCGCCGGCGTGGATTAAACCACCTTTTGAACGGCGGGACAAGGCGGCGTGGGCGGGCTCCGGGGTCCTGGGGGGGGGGGCGCGGGGCGATCTGGCCCCGGGGGGTGCCCCCACGGTGGCCGGGCCCACGATCGGGGCCCACCGATCCGCGGGCGGGCCTGTGCCATGGGGGCACTCTTTCCCTTCCGCCTCCGCCACGGTCTCCACCATGGCGGAGGCGGAAGAGACTCCCTCCACTGCGCATGTGCGGGAAACTGTCAGTGGCCGCTGACGCTCCCGCGCATGCGCCGCCCCGAGATGTCATTTCCGCGCCAGCTGGCGGGGCAACAAAGGCCGTTTCCGCCAGCTGGCGGGGCGGAAATCCCTCCGGCGTCGTCTTGCCCCTCAATGTTGGGGCACGGCCCCCAAAGATGCGGAGCATTCCGCACCTTTGGGGTGGCGCAATGCCCGTCTGATTGGCGCCGTTCTGGGCGTCAGTCGGCAGACATCGCGCCGTTTGGGGAGACTTTCGCCCCTGATGTTAATCATCCCCGGACTGTCGGTCCATTTTCCGCCACCTTGGCCCAAAGCGGCGGAATTAACCCCCTCCCTCCCCTCAAGACCTCTCTGTTTCCCTGCCTCTCTCCATAGTGCTCCTTGATCATTGACCAAGCCTTTGTCTGCCACCCCCTCCTGCCTCCTTCTGCGGCTTTGCATCTGATTTGTCTGATTACACTCCGTTAAGGAATGTTTTGTCACATTAAAGCTGCTATTGGATTGAATTGGATTGGATTTGTTTATTGTCACGTGTACCGAGGTACAGTGAAAAGTATTTTTCTGCGACCAGCTCAACAGATCATTAAGTCCATGAGAAGAAAAGGGAATAAAAGAAAATACATAATAGGGCAACACAACATGTACAATGTAACTACATAAGCACTGGCATCAGATGACGCATACAGGGTGTAGTGTTAATGAGGTCAGTCCATAAGAGGGTCATTTAGGAGTCTGGTGACAGTGGGGAAGAAGCTGTTTTTGAGTCTGTTCGTGCGTGTTCTCAGACTTCTGTATCTCCTGCCCAATGGAAGAAGTTGGAAGAGTGAGTAAGCCGGGTGGGAGGGATCTTTGATTATACTGCCCGCTTTCCCCAGGCAGCGGGAGGTGTAGATGGAGTCAATGGATGGGAGGCAGGTTCGTGTGATGGACTGGCGGTGTTCACGACTCTGAAGTTTCTTGCGGTCCTGGGCCGAGCAGTTGCCATACCAGGCTGTGATGCAGCCTGATAGGATGCTTTCTATGGTGCATCTGTAAAAGTTGATAAGAGTCAATGTGGACATGCTGAATTTCCTTAGTTTCCTGAGGAAGTATAGGCGCTGTTGTGCTTTCTTGGTGGTAGCGTCGACGTGGGTGGACCAGGACAGATTTTTGGAGATGTGCACCCCTAGGAATTTGAAACTATCAAATGTAAGTTGATGTTAATCTCTTAAGATGACCTCTGACAAATGATCTTTAAAGTTGATGTTCGTTGGGATGAGTTCTGGGCTGGGATTCTCCCTTTGGAAGATTCCCGCCGGAGATGGTGGGGGTCTCCCTTACGGGAGGGAGATCTTTGGTGGACGTCACTCTTATGGAGAATCCCTGGTTTGGGTCGGCCTCATGAGGGGGTCTCTGCTGAGGAGTCTCTTTTATCGAGGGGTCTACGGTGCGGGAGGCCAATGTGGGGTATGTGGTGGGGGTGGGGTGGGCAGGATTTACATTGAGGGGAAGAGGGTGATCCTCTTACTGACTTTGGGGAAACTCTCTTAAAACGTTACCCCCTTGGCCCACCGTGAGGTCCACGCTGGGAAATACCTGCATCAATTCTCGCCAAGTGAATCCCGGCCCAAAGGTATGGTAACCCTCAGGTTAAATCACCAGCAGTCCGCTCTCCCCCTCAAAGGGGAAAGCTGCCAATGGCCATCTTGTCATTTAGGATATGGAACTCTTTACCACAAGGATTGGTTGAGGCGAATATTATACATGCATTTGGTGGCGGCAGAGGCTGGAGATTAAATAAGCACAGGTGGGAGAAGGAGTGGAAAGATATGTAGGCCGAGAAATGTGACCATTGATAGCACAAACAGGTCTGTTTGTGGGCTGTAAAATTCTCTGTAACATAAAATCCCCATTCTCTCGTATTACACAAATCCTAATAGACAACACTCGTTGATACACAGTACTTACTTGTCAAGGTGTGTGGAGAACATTTCATTTAGAATGCTACAAAATATGACATTCAAACTCAGTCGGCACATTTGTTTTTTTGTGTGGTGGTTTGGTTACAATTGGAATCAAATTTCTGGCTGCGTCCATATTGCATTCAGACAAATCCACCCTGTCTGTAAACGAAAGGTGAGAAATCATTCAGCGATTGGATTTTGTGGTTATGCCAGCAACTAGCAGTGGAGTGTGTCGCCATGTTTTGTTGTGTTAACTGAGAACATAGAAATATTGAAAATAGGAGCAGGAGGAGTCCATTGGCCCTTCGAGCTTGCTCTGCCATTCATTAATACATGGTTGACCATTCAACTCCATAGCCTAATCCCGCTCTCCCCCCCTATCCTTTGCTCCCCTTTGCCCTAAGTGCTATATCCAACTGCTTCTTGAAAACATACAATGTTTTGGCCTCAACCCCCTCTTGCCCTGTTTATATTGAATACGTGCATCCCGTGGAGCAGTTTCAATTTGTTATAATGCTATTAATTCGCCCTGTTCATGGATTTACATTGATGCGAGTATGCTTGTCAGGGTGATGCACATCACAGTTAAACAAAGGTAAAACTTGTCTTTGTCCATCAATCATTCGCATCTCTGACATCCTTCAAAGTGCTTCAAGTGCTATGGGTTATTCGGGAGTGATTTGTGTTTGCATGACAGCTAATTTGTGCACAGCAGGATCCCGCCAGGAACAGTGAGATGAACGACCAGATATGCGGTTTCTATTTGTGGTGCTGGTTGAAGGATGATTGTTGGCCAGGAAATTGGTTCTCTTGAAATAGTGCCATGGGATCTTGACTGTCTACCCGAATTACCGACCCAGACAGGTAAAGCCACAGTTTTAACGATTCACCCAGCACCAGCACTGACAGTGCGACACCCCCTCAGCACTGGACTGGAGTGTTGTCAGTGTAAATTACCTGCTGAATGCCTGGAAAGGGACTCAAACCCACAATGTTCTGAGGGATGCCTTTAAGGGGAAGCTAGGTTAAAAACATGAGGGAGAAAGGAAAATAAGGTTGTGCTTAAGGTTTGCGAGGAAGAGGAATGGGCGTAAACACCAGTATGAACCAGTTGGGTTGAGTGGCGTGTCTCTGTGCTCTACATTCTACGGAGTTCTATGCCCGGTACTTCTACAAACACTAAAACTGCAACTATCTTCTGGTCTGGATATTCCAGTCACATTGTGAATATCTGGACTGGGCTAGAATCTCTGCTGCAATTAGAACAAAATGGTGGCCTTGACCCCTACCTGACCCTTGGCCAGCCCCTTTTGCAGATTGAAATCAAGAAAAGCAAAGGGCAAGGTACCAATCACAGATTAAATACCCTGGGCGGAATTCTCCCCCAACCCACGTCAGGTGGGAGAATCGCTGGGGCGCCACGCAAATCCCGCCATGTTGCCCCGATGCCCGCACAAGATGCTCCCCCCCCCCCCCCCCCCCCCCCGCAAACCAGCGCGGCGAGAATCACAGCTGGCCGCTGGGAGAATCGCCGCTTGCCATTTGCAACGGGCGAGGGCCGATTCTCCGGCACCGATGGGCCGAGCGGCCTGCCCAGGGGCTGGTTTAGCACACTGGGCTAAATCGCTGGCTTTTAAAGCAGACCAAGCAGGCCAGCAGCACGGTTCAATTCCCGGACCAGCCTCCCCGAACAGGCGCCGGAATGTGGCGACTAGGGGCTTTTCCCAGTAACTTCATTGAAGCCTACTTGTGACAATAAGTGATTTTCATTTCATTCTCAATATGACGGGTTCCCGCCGTCGCCATCCACACCTGGACGCTGCCGGCGGGAACAGCGCGGGAACGCTGGGGGCGCGGCCTGTGGGGGAGGGGGATTCCTGCACCGAGGGGGGGCCTCAAATGGGGTCTGGCCCGCGATCGGTGCCCAACAATCGACAGGCCGGCCTCTCTGGAGGAGGACCTCCTTTCCTCCGTCGCCCCGCTAGATCCATCCGGCATCTTCTTGCAGGGCGGCCTCGGGGAGGACAGCAACCACGTATGCGTGGGTAATGTCATTTACGCGGCGCCGCTTTTACATGGCGCCAAGGCCCGCGTAAATGACGCGACGCCGCTCCAGCCTGGGGGCGGGAGAATAGGGGGCTGGGAGTGGGTTCCGACGCCGGAGTGAAACAGTCCGGTTTTCACTACGGCGTCGGCACTTAGACTCCCGATGGGAGAATTGCGCCCCCTATTCCACACACATTGCTGCTTGTGAGATCTGACTGTGTGCAAATCGGTTGCCCTGTTCCCACGTTACATCAGCGACGACATTTCAAACGTACTTCATTGCCTGTAAACTGCGTCGGGATGTCCTGAGGTCATGAAAGGGACTATTTTAATGCGCAAGGGCAGGGTTTTCCAGCCCATTCCGCGGAAGGGCCGGAAAATCTCTCTTTCTCCTTTTGAACCTGTTTTTTTTAATGTCAAAGGCGTTCGTGCTGAAACTGTTTTCAGTACTTGTGTCCATAGAATGACTGGCAAGGGATAAGGTATTGGTTAATAAAAACCAACGGTGCGCCTGTTGCGATGTACAATGGTTGCAACAGATTTATTTTTCTTAAAAGAAATGGTCCCAATTTAGCCATTGCTTTCCTGAAGATATGAGGCCAGATCCAGTGTCATGTGAAAATCTTTCGGCTGCAATCCCCCTACCTAGGATTGTAAAAGGGATAAAGGTGATTTCTGACTGCCCTTACTTTAGGGCCTGTTTCATTCACAAGAACAATACATTTCACATTGCTATTATTTACACTGGAACATTCAAAATGCATAGAGAGTGATACCTGAGAGCTCTAAGGCAATGCTTGTTCACGGAGAGCTGGTAATTAAGCTGAAATTTAATCCCCCCCCCCCCGCCCCTCTACCCCAGGCCCATTTCTGGGATTTCTTTAGTCCTGCTGTCACGTCCCTCTGACATATTTTGACACCCTCTGCCCTAATCTCACCCTGGTATGTCCTACACATTCTCTGGCGATCTTGTACCGCTCAGTGTATTTTAGGCCAACTTAGCTGATCGCAATCTCCATTCCCAGCACGTTCCATAGTCCCCACCCTAACAGTGTCAGCCTTTGCTTTGTTGGTGCACTCTGACCTTTCTTTCAGAAGGTAGGAGATACAAGTCCACTTCTGGGAGACTTGGGCATGTAATCCCGAGCGTCACCACAATTCAGCATGTATTGCATCACAGAGAGACTCCCTCCCTCATGTTCAGATACCATTTTGGGATCTTTTATGTCTGCGTTAACAGACAAATGGGGCCTCGGTTTAACACCTCATCCGATGGTGCCTCCAACTCCTTTAGCACTTCATTCAATCGTCAGATAGTTTAGGTTAAATCCTGGAGACTGCGTGGACAAATCTTGGATGTCAAATAGCATGGAAGTTTGCTGGGACAAGCATGCACGGTTACAGTCTGGATAACTCTGTGATAGACTGTAACGGTCTTGCAGTTCGAGTGTAGATGAGGGGTCCTCCAGTTCCTGGTCCTGATTAGTTAACCATATTGTTCCACTAAGGCCCCGACAACATTTCGGCAATAAATAACACTAAAGACTTGTGCTCCAGAACGAGCAGTTCCCCTGGCCAAGCTGTTCCAGTGCAGCTACAACACTGGAATCTACCTGACAAATAGAAAATTACCCAAGTATCTCTTCAAGAAAAAAAGCAAGGCACATCCAACCTGGCCAATTGCCATCACATTGATCCACTCTTGATGCTCAGCAAAGTGATAGAAGGGGCCATCGACAGTACTTCAAGTAGAACTTACTCAGCAATAACCTGCTAACTGATGTTCCTTCTAGGTTCCACCTGGGTCACTCAGCTCCTGACCTCATACAGATGCATGGGAACACCACCGCCTGCAAGTTCCCCTCTCAGCCACACAACCGTCCTGACATGGAAATATATCGGCCATTTCTTCCGTGTCGCTGGGTCAAAGCCCGAGAACACCCTCCCTTACAGCACTGCGGGTGTACCTACACCACATAGACGGTAGCGGCATGGTAGCACAGTGGTTAGCACTGTTGCTTCACAGCGCCAAGTTCAATTTCGGCTTGGGTCACTGTCTGAGCAAAGTCTGCACATTCTCCCCGTGTCTGCGTGTGTTTCCTCCGGATGCTCCGGTTTCCTCCCACAAGTCCCGAAAGACGTGCTGTTATATGAATTGGACATTCTGAAGTCTCCTTCTGTGTCCCCGAACAGGCGCCAGAGTGTGGGCGACTAGGGGATTTTCACAGTAACTTCATTGCAGTGTTAATGTAAGCCTACTTATGACAATAATAAAGATTATTATTATTAGAAGGTGACTCACCACCACATTCTCAAGGGGCAGTTCGGGACAGACAATATTGTTGGCCTAGTCGTTGACTCTCTCACCTTGTAAAAGAATAAAAAGGAGATGCGAATTCTGAGGGAGTGAGGGTGCCAACGTAACAGTTGTACATGGAAACAAGGTGATTATGCCTTTTTCTTAAATGTGTTTCCCCAGGATGCCCAGTTTATTTTTATATTTTGCTTTCAGCTAAAACTGGAAAAAAAAATTTGAGGCTAACTTCTCAGTCCCAGTTAGGATCCATGCTCACACAGAAGACGTTGCAAGACTTGGCTCCAACCCCCCTTCCGTATTTCCTTGAACCAGCTTAGTAATCTTAATGACTAATATGTACTCGCAAAAGGTATGCCTTTCTATGCAGGAGATACTTTAATAATTCCTAAAGTATTATAATTCTGATGCGATACCAAGTTCGTATGCCATGCTCCCACTGACTGGCAGCTCTTCTCAATTAGTAAATCCCTCCAGTGCTGTTTCTGATAGGCAGTGTGCTAACTGTACTCAACCAGCCTGGGGTTTCAAAACTTAAAATATAATGTCTAACATTAAATGTGGTCCTGTGGTTGGACAGCACTTGCTTAACAATCCCTGGTGTAAATTAACAACCAATTCAAGATTATCAGTCAGGCTTGCAATGTAGCTCGCCGACAATTACGAGAAGATACATTTATTCATATGCAAAGCCTTGCCTTCAGCAGGCAGATGGAACACACAACGCACCTTCTTCAAATTAAACAAAAAGCACAGGGAACAATCGTTCCCTGTTTCATTGTCCCTTTACCAATCAGAGTCAACTTGCCAACAAGCCCTTTTCTCACAAATTGTAACTGTTGCTTCCTTTGAAATTTAACATTCTTGCATCTGTCCTGATGAGTGCAAGTTGAAAAACTTTGACAGCATGTCTTATTTTATTTAGTAGTACTTCTAAAATAAGATACTCAGAGAGGGGAGCTCAATACCACAGAAAGTGGTTTGGATGGGGGTGGAGATAGCACAAAGAACAAAGAACAAAGAACAAAGAAATGTACAGCACAGGAACAGGCCCTTCGGCCCTCCAAGCCCGTGCCGACCATGCTGCCCAACTAAACTACAATCTTCTACACTTCATGGGTCCGTATCCCTCTATTCCCATCCTATTCATGTCTTTGTCAAGATGCCCCTTAAATGTCACTATCGTCCCTGCTTCCACCACCTCCTCCGGTAGCGAGTTCCAGGCATCCACTACCCTCTGCGTAAAAAACTTGCCTCGTACATCTACTCTAAACCTTGCCCCTCTCACCTTAAACCTATGCCCCCTAGTAATTGACCCCTCTACCCTGGGGAAAAGCCTCTGACTATCCACTCTGTCTATGCCCCTCATAATTTTGTAGACCTCTATCAGGTCTCCCCTCAACCTCCTTTGTTCCAGTGAGAACAAACCGAGTTTATTCAACCGCTCCTCATAGCTAAAGCCCTCCATACCAGGCAACATTCTGGTAAATCTCTTCTGCACCCTCTCTAAAGCCTCCACATCCTTCTGGTAGTGTGGCGACCAGAATTGAACACTATACTCCAAGTGTGGCCTAACTAAGGTTCTATACAGCTGCAACATGACTTGCCAATTCTTATACTCAATGCCCCGGCCAATGAAGGCAAGCATGCCGTATGCCTTCTTGACTACCTTCTCCACCTGTGTTGCCCCTTTCAATGACCTGTGTACCTGTACTCCTAGATCTCTTTGACTTTCAATACTCTTGAGGGTTCTACCATTCACTGTATATTCCCTACCTGCATTAGACCTTCCAAAATGCATTACCTCACATTTGTCCGGATTAAACTCCATCTGCCATCTCTCTGCCCAAGTCTCCAAACAATCTAAATCCTGCTGTATCCTCCGACAGTCCTCATCGCTATCCGCAATTCCACCAACCTTTGTGTCGTCTGCAAACTTACTAATCAGACCAGTTACATTTTCCTCCAAATCATTTATATATACTAAAAAGAGCAAAGGTCCCAGCACTGATCCCTGTGGAACACCACTGGTCACAGCCCTCCAATGAGAAAAGCATCCTTCCATTGCTACTCTCTGCCTTCTATGGCCTAGCCAGTTCTGTATCCACCTTGCCAGCTCACCCCTGATCCCGTGTGACTTCACCTTTTGTACTAGTCTACCATGAGGGACCTTGTCAAAGGCCTTACTGAAGTCCATATAGACAACATCCACTGCCCTACCTGCATCAATCATCTTAGTGACCTCCTCGAAAAACTCTATCAAGTTAGTGAGACACGACCTCCCCTTCACAAAACCGTGCTGCCTCTCACTAATACGTCCATTTGCTTCCAAATGGGAGTAGATCCTGTCTCGAAGAATTCTCTCCAGTAATTTCCCTACCACTGAAGTAAGGCTCACTGGCCTGTAGTTCCCGGGATTATCCTTGCTACCCTTCTTAAACAGAGGAACAACATTGGCTATTCTCCAGTCCTCCGGGACATCCCCTGAAGACAGCGAGGATCCAAAGATTTCTGTCAAGGCCTCAGCAATTTCCTCTCCAGCCTCCTTCAGTGTTTTGGGGTAGATTCCATCAGGCCCTGGGGACTTATCTACCTTAATATTTTTTAAGATACCCAACACCTCGTCTTTTTGGATCTCAATGTGACCCAGGCTATCTACACACCCTTCTCCAGACTCAACATCTACCAATTTCTTCTCTTTGGTGAATACTGATGCAAAGTATTCATTTAGTACCTCGCCCATTTCCTTTGGCTCCACACATAGATTCCCTTGCCTATCCTTCAGTGGGCCAACCCTTTCCCTGGCTACCCTCTTGCTTTTTATGTACGTGTAAAAAGCCTTGGGATTTTCCTTAACCCTATTTGCCAATGACTTTTCGTGACCCCTTCTAGCCCTCCTGACTCCTTGCTTAAGTTCTTTCCTACTTTCCTTATATTCCACACAGGCTTCGTCTGTTCCCAGCCTTTTAGCCCTGACAAATGCCTCCTTTTTCTTTTTGACGAGGCCTACAATATCTCCTGTCATCCATGGTTCCTGAAAATTGCCGTATTTGTCCTTCTTCCTCACAGGAACATGCCGGTCCTTAATTCCTTTCAACTGACACTTGAAAGCCTCCCACGTGTCAGATGTTGATTTGCCCTCAAACATCCGCCCCCAATCTATGTTCTTCAGTTCCCGCCTAATATTGTTATAATTAGCCTTCCCCCAATTTAGCACATTCATCCTAGGACCACTCTTATCCTTGTCCACCAGCACTTTAAAACTTACTGAATTGTGGTCACTGTTACCAAAATGCTCCCCTACTGAAACATCTACCACCTGGCCGGGCTCATTCCCCAATACCAAGTCCAGTATCGCCCCTTCCCTAGTTGGACTGTCTACATATTGTTTTAAGAAGCCCTCCTGGATGCTCCTTACAAACTCCGCCCCGTCTAAGCCCCTGGCACTAAGTGAGTCCCAGTCAATATTGGGGAAGTTGAAGTCTCCCATCACCACAACCCTGTTGTTTTTACTCTTTTCCAAAAAGAGTAAAAACAAGTGGATAGCACTGTGGCTTCACAGCGCCAGGGTCCCAAGTTCGATTCCCCGCTGGGTCACTGTCTGTGCGGAGTCTGCACGTTCTCCCCCGTGTCTGTGTGGGTTTCCTCCGGGTGCTCCGGTTTCCTCCCACACTCCAAAGACGTGCAGGTTGGGTTGTTTGGCCATGATAAATTGCCCTTAGTGACCAAAAAGGTTAGGAGGGGTTATTGGGTTATGGGAATAGGGTGGAAGTGAGGGCTTAAGTGGGTCGGTGCAGACTCGATGGGCAGAATGGCCTCCTTTTGCACTGTATGTTCTATGAGATGTCTCCTGGTTTTGTAGCCATCCTTAAGAATCTCGAAGCTCACATTTTAACATTGCTCAGTCACCTCTGCTCCTGTAGGATTTGTGCCATGCTCCTGCTATTTTTTTTGATTCTTTCATTGGGGCTGGCTGTCGCTGACATTTGTTGCCCGATCCTACTTGCGCTTGAACATGAATGGCTTCCTCAGTCATTTCAGAGGGCAGTTAAGAATCGACCACATTTGGGCAATACGGTGGCGCAGTGGTTATCACCGCTGCCTCACGGCGCCGAGGACCCGGGTTCGATCCCGGCCCTGGGTCACTGTCCGTGTGGAGTTTGCACATTCTCCCCGTGTCTGCGTGGGTCTCGCCCCCACAACCCAAAGATGTGCTGGTTATGCGGATTGGCCACGCTAAATTGCCCCTTAATTGGGGATAAAAAAGAATTGGGTACTCTAAATTTATTTTAGAAAGGTTTAAAAAAAATTATAAAATTTTTAAATAAGTATCAACCACATTTCTGTGGGCCTGGGGTCACATGGAGACCAGGCTGGGGAAGAAGAGCAGACGCTCAGGATACCTGAACGTTGTTTTTTCCAACAGTTTATGTCTGTTTCATGGTCACAATTACTGGCTTTGTAATTCTGAATTTAATTAATTAAATTTAAATTTCTCAAGTTATCAAGCTGGTATTTGAACCCATGTCTCCAGAACATTAGCCTAAACCTCTGGATTACTAGTCCAGTGACACTGTGCTCCCGTCGACCCCGGGTATGCCTGGCCCTGCACACCAGGCATCTCTTCTCCAGCTTGATCAGACAAAGATCAGCAGTTCCCGTAACCTCTCCATCACCTATTGCCTCTGCATATTCCACCAGAAATTGCCACATTCAGAAAGATCCCTACATGACCAAATTTACCATTACGCACTGCTTCCAAACCTTTAATCGATAAGAAAATAAGAAACAAGAATCAAATAAACCCTAAATGGGCGCTGCAAGGATGGACGTGTTGAGCGACCAATGTGAGGAGGTTGTGGGTGGAGTACTTGTTTACAGGAAGATCATGGGGCAGCACGGTAGCCTTGTGGATAGCCCAATTGCTTCACAGCTCCAGGGTCCCGGGTTCGATTCCGGCTTGGGTCACTGTCTGTGCGGAGTCTGCACGTCCTCCCCGTGTGTGCGTGGGTTTCCTCCGGATGCTCCGGCTTCCTCCCACAGTCCAAAGATGTGCAGGTTAGGTGGATTGGCCGTGATAAATTGCTCTTAGTGTCCAAAATTGTCCTTAGTGTTGGGTGGGGTTGCTGGGTTGTGGGGATAGGGTGGAGGTGTTGACCTTGGGTAGGGTGCTCTTTCCAAGAGCCGGTCCGGACTCGATGGGCCGAGTGGCCTCCTTCTGCACTGTAAATTCTATGATGTGACAATGCCGCTAGGAATATGTACAGCAGAGTTGGCAATGTTACCTGGAACTATTGGGTATATGCGGTGATCCTGTGCATGGTTGTGCTTTTTTCTGTTGTATTTTCTGTGGCTCTGGTCCAATTATGGCACTCAGCGAGTTTGCCCTCCTTTCTTTTGGATATCTATGTTCTAATGCTCAGAGTCGCCAGGTATCAAATGATACCACCACCAGGTTCAACCGGATATCGATCAAAGAGCCAAACACTAGTCAGTTAGTTCAAGGTCAAGGGTACTTTATTTACACACAATTAGTCATGCAACATAAACACTACTAATTAACTACACCTATCGACTAAGACAACTTCGGGCACCTGGCTTAGGTCAGAGAAACAGTGGCCGCTGTTCGATTCTGGTTCAATCGAGTCCGAAGGAGTAACTGCTGCTCAGCTGGGCTCATCCGTCTGGTCGCGAGCGTTGAACTTGGACTTGCTTCTGGTGTTACTACAATTGGAGATGGTCGTGGCCGGGGCGCCAGGTCCAAGAGAGGACGTACATATGGCGAACACTTCTTCTTATACTTCAGGATTTTCACGCTCTTTTGGGCGGTCCTTCAGTTTGGGCCTTACTAATTGGGTAATCTCTGATCACTCTGTTCGATTCCTAACCAATACGTGGGCAGGAATCTGGATGGCTGGGCGTGTCCTCAGCGGTCACTGACCCCGTTGTTTGCGTTTCCCTTGAACAGGGAGTGGCGCCGAAATGTCTGGGACTGTACCGGTTGCTCGAGTACCAGTCCTTTGTTTTGGTGAAGATGGGCCATCAAATGCTAATCGGCCCCATTAAAATGCTAATTGGTTGGGGTTTCGATACCGTCTGGACTTCTCGCTTACAAATATGCATTTCAGGCTCTGAGCCTGCCTGAGTCTTGCCTTGTCCATTTTACCCGCTCGGCTTTGCGAGTTTCTCTGTCCCTAGTTGTAAGTGGCCATCCCAGATGGCTACAGCATCCAGCAGTTGAAGGGGCAACAGGCCAGTGAGAATGGACTCTCTGATGAGAGGCTGTCTCCCCTCGTGGGAGAGGACAGGACCAGAGCGAATAATCGCAGAGTGAGGGGTCGCCCATTTAAGACAGGGTTGAGGAGCAATTTCTTCCCTGAAGGTAGTGAATCCATGGAATTCTTTACAGCAGGGAGTGTGGAGGCTGGGTGATTAAGTGTGTTCAAGGCAGAGATTGGACAGATTTGTAATCAGTGAGGGAGTCAAGGGTTACTGGGATAAGGTGGGAAGGTGGAATTGAGGATTATCACATCAGATCAGTTATGATCTCATTGAATGGCGGAGTGGACTCGATGGGCTGAATGGCCCACTTCTACTCCGACATCTTTTTTTTTGGTTCGTTCACTTGTTCTTATGGTCCATATGGCCGCCATTGTGAAAGGTGCCCTCATGTAGAATCAATGAATTTGCCTTATCGGGAAAAGAAGAAATGAAAATTCGAAAAAAACAAATGAGTTGTGAGGTCATTGAGAAAAATGATTAAAATATGTTATTAAACCTAAAACCGTTGGAGGACTGAATTAACATACACAATGTATTACGATTGCTTTGTCCAATGATTATATCTGCGTTGATGTTATTCCAGCTTTGTTTTACGTCGCCAAGTGGGTTCCCTTTGTGGGGTCATCGATATGCATATCCTGAAAGGCATCGATTCGAAAGAAAACTGTTAAAATTAATTATAATTCATTGCAACAGGGCTCATTTTTAATGAGCTCAAATCAAACAGAAACAGGATTTCAATTGACTGGGAGTGCGCTGTCTGCTGAGGTAAACGCTTGCAGATTTTCTGGGGATTGCTTCCGAGGTTCAGGGATTGGTGACAGTTGCAATTAATGTCCTTGAGGCAACATGAACAAACATGGCTGCCGCAGTTACCGGGGAGAGGCAGAGATCCGTGTGGAGAGTTGATCTTCCTCTTTCACTCCACAATTGGAAAAGACAAGCAGCAGCCTCAATTCCCAGCCTGTCACCTTTTGGTGAATTGTTACTTTATTGCGAGAAACAGGTTGTGAGATCGGCGTGTTTCCGTATCCTGGGCAAACCGTGTGAGGTTCTGCTTTAATATTTAAGTGCTTGTTCATTGACTCTGAGGACTGACCCTGTCCAGCCTAAAACTAAAAGGAAAGAATTTTTGTTTTTACGCTGCACCTTAAGATGTGTCAACATCAGTGGAGCATTCGGTCTCGCCTTGAGTCCTTCCCTCGCAACCCCTCGTAGAGCAGCTTATTTTTGTGCTCATGACTACTTTGGGGTGTTTCCTTGCGATAGAGGGCCTATAGTAATAGCACGTTGTTGTTGACTATGACTAGCATTGAACGGAGAGATGGAAATTTTGAATGCTCCTATTTCTATGGGAATGCTGAATTTTTGTCGGGGAAAGAAGTTTATGAGTTGGCTACAATACTAATAATAATCTTTATTATTGTCACAAGTAGGCTTACGTTACCACTGCAATGAAGTTACTGTGAAAAGCCCCTAGTCGCCACATCCCGGTGCCTGTTCGGGTACACTGAGGGAGAATTCAGAATGTCCAAATCACCTAACAAGCACGTCTTCTGGGACTTGTGGGAGGAAACCGGAGCACCACTGTGCTACCGTGCCGCCCTGCAAATGGTGGGAGCAGCAACTCGCTGAAATCATAACACACACTGGGGTGACCTAAGGAAGTGAATGACACTACAGAAATGGAAAATCTTTTTTTCCTTCACACTCTTCACACAGGAGGGGGAGGGGCACGGTAGCACAGTGGTTAACACAGTTGCTTCACAGCTCCAGGGTCCCAGGTTCGATTCCCGGCTTGGGTCACTGTCTGTGCGGAGTCTGCACGTTCTCCCCGTGTCTGCGTGGGTTCCCTCCGGGTGCTCCGGTTTCCTCCCACAAGTCCAAAGATGTGTGTGTTAGGTGGATGAGCCATGATAAATTGCCCTTAGTGTCCAAAACGGTTGGGTGGGGTAACTGGGTTACGGGGATAGGGCTTCGGTAGGGTGCTCTTTCCAAGGGCCAGTGCAGACTCGATGGGCCTAATGGCCTCCTTCTGCACTGTAAATTCTACAACTCTATGACTCTCTGTCAAGAAGGAAGACATTTATTGATATGAGGAGCAAGGAGAAGATTTTCCTGCTCCATCCCCATATACCTTAACTCCTTTTGTACTCCAAAATCTATTACTCGCTGTCTTCAATGTGTTCAACAACCGAGCATTCACAGCTCCCTGGGGCGTAGAATCCCAAAGACTCTCAATCCTTTGAATGAAGAAATTTCTTCTCATCTTGGTGAGAAATGGCAAACCCCTTATTCTTTTTATTTTATTTATTTGTTTGAAATTTTAAGTACCCAATTCATTTTTTTTTCAATTAAAGGGCAATTGAGAGTGGCCAATCCACCTACATTGTGCATACTTGGGTTGTGCAGGTGTGACCCACGCAGCCACGGAGAGGCTGACCCCTTAGTCTGAAGCTGTGACCGTGCATTCGAGATTCCCTGGCAAGGGAAAGCATTTTCATAGAGTATTCATAGTATTCATAGAATTTACAGTGCAGAAGGAGACCACTCGGCCCATCGAGTCTGCACCGGCCCTCGGAAAGAGCACCCCACCCAAATCCCCTCCATCCCCATAACCCAGTAACCCCACCTAACCTTTTTGGACACTAAGGGCAATTTAGAATGACCAATTCACCTATCCTGCACATCTTTGGACTGTGGGAGGAAACCGGAGCACCCGGAGGAAACCCACGCACACACGGGGAGAACGTGCAGACTCCGCACAGGCAGTGACCCAAAGCCGGGAATCGAACCTGGCACCCTGGAGCTGTGAAGCAAATGTGTTAACCACTGTGCTACAGGAAAAAGTGAGTCCCTGATCTCCAGGGCCCATTTCTCATTGGGGCTGAGGATTCAGGGGGCGGGATTCTCCGCCGGCGGGATTCTCCGTTTTGCCAGCGGCCGGGGGTTTCCCGATGGCGTGGGGCTGCCCCACAATGGGAAACCCCGTTAACCGGCCGGCGTAACGGAGAATCCCGCCGGCGGGTCGGGGCAAAAATGTGGAGAGGCGGGACGTGGAATCCAGCCCCAGATCTCTGGAATCCTTCCCCATGTCTTCGCTCTTTCCCGCTTATTATGGGCTATCTTCTCTTGCAGGGACAAAGAAAGGCCATTGTAAGCTTTATGGGTTCGGGGGTGGTCTATAACAGGTGGCATGTGTGGGCACCGCACCTGGACATGAAGGGGTTGTGAAGAAGTATGAAGATCGGATGTGGGGTACGTGCAAGATGTCAGGCAGTAAGTAATTTCTCACGGGAGAGGGACGTTTGGGGATTTGAGGGATGGCCGGTGGAACTGATGCCAGGAGAGAGGTGGTAACTTACTTTTGCAGCTCGGTGGAGATTGTTGGTCTTCTTCCAACATTGTACGACGGTCCTCCTGGTCATGCTGCCCGCGCTGACAGCTGCTGTCACTGCCCCCCAGGCGGCATTGCTGACGCAGCTGCTGGCCCTCCGACCCCCTGGGGGGGGCGGGGGGGGGGGGGAACAGGGTGGTCCGCTTCTCATTCACAGAGCCGAGGAGCCAGGTCAGGTCAGCATCCCCAAACTGAGGAGCAGGTCTGTGCGCTGCCGTGCTTGTGTGCTGACTGGGAGTGAGTGGCGAGGGAGCGTTGAAAGGTAACTCTTGTTAGGGGCGAGAAGCTGAAGCAATAGTCCGGCGAATCGGTCAACAACAAAAGAGTTTCTGAGAAACAAGGATGACATCTGGCCACATTAAACCTGCTATCTGCAGTCAACCCTGTACAGTTTACATTGTCACGGGCCTGTTCCCCGAGGGAGGTAAAAGTTTGCAAGCTGTGAAATATATTCCCGACTCTCAAAGGTAACTGCGCAACAAAAAAAAACCTGCAAGTGATCCATCTTACGTTACCATCCCGCGTTATTCAACCCCAAGCAAGATCCTATCCTACAAATTACAATCGCCACAATAAATCAGGTATGGAAGACGAGTGCTTCGAGCGATGGCACCGAGTTTATTGTCAATTCTTTTTAATTGGTATTGGGGAGGCAAGGCCAGGCACCCCGGTTTGCACTGACAGCTGGGCGAAATCAGCATCGGACAAATCTGCGATGCCCCCATAGCCGAACAGTCTAGTGCCATTTCGGTGGTAAGGCACCAGTGGATCATCGACGTGGATAAAGTGTCAATACCATCAGGAGCATATGAGGACAAATGAGAAGGAGAATAATAAAACAAGAAAATAGTAATACAACACAAAACGAAAGCTGAAAACGGAAAAGGTTATCTTTCCGAAGGGATTGTGTAAGCTTCTCTGAAGCCTTTCAGAATTTCTCCTTTTAAATATCACCTGCCAGAAGCATCAGCTGTAAAGCGGCATTTCAAGTCTGTTGGCAGTTTCCTACAAGAGCTTCTTTAAACAAATTTCAGATTGCACAACCGCTTTTCGTGGAAAAAAAAAAAGCATGTCAAAGCCACTTTGAGAAAGGTATAATTTTTCATCCATTAAAATTGCATTACTCCATCTGGACATTTTACGTTTAAAATTTAATGGGAAGGCTCGATCAAAAACAAATCTTTGCTCTCTCCCTGCCTTCTTAGCAGCCGCAGTTGTATCAATTTAAAGGCTTGAAGTTTTATTAAAGCTATATTTTTTCTGCCGGTGTGACCTGGAACAGAAGGTAATGTTTTCCATCACGTTTGCTCCTTAATGCATCTTTAAATCATTGTAATACATTGTGAAATCTCATGAAGTCGCCTTCGCATTCAGCAAAGTATTTGCACTCGGTATTCTTTATCACTTTCCCAAGGCTAAAATGCGTTTTCGATGCAATCAGAAAATAAGGGGAAATTTAAATTCATGGCCCTTTGCCGTCCTTGTGCAGACGGTCATTTACAGGAGTGGTGTTTGCAGTCCGTCGCATTCTAATAGCCGGTGTCCTTCCTAATTCAGCAGATTTATTCAGACAAGGCAATAGCCGTGGATCTGACTGTCGCAGCCTCAAATCATATGTTTGACAATATTTTAAATAAATATTATGGACCACCATTCACATTGAAAAATGGGCCTGAGATGCATACGCATGTAAAATGCAAATGCTCCTTAAATGAAAGGCAGGGTGCAATTATTTATTATTCTGCTGTCTGTAATGTAATAATAATGATAATCTTTATTATTGTCACAAGTAGGCTTACATTAACACTGCAATGAAGTTACCGTGAAAAGCCCCTCGTCGCCACATTCCGGCGCCTGTTTGGGTACACGGAGGGAGAATTCAGAATGTCCATTTCACCTAACAAGCACGTCTTTCGGGACTTGTGAGAGGAAACCGGAGCACCCGGAGGAAACTCAAGGAGACACAGGGAGAATGTGCAGACTCCGCACAGACAGTGACCCAGACGGGAATCGAACCTGGGTCCCTGCCGCTGTGAAGCAACTGTGCTAACCACTGTGCTATGGCCGGGAAAATGTTGCTTACAGCGCTGTTTGTCGATCACACTAAGTTAGCAGGAATGTACGAACTAGGGGCTACACTCGGCTATTCGGTCCTTCGAATCAGCTCCGCCATTCAACAAGATCATGGCTGACTTTCAACTCCAGCTTCCCGCACTATCCGCATTTGCCTTAATTACTTTAACACCCAAACATTTATTGACGGATGTTTTAAGTACAATCATCGACTGAGAATCCTCAACATTCACTACATTGAGTGTAGAAGTTCCTCATCGCCTCAGTGCTAAATGGCCAACCCCTTTATCCTGAGACTGTGACTGCCCCCCCCCCCCCCCCCAATGTTCTCGGTGTGGTGTTGGGTGCTCTGAGGTACAGACGAACCAACACGGTTGCGATTGGTACAACGCAGTTTTATTCCAACTAGTTATTTACACATCTGACTTGGTACTCAGCACGTGGTGACGGTGTGAGTGCCTTGTTAATGAGGTCCTGGCCTTGTCCTGTCTCCAGATGGACTGGCCAGCAGGTGTCGTGTTTCTTGTCTTATACTGTGTCTGCTCTTGTCTGTGATTGGCTGTCGTGTTATATGTGCTAATTGGTTTGTTGGTCTGTCTATCATGATGTGTGTGTTGTGATGTGTGTTTGAATATCATGACACTCGGTTCCTCAGCCAGGGAAACGTTTCCTCAGCACTCAACCTGTCAATTTAGTTCCAATGAGATCATCATTAAATATTCTAAACTTCAGGAATACCGGCCTAGTCTACCCCACCTCCCCTCACAGGACAGTCCCCTCGCGAACCATCTCCCTTTTCTTTGAAAGGAATGGCTCAAAATGGCCATTTCGACAAATGTACTCCACGTGAACCTGTGATTTTAAAAAATGGACTTAACCACGGTGGTGGCATGCGAGTGCTTTTAACTTTGGTTTGCTCAGTGTAGCTATTAATACACCTTACCATGTTTCTCTCTGCACTTGTCTTCTGGAAACCTGCGACACACATGTCAAAGCATTGAGACTTTCATCGTAATGACTCTGATTTAAACCTGATTGCCACTGCAAAGAGCACTGGCTTCAAAACTGTGCTGAACGGATTCACAAAGCAGGCGACCTTGGGACGTCCCAAAGCACAGCCATGTCCTTTTTGAATGAAGCGTGGTTACCGTTCGGACCCAGGGAAAGGCCAGCTCCTCGGCTAATGGCTCAGCGAGGTTGTACTGACCCTTCAGGGAGTCTCTCAGGAGCTGTTACCACGAGAGCATCTCCAGAGCGAGCTGCCTCGAGCAGGCTATTAATAATGGGAGAGAGGAACTATCCCCAGTTGCAACTAATCCCTGCAGTGCCATTTTTGGAACGGTGCAGCATGTAATTAGAAATAACACTGATAAACAACAAGAGAAGCTTTAACAAAGCACAGGGCCGTGGAGTAATAAATCACTGGCTGGCAGAGCACAATGGTAGGGCAAGATAGCTCATAAAATACATCAGCACTATCAGAATAAGCAGGGGAATGTTGCTTAAAGCCAAGGAAATGTGCACATACAATCCTCTGGGATACACCACTCTTGTCATGCAAATTTGCCATTCTTTTATTAAGGAGATAATCTTAGTTTTTTTGTTTGGGGGGGGGAACGTTTAATTATGACTGTGTGGAAAACTCATTATGCGGCTGAGATTTTGAGCACGAGAGGGTCAAAGCCATTGACTGTTGCTGTCAGAGAGTATGAAAACGCGACATACAAATGATAATTTGTTGTTACAGGGATTTCTTTCATTTGTTACTGCTGGTAGTTATCATTGAGCTGTGAGTTGGATACCTAGACATTAGAGCAATTATTATTTACGCTTGTCAAAAAAAGGAGAAAGTGCAGGAAATTGAATCCCAACCAAGGTTCAAAGAAAGCTTTTTTTTAAAAATAGTGCATGTGCGGTCACCAGTCTTTTGGCGCAGATTATATGATAGTTATGGGGCCGGACCAGAGATCCAAACTGATGATCTACAGGCACAAGTCATGGCAGGTGGGAAATTTAATGTCAACTAATGAAATAAAATCTGGGGGAGCGGTTTTCAGCCCACGATCGCCATCAGCGAGAATCGCGACGCGGGCGGAAAATTCGGAGACGATCAAGGAACGTGATCCTCTCTGAAGAGATCGCGTTTCCCGATTTACCTCGCCCCTCGTTGGCGACATCCCGAGGCTCACGCCCTCATATAAATGGATTTTAATAAAACTTAACGTTATTAACGGGCCTCCCCGCCACAAGATCGCCACCCCCCACCCCCCCCCCCCCCCCCAACCTCACTAAATATTCTACCTTGCCGAGGTGACGTCACTTCAGCGAGGTTTGTAGCAGCTTTTGCAAAACGTGTATCTGTCGAGCAGGATCTCTCCAGGGGTGCGAAGGTAAGTATAAACCCTGGGTGGAGAGGGACGTGCCTGGGAACTACCCTGGCACTGCCCCCGGCACAGGTTGGCACTGCCAGGGAGATGGATGGGAGTGCTGGCGGGTTCCATTAATGTGTGATGAGGTTTGTGGGGGGAGGGGGGGGGTAGCGATCAGGCTGTGAGGGGGGGGGGGGGAATTTGCAACCATAGGGAGGACCAGGCACCGGGGTGTGGGGGGGGGGCAGGGATATTTCCGTGGAGGGGGGAAGTGAACCCCTCACACCTCCGTGGTGGGGGCTGGGGGTCATTCAGTGTCAGTTCTGATTGAGGCGCCCTTCAAAGATGGCACCCCGATGTCTGTGGAGCCGGGTGCTGGGTCTCTTGGGCCCCGAGCCTTCGGACTGATGGTGTAAACTCTGCCCACTCATTTGTTTTGTTTAAAGAGGCTGAAGATCTGGAGTGAAAACTGGACTATGCAACTCGAGAGTTACCTGCCGATTTCCAGTCTAAGCCTGACACTTTTCAGATTCTGGTATGATTCCGTCCCTGGAATTAAAAAGTAGTGTCAGCGATGGTGGACAAATTATTGTAAAATTTCATCTCGTTCACTGATGTCCTTTGGGGAAGGAAATCTGCCGCTCTTTTCCAGTCCAGCCTGTTGACTCCAAAGCGATTGAGTATTAACTGCCTTTGGAAACTAGCCGAGAAAGCCACTCTGTTACAAACAGAATAAGGTGGCTCACCACCAACTTCTCAAGGGCAATAAATTCCAGGCTTATCAGTTAATCCTGTTAATGATTGAAGAAGGATTCTTGTTTTTTAAATTTATTTATGGGATGTGGGTTAGGCCAGCATTTATTGCCCCTCTTCAGAAGGTGGTGGTGAGCTGCCTTCTTGAACCGCTGCAGTCCTTCAGGTGTAGGTACACCCACAGTGCTGTTAGGGAGGGAGTTCCAGGATGTAGGCCCAGTGACGGTGAAGGAACGGCGATATATTTCCAAGTCAGGGTGGTGAGTAAATTGGAGGGGAACCTCCAGGTAGTGGGGTTCCCAGGTATCTGTAGCTCTTGTCCTTCTAGATGGTAGTGGTTGTGGGTGTGGTGAACACCACTAGTGGTATATTATATGTATTACGGCGCTGCACGTATAGTAGAGGTACAATGGTAAATCCCTGCCTGCCGGCTCCGCCCAGCAGGCGGCGTATAAAAGTGTGTGCTCTCCTGCTCTGCAGCCATTCTGGTTCCAGCTACAGGAGGCACAACATCTTGTTCAATAAAGCCTCGATTGTTCCACCATTCTCGTCTCGTGGTAGTTGACGGTACATCAGTGGGTTTGGAAGGTGCTGTTAAGGAATGTTGCTGAGTTCCTGCAGTGTATCTTGTAGATGGTGCACACGGCTGTCACTGTTCATCGGCGGTGGAGGAGTTGAATGTTTGTGGAAGGAGGAGCAATCAAGCGGGGCTGCTTTGTCCTGGATGGTGTCGAGCTTCTTCAGTGTTGTTGGAGCTGCACTCATCCAGGCAAATGGAGAGTATTCCATTACACTCCTGACTTGTGCCTTGTAGTTGGTGGACAGGCCTTGGGGGGGGGGGGGTCAGGAGGTGAGTTACTCATTTTAGGATTCCTAGTCTTTTTAAAAATAAATTTAGAGTGCCCAATTAATTTTTTCCAATTAAGGGGCAATTTAGCGTGGCCAATCCACCTACCCTGCATATCTTTGGGTTGTGGGGGCGAAACCCACTCAAGCACGTTGAGAATGTGCAAACTCCACACGGACTATGACCCAGGGCTGGGATCGAACCTGGGACCTCAGCGCCGTGAGGAAGCAGAGCTAACCCACTGCGCCACTGTGCTGTCCTCGTCTTTGACCTGCCCTGGTAACCACAGTATTGGTTTGGCAAGTCCACTTCAGTTTCTAATCAATGGTAAGCCTGAAGATGTTGATTGTGGGGGATTTGGCGATGGTAATGCTATATTGAATGTCAAGGGGCGATGGTTAGATCCTCCCTTGTCGGAGATGGTCATTGTCTGAAACTTGTGTGGCGCGAATGTAACTTGCCACTTGCCCAAGCCTGGATATTATCTAGGTCTTGCTGTATTTAGACATGGATTGCTTCATTATCTGAGGAACATAGAACAGTGCAGAAGGAGGTCATTCGGCCCATCGTGTCTGCACCGACCCACTTAAGCCCTCAATTCCTCCCTATCCCCGTAACCCAATAACCCCTTCTAACCCTTTTTGGTCACTAAGGGCAATTTAGCATGGCCAATCCACCTAACCTGCACGTCTTTGGACTGTGGAGGAAACCGGAGCACCCGGAGGAAACCAACGCAGACAAGGTGAGAACGTGCAGACTCCGCACAGACAGTGACCCAGCGGGGAATCAAACCTGGGACCCTGGCGCTGTGAAGCCACAGTGCTAATCACTTGTGCTACCGTGCTGCTCTAAGTTGCGAATAGTGCTGAACATTGTGCCGTCTTCTGGGAACATCCCCAATTCTAACCTTATGATGGAAGGGAGGTCATTGATGAAGCAGCTGAAGATTGTTGTGCCTGGGACACTACCCTGAGGAGCTCCTGCAGTGATGTCGAGAAGCTGAGATGATTGACCTCCAACCACCACAACCATCTTATTCCCCATCAAACACCGAGCTCTGTTTTCTGTGGTCAGGTTGCGCTAGATCTAAATTCACAATGCCCCTCTGATTCCAGAGTAATGAAGTTTGGGCAAGGGCTTTTCATGAGGAACTTTGTCAAAGGTTTTTGAGAAATCTGGTATTACCATGTGAATAGTTTAATGTCTTTGAAGAACTGAGGTTTGGTCGTCGTCAGACTGTAAAAGCTGCGTTTCAGTCGATCGTTCCAACCAAATGCCATGCTGGCTATCTACTAGGATATTGTGAGCTTCCAAGTGCTTCATGGCATCAGAATGAACAATGGGTGGGTTTCTCCGGTCGCCCAGCCGCGTGTTGCTCGGCGGCACGCCGTTCGCTGGCGACGGGATTCTATAACGGCAAACCCACAGGCGGGGATGGGCTCCCGGCTGGAAAAGTGAATTGCAACGGCCGAAGAATTCCGGCCAATATGTTCAGGCAATTTGCAAATGACGCTGTTGAGAGGTTGTGGTCGGTAGTTTTCTGACTAACTTTTATCTGCCTTTTGAAATCTGCCACAGATATTAGCTTCTCACCTGGGGCAGGAGAAACCGAGCAAACCGCCGCATGGCGGGAGGTGGCCGGCCATTGGTCGGCAGCAGGATTTTCTGGTCCCGCCATTGTCAACAGGGTTTCCTTTGAATGCATCCTCCGCTGCCAGCAAACCCAGAGCGGCGGTGCTTCATCGGTGGGACTGGAATATCCCGCAAAACGTGGTAATAAAACGTCATTGAATCATAGAATCCCTACACTGCTGAAGGAGGGCATTCAGCCCATTAAGTCTGCACCAGCCTTCTAGAAGAAAGCTCCCTACTTAGGCCCAATCTCCACGACCCCACGTTTGGACAATATTAGCATGACCAGCTCACCTAACCTGCACACCTTTGGAGTGTGGGAGGAAACCGGAGCACCCGGAGGAAACCCACGCAGACACGGGGAGAATGTGCAAACTCCACGCAGACAGTCACCTGAGGTCGGAATTGAACCCGGGTCCCTGGAACTGTGAGGCAGCAGTGCTAACCACTGTGCCGCCGTGCCTCCCTTCTTGAAACAATTGTAAATGGAACTGCATAAATGCATTGACCAAATAACATATTTACTTCTGATTTTCATATATTATTGTTGACCATTGGGGACATAAACCACATTTAGTTGAAAGGCACTTCAACAATGCGCTCTCAATTCACAGATAGTACGTGCATAGATTTCATTGATCTGTCCTTGCAGCAATGTTTAGCAAAAATTAAGTAAAAGCCTTGCATTAAAGCAGGTCAGCCTGAAAAAGACAATGTTCAAGGCTTTTCTTGGCAGAAATCTATGGCCCATTATTAATTATTGTAGTCTCCCTTTGAAACTAATTGACTGTAGCTCTCAGTTATTTTTGTGCCAATTATTCTGTACCATGCAGTGTACACAATGCACGGCAGGGGAAAATTGTAAGGATTAGTGTTATCACTGGGGTAAGATTCACAAAGGGATGACTAGGGAGATAGACATCATCTCTATAACAAGTCCCCCAGAGACCTCAGGCTATAGAACAAAGAACAAAGAACATTATAGTACAGGAATAGACCCTTCGGCCCTCCATGCCTGCGTCGATCATGATGCCTGTCTAAAATAAAACCTTTTGCACTTCCAGGGTCCATATCCCTCTATCACCATCCTATTCATGTATTTGTCAAGGTGCCTTTTAAATTATCGTATCTGCTTCCACCACCTCCCCCGGCAGCGAGTTCCAGGCACCCACTACCCTCTGTGTAAAAAACCTCCACCCTGGGAAAAAGCTTCTGACTATCCACTCTGTCCATGCCACTCATAATTTCCTAGACCTCTATCAGGTCGCCCCTCAACCTCTGTCGTTCAGTGAGAACAATCCGAGTTTATCCAACCTTTCCTCATAGTTAACACCCTCCATACCAGGCAACATCCTGGTAAACCTCGTCTGCACCCTCTCCAAAGCCTCTACATCCTTCTGTAGTGTGATGACCAGAATTGTTGGCAATATTCCAAGTGTGGCCTAAATAAGGTTCTATACAGCTGCAACATCACTTGCCAATTTTTATACTCAATGCCGTGGCCGATGAAGGCAAGCATGCCGTATGCCTTCCAGACTATCTTATCCACCTGCGTTGCCACTTTCGGTGATCTGTGTACCTGTACACCCAGATCTCTGCCTGTCAATACTCTTAAGGGTTCTACCATTTACTGCATACTTCCCACCTGTATTAGACTTTCCAAAATGTATTACATTCAAAGAACAAAGAAAAGTACAGCACAGGAACAGGCCCTTCGGCCCTCCAAGCCTATGCCGACCATGCTGCCCTAACTGAAAACAAAACCTTCTGCCCTTACTCGGTCCCTATCCCTCTATTTCCTCCCTATTCATGTATCCATCCAAATGCCACTTAAATGTTGCTAATGTGCCTGCTTCCACCACATCCTCTGGCAGCGCAGTCCAGGCACCCACCACTCTCTGCGTGAAAAACGTACCCCATACATCTCCTTAAACTTTCCCCCTCTCACCTTGAACCTGTTCCCTCTTGTAATTGACAATTCAACCCGAGGAAAAAACCTCTGAATATCCAGCCTGTCAATTCCTCTCATAATTTTGTGGACCTCTATCAAGTCACCACTCAGCCTCCGTCTTTCCAGTGAAAACAATCCTAGTTTATTCAACCTCTTCTCATAGCCAGCACCCTCGAGACCAGGCAATTCGTTCAATTAAACTCCATCTGCCATTTCTCTGCCTAAGTGTCTAACCAATCTATATCCTGCTGAATCATCTGACAATCCTCATCAGTATAGTATCCGCAACTCTACCAACTTTTGGGTCGTCTGCAAAATTATTAATCAGAACTGTTACATTTTGCTCCAAATCATTTAAATATATTACAAACAGCAAAGGTCCCAGCATTGAACCTTGCGAACAGCACTATTCACAGCGCTCCATTCTGAAAAGCACCCTTCCACTGATACCCCCTGTCGTCTATGACTCCCGAGAGGGTTAAGTGCCGTTAATTTCCAGCTGAGCACTTCAAAATCACTCAAGTGGGAAGGGCTTGATTGGAAAACACTAAAAGGCTTCCAGGCAGAAGGGGGGGGTGGGGGGGGGGGGGGGAGGGGGAGGCTGCCTGACATCGGTCTCTTTTCTGGGGGTTCTCCTTATTTAAGAGGTCTTAGGAGGGCTCTTTATTAGTGGGTCTCGGGAGCAGCTCTTTATTTAGAGGTTTTCTGAGGGGAGGTCTTATATAGGGAGTCTAGCGTAGAATCATAGAATCTACAGCACGGAGACAGGTCTTTCGGCCCAAACTGGTCCATGCCGATCAAAAAGCCTATCTGAGCTAACATTTCGGGGGCCTCTTTATATAGGCAGTCTCGGGACGGGGGCCTATGGGGGTGAGGTCGGCAGGTCTTGCTTTGTGGGGGGGGGGTTGGAGGGTGGTCCTCGGATGCACTTTGGGGGCAACTCTCTTGAGGACTTATCCCTTGGCACATCGCGAGGTTCATCCCATCAGGTATTTCCTTACCTGTAGTAACCCTCGCCCGGAGGACCGGAGAATCACGCGGGCTCGGAGAATATGGTGCCCGGCCCGCTAAGTTGTTGCAAATGGGTCATTCAGACTCATTTAGATCCTCCCACCCCTGCACGGGCATGAGCCTCGACCGCGACGCCACCGAAGGGCCAGGGCATCAGATTGATGTCCGGTGCCAATCCAGTTTTCTCCCCGACGCTGGATTCTGCGCCTCATCGGGAACTCCCCTACCAGTGGCGGGCAGAGGAACATCCCAGCCAGCAACCACACACTGAGTAAAAATGATTTTCTTCATGTCAGTTTTTTGGGTTCTTTTCCCAAACACCTTCATAACATTCCTTTGCTGCTCGATCCTTCAGCCAATGGAAATAGTTTCATTCCATCTAGATCTTGAATGATTTGAGCACCTTTAATTCGATCTGCTGTCAAACCTTCTCTTTTCTAAGAACAACCTGAGCTTATTTCTCCCTTCATCGCTGGAACCATTCCTGTGAATCTGGAGGATGTTTAGGAATTGTCTCCCAGGACTGCACACAGCCATGCTTGGGGGTACTGGCAAATGAAGGTCGGACTTCAATTGAAAACATTTTGGACTTCCATTAGCATCATCATTAGCTCATCAATGAAATCACTGGCAAATGGAACATCTCTTTTCTTTATGACCCTCCTGGTTAATAGCATCAAGCTTTCTGAGCTGAAATGCTCATTCGACATCGTCAGGAAGGACTCCTACTGTATTATGTTGGAATTCCTCAGCCTATAACGAATGCAATGGTTTGTATCAAAGTTTGTTTGAGCCATTTCAACAAAGTCATTCATGCAAATTGATTAAGATACCTCAGACAGGCACTCATGCACGCATTCACTTTCTCACATGCTTGAGCAGAAGTTTATCTTCCCCTACCAGCGGGTTTGTAGGTGGAGGGGGTTACCGTAAAATTTCTCAGATGGCCTTCCCGCCCGCCCCGACAACTCTGGGATTTAACGTTTGGGCAGTTGACTCCTGGGCCGGCCGGCCCACCTATTCGCAAATTGAGGCCCTTGAGTGGCGAATTATTCCCCACTTAAGAGCCTTTTCCCATCCAACTTCAATTTTCAGGCTGGTTGGAGTTCAGGGGAAAGGGGGAAACCTGAAAAATGCCCCTGCCCAGGCCTCAGACCTGAAGAGGTGTGTGTGGGGGGGGGGGGGGGGGGGGTAGGGGGGGGAGCGCATCCACCAGCCGCCCCTTTTAACATTGGACTTCCTCCCGAGTGAGGGGCGGAGGTTACCTGAGAAAGGACGTACTGCCGCTGGAGGGTGTGCAGAGGAGATTCACTCGGTTAACCCCAGAGCTGAAGGGGTTGGATTACAAGGAGAGGTTGAGTAGACTGGAACTGTACTCGTTGGAATTTAGAAGGATGAGGGAGGATTTTATAGTAACATATAAAATTATGAAGGGAATAGATAGGATAGATGCGGGCAGGTTGTTTCCACTGGCGGGTGAAAGCAGAACTAGGGGGCATAGCCTCAAAATAAGGGGAAGTAGATTTAGGACTGAGTTTAGGAGGAACTTCTTCACCCAAAGGGTTGTGAATCTCTGGAATTCCTTGCCCAGTGAAGCAGTTGAGGCTCCTTCATTAAATGTTTTTAAGACAAAAATAGATAGTTTTTTGAAGAAAAAGGGATTAAGGGTTATGGTGTTCGGGCCGGAAAGTGGAGCTGAGTCCACAAAAGATCAGCCATGATCTCATTGAATGGCGGAGCAGGCTCGAGGGGCCAGATGGCCTACTCCTGCTCCTAGTTCTTATGTTCTTATGTCAGGCCTCCAGTTTATTGGAGCATTAAATGTCTGGCGGGCAGGAAGGATCAGCGAAATGTTCTCCGTTGACTTCAGATGGCGGGAGAGGGAAATGTAAAAATCCTGGCCAGACTCCATTTTGCGATCTTCCCAGTAGCGTGCAAGTAATGTGCAACTTGGAAAATTACAGATGCACGGCCAATATTTTTCCATCCATTCAATTTTAGAATCACTAGGCTGTGATACTGACAATTTCCCAAGGTGCACTCGCTGCTCCCTCCTGAGAGCACTGAATTACGCCTTTAACTGGGAACATCTAAAATTGACACAGAGTGGAATTATAACTGCTTGATGTTTTAACTCTCCCAGTTTGTGAAAACCGATTACTGGAAGCTTCAAGTAGATCCTTTGTTCCAGTCGTTGAGTGAGATTGGCAATTGATTAGGAAAATAGCAGCAGAAGTTTATTTCCTTGCTTCCATGTTTGGTATCTCCTCCCTCGAAAAATGCAAAGGGATAAAATCCAGAGTACAACACCCCCCCCACCCTAAGTTTCTTCCTCTCATTGTCATTGTTTGGATTTGGATTTTGGATTTCTTGTCACGTGTACCGAACGACAGCGAAAAGTATTTTTCTGCGTGCAGCTCAAACAGATCATTCCGTAACATGAAAAGAAAAGAAAATACATAATAGGGCAACGCAAGGTCCACAATGTAAATACATAGACACTGGCATTGGGTGAAGCATACAGGAGTGCAGTATTAATCAGGTCAGTCCATAAGAGGGTCGTTTAGGAGGCTGGTAACAGCGGGGAAGAAGCTGTTTTTGAGTCTGTTCGTGCGTGTTCTCAGACTTTTGTATCTCCTGCCCGATGGAAGAAGTTGGAAGAGTGAATGAGCCGGGTGGGAGGGGTCTTTGATTATACTGCCCGCTTTCCCCAGGCAGCGGGAGGTGTAGATGGAGTCAATGGATGGGAGGCGGGTTTGTATGATGGTGGGCTGTGTTCACGACTCTCTGAGGTTTCTTGCGGTCTTGGGCCGAGCAGTTGCCATACCAGGCTGTGATGCAACCAGATAGGATGCTTTCTATGGTGCATCTGTAAAAGTTGGTAAGAGTCAGTGTGGACATGCCGAATTTCCTTAGTTTCCTGAGGAAGTATAGACGCTGTTGTGCTTACTTGGTCGTAGCGTCGACATGGGTGGACCAGGACAGATTTTTGTTGATGCGCACACCTAGGAATTTGAAGCTGTCAACCATCTCCACCTCAGCCCCGTTGATGCTGACAGGGGTGTACAACACTTCGCTTCCTGAAGTCAATAACTAGCTCTTTAGTTTTGCTAGCTGATGCACGATCAATCACTACTGAAGCGAGATTGTAGTCCAATTGAAGGCTTTAATGAACAAATAGTTACCCCAGCAGCTCCAGTACAGAATGACTGCTGTGGGTGAAACACAGACTCTTATGCTCCGCCTGCTGGGTGGAACCAGCAGGCAGGTTCCACCACTCATACTACAGTATAAGGTACATCCCACCTAGGTACCGCGATACCCCTAATGTAGCATACCACACTAGCATTGAGGGATAGATTGTTGTTGTTACACCACTCCACTAGATTCTCTATCTCCCGCCTTTATTCTGACTCGTCGTTGTTCGAGATGCGACTCACTATGGTCGTGTCATCAGCAAACCGGTAGATGGAGTTAGAATCAAATTTTGCAACGCAGTTGTGTGTGTATAGGGAGTATAGTAGGGGGCTAAGTACACAGCCTTGCTGGGCTCCGATTTCGAGGACTATCTTAGCGCGACGGAAGGGCTTTCACTGGGAGACTCTAAAAATGAAGAAAACACTTGCATTTACATAGCACATTTCATAACCTCAATGTGCCCCAAAGTGCTTTACATCCAATGAGAGTTTTTTAAAGTGTTGTCACTGTTATAATGTAAGCATGATGTGGAGATGCCGGCATTGGACTGGGGTGAGCACAATAAGAAGTCCTCCAACAGGTTTGTTTCAAACACTAGCTTTCGCAGCATTGATTCACCTGAGGAAGGAGCAGTGCTCCGAAAGCTAGTGTTTGAAACAAACCTGTTGGACTTTAACCTGGTGTTGTAAGACTTCTTATAAAGTAAGCAAATTAATAGTTAATTGGCACATAGCAAAATCGCTTAAACAGCAATGTGATATTGGCCAGGTAATCTGCTTTAGTGACAATGGACGAGGGATAAATATCAATCAAGGAGCGAGCCAAGAAAAACTCTCCAGATTTTCATCAAACTGAGAGGTTCTTATGTATTAAAATAGGTCCACTTCTAAATCTTCAATATATATTTCCCCTGCGATCAATGCATAGGATATGGGAGCACAGGAGCAGGAGTAGGCCATTTGGCCGTTCAGGCCTGCTGCACCATTCGGTAAGATCATGGCCGATCTGGTTCACAGGACGCCGCTCCGCTGATTCTCCAGTGACCGGAGAATCGGCGCCAATGGTGCCGGCGTGGTCGGCGGTCAGTGGCCGCTCTACGCAGCCTCCCCGGTGATTCTCTGCGCCCGTTGGGCCGAGTGGCTGCCAAGATAGGCCGAGTCCCGACGGCGCCATTCACGTGTGGTCCTACCCAGCGGGACCTCGGCGTGCAAACTGAGGGGATGGCATGGTGGGGGGGAGGGGTTTCCAACACTGGGGGGGGGGGCTTCCACCGCGGCCTGGCCCGCGATCGAGACCTACCGATTGACGGGCCGGCTTCTCCTGGTGGGGGCCTATTTTACCCCGCGCCGGGCCCCTATAGCTCTACTCTGTGTTGCGTCGGGGCCAGCGCGGAGAAGGCAACTAGCGCGCATGCACTTGTTCGTGCTGGTCACAGCGCGCTGCGAAGACCTGCGGCGCCCGTTTGACGCTGTTATTGGCAGCTGGAGCAGCGTGAAGCGCTCCAGTGCCATGCTGGCCCCCTGTGAGGCGCAGGATCGCTGGTCCTGGGGGCCTGTTGACACCGTCGTAAAACGCAATGCCGCTTTCGACCATGTCAACACTAAGCCTCAGGATCAGAGAATCCCGCCCCCCGATTCAATATTCCCATTTGATTCAAAATTTTGAGAACAGATTGCATTGACTTTGCCTCTACCCGTTTGAGTGCAGAAGATTAAGGGATGATCTAATTGAGGTGTTTAAGATGACCAAAGAATTTGAACGGGTAGATGGAATAGAACAATCATAGAATCGCTACAGTGCAGAAGGAAGCCTTTTGGCCCATCGAGTCTGCACACCACACCTAGGTCCATGGCCCCACCCTACCCCTGTAATCCAGTCACCACACCTAAACCTTTGGACACGACAGGGCAATTTAGCATGGCCAATCTACTGAACCTTCACATCTTTGGACTGTGGGAGGAAACTTGGAGGAAATGCGCGAAGACACGGGGAGATAGGGCAAGGAGAAACTCCAGACAGACAGTCACCATAGGCCGGAATTGAACCCGGGTCCCTGGCGCTGTGAGGCAGCAGTGCTAACCATTGTGCCACTGTGCAACCATGGAGAGGAACTGTATTCTCTGGTGTGAAGGTCTAGAACCAGGGGGCATAGATGGAGCTGTGATAGAGATCAGGCAGGATCGAATTGAATAGCAGATTGGGCTTGCTGGGGGGGGCTGCTGGATGGCCCACTCCTGTTGCTAACACTTCCCTCGTCGGATGTGACGGCTCCCTCACTGACACCGCTGTTCACCCATTAAAAAAAAAACATGTACAGTGGCCTGCTGACAGGCAGCCTGGCCTGCAGGATCAATCATTATCTCTTTAATTTTTAATGGGAAGGCTGGAATTATTTGACAGAATTCTGTTGGCGCGTTGCTTTCCATTACTAACTGGCTCTGATTTTTTTTTCCTCCTTGCGTTGCAAGACTTTTCTTTGCGAGTATTCCCTGTCTGTGAGAGCGGCCTTGCTGCCACTTGTAAATTCAGGTGCCGTTACCGAGGTGGGCAGGAAGAGAATTCTACCGGGGGGTTTTCAACGGCATTGCTAAATTTGAAGGATTGAAGGCCGGATTCCCAAGCTGGCAAGCAAGCTAGGTGTGACCCTGTGCTTTGTGCGTTCCTTACCCCAGCGACCCAGATCTTGTGACCTTTTCCTTACGTGTCAGGAGGGATCTATCTTCGGGGTTTGTGATGTACAGAGGAAGCTGCCACCAAGGCATGCCATCACCTGGAGTCAGAACTGTCGATACCAAAACCACTTACTGAATTAAACCTTTTATGCATCCTGATCTGTTCGGTAATGGGTGGCCCTGCTTACAAATTTATACAATGATAGTACTCAAAATCACTTATTGACTTTCACTGGGATTAACCATGATAGCCATTATTATCAACAATTACACATGTGCAAGTTATTATTAATAATTACATATAGGAGGGCAGCACGGTGACGCAGTGGGTTAGCCCTGCTGCCTCACGGCGCCGAGGTCCCTGGTTCGATCCCGGCTCTGGGTCACTGTTCATGTGGAGTTTGCACATTCCCCCCGTGTTTGCGTGGGTTTCGTCCCCACAAACCCAAAGATGTGCAGGGTGGGTGGATTGACCACGCTAAATTGCCCCTTAATTGGAAAAAATTAAATTTATTTTTTTTTAAATAAAAAAATAATTACATGTAGGGCTAAATTTTCCAGGAAATCTGCAAAGGCGGCTAACGAGAGGGAAAAGTGAGGTTGAAGCCACCAGCAACAATGGCTTTCTCCGCCATACAATCCCACACTTAGAAAAGGAACACCATGGGGCAGGCTTCACGACGTACCGGTGACAGGTCGACCTCTGATTCGCCCACGCCACCAGAAACGTCGTCCTGTGAGGAACGGCTCGCCATTTTGTCACGGCTGCCCCAGCGCAAAGGAGTTCATCCTGGAACTCCCCACCCCCCCACTCCTCCCCACACTCCCTGGCACAGCCCCCGACACTGTCCCTGTGCCTGGGCATGACCCTCTTCCCCCCCCCCACCCCCTGAGTGATACATTCACCTGAGCTTCCCTGGGAGATCTGCTCACCAGGTGCACGCCTTGGGAGCCCGATCGGGCTTTACGCTGTTCTGTCTCCACGCCAATGTGAATGCTTATTCAGACGCGGGTTGGCGGAGTGTGGTTTATTCATGAGTGTGGTCCTGATAATGCTATGCTAATTAATTCAATTGATGTTCCTGACGTTGAACGTCAGGACATGTGGCCCGTCACCGACAGGGTGGGGTCAATCATGTTACACGCCCGTGTCGAAGTGAAACGAGATGTGGCTCTTGTCATGAGATCTTCATGGACACATTTATGGTGCAAGTTATGAGAGAATTCAAATGTTACAATACCAAACGGCGCAGAATTCAAACTGTCAAATGCTGAAATATCTATTCTGAAAAATCTGAAATATCAAACAAAGTTACTCAACGACTACCATCCGGGGGCCTCGACATTTATCATTACCAAGTGCGTCGAGTTCCTCACGAGGTTGAGGACCCGGGTTCGATCCCGGCCCCCGGGTACCTGTCCGTGTGGGGTATGCGCATTCTCCCCGTGTCTGCGTGTTTCTAAACCCCACAACCCAAAGATGTGCAGGGTGGGTGGATTGGCCACGCTACATTGCCCCTTAATTGGAAAAAAAGGAATTAGGTACTTTAAATTTAGAAAACAAAAAAAACATTTTAAAAATAAAAATGGAGCCCAAGTGTTCGCGCCGTCGTGAATGCCGTCGCGTTTCACGAAGGCGCGAACAGGGCCCAGGTACGACCCATCGGAGCCCCCCCCCACCCCCGGGGATGGAGCCCCCCCCCCCCACAGGCCGCCCCCCCCCCCCCCCCCCCCCCCCGACCGTTCCCGCAGAGTTCCCAGCAGCAGCGACCAGGGGTGAACGGTGCCGGCGGGACTCTGTCGTATAGGCGAGGCCGCTTGGCCCAGCCGGGCTGGAGAATCAGCGGCCCCGCCGATTCCAGCGGCTCCACACTTTGGAGAATCGTGCGCCAGCATCATGGCGCGGTTGCGCCGCTTCTCTGGCCCGGCGCGGGGCTCGCAGAATCGCCCCCGAAGTACTTCGAGAGGTTGGTCATGAGATACATCAACTCCATACTCACAGAATGACTTGATCCACTGCAATTTGCATACCGTCACAACCGGTCCACAGCAGACGCGATCTCCCTGGTCCTACACTCATCCCTGGAGCATCTCGACAACAAGGACTCCTACGTCAGACTCCTATTCATTGACCACAGATGCGCCTTAAACACCATAATCCCTGGCAGCTCATATCAAAACTCCAAACCTACGACTTGGCTCCTTCCTCTGCAACTGCATCCTCGAATTCCTGATCCATAGATCACCATCAGTAAGGATAAACAACAACATCTCCTCCATGAAATTCCACAATACCGGGGCCACATAAGGCTGCGTACTTAACCCCCTACTATATTCCTTGTACACACATGACTGTGTGGCAAAATTCGGCTCCAACTCTATACAAACGTTTGCTGATGACACGTCCGTAGTGGGTCGGATCTCAAACAACGATGAGTACAACAGGAGGGAGACAGAGAACCTAGTGGCGTGGTGTAATGACAACAATCTCTCCCTCAATGTCAGCAAAACTGAGGAGCTTTTTTTATAATAATCTTTATTGTCACAAGTAGGCTTACATTAACACTGCAATGAAGTTACTGTGAAAAGGTCCGAGTCGCCACATTCCGGTGCCTGTTCGGGTATACAGAGGGAGAATTCAGAATGTCCAAATGACCTACTAGCACGTTTTTCGCGACTTGTGGGAGGAAACCGGAGCATCCGGAGGAAACCCACGCAGACACGGGGAGAACGTGCAGACTCTGCACAGATGGTGACCCAAGCGGGAATCGAACCTGGGACCCTGGTGCTGGGAAGCCATAGTGGTAACCACGATGCTACCGTTGACTTCAGGAAGTGAAGTATCGTACACACCCCTATTTATTGCAGCCAGGTGGATCATCAGAAGCATCCCCTCCCTCCCGACCCCCATTAACTACTGAGCGGGTGCACACTGACTGCCCACCCGGCGCAGCGCTCAGAATCGTCTTGAACTGCTTTAGGACCTGAATAAGATGCAACCAGCACCGTGTCTCCAGCCAATGACATCATTGGTTTACTGTGAATGCGCGGACAGTTGCACATGTGCAGACGTGTCTCGGCGGCCATCTTCAGTTGGCAGGAGACACGGTGATGTTTTTCTTTCAGGATGCTAAGCTTACATGAACAGTAACCCTTCACTGTGACTAAGGCACCTTGCATATCATTTCTGATATATTTGAACAGGTACAGAACAGCGCTACTTAATTTCAATGTTCATACTTGTCGAAGTAATCCTCATTATCTTACTTTCTTATCATCTTCGAAGCTTAGAAAACCTTCCACATTAGCCCTCGTAACTAAACCTTCTGAGGCTTGGAAACATCTGAGGCGACATTCTCCGACCCCCCGCCGGGTGGGAGAATCGCCGGGGGCTGGCGAGAATCCCGCCCCGCCGGTTGCCGAAGTCTACGGCACCGGATATTCGGCGGGGGCGGGAATCGCCGGTTGGCGGGCCCCCCCGATCGATTCTCCGGCCCGGATGGGCCGAAGTCCCGCCGATAAATTGCCTGTCCCGCCGGCGTAAATTGAACCACCTACCTTACCGGCGGGACAAGGCGGCGTGGGCGGGCTCCGGGGTCCTGGGGGGGGGCGCGGGCTGATCTGACCCCGGGGGGGGGGGTGCCCCCACGGTGGCCTGGCCCGCGATCGGGGCCCACCGATTCGCGGGCGGGCCTGTGCCGTGGGAGCACTCTTTCCCTTCCGCCTCCGCCACGGTCTCCACCATGGCGGAGGTGGAAGAGACTCCCTCCACTGCGCATGCGTGGGAAACTGTCAGCGGCCGCTGACGCTCACGTGCATGCGCCGCCCGGAGATGTCATTTCCGCGCCAGCTGGCGGGGTAACAAAGGCAGTTTCCGCCAGCTGGCGGGGCGGAAATTCCTCCGGCGCCGGCCTAGCCCCTCAATGTTGGGGCTCGGCCCCCAAAGATGCGGAGCATTCCGCACCTTTGGGGCGGCGCGCGGCACGATGCCCGTCTGATTGGCGCCGTTTTGGGCGCCAGTCGGCGGACATCGCGCCGTTTCCGGAGAATTTCCAGCTGATTTCAGCTATTAAGGTTTGAGCATTCGCACACCTTTTTTTCAAAAGTGTGGTGCTTTTACCATCTGTCTGTTTTGTGGATAAACAAGGTAATCCATCCTATTCTCAGCTGACCCTTTCAAATGTCAAATGTGTCCTGGTCATAACGTTGCTGATAATGACTCAGCTATTGGGGAGATGGTCAACTCCTTTCCATTCTCCAGCCATGTATCATAATAAGACGACCATAAATAAGATAAGACAATGTCCTTCTCAGGAAACTCCCAGATATTGCTTCTCTGGTCTGATAGCATGGTCTATTTATTGGGTGTCTGAGGTGGGCCCAGCTCTTGCCCTGCTATCAGTTCAAAGCGATTTTTCTTCATTACTTCTCTAAAGTGTTGTTAGAAGTATCCAGAATGCACTGCCGTTAGTTTCAGATGAAACGCATTTCAGGTCACTTCCAGTACAAGAAAAATCTGTGTCCATTTCACACAGAGGGCCACAGGTTGCAATGGATCTCGAAAACTGACTGAAATGGGATACAAAAGGAGAGAATGTGAAACTTGACAAATGGCCCATAATAGATGTTTTCTTCAGAGGATTGAGTCACATTCTGAGATTGCTTTCAGGTTTGTTAAATCAAGAATTAAGTTCCATTTGGCGCACACCACAGGGACATTAATTAATTAATTAATTAATTAATTAATTCTCCAGCACTTTCCAATTACCCACATCCCCAAACCAATTTCATTTAGACATCTGTCCAGGCAGTAAACAATTTTTTTTTTTTGGTGACTTCACAGCAGAGTTGAAAGCTGGGCTAATTGTAACAAGGAAAGATTTCTCACTAAATTGACCACTAATGATTGGCCGTGGAAATTGTTTCAGTGCTAATGGGCAGGCAATAGATTTCCCATAGCCTGATGCATCTGACAGGCATCTTGGTTCAGTATTGATTGTCGCATTTCTGTATGCAAGACGAAGAGGTAGTGGCACATTCCTGTTAATTGGATCCAAGCAAGATGGTGAAGTATGAAATTAAACATAGATCAGTTTCTTGATAGTACGTTTATTCATAGAATGAAGCAATATGTATCCCTGTCTCCATACACCCAGTGTCCCAGCAGTCCCCTTTTACGCTCTTTTAAATGGCACAGGTGTGACAGCCCCGGGATGGATATCAAAACGTCAAAGGAAAACTTGCCAACTGAAACAGGGGGAGGGGTGATGTGCATCCCAGCCCCCATAGCGCCTACTGATTACAGAAGGCCTGGAGTGCGCCGGTGGACTCCACGTGCTCCCCCTCCAAGCCACCCAGTGGCGAACGTAGCCGCGGTAGAGGGGCAGACAGTTGGGTCGGACAACCCCCTCGACCGCCCGCGGCCTGGACCCGTTGATGACCTAACTTGGCCAGACCAGGAGCAGGCGTACAAGGAGGTCCTCCTTCCCTCCCCGCCCTGCCCACTGCACCGGGTGATCGGAGATGAGGAGCGTGGAGCTCCCAAAGGTTGAGGAGCAGCCCTTTTAAATAGCTGAAGAGGGGCGGCAATCTACATCCACGTGGAATACAAATTACCCTTGGCTGCACAAAAGGTATGCGGCCCGCAAATCCATGAACCACCTTAGTCTATGATCACATGGCACTGCTGCACGCAACACCATCCATGCCTGCTCCCCAGCGGAAAAAGGGGAACTGGCACATAGAGAGCCAATCCCTTTTTAGATATACTCAAGATACCTAATTAACCAATAATCTCCACCTGTTTATCCTTAAACTTAACAAAACAAGTAACATAATGTTAACAAATATGAACGTCACAGATCGTTTTTTTCTATAAAGTGAGTGAAATCATCTGATCCCCATAATCCAGGTCGTTGATCAGTTGTACAATATCGCTCCGTAGGATTGCACCTGAATCCTTATGAAATACCTGTTTGTTTTCACTATTCTCCAGACATGCTTGATATTCCGAGTGATTTTTCTTGCTCAGTTACTGCACATGCTTAAGTTAAACCTTTGTGGTTAAATACATGAAAAGGATGGGAATAGAGAGTTAAAGACCTCGGAAGTGTAGATGATTTTAGTTTAGGTGGGCAGCATGGTCGGCCCAGGCTTGGAGGGCCGAAGGGCCTGTTCCTGTGCTGTACTTTTCTTTGTTCTTTGTTCTAGACTTTTTTGTCCATTTGTAACAGAAGTGGATTTATTAGACCACAATATTACACTTCAGCCCAGTTATTGGCAGTTAATAATATCAGTGGAAACAAACTCCAACAGTCCTGGGTGTGATGATGCAACAACAGCGGAATCCAACCCCTGCAGTCACTTATGAACTCGCCGGTGTGTCAGCAGGTTAGATGAATGAATGAATCCTTTCCCACACACGGAGCAGGTGAACGTCCCCTCCGCAGTGTGAGTGCGCTAGTAGTTCAGTTGATCATCTCTGCTTTTAAAGCTCATCTTGTAAGGTTAATCCTTTGAAGTGTGCAGTTAATATATTGTTACAATCTCTGTGGAACCGATAACTTGTAAAGAGAAATATGATCTTCCAGATAGTGGCTGAAATGCTGACATGTCAAGATTTCACATTAATATTTTTTACTGCAACAAATGACCAGAAAAACTACAGACTAAACAACATTTTCTCCTTTAGGCAGTTCATGGAAATAAACGGTACCTTGTTGCTCGTCACACATTGTGCTCTCCATGAAGATTATTGCTTGTAGCCAAGAGTTCACGGTTACTCCCACCTTACAATGGGTTGCTTTCTTTTTGCTTTCCCGGCCAGGTAACTTCTGATCCCAGCACTAGCTCTCACTGTGAGAGTTAGGCTGTAGATTTCTTTCTTTAGCTCTGTGGTAGACAAACCTACCAGATTCTATTTACTCCTCATAAACCTACTCCTCAATCTGAGTATCAGCTCCCACCCACCTATATGGTGAACGTTAGAGTTAGCACTTTCTTTGCTTCAGGTGCAGGTCTGGTGCTTCCTATCTCTTGCTATTTACTTCATAGAATCCATAGAAACCTGACACTGCAAAAGGAAGCCCATCGACCCTCCGAAAGAACACCCTACCTAGGTCCACTCTCCCATCCTATCCCCCTAACCCTGCGCTTTGATCATGGAGCATCCAACTAACCTGCACATATCTGAATACTAAAGTGAAATTTAGCATGGCCAATGTACCTAACCTCAGTTGGCTACACAAGAAAAAAGTGCAACAATTGTCCATCTATAATATTTCTCAGCTTATAGGGAAACCTGTAACCTGATCTCAAATGGCTTCCCCTACCTTTTCAATGGCAATGGGAAACACATTTGCTTAGATTCTGACTTTCTGACATCCTATCATAGAGGAAACATTTACAGCACAACTGTTTACAACATGATACTTACAATCCCTTCTGGTACTTTGGGAGACTTATGGGCCACTCATTGTAAACGTAGAAACTGCTGTCATTTACTTCCAATTATAAGTACCTTGCATCATCCTCTCAATAAAACAATCTGAGTCTTCCTTCTATCTTAAACAATTAAACCACCCAGACAAGTACCAGCACATGTCACATGGCGCTTTTCACCTACCCTATGTTTCAAAATACAGTCCCAAACAGTAACACTTTTAAAAACAGAAGATGCAGTCCAAAAGTGTAATAATCTTATAAACTTTGCAATTATATCACTATGTAAATTTCAAGAGCATGTGATTTCCAGTTACTGTAGACAGGAATCTCAACTGCACATTCAACCTCCCCTTCCACTGTTATGGTGGGAAGGGGTTCGTGGAGTCACACAGCCCCAAAAGGAACAAGGACATTTTAACTATCATCTTATCTTAGATCTGGTTTAGCTTAGTGGGCTAGACAGCTGGTTTGTGATGCAGAACAAGGCCAGCAGTGCGGGTTCAATTCCCGTACCAGCTTGCCCGAACAGGCGCCGGAATGTGGCGACTAGGGTTTTTTCACAATAACTTCATACTTGTGACAATGAAAGGTTATTATTATTATCTTTATTGCCTTTTGGTAGTATTTTTCTCTCTCTTTTTAGAATGTTTTTTTCTGCCTCGTTGCTTTATGGCTGCAGAGGAAGGTTGGGATTTTTCCATGGGGGACCCTAAACATTCTCATAACATTCTAGCTGTAATGGGAAAGTCCCGTTGAAGCGGAAAATGATACAAGAGAATCTGACAAGCAAAGGGCGGTGTGCATACAAATCCGAACCCCAGCTGCAGGAGCATTAGAGCACTGCAGAGCCTTGTGTCAGTTTAAAGAACAATTAAAAATTAACAGGGGGGGGTGGGGGATTTACGTTGCAAGCTCCCCAACAGCATGGTTTCATGATTGAAGTGGCGCCTGATGGAAAAAGGCACATGGGCACTTGCTTGCCTGCCTGTCACTCTTTTTGAACCCAGTCGTGCTACAGACCTTGGCACATGGCTCGAGGACATGTCTGCTTCCACAGACACCAGGTTGACGGGCAATGCTTTGTGACGTGCACACCTGCGCCGGGTAAATGGAAGCGTGGCAAGTCTTATCGTGGCAATATTGCTCACAGTGTAACATCTTCATTCAACTCAGTATTTTGCACATCTCGGATGATATCTTTTACTGCAATTCTGCCCCTGGCATCCCCTCATTGCTAGTCAACAGAAAATGGTGCCAGTGTGCTATGTCAGCCCGTCGCTTCTCGTAATCTATGTCGTCAGACTGTACCCATACTTCAGCTGTAAACGTTTATTCGCATCTACTTATCATTTTATTTTGGGCAGCACGGTAGCATTGTGGATAGCACAATTGCTTCACAGCTCCAGGGTCCCAGGTTCGATTCCGGCTTGGGTCACTGTCTGTGCGGAGTCTGCACATCCTCCCCGTGTGTGCGTGGGTTTCCTCCGGGTGCTCCGGTTTCCTCCCACAGTCCAAAGATGTGCAGGTTAGGTTGATTGGCCATGATAAATTGCCCTTAGTGTCCAAAATTGCCCTTCGTGTTGTGTGGGGTTGCTGGGTTATGGGGATAGGGTGGAGGTGTTGACCTTGGGTGGGGTGCTCTTTCCAAGGGCCGGTGCAGACTCGATGGGCCGAATGGCCTCCTTCTACACTGTAAATTCTATGATTCTATGATTCTATGATGATTCTATTCTGTGAAACTTCACATTAATGCAGAAAAATAACTTTTAATGGGCCAGAATTTAATGTCAAAGTAACGCTGAGGCTATCAACCATTATTTATGCAAAATCACCAGACGTGTATCAAACAGAGTGAGGTTCCTGTAATTATATTATTGTTAGCAACTAAATCTGCCGCATAAAGTTAGAGCTTATCTAGTTCAATCTACGCATCTGCTTTAACAGCATGTCAATTCTTTAATACTGCCAACAACCTCTTCAGCATTGAAAATTAAATTTTACAAGTGTGGAATCTCATTCATGCAGTTTCATTATTGTTGGAGCTTTTTTTAGCAGAACGGAACATTCATTTTTACTTTTTCTTGTTTTTCTCGCTTAATCTATTTTTTTCTTCCCTCTCCTTTAACTCTGTTTCCCGCTCCACAGATGCCGTACATGATTTGACTTTGAATTCACTATTTTAGGTCACGCTTATTTGTTGAGAATCTACGCTGTTTATTAAAAACCTTTCAAACTGATTGGTTTCGGTGATACATTGTTACTTGCCCTGTTCACACATATTCGCACATATTTTTTAAGTGCCCTCGAGAGGGCTGCATGCAATTTCCATCTCTTACTCACATCAACATTCCCAGGAGAAACACATGGAAATAAAATGGGCAAGGGCGAATCTAATGGGAAGTAGATGCTGACTCCATTCAACTCTGGACCAACATAGTCATTTTGGGTCACTTGAATAATTGTGAAGCAGTCTTAGACTTTTTTTTGCAAATGTGCTGAGAGAGCATGGCAGTGAGAGGTGCCGTCTTTTGGATAAGGCGTTGAACCGTGATACCACTTGCCCTATCGGGTGGGGCAAGAGATCCCATGGCAATATTTGAAGAAGAGCGACGGAGCGCTCCCCAGTTCACAGGGCAAGAGTGCCATCTGTGGGAACCGGTTGCGCAAAATTGGCGGCTGCATTTCTGACATCAGAATTGGAACAACACTTAAATGCACACAAACGCAAAATACTGCAGAGACTGAAAATCTGAAATAAAAGCAGAAAATGCAGGTCTGGCGGCAGAGAGTGAAAGTTAATGGGCAGGATCGTACGGCCGCGTTGTGGCCGACTCGGGCCGCTACGAGTCCGTCAAATCTTGCAACGCTCACGACGCCTCGTGAGATCTAACGGGATCTCACGAGACGTCGCAATCTGGATCTCGCCCTCACAATCTGGATCTCGCCCTTGCTGTGCAGGTCTAGCTTTGTATACTTGAGTGAGCAGTTAGCCTCACTTAAATATGTCTGCGCCGGTATCTCCCAAGACCCGGGATCGAACGCTTGCATCTGGGAGACATCGCCATGGCGCCGTTTAGCGTTGGTCCACGCAAACGTGAACCAGGTGCAGTGGCACCTGCGCTGGTCTCCAGGGTCATCAGAGGCTCCTGTTTGGTTGGGCTCTGAGCAGGGTGGTACCCTGGCATGCCCGTTGCCACCTGGGCACTTTGGCACTGCCAACCTGGCACCTTGCCACTGGTGGCAGTCTGGCTGTGCCAAGGTGCCCAGGTGGAAGGTTTCCCGTGCCTGGGATCGGGGCCCGGGAGAGCCCTGCCCTTATTAGGTGGGGTGAGTGGGCTCGATGACCCTATAACAAGTAAGTTGGGGCATTGGGGGGGATCCGGAAGTCACGACGGAGTATTGAGAGATTGGGGTGGCATTTAAAAATGGCGCCCCGATTTCCTCCTGCACAGGAAATTAAGTTAAGTACTGCCTGGGCGGGACAGTCCCGTTCAATTGCGCCGTCATTCTCAGCGCTGCAGGCACCGAGAATCACCCCGATAAACGCACCCAAAATGGGACTCTATTTTTCCCGTTAATCGCACCCTCTGTTTGGGATGTCCCAAGGTCCTGAAAGACTCTGTATAAATGCAAAACTTTCTTGCTTTCCAACTTTTTACTTACAGGTAATTGGACTATTGACTCACTCCTCCCCAGTTCGCTGTCAGTGTTGTGCATATATGCAGAAGTCATTCTACGTTTATATAGCGCCGCAAGACTTCTCCACCATCATTTACTTCACCAGGAAGGCTAAAGAAGTATTATAGACCATTTTCCTCAGCCTTGCCATTGTCTAGGGAACAACAGCAGTCAGTGGGCAGATCGTGACATTATGCGATAGTGAGAGCCGGGTTGGCAGTTAATTTTATATCTCCCCTGCTACATGCGTGCGAGTCTTTCGAACTGAAATAATGCACTCGGAGACCTTCACTGTGAGGTTGACCACAACCTGTTACTGGCTGTGCCATTCATAAGTTATTCAAATGCTTCACTAATGGAGATATTGATTGCTTTGCGCTGTTTCGCGCATCACATAGTCTCTCCGTGTGCATGTACATGAAGAACAGATTACTGCCGGTGATTTATTCCAAGTTTGAGCTTTGGGAAAATGGGGAAATAAAATCGGAAACAAGCACTGAAATAGCATGAGTGTTAGAAATGACAACATGATGTTTGTGATTGAGAGACTTGTGCATGTATGTGTGTGTGTTAAGGCTTTTATTTATGCCAAGGCGTCCACCCCATAAGTCAACGGTTAACCCATTGTTCATGAGTTACGTGTGTGGTGATATGCATCACTGTAAATACACAAGGGGTTAATGTAAATACACTACGACTAAGTAAACACTAGAGGGAGCACCAGAGACATCATGACATGCAGACATACAGCTACTGAACACATAGAATAGGACACGACCAATGTGCAGTCAAGACACCCAGAGGTGACGCTACCACAAGGGGGCATTACACAACCCATATATAAGGACAGGGCACACATGCTCTGTCTCTTTCCACAGGCGACACTTAGAGAGTAGGACAGGGGCAGATCAGATGCATCACACCCACCACGTGGCTTAGAGCAGACTGGTTCGTTCGACTGAGTTACTATAGCAAGATTAGCAGGAGAGCCGAACTCATAGAGAACTGTGCTAATGGTACAATAAATCACATTGAACTTACTTCAAAGTCTGGAGTATCTTTTGGTCAAAGCTGCATCGAGTTGCAGCCTGTGTTATCCCAGACTACATAACACAACACGTGACCAGGATCGCTTGTGAATATGAAATCCGTACAGTGCCAACATACTTCCGGTACCCTCAGGCAGGACATTAATTCAGAGCAGTCGTACATTGGGAATGCCTTTGAACGCACTGCTGGGATGCGTGGAGATTACTCGAGACCCGGTTTTTCCAGGCCAGTGCTGTTGGGGTAAGGCTTCATGTGATGGGTACGCAAATTGGGAATTTGCCAATGGCGAGGGGGGGGGGGGGGGGGGGGGTGGTCAGTGCGCTCCAAGAGATTATCTGTCAGTTCATGAGAAGAAAACCTCAAAGGGCAGGTTCCCCGAACTATCCAAATTCCTGTTGTGCTTCATTATCACATTGCTGATTGTGGGAGCTTGCTGTGTATCCAATTGGTTGCTGCATCCCTTATATTGCAACAGTGACCATGCTGCACAAACCAAGTATTCTATTGACTCTGAAGTATATTGACTTTGGGATGTGCTGGATTTGCTGCAATAGAAATGTCTTTCATTTTCCTTTTACAATTGTTTAGAACTCTGTTTTTGGGAAGCATGATAGATATATGGAACACAAGTGGACCTTGAATCACCTTTTCTGGCATTCAATTAAATCCTGGCTGATTTGCACCTTAATTCTATCCCACGTTGGTTTCTTAGCACTTAATACCTTTGCCGAATAAAAATCTATCAATCTCAATTTGCAATTTTTGATTGTCCCCCAACTTTGACATTTCTTTGGGGGAGAGAGATCCAGATTTCTACTACTGCAATTTAGATCCTGGTATCACCCCTAAAGGGCCTGGCACTAATTTTAAAGCTGTACCCCTAAACCCCCCCCCCCTCTCTTTTTTGACTCCATCATCAGAGGAAATAGCCTCTCTCTATCTATCCTATCGACCTGCTTAAACATCTTGAACACTAATTTCGCAATAATGGCTGCCATGTTCCCAGTCACGTATGCTCCTAAAGTCAGAGAACCAAAAATTAGTCTCCAACGCAAGCAATTGGATTTGAGCCTCCTTTCCATGATTTTCCAATGCCATGGAAACAAAGACAATTCCCTGTGTTGAAATCAAGACCATAAGAACAGAAGGAGTAGGAGACAAAATAGGCTACATGCCCCCTCGAGCTAATCAGTGATTCACTAAGATCATGGGTGATTTTCTTGCTCAACTCCACCTTGCTGTGCAATCCTCAAATCCCTTCAATCCCCTTGTGTCCGAAAATCTAGTCAGTCTTCCAGAATACTCTGCAAAAGAGAATTCCAAAGATTCACACCCCACCTGAGTGAAGATATTTCTTCTCATCTCAGTCCTAAATGGATCACCTCTTACCTTGAGACCTTGGGCAGAATTCTCCGCCCCGCCGCCCCATATTTCTGCCCCGACCGGCCGGCGGGATTCTCCGTTACACCAGCCGGTCAATGGGGTTTCCCATTGTGAGGCAGCCCCACGCCGTCGGGGAACCCCCTGGCTCCGGCATAACAGAGAATCCCGCCGGCGGAGAATCTCGCCCCTTGTTTCTAGTCTCTCCAACCAGGGGAAACAGCCTACCCTGTCAATACCTTGAAGAATTGTCCACATTTCAATGAGACCACCCCTCCGTGTTCGAAACACCAGAGAATATAGGCCAATTCTACTTAATCTCTCAACTCGTCCCAGGAATCAACCGAGTGAACTTTTGTGCCACCCTCTCTCTGGTAAATATGTTCTCCTTGAGCGAAGGAGACAAAAATTCTACAGGTGACTCATGGCGTTGATTCCAGATCGTTCTTTCTTCGCATCTCATAGAGGTGGAACGTTTCACCCCCTTTCCAGCTACAAGCCATGGGTCTTTGAAGCCTACGCTGGGTAACATCTGGCCACTACAACTGCTTTCTTTACCTCATCTTCCTTTTGGGTGGGGCTTTCTGGCCATTCCCGCCGGTGGGATCTTCAGTCCTGCCGAAGGTGACCCACCCCCCCCCCCCCCCACCCAGCAGCGGGACCACGCAAACCACCATAGATATCAGCAGGTGCCGGGAAATCCCGTCAACGGCAATGGAGAGCCACCTCTGCCTCTGGAAAATATTCCATGCAGGGGCTGAAAATCCTTCCCTTCGTCTTTCCCACATTGCCGTGCCGTTAAATTTCATCTGGGCTTCTCAATAATTTAATCAAAAGTGGACGGTAGCACAGTGGTAAACACAGTTGCTTCACAGCTCCAGGGTCCCAGGTTCGATTCCCCGCTGGGTCACTGTCTGTGCGGAGTCTGCATGTTCTTCCCATGTCCGTGCGGGTTTCCTCCGGGTGCTCCGGTTTCCTCCCACAGTCCAAAGATGTGCAGGTTAGGTGGATTGGTCATGCTAAATTGGTGTCCAAAAAGTTAGATATTGTTACTGGCTGATGGGGATAGGGTGGAGGAGTAGGCTTGAACAGGGTGCTCTTTCCAAGGGCTGGTGCAGACTCAACGGAACGAATGGCCTCCTTCTGCACTCTAAAAATTCTATGATTCTATGATTCTAGTTGAAAGTAATCCTATCAGCATGTCTGAAGGACTAGTTTATCAACTAATCTTCACAATTTGCCATAAAATGTCACACAAGTTTAATATTTAATTAGTGAGCAAACTGCCCTCGAGCCTCACATTGCATGATGCAGTGAATTTAGTTTGAAAACTAAATAGCTTCTTCGTGCAGTGTTTCCACATAAATAGGTTGGATATTTACTCTGGTCCTTGTGTGGGGGTTTTTTTGTTGGAAAATTCCAATTTAGAATTCATTGGGAATCCCAGGGATATGGTGGGATTCAATGATCCTCAATTTCATCTTCCATTAGAGATTTGCCCGTGGGGTCCCTCCAAATCATGGGACTAATTCTGTATGAGAACAATTGCAACTGACAGTGTAATCCTTTCTAAGTCATTGATTTTCTGTCTCCTTCTACTTTTGTTACCTTTTCAACGCCTCCGATTCAGTGGATTATCTATAATCAAGCTGTGAAACATGCCGTGGGGAAAAGGTTAGCAGGACACAGCTTGAGAAACACTTCTCTAAAGCGCCGACATAGAGATGGTCCCTCTCCTGGGATTTCCTGCAACGCTGCCACCTCTCCGAGGGTACCGCTGAATCCCGTAAGGATGGTGTAGTGGTCCGGGTCAGTTGACAGACCGTTTCATAACCTCTGCATTTCCCCCCCTATTATTGAATCATAAGGCCGGATGTTCATGGATGGAGAGGGAAGCTCGAGTCAGACGTTTTCCTGACCTAGCGGACACGCCTCCTTCAAAAAGGCCCCACCCCCACCCCCGCCATATTATTATGCTGGGTAGACGATGATGGGTTGGCGGCAGGAGAGGCAGGCCCAAAGTGACAATGGAAACAGGCAGATGGCAAGGCGGGCAGGCTAGAATGCCCACATCCATTTCAGGGACAGCAGCCCAGTGTTAATGATGGAGGTCAGGACTTCAAACTGTATGGCTCCCTCCATCTCCCTTCATAACTCCATTTATGGGACGTGGGCATTGCTGGCTGGGCCAGCATTCATTGCCAATTCCGAAACGCCCTCGAAAGGAATGTCGTTAGGAGGCAACCACATTGCCGTAGGTCTGGAGTCACATGTGGGCCAGACCGGGTAAGGGTGGCAGATTTCCTTCCCTAAAGGACATTTGTGATCCAGATGGGTTTTTGTGACAATGGGTTCATAGTCAAGTTTCACCATCTGCCGTGGTGGGATTCGAACCTAGGTTCCAGAGCATTACTAGTCCAGCGACAATACCACTATAACACAGTCTCCCCACCATACGACCACCCTCCCCGCACCCTCCCTCTCCCTCACACCTCGTATATCCTTCATAGCCTCTCATCCAGTGACCACTATGGGAAGACCTCAGGAGCCATGTCTTTATAGTTGAGGCGAGAAAGAATTGAACTTCGAGCAATCTCATACAGCTTGTACTCAAACTTTCTTCATACTGAAATGAACTGGCATTCATGAAACCTATTCAAAAATGTAAATCCCTTTAAATGGTCAATCTGTTGTAAAACATATTTCACTCACCACACCAATAACAGCTAATCCATCAGTAACTTCTTAAAACTGTCAATCAAAACCTGATCACAGCCCAGTGCTGAGATAAGTGGTTCTGGAACATTTGAAACTCAGCTAAGCATTCATAAAGAGTTCACCTCTAGTGACAAAAAATCCACGGAAATGGAAACAATTGAGTTTATTGAAACTGAAGAAATCAAAGTAGTCCAGGAGTAGGTGAGGACTATTTTTGCTCTGAGTGAAAGCCGCTGAAGGTTCAAAAATTTTTATTAATGGAAACCGGGCGATCCCAAGCGATGTTTTCTTCAGTTTTGAATGCGTAAGAGCACTTTTCCAAATGAGAAAAATATTCTAACGCGTCTCAAAACCTACGTGGAAGAAATGGTCAGCTAGGCTTGGAAGGACAATTAATCAATGTGTTAAAAACACATCTAAGTGACAGTACAGAATCTTACACTTGAGACTGATAAAAACAATTCTATTGTATTTAACAGGCTGCCAATGGATAAATTCCAGGGGCAGCTGGCATTTTATTGTTTTGCTTCTCCACTTACCACTGGGGTTCCCTTGTGATCCCCCCCCCCCCCCCCCCCCCCCTCTGAAAGGCTGCGAACCTATGAAGAGGCCCGAATGCATTAACAATGTGGGGGAGGGTTAAGTCAGCCACCCCGGCAAGGAAGCTGGCAAGGGCAGGAGTGCTGCGCATGGGCTGGCTGCCCACACCCTTATCCAGCACTGGCGAAAATTGCTGAAAATGGGAATGGAGGTGTGAATTCCGGAATCAAGACCCACTCGCCATTTTTAAAGGGCTCCAGAGTTGTCCCGACGCGGCAGGGTATTTGGGCCAGTCGGTTAATATGCCGCAGAAGGCGGCCATTTGACTTATAATGAAAAAAAGCTCACATTTAAACACTTCACACCAAATTAAGTACATTTAAAAAAGTTTGGTTGCTGTTAGAATGTGGAGGATAGCAAAGTTGTCCGCAAAAATTTTTGCCTATCGGGACAGCACGGTAGCATAGTGGTCAGCACTGCTACTTCACAGCGAGGGGAAAGGCTACCATTTCTTCTGCAAATGTTGTGTCAAATCACTCTCATTTATGTATTATTGGCTCTCTCTTCCCCCTCATAGGATAGCCCATCGTACGCCATCATATGTCTCATCATATGGGGGCACAGCCTTAGAATCAAAGGGAGTCACTTTAGAACAGAGATGAGGAGAAATGTCTTCAGCCAGAGAGTGGTGGGTCTGTGGAATTCATTGCCACAGGGGGCGGTGGAGGCCGGGACGTTGAGTGTCTTTAAGACAGAAGTTGATAAATTCTTGATTTCTCGAGGAATTAAGGGCTATGGAGAGAGAGCGGGTAAATGGAGTTGAAATCAGCCATGATTGAATGGTGGAGTGGACTCGATGGGCCGAATGGCCTTACTTCTGCTCCTATGTCTTATGGTCTCACCCAAGAGGCCCTGTTGCAAGATTGAGCTTGATCAGTGAGTGTTGACAGACCTGTTCACACTAGACTCTCTCCAATGTGTGCTTTCCAGCGCAGCTTTTCGTTCTCTTGCTCAAAGGGCACAGAATTTAAACTATGAATTCCCGACCTCCATGCTAATGGAGATTAGTTGGCTCAACACTAGCCAGGGATTTAGGGTTGCCAACTCTAGTTGGGTGTATTCCTGGAGAGCACATCATGTGACTCCCAAACTGTCCCAACCCTCCTCCACCAACACTCTCCTGCCATTGTTAGGTCCCACACCAATTGGAAAGTAAACGGAGCCCTGGCCAATAGACTGGAAGCAACCATTTTACCCACCTCCAACATTATAATTTTAAAAATATTTGTTCATGGGATATGGATGTCGTTGGCTGGGCCAGCATTTGTTGTCCATCCTGGAGAATATTTAAGAGTCAACAACATTGCTGTGAAAATCTGGAGTACATGTAGGCCAGACCAGGTAAGGACGATAGATTTTCTTCCATAAAGGACATTAGTGGACCAGACGGGTTTTTACGACAATCGGCAATGGTTTCATGGGGCGGGATTCTCCGACCCCCCGCCGGGTTGGAGAATCGCCGGGGGGGGGGGCGGCGTGAATCCCGCCCCCGCCGCCTGCCGAATTCTCCGGCGCCGGGGATTTGGCGGAGGCGGGAATCTCGCCGCGCCGGTCGGGGGCTGTTGGCAGGGCCCCCCCCCCCGGCGATTCTCCGGCCCGCGATGGGCCGAGTGGTCGACCGTCTTTTGCCAGTCCCGCCGGCGTAAATTGGAGTAGGTCCTTACCGGCGGGATCTGGCGGCGCGGGCGGCCTCTGGGGTTCTTGGGGGGCACTGGCCCCGGGAGGTGCCCCCACGGCGGCTTGGCCCGTGATCGGGGCCAACCGATCCGCGGGCGGGCCTGTGCCATGGGGGCACTCTATTCTTCCGCACCGGCGGCTGTAGCGGTCCGCCATTGCCGGTGCGGAAAAAAAGCCCTCTGCGCATGCGCGGGAATAACGTCAGCACACGCTGGCGCTCCTGCGCATGCGCCAACTCGCGCCAGCCGGTTGGCGTGGTGCCAAGCCCCCTCCCCTCCGGCCGGCGGGGCGCAAACCACCCCTGGGCGGGCCCAGCCCCTGAAGGTGCGAAGGATTCCGCAACTTTTGGGGTGGCCCGACGCCAGAGTGGTTCACGCCACTTCTCGGCGCCGGCACCCTCCGCCCCGCCGGGTAGGGGAGAATCCCGCCCATAGTTTTCATCAGACTTTTAACTCCAGACTTTTATTGAATTCAAACATCACCATCTGCCATGGTGGGTTTCTGAAGCGGGGTCCCCAGAGGATTAACCTCAGCCTCTGGATTACTAGCCCAGTGACACTACCACTCTCTCCCCTCATTGAATAATCAATGAGAATATTCAAAGGAAATGAAAAGAAAAACATGGTCGTAATGCCTCAGTTTCGCTCTCAGCGGCGTCCTGGAGATTAATCTTCCTGGGGACAGCATAAAAATCCTGGAGCATTCTTTGACCCAACCAGGATTCAGCCAGGAAATGCCCTGCTTCTTAAAAAGACATATTTTAATGATCCCTTCAAGACAAACAAGTGCCAGACATTCTGAGCGATAACGCGAATCCTCACCTTTTCCCCTCCCAGTGTTTCAGTAATGGAAAACCCTCATAGTTTTCACACACATCGTCTCTGCAGTTCGATAATTAAAACGTCCTCATGTGCCACAGCCCATATCTGAATCACAGTTGGCTTGTTGTACCTGGCATGTTGGAGAACAGGAGGCAGTTTTATTGATTACGTGCTGCAGTAACTTTTAGCCCCAGGCTCCATCTTGTGAATTTCTAGTCTGTGGTGTTTTATCTGTTATTATTTTAGCGTGTGCCTTTCCGTTTCTTTTCTCAGCGAAATATATTGGCTGTTATCTTGACAACACTAAACGCAGGACCTTACGGGGAACAGCATTCTTTGACTACAGAAAGATGACAGTGTTTCGTTGCCAGGACAACTGTGCTGAAAGGTAGGGTTACGGAGCTCAACCTTTGATTTTGCTTTATTTAATTATCTCCCCAATTATAACTGGTATTAAATGCTATTTTTTGGTTGCATTTCCTCTTCTTTCACCAGCTTGAAGGTCTTTCCATGCTGCCGGAAGATTCCATTGGAATTTCCAGGCCTTGATGCAGGGTTGATGGAGGGAAGCTATTTCATCTGCAGGGTGATTCCAGAACAAAGCAGGGGCGGGGTACATAACCTTAGAATTAGAGCCAAGCCATTCAAGGAGAGAACGTTCCGGATCAGCACTTCCTCACATAAAGGAGAGTGGGAATCTGGGACTCTCTCCTCGCAAAAGGTTGTTGATGCTGGGGGGTGGGGGGGGGCAATTGAAAACGTCAACACTGAGATCTCTTCGTTTTTGAGAGGTGAGGGTATTAATCTTTATGTAACTAAGGCGGGTAAATGCAGTGGACTGCACAGTTGTCCCCATTTAGCGCCATTGGTGATCGAATGAAGGAAAAAGGATTATGGGGAAAAAGGCGAGATTCGAACCAGTTCCTCAACTTGAAGGTAACTGCCAGCACAGACTGGTTAGGCCGAAGGGTTGTTCCGAATAATAATAATCTTTATTAGTGTCACAAGTAGGCTTACATTATACTGCAATGAAGTTACTGTGAAACTTCAATGTATTTCCTTAAAACCTTATCTAAATAATGAATAAACCATCTCTCAATATTCAATACTTTGTGCATTGACCAATAATACAGCTAGGAAAACCATTATAAAGTCATAGAGGTCTACAGCACAGAAAAAGCCCTTTAGTCCATCGCGTCGGCCCTGGTCAAAACAATGAAGGGTAGGTGGATTGGCCACGCTAAATTGCCCCTAAATTGGAAAAAATGAATTGGGTACTCTAAATTTATTTTAAAAAAAGCTTTACTCAGAGAGTCCTTGAGGAGGGGTAGTGATGGAGAGGGACATGTCACATTGGTGCATTTCTGCCAAACCACATCCTTGGGGTAAGAGGCCTCTCATCTATGGAGATGGTTCCCATGTACGGTGACTGCATCAGACACTGTGGCTCGCTTTACTCTACGTTATGATTCAAGTGGTTTATTTTTTGAGAGTCGCATTTGTACGACGTTGGTGAAATCCTCTTCGCTCCATGGAGAACAACCCCAGCTACCCCAACCTAATCTTGTAACTAAAGTCCCATCATTGCTTGAAACATCCTGGTCAATGTCACTTAAGGGGCAGGATTCCCTCAGCCTGGGTCCGGGCCGGAGAATCCCCGCAACCGGCGCGAATCGCGGCACGTCGCCCCGACGCCGGCACGCGATTCTCAGCAGAGCGGAGAATCGGCGCCATTGGCGCCGGCGTGGTTGGTGCGCCGCCGGTTGGGGGGCCGCTTTACATGGCCAGCCCGCCGATTCTCGTCCCGGGATGGGCCGAGCAGCCGTTGTAAAAATGCCGAGTCCTGCCGGGGCCGTCCACACCTGCTCTCAGCCGGCTGGAACTCGGCGTTGAAGGGTCCGGGGGCGGCCTGTGAGTGGGAGGGGGGACCGACCCCGGGGGGTGCTCTGATGTGACCTGGCCCACGATCGGGGCCCACCGATCAGCGGGCCGGCCTCTCTGGAACCGCTCCAGTGCCGTGCAGGCCCCCTGGAGGGGCCAGAATTAGTCCTCGGCTCAGCCCGTTCATGCCGTCGTAAAACGCGACGGCGTTTACAACAGCGTGGACACTCTGCCGTGGGATTAGAGAATCCCGCCCATGGTGTCCCATCGCATGGTGACCAGGACTGGACAGAATAATCGAGTTGTGGTCTATCCAGAGCTTTGTAAGGCGTAGCGTAAATTCTCTCTATTTATGTAGCACAAGATCCCATATAGTGGTTAGCACTGCTGCTTCACAGCGCCAGGTTTCCAGGTTCGATTCCCAGCTTGGATCACTGTCTGTGCGTAGTCTGCACATTCTCCCGCTTTCTATGTGGGTTTCCTTCGGGTGCTCCGGTTTCTTCCCATATGTCCCGAAAGACGTGCTGTTCGGTGAATTGGACATTATGAATTCTCCCACTGAGTACCCGAACAGGAGCCGGAATGTGGCGACCAGGGGATTTTCACAGTAACTTCATTGCAGCGTTAATGTAAGCTGACCTGTGGTAATAATAAAGATTATTATTATTCTATGCTTTACTCATTAAAACTGTGATTCTATTTACCCTGTGTCAACATGCAAGTAAAATAGTTCAAGTGCAGCATTTATACGATGATGTTGGACATTTTGACTTTCCAGATTATTGTGAAAGGTAAAAATCACCGTCTCTTGTTTTTCCCGGTACTTGCCCAAATGTACCATCGGTGTCCGTAGCAGTTGTGGCTCAGGGGGCAGAACTCTGGCCTCCCCCATCGGCAGACTGTGGGTTCAAGTCCCACTCCAGGATCTTTGATTTGATTTATTAGTGTCCCATGTATTAGTATACAGTGAACAGTACGGTAGCACAAGTGGATAGCACTGTGGCTTCACAGAGCCAAGGTCTCAGGTTCGATTCCCCGCTGGGTCACTGTCTGTGCAGAGTCTGCGCGTTCTCCCCGTGTCTGCGTGGGTTTCCTCCGGGTGCTCCGGTTTCCTCCCACAGTCCAAAGACGTGCAGGTTAGGTGGATTGGCCATGATAAATTGCCCTCAGTGACCAAAAAGGTTAGGAGGGGTTATTGGGTTACAGGGATAGGGTGGAAGTACAGGCTTAAGTGGGTTGGTGCAGACTCAATGGGCTGAATGGCCTCCTTCTGCACTGTATATTCTATGTTCTAAGTATTGTTTCTTTCATGCTATACAGACATTGCATACCGTACATAGGGAAGGAAGGAGAGACTACAGAATGTAATGTTACAGTCATAACTAGGGTGTAGAGAAAAGATCAACTTAGTACAAGGTAGGTCCATTCAAAAGTCTGATGGCAGCAGGGAAGAAGCTGTTCTTGAGTCGGTTGGTACGTGACCTCAAACTTTGGTATCTTTTTCCTGACGGAAGGTGGAAGGGAGTATGTCTGGGTTCTTAATTATGCTGGTTGCCTCTCCGGGGCAGCGGGAATTCTAGACAGATGGGAGGATGGTTTGCGTGATGGACTGGGCTACATTCACGACCTTTTGTAGTTTCCTGTGGTCTTGGGCAGAGCAAGAACCATACCAAGCTGTGATACAACCAGAACGAATGCTTTCAATGCTGCATCTGTAAAAGTTGGTGAGAGTTGTAGCTGACATGCCAAATTTCCTCAGTCTTCTGCAGGCATAAACCATCTCTCATACTTGCCTCCCCTCACAGAGGTTATCAATATGCAGGCCTGGAGTTTGGGGCAGAATGTTACTGCGGACACAAGATACAGGCCCGGAATACCAGCGACGCCGAGTGCAGCATGGAGTGCAAGGGCGAGAGGAGCAATATGTGTGGAGGGCCCAACCGTCTGTCCGTCTACCATCTGGAGTTGACACGGGAATCTGCCAGACGCTGTAAGCACATTATCAGGGGCATGAGAACAGCGCGGTTAGAACCAGAATCCCTTACTGTCTCTCTCTCACTCTCTTGCACGGAGAAACAAAATGGACGCAGTATTTTTCAGCATCTTGGTTTCATTTAGAGACATGACAAATCCTGATTAGAATGAAGGTGATTGGGTGATTCTGACAATCATCGACCAAACTACAGTAAGTGACTGAGATTGATTTTATGTTGTAATTTATGGAACTGTCCGCCATTCACTATGTTTTGCTCGGAAAATCGTTCCTGCTTTTATCAGAAGACTTTGCCGTGGGTTTGGTCCTGGCCTCTGTTTAAGTTAGCCCTGTGTGAATGAGCTCAGTTTGTCTAAGAAATGGACTGGGGTGAATTCTCTGCCACCCCAGCCTGTGATATTATCAGAACGATCAGCATTGCAATGGTTAATGTCGTATCATGAAAAGCCACTAGCGGGAGCTGCAGATACTACTATATAAAGCAGTTGGGCAAGACCTTAGGGGAGGACTGTATGCAGGAGATAGCTGGAGAAAATCATCAGATTTTCGTGTGAGAGGGTTAGATTATAGTTATACCAGTTAGTGAGATTAGCAGTAGGTGAGTGTCGTTTGATGTTATTGATCCATTCTGTATTCTAAAGGACTAAGTGTCGAAACCCAGCTTAGTAGTGTAAATAAAATCATAGCTTTGTTGAAGTAAAAGCTATTCTGTGGTCTTTGTGGAACACTAGGCCAACCATCCGAAATGAGAAACACAAAGAACACCTGCCCTGCACATCTTTTTGGGTTGTGGGGGCGAAACCCATGCAGACACGGGGAGAATGTTCAAACTCCACACGGACAATGACCCAGGGCCAGGATCGAACCCGGGTCCTCATGAAATGAAATGACAATCCCGGCAGCGGGATTCTCCGTTTCCGACACCCGCCAATGGATATTCCCGTTGTGGCCGCCCCAAACTGTCGGGAAACCTGGGGGGGGCAGGGGGGGGGGGGTAGGGGGGGGCGCCTTCAGCGGACCGGAGAATACCGCCGGCGGAGAACTCACCCAACTCTTTTCAGCTAAGTTGATCCTCTTTCCTTCAGGCCCCGCTGTAAGTCCCACCGCACCTCCAATTCATTGGCTGGAGCAGTGGCAGCGATAGGCCGCTTAATACATATATATCTGTAAAGGAAAGATTTACAGGGCTATGGGGGCAAGAGCAGGGGGAATGAGCCTAGTTGGGCAAATCTTTCAAGAAGCCAGTACAAGCTCGGTGGGCTGAATGGCCTCCTTCTGTGCTGTACCATTCGAGCAGAACCAGAACAGATTAAGATTCAGTGAAGAGATTTTCGCTTGAGTTGCATTTGATCCAGAACATGCCTGACATCTGTTCTAGCTCCATGAGTAATATCGAACTCAACCTGAGCATCGGGGAATAAAGTTCAGAACTACGCACTCCAACAGAAAATCAGTCCTTAGTTTCTCAAACAAACAGTCTGAGAGTTGAACATGCCTGACAGTGTTACCACCTGTCAGAATCTCCGGTGCCAGGAGTGGGGATGAGTCAGTGCTTGGGGTGGGACGACATTGAGGTGGGAGGGGAAGCAGATGACATGCAGGCTTTTCTGGCTCCACTGCTGGTTGTGGGAGACACTGCGGTTAATTGAATCATTCAGCCCACTGGCCTCACAACTGGAGCAGAGCTCAAAGGGATGGATAACTGAGCTTGCTGTCAGAAAGAAAGAAGGAAGGAGGCGGTGGGAAGCTGACCCAGTCAGGCGAGATCAGAGCATGTTTCGATCAACGCTTCTTACTTACCTTTTTTTTAATATAAATTTAGAGCACCCAATTATTTTTTTCCAATTAAGGGCCAATTTAGCATGGCTGATCCACCTAGCCTACACATCTTTTCGGGTTGTGGGATGGAACCCATGCAGACATGGGGAGAATGTTCAAACTCCACACGGACAATGACCCAGGGCCAGGATCGAACCTGGGTCCTCATGAAATAAAATGAAAATGAAAATGGCTTATTGTCACAAGTAGGCTTCAAATGAAGTTACTGTGAAAAGCCCCCAGTCGCCACATTCCGGCACCTGTTCGGGGAGGCTGGTACGGGAATTGAACCGTGCTGCTGGCCTGCCTTGGTCTGCTTTAAAAGCTAGCTCTTTAGCCCTGTGCTAAACTCAGTGCCATCAGGCTAGGTTCGATTCCCGGCTGGGTCACTGTCTATGCAGATTCTGCACGTTCTCCCTGAGCCTGCGTGGGTTTCCTCCGGGTGCTCTGGTTTCCTCCCACAGTCCAAAGATGTGCAGGTTAGGTGGATTGGCCATGATAAACTGCCCTTAGTGACCACAAAAGGTTAGGAGGGGTTATTGGGTTACAAGGATAGGGTGGAAGTGAGGGCTTAAGTGGGTCGGTGCAGACTCGACGGCCTTCTGCACTGTATGTTCCATGTATCTATGTAGAACATAAGAACATAACATAAGAACTAGGAGCAGGAGTAGGCCATCTGGCCCCTCGAGCCTGCTCCGCCATTCAATGAGATCATGGCTGATCTTTTGTGGACTCAGCTCCACTTTCCGGCCCGAACACCATAACCCTTAATCCCTTTATTCTTCAAAAAACTATCTATCTTTATCTTAAAAACATTTAATGAAGGAGCCTCTACTGCTTCACTGGGCAAGGAATTCCATAGATTCACAACCCTTTGGGTGAAGAAGTTCCTCCTAGCTAACCACTGTGCTACCGCACCGCCCTATAACTTACAAAGAACAAAGAACAATACAGCACAGGAACAGGCCCTTCAGCCCTCCAAACCTGTACTGGCCATGATACCAACCTTTGCCAAGAACCCTCAGCACTTCCTTGTGCCGTATCCCGCTATACCCATCCTATCCATGTATTTGTCGAGATGCCTTTTGAATGCCGTTAATGTATCTGCTTCCACAACCTCCCCCGGCCAAGCGTTCCAGACACTCACCATCCTCTGTGTAAAACACCTGCCTCGCACATCTCCTCTAAACTTTGTCCCACAGACCTTAAACCTATGCCCCCTGGTGACTGACTCCTGGGAAAGAGTGCCTGCCCATTCACTCAATCCATGCCCCTCATAATCCTGTAGACCTCTGTCAGGTCGCCCCTCAACCTCCGTCGTTCTAATGAAAACAGTCCGAGTCTATTCAGCCTCTCCGCATAGCTAACACCCTCCAGCCCAAACCTTTATTTCGTACTTCTAACCCAGTAAAACATCGCAAACAGCAGTGTTTAATGATCCAGCAGAATTTAACATCATGAGAAAGAAGTAGGTTCCAAAAGAGAAGGAGAGTTTCAGAAAGTCAGACAGGTTTAAGTGAGGGAGTTCAGGAGCTTAGGGCCCAGGTAGCTGAAGGCAAGGTCCCGTTGGAGGAGCGATTCAAGTTGGGGATGCACATGAGGTCATGTTTGGAGGAGCACAGAGATCCTTCGGAGGCCCCTCAGAGGACTCTCAGAGCTGGAGGAGGCCACAGTGAGAGTGAGGGTGAAGCCATTTGAACAAAAGGATGAGAATTTTAAAACTGAGGCATTGCCAGACCAAGAGACCATGTTGTTCAGTGAGAGCAGGTGTGGTGAGCAAATAGGGCCTGGTGTGAGGATACAGGCAGGGGAGTCTTGGAGGAGCTCAGATTCATGGAGGTGGAAGATGGGAGTCCAGCCAGGAGAGCATTGGAATAGTCAAGTCCGCAGGTAACACACACAGGGAGTACTGGCAGATTCTTCCCCCTGTTCCTGGATGGTGAGTGTTGCCTGCAATTGTAATTCTGGCTGAAAGGAACTAACTCAGTACCAGGCAGAGGTTGAACTTGGAAACATCTTGGTGCCTCTTCCTCTGTACCACACCAGGCAGTCACTTAATCACAAACCACAGTTTGTGGGTAATAGGTACCATTGGTAACGTGCAATTGATCGTTAAAAATAAACCCCCAGGGAGCAGTGGAGAGAATCATCATAGGAGCCACATCAGGGCAGCACGGTAGCACAGTGGTTAACATTGTTGCTTCATAGCTCAAGAGTCCCAGGTTCGATTCCTGGCAGGTACTTGGGTGAGTGTGGGGGTGTAGGGTGGCATGTAGGTGGGTGATGGTGAGGGTGGCAGGCAAGTAAATGAGGGTGAAGGGAGTAGGGTGGTAGGCAGGTGGCTGAGGATGCAGGTGACAGGTGCTTGGGTGAGGGGAAAGGGTGGCAGGTAGGTGGGTGAGGAGATAGGGTGGCAGGTAAGTGGGTGAGGGTGTAGCGGGGCAGGTGGGTAGGTGAGGGGGTGAGGTGGACAATAAATGGATGAGGGGGTAAGGTGGGTCTGGGGTGTCAGGTTTTGGGGGTAGTCAGGTCGGGGGGGGGGGGTCAGACATGAGTCAGGGAGGGGTCAAGGTTGGGGGTGTAGTTGGGAAGTGATGGGTTGTTGGGTTGGGGAGGGAGTTGGCGGGAGGGGTTGTCAGGTTTTGGGAGGTTTGTTTTGCCCAGTGGGGGTGACAGTAGGAACGTTACCCAGGAATTAGAATTGGTTGTAATTCTTCAAACTTTCCCTGGATAACTATTCCGGTAAATGAGTCGGAACCCTGCGGAAACGCCAACTCTATCTTTGAGTTGAAGACTTTTTCAGGGGCCTCCAAACGCAGCGAACTGCCCATTGGAAGTCCAAACTTCCCAATTAATCCTTGCTTAGACACCTCTAGGGTCGGAACATCCAGAGATTGGAAGGTCTGGATCACTGGTAAATGAAAGGTTTACCTCATGGAGCTGCTGGAGCTGAGGAGAATTCTCCAGAGGACTACGGCATACTTATGGGTGGTCCCTACAGAAATAAATAACCTTCAAGATTAATGATTCTTATATAAGAATTCCTGGGGAAATCAGAACTTACTCATATCTATTTTTAAAAATTTGTTCCATATGCGATAAGGTTTGTGTTTTGTTTGAAGAAAAAGTGAAATCTTCTGACATATTCTATTGGTTAAAACAGGGAGTTCAGATTTCTCTTTAAATGTTGACGGTCTCCAACCAGATCGTAACTTGGAGGGCACGGTAGCACAGTGGTTAGCACTGTTGCTTCACAGCACCAGGGTCCCAGGTTCGATTCCCACTTGGGTCGCTGTCTGTGCGGAGTCTGTACGTTCTCTCCGTGCCTGCGTGGGTTTCCTCCGGGTGTTCCGGTTTCCTTCCACAAGTTCAGAAAGACGTGCTGTTAGATGACTTGGACATTCTGAATTCTCCCTCTGTGGAATGAAATGAAATCTGTACCCGAACAAGCGATTGAGTGTGGCGACGAGGGGATTTTCACTGTAACTTCATTGCAGTGTTAATGCAAGCCTACTTGTGACGCTAGAGTAATAAACTTTAGCAATAGTCAACACATACAGCGGTGAGATTAACAGGCTCAAATGTGGTGAAACATGAGAGTATCTCAAGGAATTAATTACACGCCAATTCCCTCCCATTCAGCCCATCATGTTATCAACAAGGACAATTTGCTTGTGCTGTCAAAGCTCCAGGTACACTGCTCCTCCCAGATGATCTCAGCCCTGTGCATCTCCAGGTGAGAGGAAGAGCCTTCGGCGCTCAGCTCTCTGCATAAATAGGCGACAGACTAACATTAATCCTGTTGCTTTATTTAACGTTGGTTATTTTTGTTTGATCATCAGATTGCACTGAGATTGAACCCGAGTTTGTCAGTATGGAAACGTAGGTCCGGGGCTTCCGGATGTTTTCCCCCGGCTGGATTGTTTGGTCCCGCCGACGCTGAGCCTCCTGCCAGGGGTTCCCAGCCGGCAGAGGGCATGGACAATGGTAAACCCCGTCGACAGGAGCGGCGGCGGAATATCCCGCACTGGCGAAGGCAGGCTGGCTCTGCCTTCACAAGACATACCGCAGTGGTGGGAGTCGGGTTGGGGTGGGAAATGTGCATTGAACTTGTGTGTTCATCCATTTGCACTCTTACAGACGGCATTGGAAGTGTGAATTTTCAAAGTGACCAATGCTAAACTGGGGGGGGGGGGGGGGAAACACCTTTACTAGGGGCATCGCGTTGGCGCAGTGGGTTAGCACTGCTGCCTCACGGCACCGAGGTCCCAGGTTCGATCCCGGCTCTGGATCACTGTCCGTGTGGAGTCTGCACATTCTCCCCGTGTTTGCGTGGGTTTCCACCCCTCCCCCCCCAACCCAAAGATGTGCAGGGTAGGTGGATTGGCCACGCTAAATTGCCCCTTAATTGAATTTTTTTTAATAAAAGAAAACATCTTTGCTGCATTTCTGGCAACACTTGAGAACTTACACATCTTCTGTGGCATTAGTGTGCTGCTCTTGAAGTGAATCAGATGCTGGTAAACCAGTGATTCATTTCTGCCATAGTATATTTTTATTGATTCCCTCACAGGATGTGGGCATTGTTGACTCGGCCAGCATTTATTGTCCGTGCCTAATTATCCTCGAGAAGGCGGTGGTGGCCTTCTTGAACCGCTGCAAGTGCTGTTGGGAGGGAGTTCCAGAGTTTTGACTGTCGGGCCTGCACTGACCCTCTGAAAGAGCACCCCACCTAGGCCTACCCCCCCCCCCCCCCGCCCTATCCCTGTAACCGTGTAACCCCACCTGACATTTTGGACACGAAGGAGCAATTTAGCATGGCCAAATCCACCTAACCGGCACACCTTTGGAATCTGGAATATGGGCGGGTGTTTTTTTTTAGCCATGAGTGGTGGGGGCCGGCGGGGGGGGGGGGGGGGGGGGGGGGCGGGGGGGGGGGGTTTGGTTATGAGGACCATAGCTCTACATGAAATCCAGACCCATGTCTATTCACCATTAATCCAAACCTCTGAATTACTAGGCCGGTTAAATATTCACTTTGCTATCGTGCACATGGTAGAATCTGCGTGTCCCTTGTAGTGTGGTGACCTAGACTATCCTCATTGGATATCTGGTAATGAGAGCTATGCTGTCTCCAATGGACCACCATGCCTGGAGGGCTGTAGTATCGGCATATCTATATGTATCTCTGATGTATCTCATGGCACGAGGACCTATACTATTTCTGATGGATCTGAACACGAGAATCTCATTGAAACATTGAACAAACATATTCCAAACCGCCAAAATGTCAATTAAGTCCCAAGCCATACTCAATCATACTCAATGGGCGGCACGGTAGCACAGTGGGTAGCGCAGTTGCTTCACAGCTCCAGGGTCCCAGTTTCGATTCCCGGCTTGGGTCACTGTCTGTGCGTTCTCCCCGTGTCTGCGTGGGTTTCCTGCGGGTGGTCCAGTTTCCTCCCACAGTCCAAAGATGTGCAGGTTAGGCGAATTGGCCATTCCAAATTGCCCTTAGTGCCCAAAACAAGAAAAAAAAGATTGGGTGGGACTTAAATGGGGCGTCTTTCCAAAGCCGGTGCAGACTCGATGGGCCGAATGGCCTCCTTCTGCACTGTAAATTCTATGATTACCTTCCGTAAAGAAAAAAAATCATCCTGTCCTGTGTAAAAACCTAACTGTGGTCATGTTATTGGCAAGTGTTCCTTATCTGTATTTTGTATTTTTAAAAGTCTGCAAAATGTGGTAACGAACTTTGCCTGGAGACATGAGACGGTTATCAAAAAATGCATACATAATTAAATAGCAATAATTACAGCTGCATTCCTAATGATAATCTTATGCTCCTCGGTAATTATTTTTAATTACTTTTACCTTCGTTAATGGATTATCATTTAGTTCAAATTCCCCCTCAGTGTTATTAGTTTGATATTATGGCTTGTTTTATTTGGTTTAATACAGGCGATAGACAATGGTCTTACAGTTTCACAGTCGGCTGTTCAGTCTTCATGCGCAGGGCACTGACACGAAAGACTGGAGGGTGTTTGAGTTAACTGCATACAAGAATTTAACAGATGGAATGAGTTCAGATATAATATTCAACAGAAGTCTCTGAGCAATGCTATTCACTATCTAGCAGAAGTGGGTGTCACTAATTATCTTGCCTTGTCCCAGTTCTGTTCTCTTCCCCAGCTGCTAAATTAAACCACACAGTTCACAATCTGAATGTTCTGTCTTGATCCTGAAGTGAGTTTCAAAGCACATGGTCCCATCCATTCATTTTGTCACATCTGGATGCAATGCATTCAATGTTCTCCTCGGTGAATCACCACTCTGCACGAACTCCAACTTGCCCAAAGCTATACAATTTGTTGCCCGCCCCACACTGACTACTGTCCAAACTAGCCTTAGTGACGTCCCATCACATCCAAGTCAAAAGATAAAATAAGCAAATTACTGTGGATGTTGGGCTCCCTGTAAGGATCTACTCACACCCCGCTTCCTGTAAGGACTCCATCCCATTCCACAGTTTCCCTGCCATCGTCGCATCTGTTTTGATGACGTCGCCTGCGAAAATGGCACTTGTGGCAGGACTGTTTTTTCCTTAACCGAGGTTTCGCCCACCTGTGGTTAACAGGGTACTCAACGGAGTTTGACCCATTTCCCACACCTCTGGCCTCACCCCTTCCCCTCCGTCTGAGAACCATGATAGGCTCCCTCTTGTCCACACTTTGCACCCCACCAGCCTCTGCATTCAATTGCATCCTCCGCAATGCCTGCCAACTCCAGCACGATGCTGCCATGAAGCACATATGCCCCTCTCACCCCACCCCCCCTTCCCATCAGAATCCCTCTGTGACGCTCCTCTGTCACACCCAGCTCCCCATCCCCTTCCCATGGCGCCTTCGCTTGCAATCTCAGCAGGTGCAACCCCTGCCCCTTTACCTCCTCTTCCTGCAAGGCCTCAAACGCTCCTTTCAGATGAAGCAGCATTTCACTTGCGCCGCCTTCAATTTGATTGAGTATATCTGCGGCTCCAAATGCAGTCTCCTCCACATTGGGGTGACTAAACGAAGACTGGTTGACCGCTCTGCGGAGCACCTTCACTCGGTCCGCAAGCATGACCCCCCAAACCTTCCTGTTGTGTGCCATTTTAACCCAGCACCTTGCGCTCGGGCCCACGTGTCCGCCCTTGGCCTGCTGCAACGCTCCAGTGAAGCCCAACCCAAACTGCAGGAGCAGCGTCTCATCCTCCGATTGGGCACGTTACAGCCCTCGGGATTCAATATTGGGCACGGTAACTCTGGATGGTGACCGTTCTCCTCCATCTTAGACCCCTTATTTTTAAATATCCCATACATGTATTACCTCAATGCAACCCCGCCCACCCGCCCTTCCCCCTCTCACACCAGGCCATCTCTTTTCTGTCCTTAAAGTTGCTATTTTTTGTTGCAATCTCTTACAGCTCGAATTCTCCCTCCCTTCAGTTCCGATGAAGTCAAAGGACTCGAAACATGAACTCTGCTTTCTCTCCAAATAGATGCTGCCAGACTTGCTGGGTTTATCCGGCATCCCCTGTTCAAATCGAGACCCTCTGACCCTCTGATTCTGATCTCCTGCACACCCCACCCACCCTCTGTCGCAACTTACCACCAGAAAAAAAGCCTTCCATCTATCTCGGATCTACTTTCCTTGAATGTCATCAATAAATGGGAAACGGTGGCGCATGGCAATGTTGCTGGAGTGGTAATTCAGAAACCCAGACTAATTCCCAGAGTGCACGGGTTCAAATCCTGCCAAAGTCACTGGTGAAATTTAACTTCCGCCAGGGTGGCAACGTGGCGTAGTCGTTAGCTCTGCTGCCTCACGGCGCTGAGGTCCCAGGTCCGATCCCGGCCCTGGGTCACATTCCGTGTGGAGTTTGCACAGTCTCTCTGTGTCTGCGTGGGTCTCACCCCCACAACTCCAAAGATGTGCAGGCTAAGCGGATTGACCACGCTAAATTGCCCCTTAATTGGAAAAAAAATAATTGGATATGCTAAATTTATTTGAAAAAAAATGTAAATTCAGCGCAATAAATCTGAGATTAAAAGGTGATGCTCGATCAGTAACTCCTGAAGCGAGTTTGGAGACAATTGAAGGCTTTATTATGCTATATGTTTCCCCAGCAGCGCAGGTACAGAATGCAGCTGCTGGGGAGACACAGGCTCTTATACTCCGCCTTACTGGGCGGAACCAGCAGGCAGGCTTCACCAATGAAATAGCAGTCTCAGGTACCTCCCACACCAATGGTCTTCAGCATTATTCAGGTTACCGTAATACCCCTAATATCAACAACCGCATTCACCCCCTGTTAAAAAAAAGAGTCCGGCGGGGGGGGGGGGGGGGGGCGGGGGGGGAGGGGGGGGGGTGGTCTCGCGTTATACAGTTGTAGAGGTTGAGGTTATGGTGGTACCTGTATACATTAGCACAGTGTTTTGCCTCGTTACATGTCGCAACTATTTATAGTAATTATTTACAGTCACAATGAAGCAATTAGTCAATCGGGGGCCCTGGTTGTCCTCTGCGATTGTCGTAGCTTCGACGGTGATGCAGGCGCCGGCTCGGGCATCCGTGGCTCTGGGAGCATGGCTTCGGCTTCTTCAGCAGCTTCATCACCCCTAGATGGGACCAGTGGAAGGACCGATCCACCTGGGAGGGGGCGGCTGTGGGGTGCGCCGGTGGGAGGCAAGGTAGGATCGGTGGTGGAGGTGTGGGTGGGGATCCAGCGGGCGCCAGGTCCCATAGGGAGACCATATCCCGACGGCCGTCAGGGTACGCCACATAGGTGTATTGAGGGTTAGCGTGAAGGAGGTGGACCCTCTCGGCCAATGGGTCCGAATTGTGCGCCCGTACATGTATGCGGAGCAGGATGGGTCCAGGAGCTGCCAGCCAGGTTGGGAGCGAGGTCCCGGAGGAGGACTTCCTCGGGAAGACAAGGAGACGTTCGTGAGGGGTTTGGTTGGTCGTGGTACACAGCAGTGATCGGATGGAGTGGAGAGCATCCGGAAGGACCTCCTGCCAACGGGAGACTGGAAGATTCCTGGACCGTGGGGCCAGTAGGACGGTCTTCCAGACCGTTCCGCTCTCCCTCTCCACCTGCCCATTTCCCCGGGGGTTGTAACTGGTCGTCCTGCTCGAGGCAATGCCCTTGCTGAGCAGGAATTGATGCAGTTCGGCGCTCATGAAGGAGGACCCCCTATCACTGTGTATGTAGGCGAGGAAACCAAACAGGGTGAATATACTGTGGAGGGCTTTTATGACGGTGGCTGCGGTCATGTCGGGGCAGGGAATGGCGAATGGGAACCGGGAGTACTCGTCAATCACGTTCAGGAAGTACGTGTTGCGGTCGGTGGAGGGGAGGGGAATGTCCATACTGAGGCGTTCAAAGGGGCGGGAAGTCTTTATCAGGTGCGCTTTCTCTGGCCTGTAGAACTGCGGCTTGCACTCCGCGCAGATTTGGCAATTCCTGGTGGCGGTGCTGACCTCCTCGATGGAGGAGGGCAGGTTTCGGGTCTTAATAAAATGGAAGAATCGATTGACCCCCGAGTAGTAGTGGTCTTCGTGGAGGGCCCTGAGGCGGTCGACTTGTGCGTTGGCACATGTGCCGTGGGATAGGGCATCAGGAGGCTCTTTTAGCTTCCCGAGACGATACAAGATCTCATAGTTGTAGGTGGAGAGCTCGATCCTCCACCGTAAGGTCTTATAGTTCTTTACCTTGCCCCACTGCGCATTATCGAACATGAAAGTTACCGACCATTGGTCAGTGAGGAGAGTGAATCTCCTGCCGGCCAGGTAATGCCTCCAATGCCGCACAGCTTCTACTATGGCCTGGGCCTCCTTTTTGACTGAGGAATTGCGGATTTCTGAAGCATGGAGGGTGCGTGAGAAGAAGGCCACGGGCCTGCCCGCTTGGTTGAGGGTGGCCGCCAGAACTATGTCGGATGCGTCGCTCTCGACTTGGAAGGGGAGGGATTCGTCGATTGCGTGCATCGTGGCCTTTGCGATGTCCGATTTGATGCGGCTGAAGGCCTGGCGGGCCTCTGCCGACAGGGGGAAAACAGAGGATTGAATTAGTGGGCGTGCCTTGTCCGCATAGTCGGGGACCCACTGGGCATAATACGAAAAAAATCCCAGGCAGCGTTTCAGGGCCTTGGAGCTGTGGGGGAGGGGGAACTCCATGAGGGGGCGCATGCGTTCGGAATCATGCACTACGTAGCCGAGGATGGCTAGACGGTCGGTGCTGACCACGCATTTGTCCTTGATATATGTTAGATTAAGGATTTTTGCAGTATGGAGAAATTTTCGGAAGTTGTGTCGTGGTCCTGCTGGTCGTGGCCGCAGATGGTGACGTTATAGAGGTACGGAAACGTGGCCGAGACTCCATTTGTGACACTGAAGGGAACCCTTAGGAAGTGGTAGAGTCGCCCATCTGCTTTGAATGCAGTGTATTTGCGGTCGCCCGGGCGGATGGGGAGCTGGTGGCAGGTGGATTTTAGATCCACCGTGGAAAATACCTTGTATTGTGCAATCTGATTGACCAGATTAGATATGGGGGGGGGGAGGATACGCATCGAGCTGCGTATACCTGTCGATGGTCTGACTATAACCGATGATCATCCTGTGCTTCTCCCCGGTCTTTACAACCACTACTTGAGCTCTCCAGGGACTGTTGCTAGCCTCAATAATACCTTCCTTCAGGAACCGCTGGACTTCCAACCTAATGAAGGTCTGGTCCTGGGCACTGTACCGTCTGCTCCGGGTGGCGAGGGGTTTGCAATCCAGGGTGAGGTTCGCAAAAAGGGAAGGGGGATCGACTTTGAGGGCCGCGAGGCTGCAGACAGTGAGGGGGAGTATAGGGCCGCCGAATTTAAAAGTTAAACTCTGGAGGTTACATTGGAAGTCTAACCCTAGGAGCGTGGCAGCGCAGAGGTGAGGGAGGACGTAGAGCAGGGAATTTTTTAACTGCCTTCCCTGGACCGTGAGGTTCATAGATTTCATAGCATTTACAGTGCAGAAGGAGGCCATTCGGCCCATCGATTCTGCACCGGCTCTTGGAAAGAGCACCCTACCCAAGGTCAACACCTCCACCTATCCTCATAACCCAGTAACCCCCCCCCCCCCCCCCCCCCCAACACTAAGGGCAATTTTGGACACTAATGGAAATTTATCATGGCCAATCCACCTAACCTGCACATCTTTGGGCTGTGGGAGGAAAGCGGAGCACCCGGAGGTAACGCACGCACACACGGGGAGGATGTGCAGACTCTGCACAGACAGTGACCCAAGCCGGAATCGAACCTGGGACCCTGGAGCTGTGAAGCAATTGTGCTATCCACAATGTTACCGTGCTGCCCTAGGTTCGCTATGCAGAACCCTTTGATCTCTACCGAGTGAGACCCGGAGGCCAGGGAGATTTTTTGGTTAACTGGGTGGATGGAAAAAGAACAGCGCCTAACCGTGTTGGGGTGTATGACACTCACCGTGCTCCCGGAGACGATCAGGCAGGATGTTTTATGCCCATTGATGGCAGCACGGTAGCCTTGTGGATAGCACAATTGCTTCACAGCTCCAGGGTCCCAGGTTCGGTTCTGGCTTGGGTCACTGTCTGTGCGGAGTCTGCACATCCTCCCCGTGTGTGCATGGGTTTCCTCCGGGTGCTCCGGTTTCCTCCCACAGTCCAAAGATGTGCGGGTTAGGTGGATTGGCCATGCTAAATTGCCCTTAGTGTCCAAAATTGCCCTTAGTGTTGGGTGGGGTTACTGGGTTATGGGGATAGGGTGGCGGTGTTGACCTTGGGTAGGGTGCTCTTTCCAAGAGCCGGTGCAGACTCGATGGGCCGAATGGCCTCCTTCTGCACTGTAAATTCTATGAAATTGATGAGCAAGGTCGTCGTCGCAGTCGAGAGTGTTCGGGGCTGAGACTGGTCCAGGATCACCGAGGCAAGTCGTGGCAAAAGTTGGATGTTTTCCTTGGGCAGTGTGCGGTCATCCGGGGTCCTGAGAGTCCAGCCAAGATGGCGGCGCCACTGGTCACACATGGCTGGAGGTGTACAAGATGGCGGCGCCCATCCGTCGCACGTGGTCCCCGGGGAACAAGATGGCGGCACCCGGAGGCCGCACATGGCTCTGGAGAAGAAAGATGGCAGCGCCCGCTGGCCACATGTGGCTCGTGGAGAGAGGTGTGGTGGCGGTCCCGGTTCACCCCCGGAGACTGCTGCGTCCGCCAATGCCTGGCATACTGCCACAAAATGGCCCTCTTTGACGCACCCTTTGCAGATGGATGAGCGGGCCGGGCAGCACTGCCGGGGGTGCTTGGCTTGCCCGCAAAAATAGCAGCGGGGCCCCCCCCTAGGGTTACCTGGCAGTCTCGCAGCACAAGCTTGTGGGGGGATGGGGGATGCCTCAGAGTCGACCGCGGGGGGGGGGTTCCACGCTGCCCAAGGGGCTGCCACGCTGTCAGGGACGTAAGCGCGGGCATTTTGGGAGGCCACATCCAGGGAGCTAGCAAGGGCCCGTGCCTCCTTGAGGCATAGCTTCTCTTTCTCCAGCAATCGCTAGCGGATTTGGGAGGACAGCATACCTGCAACGAATGCGTCCCGGATCAAATGTTCTGTGTGGTCGCTGGCTGAAACTTGCGGGCAGTCACAATTCCTCCCTAACACCAGGAGCGCACGGTAGAACTCCTCCAGCGATTCCCCGGGGATTTGTCGCCTCGTCGCTAGCAGATGTCGGGTGTAGACCTGGTTGACCGGGCGAATATCGTGTCCTTTCAGCAGGATCATTGCGGCCTCGAAATCGTCCGCATCCTCGATGAGGGTGTAGATCTCTGGGCTCACCCTCGAGTGGAGAACTTGCAGTTTCTGGTCCTCCATAGGTTCAGTCGTGGCCGTCCTGAGGTACCCTTTGAAGCACGCCAGCCAATGTTTGAAGGTTGCCGCTGAGTTTGCCGCATGGGGGCTGAGTTGCGGACACTCCGGCTTGATTTGGAGCTCCATTCTATAAAATTTAGTACAATAAATTGATGCTCGATCAATAACTCCTCAAGCGAGATTGGAGACAATTGAAGGCTTTATTGTACTAGATGTTTCCCCCAGCAGCGCAGGTCCAGAATGCAGCTGCTGGGGAGACACAGGCTGTTATACTCCGCCTTACTGGGCAGAACCAGCAGGAAGGCTTCAACAATGAAATAGCAGTCTCAGGTACCTCCCACACCAATGGTCTTACAGCATTATTCAGGGTACCGTAATACCCCTAATACCGATTACCACAAAAGGTAGTCCAGGTAACGGTGGCCATAAAACTAGCATGGGCTGTCATTATATTAAAAACCCATCTGGTTCATTAATGTCCTTCAGGAAAATAAATCTGCCGTCCTTACCCGGTCTGGCCTACATGTGACCCACAGCAACGGGGCTGACTCTTAACTGAGCTCTGAAATGTCCGAGCAAGCCACTACGTTCAAAGACAATTAAGGATGGGCAACAAATGCTGGCCTTGCCCCTGACACCCGCAGGCCATCCAAGAGTAAGAAGAAACCCTTCTGCTTTGCTGGAGTCTCTATCTTTAAGACCCCACTGAACAATTTGTTTTTGCAGCCATGAATTTGGTCACTTCTCCCAACTCTTCTGTTCCTTCTCAGCATCCCCGCTTCTTCTCCGAGGTACCCGTGACAAACTTTCTCTACTCGCCGCCCTAAATAAATGAGTTGCTTTTGTTGTTGGCATGCTTCACAGAGCACAAATCTTCACATCAACCTCACTCACCTGATGTTATATCGGTGAGCGAGCTACATGACAGGTCTGAGCGGCAGGTTTTCTGCCTCTGTCGGGAGATTGCCTGGTATCGGGCGGGATGGAGACTGACTATATGGTGGTACACAAGGCCGCACAATTGTGTGGGACAAACTGGTTGGACTAGAGTGTCTTTGCCTGTCTATCATTGTTTGTCTGTTCGTAAGATGCTGGCAATAAGGATTTAGTTGTGCAGTCCCTAATTACACATTCCGTGATCCTTGTACTTAAGTAAAAAGGCCATTAACAACTAATGATATCTCTCCTATTTTCCATTTCTGCGCAGTCAGTGATGAACAAAAGTGCTAAAATGTGATGTATTATCCATTTTCTATCCATTATTAGGCCCAGTGCTTGATAAATGAAGCCAAAAGATCTTCAGAACCTGCTTGTGAAAGTAATTAAAGCGATATGTGGTTTACGTCCTCACATTTCATCCTCTTGGTTTGATACGTCTCCAGCTTGCACAGTATTTACAGCACAGAAACCGTCAGTCTAACCTGAGCCCGCATTTATGCTTCACACAAGCCTTCCTCCATCCCTCTTTAATTAACCCCATCAGTATAACACTCCCTCCACCACTGACGCACAGTAGCAGCCGTGTGCACCAACTACACGATGCACTGCTGCAACTCACCAAAGCTCCTTCGACAGCACCTTCCAAACCCCCGACCTCTACCACCTAGAAGGATAAGAGCAGCAGATGCATGGGAACACCATCATCTGCAAGTTCCCCTCCAGGCCACACACCATCCTCACTTGGAAATGTGTCGCCGTTTCTTTCACTGTCGCTGGGTCAATCTTCGGATCCCCTTCTCTAACAGCACTGTAGGTGTGCATACACCACATGGACTGCAGCAATTCAAAAAAGTGGCTCACCACCGTCTTCTCAAGGGGCAATTAGGAGTTGGCAAATGTCATGAGAATGTTGCTTTAAGAAATGGTTAGCTGCTCATGTTACTGCAGTGATGTCAGAGTGTGGATGGAGCTGAGCTCTGGTTCTGCTTTTTAGTTTCACTTTGAGAAATGCTTGGGTGTGTCTGTCTTTTTGGTTTCGTTTTTCAGTGTGTTGCAGCTGAAGTCAGCCAAAGCAGCTGTACTGTTGAGTTCTCTGCCATGAAGGACTATCTCTTAATCATTTGGTGAATTCAGAATTATAAATGTTTTCAGTATTGAATGTAAATTCTGATGTGCTTCTGTTTAAAGGTTTGTTAAGTCTTTTGGGTGTAATAGGACAGCATACAGGTTACTTAGTGTTGTATTCTTTGGGGGTTATCTTTGAATTAATGGTTGCTAAGATATTCACTGTTTGTTTTAAAAAGGTTAACTTGAGTTCATAGAATAAACATTGTTTTGCTTTAAAAAAGAACTTTTCCCTTTCTGAAGTACCACCCTTGCAGAGTGAGCCGTGTGCTCCCCATACCACAATCTATTAAAAGTTGTGGGTCAGGTGAACTCCCTGATACACTTTGGGGTTCTCTATACCCTGGCCTATAACACAATAAATGCTGGCCTAGCCAGCAGTGCTATTTAAATCTTTAGATGCATTGTTCCCTCGTGTTCTTATCCAGCTTTCCCCTAAATGCATCAAAGATATAAACCTCAATTACCCTGGTAGCAAGTTCCACATTACCATCACCGCTGGGTAAAGACTTGTGTATAACAAAGTGCGTTAAGGCGTCAGTCGCACTGCTAAATGTGGGATGAATTTACCGTAACAATGTAGTAATCCCAAAAACAATCTCAGTTCCATCATGTTGTGAGGATATGGTGCTTCTAAGATTTCTATCATCTTTTTTGGCTCCTTGTGCAAGCCATTTTTGTCAATAATGTGACCCAGGTAGTTGATAGATGTCTTGAAAAAGTTAGACTTTTCCTTTCTTAACTCTGGGGTTATGGTTTTGCAGAGGTTCCAGAATATCTTCCAAGATCTTCAAATGCCTTTGATCACTTGAGCCAGTGATGAGAATGTAATTTAGATGACATTGCACCCCTTTTAGCCCACTCAGAATCTGACCCATGAATCTCTGGAAAAAGAGCAGGAGTCATCCCAAATGGAATTCTCCTGTGATGGAACAGATGTTTGTACGCCACGATAATGAGTAGGGGCTGTGATTTTGCAGCCACATTCATTTGTAAATACGCCTATGATAGATCTACTTGATTGAATTTTTGATCTTCAGAAAGTCCAGCAAACAAGTCTTCAATCAGCGGCAGTGGAAAGTGATCTGCACACAATGCCGGGTTTATAGCTGTCTTATCTGAGCTATCTCGTTTTAATATAGAAGCTATTGGTGTAACCCAATCACTGGTAGTAGCTGGTTCCATGACTCCTGCTTGGACTAGTCTTTTTAGTTCTTCATCAACTTTTGGCCTGATGGCGGATGGTACGGTTCTGGCTTTGAGACATTTTTGGTGCACTGTTTGGTTTCATTTTCCTGAATAACGTCTTCAAACACCTTTGTGTACTTTTCCAGAAGTTGATGCAGGTCATTCTTGAATCAACCAGTTGATTCACCGCCCACCAGTTGAGTTTGATTTTTCCCAAACACGCTCTACCAAATAAATCAGGACAATGTGGGACGGCAACTCCGCTGTCTGTCCATTTATTTACACTTTTACCGTAATGTTTCCTTTCAGTGGAACAATCCTACGTCCGTAGGATGCTTGATGGTTTCAGTGGCAGATGCTTTAACTTCTGGTTATAGATTGCCTCCAGTATCAATGTTACAGCTGCACCCGTATCCATTTCCATTTTGACTTGGTTACTGTCAAATGTTGCGGATGCCCAGATACGTTGATTACTCGTACCAACAAAATGCCTGGTTTCAGCTCTTGAAGTTGTTGAGGTACACTGTCTCCTAAGGCATCTCAAACTTTGTCTATCATCTTGTAGACTCGACAGTGCGCTGAAATGTTTTATTCCTTTTACACATCTTAAATGTTAATGAAGTTAGCCGTCACCAGCACACTTTGGCAGTATGGCCTTTTTTGCCACAATGGTTGCACTTGCCTACTCTACTCCAGTAATCCCCCGCTGAATGTCCAAATTATGCACATTGATGACATGGCTGTAGTCTTGCAGGATTGTTTTTGAGTCTTCACCTTGTGGACCGTCACTTTAGTTCCTATCCGTGAAGCGTCTTTTGCTGCTAACTCCATTGACATGGCAATTCCTGCAGCTGTTTTAGGAGTTAAGTCGCTTAGAGTAAGCAGCTTCCTCTGAATAGCATTTTTGTAGATTCCACATACCAGCTGATCACAAAGGGTGTCATTTAGTGTTGAGCCAAACTCGCAGTATTTTGCTAACCTTCTGAAGGTCGCCATGAAATGTAAGATGCTTTCACCTTCTTCCTGACTATAGGGTGGAACCGAAACCTTTCGGCAATTATAAGTGGTCCTGGTCAGAAATCCTCTTCTAGAATCTTCATCAATTCATTGTAAGTCTCATCTCCTGGCCTTGCTGGATGGATTATGTTTTGCAGTAGCATCAAAGTTTTATGCCCCACCAAACTGAAAGATGTTGCAATCTTTTGGTCCTCTGGTGATAAAGTTGAAATCTCCCTTCACACACATTCCAAGTCTCACCGTCTTCATCAAATGCGTCCAGGGCACCACCTTTGTCCATCATTTTGAATGCCGACTCCCAGGGTCTATACCTCTTTCAACCTTCCTCCCCTCCATTTCTTTTTTAAGTATGAAACAAGAGGTCTCCTCATCCACAATGCAAAATAAACATGTTTTTCTTTTGCCTGGACTGTGGTTTGTCTTATTCGAGTAGTAGCTTGCACAGAACCGGAAAGACTTCTTAATCCCCCGCTGCCTATTTCACTTCGCCATGTGCGCGGTCCCTGCAACCCATGATTCTCTCCACTTTCCAGGGCAGCACGGTAGCACAGTGGTTAGCACTGTGGCTTCATAGCACCAGGGTCCCAGGTTCGACTCCCTGCTGAATCACTGTCTGGGCGGAGTCTGCACATTCTCCCTGTGTTTGCGTGAACGGCCTCCTTCTGCACTGTATGTTCTATGTTCTATGTTTTAACAGCAAGCAGACTTTTTGAAATGTTTGTTCTGCTCACTCACTGTTGTGCTTTGTTTTGCTTTGCACACCTTCCTGCGTCAGGATCGACGTTTGGATCCGGTCTTGAGAATTTACACTTTTGCCCTCGTCGCCATTTTCACTTTTCTCGGCGGCAGATTTTTCGTGCCTCACCTACTGCCTCAATCCTCGTCGGCAGTTTTTGTCTTTGTTCTTTTCTCAATGTGCCGCAAAGAGAAAGGGCACAGAGGTGCCACACGCTTGAGATTCTTCCAAATACGATGCAAGGTTTATTCAGGAGATATGCTCACACAATACAAAGATGTGCAGCTTAGGCGGATTGGCCACGCTAAATTGCCCCTTAATAGGAAAAAATTAATTGGGTACTCTAAATTTATTTTAAAAAAGGAATGTATTACTTAAATACAATTCTATAGAACCTAGGTAAGGCCGCACTTGGAATATTGCGCACAATACTGGTCGCCACACTACCAAAAGGATTTGGAGGCTTTGGAGAGGGTGCAGAGGAGGTTTACCAGGATGTTGCCTGGTCTGGAGAATGTTAGCTATGCGGAGAGGCGGAATAGGCTCGGACTGTTTTCATTAGAACGACGGAGGTTGAGGGGTGACCTGATAGAGGTCTACAAGATTATGAGGGGCATGGAAAGAGTGGATGGGCAGGCATTCTTTCCCAGGGTGGAGGGGTCAGTCACCAGAGGGCAAAGGTTTAAGGTCTGGGGGCAAAGTTGAGAGGAGATGTTTTTTACGCAGAGGGTAGTGAGTGCCTGGAACGCGTTGCCAGGGGAGGTTGTGGACGCAGGTACATTAACGGCGTTCAAAAGGCATCTTGAGAAATACACGGATAGGATGGGTATAGAGGGATACATCAATAGGAAGTGCTGAGGGTTTTGGCCAAGGTTGGTATCATGACCGGCACTGGCTTGAAGGGCCGAAGGGCCTGTTCCTGTGCTGCATTGTTCTTTGTTCTTTGTATAACATTCTTGAGGGAAAATAGTGCCAACTTTTCCAATCTATCTATGTAACTAAAACAGCTGAATGTACAGCTCTGGATTCTGAAACTGATTTTGCGTCTTATCAACATGGGGCAGATGGCCCTCTTGTGACCTCTGAGTGTAAAGCATTGCCTTGTGATTCATATAGAGGGGAATCAGGTGGGCAGGATCTATAGAATCCCTACAGGGGCGGCACGGCAGCACAGTGGATAACACTGTTGCTTCACAGCTCCAGGGTCCCAGGTTCGATTCCCCGCTGGGTCACTGTCTGTGCGGAGTCTGCACGTTCTCCCCGTGTGTGCGTGGGTTTCCTCCCGGTGCTCCGGTTTCCTCCCACAGTCCAAAAATGTGCAGGTTAGGAGGATTGGCCATTCTAAATTGCCCTTGGTGTCCAAAAGGTTTGGGTGGGGTTACTGGGATAGGGTGGAGGTGTGGGTTTGGGTAGGGTGCTCATTCCAAGGGCCGGTGCAGACTCCATGGGCCAAATGGCCTCCTTCTGCACTGCAGATTCTATGAATTCTATGATGCTAAGACAATGCAGAAGGAGGTCAGTCAGCCTATTGAGTCTACACTGACTCTCTGATCCTACCTAGGCCCACTCACCTGACCCATAATCCCACCTAACCTGCACATCCCTGGACACGAGGGGGTCATTTTAGCATGGCCAATCCACCTGCATACGGAATAAAACCTGGCCAATATTCTGTCCAAGTGAAAGAATCAAAGGTCACGTGTTCCATTCTGGGCTTATGACTCTCTCTCCCCTAATTTCCCTCTAGACATTGCACCCTGGTGATCCATTGCACCCAAACTCTGGAATTAAAATATCCATATGTTCAAAGCCATTTTGAATGATTCCTGCTGAAAACCTCTTGATTTATAGCAGGAAGCCAGCCACTGGGTAATCTTTGTCCCTGAACGTTTTTAGATCAGGAGCCTGTTTGTCAGTTCATTGATTACATGGGTTGCTTTGCCTGCTCACTGGTCTTAGCTTCCTTTGAGGGATGGAAGCCAAGAATCAATTATAACAGCACACGCAGTTTTTGCACAAAGCATGATGATCCAGTGTGACAGTGCAAGATATTGCGGGGAATTTCCCTTGCTGAACATATTTCATGCACCAGAGAGTCCTCCAATTCCTGGTTCCAGGCCTGAATCCATTTTGTAATTCCATCTGAAACGTCAAGCTAGGGTCTCCTTCATCTGAAGGGGGCTGAAACCTTTTGAGCAGCCTGCGAGCTGATCCAGAATTGCCCAATGACATAAAAACTGGTTGTTGTCTGACCAGATACGAACCCATCTTCCACTGAACGGAGTAGCCTACATCTCTGTCTGCCTCAAGCTGGAGAGAGAGAGTTGAAGAGAGCCAATCGGGTTTCGGAAAAGAGTTTCATGCGGTAGGATTGAGGGGCGGGATTCTCCGACCCCCCCGCCGGGTGGGAGAATCGCCGGGGGCTGGCGTGAATCCCGCCCCCGCCGGTTGCCGAAGTCTCCGGCACCGGATATTCGGCGGGGGCGGGAATCGCGCCACGCCGGTTGGCAGGCCCCCCACGCGCGATTCCCCGGCCCGGATGGGCTAAAGTCCCGCCGCTAAAATGCCTGTCCCGCCGGCGTAGATTAAACCACCTACCTTACCGGCGGGACAAGGCGGCGCGGGCGGGCTCTGGGGTCCTGGGGGGGGTGGGGTGTGCGGGGCGATCTGGCCCCGGGGGGTGCCCCCACGGTGGCCTGGCCCGCTATCGGGGCCCACCATGGCGGAGGCAGAAGAGACTCCCTCCACTGCGCATGCGCGGGAATGCCGTCAGCGGCCGCTAACGCTCCCGCGCATGCGCCACCTGGAGATGTCATTTCCGCGCCAGCTGGCGGGGCACCAAAGGCCTTTTCCGCCAGCTGGCGGGGCGGAAATTCGTCCGGCGCGGGCCTAGCCCTCAAGGTTGGGGCTCGGCCCCCAAAGATGCAGAGCATTCCGCACCTTTGGGGCGGCGCGATGCCCGACTGATTTGCGCCGTTTTGGGCGCCAGTCGGCGGACATCGCGCCTTTCCGGAGAATTTTGCCCGAGGTGTCTGAAGATCCGTAAACGACGGTGTTCTTTCCTCATCAGCGAAGTCACTGCCCCTGCCCTATTGCACCAAAAATGATCCATCATCTGCCAAGTTGGATGTTTTTTTAAAAGGCAGAAAATAATATGTTCGCACATGATCATCAACGCATAGGCATTTGGGAGAAGGATTATTTGAACATTTGTTATTTCCATCCTTGTTAAACATTGAGCTTACCCGGAGTTCCTCTGCCTATACGTTCTGTGGCAACATCAATTGATCACCCCTCAACATCTTGCCAGCATTATCTGCCCCGATTGCAACTTGCACCAAGTCCAATTCGCCTCGCACTCCTCTGCTCTCTGGCTCCCAGTCCAACAAGGCCTCGCTTTTAACATTCTCTTCCTTGTTTGCAAGTTCCTCCATGGTCTCACTCCTCGCCATCCCTGTAATCTCCTCCAGCCCCACAATTTACTGAGATCCATGTGCTTGTCAGGTTTGGCCTCTTGTCATCACCCCACCATTGGCGGTCGTTCCTTCGGCTACTGAGGTCCTAAGCTTCACAATTTCCTCCCTGAACTCTTATAGCTTGGTACTAGCTCATATGCCCCCAATATATCTTTCTTCACTGTCTCTTAGTCTCAAGACCTTTCCCCTGATAAGGGCGCATGGACATCACTCTCCCCACCCTCAACTTCAGCCGAGAAGCGTAGGGTCCAGCAATCCTGCGGCAATCTCATCTGTTTAGCTATTTTTGCAAAAGCCCCCAAAAATGTTCCGGCATCTTTTTCATTGAAAATTGGTGGAGCGTTTATGTATTTGAATATCTCCCCTCTTGGTTCTCTTCCAGAACCACCTTGCTCCGCCATCTGCTCTAACCTTTCATTTGCTGCTCTGTGTGTGTGAAGGTGGAAGTCTCTCTTTCTCTCTTTGCTCCCACGTGGCTTTCCCCATTTCCCTTTTAAACTCTCCGTTCCCGTCGAAATGCTCTCTCCCTCTCTTTTTCCTGCATCTCTAATTTCTTAATTTCTACGTCGCTTTGTAATTGAAGCTTCGCTAATTCAAAATCCTCACGTAAATTTCAGATACATTTAAATGTGTTGCTCGGCTTTCAATTAATAATAATATAATAATAAATCGCTTATTGTCACAAGTAGGCTTCAATGAAGTTACTGTGAAAAGCCCCCAGTCTCCACATTCCGGCGCCTGTTCGGGGAGGCTGGTACGGGAATTGAACCCACGCTGCTGGCCTTGTTCTGCATTGCAAGCCAGCTGTTTACCTCAGCCTTCTTAGTTCCTGCAGATAAGGCTTCTTCCAATTTATCTGCCAATTCCATCAATTTGGCTTCAGGCACACTTTGCAAACTTTGCACGCGTAGTTTGTCCACCTCCAGATAAGATCGGGTTAGATCAAGAGGTGTTTTCTGCAGCCCTCTTGCTGAAGATAACACATCCTTACTTGGTTCCACTTGTTTCTCACTCCAGTTACGCTCAAAAGTCATCAATTCCCTATACCCAAGGAATTAATCTTTTTTAAGATCTCGGGCACAAGGCTCCCAATTTTCTGTCACGAAGCACGCTTATTTTATCTGCGAGGGTATCCCAACTTGGAACACCGATTCGTGGGGGTGTATAGTTTTATTTTGTTTTGATGTGGGGAGACAAGCAAAACTCCAGTGAGAATAAACAGCCCAGTAACAATTATTAAAGATTATTTCTTGAAGTAAAGAGAAGACAAATACACACAAACCAGACTACTCTACAAAGGGGGAGAGGGTGCTGAGGTGAGACCCCTTAAAACCAGATAGCTACGATAACACTAGACTAGCTCTACATAAGTTAGTTTATTGAGGATTGAGATTAATCACAGAACGTACACCCAGTAATCATTATTAACTATGAAACCTGTATTTTTAGGACATAGCAGTCATAAGCAGTCAAATTCTTGCTAAAAGCAGTGGCCACAATGCATGATGGGATTTAAGCTAGCTAACTTGCCCATGTTTTTGAGACAAACAGGATTAGACAAATAGTATAGTCAGCAATAACACGGTCAGCTCAGTAAGCAGTTCTTATCAGTGCCCCCAATATCCTGTCTCTGACAATCCATGGTGTAAAGACGAACCAACTTTAGCATCCTGCCCCTAGATGAACAATGAGGTGGGCAGGAACTGGCTGTGATATGTAAAACAACTTTATAATGGGCACAGTATCCTGGTAAACAACAGATGGCAGGACGGGGTTAAATCATGAGTTGATCACAGTTATCATGTTGCTTAAAGCAAATTTCATTGGTTACTATCAAATTGACAGCTCCAAGGATTGGATCCAGTCCAACTGGGGTGGGCTATTGATTTTTGGAAAACTGTATAATTGGGGCGTCTGTACCAGTGTAAAGGACAGCAGGTTTGGCATTTATCCAAATCACTCCCCCATGTACGTGGACCAAGCTTGGAAAAATAAAACCGTCTTAATCAGAATTTATGTGTCTGCAGGTCTGTGTGTTCATCTGAGCTGTAACTAAGAGGGAGGAACCCCATGTAAAAGCTATCTCAATACTCAGTCCTTGGCAACACTCCTACACTCTACTCTCACACAAATTGAATAACCAGCCTTAGTTACCACACAATACAGGAATGATACTCAAATCTGGAAACTGTTTTTACATGGTCCAGCGAAGAAGGGTGACCTGATTGCGGTGTACAAGATTATGAGGGGCATGGGCAGGGTGGATAGGGAGCAGCTGTTCCCCTTAGTTGAAGGGTCAGTCACAAGGGGACACATGTTCAAAGTGACAAATGGAGGTTTAGGGGGGGACTTGAGGAAAACCTTTTTACCCAGAGGGTGGTGACAGTCTGGAACACCTTGCCTGGGAGGGTGGTAGAGGCTGGTTGCCTCACACCCTTTAAAAAGTACCTGGATGAGCACTTGGCACATCATTTAGTTTATGCAGCAACCTTGTGTGTGGCTTTTGACAAGGTGCCACACAAGGTGCCACACAAAAGGTTGCTGCATAAACTAAAGATGCATGGCATTGAGGGTAAAGTGGTAGCATGGGTAGAGGATTGGTTAACTAACAGAAAGTAGAGAGTGGGGATAAATGGGTGTTTCTCTGGTTGGCAACCTGCAACTAGTGGGGCCCCTCAAGGATCAGTGTTGGGCCCGCAGTCGTTCACAATTTACATAGACGATTTGGAGTTGGGGACCAAGTGCAATGTGTCAAAGTTTGCAGACGACACTAAGATGAGTGGTAAAGCAAAAAGTGCAGAGGATACCGGAAGTCTGCAGAAGGATTTGGATAGGTTAGGTGAATGGGCTAGGGTCTGGCAGATGGAATTCAATGTTGCCAAGTGTGAGGCTATCCATTTTGGGAGGAATAACAGCAGAATGGATTATTATTTAAACGGTAAGATGTTAAAACATGCTGCTGTGCAGAGGGACCTGGGTGTGCTGGTGCACGAGTCGCAAAAGGTTGGTGTGCAGGTGCAGCAGGTGATTAAGAAGGCTAATCGAGTTTTGTCTTTCATTACTAGAGGGATGGAGTTCAAGACGAGTGAGGTTATGCTGCAATTGTATAGGGTGTTGGTGAGGCCGCATCGGGAGTATTGTGTTCAGTTTTGGTCTCCTTACCTGAGAAAGGACATATTGGCACTGGAGGGAGTACAGAGGAGATTCACTAGGTTGATCCCAGAGTTGAGGGGATTAGATTATGACGAGAGGTTGAGTAGACTGGGACTGTACTCATTGGAGTTTAGTAAGATGCGGGGGGATCTTATTGAGACATATAAAATTATGAAGGGAATAGATAGGATAGATGTGGGCAGGTTGTTTCCACTGGTCGGGGAAAGCAGAACTAGGGGGCAAAGTCTCAAAATAAGGGGAGGTAGATTTAGGACGGAGTGTAGGGGGAACTTCTTCACCCAAAGGGTTGTGAATCTCTGGAATTCCTTGCCCAGTGAAGCAGTTGAGGCTCCTTCTTTAAACGTTTTTCAGAAAAAGATAGATACCTTTCTAAAGAATAAAGGGATTCGGGGATATGGTGTACGGGCCAGAGAGTGGAGCTGAGTCCACAAAGATCAGCCATGATCTCATTAAATGGCGGAGCAGGCTCGAGGGGCCAGATGGCCTACTCCTGTTCCTAGTTCTTATGTTCTTATAACATTCAAGGATACAGGCCAAGTGCTGGAAAGTGGGATTAGGTGGGCAGGTCTTTAATGCGTCAGTGCAGACTCGATGGGCTGAAGGGCCTCTTCTGCACTGTAGTATTCTGCGATTCTGTGAACTGTTCTTGGGAAGGTTTTCTGCACTGCCTTGGCTCTAAGATTTACATGTTTGTTTGCTGTAAACTTGGCCTTCAGGCGTGGTGGTTGGAAACTGGCCTACCCACTTTCTAAAACTTCTAGATGGTAACTGCCTCCCTTCCTTCTCAGGGTCTAGTCAATTATACCTTTGTTGCTCTTTGATTATGCCTTCTGTGACTTCGGCTGTCTGCCCCAAACAGCTTCCTTGACTACACATTAACATATGTATATCTCGGGGACTTTCCCAATCGTCTATAATCTGTTTCTCCTCCATTCGCTTTTCACGTTTGCTTACTATCTAAACTGTCATTCTAAACTCGTTACCAGGAGACACACCATTTGATGCCTTTGAATACTGTCTACTGCTGCCTCCAGGTGGACTCATGACAATACTTGCAAAGCACCATGAAACATTTTTACTATGTTAACAGCACAATATAAATGCAAGTTGTTGTTGTTGGTGTGGCGACAATAGGCTGCTAACAATCCCTCCAGAAGCTCTGAATGCCACCAGATGAATACAAAATAATCACTGCTAATAGCTTGTTTGTGCTGCATGGATAGAATTACTGAAGGGAGCTCATATGAGAAATGGAACATTGGATGAGTTTTGTATTAAATTCCTCTTTGACATCAATCATCGTTGTTCATTGAAATGCCATTCTAATATAGGAACAACTCATCAAATATCAGCAATCCCTTGTATCTCGACTTCCCGCCGGAATTATCCCACAGTCAGAAAGTGGTTCCAACAGTAATTTCTCTGGAGTTGTTTATAGGTCACATTAGTGACTTTCCTGTAATTAGAATTGTTGATAAATTAACAATGCATTTATTGCCCAGCGAACTTCTTGTCTTTGATGATTCGAACAGAAGACTAATTAAAGCTGGTTTAATTGCATCGTTCACATGGTGCAATTGACTCCAGACTAATTAACTTGCCATTTTCCTTAAGTATGGGTACCTTAATCCTGGAAACTATCAGAGTTGAAAGAACTCCATGCCAATCTGAGTTTCTGCAAGAGAACTGAGACCATTCAACTTTAATTAATCCGTCACTCTGCCTGTTTGTCAATTGCTGTGCGTCAGCTGTGGTTCTGTTGGTCACACTCTTGTCCCTGAGGTTTTGGCTTCAAACACCACTTCGGAACATGAATATAAATATTAAGGCTGACAACCCACTGTAATATGGAGGGAGCGATGCACTGTAGGAGCCGCTGGTAAACCAAGGCCACATGGCAACACAATGGCGCAGTGGGTTAGCCCTGCTGCCTCACGGCGCCGAGGTCCCAGGTTCGATCCCGGCTCTGGGTCACTGTCCGTGTGGAGTTCGCACATTCTCCCTGTGTTTGCGTGGGTTTCGCCCCCACAACCCAAAGACGTGCAGGCGAGGTGGATTGGCCACGCTAAAATGCCCCCTAATTGGAAAAAATGAATTGGGTAGTCTAAATTTACATTTAAAAACAACAAGGCCACAGTTCCCCGCTTGGGTGATGTAAAATATATCAAGACACCATTTTGCAGAGCTGTGAGTTATCCCTGGTGTCCTTGCTAATATTTATCCCTCAATTGTACTAATTAGGAGCAGGAGTGGGCCACTCGGCCCCTCGAGCCTGCTCCACAATTCAATAAGATCGTTTCCTTTAACCCCCGATAACCTTTAACCCCTTGTTGATCAAGAATTTATCGAGCGAAATGGACAACTATTCAAAGACTCTGCTTACACTGCCTTTTGAGAAAGAGCATTCCAGAGACACTTAACCTTCTGACAGGAAAGAAGTCTCCTAATCTTTGCCTTATTTTTAAACAGTGGTGCCTAGTTCTAGATTCTCTGCCAAAAGGAAACACCCTCCTCACATCCACCCTGTCAATGCTCCTCAGGATCTTAAAGGTTTTGATCAAGTTGCCTCTCACTCTTCTACATTCTAATGGATACAAGTCCAACCTTTTCTCATATGATGTCACAAAACAGATGACCTCGTTGTTATCATATTATTGTCTTTAGGAGTTTCCTGTGTGTAAATTGGTTGCCATGTTTCCTACATTAAACAGGGAGTACGCTTCAGTTTTTATTGGCCATAAAAAAAAATTGAGATGTCCGGTCGTCATCAAGGAAGCAGTATAAGTGCAAGTGTTTCTTGCAGCATTCTATAGACTCTGGAAGAGTTCCAATGGATTGGAGGGGAGCTAATGTAACCCCACTTTTTAAAAAAGGAGAGAGAGAGAGAAAACGGGGAATTACAAACGGGGAATTAGCCTGACATCCGTGGTGGGGAAAATGCTGGAGTCAATTATTAAGGTTGAAATAACTGGATTCGCTAAAGGGAAAGCACGCTTGACAAGTCTTCTGGAATTTTTTAAGGATGTGACCAGTAGAGTGGACAAGGGTGAACCAGTGGATGTTGTATATCTGGGGCGAAATTCTCTGGTATCGGCGCGATGTCCGCCGACCGGCGCCAAAAACGGCGCAAATCAGTCCGGCATCGCGCCGCCCCAAAGGTGCGGAATCCTCCGCATCTTGGGGGGCCGAGCCCTAACCTTGAGGGGCTAGGCCCGCGCCGGACTGATTTCCGCCCCGTCAGCTGGCGGAAAAGGTCTTTGGTGCCCCGCCAGCTAGCGCAGAAATGACATTGCCGGGCGGCGCATGCGTGGGAGCGTCAGCGGCCGCTCATTGCATCCCCGCGCATGCGCTGTGGAGGGAGTCTCTTCCGCCTCCGCCATGGTGGAGACTGTGGCGAAGTCAGAAGGAAAAGAGTGCCCCCACGGCACAGGCCCGCCCGCGGATCGGTGGGCCCCGATCGCGGGCCAGGCCCCCCCAGGACCCCGGAGCCCGCCCGCGCCGCCTTGTCCCGCCGGTAAGGTAGGTGGTTCAATCCACGCCGGCGGGACAGGCATTGTAGCAGCGGGACTTCGGCCCATCTGGGCCGGAGAATCGCGGGGCGCGGGGGGCGGCCGCCAACCGGCGCGGCGCGATTCCCGCCCCCGCCGAATCTCCGGTGCCGGAGAATTCGGCAACCGGCGGGGGCGGGATTCACGCCAGCCCCCGGCGATTCTCCGACCCGGCGGGGGGGTCGGAGAATCTCGGCCCTGGACTTTCAAAAGCCTTTTGACAAGGTTCTACACAACAGGTCAGTGAGCAAAATTAAAGCTCATGGTATTGGGGGTAATGTATTGATGTGGATAGAGAACGTGTTGGCAGAAAGGAAGCAGAGTGGGAATAAATGGGTCCTTTTCAGAGTGGCGGGCAGTGACTAGTGGGGTACTGCAAACGAGACCCCAGCTGTTCACAATATCCATTATTGCTTTGGATGAAGAATTGCATGCAATGTCTCCAAATTTGCAGACGACACTAAGCTGGGTGGCAGTGTGTGCTGTGAGGAGGATACAAAGAGGCTGCAGGGTGACGTGGACAGGCTGGCTGAGTGGGCAAATATTTGGCAAATGCAATATAATGTGGGTAAATGTGAGGTTATCCACTTTGGTAGCAAAAACAGGAAGGCAATCTGAATGGTGGCAGTTTAGGAAAAGGGGAAGTGCAACGAGACCTGGGTGTCATGGTGGAACAGTGGCTGAAGGTTGGGATGCAGGTACAGTAGGCAGTGAGGAAAGCTAATGGCATGCTGGCCTTCATAGCGAGAGGATTTGAGAAAAGGTGTCGGGATGTCTTGCTGCAGTTAAACCGGGCCTTGGTGAGGCCATACCTTGTGTGCAGTTTTGGTCTCCTAGTTTGAGGAAGGACATTCTTGCTATTGAGGGTGTCCAGCGAAGGTTCACCAGACTAATTCCCGGGATGGCAGGACTGACATATGAAGAAAGACTGGATCGACTGGGCTTGTACTCACTGGAGTTTAGAAGAAGAGAGGGGAACTCGTAGAAACATATAAATCCTGATGGGACTGGACAGGCTAGATGCGGAAAGAATGTTCCCGATGTTGGGGACGTCCAGAACTAGGGGTCACAGCCGAAGAATAAGGGGTAAGCCATTCAGGACTGAGATGAGGAAGAACGTCTTCTCTCAGAGAGGTGTGAACCTGTGGAATTCTCTACCACAGAAAGCTGTTGGGGCCAGTTCGTTGGATAAATTCAAGAGGGAGTTGGACATGGCCCTGACGGCTAAAGGGATCAAGGGGTATGGAGAGAAAGCGGGAGTTGGCTACTGAATTGGCATGATCAGCCATGATCATATTAAATGGTGGAGCAGGCTCGAAGGGCCGAATGAACAAGAACAAAGAACAAAGAAATGTACAGCACAGGAACAGGCCCTTCGGCCCTCCAAGCCCGTGCCGACCATGCTGCCTGACTAAACTACAATCTTCTACACTTCCTGGGTCCATATCCCTCTATTCCCTCCTATTCATGTATTTGTCAAGATGCCCCTTAAATGTCACTATCGTCCCTGCTTCCGCCACCTCCTCCGGTAGCGAGTTCCAGGCACCCACTAACCTCTGTGTAAAAAACTTGCCTCGTACATCTACTCTAAACCTTGCCCCTCTCACCTTAAACCTATGCCCCCTAGCAATTGACCACTCTACCCTGGGGAAAAGCCTCTGACTATCCACTCTGTCTATGCCCCTCATAATTTTGTAGACCTCTATCAGGTCGCCCCTCAACCTCCGTCGTTCCAGTGAGAACAAACCGAGTTTATTCAACCGCTCCTCATAGCTAATGCCCTCCATACCAGGCAACATTCTGGTAAATCTCTTCTGCACCCTCTCTAAAGCCTCCACATCCTTCTGGTAGTGTGGCGACCAGAATTGAACACTATACTCCAAGTGTGGCCTAACTAAGGTTCTATACAGCTGCAACATGACTTGCCAATTCTTATACTCAATGCCCCGGCCAATGAAGGCAAGCATGCCGTATGCCTTCTTGACTACCTTCTCCACCTGTGTTGCACCTTTCAGTGACCTGTGGACCTGTACTCCTAGATCTCTCTGACTTTCAATACTCTTGAGGGTTCTACCATTCACTGTATATTCCCTACCTGCATTAGACCTTCCAAAATGCATTACCTTTGAATGGCCTAATCCTGCACCTATTTTCGATGTTTCTATGTTTGAAAGTTAACTTTTAGGTGGATATTCTGAAATAAAAGTCTCTCAGAAGTACAGTGATTTTTTTTTGTTGAAATGCAATGGCTGGTGTATTTAGTGGGGTGGATTGAACTGGGAGAACATAGGTCAGAGGAGGAGTAGGCAATATGGTCCCCCAAGTGTGCTCCACCAATCAATAAAATGTTGAATTATATCACATCCACTTTCCTGCTCTGCTGCCATATCCCTTAGCCCCCAAATCTATTCATCTCAGTCATGAATATATTGAATGATTGACCCCCCTGGGGTTGAGAATTCCAAAGGTTCACAACCCTTTGAGTGAAGAAATTTCTGTTCAGATCAGTCTTCAATATTCATATTCTTGCAGCATCACCTCTAGTTCGGGCCTTTTCAGCCGAGAAAAACATTTTTTCCGAAACCTGCCCAGTCAAATCCTCCCTTTAAAAAAAAAAACCTTCATACATTTCAAAGAAATCACCTCTCATTCTTTCAAATTCCAGAAAATTATTCATTCTTACTTAAATGCTGCCATTGGGATCTTTGATATGTTCCAGGTTAAGCCTTGCTTTATCAAAAGGATAACGTGCACTCTGATGATGCAGCACTCTTTAAATGTTTCACAGTGTCAGCAGAATCTTACTATTGATTTTTCAAGGTTAAAGTATCCTTACTTTCATAGGTAATCATACACTTTGTGTTAGTCCTTCTTGATATTGCTCATTGGTAACTTTTAAGCTAGATTGCCGAGCTATTGTATATCTCTGTGCTCTTTAAAGGTTCATTCATGGGATGTCCTAGCCAGGCCTTTGTCCTAGCCCATTTGGCCTTTGAGAGGATGGCAAATCCCTGAATGTGACTGAGTGCCTTGCTAGGCCACTTCAGAGGGCAGGTAAGAGGGCAGCATGGTGGCACAGTGGTTAGCATTCTTGCTTCACAGCGCCAGGGTCCCAGGTTCGATTCCCGGCTTGGGTCACTGTCTGTGCGGAGTCTGCACGTTCTCCCCGGGTCTGCGTGGGTTTCCTCCGGATGCTCCGGTTTCCTCCCACACGTCCCAAAGGACATGCAGTTAGGTAACATGTACATTCTGAATTCTCCCTCTGTGTACCCGAGCAGAGGCCGGAATGTGGTGACTAGGGGCTTTTCACAGTCACTTCATTGCAGTGTTAATGTTAGCCTGCTTGTGACAATGAAGATTATTTAGAACATTTTTAAAGAGCCAATCACGGCAAATTCCATCCCCCAGGTGGCATATTTGTTCAATTAACTGGGAAGGGGGTGATATTGTCACTGGACTAGTAAACCAGAGACCCAGAGTAATGCTCTGGAGACCCAGGTTCAAATCCCACCACCGCAGACGATGAAATTTGAACTCAATCAAAAAAATCTGGAATTAAAATGAAGACCATGAAACCATTGCCGATTGTCTTAAAACCCATCTGGTTCACTAATGTCCTTTAGGGAAGGAAATCTGACATCCTTAGCTGGTCTGGCCTACGTGTGACTCCAGACCGATTAAATGTGGTTGACTCTTAACTGTCCCTTAAGAGCAATTAGGGATGGCCAATAAATGCTGGCCTAGCTTGCGACGCCCACATCCCAGGAGGAATTTAAAAAATGTTTTAAATACCTTTGTTGAAGTAAAAGCAGGAATGCTCCGGCCATTGGGATTCTATGTTCCCGGCGGCAGCACATCCCTACCCGTGGGTTACCCGGCGACATGGAGTGGCCTCAGTGGGAAATCCAATTGATAAGCGGCGGGGGTAGAGAATCCCGCCATGAGCATACGGCGTGCGGCCGAGGAACACGCACCTGGGGGACCGGAGAATCCCACCCAAGGGACTTGAACCCTCACATCAAGACCCTTGGCCGAGGTCTCTGGATTGCTACCCCAGTATCATAGCCAGTAGGCTAGCGTACCTCGATAGCCAAAAAGTTAAGAGGGGTATATTTTGTGAGGTAACGCTCCCTGCTTAGGCCCTCAACTAATGGAGGGTAGATTGAAAATTAGGATCCATCACTGGAAAATGGAAACGGGCATTCTTGTCTATTTGTCGCTAATTTTTCAATCTGCCTTCCCAATTATAATAATAATAGCTTATTGTCACAAGCTTGCATTACAAGCCAGCTGTTTAGCCCACTGTGCTAAACCAGCCCCTGGTTCTGATCCTTTCACTGAATGAGATTTTCGGCCTGCAGTGCGGACACCGAACAACGTCCTTCAGAGGAATTAGCCCCTCAGTCAGCTGAGATTGATGAGGAGATGTCAGAATTCCCCTCTGCCAGAATATTGCCCTCTTGTACATTCAGAAATGAGTGACCGTCGCCTGTGTGGAATAGGACCGATGTTTAAGAAAAGGGAGGGAGATTGGAGTGAATCAAGAAGCAGACAGTGGCTGCTGCCACACTGGACTTGGAAGCATCTGTAGATCGTAGAAGAAGATGAGGCTGAAGGAACTAATATCGATTGAAGGTCTCCAGAGCCCAGCTCATAGCCACAAACTGAAGGAAAGCATCAGGCGTAACGGTAGCACACTGGTTAGCACTGTTGCCTCACAGCGCCAGGGTCCCAGATTTGATTACCAGCGTGCGTCACTGCCCGTGCGGAGTCTGCACATTCTCCTCGTGTCTGCCTGGATTTCCTCCGGGTGCTCCGGCTTCCTCCCACAAGTCCTGAAAGACGCGCTTGTTAGGGTGAATTGGACATTCCGAATTCTCCCTCTGTGTGTCCGAACAGGCGCCGGAATGTGGCGATAGGAATTTTCCCAGTAATGTCATTGCAGTGTTAATGTAAGCCTACTTATGACAATAATAAAGATTATATTATTATCATAGGGAAGATGGCCAACCAAAAGAATGTATAGTGTATACCTATAGAGCATCTTTCACCAGTTCAGGATGTCTCAGAACACATTATAGCCAAAGAACTGCTTCCTGAAGTGTAGTCATTGCTGTAGCGTGGCAGCCAATTTGCGCACAGCAAGGTTGGTTGAGGGATGAATATTGGCCTGGACACCAGGGGGAGCTCTCCAGCCTTTCATCAGAATGATCCCATAAGATCTCTTGCATCCAGTTGAGAGAGTTTTGACATTATATCCAAAAGGGAGCACCTCCAACAATGCGACACTCCCTCGAGTGTCAGGCAAAATGATTTCCCCAAAGAGTGGGAACCGTACCATGCAGACTCTGAGGCACGAGTGGGACCCACAGGCAGAGGTCGCGGAATAAATTGAAAGCAAATCCAACCAAGCGCTGTGCTGCCCGAGCCACCCCACATCTTCAAAAATTTAATCAACCAACGCTGGCCTCATATGAATCTTAGTGTAAAGTATTGCACATGTTAATTTGTTTGCATGACACTGTCTAACTGGAATGTAATTTAATTTTGAATACCTTAGTTAAAGTAGATTGTAATGATTGTTATTTAATGCATCATTTTCAGTAATTTGCTTCTCCTCTGAGGCGCACATTAGCATTTATTCACTCAGTCACCAGAATGACACGATCAGCTCCTTCAATTAATTTACAGAATATTATTATAGAATGGCTCACAGGAATAGGGAAAACATTTCAATAATGTTCGGGAAACAGCTGCTGAAGACTCGAGATAGTAAAAATACTTTGTTTTTGATGCCAATAGTTCCACATGTCAAATCAAGGACATCCTCCAATGCAAATTGTGTTTTTTTCTTCGAGACAGGAAGTCGGGTTTCCAAGTAGCCTTTTTGGTGACCATCCTGCATTGGATCTTCGAGATGGAGCTGATTATACATAGAATCAGAGAATCTGCTGTAGACAGACAGGCCCTTCGGACCAAACCGCTCCATGCCAGCTAAAAAGCTCATCTGAATTAACCCCATTTTCCTGCATTTGTTCCATATCCCTCTAAACCTTTCCTCATAGAGTCATCTCTCCTGATTTTCATTCCCACTGGAAGATTGGAATTGGGAGAGATGTTGAGCAGGGTGGCAAGTCACTGTCGCCTGTTTTAGCATAATAATAATCTTTATTAGTGTCACAAGTAGGCTTACACTCACACTGCAATGAAGTTACTGTGAAAATCCCCTAGTCACCACACTCCGGCACCTATTCAGGTACACTGAAGGAGAATTCAGAACGTCCAATTCACCTAACAAGCACATCTTTCGGGACTTGTGGGAGGAAACCGGAGCACCCGGAGGAAACCCACGCACAGACAGTGACCCAAGCCGGAAATCAAACCCGGTCCCTGGCGCTGTGAAGCAACAGTGCTAATGTGCTACCATGCATTATTGCGCAAGGTCCAAATTATATTACCCTAAGTTTCGCCCCCTTCCCCCGCCCCCCCACCTCACCCAAACGCTCCCAGTGTTGGCATCAAATATGGCCAGGTTCCGGTTAGATATTGCACCTTTAGATTCAAAGTGAAACTCCTCCACATTTCCCAAACTCAGAAGAGCCTCTCCTATAGGGGAGGTACGGCATTTTTCTATTTGCTCCCCTAGTAATTCTCTCTGAAAGGGATTGCCTATTAACTATTTAGAACGCCTGAACTCGTATAACTAACAGGTTTTATCTCTTTCAGTTTGGCCGAGAGATGAGTTCTATAAATATGAACATACCTGTCAGGGGGAGGGAGAAATCAGAACACGCCTGTCATTCCCAAACACTTACTCGATTAGCGGTGCCTCAGTGGGCGGCATTATTCCCCCTTGAGTTAGCAGATTGTGGGTTCGCAGCCCTATTTCGGAGACTTGAGCAGGAGATGCAGTCTGACATTATGGGATTGCACTGAGGCAGTGCTGCACCGACTGAGGTGCTGTCCTTTGAACAAGGTGCCCCCATCTACTCATCTTGGGAGGATGTGAAAGATCCCACAGCACTATTCTGAAGATGAGCAGGGGCATTATCCCTGATATCCTAGTCAATATTTATTTATTTTCAATGCTATACCTTTCTCAGAGTTACAAAGCCAATGCACAGAGTGGATGGAGCAAACCTTTAATCCATTTCCTTGTTTGCTGCAAAAAAAAATTCAAATTCAAATTGAATCCCCACAAAAGAGACATACCAGAACATGAACAGGCATCCTACTTGACCTCATGCTTGAACCTACGCTTGATCTTAGCCAAATATTTTCATTTGCAAAAATATACTTTATTCGTAAAATACCTGAAAGAACATTGCAAACATTTCAAGGCGGCCATCACGCACAGTGCAATAATATTCAGGTTTTCTACATCATTTTGCACTCTGAGCTGCTTTAAGATAGTCAAAGAAACATTGCAGACATTTTAAAATGGTCATTACAAATTGGGCAAAAGGTATTTAAGTTGTCGACAGTAATGTTTTTCAAACACTTTTTCCCGGGACCCACTTTTCCCAGCTGGCCACCTTTTGCGGCGCAGGCCATGTCCGCTTACCTATGAAGCGAAAGTGGAGCCTGCTTGATCCTCACGATCTCACTCGAATCAGGTTCAAAAGATGAGAGGGGAATGTGCATATCAGGTACAGACTTCAGGCAGTTCCATTATGCTGTCTTCATCTTAATGCAAACGGAAAATCCAACCTTGCACATGTCGGTCATCGTGAAGGGCTAAAAACAACAAAAACTTGTTTTACTCAGCACTGGATACTCCTGGGAGATGCTACTCCAGAATGCAGACAGCTTCATCAGCTTTTGGCATGTTTTTAATGTGGTATTAGCTACAGCAGTGTAGTCTTTTCGTTAGGAGTCAGCTATAAGTTATTAACTGACTCTGGGGACTCAATCTCAAAAGGAATTTTTCACAGGCCATTTCTCTTGCAAAATCTGAAACTTCTCCTCTCATTTGTCAGTACTTCCCTGCATATAACACACATGGGGCGGAATTCTCTGTCTTGCTGCATCCGTTTACTGGTGCCGTGTGCCCCGCCGGCAGCGGGACCTGCGTTCCGGCAGCCGGCCATTGGGGTTTCTCATTGTCATCGGGAAGTCCGCGGGCGTGATTGCACTGCTGACGAAACGGAGGATCCCGCCGAAGGCGAATCCAGCTGATGGGCTCGGCATCCTTATTTGCATTGGCACAATTGACAAAACCATACTTCAATAAATCACCTTTATACTGCTTTGGCCTGAGATAAGTTTCTACTTTGTAGGCCCTGGAGCTCTGTACAGAGCTAAGATTAACACTGCTCTGTCCTGCCCTGGATTCTCCTGAGCAGCTCTCTCCAGCAGATTCAGTTGTGAGATCCTATTCAGTAGGTACACTGCCTACAGGAATCTTTGGCCGTCTCTTGCTTTTAAGAAAATGATCCATCTTCACAGACTTCTTGCCAGCAGCTGGAAAATAGAAGCAACTCTGCTCCGTGATTTGATGCAAAAAGCACGTGCATAGAGGGCACTTGATGTCATGTGATCTTATGGTCTTATGGTCTAAGATCTTATGAGGGAAGGCTGAGGGACGTGAGGCTGTTTTCGTTAGAGAGAAGAAGGTTAAGAGGTGACTTAATTGAGGCATACAAGACGATCAGAGGATTAGATAGGGTGGACAGTGAGAGCCTTTTTCCTCGGATGCTGATGTCCAGCACGAGGGGACATAGCTTTAAATTGAGGGGAGATAGATATAGGACAGATGTCAGAGGTAGGTTCTTGACTCAGAGAGTAGTAAGGGCGTGGAATGCCTTGCCTGCAACAGTAGTGGACTCGCCAACACTAAGGGCATTCAAATGGTCATTGGATAGATATATGGAGATAAGGGAATAGTGTAGATGGGCTTTAGAGTGGTTTCACAGGTCGGCGCAACATCGAGGGCCGAAGGGCCTGTACTGCGCTGTAATGTTCTATGTTCCATGACACGCACTGAAAATGGTCTGAAGTGGCCATGATGAAGACTACACCCTTGGAGAGAGGAAAAAAAAGACTGAGTGAGTTTTTGGAAGATTCGGCTACCCTGAACAACCCTGAGGCAAGGTACTAACATGGATTGATGATTGGCTGTCAGGCAGAAGGCAGAGAGTTGGGATAAAAGGTTCTTTTTCGGAATGGCAACCGGTGACGAGTGGTGTCCCGCAGGGTTCAGTGTTGGGGCCACATATGTTCTCTTTATATATTAACAATCTAGATGACGGGACTGGGGGCATTCTGGCTAAGTTTGCCGATAATACAAAGTTAGGTGGAGGGGCAGGTAGTATTGAGGAGGTGTGGAGGCTGCAGAAAGATTTAGACAGTTTAGGAGAGTGGTCCAAGAAATGGCTGATGAAATTCAACGTGGGCAAGTGCGAGGTCTTGCACTTTGGAAAAAAGAAGAGAGGCATGGACTATTTTCTAAACGGTGACAAAATTCATAATGCTGAAGTGCAAAGGGACTTGGGAGTCCTAGTCCAGGATTCTCTAAAGGTAAACTTGCAGGTTGAGTCCGTAATTAAGAAAGCAAATGCAATATTGTCATTTATCTCAAGAGGCTTGGAATATAAAAGCAGGGATGTGCTTCTGAAGCTTTATAAAGCACTAGTTAGGCCCCATTTAGAATACTATGAGCAATTTTAGGCCCCACACCTCAGGAAGGACATACTGGCACTGGAGCGGGTCCAGCGGAGATTCACACAGATGATCCCAGGAATGGTAGACCTAACATACGATGAACGTCTGAGGATCGTGGGATTATATTCATTGGAGTTTAGGAGGTGAGGGGTGATCTAATAGAAACTTACAAGATAATGAATGGCTTAGATAGGGTGGATGTAGGGAAGTTGTTTCCATTAGCAGGGGAGACTAGGACCCGGGGGCACAGCCTTAGAATAAAAGGGAGTCACTTTCGAACAGAGATGAGGAGAAATTTCTTCAGCCAGAGAGTGGTGGGTCTGTGGAATTCATTGCCACAGAGGGCGGTGGAGGCCGGGACATTGAGTGACTTTAAGACAGAAGGTGATAAATTCTTGATTTCTCGAGGAATTAAGGGCTATGGAGAGAGAGCGGGTAAATGCAGTTGAAATCAGCCATGATTGAATGGTGGAGTGGACTCGATGGGTCGAATGGCCTTACTTCCGCTCCTGTGTCTTATGGTCCAATGTGTACATGCGTGACCTGCTTCTGCTGCCACTTCCAACCGGAAGGCATGACACAACCTAATTTATTTTCATTTAAAAAGTGGCAGCAGCCGCCATTCTCAATGTAATAGCCAGTAGTGGCTGTTGGGCGCTTCTCCCACGATTGGGACCACGGCAGGAATGGCGTGACTTATTGCTCTGTGACCCCTCCCCGGACATCCAGCCGTGATCCACACTACATTGATTTTAATGGTGGTCGGGGTGGTGCAGGGTTGAGGTGCGAGCTGCAGTAATTATTGATGAATGTTTTGGGCAAAAGTGTCCGCAGAATTTTGCGAAGCCCCGGGAAATGATCACATGCCACGCATAATGACTGACTTAGTCACAGAATTTCCTGGAATCTCTGCACCATCGTAACGATCTTTGCCCCTAGATACGCCATTAAAGTTGTCAGCAACTGCAGGCTGAAATATCTTTGCCCAGGGGATTTGTGAAATGAGGGTGTCAATGGGGCAGGTCTGTAATATTGTGGGTGACGTCGGGTACGCCATGTGTTCCCAAACAGCATGGGCGGGATTCTTCGGAAACCGGTGGGGTGGGGAACTCCGGCGGGAAGGAGTGGCGTGAACCACTCCGGCGCCGGGCTACCCCGAAGTTTTGGAATCCTCCGCACCTTCAGGGGCTAGGCCGGCGCCAGAGTGGTTTGCGCCGCGCCAGCTGGCGCGGAAGGGGCTTGGCGCTGCGCCGACCGGCGCCGAAGGGCCTCCGCCAGCCGGTGCATGCGCGGGAGCGCCAGCGTGTGTTGGCATCATCCCAGCGCATGCGCAGGGGTGGTTCATCTCTGCGTCGGCCATCGCGGACCGGTACACCAGCCGGCGCGGAGGAATAGAGTACCCCCACGGCACAGGCCCGCCTGCGGATCGGTGGGTCCCGATCGCGGGCCAGGCCACCGTAGGGGCACCCCCCGGGGCCAGATCCCCCCGCGCCACCCCGAGGACCCTGGAGGCTGCCTGTGGAGCCAGGTCCCACCGGTGAGTACCTGTCGTAACATAAGCCGGCGGGACCCGCCGATAACGGGCGGCCACTCGGCCCATCGCGGGCCGGAGAATCGCCGGGGGGGCCGCTGTCAGCGGCTACCGCCCTGCGCGTCAAGATTCTCGGCCCCGCCAAATCCCCGGCGCCAGAGAATTCGGCAGCCGGCGGGGGCGGAATACACGCCATCCCCCGGTGATTCTCTGACCCGGCGGGGGGGGTCGGAGAATCCTGCCCCATAACTTTGCTTGATGGTATGTGTGGGAATTCCAAGAAAATGGCCGTTTGAACCTTTATCTTGGGGTGTCAAGGATGTTTGTGCTGAAGGTTTCCTTCTGGATCAGGAGGAACACCCCCCCCCCCCCCCCTCCCCCTCCCCCCCAACCCTGAAAATTAATCTTTTCGAAAGCGGAGGTATCGGGCAAGGACAGGTCTGGGCTCAGGCATGTGACCAAAGCTTTGGCAGTGAGCGTGTGCAGTCTTTGCAGCTGCTTTCAGGGTTCTTGTGTAAGTCCCTGGTTGTCGGGCCTGCTACTTTATGGGACGTTTGACTACATTTAAGGTGCAGTGTAAATGCAAGATGTTGTTTTGGGTCACCATGAGTGGTGGCAGTGGAGCTGACGGCGCAGGATCCGATCCTCCCATTGATCCATCATCCGTGTTTACTGCTGGATGTGGGAATAACAGGCTTTATGAACATAGCATTCAGCAGCAATATCCATAGCTGGGTTATGGAACCTCTTGTCATTTATCTGGGCTAAGTGGCTCATTAACTGGGTGAGCACTGTTAAAGAATCATTAGTACAAGAGCATTGCGATTTGTTGTGTGCATTTCCTTTCCCATTCCCACAGATGGAGTCACGTTCAGTTATTTTACAGCCAGCCATTCTGTTAGTGGGCGGCAGATAATGAGGAAATGTGAGGAATTTAACCGCTTTTTTTACGGCGGGGAAATTGGAAGGGGGGTGGGGGGTGAGTTTTATACCGGGGTGGGTGGATGGGCTTGGCTGCAGGCTGGTGGGAGTTAAGTGGGAAAACATTCCAAGCTCATCGGAACTCAGGTTCCAACTCTCCGGCCTCCAGACGTCATTGACTTTGCAAGGGGCAGGCAGCCGAACCCGCTGACAAGAGGCGAGCTATTACTCTAAACGTGTTAATGAGGCCACGGGCCTCGGGTTTAATCAGCTTTGCGATTTGAACCACGGCCAGCCGTGTTTCCCAGGCCTCAGGAAGACTGGCACATGTATTAAATGAACAAAGAACAAAGAAAAGTACAGCACAGGAACAGGCCCTTCGGCCCTCCAAGCCCGTGTCGACCATGCTGTCCGTCTAAACTAAAATCATCTACACTTCCGGGGTCCGTGTCCCTCTATTCCCATCCTATTCATGTATTTGTCAAGATGCCCCTTAAACGTCATTATCGTCCCTGCTTCCATCACCTCCTCCGGCAGCGAGTTCCAGGCACCCACTGCCCTCTGTGTAAAAAACTTACCTCGTACATCTCCTCTAAACCTTGCCCCTCGCACCTTAAACCTATGCCCCTTAGTAATTGACCCCTCTACCACGGGGAAAAGCCTCTGACTATTCACTCTGTCTATGCCCCTCATAATTTTGTAGACCTCTATCAGCTCACCCCTCAACCTCCGTCGTTCCAGTGAGAACAAACCAAGTTTATTCACCTGCTCCTCATAGCTAATGCGTATTGCATGACCTCAGAGAGGGCGGTAAAAGGCTTTCCAGCACTTCTTGTGGGCCAGGTAATACAGGAGCGCTTCCCCACAAATCACTGAGCCCTTTGTCCCTCCACACCCACACCCTACCCAGCTCCACACCATCATCTCCTCCGCGCCCCCCTCCTCCTCCCATCCCACCAGCACCAAGCCTATTTGCAAGTGAAAAGTTCCCTGATGCCTCCGATAAAGTTCGAGCTGACTGAAAATGCTGACTTGCCGAATGCGTGTCTGGGAAAACAAACTACATTTAAAAAATTTTGAGTGCAGCAGAAACTGTCACTCCATAATTCTTCGACTTGGCTTTTTCCTCACTTGCCTGTGCTTCATAAGAATGTAACCAGTCAAGAATCAATAATGCTAAGCAGGGGGCCGCTCTGCAACTTGCCCATGCTGTCAAATACCATTTCCAGCATAATATAAATGACGGAAAAGCACGAGCATATGCGTGGAAAAAAAAACAAGCTAATGTCAAGAATTTTCGCCATGTGCGCCATCTTGACGTTGAATAAAGTGTCGTTTAAAAAAAAAGGCGATTGTTGCATTTCAGCTTTAATCATAATCACTTATCTAAATCTGAAGTGCGGGGGAAGAGCATGCACAGGGCCCACTGGAAGACACCCAGCTCTTTGACTTCTCTTGCAGAAATCCATCTTTCATGCGTTCCAATGCTCTTGGCAGCATTCTTTAATTTTGCAGATGACTTATGCTGTTTCTGCTGTAAGGGCCATCCGTCAAACTGCACAATGCAAAAGGGATAATGTGTATTCAATACTGAGAGTGCAGCACAGTGTGGCGGAGAGCGGCACATATTACTCACCATTCATTTGCCCCTTTGATTTCTGATTACAGATGGGAGTGCTGTGTTCCGAGGATGCTTTAAAAGGCCTGATAATATCTCCCTGGCCTTGCCGGCAGGCAACGTCTTGCTGAACATGTCCATAGATAAGTGTGTGGATTTCTGTACTGAGAAGGTAACTAGGACAATGCTAAACTGCCTTAGATTTCTGTTTGTTTTTCTTTAACTGCAAACTCTAATGGCCATTATTTTTCAGCCGTAATCGAACCATCAGCGTTCACTGTCACTGAAACCGACAACAACTCTTGGAGCCTGTACATGCGCAGTCAAACGCGGAGCGCCAGTTGCCTTTGTCAGTGGTTCCCTGCTCCTTTGCAGGGAGCCCCGTTAAAGTCCCACGGGAGGTAATATCTGTTACAAACCGGCCAAAATATTATGCCTTTCTAATGAGGTTCAACACAGTTTATAGCAGTGTACTAAGTGGTAATTACTCTTGAACAGCCTCTCTGGCCCTGGAAAACTAATTTTATATTTGTGCAATGTCAATTTCTTTAAACAAAAAATTTTAGAGTACCCAATTCATTTTTTCCATTTAAGGGGCAATTTAGCGTGGCCAATCCACCCACCCTGCACATGAAAATGAAATGAAATGAAAACCGCTTATTGTCAAAAGTAGTCTTCAAATGAAGTTACTGTGAAAAGCCCCTCGTCGCCACATTCCGGCGCCTGTTCGGGGAGGCTGGTACGGGAATTGAACCGCGCTGCTGGCCTGCCTTGGTCTGCTTTAAAAGCCAGCGATTTAGCCCCGTGTTTGCGTGGGTTTCGCCCCCACAACACAAGGACACATTCAATGAATGGCCTGACACTGGGAAGTTCTGAGGAACAAAGGGACCTGAGCGTGTTTGTTCATAGATCTCTGAAGGCAGAAGGGCAGGTGAATAGGGTGGTGAAAAAGGCATAAGGGACACTTGCCTTTATCAATCAAGTCATCGATCACTAAAGCAGGGAGATTGTGTTGGAGTTGTATAGAAGTTTGGTGAGGCCACAGCTGGAGTACTGTGTGCAATGGGCGGCACGGCAGAACAGTGGTTAGCACTATCGCTTCACAGCGCCAGGGTCCCAGGATCGATTCCCGGCTTGGGTCACTGTCTGTGCAGAATATGCACGTTCTCCCCGTGCCTGCGTGGGTTTCCTCCGGGTGCTCCGGTTTGCTCCCACAAGTCTTGAAAGACGTGTTGCTGGGTGGATTGGAAATTCGGAATTTTCCCTCGGTGTACCCGAACAGGCTTTGGAATGTGGGGACTAGGGTCTTTTCACGGTAGCTCCATTGCAGTATTAATGTAAGCCGACTTGTGACAATAAAGATTGTTATTATTATAATAAAGCTTATTATTATTATGAGTCGACAGCTCATTTTATCTCTCTCGATCGAAGCAAATGAGCAGAAAATCCAAGCAGAGAGCCTATCCCATTGTTCTCTGAGTGGGATATGCTGAGATTGAAGCTTCACTTTCTATCCTGAAGACTGGTCAACTGATGATAGTGCAGAATGCTGTAGCAAGATGACAGAGTGTGATGATTTCCATGTTGAACTGTATCCCAGGGCGAGACAGGACCTCGGGGAAGACAGGGCCTTGGTCTAGCATCTCTTCCAGAAGGCAGCACCTCTGACCGCGTAGCACCCCCTCAGTAAGATGCTGCAAGCGCCGGCCTAGGTTGCGCGCTCAAGCCTGTGGAGTGAGATTCCTGACTCAGGAGACGGAAGCACCACCATCCGAGTCACGGGCCGACTGCCCAATTCCAACTCTGTCGGCAATCGATCTGCGAGCCACACCCCCCACCTCAACACCCAATAAAACCCCTGAAGCCGGCGGCTCAGAGGAGCATGTTCAGTATATGTTCCAGAAACCTCTGTGGCGTGGGTCACAGTGGGTCGAAGGATGAAGTAAAATTTTGAGAGAGATTAAATTTATGGCGAAGAAAGAGTGCTTTTGGAAACGCAGATCCCTGGGTAGTTTGAGCCAATCACGATAAGTGGATGGTGATGAAGTGTTTTTTTTTTGATTGACTCAAGGAGCCAATCAATTTAAGTGGACCATGGTATAGTGTTTTTGATTAACCACGCTCATCAGGAAACCTGACAGATTATTGCAATGCTCACGGATCATTTAAAGTGTGGCCCTTGTTATACACCAGACTCAAGTGTATATTATAGGTCATTTAAACCCTTCAGTTCATGTTCTGCCATAATTTTGAAACAAGTGACAGTAATTCGTAAGTCGAGCCATGTTGCTTGGGAAATGTTGAGGGAAAGAACCAGCTCAGAGCCTTTTACTCCACATCGTCAGACACATTTACACTGTGCACTGAATCTACAGAAAGAATGAATTGAGATTTATGACGAGGAGTCATAAATGGAGTTAGTTAACCTAAAAGACAGCTGCTTAGGGGCCTAGTGGCCTTATTCCATTTCTAAAAATACCTGCGGCCTTGTTTCAAATCCACTGGGGTTCCTCATTTTCATCTGGTCGCATTTCCCCGGCCCTGCTTCAGTTATTCAAACACTGAGATCTCACGCCTTTTTTTTTTGAGCGGCCATTATTGAGTCAATGTTGAGGCCTCGGTTTAAAAGTCTCATCTTCGTTTTTCAAATCCCTCCGAGGCCTTGCCCCGCCCCATCTCTGCAAACTCCTCCAGCCCTGCGGGGAATTCTGAATTCGCCCTCAGTGTACCCGAACAGGCGCCGGAAAGTGGCGGCTAGGGGCTTTTCTCAGTAACTTCATTGCAGTGTTAGCGTAAGCCACCCCGCTACCAATCCCGGTCTCTCCCTCCTCCTTTAAGATGCTCCTTAAGACCTCCTTCTTTTTGACCAGCCTTTGATTGCCTGTCCTAAATGTCTCCTTATGTGACTCAGTTTCAAGATTTGTTTTGTTCAGAGTCCGAAGAAGCACCTTGGGAAATTTTACGCCATTAAAGACGAATGCGAGTTCTTGTTGCACATTCATGTGCAATTCGATTCTGTATGAAATTTAAAAATCATTATCTTATTTGCTTTGTTTCAGTAAGTTTGGTCCGGTGCTGCTGGGTAACTCTTACTTTAGAGGATAATGTAAACGGTCCTCCATGAAACCATAAATAGGGGCTGGTTTAGCACAGTGGGCTACACAGCTGGCTTGTAATGCAGAACAATGCTAGCAGCACGGGTTCAATTCCCCTACCGGCCTCCCCAAACATGTGGTGACTCGGGGCTTTTCACAGTAACTTCATTGAAGCCTACTTGTGACAATAAGTTGTTACTATTATTATTTAAATCAGGAGAGGCGCTGGCCGGGCAAATATTGCGAGTTTCACCCTCTTGCCCGAAGTTTAGAATCGATGCCCTTAGGATAGATTCAAGCATGATGCCCTTTCCAAGAGACGATGCAGACTCGATGGGCTGAATGGCCTCCTTCTGCACTGTAAATTCTATGATTCTGTGATTCGAGCCTAACTCTTGTGTCTCCCCGTACAATAACAGTCTTACTGCCCTGGATTGCTCCCTCTGTTGAACAGCTGTGCCATTACATAATAGAATCCCAAGATTGCATTGGCGTTCGGGGTAGTGTTCGTTCACTGCGTCTCGGAGGCTGCGGCGCAAATCCGGATGTGACACCGCGAGCTGATCATGGTGCCAAGCTTGGTGAGACGTCCCACTGCAGAGAACTGCTATGAGGTTTCCCAAGCTGAGTGGGACAGGCTGGATCTCCTTCCCCCTCTCAAATTACCTCGAAGATGAAAATTCCTCTTCACTATATATGGCGTTGAAATGCACTCTTTGCTTAATGGAGCATTCAAACATTAAAAGATCTTGCTTCAGTTCATTCCTGATGTGTAAAAAAAGACACGTCCAGAGGAGTACCTGCACAATAGAATCAGAATGTGGAGTCTCTAAAGGTAACAGCCACCAGACAACGCAATATGAAGGGCGCCAATTAAGAGTTGACGAACAAGGATGAAAGAACGAAGACACCCAGTGCGACTTGCAAGATAGGAAATTGGTTCATTTTCCACCCACATAATAATAATCGCTTATTGTCACAAGTGGGCTTCAATGAAGTTACTGTGAAAAGCCCCAAGACGCCACATTCCTGCGCCTGTTCGGGGAGGCCGGTACGGCAATTGAACCCGCGCTGCATTACAAGACAGCCATTTAGTCCACTGTGCTAAACCAGCCTCGAATTACTGGAATGAAATTGTTTCTAAGTCAGCAGGAGGAGGAGGAATTTGTTGATGTTTGTCATCGTGTCCTGTTCAGCCATCTGTGCAGGATTGGTTTACTGGACCGGTACCAGGGATGAGGAACTTCAGTTATATTTAAACATTTGTTTTAGAGTTACCCAATTCATTTTTTTCCATTAAGGGGCAATTTAGAGTGTTCAATCCACCTACCCTGCACATCTTTGGGTTGTGTGGGCGAAACCCACGCAAACACGGGGAGAATGTGCAAACTCCACACGGACAGTGACCCAGAGCCGGGATCGAACCTGGGACCTCGACGGCGTGAGGCAGCAGGGCTAACCCACTGCGCCACCCTGCTGCCAGGAACTTCAGTTATGCGAAGAAATTGGAATGGTTCTCCGTAGGGCAGAGAAGGTGAAAAGGAGCGGGATTCAAAAGCGCGCACGATTTTGATAAGAGTAAGGAAGAGGAGCATTTTTCCGCTGGCGGGTAGGTCAGTCGTCACAGGTCAGGAATTTAGAGGAAGGGGCAGAAGAACCAGAGGGGTGGCTGCTGTTTTTTTGCTGAGAGTTACTCAGTTAGGAGCTGGAATGTGCTGCCCGAGAGGGTGTGGGAGCAGATTTAATAGCATCGTTCAAAAGAAATAGGCAAGGGAAGGTTTGCAAAGGTGTGGAGAAAGAGCAGGGACAGTGGGACTTAACTGATGTAACAATTCCAGGGTGCGCGGGGTAAAAGGCCAAACTGGTTTGTTTTAAACTGAATGCACAGCCGCTACCACAACACATAAAACAAACTTTTCAGACAAGACTATCGGGGACTTCCAGCCCGGATCCGGGAGCTACATTTAAAGGTCTCGCTGAGGAGACCAGCTGGGCGGGCCTTCACCCACTCATAGTCTACGAAACTCACGGGGAGATCAATAAGTGATCCCCCATGGTCTTCGTGAGGGTTAACACAACTGGATAACCCTTTCAAAGAGACAGCACAGCCAATGGGCTAAATGGCCTGCTTCTATACTGTAAGATTCATAGGAGAACACCCTCTGTGCAGAGCCCACTTAAGTAGCCAATTCTTCTTCCTTTCTTTACTGGGTGTGGGGGAGGGTGGGGGGGGGGGGGGGGGGAGACCCTGCGCTACATGAGACTGTAGGATGAACCCTGCCAAGCCTCGGGGGTGGAGTAGGGAGGGAGGGCGGGCCTCCTTTTTGGACACTCTATGGCCCAGCGAGGAGTACCCGGCTGCAATTGCTGCTCCCACAGCGACAGCACTGCCAGCCCGTGACGACCCTCGACCTTCACTGCAGCCCTGACGCCGTGGGCGGGATTCTCTAACCCCGTGGCAGAGTGTCCACGCCGTTTTACGACGCCGTGAACGGGCCGACCCAACGACTAATTCTGGCCCCTACAGGGGGCCAGCACGGCACTGGAGTGGTTCGCGCCGCTCCAGCTGCTGATCCCAGTGCGAACTGGGCGCCGCGGGATCCGCGCGTGCGCAGTGGCTCCGGCGGCAACGCGCACATCGCAGTGCCTTCCTTCAACGCACCGGCCCCGACGCAACATGGCGCAGGGCGACAGGGGCCGGCGCGTAGGAAAGGAGGCCCCCAGCCAGAGAGGCCGGCCCGCCGATCGGAGGGCCCCCCCGGGGTCAGACCCCCCTCCCGCCCCACAGGCCGCCCCCCCCGACTCTTACACGCCGACTTCCCGCTGGATGAGAGCATGTGTGACGGCGCCGGCGGGACTCAGCGTTTTCGCGATGGCCGAGAGTCGGCGGCCCAGCCGCGTATTGCGACCCCCGACCGGCGCCGCGCCAACCACGTCGGCGCCAGCGCCGCCGATTCTCCGGTCTGCGGAGAATCGCATGTCGGTGTGGCATGGCGCGGTTCGCACCGGTCGCGGGTATTCTCCGGCCCGGCCCCGGGCTAAGAATATCTCGCCCCATGTACCTGGTTATGAAGGAGCATTGCCATCGGTGTAGCCCCAGATGTGGTGCCACTCCCAGTGGCATTGTTGAGGCTGCTGAGCTGGCTGACCTCTGATCAGCTCTTTGGGCTGGACCTCTCTTATGGGCAGCAGCTCGATTGCCACTGCCGGGGTGCAGCCCCATTTCATTTGGACCGCATAAATGGATTTTCCACCACCCCCAACCACCACTACTGTTGGATCTGGCAACATGGCCTTATGTACTGCCCCTAATGATTCCCAAGTAAACTACTTAGATCTCTGGCGTAACGTTCATAGTATTGGGCGGCACGGTGGCACAGTGGTTAGCAATGCCACCTCACAGCTCCAGGGTCCCAGGTTCGATTCCCGGCTTGGGTGACTGTCTGTGCGGAGTCTGCACGTTCTCCCCGCGTCTGCGTGGGTTTCCTCCGGGGGCTCCGGTTTCCTCCCACAAGTCTCGAAAGACGTGCTGTTAGGTAATCTGGACATTCTGAATTCTCCCTCTGTGTACCCGAACAGGGGCTGGAGTGTGGCGGCTAGGGTTTTTTTTACAGTAACTTCATTGCAGTGTTGACGTAAGCCTACTTGTGACACTAATGAAGGTTATTATTATTTTATGGGGCAGGGGAGTGGGCCTCGGTTATTGTGCTGTTTCTGAGGGTTGGTGCAGACTCGATGGGCCAAATGGCCTCCTTCTCCCCTCATGATTCTTCTATAATTCTATTGTGTGTTGTTACCATCCACCAGAGTGTGACTGGTGAGTTCATGCGAAGAACCCAGTAACTCAGCGTGGCCCAGGTTATGTACCATCGACACAGCCACGAGTAAACAGTCTGCACTCTTCTCACTGACAGGCCCTATTTTGAGCTCTTGCATCTGATGGGAATTGACTGTCCAAATGAACGGATGAACCACTTGCAGTTTTGACCAGACAGATAGCCTTTGACAACCGGGCCATCTCATTCGAGAGGAAAGAATTCTTACAATTACTGAACTCTCCCGCCTCCTTCGGCACCAACCAGCCCTGTTCTCACAATGTTTGCTCTTTGCTCTCTGCTCCTCTGACTTACCAGAGAGGGTGAGGCATATTCTCTCACGGCACCAATGCAGATAGGAAAGAAGCAGTCCCGTTTACCCAGCAATTCCGTGTGAATTGAAACATCTCAGCCTACAGCACACAGTGAATATATTGGCAAACAAGGCAGCTATTCTGTGTCACAAGCTGCCAATGGTCAGCTGATTTGCTTTCTGGCGGGTCTGTTTAACGGAAGACTGTCCCAGGCTACAGGGGGAACTTGTAACTTTCCCTTGACTAGTGCCATGGGCTTCTTACTGTCGGCCAGGGTGGCACGATGACACAAGGGCGGCACAGTGGTTAGCACTGCAGCCTCACAGCACCAGGGACCTGCGTTCAATTCTGTCCGTGTGGAGTTTGCTCTTTCTCCCCGTGTCTGCGTGGGTTTCCTCCGGGTGAACAAAGAACAAAGAACAACGAACAACGAAAAGTACAGCACAGGAACAGGCCCTTCGGCCCTCGAAGCCTGCGCCGATCATGCTGCCCGCCTAAACTAAAATCTTCTACACTTCCGGGGTCCGTATCCCTCTATTTCCATCCAATTCATGTATTTGTTAAGATGCCCCTTAAATGTTACTATCGTCCCTGCTTCCACCACCTTCTCCGGCAGCGAGTTCCAGGCACCCACTACCCTCTGTGTAAAAACACTTACCTCGTACATCTCCTTTAAACCTTGCCCCTCTCACCTTAAACCTATGCCCCCTAGTAATTGACCCCTCTACCCCGGGGAAAAGCCTCTGACTATCCACTCTGTCTATGCCCCTCATAATTTTGTAGACCTCTATCAGGTCGCTCCTCAACCTCCTTTGTTCCAGTGAGAACAAGCCAAGTTTATTCAACCTCTCCTCAAAGCTAATGCCCTCCATACCAGGCAACATCCTGGTAAATCTCTTCTGCACCCTCTCTAAAGCCTCCACATCCTTCTGGTAGTGTGCCGACCAGAATTGAACACTATACTCCAAGTGTGGCCTAACCACAGCTGCAACATGACTTGCCAATTCTTATACTCAATGCCCCGGCCAATGAAGGCAAGCATGCCTTATGCCTTCTTAACTACCTTCTCCAACTGTGTTGCCCCTTTCAGTGACCTGTGGACCTGTACACCAAGATCTCTCTGACTGTCAATACTCTTGAGGGTTCTGCCATTCACTGTATATTCCCTACCTGTATTAGAACTTCCAAAATGCATTACCTCACATTTGTCCGGATTAAACTCCATCTGCCATCTCGCCGCCCAAGTCTCCAAACGATCAAAATCCTGCTGTATCCTCTGACAGTCCTCATCGCTATCCGCAATTCCACCAACCTTTGTGTCATCTGCAAACTTACTAATCAGACCAGTTACATTTTCCTCCAAATCATTTATATATACTACGAACAGCAAAGGTCCCAGCACTGATCCCTGCGGAACACCACTGGTCACAGCCCTCCAATCAGAAAAGCATCCTTCCATTGCTACTCTCTGCACTTCTATGACCTAGCCAGTTCTGTATCCATCTTGCCAGCTCACATCTGATCCCGTGTGACTTCACCTTTTGTACCAGTCTGCCATGAGGGACCTTGTCAAAGGCCTGACTGAAGTCCATATAGACAACATCCATTGCCCTACCTGCATCAATCATATTTGTGACCTCCTTGATAATCATAGAGGTTTATCATAGAATTTACAGAGCAGAAGGAGGCCATTCGGCCCATCGAGTCTGCACCGGCTCTTGGAAAGAGCACCATACCCAAGGTCAACACCGCCACCCTATCCCCATAACCCACTAACCCCACCCAACACTAAGGGCAATTTTGGACACTAAGGGCAATTTATCAAGGCCAATCCACCTAACCCGCACATCTTTGGACTGTGGGAGGAAACCGGAGCACCCGGAGGAAACCCACGCACACACGGGGAGGATGTGCAGACTCCGCACAGACAGTGACCCAAGCCAGAATCGAACCTGGGACCCTGGAGCTGTGAAGCAATTGTGCTATCCACAAGGCTACCGTGCTGCCCGTAATCTCTATCAAGTTAGTGAGACACAACTTCCTTCTCACAAAACCGTGCTGCCTCTCGCTAATATGACCACTTGCTTCCAAATGGGAGTAGATCCTGTCTCGAAGAGTTCTCTCCAGTAATTTCCCTACCACTGAAGTAAGGCTCACCGGCCTGTAGTTCCCTGGATTACCCTTCTTAAACAAAGGAACAACATTGGCTATTCTCCTGTCCTCCGGGACATCACCTGAAGACAGTGAGGATCCAAAGATTTCTGTCAAGGCCTCAGAAATTTCCTCTCTTGCCTCCTTCAGTATTCTGGGGTAGATCCCATCAGGCCCTGGAGACTTATCCACCTTAATATTTTTCAAGACGCTCAACACCTCATCTTTTTGATCTCAATGTGACCCAGGCTATCTACACACCCTTCTCCAGACTCAACATTCACCAATTCCTTCTCTTTGTCAATACTGATGCAAAGTATTCATTTAGTACCTCACCGGTGCTCCGGTTTCCTCCCACAGTCCAAAGATGTTCAGGTTAGGTGGATTGGCCATGCTAAGTTGCCCCTTGGTGTCCAAGGATGTGCGGGTTAGGTGGGGTTATGGGGTTACAGGGGGTAGCGTAGGGGTGTGGTCTTGGGTAGGGTGCTATTTCAGAGGGTCGGTACAGACTCGTTGGGCTGAATGGCCTCCTATACTGTGAGAATTCTATGGTTCTATTCTATTGTATGTTAGACCATAATTCCCATCACAGAATAATCTTTATCCAGCAGACATCTCGCTATTTAATTCTGATTACTCCAACCCAAGATTTCTCCGACTATTTCTTCACTAGCTGTGACTGTGGGACGCTCTGCAGCATCTGACTACCGCTGCCTTCCTGCTTGTCCATGGTAGCACAGTGGTTAGCACACTTGCTTCACCGCACCAGGGTCCCAGGTTCGATTCCCGGCTTGTGTCACTGTCTGTGTGGAGTCTGCACGTTCTACTCGTGTCTGCGCGAGGGACCCGGGTTCGATTCCCGGCTTGGGTCACTGTCTGTGCGGAGTCTGCACGTTCTCCTTGTGTCTGCACGAGGGACCTGGGTTCGATTCCCGGCTTGGGTCACTGTCTGTGTGGAGTCTGCACCTTCTCCCCGTGTCTGCGTGGGTTTCCTCCGGGTGCTCCGGTTTCCTCCCACAGTCCAAAGATGTGCGGGTTAGGTGGTTAGGTGAATTGGCCAATGATAAATTGCCCTTAATGTCCAAATTGCCCTTGGTGTTGGGTGGAAGTGTTGAGTTTGGGTAGGGTGCTCTTTCCAAGAGCCGGTGCAGACTCAAAGGGCCGAATGGCCTCCTTCTGCACTGTAAATTCAATGTTAATCTATGATTAATCTAGGACAAAGGTTCGGCACAACATCGTGGGCCGAAGGGCCTGTTCTGTGCTGTATTTTTCTATGTTCTATGTTCTTTGTCCCGAAAGACGTACTACTAGGTGATTTGGACATTCTGAATTCTCCCTCTGTGTACCCAAACAGGTGCCGGAGTGTGGTGACTAGGGGCTTTTCACAGCAACCTCATTGCAGTATTAATGTAAGCCTACTTGTGACAATAAAGATTATTAAAATTAAACACCGGTAACATCTTCAAGTTAAGATCTCTCACTTTAGATGCCAGGGACAGGTTAGAGAATCCGAGGGTTGTCTCTGGGAAGCCAGAAGGAGAAATTGTTTCCAATCGAGGATGGATTGGTAATGAGAAGATGCAGATTTAAAGCGATTGGCAAAATAACCTGAAGTGAGATGAGATTTTTCTTTACACGAGCGAGTTATATTGATCTAGAACGGTGGAAGCAAACTCAGAAGTAACTTAAATTGGAATCTGGATAAGTACTTGAAGAAAAGAGGTTTGCTGGGTTATGGGGAAAGAGAAACAGTCCGAAAGCTCTTTCAAAGAGCTAGCACAGACATGGTGGACCGAATGCCCTTCCTTCTGTGTTGTACGATTCTTTGAAAGCAGCCTCATGCTTGATGGGCGGGTGCAACACGGCTTCACACAAAATTGTGTCTGTGGATAAACCACCGATTTTCCATCATGTACCAGCCTCCCTGAACAGGCGCCGGAATGTGGCGACTAGGGGCTTTTCACAGTAACTTCATTGAAGCCTACTCGTGACAATAAGCGATTTTCATTCATTTTCATTTTCATTTCATTTCATTTTCATGTATTTTCCTTTCTTCTAGGATCTAGGCCTCAAAGCCCTTCTGAGTTCCACCATTAGTGCAACTCTGTGATTGTCTCACGGCAACTCCATCCCTTGTTGATAAATTTTGGCCTGACGAATCCTTCCATGTTCAGTGGCCCAGTGGTGAAGCCATGTCCGCTGCTTCAACAATATTACAAATTCTACTTCATCAATTTAAAATCAATTTGCCACCCTTCATTTTTCACCATCTTCAAAGTCTATTGCTTTCCCGAATATTGGGTTGAACAATTCAGATTAATTTAGGGGCTAAACCCCTCTGGTCAACGATGAGCTGAACATGGCCTTGCTGGAAAGAAGGAACTTGCATTCAGATGGCCCCTTTCACAACCTCGGGACGTCCCGAAAGCCTTTTACAGCTCATGAAGTGGAGTCACCGATGCAAAGTAGGAAACATGGCAGCCAATTTATGCACAGAAAGATCCCATGATGATCAATGTGATACACCACTGGATAGCCTGGATTTGGTGTTAGATGGGGATAAATGTTGATCAGGACACACCTCTCCCGTTCTGATGCCATGCGATCTTTTATATCTGCGCAGGGTGGGAGGAGCAGGGGGAGTGTTGGTTTAACATCAGGGGCGAAATTCTCCCGTATCGGCGTGATGTCCGCCCACCGGCGCCAAAAACGGCGCAGATCAGTCGGGAATCCTCCGCATCTTGGGGGGCCCAGCCCTAACCTTGAGGAGCTAGGCCCGCGCCGGACTGATTTCCGCCCCGCCAGCTGGCGCGAAAATGACATTGCCGGGCGGCGCATGCGCGGGAGCGTTAGCGGCCGCTCACGGCATCCCCGGCATGCGCTGTGGAGGGAGTCTCTTCCGCCTCCGCCATGGTGGAGACCGTGGTGAAGGCGGAAGGAAAAGAGTGCCCCCACGGCACAGGCCCGCCCACGGATCGGTGGGCCCCGATCACGGGCCAGGCCACCGTGGGGGCACCCCCCGGGGCCAGATCGCCCCGCGCCCTCCCCCAGGACACCGGAGCCCACCCGCGCCGCCTTGTCCCGCCGGTAAGAGAGGTGGTTTAATCCACGCCGGCGAGACAGGCATCCTAGCAGCGGGACTTCGGCCCATCCGGGCCGGAGTATCGCGGGGGGGGGGGGGCCCGGCAACCGATTCCCGGGGGGGGGCCCACCAACCGATTCCCGCCCCCGCTGAATCTCCGGTGCCGGAGAATTCGGCAACCGGTGGGGGCGGGATTCACGCCAGCCCCCGGCGATTCTCCGACCCGGCGGGGGGTCGGAGAATCTCGCCCCAGGTCTGGGAGACGACAGGTCAGAAGGTGCAGCCACTCCCTTATTGCTCTTGGGCGAGGTATTCAAAGGGGCAGGTGATGACATAGTGGTATTGTCAATGGACTAGTGACCCGGGCAGCCGGGTTAGAATCCCACCACGGAAGATGGTGAAATTTGAATTCAATAAATATCTGAAATCAAAAGTCGATCGATGACCATGAAACCATTGTTGATTGTGGTAAAAACCTAAAGTCCTTCAGGGAAGGAAAGCTGCCGTCCTTATCCGGTCTGGCCTACACGAGACCCCAGACCGATAACATTGCGGTTGACTCTTAACTGCTGTCGAATGGCTGAGCAAATCACCCAGTTGAAGGGCAATTAGGGATGGGCAATAAACGCTGGCCCAGCCGCGACGCCCACATCTCAGGAATGAATAAACAAAAACTAATTCACATGGAGCCCTCCAAAGATGGAGATTCTAACAAGGCTTTTAAATATTGCCTTATATATGTCATGTGCCTTTCTGGTAGCTCTGGGTTCAACCTATTCTCCAAAGTTAAGGTGAAAGCTAGTTTGTAACGACGGTGTGATCTTGATGTAAAGGTGCGGTGATTTCCTTCTACAGGAATACACTTTGGCTGTGCTGGCAGGAGCTGCCTGTCGCTGTGGATTCCCCACCCGGCACTTCACGCTGCACGAGCCAGAGGATGAACACCAGTGTGCAGAGAAATGTGCTGGTGAGGAGTACGAAAACTGTGGGAACGAAGAATACTTTGTCGTTTATCAAACGCAAGTACAAGGTAAAGTTCACATTCTAATGTTCGCTGCTTTTTAAAATTGCCATTTGGTGAAATATTGAAAGGAAAAACGTGCATTTATATAGCAACTTTCACAACCTCAGGATGAAGCAAAGCGCTTCACAGCCAATGAAGTGTAGTCGCTAGCGTGATGTGCGGAAATCAGTAGTCAGTTTGAGCACAGCAAGCTCCCGCAAGCAAAACAGCAAATAGGTAGTGAGCAAGGTGGCAGAGCGGAGAGTCTGCGCCATTGACGCCGGTGTGTTTGGTGCGGTGCCGGTCGGGAGCTGCTCTACGCGGCCGGCCTGTCGATTCTCGGGTTGGGATGGGCCAAGCGGCCGTCGTGGAAACGCTGAGTCCCGCCGGCGTCGTTCTAACCTGCTCTCAGCCGGTGGGAACTCAGCGTTGAAGGGTCGAGTGGCGGCCTGTGTGAGAGGGGGAGGGGGGGTGGTGGAGGGGGGCGCCCACCCCGGGGGGGGGGGGGCCTCCAATGCGGCCTGACGCGTGATCAGGGGGATCGGTGGGCCGGCCTCTCTGGCTGGCGGCCTCCTTTCCTACGCGCTGGGCCCCTGTAGTCCTGCGCCACGTTGCGTCAGGGCCGGCGCGTTGAAGGAGGCCTCTGCGCATGTGCGCGTTGGCACCACTGCGCATGCCCGGATCCAGTGGCACCCAGTTCGCGCTGGGATCGGCAGCTGGAGCGGTGCGAACCGCTTCAGCGCCGTGCTGGCCCCCTGTAGGGGCCAGAATTAGTCCTGTCAGTGGCCCATTCACGCCGTCGTAAAGCGCAACGGCGTTTATGACGGCGTGGACACTCTGCCACGAGATGAGAGAATCCCGCCCACTCTATCTGAATGAATGAAATATTTGCAACAAAATTGATGAACTAATATCATAGCCAGAAATTAATGGGTTTTGTTGTGTTATGCTTCTTCATGTAGCATAAGCTGCTTCCTTGATGTATACTCTGACAAAGGAAGGTTCAGACTTGGAGATAGGTTTAACACATTTATTGAACAGTTAACAATTCTCCTACTTGGGTTTGACTCTCCTGCTAATCTAACCATAGTAACTCAATCTAACTAACCAGTCTGCTCTAAGCCATGCGGTGGGTGTGATGCTTCCTGATCTGCCCCTGTCTCTCTGAGTGTCACCTATGGAAAGAGAAAGAACATGTGTGCCCTGTCCTTTTATATGGGTAGCCCCCTTGTGGTCGTGTCACCTCAGGGTGTGTCTTGACTGCCCATTGGTCGTGTCCTATCTTACTGACCTATTGGTTGAATGTCTGTGTGTCATGATGTCTCTGGTGCTCCCTCTAGTGTTTATTTAGTTCTAGTGTATTTATATTAACCCCTTGTGTATTTGCAGTGCCCTAGTGTATCTACATTAACCCCTTGTGTATTTACAGTGCCCTAGTGTATCTACATTAACCCCTTGTGTATTTCCAGTGATGCATATCACCACAGGTTTGATTTAATAGCCATTGGGAAGACATGATGGAGAGTGACCAAGATTTGGAATTAAATATTCCACAGTGCTTGACTTTAGAAGAGATCGACAAAATAAAAAAAGGAGGGTTTGTCCTGATGATTATAAAGGGGGGCACAAAGACAATCGAAATGTGGGATCTTGGGCTGGATTCCCGGGTCCCCCAGCTGCACGTTGCTCAGAGGCACGCCATTTCCTGGCGGCAGAATACTCGACTCCCGCCACTTGTCAATGGGATTTACCATTGAAGCCGCCCCACACCGCTGGGAAACCCATGGGATGGGGGTGCGCTGCCGGTAGGAAAAGAGAATTCTAACATCCGGAGAATTCCGGCCTTTATCTCCAAAAAATAAGATTAAAAATTAGTTTGGGGAGTAAATTAGGAGCCTACCCCCAACACCCTCCTCCCCGCAAAAGTAGAAACCAATTCTACTGTTCATGGTTCATGGAATGCATTCGAGATAGTTTTCGAGATTAGTATGCCAAGGAGCCATCTCGAAACAGATTGCTTTAGATTTTGTGCAATGAGATAGAGTTAGTTAATAACCGCGCAGTAATGAGTAATATGATGGAATTTTATACTGAGTTTGAGAGTGATTAAGTTCAATCCGGAAATAGGGGGTCTTAAATGTGAAGAAAGCAAACTGTATCGGTATGAGGGGTGAGAGAGCTGATTGGGAAACTAAAAGGTACAACAGTGGAAAGGAGATAGGAAAAAGATACAATGGCAGAAGGGCAGTCAAAGATATAAAGAATGAATTCAAAACTTATAATGCTGAGGCATTCCTTAAGAAAGGAAATGTGGTCCAGTGGTGGCGATTGAAAGAAGTTAAAGATGGTACTGGAAGAAAGGAAGAGATTTATATTGTTTCCGAGAAGAGTCGTAAGCCTGAGGATAGGGAGGGGTTTAAAAATCAATGAAAGGTGGCTTAAGAAACAAAGAAAGAGAAGATAGAGTGTGAGTGTAAACTAGCCAATGTGTTGGTCCTGAGAGAGACTGGGTAGACTGGGCCGACATTCCCTTGAGTTCAGAAGAATGAGGTGATCTCAATGAAACAGAAACATTTTAAAGGGCGTCACAGAGTAAGTATAAGGAGGATATTTATCCTGACTGGGAAGCCTAGAACTAGAGGTTAGAGATTCAGAATAAGGGGTGAGATGCTCCGACCCCCCGCCGGGTCGGAGAATCACTGGGGGCTGGGGCGGGGGCGGGAATCAGTCCGGCGCGGGCCTAGCCCCTCAAGGTTAGGGCTCGGCCCCCCAAGTTGCGGAGGATTCCGTACCTTTGGGGCAGCGCGGTGCCGGACTGATATGCGCCGTTTTTGGCACCGGTCGGCGGACGTCGCGCCGATACCGGAGAATTTCGCCCAAGGAGCCGGTCATTTAGGACTAAGTTTGGAAGTCATTTCTTCACTGAAGTGGTAGTGAACCTTCGGAATTCTTTACCACAACAAACTGTGGCTGTCGAGGTGATAGGTATATTCAAGTCAGAGATTGGAAGCTTTTCAGACACTGGGGAATCAGGGATATGGTGATCGTAGGGACAGGTGGAGTTGGAGGTTGAGGTTTAGCCACAACCTTATTCCAGGATTTTGACCCGGCGACAGTGAAGGAGTGACGATGTAGGTCCACGTCAGGATGGCGTGTGATTTGGTTGTGTTCCGTACCTCTGCTGCCCTTATCCTTCAAGGTGGTCGAAGCCGAGGGCTTGGCGAAAGAGCCTTTTTGCATGGTTGCAGTGTGTCTTGCAGCTAGTCCACACAATTAATGCACAATTGTTCTTTCCAGACAACCGTTGCATGGACAGATATTTTCTGCCCACTCGCTCGAAACGCCTTGTGGCCTTGGCCAGTTTTCCAGGTGCAGGAAACACGTGGGGTCGCCACCTCCTGGAACTCACCACAGGCTATTACACAGGCAGCTACTACTTTGATGGCTCGCTCTACAATAAAGGTAGGATCCTTGATAAAGAAAAATAATCTCAGGGGCATCCTTTCCAGGATTTAAACATTTATGAATCTAATATGGTCCCCTCGCTGATTGTCTTGTGTTAAGTAAGCAGAACAGCAGTTTTAAAAGAAAATGCAATGTATGTTCACTGCTGGTTGCAATGGAAAGTAAGTAATACAGTGGGTGCTTCAAAATGGAGGTGCACAGTAGCACAAGTGGATAGCACTGTGGCCTCACAGCGCCAGGGTCCCAGATTCGATTCCCCACTGGCTCACTGTCTGTGCGGAGTCTGCACGTTCTCCCCGTGTCTGCGTGGGTTTCCTCCGGGTGCTCCGGTTTCCTCCCACTGTCCAAAGACACGCAGCTCAGGTGGATTGGCCATGCTAAATTGCTCTTAGTGTCCAAAAAGGTTAGGAGGGGTTACTGGGTTACAGGGATAGGGTGGAAGTGAGGGCTTAAGTGGGTCGGTGCAGACTCGATGGGCCGAATGGCCTCCTTCTGCACTGTATGGTCTATGTTCTATGTTCTCACTTTCCTCAGCTTATCAAATCATAAATTTTTTTAAACGTCTCTCGCAGCCAGGCCACCACTGTGGGGGTGTGGAATCCTCTACAGAGTAACCTGTTTCTGCTTCTCCACCCAGGAAAACTCAAGGCCTGCCTGGACTGCTACCCCTCTCCCCCCCACCCCACCCCCCCCAACACCCAACCCCCCAACTGGGTCTGCTACTGGGAGGTAACATTCATACACTTAAACTGGCCCCCACTGTCTGCAGGATCCTGGAGTCGGCCTTCTTTGATTAACCTCGAGCGGGCCTGATCAGCCATCCGCCAAGTGTGAATGGGTAACCCTGTTGCCCCACATTCAGCTCCCAGCTCTGGTATTCAGTCCAACATGCATCATCGGATTTCACGCTTGCAAAATCTTACTTCATGTCCTCACATTTGTAACTCTTTGGGCTGGATTCTCTGTTTCTCGGCTCAAACGGAGAATTCCACGGGCGTTTTACAATGAAAAAATCGGCGGACACCCCTCACCGATCCCGGGACCGGTGAGGGGCAAGCTGTGCCGCCAGATGAAACTCCCGGCTCCCGTGCCGAAAACAGCTGGAGGCTGGGTCCCTGGCCGTGCATGCTCACAGCGACGGCCTGCAGCGGTCACGCTGTACAACATGGCGCCGGCTGTGCGCGGACCTGACCCGCCACCTGCGACCCCGCAGTCCACCCCATGGCCACCGCTCATCAGCCCCCCAGCCTTCGCGGATGCCCACCCCCGGCGAGCAGCACGGATCCCGGCCGTGTGGGACGCCGCTGGACACCGTCCGCAGCCATCACGCCGGATTCTGAACCGCTGAGACCGCAGCATGTCCCGCGCGGTCGGGAAGTCGCCCCATCGGGGGCGGAGCATCGCGGGAGTGTCGGCCGATGACGTGCTAATGGCATTGCAACGGCGCGCGGCGCAGCGATGCAATGATGTTATCTTGGAGGGGGCGGAGCATGGCTGTCCGGCATCAAACCGGCGGTGCCCCCGATTTGGGTGTCGGAGTGGATTCTCGGCCCGATCGCTGATTACGATATCGTGTCAGGCAACGGAGAATCCCATCTGAAACCTATGGGGCGAAATTCTCCCCCAACGGCGGGATGCCCGCCAACTGACGCCAAAGCCGGCGCAAATCAGACGGGCATCGCGCCGGCAAAAAGGTGCGGAAGTCTCCGCATCTTTGGCGGCCTAGCCCCAACATTGAGGGGCTAGGCCGACGCCGGAGGGATTTCCGCCCCGCCAGCTGGCGGAAATGGCGTTTGTTGCCCCGCCAGCTGGCGCGGAAATGCGGCGCATGCGCGGGAGCGTCAGCGGCCGCTGTCAGTTTCCCAGCGCATGCGTGGGAGCGTCAGCGGCCGCTGTCAGTTTCCTGCGCATGCGCAGTGGGGAGAGTCACTTCCGCCTCCACCATGGTGGAGGCCGTGGCGGAGGCGGAAGGGAAAGAGTGCCCCCACGGCACAGGCCCGCCCGCGGATCGGTGGGCCCCGATCGCGGGCCAGGCCACCGTGGGGGCACCCCCCGGGGTCAGATCGCCCCGCGCCCCCCCCCAGGACCCCGGAGCCCGCCCACGCCGCCTGGTCCCGCCGGTAAATACCAGGTTTGATTTACGCCGGCGGGACAGGCAATTCCTGGGCGGGACTTCGGCCCAACCGGGCCGGAGAATCCAGCGGGGGGTCCCGCCAACCGGCGCGGCCGGATTCCCGCCCTCGCCCAATCTCCGGGAGCGGAGACTTCGGCGGGGGCGGGGGCGGAATTCACGGCGGCCAACAGCCATTCTCCGACCCGGCGGGGGGTCGGAGAATGACGCCCATAGTTAAAATGGAATCTTGGTGTAAATCCACCCTCCCACCAATGGCATTTAGCTTTGTACCTCCTGGCCCCTCAGCCTGTGCTCCACACAAATCTACTTACCAGCTTCCCACAATGTTTGCTACTTTACTGTAAATAATAATATAAAATCAAAGTTTTACATGAAATTAAATAGAGTGGATGACTTCAACATTGGAAGTGCATTCCTTCCAACTCCATCTGAAAAGTGCAATTATTCTTGACATGTGGCAACCCATGTCCAATGAGTCAAGGAAAGGTCAAGATTTCTATATTTCGCACAAATAATTGAAGTGAGTGAGCAAATGCTGCATGGCTGGGTACTGGCTCCTATAAATCATTTCATGTCAAATACAACCTGGTTCCTCGAAATAAAAGAAAATAGTAAAATAGCCTTTGCTCAGCCCCCAAAATGAGTCTTGGTCTGAACTGCAGGAGAGCTCAAAGGCTGCTCCTGGAGTCCCGGAGAATGATTGACATGTCTACGCATAAGGTAGGTGGATCATTCGAGCTCATGTCATCCAGCCACTGGGATTGGCTATCGTCATTGCGGGTCAGAGAGGAATCCTCTTGCTGGTTTTGCATAAGGCTCTTTTCCTGCATTTTCTTTGCCTTTCCCGGGAGAATGTATGATTGCAGAGTGTGAGCTAGGGATGAGAGAGCACTGATATACAAAAATTCAACATTCCTTATTTGTCTTCTTTTTTCGACTGCTGGTTATATTTATGTCACTGCATATAGCCTTATCCCTCCCTTCCCTTGTAACTTTCTCCAGCCCAACAACCTCCCCCCCCCCACTCCCCTCAAGATATCTGCGCTTCTCTAATTCTGACTTCTTGCACATCCTCGACTTTAATCTTTCCACCATTGGCAACCATGCCTTCAGCTGCCTGGACCCTAAGCTCTGGAATATTCTCTCAGAACCTATCTGCATCTTTAAGACACTGCTACAAGGCTAACTCTTCATCTATAATCTTCATTAGTGTCACAAGTAGGCTTACATTACACTGCAATGAAGATACTGTGAAAATCCCCCAGTCGCCACACTCCGGCACCTGTTCGGGTACACTGAGGGAGAATTCAGAATGTCCAATTCACCTAACAGCACACCTTTCGGGACTTGTGGGAGGAAACCGGAGCACCCGGAAGAAACCCCTGCAGACAGGGGAGAACGTGCAGACTCCGCACAGACAGTAACCCAAGCCAGGAATCGAACCCGGTTCCTGACGCAATGAAGCAACAATACTAACCACTGTGCTACTGTGCTTCCCCGGTACAGTAGTGGGACAGTAGGGGACAGTGGTACTGTCATTGGCTTAGTAATTTTGGACTGGTGCACCTTCAGAGACATGAGTCCAGATCCCAGCATGGATGAAGGAATTTAAATGCAATTAATACATTTAGAATAAAATGATAGTATTGCATTTTGTAGCAGAAAAAGACTTTTACGCTGGGTATGTGCAGAAGTACGATTTTCGGAAAATCTGGAATCCTCTTCTACACCAGGTTGATGTACACGTAGCAATCTACAACAAGCCAAGGACACCATTGCCTGTCCTAATACTTCGATATGGGCTCGGTGTCAAATTTTGTTTGATAATGCTTCTGTGAACTGCCTCTAACTATGTTGGAGGTGCTTTATAAATGCAAGTTGTTGTCAACCATCTCACTGGACGAGATTATTTGTATAACTATTGGTGCTAATTTTCTATGTCCGTTAGCAATTAGACCGGCACTGCGCAGACTTATTGCACACAACAACCAGGGAAGTGACATTTGCACACTTAATACACGTGCTTGTTTTTTGGGGGGATCAATAAATTTACTGATCCATTGTTCTGTCCAATTTCCTCTGCTTTCTTTCCCCAAGTTTTACGTTTTGCTCCAGCACATATTCAAACTACCAGTTGTTATGTATTGTGGCACACTTTCGGCATTGCCAAAGGGACTTTGTTCGGAACAAGAGGGTGTCTATTAATAAAGAGTAACTTGGTACAGGAGGTTTTGCAGCATTAGGCTGCCTCGGATCACAGCTCCAATTCCTCACATGCTTATCACATGGTTGCTCGATGTATTCTGCCCAAGAGAGGACTCCACCCTCTGGGGTGATCACTCACTCTCGATTTCCATTGGTCCCTCAAGTCAGCTGATCCTCTTCTGCCTTACTTTCTGTGGTGTTCTTTGTGTTGCTAATTCTAGGATGGTTGGCATAGTGTTCACAAAGACCACAAATAGCTTTTACATTGAACAAAGCCATTGTTTTATTAACACTACTTAATTGGATTTGATGCCAACTCCTATATAACAAACAGTTGATAATAAACATATAATCAACACTCATCTGGTTTAGGGGCTGGTTTAGCACAGTGGGCTAAACAGCTGGCTTGTAATGCAGAACAATGCCAGCAGCACTGTTCAATTCCCGTACCGGCCTCCCCGAACAGGCGCTGGAATGTGGCGACTAGGGGCTTTTCACAGTAACTTCATTGAAGCCTACTTGTGACAATAAGCGATTATTATTATTATCTACTACTAGTTTCTACACAAATACAATAACTATGATCTGCTCTCACTCACACTATCTCTCCTTCAGTCTGTCCTCTAGCTTTCTCCTCAACCTCTCACCCACAAGGCTTAGCATTGATGTCTTGTATAGTTCTTCATCTAGCTCCCACTAGTGGCTGATTTGGACATAACATTATCCCTTGCAGTTCTTAAGAAGAACAAAGAAAAGTATGGATTTGTCAAGATGCCACTTCAACGTCACTATTGTCCCTACTTCCACCACCTCCTCCGGCAGCGGGTTCCAAGCACCCACTACCCTCTGTGTAAAAAACTTGCCTCGTACACCTCCTCTAAACCTTGCCCCTCGCACCTTAAACCTATGCCCCCTAGTAATTGACCCCTCTACCCTGGGAAAAAGTCTCTGACTATCCACCCTGTCTATGCCCCTCATAATTTTGTAGACCTCTATCAGGTCGCCCCTCAACCTCCATCATTCCAGTGAGAACAAACCGGGTTTATACAACCTCTCCTCATAGCTAATGCCCTCCATACCAGGCAACATCCTGGTAAATCTCTTCTGCACCCTCTCTAAAGCCTCCACATCCTTCTGGTAGAGTGGTGACCAGAATTGAACACTATACTCCAAGTGTGGCCTTGGAGCTGCAACATGACTTGCCAATTTTTATACTCAATGCCCCGGCCAATGAAGGCAAGCATGCCGAATGTGTTCTTGACTACCTTCTCCACCTGTGTTGCCCCTTTCAGTGATCTGTGGACTGTACACAAAGATCTCTCTGCTAGTCAATATTCTTGAGGGTTCTACCATTTACTGTATATTCCCTACCTGTATTAGACCTTCCAAAATGCATTACCTCACATTTGTCCGGATTAAACTCCATCTGCCATCTCTCCACCCAAGTCTCCAAACAATCTAAATCCTGCTGTATCCTCTGACAGTCCTCATCGCTATCCGCAATTCCACCAATCTTTGTGTCATCCGCAAAGTTACCAATCAGACCAGTTACATTTTCCTCCAAATCATTTATATATACTACAAACAGCAAAGGTCCCAGCACTGATCCCTGCGGAACACCCTAGTCACAGCCCTCCAATCAGAAAAGCACCCTTCCATTGCTACTCTCTGCCTTCTATGACCTAACCAGTTCTGTATCCATCTTGCCAGCTCACCCCTGATCCCGTGTTACGTCACCTTTTGTACCAGTCTGCCATGAGGGACCTTGTCAAAGGCCTTACTGGAGTCCATATAGACAACATCCATTGCCCTACCTGCATCAATCATCTTTGTGACCTCCTCGAAAAACTCTATCCGGTTAGTGAGACACGACCTCCCCTTCACAAAACCGTGCTGCCTCTCGCTAATACGTCCACTTGCTTCCAAATGGAAGTAGATCCTGTCTCGAAGAATTCTCTCCAGTAATTTCCCGACCACTGACGTAAGGCTCACTGGCCTGTAGTGCCCTCGATTATCCTTGCTACCCTTCTTAAACAGACGAACAACATTGGCTATTCTCCAGTCCTCCGGGACATCACCTGAAGACAGTGAGGATCCAGAGATTTCTGTCAAGGCCTCAGCAATTTCCTCCCTTGCCTCCTTCAGTATTCTGGGGTAGATCCCATCAGGCCCTGGGGACTTATCTAACTTATCTTCTCAAAATGGAGAACTGTGACCAGTGGTGTTCCACAGGGATCTGCGCTGGGACCACTGTTGTTTGTGATATACATAAATGATCTGGAGGAAGGTATAGGTGGTCTGATTAGCAAGTTTGCAGATGACACTAAGATTGGTGGAGTAGCTGATAGTGAAGGGGACTGTCAGAGAATACAGCAGAATATAGATAGATTGGAGAGTTGGGCGGAGAAATGGCAGGTGAAGTTCAATCCAGGCAAATGCGAGATGATGCATTTGGAAGATCCAATTCAAGAGCGAACTAAACGGTAAATGAAAAAGCCCTGGGGAAAATTGATGTACAGAGAGATTATCATAGAGTCATAGAATTTACAGTGCAGAAGGAGGCCATTCGGCCCATCGAGTCTGCACCGGCTCTTGGAAAGAGCACCCTACCCAAGGTCAACACCTCCACCCTATCCCCATAACCCAGCAACCCCACCCAACACTGGGTGTTCAGGTCCATTGAATCCTGAAGGTGGCTGTGCAGGTCGATAGAGTGGTCAAGAAGGCATACGGCATGCTTTCCTTCATCGGAAGTGGTATGGAGTACAAGAATTGGCAGGTCATGTTACAGTTGTATAAGACTTTGGTTCGGCCACATTTGGAATACTGCGTACAGTTCTGGTCACCACATTACCAAAAGGATGTGGATGCTTTGGAGAAGGTGCAGAGGAGGTTCACCAGGATGTTGCCTGGTATGGAGGCGCTAGCTATGAAGAGAGGTTGAGTAGATTAGGGTTATTTTCATTAGAAAGACGGAGGTTGAGGGGGGACCTCATTGAGGTCTACAAAATCATGAGAGATATAGACTGGGTGGATAGCAAGAAGCTTTTTCCCAGAGTGCGGGACTCAATTACTAGGGGTCACGAGTTCAAGGTGACTCCTTGCTTAAGTTCCTTCCTACTTTCCTCATATTCCACACAGGCTTTGTTTGTTCCCAGCCTTCTAGCCCTGACAAATGCCTCCTTTTTCTTTTTGACGAGGCCGACAATATCTCTCATTATCCAAGGTTCCCGAAATTTGCCGTATTTATCCTTCTTCCTCACAGGAACATGCCAGTCCTGAATTCTTTTCAACTGACATTTGAAAGCCTCCCACATGTCAGATGTTGATTTACCCTCAAACATCCACCCCCAGTCTAGGTTCTTCAGTTCCCACCTAATATTGTTATAATTAGCCTTCCCCCAATTTAGCACATTCACTCTAGCACCACTCTTATCCTTGTCCACCAGCACTTTAAAACTTACTGAATTGTGGTCACTGTTCCTGAAATGCTCCCCTCCTGAAACTTCTACCACTTGGCCGGGCTCATTCCCAATACCAGGTCCATCCAGCCCCTTCCCTAGTTGGACTGTCTACATATTGTTTTAAGAAGCCCTCCTGGATGCTCCTTACAACCTCTGCCCCATCCAAGCCCCGAGCACTAAGTGAGTCCCAGTCAATATTGGGGAAGTTAAAGTCACCCATCACAACAACTCTGTTGTTTTTACTCTTTTCCAAAATCTGTCTTCCTATCTGCTCCTCTATCTCCCGCTGGCTGTTGGGTGGCCTGCAGTAAACCCCCAACATTGTGACTGCACCCTTCTTATTCCTCATCTCTACCCACAGTGCCTCGCTGCCCTCTGAGGTGTCCTCCCTCAGTACAGCTGTGATATTCTCCCTAACTGCTAGCGCAACTCCTCCACCCCTTTTACATCCCCCTCTATCCTGCCTGAAACATCTAAATCCTGGAACGTTTAGCTGCCAATCCTGTCCTTTCCTCAGTCAGGTCTCTGTAATGGCAACAACATCATAGTTCCAAGTACTAATCCAAGCTCTAAGTTCATCTGCCTTACCTGTTATACTTCTTGCATTCAACCATATGCACTTCAGGCCACCAGTCCCGCTGTTTTCTGCAACTTCACCCTGTCTGCTCTGCCTCAGAGCCATACTGGCCCTATTCCCTAGTTCTCCCTCAGTTTTTTCACCTTCTGACCTATTGCTCTGGTACCCACCCCAATGCCATACTAGTTAAACCCACTTGTGTGACACGGGCAAATGTCGCGGCCAGTATATTTATGCCTCTCCAGTTTACTTGCAATCTGTCCTTCTTATACAGGTCACCCCTGGTCCAGATACCTGAAACCCTCCCTCCTACACCAGCAGTTTAGCCACGTGTTTAGCTGCTCTATCTTCCTATTTCTAGCCTCACTAGCACGTGGCACAGGGAGTAATCCTGAGATTACAACCCTAGAACAAACAAAGGACAACGAAAATTACAGCACAGGGACAGGCCCTTCGGCCCTCCCAGCCTGCGCCGATCCAGATCCTTTATCTAAACCTGTCGCCTATTTTCCAAGAATCTACTTCACTCTGTTCCCTGCCCATTCATATATCTGTCTAGATGCATCTTGAATGATGCTATCGTGCCCGCCTCTACCACCTCTGCTGGCAAAGCGTTCCAGGCACCCACCACCCTCTGCATAAAAAACTTTCCACGCACATCTCCCTTAAACATTCCCCCTCTCACCTTTAAGTCGTAACCCCTTGTAATTGACACCCCCACTCTTGGAAAAAGCTTGTTGCTATCCACCCTGTCCATGCCTCTCAGAATTTTGTAGACCTCAATCAGGTCCCCCTCAACCTCTGTCTTTCCAACAAAAACAATCCTGATACACCAACCTTTCTTCATAGCTAGCACCCTCCATACCAGGAAACATCCTGGTGAACCTCCTCTGCATCCTCTCTAAAGCATCCACATCCTTCTGGTAATGTGGCGACCAGAACTGCATGCAGTATTCCAAATGTAGCCTAACCAAAGTCCTATACAACTGTAACATGACCTGCCGATATAGCCTAGAGGTCCTGCCTTTTAACATTCTGCATAGCTCCCTGAACTCCTGCTGCAGGACCTCATCCCCCTTCCTGCCTATGTCATTAGTACCAATATGTACCACGACCTCTGCCTGTTTGCCCTCCCCCTTCAGGATGCCCGCTACCCTTCCTGAGACATCCTGGACCCTGGCACCAGGGAGGCAACATACCATCCTGGAGTCACTTTCACATTCACAGAAATGCCTATCTGTGCCCCTGACTATAGAGTCCCCTATGACTATTGCTCTTTTGCACTTTGACCCTCCCTAATAATAATATTATTATTATTTTTTCAAATTTAACAGATTCCCAACCAGCCAACCAGGTCACAGCTTGACTGTGTTGTCACTTCAGTTTTTCCGCCCCGCACAATTTGAAAAGGTAATAAAATCACTTACCTTCCCGGGCTGCTCTCTGGATCTCTCCCTGCAGATTAACAGTTACAAACCAGAAGAAAGAAGACACAACGATAGGGGGAAAAGCACCTCCTCCCACTCTGCAGGATGCCTTGACCTCACCGTTACTGAGTGTGCATTGTGTTTGCCTTTTATACAGAACTCAGCTCACCGAAGATGAGTCACACGACGTAGCTTAAAGCAGAAGAATGCATTTCAATACAATTCACACCTTTAGCCACTAATTTCCGCCATCTGCATGCTCCTATGTGCATACAATTGCTGCTCCAACCGAACCACGTGGTCTGTGAGGAGCTGCCATTGGTTACATTTGCTGCAGATGTAGTCGACCGGAACGCTGGAAGCATCACAGGTCCGCCACATCTCACAGTGGGAGCACTGCACCCCGCTGAGTGACATTTAAACTCTAATTAATTTATTTAAAATAAACACTTGAATTATTATTAGATTGAGTTACAATTAACTATATGGCCCTGACGCTAGATTTTTATTGTAAAATCAAATGCTAAATACCGATCTCTGCCCTCAGGTTTAGTTACTCCACTGTCTAGTTAATCAATTAGATTTGTTTTGCAATATTATTATTATTTTTTCAAATTTAACAGATTCCCAACCAGCCAACCAGGTCACAGCTTGACTGTGTTGTCACTTCAGTTTTTCCGCCCCGCACAATTTGAAAAGGTAATAAAATCACTTACCTTCCCGGGCTGCTCCCTGGATCTCTCCCTGCAGATTAACAGTTACAAACCAGAAGAAAGAAGACACAACGATAGGGGGGAAAGCACCTCCTCCCACTCTGCAGGATGCCTTGACCTCACCGTTACTGAGTGTGCATTGTGTTTGCCTTTTATACAGAACTCAGCTCACCGAAGATGAGTCACACGACGTAGTTTAAAGCAGAAGAATGCATTTCAATACAATTCACACCTTTAGCCACTAATCAGGCTTCAAGTGCCTGGGATTACTGCCACTCAGCGATTAGGGGTGGGGGCAGCTTTAGTCAATCAGACATTAAGCTACACATTGAACTTTCAACTGAAAAACAGGACAAATAGATTGAACTCTTACCTTTCTTGATTTCCTTCCTTGGTTACCTCACTGCACCAAATTATCAAGTTCCCATTCCCACTCTGGCTGTCTCTCACCCAGGATGTCTCGACTTCACCCTGCGCAAGCTTTACATTTATGATAATACCAACTGTCTAACGAGACAGGCACCACAAACACTACGCAAAGTGAATCATCACAGAATGGACATCCAAAATCCACCTCTCTGGAAACTGGAAATCTAGGCATGTTTGAAAATATTCCAAATCCTTCAATTGCATAAATACCGAGTTTATGCTGGTGCATTAATGGTAACTATAGGAAGAGTTTCACAGTTGGTAAATGAACAATAAAATAGCTGTTTTCTCCTGGGAAATCTGGGATGCTGTTCCCAGATCAGAATAAGGGAACAAAGAGGCCATTCTCGGGTTGATCGTAAAGGACAGATTCAGCAAGAGTTGTACAAACACAGGACCTGAGTCCATCACAGTGCTTTAGGGTCAGCCTCCAACCCTATCCCTCCTTATTCCTTGGTCACAAAGCTGCCTGATCCGCTGGTGCGATAGAGTCGGAAATTCGCTCCACACTTCTATTCGCAACATTCCCAGCCACTTTCAAGGGCAGGGATCAGGAATGATCATTTCACCCTGTCCCCCAGGAAGCCTGTGTGAAGGAATCCGTCGGTAATCTATGGCCGGGATTCTTCGGTCAACGGGCCTTTGGCTGGTCCGACAAATTTCCATTCCCGCTCACGATGAATCCCGCCACTCGCGGGACCGGAAAACCCTGGCCGCTATCTTTTTATTTTTCCAGTCAACTGATACTTGCTCCATTTTAAATGGCTGAACAGGGTTGAACTCTTGTCCAAAGCCTGGGGAAATCCGAAATGGGGCACATTCTGGGTTTCGGATTTTGGACGTGTACCGAACTAAGCTGGGGAAAAAAGGTCTATTTTGTTCCACGTCGGGTATTCGCCAATACATGAGCGCCAAGGGGAAAGGGCTTTTGAAAAAGATGTTAATACAGTAAGTCACTGACAAAATTCAATATAGCAATATAGAATGGAATCGTGGTGCACTCAGGCATTCTGAAGATGCCTTTGAATGAATATAAATGTTCCAGTTCACCTGCCCTGTAACTCAGTGAATAAAACAGTGTTACAGTAAAATTGCTGTGAAAACTTCAGCAATGCTTCTCCATTTCCTCAGCCCTTGCAGAGAAGCAAAGTGCGCCTCCGAGACTAATAGAAACTAACCTACAGCCATAAAGCACCTAGATGTTTATTTCCCCCTCTCCCAACTTGGTGCAAAAGCTATTTGCTCAAGGACAACCTGACCTAAAACGAGCAGGAGGCCGTGTTTGCAATCAATTTTGTATTTCCTCACCTTTGCTCCTTTAGTCACCAAATCTGTCACAATAGAGGGGGGGGGAATCAACACTATTTGCAGACACCTGACACTTTATTCGAAAGAAACACTATTTGCCTGACACGCTACTTGAACTACAGCAGTAAACTTCCATTTGCACTCTGAAGTGTCAACATCTTTCTGACGTCCGTTACGACTTGTCCGTCAACGGTTTAGTTTCAGTTAATTCCCGCGCGGGCTTTTAGTTTGTTTCCCGGCAATTGCCAGTTTTCCGACAGTGTGCTATTAGCTGCTGGAAAATACAAACACAGATTCGTGGTCTGCCCGAGAGCTTTCTAAAACCCGTAGCTGCAAACTCAGCGTCAATGGGAGGAGGGAGAGTGGGATTATATGGAGAGCTCTTTGAAAGACCTGGCCCAGGTATGTCAGGCTGAATGGTCTCATCTTCTGCTGTGAAATCCTGTCAGCTGCTATCATGTTTTATTTTTGTTGAAAATTATGTTTTATTTTATTTTACCTGACCCTGGCATCTAAAGTGAGAGATCTTAACTTGAAGATGTTACCGGTGTTTAATTTTAATCATCTTTATTGTCTCAAGTAGGCTTACATTAATACTGCAATAAAGTTACGGTGAAAAGCCCCTAGTCGCCACATTCCACCGCCTGGTCAGGTACACTGAGGGAGAGTTCAGAATGTCCACTTCACCTAACAAGCACGTCTTTCGGGACTTGTGGGAGGAAACCGGAGCCCCCGGAGGAAACCCACGCAGGCACGGGGAGAAAGTGCAGACTCCGCACAGACAGTGACCCAAGCTGAGAGTCGAACCTGGTACCTTGGCGCTGTGCAGCAACAGTGCTATCCACTGTGCTACCGTGTCGCCCTGTGTTCCAACCTTTCCACATATTCAGCCCAGTTCTCGTTCTCTTTCACCAACTCACTAACAGATCCAAACATAGCCATAGTGCTGCTATCTTGTCTTCCATCGGTAAACATGGCAAAACTCTGTGTTGAAAGTAAAAAGCAAATGCGGGAAAAATCTCAGCAGGTCTGGCAGCATCTGTAGGGAGAGAAAAGAGCTAACAAAGCTTTGACAAAGAATCATTGGACTCGAAACTCGCTGCCAGACCTGCGGAGATTTTCCAGCATTTTCTTTTTGGTTTCAGATTCCAGCATCCGCAGTAATTTGCTTTTATCTGAGTTCTTTTATCCTCATCGCCAAAAATATATGACCACAAAAAGGTATGTGTTGTGAAAGTTAATTTTCTCCATATAAAAAAGTTTAAAATACGTATGGACTGTAGCTAGTTAAACATCGAAATAATAATAACTGAAAAGAATCAGAAATAAGGCAGTTAAATACAAATACGTACAGGCAGCAACAACCATTGATGTCACGGCACTGACTGATGACATCAGCAATGCATTTAATTGAGAAGATGTATAATAATAACATTCTCCAACAGACAGTGATCAATGTTACCTTTACAACTTTGATTTCTTTGCATGCTGAGAAATTTGCTGTCTTGATTTTTTCCGCACTGCTGTTCATTTCCTTGCTGTTTAGACAGCTGGCTGCCTTTTCTCCGACCAACACGTTGATGTCACGAACAGAAAGGCGTAGTAGTTACAAAACACAGGATGGGGATTTCTCGGCGGCGGTGGTGGGAGTTTCCCATCCCCTTCCTGTCCGCGGGGTTTTGTGTGCCCCTCCTCCTCCATTCCTGGGGAACGCATCATTGGCAGGAGGGGAAAATCCCGCCGGCAGGTAATGCCGGAAAACTTCGTCCACAGGGTGTACAGTAAACTGTATCAATCATGAAAAGAAAGATTCACATTTGTATATCACCTTGGGCTCCCCGAGAAAGCTTTACAACCAATCAAGTACCTTCTGAAATTTAGTTCCTTTTGTAATGTAGCCAATTTGTGCGTAGCAAAGCCGTACAAAAGGCGACACGATAATGACTAGATAATCTGGTTTTAATAATGTAGATTTGAGAAGCCTATTTACTCCCCTGCTGCTTCAGTCAAAATAATGCCAGAGGATCTTTTACTCCACCTTGGATGTGGGATAGGGCCTCAGTTTAATATCTCATCCAAAAGATGGCACCTCCTACAGTGCAACACTCCCTCAGTACGGGCATAGGTTTTGGGATTTGAACCCAAAGCCTCCTGACTAAGAGGCAAGTGTGGTAAACACTGAGCCCTGGCTGATATTTGGCTCCGAACCTTTTCATGAATTTTTCAGTGAACAAATTGTTCTTCCCCCCTCGAGGAGATATCACTCTTTAATAAAGTTGTGTTTGAACTGGGGTTGTATCTGTAGTGTTAACGCTTCAGTTTGACCCACAAAACGGTTCTTTTCACGTGAACATTTATTTTGCAATGCGAATGTCAGAGATTGTGCAACAACGTAGCTTAGTGGTTAGCATAATTGCTTCACAGCTCCAGGGTCCCAGGTTCGATTCCCGGCTTGGGTCACTGTCTGTGCGGAGTCTGTACGTTCTCCCCGTGTGTGCGTGGGTTTCCTCCGGGTGCTCCGGTTTCCTCCCACAGTCCAAAGATGTGCAGGTTAGGTGGATTGGCCATGATAAATTGCCATGAGTGTCCAAAATTGCCCTTGGGGTTGGGTGGGGTTACTGGGTTACGGGGATAGGGTGGAGGTGTTGACCTTGGGTAGGGTGCTCTTTCCAAGAGCCGGTGCAGACTCGATGGGCCGAATGGCCTCCTTCTGCACTGTAAATTCTATGATAATCTATGAAAGCCAATTTAAGATTGTCAGCTGACTCGTGGCATAGCCCAGTTATGAGTGCTAGTAGCCACAAATATTCACACACAGGGGCTCAATCCCTTGCAGACAAAATGAACACGTCCACACTTTGCACTTTCTCAACAAAATCGAAGTTCAGAACATGCTCCGAATTCAAACCAGGTTCTCTCAGAATGGAACAGTTTTCTATTCGGAGGTTTTTGAAAAGATCTTGGAATGGATTCTCTGTCCCGCCACACCCGCTTTCTGGTGTGGCGTTCCTCCGTCCGCCAGCTGGCCAATGGGCATCCCCACGCCATCGGGAAACCCGCGGGCGTCAGTACATTGCTGGGTCCCAGTGACGGAGAATCCAGCCCCCTGACTTTGAAGTAGGTATCTGAGAATAGAGCAGAATCTGTGGCTGGGACTTTCCCTCCCGTTCGCGGCAGCCAGGTTTCCAGAGCGGAAAATATCGCCAGAATGTTAAAGCCGCGTTTCACGTCGTCGCAAACACGGGAAGTGATCGTTCATGCCCCCCGTCAGTGGCGGGCTGCTTTTTCCACCTTTCAACAACATCGTCTCAGAAGACATGCAGCAGGCGAGCAGTACGCCCAAAATGCTGAATTGATGGCGAGGAGGGTCAATCAGAGGCTGCGCACCAGCGATACATCTTGGATCCCCTGCCTGCCTTTCTTACACTAAGTCGTGCTCTATATGGCACAAAAAGCTGCCATTGCCGATAGCGGCCTCAACACTGCTTTTCCCACCCGGCATCGGACTTTCGCGATAACGGAGAACATCTCGCCCACTGGTATTATGTGTATTAAATAGCTGGAATGATTAGAGAGCCAAAGACAGGAAGGGCAATGGATTGTGGATTGGACAAGACCCATTGCTGATGTCTCGGTGTTGCCAGAGCCCACCAACCGATGCAGTTGTGGCGCCCACAGATAGATGGCTGGATTTTTTTCGGGGGGGTGGGGGGGGGGCGGGGGTGCATGCTGATCACCCCCACCCCAAGCTAGAAAGCTGGCCAAAAACTGACCGATGGAAAAGAAGCACCCCTCCCCTCCCCCGCAGCAACGACACATTGCGATCATCACCAACAAGAGAAGTCTGGGACGCCCTGGGGGGAAGTCCTGCCCTCGGGAGCTGCCACTCCATCAGATTGGGTGGCAGCTCTCTCAGTGCCAGCAGCACCAGAACTCAGTGGTAGGTGCTGCGGAGACTGTAAGCAAAATCCTAACGGATCCCAGTCTCAGGAAGTCAGGGATATGGGCAGCTCGAGATCAGGGTGACTGTCTGTGCGGTGTCTGCACTTTCTCCCCGTGACTGCGTGGGTTTCCTCCGGGTGCTCCGGTTTCCACCCACAGTCCAAAGATGTGCAGATTGGGTGGATTGGCTGTGATAAATTGCCCCTGGACGGGGTTACGGGGATGGGGCCTAGGTAGCATGCTCTTTCAGAGGGCCGGTGCAGACTCGATGGGCCGAATGGCCTCCTTCTGCACTGTAAATTCTATGTAAATCTATATAACATAAGAGCAAGTGAGTAAAGAATAAAAATACGCCATCCCCATTCCTGCAATGGTTAACATCTGATATAATTCTTGAAGCAATTTTTAAAGTTCTATGCTTTGCTTAAATTAAGTAAGGTGCAAAGCTCCCAGAGATTAAGTGACATAAGGTTGACAGAATAATAATGAGTTTAATAAACCTGAAGTCTGCTATCGAACAAAATTATAATCAATGGTTCAGCACATTCAACGTTCTAATAGCAGCTCTCATATGTAAAATATTTCTTTTGAGTATTAGTTTGCAAGAGGCTTAATTTCCTCTCTGAAAGAAAATTAACTGGTTGCGTGCAAGTCATAGGCGCGCCAGAACATTGGTTTAAACCTGGGGTGGGGTTCTCCGGTTTCCAGCTGCGTGGATCTCTCTTCTCTCTTCCCGCCGCTTGTCAATGGGATTTCGCATTGGAGCTGCCCCACGCCGCCGGGAGACCCTTGGGCGGGGATGCGCTATCAGTGGGAAAAGAGACCCTCAACGGCTGGAGAATTCCGGCCCCGTCATCTGAAGCATGTGCAAGGTTACGGGGAGAAAACAGGGGAGTGTCGCTAGGTGAGTTGCTCATTTGGAGAGCTAGTGCACACACGATGGACGAATGGCCTCTTCCCGCACTGCAACAACTGTGTGATTCTCAGCAAAGGTGAAGCCCAGTTCGCAGCGAGGTAGACAAGAACACCTAGGACAAGTGCCTTGCCCAGGGGAACTTGTTCGATGTGGAGCTGTTTACCAGTTGAGGCACCTGTTATGGGCCAGGGTTTAGAGAACCCCAAAGTGTATCATGGAATTCACCTGACATACAACTTTTAATAGATTGTGTTAAGGGGAGCACACGGCCCACTCTTCAGGTGTGGTACAGTAGAAATGGAAAAGTATTTTTTAAAGCAAAACAATGTTTATTCTAGGAACTCAAGTTCACCTTTTGAAAACATACAGTGAACATCTTAGCAACCATTAATTCAAATACAGCCCCCAAAGACTACAACACTAAGTAATCCATTAAGCTTTCCTTTTAACATCCAGAAGACTTTTTAAAAAACCTTTAAAACAGAAGCACATCAGGTTAAAGTCACTACTGAGAGCAGTTATTCGTTTTCAATCACCAAAGGATCGATTTACATTCTATAGATTACAGAGAGACTCATACACCTTCTGGCTGTGACTGCAGCTTTCCAGCTCTGAAAACGAAACTAAAACACAACCTGCAGCAAACAGCCTAAAATGAAAGTAAAAAGCTGACAGACATCCCAGCTCCACTCACACTCTGACATCACTGATAAACACCCATTTCTTAAAGGTATATTTCTTAAACACCCATTTCTTAAAGGTAATCTCACATGACACACCCCATCCCTGGGATACACAGAAGTGAGAGGCAGTGGCGTAGTGATATTGTCGCTGGACTTATAATCCAGAGACCCAGATTCTGGGGACCAGGGTTCGAATCCCGCCACTGCAGATGGTGAAATTTGAATTCAATAAAAATCTGGAATTAAAAGTCTAAATTAAAGGTGACCATAAAACCATTGGCGATTGTCGTAAAAACCCATCTGGTTCACTAATGTCCTCCAGGGAAGGAAATTTGCTGTCCCTACCTGGTCTGGCCTACATGTGACTCCAGACCCACAGCAATGTGGTTGACTCTTAAATGCTCGCAGTGATGGGCAATAAATGCTGGCACAGCCCATGAATGAATAAAAAAAACAAGTTGCTACAAGTTGAATATGAAATACAAGTTTGCCTTTCAGTGCACAAGGTGGGTAAAGGTTTCAGCATCGAGTTGTTCCCCGTTGAAGGTTTAAGCCGCATGATGAACCAGACTGATGTCACAATGAAGTGCCAAAGATATCCGATCATCGCTTTCACAGTCGGATATTCTCAGTTTCGAAATGCTAGAGTGTACATTTTAAGCATAACTCGAGGTTACAACGCACTTGGCAACCGAAGTTAAATTAAAAGACTTTTAAAATGTCAGATTTGATTATTTGGTTGTTCAAAAAGTGAATCAAATTAAGAAATGCTCAGCACTTCCATCTGTTTCCACTTAGCAATCATCACTGCAAATTGGAAAGCCGTTTTCTTATTCGCAACAAATGCAGTTGTGTCTCAGGCATGCTTGCCTCTATTAAGCATGGGTTTTAGCAGTTGTTTGGTCAGTGGACAGAGCAAATTCTACACGTACAACAGGCAGCTCATGATTCATTCAGTAACCTTAGCAGGAACATTGTGAATTTGCAGGTTAAACAATTGCATTTGATTGTCTATCCAGCGGTTCATAGTTATTTAGTGAGGCATGTGATCATGCAAATGCAATGGGGCCTTAATTCAGCTTATGCCCATTAATAACCAATTTTGGCAGGGATAATTCATCAAAAGGTATGATAAAAAAGACTGTGAGATTGATGTGAGTGAATTGATGAGTGTGAATTCCTCCCATAACATCAAAGGTGTGTGGAGCAACCAGTCCAGCACTTTGATTAATCATTATTTCACGCAGCAGCAGTTGTTCGTAAGCACGTTCAATCCAGGGTGAAGCTTGATGACACCGTGTTGAATGCTGGACGTGTGGTAACGGCTGGCGCAAAAGACCAATTGGCCCATCAAGCTTGCTGCAAACTCGGGAAGCATGGAGCACCCTGACAAAACACTTGCTACCCCCACCCTGAATCCCCACCCTCCACTGCCTGCAGCTACTTCCCATTGTCAGCCCGATGATATCCTGGAAGAGGAAAAAAACCGTCCACTCAAATGAGCACGGTAGCACAGTGGATAGCACTGTTGCTTCACAACGCTGGAGTCCTAGGTTCGATTCTGGCTTGGGTCACTGTCTGTGCGGAGTCTGCACGTTCTCCCCGTGTCTGCGTGGGTTTCCTCCGGGCGCTCCGGTTTCCTCCCACAAGTCCCGAAAGACGTGCTGTTAGGTGAATTGGACATTCTGAATTCTCCCTCCGTGTGCCCAAGCAGGCGCCAGTGTGTGGCGATTAGGGGCTTTTCACAGTAACTTCATTGCAGTGTTGACGTGAGACACTAATAAAGATTATAATTCTTTGGCAACAAAAGTGAAACGAGCAGCAACCAAAGTGAGTGGAGAGAATGAGATCCCGCCACACTACTTGACAAAGGTCAGGGAATTCTTCCTTGTCTGGCCAATACTTGTTCCTCAACCAGCACCATCAGAGCAGGCCTTGGCGTTCACTAGTTGGTCATCAAGCTTGCCAACTCGCCACTGGTAAGGGCACTTCAGACGTGTTTATCGGCATTGAAGAGCTCCAAGATGGCCTGACAGTGTGAAAGGCACCACATGAATGGGATGTTCTTTGTCAAAGGTTATCAGATCCCTGCTTTGCAGGAGCTTCTTAATACTGGGTAGTATTGAGCAAATCCTGGCATTCCCTAGCGCGGCTGGAGAATATTGGAAATATGTATTGTTCCTGGGCTGTCTTTTACATCACTTTATGGGTGGCCCTGGGGTTACTGATGGCAACCTTAGAGCAGGTTTCAAGTTTCAGACCAGGCAAAAATAAATGACAGGTAGGCCTGAGAGAGAAATATTTGAGTGAATCGTTATTTGTTATTCCCAGGAAGACTCAAAACCCACCGTATCTTAATTTCCTTTGAGCGCTGCCTGTAATAATAAATTATTCATAAAACTGTTCCATTCATGATAACTTAACATTTTTGAGACGAGTTAATACCTAGGCTGGTATTAATTGCAGAAGGTCTCGAACCCATCGTGCTCAGCACTACCAAGGGGAATAGAACAGAAGAGGACACGAGGCACACTAAGAAGGAGCAATTAGTTTAAGCTCCAGGGCCAATGCTACCACTCGGCTAACTCGGTTCGGGAATTGAATCCACACTGCTGGCCTCGCTCTGCATCACGAACCAGCTGTCCAGCCAACTGAGCTAAACCGACTCCAGTTGCAGAAGGACCATTGAGTCTGCACCAACCCTCTGAAAGAGCACCCTGCTTAGGCCCACATGCCCACCCTATCCCCACATAACCACATCTTTAGACACGAAGGGACAATTTAGCATGACCAATCCACCTAACCTGCACTTCTTTGGACTGTGGGAGGAAACCGGAGCACCCGGAGGAAACTCACGCAGTCACGCAGTAATGATTATCGATTGTGTAAATTGCACAAAAAAAATCACCTAGTAAGTGTTGCAGGGACAGATCATTACACTATGTGAGTCACGTTAAACATTATAATGTGCATTTCTTCCAGTGCACATCCCGTGGAAAGTGTGCAACAATGAGAATGTGCAGTCAGTATTGGAATATTCTCATTTTCCATGTAAAATAATGCAGCAATTATAAGCTTGGTTTAGCACACTGGGCTAAGTCGCTGGCTTTGAAAGCAGACCAAGGCAGGCCAGCAGCACTGTTCAATTCCCGTACCAGCCTCCCCGAACAGGCGCCGGAATGTGACGACTCGGGGCTTTTCACAGTAACTTCATTTGAAGCCTACTTGTGACAATAAGCGATTTTCATTTTCATTTCCAGAATTTTTATTAAATGCACAATATTCATGTCCGCTAATTAATTGTGGGGAGGAAGGTGCACAGTTTCTCCGAGGGCTCCTAAGTTCGAGTCAGAAAAAGTTATAGACTTTTTTTTTAAAGAAAGCCTGCTAGCGAAAAGGGATTTCGGAGTAGCAGACAACGTTTTTATTTCAGAACAGATTTGAGGCCAGCTTGATTGTGACATACCAAATTGGCAATAGGTCTTTGCTCGCCAGTCATTGAGACCTTGGGCGGGATTCTCTAATCCTGAGGCTAAATGTTGACGCCGTCGTAAATGTCGTCGCGTTTCACAACGGCGTCAACAGGCCCTCAGGAGCAGCGATTCCGGGCCCCTCAGTAGGCCAGCACGGCACTGGAGTGATCCACGCCGCTCCAGCTGCCAATGCTCGCGTGAATGTGCGCATGCGCACTGCGGCCGGCGCGGTTGCGCGCATGCGCTGTGGCTTCCTTCTCCGCGCCAGCCCCGACGCAACATGGCATAGGGCTACAGGGGCCGGCGCAGAGCAAAAGAGGCCTCCAGCCCGGGAGGCCGGCCCGCTGATCGGTAAACCCCGATCGCGGGCCAGGCCACAGTGAAGGCCCCTCGAGGTCGGACCCCCCCTACTCCCCACCAGGCCTCCCCCGGTTGGATGCCCGCCGAGGTCCCGCCGGGTAAGACCACACGTGGACGACACCGGCGGGACTGGGATTTTTTTTACGGCCGCTCAGCCCGGGTGGAGAATTGCCGGAGGGGGCCACGTAGAGTGGCCCCCGACCGGCGCCGCCCCGACCGCGCTGGCGCCAATGGCGGCAATTCTCTGCTGTCCGGGGAATCGGCGGACCGGCGTCGGGGCGGTGTCGCACGATCCGCGCCCGGCGTGTGCTGAGAGAATCCCGCCCACTTCCGACCTTTCTCATTCTCTTTGGCAACTCACTGACCCCAACCATCACTCTGACTCTTCATCCAGAAGGAAAGTCAATTCCTGTACCGGCTGAAGGTATTCTTGAAGCATTCTCCACCTCGCCTGAGGTGTGGTGATCCTCAGGTTAAACCACCACCAGTCAGCTCCCCCTCAAAAGGGAAAGTGGCCTACGGTCACCTGGGACGGTGGCGACTTTACTTACTTACCTGTCAACCCCACTTCTCTGGCCGTATCCCAATACCCCGACAAGTTAATTTACTTCAAGTGCCCATCCAATTTTCAATCAGTCATTTTCTCTACTTCAACTGCCCTGACAGGCCGACAGTTCCAAATTATTAGCACTCTGTGTGGTCACGTTCTCCCTCACAGCCCTCCTGCATCTCTTCCCCAAAACTTTAAACCGGTTTCCCCTTGTGTTTGCACCATCGGCTAATGGGAACAACCTTTCTTTATCTATATACACCTATCATAGCCTGGAACATCCTGTATCATCCCTCCCTTAAACCACCTTTTCTCTCCAACCTAACTTTGTCGTAAAAATCCCTCCTCCCTGGCACCATTCTGGTAAATCTCCTCCGCACCTTGTCATGGACTCTCACAATCTTCCAGAACGGCATGGAGAGTTTAATAAATGTTCAGTGCAACTTTTGCTGCTTTTGTATTCATTCCTGTCTACTGATGAAACTAACCTCTCTCTCAATATGGCCGGCCACCTCCAAAGGTCAGGGCACCCGAATCCCAGGTCCCTCTGTCTCTGCACACTCTTTAGAACTGTGCCTGAAGTCCACATCACCTCTCCTGGTCCTTCCTGCCAAGATGTATCATTTCACACTTCTATGTACTGAAAACACTTGGTCCTGCTTCTGCCAGGCAAGAATAATCCTGCCAATCTTTCACCAACCACCAGTTTTAACTGGGCAACATCCTCCCAGTGAGATAATTCATTGTAATTAACTGTTGCACAGAGTTACATGGAATATGGAGCTCCAATCAGAAATTGGCCATTTGACCCAACTAGTCTTCGCAGTGTTGTGTGGCACAAAGATCTTCTTCCAATTTGCCCAGGCTTGAACCATTTAGCTTGGAATCAGAATAGCCCACATGAGGCTGAGGGAATAGCTGCCATCAATCCTTCGAAGGATGGTGAAGCCTGTTTCCCAACAAATTGCCATCGCAGTTTATTACGGAAAGTTCGCCAGCTTATACATGCAGTAACCCCAGATGGGCCTTCTGCTCGAATCTTACAGTGTTTATATTTCCCAAAGTTTATCCTCTCACTATCTCCTTTGGCCAGAAACAGTCCTGATTATTCATGCAGCGTGCGCGGTGCCTGACAGCCAGCTATTTACAAACCTCAGCGTTATCCAATTGGTTACTGTGCTAATCCAGCAGGGCTGTCAGGCGAACTGAAACCTACTTACAGGCTGGCAAGCAACAATAGTTTGTTCTCGAGCACAGTTCTCTATCAAGCATTCACATCTTCAGAAACGCAAGGTGCTTTGGAGCAAATGAAGTACTTTTGAAATGTAGTCACTATCGCAATGTAGGCACCCGGAGGAAACCCACGCAGACAGGTGTAAACTCCACACAGGCAGTCACGCGAGGCCGGGGGTCAGGGGTTATGGGGAGAAGGCGCATGAGAAACCTATGGGCCAGGATTGAATGGCGGAGCAGACTCGATGGGCCGAGTGACCTAATTCTGCTCCTGCATCTTACGGTCTTAAAACATAACTAAACACAAACTATACATTCCTTTTAAAAACTATTGTTACGAGCTACAGAAACTCCTCTAATACCACTCCCATTAACTAACACGCCTTGTTCGCAGGGAGCTTTCCAACTGGAGAGTGAAAATTGTTAAACTTACAACGCCACGCAGGCGACTGAAGGTCACACCAGGCAATAAAAATGAAAAGAGAAAGTGAAAAATAGGTTAATATAAGGAGCAAACAGGAGAAATCCCTCAGATATAACTAAAGGCATCAACCAATGAACATGAATAGAAATTAAACACGGAGCCAAATAACAGATTAAACAGAGCACAATTTGTGCTTTCGGACAAAGGAGTCAGCATTGTCCGACAAATCAAAAAGTGGTCTTTTTCTTGAAATGTCACTTGAAGGCGAGCTGGATAAATCACCCTGATCTTGACTCCAGTCTTGCACAGGATGGATTTCACTCCATTAAGGGCGACTCTTTTTTAAGCTAAGTTCGCACGCATGTCCTGGTGCAGAATAATAGCGTGTCCTTCCCACACAAGTTTTGGTGTTCCCTTCCAGAGCGAAAACCCAACTACTTCTCTTTGAAACTGTGAAATCTTGTGAGCACAGCACGAGGAGGATCTCCTGCACGAGGCTTTGGTCGAAGTGAGCGATGAGCCCGGGCCCATTCTGGAGGGATATTAAAGTACATCCTCACCCACCACGTGGCCGAGAAATGCACAGTGGGGGGCTCCGGTCCTCGACTCCCTCCGGTAACCCCACTATACAAATATTTTTGTCGCCGTTAGTGTTCTGTTGATTCGACTGTGGAAGCAAGGCTGGACTCTTACAGAGATGATCCTATCACTGTGGTCCGACAATGACATCCCCATGCCCTTAATCGTAGCTCCGTGAGCTTCGATGACCTGGCTGGAACTTCCAGAACTTGATGAATGGGGGCCAAGGCCTCCTCAAGTGATCTTTTAAAATCCACTGAAGAGCTTTGTCGGTGCTTATCGAACCCTACTGCCAAGATTTTAGAAAGAGCGTCGGCCGTTAGTGGAGTGTTCAGAGAATAACCTACCTCATGGAATCATAGAATTTACAGCGCAGAAGGAGGCCATTCGGCCCATCGAGTCTGCAACGGCTCTTGGGAAGATCACCCTACTTAAGCCCACACCTCCACCCTGTCCCCCAGCAACCCCACCTAACCGAAGGGCAATTTAGAATGGCCAATCCACTTAAGGTTTGGACTGTGAGAGGAAACCGGAGCACCCAGAGGATACCCACGGAGAGAACGTGCAGGCAGTTCCCCAAGTCGGGAAACGAACCTGGGACCCTGGAGCTGTGAAGCATCTGTGCTGACCACTGTGCTGCCATGCCATCCTCCGCCATCTTAACCACCAGAGTGCCGGACCAAATCCTTTTTGGTTTTGCCTCTCTTGGGCATTTCAGTGATGGGGGAATTCTACACAGTCAAATTTTGGGGTCTTTCCAAGAGGTTAGAGACCCGGGACATGGGGGGAAACAGTGAAAAGGTCAGGTTTCCAGGAGGAGCCACCTTGTTCATATCTTGCCCTCCCGTCGCGCCACTGGAAGAGTCATTTTAATTTCTGCCCCATGATTTGACAATAACTACCTTCAGCCGTTATCTTAGATTCATTTGTATTCCATTTGAAAGTGGACTCATTAAAATTAGACCAATGTTGACATATCTATGCCTGGCCCTGGCATCTTAAAGGGGAAACACCTGACAAAATAAATGGACGAATTTAACTGAAACAATAAACAAACTGCAAATCTTGAGGGGCCACATAGACTGTATCTTACTCAGTGTAATGCTCATTGGAAAGAGAAAAACCCCATGGTGCATGTAGACAGGGTCGTCAACACCATTTATTAATGGAGGCAATAGCCCATTCACTATCAACTTAATTTTCTGTGGCTGTTCGATCCCAGCGTGCCATCCCATAATCGCAGCTTGATTTACCTTGCCTTCTGCTATTCTTTTCAGTTTTCAATGGTGTCTGCCATTATAGCTCTTGTTCCTTCAACTGGTGTCGAGTGTGCAAGTTTTTTTATTTAAAAGCTGTACTTAAATGCACATATTTCTCATGGGGTTTGCATGCCAGAGCGCAAAATATGTATTTTTATATTGAGAAATTAAAGATGAGTAAGAGTGTTTTATAACGGTACAAGGCAACTTAAGTACAGGTGTCAGAAAACATCAGATGAAATCTGAGCAATTTATACAGTTAATAGGATAGTGAAGTATGTCCGTTTGGACTACACCATGAAGTATTTTACAAGCCCAACTTTACTATTTCAAAGTCCGGCATATGGACTCTTTGGCTGTGATTTAATAGAAATGAAACAGAGTCCCATGTCGAGCGCGTTTAGCCGGGTGTTTTCCGGCATCGGGAGCGCCGAGAATGATCCCGCTATCGGACGGGACTCTGCTTCATTTTGGGGCCTGGAAGAGGAACGCCCCGCCGAGGGCGTACTCAGTCCCATTTCCCGCACGATCGAACTCTGCTCACCAGTGCAGGAAGAGAAAATGGCGCCCCGATCTCGAGACCCTGCACCGCAGTCTCCAGACCACCTCAACAAGGGGTGATCGTGCCCCCGCACCGCACTTCATAAGGTCAGGGCACTCCCTGGCCCGATCCACGGCACGGCAAAATGCCACTTGGACTCCTCGGCACTTCCACCCGAGCAGTGCCACCTGGGTGCCATCCGGGCGACACAAGGGTGCCCGATTGCTCAGGAGACCTCCCCAAGTGGCGGTATGCCTGGTCCATGTTTGTGGAGACCAGCGCGAAACGGCACCTGCTCGGGGTCTCCGAGGCCATGGGGTTAGATCCCGCACCTTGGGTAACTTCGATGAGTGAGCCTTACTGCATACTTTGAGGTGCAGATTTGGGCCCCCCCCTCTGAGGGCGGGATCCAAATTGCGACACCTCGTCAGTTCCCGTTCGATCACAAGATTTACCAGGCGGGTCGTATCCAGGGTTGAGAGCAGCGTGGCCGTTAGATTGTGCCCTTACGTTTACTTATGTACATTATGAGCCATGTTTTATCAGAAACTTCATCTGGCTTCTCATTCATAACGCTACAAAACTGAAATGAGCACACACCTCTTTTTCTTATTCTCGCATGGGATGTGGGTGCGAATTTATTTCCAATCCCAACCCTTGAGGAAGCATTTAAGAGGAAGCATTGGGGCGGCATGGTGGATCAGTGATTAGCACTGCTGCCTCAAAGCGACAGGTTCAATTCTGACCTCGGGTCACTGTCTGTGTGGAGTTTGCACATTCGCCCAGTGTCTGCGTGGGTTTCCTCCGGGTGCTCTGGTTTCCTCCCACAGTCCAAAGATGTGCAGGTTCGGTGGATTGACCATGATAAATTGCCCCTTAGAGTCCAGGGATGTGCAGGTTAGGTGACGCGATTAATAATAATAATAATCTTTCTTGTCACAAGTAGGCTTACATTAACACTGCAATGAAGTTACCGTGAAAAGCCCCTAGTCACCACATTCCGGCACCTGTTTGGGTACACAGAGAGAGAATTCAGAAAGTCCAAATTACCGAACAGCACACCTTTCGGGACGTGTGGGAGGAAACCGGAGCACCCGGAGGAAACCCACGCAGACACGGGGAGAACGTGCAGACTCCGCACAGACAGTGACCCAGCCGGGAATCGAAGCTGGATCCCTGGAGCTGTGAAGCAACTGTGCTAACCACTGTGCTACCGTGCTGCACTGGGATGAGGCGGGGTGAACATGGGTAGAGTACTCATTCGAAGGGTCGGTGCCGCCTCGATGGGCCTCCTTCCGCACTGTAGGGATTATATGATTCTATGATTGCTGTGGATCTGGGGCCATGTGTAGGCCAGGCTAGGTAAGGGCATTAGTGAGCCAGATCGACAATGTTTTTATGATCACCATTAGACGTTCCAGATTTCTATTCGATTTCAAATTTTATCATTTGCTGTGGCTGGATTCAAGCCTGGGTTCCCCAAGCATTACCCTGGGTCTTTGGATTATTAGTCCAGTGACAATACCACAATGCCACAACTGAGTCATTATCTGCTGGTTTAGCACAGTGGGCTAAACAGCTGGCTTGCAATGCAGAATAATGATCAGAAGACCTGTTAGTTGAGGGCTAACTGTCGCCCAAGACACTGGGAGAATCACCATGTTCTTCTTCGAATAATGTTATGACATCTATACTGTTCATCTGCACATGCAGAAACAGATCAGTTTAACGGCTCACCGAAAAATGGCTCCTCCAATAAATACAGTGCTCTTTTGGTAAGGCACTGTAGTCCCAGGGTGAGACCCACAGCCTTCTGACTCAGGGCTGCGTCTGAGGAGGAGCGGATCTGAAGGTCCCCCGTTGGTTCAGTGTAGAAATGGCGATAGCTATTGCGCAACTGAGGCACACAGACCTCAAGCATGCCAGAATTGATGGCTGGTCCATATTGACTTAAGGTGGCAGCCACGGAGCGGTGGGTTGGGCCCAATAGGGCGGAGGAGGGTTGAGAGAGGCTACAGGTTCAGCGACTCCAGCGGCAAAGAGTGAAGTGAGGGCAGGGTCAAGCTTCAGTGCGACGCCTCGACAATCAAACGGCCTCATTGCACTCGATGACTGGACTGACATGTGAAGAATGTCCACCTTGATAGAGTGGTACTGACACCTACGAGTCAGTACAAAACGCAAGGAGCGAGCTGGACAGCGATGAGTCCTGAACTTGTGGACAGAGAATTATACTGAATGACCTTTCTAAAGTCTTGCTGTCCTTTGTTCGAAAGTAAATTCAGATCAAATGTTCTAAACCCACCAGAATGCCCTATAGAGGAAGTGTTAAGTTTCCACCATGTTCAGGTGAAAGTGGTGACATTTTATTTTCTGTTTATTTCCCTCCCTCCCCTTAGGTTTTAAGGGAGAACGAGACCATTGGAAAAGTGGCCGTTCGATTTGCATAAAAACACATGAGAGTGGAAAGAAGGAAATCGAATTGTTCGATGCTGCAATCCTGCTTATTCGAAACCCATACAAAGCTCTAATGGCTGAATTCAACCGGAAATATGGAGGGCATATTGGCTTTGCCTCTGAAGCTCACTGGCAGGGCACAGGTATGATCTACAGTTCGTCGGGGGGGGGGGGGGGGGGGGGGGCGGTTCCGCATTGTCCTAAGACTGAAAGCCATCAGCGGAAAGGATTGGAGTGTTAGATTCCACCTCCTGCTTCTGTCTGTTGGATAAACCCAGGGGAATGTTGAGGACCCATAGTGTAAAACCGTTGACAAACAATAAAGATGTGGAGATGCCGGCGTTGGACTGGGGTGAGCGCAGTAAGAAGTCTTACAACACCAGGTTAAAGTCCAACAGGTTTGTTTCGAATCACTAGCTTTCGGAGCACTGCTCAAAGGAGCAGTGCTGAGCAAGCTAGTGATTCGAAACAAACCTGTTGGGTTTTAACCTGGTGTTGTAAAACCATAAAGAGGAAGACCTGCATTTATATGGTACTTTTCATGGCCACTAGATGCCTTGAAATGCTTCACTGCCAATGAAGTACCTTTGAAGTGTGGACACTGTTGTAATGTGGGAAATGTGGTGCCGGTTTGTACACAGCAAGGTCCCGCAAACAGCAATGTAGTAATGGCTGTTTTTGTGATGCGCGTTGAGGGATAAATATTGGCCAGGATACCAGGGATACCTCCCTTGTTTTTCTTTGAAGTGTTATCATGTGACCTTTTACATGCCCCCGAGCAGGTAGACGGGCCTCAGTTTAATGTTTGCACTGGAGGGTCATTCATGATTTTTGTGCTCAAGCCCGAGAGTGGTGGAAGCTAAGATTGTGAGCGTAAATTTCCAATTATGAAACAAAATTTGACACAGAGTCAGGTTAAGAAGTTAGAAGACAGGTGAGGTAGTTTTAAGAAGCATCCTAACGGAGAAGGGAAAGCTAGATAGGTGAAGAAGTTCAGGGAACATGTTTCAGAGCTTAGCCCGGAGGGAGTGAAGGCATGGCGGACAATGATGGAGCGATGAGAATTGGGGATCTGCACGCACTCAGAAGGTTGGAAAGAGAGAGAGAAAATGAGAGAGAGAATGAGAAAGTTTGCAGTCGCAGTATTGCCAGAGTGAGAGCCAAGTTAAGTCAGAAAGGGGTGAGGGCATTGTGATGATATGCATGAGGCAAGTTGGTGCACAAAGTTATGCACGATCTCCGACCACTAGGTAGCATTGTAAACTCGCCACAAGACCCTGTGATTGGGAAGTTGGGAGTTGGTCGTGCTGGGAGATAGACGTATTTGCAGTAGCTCCACAATAGTTGAGTGTTAGTTGTTTATTATTTCATTTATTCTAATTATCTTACCACACAATTGTCGGGCCAACAATGTGTACAAGGACAGGAAATGACAAGCTTCGGTTGTCACCTCGTAAAGTATTGACAACCCTCGATATCTCCTGGAATCACTCAATATTCATCGATTTGATATTTCAGTCCCCACTGCAATGGTGAATTACGCCAAAAGGATAGATTAAAAATCACACTGATTAAAAGTAAGATTTCAAGGCTCCACATTGCTTCAACCACTGAACTTTAAAAATAACTCTGACTGTTCAGTTTACAACATTTTGAAGAGGGAGCTCTCCCCCAGCAGTCTGCTACTGAAGCTTTGAAATGATCTGTGTGTGGTCCCTAGGCCAGCAGTATAAAATCAGCATGTAATTGATGTCATTGCAGCCTGTGTCCATGTTCAGTCTGCGGGTACTCAGCAGTGTATTTCTGTTCATGATTTGAATATGGATCTCAAAGGATAGATTTGAAACTATTGTGGATTAAAGGACGATATTATATTCTCCCAGAATATTTCGAAGTGTTGCCCCCGTGATAAAAGCGGTGAGATTCCCATCGGCACAATCCAGATGGCACACTTGGCCATTTTTTCAGAGATTGGGGAGATTTCCGCCAGGAAAGAGATGTGCAGGACCCAAAGACAGCGGCCACGCCGGGTCCTCGCAGATCAGGGTGCCGTTTTTAAAGGGGGGTCCAATCTCCAGACAACCCTACAGCCGCCCCCGGGCTCCCTCTTCCTACTCGCTGGCAGTGACCTTCCTCCCACCACTCGCAGGCATCAGCCCCCCCACCCTCCTCCCCTAAGTGACCCAGACCCTGCGATGGGGTCACTGAAGGACCTCTGTCTTTCAGGCCTCCCTCTCCCCGTTGAGGCCCCCCCCTCCATGGCCCCCCCCTCAGACCACCCACCTCAATTCCCCCCATCGCCCCCCCACCCCCCACCCACCCCCCCCCCCCCCCCATCATGGCCAAGCACCCTTTCAGGCCTTGCTCCTTGGCACCTGGCAGTGCCATGTTGGCAGAGGCAGGGCCCTGCCCTGTCCCAAACCACCCTGGGGCACCAATGGGTTTCTGGGCCCCGCCGGCGTAGTCACCATGTCTGGGGCGGAATTCTGCGGCGATTCTCCGGCCCGGATGGGGAAAATGCGTATTTAAATAGTTATTTAAAAAATGCGAACCTGGTGCACTTTCAGGCCTTCTACCTCCCACCCTCCTCAACCTCAGCTTCTGACCCACCCGCCAGGATTTACCAGCCCCCACCCCCCTTGGGTTCTGCCGAGGTCGATCCCGTTTTGTATGGCTTGCTCGTCCTGCTGGTGGGGAACCCACCGTGAGAGGGGGGAAGCTGCCTTCGGCGGGGCTGGAAGATCCTGCTGCCAGGAAGTGCTGGAAAATCCCACCCTAGATCCTCTCGCTCACAAAGACAATCTAGTTGCGAATCTTCTTGCCCGCTTGTGCCCCTGTTTCAGGTCATCTGCTGCTGAATCCCTCGCCCATGCCGCTACCATCTTCCGACTTGCCGGAATGTTCTAGTGCATGTCCTGGCTGCGGCCGCGACTTTTTTTCCCCCCCCAAATGGTTACTCACTGGGACAGATTTTTGCTGCCCTATTGGTGTGCCTCTCAGTACCCTGAAGAGCCACTCTATCAGAATGCTCCGAGTGGCTAATCAGGGACTTCCGAGGACACGCTGGGAATGAAATGAAAATCGCTTATTGTCACAAGTAGGCTTCAAATGAAGTTACTGTGTGATGCACTAACAATTACGACGAGACGAGAGTAGAGTGTAATCAAGGCTTTATTACGCAGAGATATGTAGACTCCCGCAGCTGCCGCCGAAATGGCTGCAGCTCGGAGAGCCCTCACATTTATACTCCGCCTACTGGGCGGAGCCAGCAGGCAGGGATCTACCCCCGTACCTGTAGTACAGGGGCCTTACCGTAATACCCCTCGTATGCGGTATATACAATACAACAGTGGTAACTACCACATTATGAAAAGCCCCTAGTCGCCACATTCCAGCGCCTGTTCAGGGAGGCTGGTATGGGAATTGAACCATGCTGCTGGCCTGCCTTGGTCTGCTTTCAAAGCCAGCGAATTAGCCCTGTGCTAAACCAGCCCCCGTACAAAGGAATTTCGAACGCACTTTGGCTCGTGTACGGCATAATGGACTTGCTGTTTGGCAAAAACATTGCCCTTGAAGAGCAACAGAGAGGAACCACTTGTGGAAAAAAATGATCTTGTCGGAATTTACCTGGGTAAAAAACAAATCACCGCCTGGCCACCCTTCCATGATGCACAAGATCATTGAAAGCTCTACTATTGAAACCGGTCACCTTTCTGACCTGCAATGGCTTCCGCCTCCCACCCTAAACTACTCATCTTTAAACTCTTTCTTTCAAGGCCTGGCAGCCCCCGCCCCATCTCCGTAACCTGTGGCAGCCCTGCTCACAAAGGCGGAAAAGGAAGAATGACCTTCACATTCTTCAGATGTCGCAAGGTGCTTTACAAACCAGTTAGCTGTTCCGAAGTGTCGTCACTCTTATAATATTGAAAACACAGCAGCTGATCTGTGCGCAGCAAGCTCCCACAAATAACAATCTGACATAATCTGTTGGTCCATGATGTCCGGTGAGGGATAAATGTAGGATGACGCTGTGGGAGCTTTTACCTGAGAGAAAAGCCTGGCCTTTGACCATTGCCCGCCTCGAGGAAGAAATGGAGCATCACTGTTTTTTCATTATTCATTCGTGAAATGTGGGCATCGCTTGCAAGGGGCAGCACGGTAGCATTGTGGATATCACAATTGCTTCACAGCTCCAGGGTCCCAGGTTCGATTCCGGCTTGGGTCACTGTCTGTGCGGAGTCTGCACATCCTCCCCGTGTGTGCGTGGGTTTCCTCCGGGTGCTCCGGTTTCCTCCCACAGTCCAAAGATGTGCAGGTTAGGTGGATTGGCCATGATAAATTGCCCTTAGTGTCCAAAATTGCCCTTCATGTTGGGTGGGGTTACTGGGTTATGGGGATAGGGTGGAGGTGTTGACCTTGGGTAGGGTGCTCTTTCCAAGAGCTGGTGCAGACTCGATGGGCCGAATGGCCTCCTCCTGCACTGTAAATTCTATGATATGATATCTATGATAATTAGTTGCCTATCCCTAATTGCCCGTGACCGAGTGGCTTGCCAGGCCAGTTCAAAGTCAGCCGCATGTAGGCCAGACTAGGTCAGGATGGCAGATTTCCTTCCCTGAAGGACATTCGCGAACCCCCAATTATTTTTGCAACAATCCATGTTAGTTTTATGGTCGCCAACACAACAATTAATAATAGCTCTCATTTAGTCAACATTACAGAGACTAGCTTTACATTCCAGATTTTAGAAACTGAATTTGAATTCCACCAGCTGCCATGGTGGGATTTGAAACCATGTCCTCAGAATATTAGACCGAGCCTCCAGGTTACTAGTCCAGTGACATTACCGTTATGTCATCATCTCTCCTCCCTTCTCTTTCGCCCCAATCCCCCTCCGTTTAAATGACCAGCCACCAGCAGTCCGTTCAATCAGAATTTGTGTAGGTTAGCTATGTTAGAGCAAATACGTTTCCAGGCTTCCCTGGATTTGGCTATTGAAGCACCATCAATTACACATGAGGCAAGTTGTAGAGAACAAAGTAATGGTTTTAATACTCTAAGATGTAGCCTGTCTGCTGCTGAACCCAGACTGGAGACAGGGCTACAGATCAGTGTGGTGTTGGGTGCTCTGGTGCACAGATGAGCCAACACAGTTGTATGTGGTACAACTCTATTTTATTTTAACTCTTATAATACAGTTCGTTCTGGATACTCTGCACGTGCTGTCTCCCTGAGTGAGTCTGGTAGCAGGTCTGTCCTGGTCTTCCTCTCCAGCTAATACTGACCACCGGGTGTCGTGTCTGTGCTTTTATATCTTTCTGTCATTGGTTGTGGTGTTGTGTGTTCTGATTTGTCTGTTGGTGTGTCTATCATGATGTGTGTGTTTGAATATCATGACATCCCCCCTTTTTACAAAGATATGTGCCTACGTGGTTATAAATATAATCGTGTCGTGAGTGCATCTAAGAGTGTGTGCGTGTGTTGTGTACAGCGTGTGTATATGACGTAACTATTTACATGGGGCGATGTCGGGTGCGTCACACTAACAAGGTTGTACCATAACAAAACATGGATGCGAGAAAAAAAAAAACTTGAACAGTGGTCCGGTCAGACGATATCTGGAACAATAAACAACAACAGGTTATAATACAGAAGTGTTTGACTTTTTGAACGTATGAACAGCGTTATAAGTCCAGTCTAATGGGTGACCGCCTCAAGAATGGGCTGGTCCTCAAGCCGCTTCAGCTGTGGAGATTTGGGGTCACACTGGTTCACCTTGGACTGTTGGAGGTGATGCTGTTGCCGAAGTCTCTACTTTTCCATTTGTTGTACTTCGTGCAGTGCTTGGTTTTTCATTCGTGCAAATATAACATTCAACATCTTTGTTAGTGTTGCCTTGGCTGTGGTTTGGTTCTGGTGGCGATGGAAGGGGCATGATCCGTGGCATCTCCACGAAGTCATCCTTGGGAACCAGTGGAGGATCCGGCGTGTGCGTACGGTTCAGTTGCGAGCGTGGAAGGCGGCGCAAAGCTCGCTGATTGCGCCTACGCACCAATCCATCCGCCCTGCATGCCAGGAACAAGGTGGAGTCTTTTTTCTTTTTATGTTTGTGGTGGACGGCATCTTGTAGCCGATGGGTCGTTGCCATTGAAGTAGCACCATCACTAATATCATGCAAGGCGATGACTGTGCCACATGTGGAAGTTGGCCGAGACCGTGCACGCTGGTTCCGGCCACCTGCTGTGCCGGAAGGGCGACTCCGCAGAGAAACGTCGAAGCATGTCGCCTTGGAGAGAGAATTGTTGCTCGCATCAACGTCTGGCGATGGCGCGAATTGGTGTGTCCATCTTGGACCGCCGGTGCTGGTTGCCACTGCCGACCCAGTGGGACTGCCACGCGATCCATTCCCTGTCGCCGTGGCATCCACTGTCAACCTGAGCGTGCCATCACCGAGGCCGCGACACCGCCCGTCCGGAGCAAGGTCTGGCGTGCGCGAATCAGAGTCGGCGCTTGGCTGCTCCCCATCTGGAGTCCGGTCTGCCTTCCGTCGATGCCCCCCGTCCGGAGTCCCAACAGGTTCACTGGAGGCAGCCGAGATTCCCTGAAGCTGCACTTCTGGAGTCGGAACATGCAGGAATGCACCAACCAGTGGAGAGGCTCGAGCCATCGAGGGTGGAAGCGGTGCGCCGCCACCGCAGTCGTCAGTGGTCCCACCGTGATCGTCGAGTGCCTCGGTACGCACTATGCGAGGTCTGTCACCTTGCACCTTTTGCATGGGAAGTGGGATGCTGTCGTCACTCGTCTCACACCCCGTGGATAGATCCTCATTAGCAGCTTGCTGTTCACTAGGGTTGGGTAAATTGTCAGAGTTTTCATCTGGTGGTGCACACCATGTCGGTGGACTGTCATTGTCTTGCCGTTGTCCTTCATTTGGGCTTTTCTTCTTTGGAATTTTAAATCTTCCCCCAGACATTGCAGAACCTTGTTTATTACCCCCAAATTCTCCCATATGTATGGTCTCGAATATAGGACCCAATGTTTCTATCGACATTGTACTATTTTCCAAAGAACATTCCGTTTCACTTTTCTTCTCAGGTACCTCATATGTATCTTTGTCTAATTTACATGCCTTCATGGTCTCTGGGTCTGATTTTGCTGGGACTGGCATGGTCACAGTCTCTCTTTTACTGTTCTCAATTGCCCACATTATACTCCCCATACATAACTGCTTAATCACTGGGGTTAGTGTGGTACAATGGATAATCGGGTCGACCTTATCTGCATCTTCACCATTAGTGGAAAGCACACTTGGTTCACTTGAAACTGCTGTGGGTTTTAAATTCGTTATCTGGCTACTCGATGTCGGTGTCCTCAGGATTCTTGCTCCAATGTTCTGCTCATTTATCAGTGGAGTGTGTATAGGTTCAATGCAATTAATGTTCCCCTCAAGGTTTGAGGACTCATTACTGACTAACTGCTGGTCTCCGAAGTTGGGACTTTGCGGCGTTGTGTTGAAGGGAGACATTTGTCCCTGCTGTAGATATGATTCAGGTTGTGTTATTTCCATTACCTGAGGATCAATGTCTTGTCCATTTTTTCGATCCGTACTAAAACACTGGCAATTCTCAGTCTGCTCCTTGCAAGTTAAACATTCAATTAATTTCTTTAGCAAATCCTCAGCATCCTTCTGTGGCCGTGCAGCATTATTAATCTCTGTTCGGCTATAATGATCCTGAAGGTCAGCGCATAAACCTTTTTTCTTCGGGCTTGGACGAGGCGATTCCTTTGGCTTGTCTTCAGTTGGGCTTGAACAATCTTCAGCGCTGTGCCCTTCATTGTAGCATGAGAGACCGTCATGGTCATGCTGCTGTGTAGTGGAGCATGGTAGGCTGTTATAGCCTTCTTGCTGTTCACGTGAGCATGGCAGACTTGCATCGTCTGCCGCTGGTTGGTCAGGAGAGGTTGCTAGACCCTCATGGTCTTGTCCCTGCAAGGACCGCGCTCTGGAGTCTTGCGTTTCTGCAATTGTGGAGTCTGTCCACGAGCTTGCTGTGGAGGCTTGTGACACTGGAGTCACTTCTGGTTCATGCGAGGACTGCGCTCTGGAGTCTTGCATGTCTTCTTTCATAGAGTCGGGAACGTTGAGCGGGACGTGGACCACGCTCTGTGTGGCAGCAGGGCGCTCTCCGTGTGCTTGCAGCGCTCCCTGTCTGTTAATGTCAGGCTGCAGCATCATCCGGTACTGATAAGTTGGGGCGTCATATCTGCTGGATTGAAGATCCTCAAATCCGAAAAATGAATCCGCATCTGCGTCGGATTCAATGTGGGGGCCGCCAATGTGCAACACAAAAGGTTCGTCCGAGTCATAGTCGTATAGGACCACGGAGCTATCATTGGGCTCGCGAGGTCCGGAAACACTGTAAAGATAGTCATCGAAGTATTCGAGGTCGGAATCATCGGCTTGTGCGTAGGTAACTGCTTGTCGGAGGGCTCTTCGGAGGTCAAATTCATCTCCTGGGTCAATTTGCGGCAATGTGCTGTCATTCCAGGTGAGGGAAGGTTGTCTTACAGCTTTAACAGATTTTTGTTTTTTTGATTTGGGACGTTTCCCTTTTAAATTGGATTTGGGACGTTTCCCCATTAAATTGGTGCAGTCTGGGGCCTCTGACATCCTGACGCTCGGTATGTAGCACGTAGGAAGCGACTGTGCATGCTCAGATCGCATGCGCAAACGTAACTTCCGGTTCTGCGCACTGCTCGCGCAACTGTGCTAGCGTGATACCTTTAGCAAGATGGCCGCCGACCTCGACCCAGCCCTCTCTCAGGCCCAGGATTTCGGCCTCTGGGAATTCGGGCTCCGGGATCCCAGCCACGAGGTGAGTACTGCAGCTTTTCTTACCTTTACTTGCCGATTGGATTGCGTTTTCTTCACAGTACTTGGAGAATTTGTCCAGGACTGCCTGGTAATCGTACCTTTGCTGCCTCCTGAAGAACCTGAACCTTGTGAATATTTCTCTTGCCCTTGCACCGGCGATGGTGAGGAGAAATTCAATTTTTTTTCGCTATCATCCAGGTCTTGGAGTTCAGCTGCCACCAGGAACAATTCGAACACTTGCCGGAATCGCCGCCAGTTTTCGCGGAGATCGCCGTGGCACTGGAGCGGCTGCGGAACCGGAAGCTCTATCATTTTGCCTGGGCACTGCTGGTTGTCTGTGTACACTGAGGTATGCCGGCAGGTATCGATCCACTCCTGTACCATGTGGTGTTGGGTGCTCTGGTGCACAGATGAGCCAACACAGTTGTATGTGGTACAACTCTATTTTATTTTAACTCTTATAATACAGTTCGTTCTGGATACTCTGCACGTGCTGTCTCTCTGAGTGTGTCTGGTAGCAGGTCTGTCCTGGTCTTCCTCTCCAGCTAATACTGACCACCGGGTGTTGTGTCTGTGCTTTTATATCTTTCTGTCATTGGTTGTGGTGTTGTGTGTTCTGATTTGTCTGTTGGTGTGTCTATCATGATGTGTGTGTTTGAATATCATGACAATCAGTCAACTACATACAACACCCAATGGGGCGGATCTATGCAAGAACAACAATATATAACACAGTAAGTAACAATGGAACAAACAGTAACAGAGAATATATACAGCGCTGTAAGTGACAGTGGAACAACAGTGGAACTACAATAACAGTGGTTCACCACAGCTATAATGAATCCAGCATCGCCCCGAACCTCCCCCGCGACCTCGACCCCACGGGCATCACTCCCTGTGTACCTGCTGACAGATTCCATTGTCCAACTTTTTGCATGCTACAGGCGTCACAAGCTGGAGGGTCTGAATCCACAGCTGATGTGTTTAGTGGGCAAGTCACCATAGGGAGAGAGGTACAATTTCTGTAAACTGTCACTGGATTCTGAATATTTTTACGCTTAAGCCTTTGAGGCTTTGTATTTCTATATTTATATATATATATCATGACATTACCAAGGTAACCTTGTGGGCTTGCAAGAGCAGCCTTTATTGGAGATTGAGGTTGATCTAACGTTTGGGATAAATCAAATACAACGAGCGTGGAAGTATTTATATCACATTTAGCAATTGGCTCTCAGGTCAGAAGCATTTGCTTAAGTTTAATTTCAGGATCGGAGTTCGACCCCGGATCACTGTCCGTGTGGAGTTAGCACATTCTCCCCGTGTCTGCGTGGGTATCACCCCCCACAACCCAAAGATGTGCAGGTTAGGTGGATTGGCCACCCTAAATTGCGCCTTTATTCGGAATTTTTTTCAAAAAGTTTAATGTTCCACTAGAAAGCCTTTTTGAGTGTGACTCAGGTTTTTACCGGAATAAGCAGGTGTTAAAATCATTATGACACAAACCTGCCACATTCTCGTTTGGTTCTGCCCGGAAATAAATCGCCACCTGCCGTTTTGAGAAACCGCTCCGAGGCTCACGGATTCCTGACTAATCAGTATCCCGAAACCGCGCAGGCGCCTGACCTCACACCAATCGGGAATGTGCTGTTCAGACAATAACATTTTCTTCCAGACGCTCCGAGACCAGCTGGTCACAAAGAGCAAACAGTAGGCGGAGGAGACATTGAAAACAGGGTGACCCAACCATCCCGGATGCTGTTCCGCCATCGGGCTGGCTGTCCAGCCTGCCGGGTCGGTTGTGGCCGGGACACATTTGTCCCACACCGGAGATGTTCGAGCACTGCGTTCTCCTCATCAAATCAGCCCTGATAGCGATCCCCCCCACTTTCCCTCCTAGCTTTTGGCAGAGGAGTGGGACGGGGAGGGCATTGTTCAGGCATGTCCCTCTTCCCCCTCCCCCCGCAAGCACAGTGGTTAGCACTGTTGCTTCACAGTGCTAGGGTCCCAGGTTCGATTCCCGGCTTGGGTCACTGTCTGTGCGGACTCTGCACGTTCTCACCGTGCCTGCGTGGGTTTCCTCCGGGCGCTCCGGTTTCCTCCCGCAAGTCCCGAAAGACGTGCTTGTGAGGTGAATTGGACATTCTGAATTCTCCCTCTGTGTACCCGAACAGGGGCCGGAATGTGGCAACTCGGGGATTTTCACAGTAACGTCATTACAGTGTTAATGTAAGCCTACTTGTGTACCTGAACAGGCACCGGAGTGTGGCGACTAGGGGATTTTCACAGTAACTTCATTGCAGTGTTAATGTAAGCCTACTTGTGACAATAATAAAGATTATTATTATAAAGCACTGCACTCACCAAACTCCTCTGGTGCCAGGTGCAGACGTTGGGAGGCCTGTTGTAATTCACATTGACGCCCCTTACACTGACATGAATGGATTATGTAACGGTGGGTGGCGGGGCAGGGGAGGACCATCAGGCATAGAGGCCTGATGATCAGATGCTAATTTATTGTCTTGGGGAATGCCATAATTAATTAAGTAATTAAAACTTAAAGCCGGGCTGATTTCTCCACCTTGGAGAAGGGATGAGGGATGGACCAGGCCGCTTTCCGGGCCTTTAATCCTGACATGGAATAAATAAGGCCGGACACCATTGCAGGAGATCAGTGCTGCCACCACCACCACCATCCAGGTGTGTGTAGCACCATCGATCACACACGAGGCGAAACGTAGAGAACTTCAATCGAGGCTTTATTGAGCAGACTTGTTCAGACTCGTTCCCCAGCAGCTCAGTCACAGAATGCAGCTGCGGGGAGTAAACCGGGTTTTTATACCCCGCCTATCTGGGTGGAGCCCAGTAGGCGGCATATCCAATCGGGACCCAACATCTGTCCTCCAATAGCTCCTCAGCATTCATGGTGTACCGTATTACCCCTAATACATACCACCACATTCTCCCCTTGTTAAAAAAGAACCCGGCGGGGTGGTGGGTGGTATGGTGGTCGGGGTTTACAGGGTCGGTGCCTTAACCATTGAACTATATACAACCATGCTGCTTTTACTGGCCCACTGAATTATTCACATTTTCCCCGATTAGCAGCGCTAACTATTTACAACAATGCCGCTTTACTGGGCCACTGAATTATATACATCTTAAGTCGACTTAATGAGTCGAGATGGTGCTCTGGTCGCCCTTTCCGATCGTCTCAGCCCGGGTGGTGGTCGTGGTGCTGGCTCGGGTCCGGTCGACTCTGGGAGCATCGCGCTGTCCCTCTCTGTTTCCTTACTCCTGGGCGGGCCTGGGAGGAGAACCGATCCCCCCCGGAATGGGGTGGCTGTGGGGTGCACCGGCGGGAGTGAGGGGGTGGTGATTGGTGTTGGGGGGGGGGTGGGAGCTCTGGCGGGCGCCAGGTCCCGCAGAGAGACCGTGTCCTGTCGGCCGTCTGGGAACGCCACATAGGCGTACTGCGGGTTGGCGTGGAGTAGATGTACCTTTTCCACCAGTGGGTCTGATTTGTGCGCCCGCACATGTTTCCGGAGCAGGATGGGCCCCGGGGCTGCCAGCCAGGTCGGAAGTGACGTTCCAGAAGTGGACTTCCTAGGGAAGACAAGGAAGCGCTCGTGCGGCGTTTGGTTCGTGGTGGTGCACAGCAGGGACCGGATAGAATGAAGGGCATCCGGGAGGACTTCCTGCCAGCGGGAAGTTGGGAGACTCCTAGACAGTAGGGCCAGTAGGACGGTCTTCCAGACCGTTCCGTTCTCCCTCTCTACCTGCCCGTTCCCCCGGGGGTTGTAGCTGGTCGTCCTGCTCGAGGCTATGCCCTTGCTGAGCAGGAATTGACGCAGCTCGTCACTCATGAAGGAGGACCCCCTATCGCTATGGATGTAGGCGGGGAAACCGAACAGGGTACAGATGGTGCAGAGGCCTTTAATGACCGTGGCCGCGGTCATGTCGGGGCAGGGGATGGCGAAGGGGAAACGGGAGTATTCGTCAACGACGTTAAGAAAGTACGTGTTGCGATCGGTAGAGGGGAGGGGGCCTTTGAAATCCAGTCTGAGGCGTTCAAAGGGACGGGAAGACTTTATCAGGTGCGCTCTATCTGGCCTGAAAAAATGCGGTTTGCATTCTGCGCAGATTCGGCAGTTCCTGGTGACTGTTCGGACCTCCTCGACGGAGTACGGGAGGTTGCGGGCCTTTATAAAGTGGTAGAAGCGAGTGACCCCCGGGTGGTAGAGGTCCTCGTGGAGGGCTTGGAGGCGGTCCGCTTGTGCGTTGGCACATGTGCCGCGAGATAGGGCATCGGACGGCTCGTTCAGCTTGCCGGGACGGTACAAGATCTCATAGTTGAAGGTGGAGAGTTTGATCCTCCACCGCAGGATCTTGTCGTTTTTATCTTGCCCTGCTGTGCATTATCGAACATGAAGGCTACCGACCGTTGGTCAGTGAGGAGAGTCAATCTCCTGCTGGCCAGGTAATGCCTCCAATGTCGCACAGCTTCCACTGTGGCTTGGGCCTCCTTTTCTACTGAGGAGTGGCGGATTTCTGAAGCGTGGAGAAAAAGGCCACGGGTCTGCCCGCTTGGTTGAGAGTGGCCGCCAGAGCTACGTCGGATGAGTCACTCTCAACTTGGAAGGGGAGGGACTCGTCGATGGCGCGCATCGTGGCCTTTGCGATATCCGCTTTGATGCGGCTGAAGGCCTGGCGGGCCTCTGTCGACAGGGGAAAAGTAGTGGACTGGATTAGTGGGCGGGCCTTGTCTGCGTACTGGGGGACCCACTGGGCGTAATAAGAAAAGAAGCCCAGGCAGCATTTCAGGGCTTTGGCACAGTGGGGAAGAGGGAACTCCATGAGGGGGCGCATGCGTTCAGGGTCGGGGCCTATCACTCCATTACGCACTCCGTAGCCCAAGGTGGCTAGACGGTCGGTGCTAAACACGCATTTTTCCTCGTTGTAGGTGAGGTTGAGGGCGTTACCGGTCTGGAGGAATTTGCGGAGGTTGGCATCGTGGTTCTACTGGTCGTGGCCGCAGATGGTGACGTTGTCGAGGTATGGGAACGTGGCCCATAAACCGTGCTGGTCAACCATTCGGTCCATCTCCCATTGGAAGACCCAGACTCCGTTCGTGACGCCGAATGGAACCCTTAAGAAGTGGTATAGCCGCCCGTCTGCTTCGAAGGCAGTGTACTTGCGGTCACCGAGGCGAATGGGGAGCTGGTGGTAGGCGGACTTAAGGTCCACGGTGGAGAAGACCTTGTACTGTGCAATCCGATTGACCATGTTGGATATGCGGGGAAGAGGGTACGCATCTAGCTGCGTGTACCTGTTGATGGTCTGACTGTAGTCTACGACCATCCTCTGCTTCTCCCCTGTCTTCACTACTACCACCTGAGCTCTCCAGGGACTATTGCTGGCCTGGATTATGCCTTCCTTCAGCAGCCGCTGGACATCGGACCTGAAAACGTCCGGTCCTGGTTGCTGTACCGTCTGCTCCTAGTGGCGACGGGTTTGCAATCCGGGGTGAGGTTCGCAAACAAGGATGGCGGTTCGACCTTGAGTGTCGCGAGGCCGCAGATAGTCAGTGGGGGTATAGGGCCGCCAAATTTAAATGTTAAGCTCTGGAGGTTGCATTGGAAGTCCAACCCCAGGAGAGTGGGAACGCAGAGATGGGGGAGGACATACAGCTGGTAATTTTTGAACTCTCTCCCCTGCACCGTTAGGTTTGCGATGCAGAACCCTTTGATTGTAACGGAGTGGGACCCCGGCGCCAGGAAAAATTTCCATGCTCCCCGAGTCGATCAAACACGGCGTCTTGTGCCCGTTCACCAGCACCTTTGTCGTTGTCGTCTGGAGCGTCCGGGGCCGCGACTGGGCGAGGGTCACCGATGCCAAACGTGGTTGGTGCATCAGATCGTTGTCTTCAGGCAGTGTGGAGCCGTCCACACCGGGGTCCTTGCCGGTCAGCCAAGATGGAGGCGTCCATGGATCGCACGCTGCCGGGGGTGGACAAAATGGCCGCTCCCATGGGTCGCACGCGGCCGGGGGTGGACAAAATGGCCGCTCCCATGGATCGCACGCAGCCCGTAGGTAGGAAGATGGTGGCGCCCGTCCCCCCCTCGTGGTGTCCAGGGTCCAAAATGGCGGCGCCCATTGGCCGCCCGTGGGTCGCTGGGGGGGTTGAGCCTGTGGTCCCGTTTGTTCCCTGGAGATAGCGGCGACCCCACGGGACTGGCACACTGCTGCGTAGTGCCCCTTTTAACCGCAGCTTTTACAGGTGGCCGAGCGGGCCGGGCAGCGCTGGCGGGGGTGTTTCGGCTGCCCGCAAAAGTAGCAGCGGGGCCCCCCCAGGTGGCCTGGGATTCTGGCCGCGCACGCTTGCGGAGGGGTGGAGGGTGCCGGAGGGTCGGTCGCGGCGGGGGTCCACGGAGCCCAAGGGGCTGTAGTGCGGTCCGGGGCATAGGCGCGGGCGTTTTGGGAGGCCACGTCGAGGGAGGCTGCAAGGACCCGTGCCTCTGTGAGTCCGAGAGAGTCTTTCTCTATAAGTCTCTGCCGAATTTGCGATGATGCCAAACCTGCTACGTAAGCGTCTCTGATCAGGAGGTCCGTATGTTCATTCGCCGTTACCGCTGGGCAGTCGCAGTTTCTTCCCAGGATCGTCAGCGCATTGAAGAATTCGTCCAGCGATTCCCCGGGGATTTGTCGTCTCGTCGCGAGCTCGTGCATAGACCTGGTTGACGGGCCTAATGTAGGTCTGTTTCAGCAAGTTGATCGCCGCTGGGAATTCTTCCGCGTCCTCGATGAGTGCTAGATTTCGGGTCTCACTCTGGAATGCAGCACCTGCATCTTCTGGTCTTCCGTTGTTCTGCCGGGGGCCGCTCGGAGGTACCCCTCAAAGCACGCGAGCCAGTGTTTAACCGCCGATGTTGCGTTAGCTGCTTGGGTGCCGATTCGCAGGCACTCCGGGGCGATCCGGAGCTCCCTATTCCTTTTTAAGTCTGCTCAATAAATTGTAGCACCATCGATCACACACGAGGCGAGACGTAGAGAACTTCAATCGAGGCTTTATTGAGTAGATTTGTTCAGACTTGTTCCCCAGCAGCTCAGTCACAGAATGCAGCTGCGGGGAGTAAACCGGGTTCTTATACCCCGCCTATCTGGGTGGAGCCCAGTAAGCGGCAGATCCAATCGCGACCCAGCATCTGTCCTCCAATAGCTCCTGGCATTCATGGTGTACCGTATTACCCCTAATACATACCATCACAGTGAGACCGAGAACAGTGCCTGATGGGGATTGTAGTTTCCTGGGCAGGACGCAGTTTTCGGGTCCTTCCAATTTTTGGGATGCCAGATATGGGGCCTGGTATCTATAGAATTAAGCTAACGTGTAAAACTGCGGCGCAGGCGATGTCGCTGGACTACTAATCCAGAGATCCAGGCGAATGCTCTGGGGCCGCCGGTTCGAAGCCCACCATGACAGCTGGTGGAATTTAAATTCAGTTCATTAAAAAAAAAACTCAGGAACGGTGACCATGAATCAAGTCAATTGTTGTTAAAAAATAAAACACCATCTGGCTCACTAATACCATTTTTGGAGAAGAAAATCTGCCAGCCTTACCTTTGTTTCCTTTTCCTGAGTTACAAAGCCAGGGCTCAGTGTGGTCAGGGGCCTGGTGTGTTAAGTGAGTTGGTTCAACGTTGACTGCAACTGGATGCAGTGAAACTAGAAACCGGCTTCCGACACAGGAGATGGTCCAACACTGTTTTATTGAACTTCCTGATTGCTGTACATAATCTGCTGTGAGTTGACACTCTATTAATCTAACTGATAACCTCCTTCTGGCTTGACCAGACTAACTCTCTACCACATGGAGACGGTGCTCACGGCCTTGTGCACTCTAACTATCTCAGTAGCTGTGTCCTGTGAGAGAGAGAGAGTCTTAATGCCCTGTGGGCTTTATAGTGGTGGTGTCGTGTCTGGTGATTGGTTGTTCTGTGTCGTGTGTGTTCATTGGTTATCCTGTGTGGCAATCACTGCCTGTCTGCATCTCATTATATACATGAGTGGATATTATGACAGGTCAAACCCCTAATCCAGCTCCCTGCCCGCTCCAAAAACTAACTCAAACCCAAATTGAATCCAACCCATGGTCCCCACAAGAGAGACATACCAGATCAGATACTACACTTGATCTTAGCCAAAAGGCCGAGAAGCAATCTGCCGTCCTTACCTGACCTGGCCTAAGTGTGACTCCAGACCTACAAGCCATGCAGGTCAGGGTCTTGGCAGTGCCAGTGCTGGTCTTGGCAGTGCCACCCACTACCCAGGAAGTTAAAAAATCAATCCATTAAGTCTGGAGTGAAGGATGTTTTTTATTTTTTATCGGACTGATGCGCAATCAATTACTCTCGAGACAAGGTGAGTCATAACTAATAGGCTTTAATCTGCTAGAACTGTACCCAGCAGCTTCGATACAGAAAGTGAAGGCTGCTGGGATGGCATCGGTCCTTATACTCCGCCTCTCAGGGCGGAGCTATGTACATCAGCCAATGGTAGACTCCTGGGTCTAGCCAATGGTCATCCAACTCTCAGGTACCGCAATACCTGGTATTACCACACTAACATACTAATATTTTGAAGGGTGTCGCAGGAATCCAAATCAGTCGAACCCCTCATGATTTTGAAAACTTCAATTCGGCCAGCTCAAACCCTTCCCTTTCCCAAAGGAAATGGGTAAATTTTCCTTAACCCTTTCCTCGCAACTGAAATTTCCGAAATCCATCATTAAAATCATCGACGCAAGGGGTGTCGGAGGAACCTCTGTCAGCGCACAGGGCTGTTTTATATTTAGACAGGCGTAACATTTAGGACAACACCCTCATCGCCTCCCAGAGTATTTGCGAAATTGTAAAGGACTCAGAATGATTAACGGTGTTGCCTCTGCCAAACATGCCCGGAGCTTCTCTTCTCTTGTTAGATTTGAACAAGGCCACAGCAATTCCGGTTTTCTTTGTCCTGATTTATTTCTGAGGGATCTTGCAGAAACGAAGATTTAATAGCTACAATTCCCAGAATCCCAGGGCTGCTTTGACAAATTGCCTCCACGCGACTGTGCTTCCTCCATCCTCAATAAGCCACAGTTTCAGAATAATTAAACATTTGCAGATTCAATCGGATGGAATCGCTGGGGTGGGTGTGGGAACAAACTGCGACACAGGGCAACTAATCGCCATCCCAATGCGAATGTAAAAAATTAAGAGCAAGAGTAGAACATTCGGCCCCTCAAGCCTGCTATGCCATTCAATACGATCATGGCATATCTTCTTTCTCAACTCTACTCCCCTACCCTATCCCCCATAATCCTTGATATCTTATTGCCCAAAAGGTCTTGTCAATCTCAGACTTCAATATTCTCAATCCCTAAGCATCCACAGATTTATGGCGCAGCGAATTCCAAAGATTTACAACCCTCTGCGTGAAGGAATTTCTTATGGGCAGCACGGTAGCATTGTGGATAGCACACTTGCCTCACAGCTCCAGGGTCCCAGGTTCGATTCCGGCTTGGGTCACTGTCTATGCGGAGTCTGCACATCCTCCCCGTGTGTGCGTGGGTTTCCTCCGGGTGCTCCGGTTTCCTCCCACAGTCCAAAGATGTGCAGGTTAGGTGGATTGGCCATGAAAAATTGCCCTTAAGTGTCCAAAATTGCCTTTAATGGTGGATGGGGTTGCTGGGTTATGGGGATAGGGTGGAGGCGTGGACCTTGGGTAGGGTGCTCTTTCCAAGAGCCGGTGCAGACTCGATGGGCCGAACGGCCTCCTTCTGCACTGTAAATTCTATGATAAACATCGCAATCCAAAATGGCCGACCCCTTAATCCTGATAATGCCCCCTAGTTCTAGACTCCCCGGCCAGGGGGAACAACCTCTCGTCATCTATCTTATTGTGGCCTCTCAGAATTGTACACATTCCAGTGAGATCAACTCTCATTCTACTAAACCCCAGAGACTGTGGGCCCATTGTACTCAAACTTTTCCCAAAGGATAATCCACCTTAATACTGCACTTACGTCATTGCAGAGCCAGCTGTATTAGTTGCAACTTCAATACGTCGGCTGCAAGTAGTAACAGACTCAACAGAAGATATGGTTTCGCTCAACACCTCAGGATACGGCTGCATATACTTGCACCACTCTTCCTGGCCAGAATTGAGGATGATTGGGAAATTCCTCCATTGATCACACTGGGAGGCCACAATGTGGTAAACGACTGGGATCTACTTCACACGCATCATTTGGAATGACCCGCCACTCACTACATTACCCTGGAGAAATAACCTTGCTTTCGCTGAGGCAGGGTGCAGTGGCTTCAGTCTGGAGTTCTGTTTGCTGTAAGCATGTAGAAGGTTATTTAAAAGGCCCGCCTTGGTGGTGTGCAACTTCATCCCAGCTATCATAAAAAAAGAAAGTTCCTCCAGCCGCCCCCCCCCCCCCCCCCCCCCCCCGCCCCCCCCCCCCCCCCCCCCCACTCCTCTACCCAAATGTTTTCCCTGGGGCTCAGGTGTTTCATTACTCCAATGGATGTCTGGGCTCTCAGTCAAGGAAACATAATGAGGCTTGGCGAGGAACCTGGAAATCGATTCCTCTGTTGAAACACCTGGGCTGTAGTCAAAAGGAGTCTTTTTTAAGAAAGTGAGAAGTTATCAATTAATGACATTTAAAAGAAATTTTTGATGCCTCGGAACATAGGACTCAGAAGCCGGGATTGGCAATTTGGCCTTTTGAGTTGGTGCCAGCATTCTATAAGATCATAGATAATCAGGTTGTGGTCTAAACTCCTCAACTCCACTTTCCTATCAGCATTTCTCCCCCCCCCTCCCCCCTTAACCTTTGACTCCCTTGTCTGTCAAAACCCTGTCTAACTCGGCCTTGAATAAATTATATGACCCAGCCTCCACTGCTTTCTGGAGAAGAGAGTATTGACGGACTAGCAACCTCTGAGAGAATGAAATTCTCCTAATCTCAGTCTTAAATGAGAGACCCCTAATTTTTAAATTCTGTCCTCCAGTTACAGTCTCTCCCCTCAGCATCCACCTTGTCCATTTCCCCATAAGATCTTAGATGTTTCAGTAAGGTTACTTCTCATTCTTCTAAGCTCCAATGGGTACAGGCTCAACCTGTTCCACCTTTTTTCGCAGGAAAATCCCAACATCCCAGGAATGAGTTGAGTGAACGTAATTATAGAGCTCTTGCGAGTACTGACAGGCAGAGAGATCTGGGCGTGCATGTCCACCCATCACTGAAAGTGGCAACGCATGTGGATAAGGTGGTCAAGAAGGCATACGGCATGCTGGCCTTCATCGGTGTGGCGAATGTATTCACCATAATGCATGACTCTATAACCATTGTATCCACCTAATGTAACCTTTGACCTGGAAGTGGTGATACGAGCTGCTTCCAGGTACTGTACTGTAACCACGGTGGGCTCCGCCTCTGGCTCTGCCCTCACCGGTGTGGTGTTGGGTGCTATGGTGCACAGATGAGCCAACACAGTTGTATGTGGTACAACTCTATTTTATTTTAACTCTTATAATACAGTTCGTTCTGGATACTCTGCACGTGCTGTCTCCCTGAGTGTGTCGTGTAGCAGGTCTGTCCTGGTCCTCCTCTCCAGCTAATACTGACCACCGGGTGTCGTGTTTGTGCTTTTATATCTTTCTGTGATTGGTTGTGGTGTTGTGTGTTCTGATTTGTCTGTTGGTGTGTCTATCATGATGTGTGTGTTTGAATATCATGACATCCCCCCTTTTTACAAAGATATGTGCCTACGTGGTTATAAATATAATCGTGTCGTGAGTGCATCTAAGAGTGTGTGCGTGTGTTGTGTACAGCGTGTGTATATGACGTAACTATTTACATGGGGCGATGTTGGGTGCGTCACACTAGCAAGGTTGTACCATAACAAAACTTGGATGCGAGAAAAAAAAAAAAAACTTGAACAGTGGTCCGGTCAGACGATATCTGGAACAATAAACAACAACAGGTTATAATACAGAAGTGTTTGACTTTTTGAACGTATGGACAGCGTTATAAGTCCAGTCTAATGGGTGACCGCCTCAAGAATAGGCTGGTCCTCAAGCCGGTTCAGCTGTGGAGATTTGGGGTCACACTGGTTCACCTTGGACTGTTGGAGGTGATGCTGTTGCCGAAGTCTCTACTTTTCCATTTGTTGTACTTCGTGCAGTGCTTGGTTTTTCATTCGTGCAAATATAACATTCAACATCTTTGTTAGTGTTGCCTTGGCTGTGGTTTGGTTCTGGTGGCGATGGAAGGGGCATGATCCGTGGCATCTCCACGAAGTCATCCTTGGGAACCAGTGGAGGATCTGGCGTGTGCGTACGGTTCAGTTGCGAGCGTGGAAGGCGGCGCAAAGCTCGCTGATTGCGCCTACGCACCAATCCATCCGCCCTGCATGCCAGGAACAAGGTGGAGTCTTTTTTCTTTTTATGTTTGTGGTGGACGGCATCTTGTAGCCGATGGGTCGTTGCCATCGAAGTAGCACCATCACTAATATCATGCAAGGCGATGACTGTGCCAGATGTGGAAGTTGGCCGAGACCGTGCACGCTGGTTCCGGCCACCTGCTGTGCCGGAAGGGCGACTCCGCAGAGAAACGTAGAAGCATGTCGCCTTGGAGAGAGAATTGTTGCTCGCATCAACGTCTGGCGATGGCGCGAATTGGTGTGTCCGTCTTGGACCGCCGGTGCTGGTCGCCACTGCCGACCCAGTGGGACTGCCACGCGATCCATTCCCTGTCGCCGTGGCATCCGCCGTCACCCTGAGCGTGCCATCACCGAGGCCGCGACATCGCCCGTCCGGAGCAAGGTCTGGCGTGCGCGAATCAGAGTCGGCTCTTGACTGCTCCCCATCTGGAGTCCGGTCTGCCTTCCGTCGATGCTCCCCGTCCGGAGTCCCAACAGGTTCACTGGAGGCAGCCGAGATTCCCTGAAGCTGCACTTCTGGAGTCGGAACATGCAGGAATGCACCAACCAGTGGAGAGGGTCGAGCCATCGAGGGTGGAAGCGGTGCGCCGCCACCGCAGTCGTCAGTGGTCCCACCGTGATCGTCGAGTGCCTCGGTACGCACTAGGCGAGGTCTGTCACCTTGCACCTTTTGCATGGGAAGTGGGATGCTGTCGTCACTCGTCTCACATCCCGTGGATAGATCCTCATTAGCAGCTTGCTGTTCACTAGGGTTGGGTAAATTGTCAGAGTTTTCATCTGGTGGTGCACACCATGTCGGTGGACTGTCATTGTCTTGCCGTTGTCCTTCATTTGGGCTTTTCTTCTTTGGAATTTTAAATCTTCCCCCAGACATTGCAGAACCTTGTTTATTACCCCCAAATTCTCCCATATGTATGGTCTCGAATATAGGATCCAATGTTTCTATCGACATTGTACTATTTTCCAAAGAACATTCCGTTTCACTTTTCTTCTCAGGTACCTCATATGTATCTTTCTCTAATGTACATGCCTTCATGGTCTCTGGGTCTGATTTTGCTGGGACTGGCATGGTCACAGTCTCTCTTTTACTGTTCTCAATTGCCCACATTATACTCCCCATACATAACTGCTTAATCACTGGGGTTAGTGTGGTACAATGGATAATCGGGTCGACCTTATCTGCATCTTCACCATTAGTGGAAAGCACACTTGGTTCACTTGAAACTGCTGCGGGTTTTAAATTCGTTATCTGGCTACTCGATGTCGGTGTCCTCAGGATTCTTGCTCCAATGTTCTGCTCATTTATCAGTGGAGTGTGTATAGGTTCAATGCAATTAATGTTCCCCTCAAGGTTTGAAGAGTCATTACTGACTAACTGCTGGTCTCCGAAGTTGGGACTTTGCGGCGTTGTGTTGAAGGGAGACATTTGTCCCTGCTGTAGATATGATTCAGGTTGTGTTATTTCCATTACCTGAGGATCAATGTCTTGTCCATTTTTTCGATCCGTACTAAAACACTGGCAATTCTCAGTCTGCTCCTTGCAAGTTAAACATTCAATTAATTTCTTTAGCAAATCCTCAGCACCCTTCTGTGGCCGTGCAGCATTATTAATCTCTGTTCGGCTATAATGATCCTGAAGGTCAGCGCATAAACCTTTTTTCTTCGGGCTTGGAAGAGGCGATTCCTTTGGCTTGTCTTCAGTTGGGCTGGAACAGTCTTCAGCGCTGTGCCCTTCATTGTAGCATGAGAGACCGTCATGGTCATGTTGCTGTGTAGTGGAGCATGGTAGGCTGTTATAGCCTTCTTGCTGTTCACGTGAGCATGGCAGACTTGCATCGTCTGCCGCTGGTTGGTCAGGAGAGGTTGCTAGACCCTCATGGTCTTGTTCCTGCAAGGACCGCACAATGGAGTCTTGCGTTGCTTCTATCGTGGAGGCTGTCCACGAGCTCTCTGTGGAGGCTTGTGACACTGGAGTCACTTCTTGTTCGTGCAAGGACTGTGCTCTGGAGTCTTGCGTTGCTTCTATCGTGGAGGCTGTCCACGAGCTTGCTGTGGAAGCTTGTGACTCTGGAGTCACTTCTTGTTCATGCAAGGACTGCGCTCTGGAGTCTTGCATGTCTTCTTTCATAGAGTGGGGAACGTTGAGCGGGACGTGGACCACGCTCTGTGTGGCAGCGGGGCGCTCTCCGTGTGCTTGCACCGCTCCCTGTCTGTTAATGTCAGGCTGCAGCATCATCCGGTACTGATAAGTTGGGACGTCATATCTGCTGGATTGAAGATCCTCAAATCCGAAAAATGAATCCGCATCTGCGTCGGATTCAATGTGGGGGCCGCCAATGTGCAACACAAAAGGTTCGTCCGAGTCATAGTCGTATAGGACCACGGAGCTATCATTGGGCTCGCGAGGTCCGGAAACACTGTAAAGATCGTCATCGAAGTATTCGAGGTCGGAATCATCGGCTTGTGCGGAGGTAACTGCTTGTCGGAGGGTTCTTCGGAGGTCAAATTCATCTCCTGGGTCATTTTGCGGCAATGTGCTGTCATTCCAGGTGAGGGAAGGTTGTTTTACAGCTTTAACAGATTTTTGTTTTTTTGATTTGGGACGTTTCCCTTTTAAATTGGATTTGGGACGTTTCCCCTTTAAATTGGTGCAGTCTGGGGCCTCTGACATCCTGACGCTCGGTATGTAGCATGTAGGAAGCGACTGCGCATGCTCAGATTGCTGTTCCTTTACCGATGGCCGTTTTCTTGACTGCGCATGCGCAGCATCTCGCGCATGCGCAAACGAAACTTCCGGTTCTGCGCACTGCTCGCGCAACTGTGCTAGCGTGATACCTTTAGCAAGATGGCCGCCGACCTCGACCCAGCCCTCTCTCAGGCCCGGGATTTCAGCCTCTGGGAATTCGGGCTCCGGGATCCCGGCCACGAGGTGAGTACTGCCGCTTTTCTTACCTTTACTTGCCGATTGGATTGCGTTTTCTTCACAGTACTTGGAGAATTTGTCCAGGACTGCCTGGTAATCGTACCTTTGCTGCCTCCTGAAGAACCTGAACCTTGTGAATATTTCTCTTGCCCTTGCACCGGCGATGGTGAGGAGAAATTCAATTTTTTCGCTATCATCCAGGTCTTGGAGTTCAGCTGCCACCAGAAACAATTCGAACACTTGCCGGAATCGCCGCCAGTTTTCGCGGAGATTGCCGTGGCACTGGAGCGGCTGCGGAACCGGAAGCTCTATCATTTTGCCTGGGCACTGCTGGTTGTGTACACTGAGGTATGCCGGCAGGTATCGATCCACTCCTGTACCATGTGGTGTTGGGTGCTCTGGTGCACAGATGAGCCAACACAGTTGTATGTGGTACAACTCTATTTTATTTTAACTCTTATAATACAGTTCGTTCTGGATACTCTGCACGTGCTGTCTGCCTGAGTGTGTCGTGTAGCAGGTCTGTCCTGGTCCTCCTCTCCAGCTAATACTGACCACCGGGTGTTGTGTTTGTGCTTTTATATCTTTCTGTGATTGGTTGTGGTGTTGTGTGTTCTGATTTGTCTGTTGGTGTGTCTATCATGATGTGTGTGTTTGAATATCATGACAACCGGGGCAATATATAACCTGGCCGCCTGCGGGTGGCATTCATCTGCACAACTGACTCTGGCTAGGCAAGTTCACGAGTAATAAATAGATATACCTTCAATTCACCAAGAGGCCGAGAGAGCGAGTGAACATAAGGCTTTATTAGTTGTGAACTTGCCTCGCCAGAGTCGGTTGTGCAGATGCGTGCACATTGTTTATCCCTACTGATTGTGGTCTATGGGTCAGGACGTCGAGGATGCAGTTGCAGAGGGAGGAGCCAATTCCTAGGTTTTGGAGCTTTGACATGAGCTTGGCTGTGATTGTGGTGTTGAAGGTGGAGCGTCCCTTAACAGCCTACATCTTTAACTACGCTTTTGGTCACTTTGGCCAGGCTAATTCGGATCCCATCCCACCATCCGCAGAGTCTGCAGGGAACCAACTCTGCCTGACCCGCAGCCATCTCACACGCGAATGAGCATCGATTGGCTGCAGGCGAGACCTGTGTCCCTCACTCGGGAGAAAGACCCACCTCATGGAGTTGCCGGCAGCTCACTAGTCACTGCAGAAACAGGCCCCCCACAGCGAGACCCCCCTCCCCCCAAACCCATCTAAAAACCAGCTGGCGGGGAAGCATAAAGTTCAGGCCCTGTTCCATTACCTCCATGTCAAATCGCGTAGACTAACATTCCTATGAGTGCCTTTGGGCGTTTTGTCAAAGTGTGACAGAGATGGAAGTTGATGGTGATGTGAAACATGCTTGCAATGTTAACTATTGGAAATTAAACCTCACCAGAAGCCAAGAGCTGCTTTTTGCCTTAAATGTCAACCTAGCTCAGTTGGTAGCGCTCTCATCACTGAATCAAAAGATGGCAAATGGTATGTTGGCCTTTCTTTCAAAAGGACTTGAGCACAGGAGTATGGATGTTTTACTGCAGCTGTACAGGGCCTTGGTGAGACCATACCTGTGGCCTTGTATTCAGCTTTGCTCTCCGTGGGTACGATCTAACAGATGAAGCACTGTTTAGCACAGGGCTAAATCGCTGGCTTTGAAAGCAGACGAAGGCAGGCCAGCAGCACAGTTCAATTCCCGTACCAGCCTCCCCGAACAGGCGCCGGAATGTGGCGACTAGGGACTTTTCACAGTAACTTCATTTGAAGCCTACTTGTGACAATAAGTGATTTTCATTTCAAGTATAGGGCTAATTGATGGCGGCCAGTATCTAACAAAATGAAATGAAATGAAAATCGCTTATTGTCACAAGTAGGCTTCAAATTAAGTTACTGTGAAAAGCCCCTAGTCGCCACATTCCGGCGCCTGTTCGGGGAGGTTGGTACGGGAATTGAACTGTGCTGCTGGCCTGCCTTGGTCTGCTTTCAAAGCCAGCGATTTAGCCCTCTGCTCTACCAGCCCCTAGGGCCGGAAATGACCCCCTATGGGCGTAACGGTGGAAACGGCGCCAGGCAGTTCCCGCTAACAAGTGGGAGCAGCACACAAACTGCTCCCTCCTAACACACTCCAGACAGCACACAGCCATGCCACCACGAAGACCTGCTCCACGCTTCAGTGATGCCCACCTTGCCAGGCTGCTGGATGCCGTGGAGGCGTGGCGGGGCACCCTGTTGCCAGGGGGGGGGGATCAGAGGACCAGCTACAGGGCCGCCAATGCCACCTGGGAGGCAGCGGCCGCCAGTTTGGGCAACGTGACCAGGAGGATCTCAGTCCAGTGCAGGGAGATGACCAATGACCTCCACCGGCCTCCTGGCATCAGTTCCATCTGCAACATTGCTGAACCCCCCCCCCGCCCCCACGGGTCTTTGGCTGGCAGCTCATCACCTCCCCCCACCCACCAGCATGACACCCAGCCATGCCTCGCAGCGGTGCCCACACGTCTCCCAACGTAGACCCCCCCCCACCCCCGATGCATAAGGCGAGCGCCTCACAATGCCCTTCTTTGTGCCCACAGGAGAAGTTAATATGTAACAGGCGGGAAAGGGCCCGGACATGCGGTGGGGTGGCGGACATCTAGAACAAGAGGTCCCAGCCTCAGGATTTGGGGTGGGCCATTTAGGACTGAGAGGAGGAGAAACTTCTTCACACAGAGGGTGGTGAACCTGTGGGATTCTCCACCACAGAGGCTGCGGAGGCCAAGTCACTGAATATATTTAAGAAGGAAATAGGTTGATTTATAGACTCTAAAGGTGTGACATGGTATGGGGAGAGCACTGGAGTATGATGTTGAATAGAGGATCAGCCATGATCACGTTTGGTGGTGAAGCTGGTTCAAAGGGTAGAATGGGCGGCACAGTGGTTAGCACTGCAGCCTCACAGCGCCAGGGACCCGGGTTCAATTCCGGCCTCAGGTAACTGTCTGTGTGGAGTCCTCCCCCCTGCCTGTATGGGTTTCCTCCGGATGCTCCAAGTTCCTCCCACAGTCCAAAGATGTGTGGTTAGGTGGATTGGCCATGCTAAATTACCCATCAGTGTCCAGAGATGTGCAGGTTAGGGAATGGGGTTACAGGGATAGGGCGGGGTGGATGGGCAAGTGCTCTTTCAAAGGGTCGGTGCAGACTCGATGGGCTAATTGGCCCCTCCTGCACTGTTGGGATTCTACGATCCTGCTCCTATTTGTGATGTTTCCATGTCGATGTTTCTAAAATACTTTGGATTCAAGATTCACTTGCGGAATTGAGCAGAAGGAAGTGTTCCATTGTTGCAGATGCCTTTGCTCCCCTTTGAGCCTGCACAGATTTGAACAAAGGATCTGATTGTGTTATCCAAAGAAGGACAGATCGTTCTCCCATTGTTCCGGGAAACAATCATACCTCAACCTTTCTCTCCACAAAAGGAATTAGATAACTCGGCACTAATTTATCGACTTTATTGGTCACACGTTTTGTACACATTACAACAGTGACTACCCTGCAATGTACGTCATTAGCTGTGAAGCACTTTGGGGCATGCTGACGTTTTGAAAGCTGTTATATCAATGCAAGTTCTCCTCCGATGGTTTGGTGGCTGAGTGGGTGGGAGCAGACTATTCCATCAGGCACGTCCCTTTCTGAGCTGAACAGCAAACTGAAACACTCTTCCCTCTGCCCACCACTGAACTTTATCCCCACGGTGACAATGTAACGACTGGACAAAAGCCAAGTCTGGCCTTTCTCATCGTCCGCCACCCATTGGCGCTGAAGTGATCTGAGAAGCTCCCAGCTGTAATTTAATGCCCTTCCCACATGGCAGGTTTAGTGGTTGGAGAGGTATTTAATCGGGGCAGAAAACCCGGCCTTGGGCCTTTCTGCCATGAATTTAATTGGACCAGAGGTAGGAATGCCCATGGAAAGTCTTCCCGCCTCGTCATCGATTCAGGCCGTTAAGTCGGGAAATGAATGCCCTCCCAAGAGCTTCATCCCTCTGCCATTCGCCCACAAAGTACGCAGGATTTGCCAGTCGGGAAGCCCGCAAAGTCAACTCTTTCAGGATTGCTTGCAGGTTTATAGGGGTGGGGGTGGGGAGGGGTATGGGAGGGACCTCGTTGAAAGGCATCTAGATACTGACACCCCTTCCCCACCTTGCGATTCCACTCCTGCCATCACTCACCTGTGGCCTGAGTCCCTCATGGCCCCGGGCCCCCAGTGGATGCATTACCAGCAGTAGCCACCGCTACCTTGTGGCACTGCTGAGCAATGAAGAGTTGCCAGCCCCTGGTTGATTGGCAGCTCTTGATGGGTGGGGCTTCTGCTCCCTGTATTCTTGATCCCAGGAAAGACCTGCCACTGCCCAGTTAAGTGCCTGAGTGGCAGGCTTCACTGAAAGTAGGCAGTGCAGATCTCTGGCGAGAACACCACCGCCCACCCCCCACCCCCTGCCCCATCATCTCCATTATATTCCACCCACCCCACCACCAACCACACCCCTCACCCCACCCACCTGGGAGCTACTAGACTGAGCACCCTCCTTAAATCTGGAGCTCCATGCCACAGAGCATTTGCCCACTGAGACACAGCTTCATCTGTCATTTATTTATCTGCTATAGACCATCAAACAGGACATAGAGGAATTAGGAATTATTTTAAATGTATGTTAATGGATCTGGGAATAGCGGCATGGTAGCAGTGGTTAGCACTGTTGCTTCACAGTGCCAGGGTCCCAGGTTCGATTCCCGGCTTGGGTCATTGTCTGTGGGGAGTCTGCATGTTCTCCCTGTGTCTGCGTGGGTTTCCTCCGGGTGCTCCGGTTTCCCCCCACTTTAAGTCCCGAAAGACTTGCTTGTTAGGTGATTTGGACATTCTGAATTCTCCCTGTGTACCCGAACAGGTGCCGGAATGTGGCGACTGGGGGATTTTCACAGTAACTTCATTGCAGTGTTAATGTAAGCCTACTTGTGATAATAAAGAGTAATTAAAAAAAACACCTATGAGAATCCAATAATTGGAGTTACTCTTTTTAAGTCGCAGCATTTGCATTTATATAGCACCTTTAACATGACAAAACAACTCGAGGGGCTTCACAGGAACATTGTCAAACACAATTTATTTATTTAAAAAAAAAAATTTAGAGTACCTAATTCATTTTTTCCAATTCAGGGGCAATTTAGCGTGGCCAATCCACCTATCTTGCACATCTTTGGGTTGTGGGGGCGAAACCCACGCAAACACGGGAAGAATGTGCAAACTCCACACGGACAGTGACCCAGAGCCGGGATCGAACCTGGGACCTCGGCGCCGTGAGGCAGCAGGGCTAACCCACTGCGCCACCGTGCTGCCCTGTCAAACACAATTTGACAGCAAACCTGGCGAGAAGATATTAGGGGACTGAACTTAATTGGCCAATGGGGTCAGATTAAGGAGCATCTTGAGAGGAGGACGCAGAACGAGGCAGAGAGGTTGAGAGAGGGAATTCCAGGGCTGGGCCAGTTGAAGGTATGGCTTCCACTGGTACAGCAATGAAAATCTGGGATGTGCAATCTTGTTCTTTCTTTCCTGGTGCAGTAGAACATCCCGCAGTGTCCAACAAACATCCCGTTGCTGAAGCTCAGTTGGTTTCAGAGTAGACTCCTCTCTGCCCCTCCAAAAGTAGCAGGCAGGCAATGATTTGCTTACTTGCGTAATTAATGCCACTTATAATCGATGGCTTATTGGATAACAGTGGGCCTTTGATCCTTAGATTTCATTAGCGGGAGCAGGCAGCTTGGCTGCGTGCTTTATCTGCAGCGCACAGCTAAAGGAGAGCAAATAAAAGTTACTGCTGAGAAACATCAGCCTCAAGATTTACAAAGACACAAATCAGCTGTGATCTGACTGCGGCTTACGGATATGTTATAAAATTTGAGGAGATTAAGCAGCGCTTGGAGGACATAAATCACATCCGTGCTTGAATTAAGAGCCCCTCGGTACACATTTAGAATGCTGCAGTGCAGAGAATGCCAGTGTCTCTGTGGAGCTCTGTCACAACATGACACCGGGGAGTGACGACGGTTTTCCCCTTGAAGTGTCCGGGCGGCCTCCGCATCGCCTTGCATGGTGCGGCCAACCTGTTGCCACTGCTCCTGAAAGAATACTTCTCGAGCATTGCCCGCACTGCTAATGAGAAGCTAATGTACATCTCTTTGGTCTATCTGTCTTCACCCTGAGCAGGTCAACTTACCCGCTGTCCCACCGTTCTGAATCCATCCATGGACAAAAGATTTTTTTAAATGAAGTGATTCTTTTTATAGCTGTAACTTCCTCCTTGCTCACCGGTGTTTCTGTTAATTTCTGTTGTTCATCCGCTCTTTATTTAATTCCAGCACACTGTAGCCACCTACGTTTGTCTCTAGCCTTTTTAGGCAGTCTTTCTATCTCCCCCCACTACCACCCCCCCTACCGAGCCCTCCATCTTCTCTTTCACCGACATATCTTGTATTCTGTGTATGGCTCTCACACATGTTGTTGCATTGATGTACTTAATTCAGAGTGTGCACCCGATATAAGGTTCATAAGACACCCAGTGAATTTGCAGCTAATATATCAAGGGCTGGTACAGTCAGGAGGAGACGTACCTCACAACTGGAAGAGAAAGTCGAGGAACTGAAATGAGTCGGCCGAAATTTCAGGGGTGGGACGGCAAGGCTGAGAGCGAGCAGAATGTCGGGCTTGGAATGGGGGAGAGTGCAGAAGCATGGTCACTGCCGGGGCTGAGAGGGAGAGGTTTGGTCTGGGGGCAGGGTGGGGGTCAAGATGTGGTTAATATTTAGTGCAAGTTTAACAACCTTCATGAGGCTTTGGTAAGGTTGACTAAACAGGAAAATGATGTTTTCGGGCGGAATAGGAGGCTGAATGGTATGAGGACAAGGATTCAGCCGAGGATAGAGCAAGATGGTTTGCCAGGCATATGGCAGCATGGAGACACAGAGGGGAACAGACTGCCAGAGGGATAATGTGGGGAGGAGGAGAAGAAGGCTGGAAGAACACGATGGGCTTTCATGTGAGGTAACGAGTCCAGTTGTGGTACTCACTGAGAGGCAGAGAAGACATTCAGCAGAACTGGAGCATGTGGAGCAGAGCAGAAACTGAGATGGGTCTGGGTCAGGTTAAAGTACAGGATGGAAGTTTGGAAAGTTGGGTTAAATAACCAAAAATGAAAGCTGACGTAAAGGGAAATGAAGACATATGAAGAGAATGGATTGTAATAAGATTGTAATGGGAATGAATTGTAATGCAATGAGCATGAATTGTAATGAGAATGGATTGATGTTTAATGAGTATGGATTGTAATGAGATTGTAATGAGAATGGATATAAGTGCAATGTTAATGAGTTGTAATTGGATTGTAATGAGAATGGATTGAAGTGTAATGAGAAGGATTGTAATGGGATTGTAAAACGACTGGAGTAAAGTGTAATGAAAATGGATTATAATGAGACTGTAATGTGAGTGTAATGAGAATGGACTGAAATACTGAGACCTGATTGTAATGAGGTTGAAATGAGAATGGATTGAAGTGCAATGAGAATGGGTTGTAATCGGATTGTAATAAGAATGGAATGAAGTGTAATGAGAATGGATTGTAATTAGATTGTAATGGGGGATAATGAGAATGGACTGAAGTGCACTGAGAACAGATTGTAATGAGAATGTAATTAGAATGGAGTGTAGTGTAATGAGAATGGATTCTAATAGGAATGAATGTAATTGTAACGAGAATGGATTGTAATGAAAATGTATTGAAGTGTAATGAAAATAGATTGTAATAATAATAATCTTTATTGTCACAAGTAGGCTTACATTAGTACTGCAATGACGTTACTGTGAAAAGCCCCGAGTCGCCACATTCCAGCGCCTGTTCGGGTACACAGAGGGAGAATTCAGAATGTCCAAATTACCTAATGAGGTTGCAATGAGAATGGATTGAAGTGTAATGAGACTGGATTGCAATTGGGTTGTAATGAGAATGGATTGAAATGTTATTAAAATAATTTTAATGAAAGTGGATTGAAATGTAATGTCAATGGATTGTAATGTAACGCAAATGCGATTGTGATGAGAATGGATTGTAATGAGAATAGATTGAAGTGCAATGAGATTGGATTGTAATAAGAATGGGTTGAAGTGCATTGTGAATGAATTGTAAGGAATTTGTAATGAGAATGGTTCTTTAATACCATGAACATCTGATGACCATGTGTTTGAACACATGGTTAGCATAGGCCAATCAGCAATGCTAGAGGATCATTACAATATTTCAGGAACAGCATTTTTACTAACTACGTTTATAAAGTGCACCTGGCCATGTTGGTAGCATGGCTGTTTCTGAAGCAGGTAAACCATTCCAGAGCGGAGGTACACAATCTATGTTGGCACTTTAGACGGTGCTATTTTGTTGAAAATCGAGGTCTCATCTTTCTAATCCTGTGGTTTAGTTGGACATAAAAGATCCTATTGCATTTTTCATGGAAGAGCAAATGCAGAGAGTTTTCCTGATATCCTGGCCAACATTCACCTCAGGTCATCCCAAAAATGGAATAACTGGTCTAAATTGCCACAGACTATAAAGCAATTTTTTGGGACGAGCTGAGGTTATGAAAGGTGCTGTATAAATCCAAGTTATATCTTTATCAGGACCTTCCACTGATTTGATTGGTGCTGGGTGCCTGAGATATGAAATCCACCTTCATGGCTCTGATGAAAAAGTTGTGCCAATTGGTATTTCAGGCTCAGCGTACATATTGGGGAAAGGAGTGGGGCTACTGAGCAGGCTACGTAGTGCACAACCAAGTTGACTGGCTTGAGTTGCTTTTCCGTAACTTTTGGAGAAAGAAGTTTGGCATCTCCCTTCAGATTTTTTTCCTCCCTCTGAGAAGGTGGGCGGAGTATCTCACTGTCTGCCATCTCCGCTCCTAATGATGCCAATTCAGAAGTTCATAAAATGCAATTAAGACTTGCCATCATCGTTGTTAATTCCTGTGGTGTTCTTTGTGTTGCTAAATTCAGGATGGTTGGCACAGTGTTCACAAAGACCACAAAATAGCTTGAACTTGAACAAAGCTACAAATGTATTAATACTACTAATTTGGAATCGACACGTTCTCCTAAATAATACACAGTTGATTATTAACATATAAGCTGCACTCATCTACAACTAATCTTTATACTGTTATAAACTATGATCTGCTCTTACTCACACTATCTTTACTTCTATCTCTTCTCTAGTTAACCCCTGCACTACTCTCCCCCACAAGGCTTAGCATCAATGCCTTATATACTTGTAAGCTCCCTTTAGTGGATACTCCAGACATTTCATTAACCCTTGCAGTTCTTACATTTATGATAATACCACATCCCCCTTTCTTTGTAAAAGAAAAAGTATTACAAACTATGGTTGTGGTATTTGTCCCTGCTCAAGGATGGAAGAGTCTGCTGGCTCTAGTTCCTTACCAACACACCTGCTGCCTTCCACAGAGCTTTGTTTGACAGTCAGGGTAGCACGTTGGCTACAACATCATATTCAGATCTAAATCAAAGGATATTGCTCCGCAGAAACGAATCGTTCTCCAGTATTTGGCCAGAGTGGGAATGGGACAATGTAGGACCTGATGGGCTGAAGGACCTTACTTCTGTGTTGCAAAATCCTCTGCTTTATTCAAACATTCTTTCTTCTTACACATTTGCAGCGGTACATTAGCAACAATGATCGCCCGGCCAGTGACCTCCTTCCGTGCATGCTGGCCATTTCTTAACTTCTTTATTAATAAGACTATCCTGCAGTGCCAAAGAGGGACACTTTTCTTTGCTTTATTTTGTCTGATGCGTCTTTGAAGCAGTGTTTGTATATCCTGGCCATGGCCTTTCAATGTGTAAGAATATGGCAGCTCCCGTCCCCTTCCGTTGAGTGAGAATTCAGCCCTTTAAATTCCTTGCAGCGACCACACTGCTTAAATTTGGTACAAATTTCCGGTACAATCCACTCATACAAAGAAATCACATTATTTCCCGTCGTGTCGAGGGTATCAGAAACTCCCCAATAACTTTTGTTTTCCCATCCCGTGGGACCAATCAACCCTGTCCGATTGTATGGCCAAGGAAAGTGACTTGGGCTTTTCCAAATTCACTTTTGGCTAGGTTTATCACCAAACCCGCCTCCTCTAGTCGATCGAATAACTCCATAAGATGTTTAAATGTTCTTTCCATGTCTGGCTGAAAACTACCAGATTGGTGATATATACCGCACAATTGGGTAATCCTGAAACAACTGTATTAGGTAACGGTTGAAATGTGGCTGGGGCGTTTTTCATGCCAAATGGCATAACTTTGAATTGGTATATACCATCTGGAGTCACAAAAGCTGAAATCTCCTTTGCCCTTTCGGATAAAGGTACCTGCCAGTAACCTTTAAGTAAATCCAATTTAAAAATAAAAGCGGATTGTCCCACTTTCTCAATGCAATCCTCCAAACGTGGGATAGGATAAGAGTCCGTTCTTGTAACTACATTCACCTTTCTATAGTCCACGCACAACCGTTGGGTACCGTCTGGTTTAGGTACCATCACTATGGGTGAGCTCCATTGGCTGCAACCCACTTCAATTATGCCATTTTTAAGCAGACTCTCAATCTCTTTGTTAACCTGTGTCAATTTTAAAGGATGAAGTCTATATGGATGTTGTTTGATAGGAACACCATTTCCCACATCTATATCATGTATAGCCATTTTAGTACTTCCCAATTTATCTCCACAAACTTGCCCATACGATATTAATAACTCTTTCAGGTCAGTTTGTTTTTCCTCTGGAAGGTAACTTAACATTTCATCCCAATTTTTAAGAACATCCTCATTTTCCAATTTAATTTGAGGTATGTCAAATTCACAGTCATCTGGATTTGGTTTGTCACTTTGAGTTAGAATCATTAAAACCTCCTTTTTCTCTCCTTCCCTTTCAATGTACCTTTTAAGCATATTCACATGACACACTCGGTGAGTCTTCCTTCTATCTGGTGTTTTTACCACATAATTCACCTCACTTAATTTCCTTTCAATCTGATATGGTCCACAAAACCTAGCTTTTAAAGGTTCATCTACCACTGGTAACAACACTAAAACTTTACCTCCACTGGCAAAACAATGAACTTTGGATTTCTTGTCCGCTACCCGTTTCATCACATTTTGTGCAACTTTCAAATGTTGTCTAGCCAATTCACCTGCTCTATTTAATCGTTCCCTAAAATTTGACACGTAATCCAATCGTGTAATTTCCGATTTATCACCCACTAATTTTTCTTTAATCAATTTAAGTGGTCCTCTTACCTCTAGACCAAAAATTAGTTCAGAAGGACTAAATTTGGTTGACTCATTAGGTGCATCCCTAATTGCAAACAGTATGAACGGAATTCCTTTATCCCAATCCTCTGGATAATCTTGACAATAAGCCCTCAACATTGTCTTTAATGTCTGATGCCACCTTTCTAACGCTCCCTGCAATTCTGGATGGTACGCAGTTGATTTTAATTGTTTTTATTCCTAAACTATCCATAACTTCTTTGAATAACTTTGAGGTAAAATTTGATCCTTGATCCAATTGAATTTCTGCGTGTAGTCCATATCTAGTAAAGAATTTAAGTAACTCCTCCACAATCTTTTTAGCTGTAATATTACATACTGGAATGGCCTCTGGAAACCTAGTAGACACATCCTGGCTGGGGCTGTTTAGCACAGAGCCATATCACTGGCTTTGAAAGCAGACCAACGCAGGCCAGCAGCACGGTTCGATTCCCGTAACAGCCTCCCCGAACAGGTGCTGGAATGTGGCGACTAGGGGCTTTTCACAGTAACTTCATTTGAAGCCTACTTGTGACAATAAGCGATATTCATTCATTCATTCATTTTCATTTTCATTCATTCATTCACATCCATTATAGTCAAAAGATATTGATTCCCACGTTTTGTTTTAGGAAGCAGTCCTACACAATCAATTAAGACCCTTGTAAAAGGTTCCTCAAATGCTGGAATGGGTATTAAGGGCGCTGGTTTTATCACTGCTTGAGGTTTCCCTATCACTTGACATGTGTGACATGACTGACAAAATTTAACTACGTCTTTATGTAGTCCAGGCCAGTAAAAATGTTTCTGGATTTTAGCTTGAGTTTTCCTTATCCCCAAATGACCTCCCACTGGTACCTCATGTGCCACTCGCAACACCTCTTTTCTATACCCTACCGGTAATACTGCTTCATGAACCTCTGCCCACTTGCCATCCGCCTGCATCTGTACAGGTCTCCATTTTCTCATCAAGACATCACTTTTACGGTAATAACACTCTGGTATACTCTCAGATTCCTCTTCCGTATATGCTTTCTGATATATCCGTTTAATTTCTACATCTTTCTGTTGTAACTCCGCCAATTTTTCTGAACTAAAAATATCCGCCTCATCCTCCACCAGTTCTTTTTCTTTTTCAACCATCTGATCAAAAATTGTGTCTGATAATTGCACTTCGACTTCATCTTCACGCTTTGATTTCTCCTCTTGTCTTGACCTGTGACTTTGCGAACTTGTTACTACACAATCCGGAAAAATCCCAGGATATTCGTCCTTCAACATTTCAGTTGCTGATTTTCCACTGGCTTATCAACCACAGTAGGCATCATTCCCACCTGCGACCCAGCTATATCATTACCCAAGATAAACTGTATTCCTGGACAAGATAGTTCTCTATTACTCCTACTACCACTTTACCACTCTTCACTGGACTTTCCAACCATACCTTATATAATGGAACGCTACTCCTCTCACCCTGAATTCCACATATTACCACCTTTTCTGGCAACATTCTTCCCAAACTACATAATTCCTCATCTCTTACCATTAATGATTGACTAGCTCCTGTATCTCTTAAAATTGTGACTTCTTTACCTGCTCCTCCTGATACCCATGAGTAAACTTTACCCACACAAGTAAATTCTTTAAAGACATCTGGCACCTTCTTATCAATGACTTCTTGAACAGGCTGTACAATCGTTTGCACCTCCTTCGCTTCCCTTGGGCTTTCCTTTACCACTCTAACAAACCCCACTGTCTTATCCTTTTTTACCACATCAGCCTTCCCAGTGCTTTTCTTCAACCACCAACACTGTGACTTTACATGGCCTAGTTTATTACAGTGAAAACATTTGAAACTTTTTATTTATCTCCCACCCTCCTGGATTTCTTTTTTAATCTGAGGTACACTCGCTTCATTATCTCCCATCAGATCACCTTTACCTTTATCACGAGTATTTCTCATGTCCCCAGGTCCTATCCCTCACCGTGGCCAAATACAACAGCTGTTTTGTATTCAACATGGTCCCTACGAATGTCCATCACTCTGAATTGGTGTTGAACGTATGTTTTCAGGGCCAATTCCCTTGAAACGAAAGATACACCATAGGATTTGTTATCCCAGTAGACAGTTAGGGTCTCATTGTATTATCTCACCAGTACTCCCTCCCTAACAGCCCTGCGGGTGCACCTACACCACATGGACAGCAGCAGTTCAAGAAGCAAGAAGGCGGCTCACCACCAGCTTCTCAAGGGCAATTGGCATGGACAATAAATACCCGTTCAGCCAGCGATGCCCATATCCTGTGAAAGTACCAGTACAGAGTCCATGGGCTGAATGACCTTCTGCACTGTGAAGATTCTGTGATGGAGAGTCTCTAACTAGGAAGCTCTGCCTCAGGAATGAGCTGCAGTGCCAATCCAGAGTACACGTTCAAGTCCTGCAGTGGGACCTGAACCTCACAACTTTCCGACTCTGATATGAGAGTGATGCCAGTGAGTCAAGCTACACGAGTCGTCGATGGGATCACTCACATGACCATTCCGTCATGAACTGCATGCAAAAACAGGAATTTGTATCTCATGATGGGAGCACTTCCCATTTTCTTTGAAGTCACAGGTGCTGACTGTTATATTACCGTTCTTGGTAATATGTCGCATTCTTTGTCCTTGCTTCCAGAATGATCCGATGTGTTGTTGACAAAGAATCCACCAATCAAAAGATTGAAACAAAACTAATTTATTGTAACACTATTAATTAAATGAAGTTCGCACACTCTACTGAGCTACAGATAATAATTAAGTAATATTGAATCTGTCTTCCAGTACTCAATAATCTAAATAGTCACTAACTACACTATGATCTAACCTTATGTTAACTCAATCTACACTAATCTTCTTCTAATGCTATCACCATGCTTTCTCCTTATGCTACTCCCAGAATTCCCTCAGGGTCTGACTTAAATTCAGAGAAGTGGTAACACCCTCTAGTGTTTCATTTACACAGAGATGTAATTATTAACCCTTCACTAACCTGACTATATACATTTTGTTACACAGACCAGCGCATCCTACACCTTCTCAGCCCATCACCTCCCACCATCTTCAGCAAGTAAATCAGAGACCAGGTGATTTTTATCGCAGAATTGACCACCAAGACACAAACCATTGGTTCGTGAAATGGAACACTGCGCGAAAGGACAAGAGCATTCACCCAATGGGACTGCAAATTGGAGACCCAGTTGGTGAAATTCGGCCAATGATCTGATTTAGAGATGGATCGTAATGTTGATTCACTGCAGCAGGACTGGTAGGGCAGCACGGTAGCACAGTGGTTAGCACAGTTGCTTCACAGCTCTAGGGTCCCAGGTTGATTCCCGGCTTGAGTCATTGTCTGTGCGGAGTCTGCACGTTCTCCCCGTGTCTGCGTGGGTTTCCTCCGGGTGCTCCGGTTTTCCCCCACAGTCCAAAGAGGTGCAGGTTAGGTGGATTGTCCATGCTAAATTGCCCCTTAGTGTCCAAAAAGGTTAGGCTTCCTTGTGCGGCCAGCCCGAGAACCCCGGCGCCATGTTGGTGAGGTTGCCGGAGCGCTCCACGAGGTTACCGCGCATGCACTAGTTCCCGCCGGCCCAACTGCGCATGCGCAGGACCCAAGGCGCCGCGTCTTTTACGCGGCGCTGGGTATCTGATGCCACGCCGAGGCCCCGCCCCCGTAAATCGCGCAACGCCCCTGCTAGCTCCACGGAGGGGGGAGAATAGGGGTCTGGGAACGGGCGCGGACGCCGGAGTAAAACACTCCGGTTTTTACTCCGGCGTCGGCACTTAGACTCCCATTGGGAGAATCCCGCCGAACGTCTTCGGTTCAAAGTGACGATTTCTCAGAACACTGTGGAGTCATGTCTTCTCTGGATCCTGCGAAAGCAGCTTCTTCTTGAATTCATCACAACAGTCAGGTCTCTCTTTTTTTTCTCGCCCCCATTTTGACATGTTAGTTTTGTATCAGACTGATGTGCATCATTTTAATAAACCATTCATCTTCCTTAAATTATCATGAAGTGTTTGTTGCAATTCCCAGAAAGACAGATGGCGTCTTCATCTTCTGGTAGTTTTTAAGCTCTTCCGTCAAATAAAGTGTTTCAAAATGTCAAATAAATGCTTGACGTTGTCGTAGGGAGTTGAGTTATATTCAGCGAAGGCTTTCTTGGACCATCAAAAAGAGATAATTATGGATTGAGTGCGTTATTCTGATGAAATCTCATGTTTGAGACATAAAAATCTCCAGCTGTACCACTCTGAGGATCTGTATTCGGATTGCCAGTGTAAACTTGTGTCAGATAGACTTATGAGATGTTCGTTCACTGATTCAACTCAATTAGATCCATGCATGGTGTTAACCTTTTGAGTGCTCACTATTTCTGAATATGCACACCTTCTTCAATGTTGGCTTCTCCCTATCTTTAAAGAAAGAATATGTTCATTGATTGAAAAGAGGCCATTTACTGCTGGCTTCAACGAAGAGGTCATCAAGGTTGCAAGAGACGCTTGATTGAGAAGTAATTAATTGACGACGATGATGAGTTGTGATTCCAAGCATCAGGACCAGTGATATGAAACTGTGAGACTGGGAATTTCCTCAGCATCAGCCTGGTGTCATCGAGCAGACGATGTGCCGGATGAAGCGAGGCCAATACGTTCCCATCCAAAAGTAGGCCCATGGTGGAATGGCCGCTCCACCCATTCCCACCCTCTACCTGCCATGGCGGGTCTCTAAGATAAACCCAGAATCATGCGGGCAGGGAAACCAACACTCAGGGAGTAAAATAAGGGACTGCCTGACACGGGGGTCCATAAGAGGGCGGTGGGGGGTTGCAGTCGGAGCTGTGAGAGCCCACAGACAGGGGTACTGCGTTGGCCCAAAATTTAAAGATCCGAATTATAGGATAAACAGCATCCTGGTGCCATGCCCCCCGGGACATGGGGCAGTGGACTCAGGTGCGGGGCAATCCCTGCAAAATAAGGCACAGTTGGTCACCCTGGGTGCCCACCAGGAATATTTCACGAGGGCATCGCCCCTGACATCAGGGGCACACTCACCCGAGATTGAAGCTTGCAGCATTTCTAACTCACTGGAGGTACAGGCTCGAGGGGCTGAATGGCCTGCGCTTGTACTGTCTCTGTGTCTCAGTTCCACTCTATCTGTCTGCAGTAATGATGCCACTTGCACTGTCAGTCAAAACAAACTCCAGCAGCATCGAGCGTTTTAATTTGACCAAAACCCCTGTGCACAGTCTTGAATAGAAGAGCATTTAAATGTATGGGTTACTTTCCTTTATAAAGCAGGCTGATTGAATTATATCCTGGAACAGAGCCAAACTATGCAAAACTCTCAAGGGTCTTTTCAATGATATGCACAATTGAGCTGTAAAGCTTGTTTGAAATTAACTGTAATACATTGAATGATACTTTCAGAATCCTTTTAAATGAAGAAGCAGAATATTTTATTAGGCAGACATTAAAACAAGTATTAACGGAGGGGAAATGTGTTGTTATAGCTCTAATCAAATAGGCAAAGATTAGGGGATTGGGAGTTGCAGTGGTTGGGAACATTGTTCATTTCACCTGTGGCATTACAGTGTAAATCCAGCTTACAACAATGGGGTGAGCATCGCTCTCTTGGTTGGCCACAGAGTTGTCGTGTTATGTGCTCTGGGATAACACAGGCTGCAACTGGATGCAGCTTTAACCAAACGATACGCCAGACCTTGAAGTTAGTTCAGTCTGATTTATTGAACTAGTAGCACAGCTAGCACAGTTCACTATGAGTTTGACTCTCTGCTAACCTAAGTGTGGTTACTCTGTCTGACTGGAGAGGCATAAATACCCTGGCCGCGAGGTTTGCTAGTGTCACACGGGAGGGTTTAAACTAGTATGGCAGGGGGGTGGGCACGGGAGCAATAGGTCAGAAGGTGAGAGCATTGTGGGTGAACTAGGGAATAGGGACAGTGTGGCTCTGAGGCAGAGCAGACAGGGAGAAGTTGCTGAACACAGCGGGTCTGGTTGCTTGAAGTGCATATGTTTTAATGCAAGAAGTATTACGGGTAAGGCAGATGAAGTTAGAGCTTGGATTAGTACTTGGAACTATGATGTTGTTGCCATTACAGAGACCTGGTTGAGGGAAGGGCAGGATTGGCAACTAAACGTTCCAGGATTTAGATGTTTAAGGCGGGATAGAGGGAGATGTAAAAGGGGTGGCGGAGTTGCGCTACTGGTTAGGGAGGATATCACAGCTGTACTGCGGGAGGACACCTCAGAGGGCAGTGAGGCTTTATGTGTAGAGATCAGGAATAAGAAGGGTGCAGTCACAATGTTGGGGGTTTACTACAGGCCTCCCAACAGCCAGCGGGAGATAGAGGAGCAGATAGGTAGACAGATTTTGGAAAAGAGTAAAAACAACAGGGTTGTGGTGATGGGAGACTTCAACTTCCCCAATATTGACTGGGACTCACTTAGTGCCAGGGGCTTAGACGGGGCAGAGTTTGTAAGGAGCATCCAGGAGGGCTTCTTAAAACAATATGTAGACAGTCCAACTAGGGAAGGGGCGGTACTGGACCTGGTATTGGGGAATGAGTCCGGCCAGGTGGTAGAAGTTTCAGTAGGGGAGCATTTCGGGAACAGTGACCACAATTCAGTAAGTTTTAAAGTGCTGGTGGACAAGGATAAGAGTGGTCCTAGGATGAATGTGCTAAATTGGGGGAAGGCTAATTAGAACAATATTAGGCGGGAACTGAAGAACCTAGATTGTGGGCAGATGTTTGAGGGCAAATCAAAATCTGACATGTGGGAGGCTTTCAAATGTCAGTCGAAAGGAATTCAGGACCGGCATGTTCCTGTGAGGAAGAAAGATAAATACGGCAATTTTCGGGAACCTTGGATAACGAGAGATATTGTAGGCCTTGTCAAAAAGAAAAAGGAGGCATTTGTCAGGGCTAAAAGGCTGGGAATAGACGAAGCCTGTGTGGAATATAAGGAAAGTAGGAAGGAACTTAAGCAAGGAGTCAGGAGGGCTAGAAGGGGTCACGAAAAGTCATTGGCAAATAGGGTTAAGGAAAATCCCAAGGCTTTTTACACGTACATAAAAAGCAAGAGGGTAGCCAGGGAAAGGGTTGGCCCACTGAAGGATAGGTAGGGGAATCTATGTGTGGAGCCAGAGGAAATGGGCGAGGTACTAAATGAATACTTTGCATCAGTATTCACCAAAGAGAAGGAATTGGTAGATGTTGAGTCTGGAGAAGGGTGTGTAGATAGCCTGGGTCACATTGACATCCAAAAAGACGAGGTGTTGGGCGTCTTAAAAAAATTAAGGTAGATAAGTCCCCAGGGCCTGATGGGATCTAACCCAGAATACTGAAGGAGGCTGGAGAGGAAATTGCTGAGGCCTTGACATAAATCTTTGGATCCTCACTGTCTTCAGGTGATGTCCCGGAGGATTGGAGAATAGCCAATGTTTTTCCTCTGTTTAAGAAGGTTAGCAAGGATAATGCAGGGAACTACAGGCCGGCGAGCCTTACTTCAGTGGTAGGGAAATTACTGGAGAGAATTCTTCGAGACAGGATCTACTCCCATTTGGAAGCAAATGGACGTATTAGTGAGAGGCAGCATGGTTTTGTGAAGGGGAGGTCATGTCTCACTAACTTGATAGAGTTTTTCGAGGAGGTCACAAAGATGATTGATGCAGGTAGGGCAGTGGATGTTGTCTATATGGACTTCAGTAAGGCCTTTGACAAGATCCCTCATGGTAGACTAGTACAAAAGGTGAAGTCACACGGGATCAGGGGTGAGCTGACAAGGTGGATACAGAACTGGCTAGGTCATAGAAGGCAGAGAGTAGCAATGGAAGGATGCTTTTCTAATTGGAGGGCTATGACCAGTGGTGTTCCGCAGGGATCAGTGCTGGGACCTTTGCTGTTTGTAGTATATATAAATGATTTGGAGGAAAATGTAACTGGTCTGATTAGTAAGTTTGCAGACGACACAAAGGTTGGTGGAATTGCGGATAGCGATGAGGACTGTCAGAGGATACAGCAGGATTTAGATTGTTTGGAGACTTGGGCAGCGAGATGGCAGATGGAGTTTAATCTGGACAAATGTGAGATAATGCATTTTGGAAGGTCTACTGCAGGTAGGGAATATACAGTGTATGGTAGACCCCTCAAGCGTATTGAAAGTCCGAGAGATCTTGGTGTACAGGTACACAGGTCACTGAAAGGGGCAACACAGGTGGCGAAGGTAGTCAAGAAGGCATACGGCATGCTTGCCTTCATTGGCCAGGGCATTGAGTATAAGAATTGGCAAGTCATGTTGCAGCTGTATAGAACCTTAGTTAGGCCACACTTGGAGTAATAGTGTTCAATTCTGGTCGCCACACTACCAGAAGGATGTAGAGGCTTTAGAGCGGGTGCAGAAGAGATTTATCAGAATGTTGCCTGGTATGGAGGGCATTAGCTATGAGGAGCGGTTGAATAAACTCGGTTTGTTCTCACTGGAACGACGGAGGTTGAGGGGCAACCTGATAGAGGTCTACAAAAGGGGCATAGACAGAGTGGATAGTCAGAGGCTTTTCCCCAGGGTAGAGGGGTCAATTACTAGGGGGTTTAAGGTGAGAGGGGCAAGGTTTCGAGTAGATGTACGAGGCAAGTTTTTTACACAGAGGGTAGTGGGTGCCTGGAACTCTCTACTGGAGGAGGTGGTGGAAGCAGGGATGATAGTGACGCTTAAGGGGCATCTTGACAAATACATGAATAGGATGGGAATAGAGGTATACGGACCCAGGAACTGTAGAAGATTGTAGTTTAGACGGGCAGCATGGTCGGCACGGGCTTAGAGGGCCGAAGGGCCTGTTCCTGTGCTGTACATTTCTTTGTTCTTTGTTTGTTCTTTGAACCAGACTAGCTCTTAGCCACGTGCTGGAGGTGTGATACTGTACATACACCCTGACTCACTCTGTAGATGTTCATCAGTGGAAAGAGGCGGAGCATGAGTGCCTCGTGCCTTTTATAGTGAGATACCACCCCTGAGTGTCCTGCCTGCTCATTGGTCATGTCCTGTTCTCTGTGTTCATTAGCTGCCTGTCTGTCCATCATTGTCTGCATGTCTGCGTATCATGACAGGAGTTCCTATGCAATTCTTGTTGTTAATTGTTTTATTCCCTTTAACGTTATACAGAGGATGTATGAGACAGAAACGGGCCATTTGGAAACCAGTCCATGCCAGCATTTATACACTTCCCGAGCCTCCTCCTATACTAACTTTCTGTTTCCATCTCCCTCATCAGCCTGTTAGCTTCCCCCTAAATACACTTGTTCCCTTTTCTGACAGAGGAGATGACACTTGTTGGATTACAGTTCCCCAGACACTGACAGCCTGCAGTTCAGTCCGTGCTGTTGGGCCATTTATCACGCAGGGCTCCAGAACCAACCCTGTCTCTGCCCTCACTCCTGCCCGCCCTCCTCGTCACACCTTCCATGATACTATTGACAGAAAATGGGTGTTCTCAGGTTTTTGTTTCCCCATGTGTGAAATTTAGGTGAAGGGTAAGATTTATAATAATAATCTTTTTTAGTGTCACAAGTCGGCTTGCATTAACAGTGCGATGAAGTTACTGTGAAAAGCCCCTCGTCGCCACATTCCGGCGCCTGTTCGGGTACACTGAGGGAGAATTCAGAATGTCCAAATTACCTAACAGCACGTCTTTCGGGACTTGTGGGAGGAAACCGGAGCACCCGGAGGAAACCCACGCAGACACGGGGAGAACGTGCAGACTCCGCGCAGACAGTGACCCAAGCCGGGAATCGAACCTGGGACCCTGGCGCTGTGAAGCAAGAGTGATAACCACTGTGCTATCATGCCGCCCTAAAGGATACCACCACCCTCAAGGATATCACTGAGGTTGACAAGAGGAGACAGGGGTTGACCCAACGAACTTGCACCACCTCCCACCCCACCCCCCCCCCCACCCCCCCACCCCCCCACCCCCCCAACCTCCTCTCATGTAAAGCCAAGCTCAAGGGAAATTGAGATCGCAGATTACAATGCTATCACGTTGTATCCCTGTCTCTCACTCATTGCCTTGTTTCCCGCTTCCCTGTTGGGAGTGTCCGATCGTCCCTAAATGAATATCGCTTATTGTCACAAGTAGGCTTCAATGAAGTTACTGTGAAAAGCCCCTAGTCGCCGCATTCCGGCGCCTGTTCGGGGAGGCTGGTACGGGAATTGAACCATGCTGCTTGGTCTGCTTTAAAAGCCAGCGATTTAGCCCAGTGTATAAGTGATGCCGAGACTGGGTTTTAAAAATCAAAAAGCTGGAGGTGGAGAAGATTGGAGTAGGTGGGGATTTCCACAATGTTGATATCCTGAATAGAATGTGTTAGAATAGGGGAGGCGACAGCGTAGCGGCATTGTCATTGGAAGGGACGATCCTTCAAAACAGAGATGAGGAGGAATTTCTTCAGCCAAAGGGTGGTGAATCTGTGGAACTCTTTGCCGCAGAAGGCTGTGGAGGCCAAATCACTGAGTGTCTTTAAGACAGAGATAGATAGGTTCTTGATTAATAAGGGGATCAGGGGTTATGGGGAGAAGGCAGGAGAATGGGAATGCAAAAATATCAGCCATGATTGAATGGCGGAGCAGACTCGATGGGCCAAGTAACCAAATTCTGCACCTATATCTATGGCCTTATAATCCAGACCTGGGTTTGAATCCGAATTTGACTTCAAAATAAAAACAATCTGGAATTAAGAGTCTAATATCATAGATATCATAGAATTTACAGCGCAGAAGGAGGCCATTCGGCCCATCGAGTCTGCACCGGCTCTTGGAAAGAGCACCCCACCCAAGCCCCACACTCCCACCCCATCCCCATAACCCAGTAACCCCACCCAACACTCAGGGCAATTTTGGACACAAAGGGCAATTTTAGCATGGCCAATCCACCTAACGTGCACAACATAATGATGACCATGCAACAATTGCCGATTGTCATAAAAGCTCATCTGGTTCACTAACGTCCTTTAGGGAAGGAAATCTGCCATCCTTACCTGGACTGCCCTACATGTGAATCCAGGTCCAACGTTGACTCTAAATGCCCTCTGAAATGGCCTAGCAAGCCACTCAGTTCAACGAGCAATTAGGGGTGGACAATAAATGCTGGCAATGCCCAGCGACGCTCACACATCTCAGGAAAGAATAAAGAAAAAAAAGTAATAGGGGACAGTTCAATGTTTGCAGCGACAAGTGGACGCTAGTGGGATCGGAAGTTGTTAACCCACCTTTACGCACTGTGGAGTAGCAGCCAATTCCAGTCCCCTCGTCAGCCCTCAACCCATCTGAAATTATGCAGGAGCCATTACCCCATAGCAATTGGAACGGACTCAGTGTGGGGTGCAACTGTTGAGTATTGAGCAAAAGCACACATGTACGGCGGAATGTCAGAATTAATTATGCCACGCAGGCAGCAACCCATTCAACTGGCATGTCAAGTTCTGGAAATTGACATCAAATTAACAGCTCCACAAAAGGTAGATGTTATCTTTTTAATAATCTTATTTTTCGTTATGGTTTTTAAACTCGTGTTGACTTTATAGAACAAAATAAATGATGCTCAGGAGCCCGTTAAATTGTAAACTCTCTTATGACAGACACTGGTTGTAAAAATATGCTCATTAGACCCGTCTTCACCCCAGGGAAGATCATTAATTTACAGATTCAAATCCAATGGGGGTTGCCTGATAATGAAGAGATAACTAAATTGGTGCATCGTACTGCAATTAAATACCCTGACAACTGGCTGATCTACACAGCTGAATGTCACAGGTCACTCAAAACTTGATTGCATTTTTTTGTCTCTTACGTTCTCACGGTGTTATCTTGCACATGAGACAAAATTGACTCCAAAGTGTTCTATTCACCGTGCTTCCAATTGAATTCCCAGCTTGCAACAACATCAGCGACACTCCTAACACAGGTGCGGGATGTTGGGCCGAGCTAGGATCTGGTGCAAGCTTTTTCTTCACGCCAAAGTGCTGCTCCAGTCTTGTCCATGGGAGCTTTCTCTTGTTTCCTAACACGCCGCACCCGATGATCTGTGGAGTGCGGAGATGGAAAATCGGAAAGCACATTGCAGTAAGTTGTGTGGCTGGGAAGGGGCGGTGAGGGAGGAACAGTGGAATAGTGCATCATACTTTAATTGTCTATTGTGCTTCAGGAAAGATCCACATGTGTTTAATAATAATAGTAATGGCTTATTGTCACAAGTAGGCTTCAATGAAGTTACTGTGAAAAGCCCCGAGTCGCCACATTCCAGCGCCTGCTCGGGGAGGCCGGTACGGGAATTGAACCGTGCTGCTGGCCTTGTTCTGCATTACGAGTCGGCTGTTTAGCCCACGGTGCTAAACCAGCCCTGTTTATAGCTGCAGTCCTCATGGATGCCAGAGCAGCCACATTCATGGAGAATTGCTGGTTGAATTTTCTGAAAGTGGGTATTGAAAATTCATCTGTAACTGGGGTGCAAAGGGCTTTGAATATGGGGAACATTAAGCCCTTGCACTGTTTACATACAAAAAGTTGCTCTGCATTCTTCTGACCTCTATATTTTAAAGTTACCTTAAAACCTGCACCATAATACTAATAATGTTGTCAAGAAATATTTTCGTGGCTATCTAATTTCCTTTTCCATTTTTTATTCCCCACAATGCTTTATTGCAAAGTATCGGTATTATTGAAGAGATATATTACGGTGCGACTCTGTTAATAGTTCAGCTAGTCAGTGAACAATGTTTGATTTTAATATTTTATACACAGCTTGGTAGGATTCCGACTTGGAACGTGGGTTAATGATGTAAAATGATTGCGAAGCATACAGTAGATTATTATGAAGTAGTGTTGACTTTTCATGCGATCCACAATTGACAGTTCCTATGAATAATTTAACCCCCCCGTCCCCGTCCCCCATGCCACCACCACTCCCCCTTACCCAATGGTAAGATAATAATGGAGGAATAATACATAACGGATGACGGCATGGTGGCACAGTGGTTAGCACTGCTGCCTCACAGCTCCAGGGACCCGGGTTCAATTCCGGCCTCGGGTGGCTGTCTGTGTGAAGTATGCACGTTCTGCGTGGGTTTCCTCCGGGTGCTCCGGTTTCTTCCCACAGTCCAAAGATGTGCAGGTTAGGTGGATTGACCATGCTAAATTGCCCCTTAATGTCCAAAGATGTGTAGGTTTGGTTTAGGGGTTATGGGGATAGGAGGGGGGAGAGGGCCTGGGTGGAGTGCTCTTTCAAAGGTTCGGCGTGTGGTGATATGCATCACTGTAAATACACAAGGGGTTAATGTAAATACACTACAACTAAGTAAACACTAGAGGGAGCACCGGACATGTCATGACATGCAGACATACAGCTAATGAACACATAGAATAGGACACGACCAATGGGCAGTCAAGACAACCAGAGGTGACACTAACACAAGGGGGCAACCCATATAAAAGGACAGGGCACACATGCTCTGTCTCTTTCCACAGGCGACACTTAGAGAGAAGGACAGGGGCAGATCAGAAGCATCACACTCACCATGTGGCTTAGAGCAGTCTGGTTAGTTAGACTGAGTTACTATAGCAAGATTAGCAGGAGAGTCGAACTCATAGAGAACTGTGCTAATGGTTCAATAAATCACATTGAACTTACTTCAAAATCTGGAGTATCTTTTGGTCAAAGCTGCATCGAGTTGCAGCCTGTGTTATCCCAGACTACATAACACATCAGGGTGCAGACTCAGTGGGCCGAATGGCCTCCTTCTGCACTGCAGGTTTTCTAGAATTCTATGAAATCTGTGGCCAGTTTGGATTCACCTGGCAGAGAGCGAGACTGTCAGTATTATTGCAGTGGTGACAACACCCTTGATTCAATCATCTGACCGTTCACTCTTTATTATGTTAGATCGAGGCTTTTGTTCCGCCCGTGTGTGTAGGTCAAAACAACACCACTTGGTTCTCAGTCACCGCACAATGATTAAAAGAATTGGGAGTCTTTCTGCATAAGACAGAGGAAAATACTGCATGCTGTTTCCTTTCCACAAACCATCGTCCATCCACTCTCCACCTCCACAACACTGAAATTCAAACCTACACGTTGCCTCCTGCCCTGACTCTGGGAGACCGAATAAGATGTAAAAGCAGTTATTAGGAATTGAGATTTGATTTAATCTCCTGGGTCTGAAAACCTTCAGCCCGTGGTCGGTGAATGCTCTTTGAACTCTTCAAACTGAATGCAAATGATTTACCGATTTCATGACACCAGAACAGGCAATGCTGTATTAAACTGACGCGACTATTTAAAAGCAGTGTTGGATTGGCTGTTAAAATGAGATCTCTCATTATGGGTGTCTTTTGACCTCTTTCGCCTTCTTTCCCTCACCCCAATCAATTTTTAGAAAAATGGTGAAACTACAGGCAACAATCCCCCTTTAAAAAAAATAAATTTAAAGTACCCAATTTTCTTTTCCAATTAAAAGGCAATTTAGCCTGGCCAACCCACCTAACCTGTGCATCCTTGGGTTGTGGGAGTGAGACCCACGCGGACACGGGGAGAATGTGCAAAGTCCACACGGACATTGACTGAGGGCCGGGATCAAACCTGGGTCCTCGGCGTCGTGAAGCAGCAGTGCTAACCACTACCATCCTACCATCCCATTTTGACACAAAAATCATTGTTTGCTTCACAAGCGATCAGTCATCAGATCAATCAGAGTCTCAGTCGATATGTGAAGAAATCGGGCGGGATTCTTCCTTCTGGCGGCAGAGTGTTGATGCCATCGTAAAAACAGAAGAGTTTAACGACGGCGTCATCGGACCGCTAAGTGTAGCGATCATCTGGCCTACAGGAGGCCAGCACGGCACTGGGGCGACACACAACGCTCCAGCTGCTGATACTAGCCTCAAATGTGCGGCGCGGGTCTGCACATGCGCACTGTGACTGGCGCGAATGCGCACATGCGCGGTGGTTTCCTTCTCCGTGCCGGCCCTGACGCAACATGGCGGAGAGCTACAGGGGCTGGCGCGGAGTAAAAGAGGTCCCCACCAGGAGAGGCCGGCCCGCCGATCGGTAGGCCATGATTGAGGGCCAGGCCACGGTGGAGGCCCACCCCGGGTTCGGACCCCCACCCCCACCAGGCCGCCTCCGACTGGATGGACGCCGAGGTCCCTGCCGGGTAAGACCAGATGTGTAGGGCGCCGGCGGGACTCGGACTTTTTTGGCGGCCACTCGCCCATCCCGGGCGGAGACTCGCCGGGGGGGGGGGGGGGGGGCGCGTAGAGCGGCCCACGACCAGCGCCGCACTGACCGCACCGGCGCCAATTCTCCGGTGACCGGAGAATCGGCGGACCGGCGTCGGGTCGGCATCGCACGAATCACGCCCGGTCTGGCGATTCTCCGAACCGGCGCGGGCTGAGCGAATCCCGCCCGATATTTGCAAATGATTCCACTGCTGCTCAACTTTCCTGTCGCACTTGGAACTGTTAAAACAGGTTACTCTTGCTTCAAGTCCGAGCACATAGTCTAGGTTGACACTTCAGCACATTAGTGAGAGAATGCAACATTGTTCAAAGTGTTTGGGATGTTAATTCAAGGCCCAGAGGACTTATCCCAATGGTTCAGTTGTATTTGACAAGATAATTCCAGTTTTGTCTACGTATTTATTGAATTCTCACCTGCTAATTTCAGCATTTCTTGGGGCTCTAATCTAACCAGGGGCTGGTTTAGCACAGGGCTAAATCGCTGGCTTTGAAAGCAGATTGCGGCAGTCCAGCAGTACGGTTCAATTCCCGTACCAGCCTCCTTGAACAGGCGCCGGAATGTGGGGACTAGGGGCTTTTCACAGTAACTTCATTGAAGCCTCCTTGTGACAATAAGCGATTTTCATTGATGCTCGCTGCGTCTGAAGGTAAACATTGAAACATATAAAATAGGAGTAAGAGTAGGCCCTTCCAGCATGCTCTGCCATTCAGCATGATCATGGCCGATTCTCTCTCTTAGCGCCATACTCCCGGGCTCTGCCCATACCCCTTGACACCTTTGGAGTCTAGAAATCTAGTTACCAGAAAAGGCATAGCTCAGATTGGCTAATTTACACATCACGCACCCAAACAGAAAATGCTACACCACCTTTAAGCTGTCGCGTGAATGGAGTTACTCAGCACTGAAAGAATAAAATGAATACATCTGATTGGAGGGCGAGCCCGCTCCCTGGCTTTTAATTGACTCACCATTTGAAAATAGCAGTGCGTGTGCCTGTGCAGGGCCGGGTCTCGGAACTGTCCCCATGTCAGGTCCCCAACCCTTGAATGAGAATTGAGCCCGTGGGGTCGTTATGGCACAGGAGGAAGCCCTTCGGCCTGTTGGGTGCGATTTAACGAGCGTGTTTAGCGGGGGCGGCCCATCATTGGCCGGCGGTGGGATCGTATGGTCTCCGGCCTTGTCAAAGGGGCTTCCCGTTGAATGCGCCCCGCGCCGCCGGGCACAGTCGGTGGGTCCAGAAGATCCCGCTGGTGTGAGCGGCCAAACAATCTCGCCCATTGAACCTATGCCGGCTCTCTGTCGAGGAATCTAATCAGTCCCGTTCCCCTACTCTAAATCTGAACCCATATTTTGGAGAGGGCGTTGTCGATCCATCAACAGAATTCACAGGGCAGCACGGTAGCATAGTGGATAGCACAATTGCTTCACAGCTCCAGGGTCCCAGGTTCGATTCCCGGCTTGGGTCACTGTCTGTGCAGAGTCTGCACGTCCTCCCCGTGTGTGCGTGGGTTTCCTCCGGGTGCTCCGGTTTCCTCCCACAGTCCAAAGATGTGCAGGTTAGGTGGATTGGCCATGTTAAATTGTCCTTAGTGTCCAAAATGGCCCTTAGTGTTGGGTGGGGTTACTGGGTTATGGGGATAGGGTGGAGGTGTGGGCTTGGGTAGGGTGCTCTTTCCAAAAGCCGGTGCAGACTCGATGGGCCGAATGGCCTCCTTCTGCACTGTAAATTCTATTCTATGAAAGGAATATGAGCACTTACCTGTTTACGTTGAGCATAACTGCTGAGACTTCAACTTTTTACTTTCAGCTAAGTGAAAGGTCAAAGTTCATTGTGTGGATATTGCCATGGGTGAAAGACCAGGGATGAAAACTGATGTGTTCGGCAGGTTGGTTCGATGTGGACTGCACTCGATGCAGGGAAGTTAGAAACAGACGTCTAACACAGGATCAGATCCAACACTGTTTTATTCACCTAGATGAACTGCTGTACATATTCAGCTGTGAGTCGACACTATACTGATCTGACTAGTGACCTTGTAGTAGCCTGACCAGACTTACTAGCTACCGCATGGTGTTTGCGCTCGCTAGCTCGTGGACTCTGACTGTCTCAGTAGCTAGGTCCCGAGAGAGCGGGAAACCTAGTGCCCTCTGGCTTTACAGTGGTCGTGTCCTGTCTGGTGATTGGCTGTGCTGTGTTGTATGCTTACTGGTCATCCTATGTGTCAATCACTGCCTGTCTGCATCTCATTATATACATGAGTGGATATTATGACATCTCCCCTTTTTTTTGAGTTAAATAAATACTGAGGTGTATATGCCCGACTATATACAAATGGTGATTGAACAAACGTATATACATGGGAAGGTGTCCATAGTGCAGATACATGGCAAACTAAGCAATATTTACAAGAGTTAAGTCGATGGATTCAGTCACAAAAATTTACAAAAGTTAAGTCTACAGATTCAGTCTTTGTGCTGGCGACGAATTCTTGTCGATCGCCGCAGAGGTGGATCAGGAGCCACCTGCACGTGGAGAGGTGGGATCGCTGCCATTGCGGTGGTCGCGTGGGCCGGCAGGATCGCTGGCAGATCGGTGGCCTCGTGGCAGGGTACGTCCGGAGGAAGCATGATAGCCGGCGGAGCACTGCGGTCAGGTGGTGGGCGTGGAACTTTTCGCAATGCCCGCCTGCTGCGCCGTAGCAGGGAGCCATCAGCCATGCAAACAGTGAAAGACCTCGGGGCAACTTGTTGGACAACAACAGCTGTGGCTGACCAACCGCCCTCAGGCAACTGGACGCGAACATGATCGGCTGGAGCCAGCTCAGGTAAATCCGTGGCATGAGCATCATATGTGGCCTTCTGTTGGGCCCGGGACTGCTGCACTTTTTGTAGCACCGTGAGGTGGGCAAGGTCTGGAACATGGATGGCTGGAACTGTGGTCCTCAGAGTGCGATTCATGAGCATCTGCGCTGGAGACAACCCAGTGGACAGTGGGATTGCCCTGTATGCCAGCATCGCCAGGTTGAAGTCAGAGCCTGAGTCTGCAGCTTTGCACAGCAACCGCTTGACAATATGGACCCCTTTCTCGGCCTTGCCGTTTGACTGCGGGTAGTGGGGACTGGAGGTTACGTGACGGAAGTTGTAGGACTGCGCAAAATCAGACCATTCTTGGCTGTAAAAGCATGGACCATTGTCGCTCATTACCGTGAGCGGTATCCCGTGCTTGGTGAACGTTTCTTTGCAGGTTTTGATGACCGCCTTCGATGTGAGGTCGGACAGTTTCACCACTTCTGGGTAACTGGAGAAGTAGTCAACCAGGAGCACGTAGTCACGTCCCTTGGCGTGAAAAAGGTCTACACCTACTTTGGACCACGGAGAGGTCACATAGAACATAGAACATAGAAAAATACAGCACAGAACAGGCCCTTCGGCCCACGATGTTGTGCCGAACCTTTGTCCTAGATTAATCATAGATTATCATTGAATTTACAGTGCAGAAGGAGGCCATTCGGCCTATTGAGTCTGCACCGGCTCTTGGAAAGAGCACCCTACCCAAAGTCAACACCTCCACCCAACACTAAGGGCAATTTTGGACACTAAGGGAAATTTATCATGGCCAATCCACCTAACCTGCACATTTTTGGACTGTGGGAGGAAACCGGAGTACCCGGAGGAAACCCACGCACACACGGGGAGGATGTGCAGACTCCGCACAGACAGTGACCCAAGCCGGAATCAAACCTGGGACCCTGGAGCTGTGAAGCAATTGTGCTATCCACAATGCTACCGTGCTGCCCTTAAGAACAAATAAATCTACACTATATCATTTTACCCTAATCCATGTACCTATCCAATAGCTGCTTGAAGGTCCCTAATGTTTCCGACTCAACTACTTCCACAGGCAGTGCATTCCATGCCCCCACTACTCTCTGGGTAAAGAACCTACCTCTGACATCCCCCCTATATCTTCCACCATTCACCTTAAATTTATGTCCCCTTGTAATGGTTTGTTCCACCCGGGGAAAAAGTCTCTGACTGTCTACTCTACCTATTCCCCTGATCATCTTATAAACCTCTATCAAGTCGCCCCTCATCCTTCTCCGTTCTAATGAGAAAAGGCCTAGCACCCTCAACCTTTCCTCATAAGACCTACTCTCCATTCCAGGCAACATCCTGGTAAATCTCCTTTGCACCTTTTCCAAAGCTTCCACATCCTTCCTAAAATGAGGCGACCAGAACTGTACACAGTACTCCAAATGTGGCCTTACCAAAGTTTTGTACAGCTGCATCATCACCTCACGGTTCTTAAATTCAATCCCTCTGTTAATGAACGCTAGCACACCATGGGCCTTCTTCACAGCTCTATCCACTTGAGTGGCAACTTTCAAAGATGTATGAACATGGACCCCAAGATCTCTCTGCTCCTCGACATTGCCAAGAACTCTACCGTTAACCCTGTATTCCGCATTCATATTTGTCCTTCCAAAATGGATAACCTCACACTTTTCAGGGTTAAACTCCATCTGCCACTTCTCAGCCCAGCTCTGCATCCTATCTATGTCTCTTTGCAGCCGACAACAGCCCTCCTTACTATCCACAACTCCACCAATCTTTGTATCGTCTGCAAATTTACTGACCCACCCTTCAACTCCCTCATCCAAGTCATTAATGAAAATCACAAACAGCAGAGGACCCAGAACTGATCCCTGCGGTACGCCACTGGTAACTGGGATCCAGGCTGAATATTTGCCATCCACCACCACTCTCTGACTTCTATCGGTTAGCCAGTTCGTTATCCAACTGGTCAAGTTTCCCACTATCCCATGCCTCCTTACTTTCTGCAGAAGCTTACCATGGGGAACCTTATCAAATGCCTTACTAAAATCCGTGTACACTACATCCACTGCTTTACCTTCATCCACATGCTTGGTCACCTCCTCAAAGAATTCAATAAGACTTGTAAGGCAAGACCTACCCCTCACAAATCCGTGCTGACTATCCCTAATCAAGCAGTGTCTTTCCAGATGCTCAGAAATCCTATCCTTCAGTACCCTTTCCATGACATTGCCTACCACCGAAGTAAGACTAACAGGCCTGTAGTTCCCAGGGTTATCCCTAGTCCCTTTTTTGAACGGGGCATGACATTCGCCATTCTCCAATCCCCTGGTACCACCCCTGTTGACAGTGAGGATGAAAAGATCATTGCCAACGGCTCTGCAATTTCATCTCATGCTTCCCATAGAATCCTTGGATATATCCCGTCAGGCCCGGGGGACTTGTCTATCCTCAAGTTTTTCAAAATGCCCAACACATCTTCCTTCCTAACAAGTATTTCCTCGAGCTTACCAGTCTGTTTCACACTGTCCTCTCCAATAATATGGCCCCTCTCATTTGTAAATACAGAAGAAAAGTACTCGTTCAAGACCTCTCCTATCTCTTCAGACTCAATACACAATCTCCCGCTACTGTCCTTGATCGGACCTACCCTCGCTCTAGTCATTCTCATATTTTTCACATATGTGTAAAAGGACTTGGGATTTTCCTTGATCCTACCCGCCAAAGATTGTTCATGCCCTCTCTTAGCTCTCCTAACTCCTTTCTTCAGTCCCCTCCTGGCTATCTTGTATCCCTCCAATGCCCTGTCTGAACCTTGTTTCCTCAGCCTTACATAAGTCTCCTTTTTCCTCTTAACAAGACATTCAACCTGTCTTGTCAACCATGGTTCCCTCACTCGACCATCTCTTCCCTGCCTGACAGGGACATACATATCAAGGACACGTAGTACCTGTTCCTTGAACAAGTTCCACATTTCACTTGTGTCCTTCCCTGACAGCCTATGTTCCCAACTTATGCACTTCAATACTTGTCTGACAACATCGTATTTACCCTTCCCCCAATTGTAAACCTTGCCCTGTTGCACACACCTATCGCTCTCCATTACTAAAGTGAAAGTCACAGAATTGTGGTCACTGTCTCCAAAATGCTCCCCCACTAACAAATCTATCACTTGCCCTGGTTCATTACCAAGTACTAAATCCAATATTGCCCCTCCTCTGGTCGGACAATCTACATGCTGTGTCAGAAAAGCTTCCTGGACACGCTGCACAAACACCACCCCATCCAAACTATTTGATCTAAAGAGTTTCCACTCAATGTTTGGGAAGGTAAAGTCACCCATGACTACTACCCTGTAACTTCTGCACCTTTCCAAAATCTGTTTCCCAATCTGTTCCTCCACATCTCTGCTACTATTTGGGAGCCTCTAGAAAACTCCTAACAAGGTGACTGCTCCTTTCCTATTTCTGACTTCAACCCATACTGCCTCAGTAGGCTGATACTCCTCGAACTGCCTTTCTGCAGCTGTTATACTATCTCTAATTAACAATGCCCCCCCCCCCCCCCCCCCACCTCTTTTACCACCCTCCCTAATCTCATTGAAACATCTTTAACCAGGGACCTCCAACAACCATTTCTGCCCCTCTTCTATCCAAGTTTCCGTGATGGCCACCACATCGTAGTACCAAATACCGATCCATGCCTTAAGTTCACCCACCTTATTCCTGATGCTTCTTGCGTTGAAGTATACACACTTCAACCCATCTCCGTGCCTGCAAGTACTCTCCTTTGTCAGTGTTCCCTTCCCCACTGCCTCATTACACGCTTTGGTGTCCTGAAGATCGGCTACCTTAGTTGCTGGACTACAAATCCAGTTCCTATTCCCCTGCCAAATTAGTTTAAACCCTCCCGAAGAGTACTAGAAAACCTCCCTCCCAGGATATTGGTGCCCCTCTCATTCAGATGCAACCCGTCCTGCTTGTACAGGACCCACCTTCCCCAGAATGCGCTCCAATTATCCAAATACCTGAAGCCCTCCCTCCTACACCATTCCTGCAGCCACGTGTTCAACTGCACTCTCTCCCTATTCCTAGCCTCACTATCACGTGGCACCGGCAACAAACCAGAGATGAAAACTCTGTCTGTCCTGGCTTTTAACTTCCAGCCTAACTCCCTCAACTCATTTATTACCTCCACACCCCTTTTCCTACCTACGTCGTTGGTACCAATGTGCACCACGACTTCTGGCTGCTCCCCCTCCCCCTTAAGGATCCTGAAGACACGATCCGAGACATCCCTGGCCCTGGCACCCGGGAGACAACATACCTTCCGGGAGTCTCGCTCGCGACCACAGAATCCTTGTTTTGAAGGGGAATGGCCACGAGGGATCCCTGCACTGTCTGCCTGTTTGTTTTCTTTCCCCTGACTGTAACCCAGCTATTCTTGTCCTCTACCTTGGGTGTGGTTACCTCCCTGTAACTCTTCTCTATTACCCCCTCTGCCTTCCGGATGATCCGAAGTTCATCTAGCTTCAGCTCCAGTTCCCTAACACGGTCTTTGAGGAGCTGGAGTTGGGTGCACTTCCCGCAGGCATAGTCAGCGGGGACACTGGTCACGATCTCGTGCTGTTGCTGTGTTTCCTTGGGTTGAGCCGGTTGAAACTTCTGACAGGTGGGGCAGTTGAGGACTGTGTTGGCAATATCCTGGTTAATGCCCGGCCAGTAAACCGCCTCCCGAGCTCTGCGTCGGCAATTCTCGACTCCAAGGTGACCCTCATGGAGTTGACCCAGCACCATAGCCTGCATGCTTTGAGGAATAACGATCCTGTCGAGTTTCAGAAGGATTCCCTCCACAACCATCAGCTCGTCTTTAACATTAAAGAATTGGGGACATTGTCCCTTCTGCCAGCTATGGGTGAGGTGCTGCATCACACGCTGCAGTAAAGGATCCTTGGCCGTTTCCTCACGAATTTGGACCACCCGTTCGTCAGAGGCTGGGAGGTTGGTGGCACACAATTGCACTTGCACTTCTATGTGTCAGGTGGAGTCACCTTGTTCACACGGTGTGGTGATGGACCGGTATAGGGCATCTGCAATGATCAGCTCTTTGCCTGGCGTTTAGACAAGTTCGAAGTCATAGCGACGGAGTCGAAGAAGAATTCGCTGTAACCGAGGTGTCATGGCATTTAAATCCTTCTGGATTATGTGGACTAGAGGCCTGTGGTCTGTTTCCACCGTGAACTTTGGCAGACTGTATACGTAGTCATGAAACTTGACTATTTGTATCAGGAGACCCAGACACTCCTTTTCGATCTGGGCATACCGTTGCTCAGTGGGCGTCATGGCCCTGGAGGCATATGCCACTGGAGCCCAGGACGAGGAGTCATCTCGCTGGAGTAGCACCGCCCCAATGCCGTCCTGGCTTGCATCAGTTGATGTCTTGGTTTCCTTGGTTGGGTCGAAGAACGCTAGAACTGGGGCTGTGGTGAGCTTTGCCTTCAGCTCACGCCATTCCGCTTCATGTGTGGGCAGCCACTGGAATTCCGTTGACTTCTTCACGAGATGGCGGAGGGCCGTGGTGTGGGATGCCATATTGGGAATGAATTTCCCGAGAAAGTTGATCATCCCGAGGAAGCGGAGGACCGCCTTGTCCTCCGGGGTCTTCATGGTGTTGATCGCCAAGACCTTGTCGGCGTCTGGCCGCACACCCTGCCGCGAGATGTGGTCGCCTAGAAACTTTAGATCAGATTGGTCAAATGAGCACTTGGCCCTGTTGAGCTGGAGACCATGATCATGAATTCGCTGGAAGACCTGCTTGAGGCGAGCGATGTGTTCCTGGGGCGTTGTGGACCAGATGATCACGTGATCCACGTATATTCGTACCCCCTCGATGCCCTCCATCATCTGCTCCATGATGCGATGAAACACTTCGGAGGCAGATATGATACCGAAAGGCATGCGGTTGTAACAGTAGCGGCCGAACGGGCAGTAGCGGCCGAACGGGGTGTTGAACGTGCACAGCTTGCGACTGGACGCGTCCAGCTGTATTTGCCAAAACCCCGGGAGGCGTCCAGCTTAGTGAAGAATTTGGCCTGAGCCATCTCCCTGGTTAACTCTTCACGCTTCGGGATCGGGCAGTGCTCCCGCATGATGTTGCGGTTTAGATCCTTGGGATCAATGCAAATGCGGAGCTCCCCTGGTGGCTTCTTTACGCAGACCATGGAGCTGACCCAGTCTGTTGGCTCCGTGACCTTCGAGATGATGCCCTGGTCTTGGAGATCCTGTAGTTGCTTTTTCAGACGATCCTTGAGGGGCGCCGGCACCCAGCGTGGTGCATGGATTACAGGGGTGGTGTTCGGCTTGAGCAGTATTTTGTATCGGTACGGGAGCGTGCCCATTCCATCGAATACACTGTGGTACTGCGTGATAATGTCGTCTATGTCAGCTTGCAAATTTCCATCGGGCGAGGCCATGGTGCGGACTCGCTGAACCAGGTTCAGGAGCTTGCAGGCGCGAGCACCGAGCAGGGACGCCCTGTCAGGCCTGACGATTTCAAATCGTAACGTTGCCTTGATCGCCTTGTTGGATACCCCTAGTTGACACGAGCCACTGGCAGCTATGGCATTGCCATTGTAGTCAAGGAGCTGGCAGGCCGGTGGAAGAATGCTTGGTCGGGCACGGATGGTGTCGAGGTCAGATTGTGAGATGAGGTTCGCAGACACGCCGGTGTCCAGTTTAAATCGGATGCGAGCTTTATTAACTGTGAGGACAGCACACCACTCGTCGTCGAGATCCACACTGACGATCAAGAGGTGTTGCGCAGGTGTGGTGGAGGCCAGCTCATGTGTGGTTTTGATGCCCACCCAAAATGGAGACTGGAGGCAGTCAGCATCAGGGTCCGCTGGGCTGTCGGGATCAGAATCTGGCATGCCTTGTTGTATCAGGGGCTGTTTAGCACAGGGCTAAATCGCTGGCTTTGAAAGCAGGCCAAAGCAAGCCAGCAGCACGGTTCAATTCCATAACAGCCTCCCCGAACAGGCGCCGGAATGTGGCGACTAGGGGCTTTTCACAGTAACTTCATTTGAAGACTACTTGTGACAATAAGCGATTTTCATTTCATTTTCATTTTTTCATTTCATTTAGCGGATACTTCTGCGCTGCAGCTGGGATCGCTGGCTGCTGAGCGGTGGAGTGGATCTGCAGAGGGCTGTGTAGTGGCCAAGCTTGCCACACTGGAGACATCGGCGTCCTCTTGCCGGACATTGCCGCTTTAAGTGGGCGGAGACACAATTCGGACATGTCATGACGCTGACGTCAGCGCGATCCGTGCGCCATCGCGCATGCGCAGTGCGGTCGGCCGACGTACGCACCTGCGCAGTCGGGTTTTCGGTCTTGTCGTCCAATCGGTCATGGCGCGCATGCGCAGAGACCCTGGAAAAGCGCGCGAAACGGCCACTCTCCTCGATGCTCAGGCCCTGCATCTGTGCAATGGCCTGCACCATTTCTGCCTCGTGGGAGGCCAGCTTCGCAGTTTCTGCCGCCCTGATATGGGAGTAACGATTCTTGGCATGCTCATGGACAACGCACGTCTCGATAGAGACAGAGAGGGTCAACTGTTTGATTTTAAGGAGCTGCTGCCACAGGAAGTCGGAGTGGACTCCGAAAACGATCTGATCCCGGATCATGGAATCAGCCGTCGAGTCATAGTTATATGATTGCGCTAGGATGCGGAGATGGGTCAAGAAGGACTAAAAAGGTTCATCCTTACCCTGAAGCCTCTGCTGGAAGATGTACAGTTCAAAGCTCTCATTCACCTCAATGTCGCAGTGGCTGTCGAACCTCAGTAGGACTGTTTTGAATTTCGTTTTGTCTTCGCCGTCGGCGAACGTAAGCGAATTGTAGATATGTTTGGCGTGGTCCCCCGCAGTGGAGAGAAATAGCGTGATCTTCCTGGCATCCGATGCTGCCTCGAAGTCGGAGGCCTCGATGTACAAGAGGAACTTTTGCTTGAAGATTTTCCAGTTGGCGCGGAGGTTGTCGGAGATGCAGAGGAGGAGGCTGGACGTTTTCCATTTCGCTGGATGGCTGCTTGCTGGTCGGTGCTGATTCACTCAAGGTAGGCCCGTCAAGATCAATATCACTCTGGTACCTTGATGTGTTAGGCACGTTGGTTCGATGTGGACTGCACTCGATGCAGGGAAGTTAGAAACCGACGTCTAACACAGGATAAGATCCAACACTGTTTTATTCAACTTGATGAACTGCTGTACATATTCAGCTGTGGGTCGACACTATACTGATCTGACTAGTGACCTTGTAGTAGCCTGACCAGACTTACTAGCTACCGCATGGTGTTTGTGCTCGCTAGCTCGTGGACTCTGACTGTCTCAGTAGCTGGGTCCCGAGAGAGTGGGAAACCTAGTGCCCTCTGGCTTTATAGTGGTAGTGTCCTGTCTGGTGATTGGCTGTGGTGTGTTGTATGCTTACTGGTCATCCTATGTGTCAATCACTGCCTGTCTGCATCTCATTATATACATGAGTGGATATTATGACAAAACATCTTTGCAGTTGACCCTAGGGGGGTCTTTATAAGAACATAAGAAATAGAACAAAGAATAAGGTGGCCTGGCCCAATCTTTCCTGGAAATCAATGAAGTTTTCCTTGTCCAGAGGGTACAGGTTGATGTCGATGTTAATGGACATCTGTCAAGGCTGACATCTGTATGTTTAACATGCCTGCAGAAAATGGGTCTGCTACACAGAGCCAAGCTACAAATGACAGGGTTGTTTTTCAGAAAGAAGCAAGTATCAAATCAGAGACAGTGAGCCCGTTCAACTTATTTTGGGTTTTGTGTGTTGCATTTACATGGATGCAGAAAATGGAATACTTCCTCATTCCAGACATTCATTGCTCGTGCCCAGCCCTCCAGATTACGCTATATCAGATGTTAAAAATAAATTAAGGCTCCCTGTCCTCTGCTTCAAAACCAGTGGTGTGGCACACTCTAGTTTGTAAGGACCATGAAGTCCACCTACTCAACCTCAGCAAAGCACCCATTATTGATACAGGCGGCATGGTAGCACAGTGGTTAGCACTGTTGCTTCACAGCGCCAGGGACCCGGGTTCGATTCCCGGTTTGGGTCACTGTCTGTGCGGAGTCTGCACGTTCTCCTCGTGTCTGCGTGGCTTTCGTCCGGGTGCACCGACCCTTCGAATGAGTACTCTACCCATGTTCACCCCGCCTCATCGCAGGGCACCTTGGTAGCACAGTGGTTGGCACTGTTGCTTCACAGCTCCAGGGTCCCAGGTTCAATTCCCGGCTTGGGCGACTGTCTGTGTCGAATTTGCACGTTCTCCCTGTGTCTGTGTAGGTTTCCTCCGGGTGCTCCGGTTTCCTCACACAAAGTCCCAAAAGACTTGTCAGGTGAATTGGACATTCTGAATTCTTCCTCGGTGTACCTGAATAGGCGCCGGAGTGTGGCGGCTGGGGGATTTTCACAGTAACTTCATTGCAGTGTTGTCTACTTGTGACAATAGAGATTATTATTATTTTTATATGGGACAATTTCCCACTCCAACCATTTTTTTCATCCTCAGTGCAATTGTTGCCAAATTGTGGGTATTTTAAAACTGTGGCCCAATACCCACTGGGTTGATGCTGCCCAAGCCAACCTCTCATCGGAAGCTGCTAGTTGTTAAAGATGGAGAGTTCCACCTCAACAGTCTGATGCTTCATGCTAACCAAACTCCCTAAAGTAGATCTCACTGTCCTCCAGTTGTCCTTGCCAGGTGAGTATTTGGAATGCAAGGTGAGAGCGCATGTAATTCCAAGCAACAGCCAGGATCACGGAAGACCAGTGATGGGCAAACTAGTCTGACAAATGGGCAGCACGAGTGACCCTCCCTCATCTCAGTGGCCACAAGATTTAAATTGGCACGTTCGCTAACCACAAACACAGGAATAAGTTCAAATACATTTAACACACGGCGAATATTTCATAACGAGCTATAGAAAATGCTTCATCATTTGTATATTGAAATATAAATATTGTCATGCTACAGTTGTATAGAACCTTGGTAAGGCCGCACTTGGAGTATTGCGCGCAATTCTGGTCGCCCAACTACCAGAAGGATGTGGAGGCTTTGGAGAGGGTGCCGAGGAGGCTTACCCAGTTGTTGCCTGGTCTGGAGGGTATTAGCTATGCGGAGAGGCTGAATAGACTCGTCATTAGAATGACAGAGGTTGAGGGGTGACCTGATAGAGGTCTACAAGATTATGAGGGGCATGGATAGAGTGGATGGGCAGGCACTCTTTCCCAGGATGGAGGGGTCAGTCACCAGGGGGCAAAGGTTTAAGGTACGTGGGGCAATGTTTAGAGGAGATATGCAAGGGAAACTTTTACACAGAGGGTGGTGAGTGCCTGGAACGCGTTGCCAGGGAAGTTTGTGGAAGCAGGTACATTCAAAAGGCATCTTGACAATACATGGATAGGATTGGTATTGTGGGATATGGCACTAGAAAGTGCTGAGGGTTTGGGCCAAGGGTGGTATCATGACCAGTACAGGCTTGGAGGGCTGAAGGGCCTGTGCTGTATTGTTCTTTGTTCTTTGTTCTAGAACGGTCATTAACTTCAAACAGTAAAAACAAAAGACATATTTACAGCTTGGACGCAGAGGGAGTGCACGGCTCTCACGGTCAATGTTGTGAGCAATCAGCACACACTTCACTTGCCCTCGCTTTACGTGCAAATCACTTCAGTCACACCGGTAGGGAAAAAACTACATGGATGGAAATCAGCGGAATGTGGCAATTCTGTGCTTGGGCAATGGTCAACAAAATGTCTGCTGAGCACCCCCCCTGCCACTGTCCAAGAAGAACTGCAGGGGTTGGAAGATCCCACATTGAGATGACACGAGTTGAATTAATGATATAGTGGCCAGTCACATTATGTACCTGAAGATGTTGTTCGTGATGGAGGTCAAGAGTGCTCAATTGCTCATGAAATTCTACGCAAACTATGGCAGGAGATGTTACGGTGTCTGCATTGTAATAACATTGCCACGTGAAGACCCAGCTCCAGACATGTTGCCCCAGCTGTTGCCTTTGCCAGAGACTGACGCATCTGTTAAATTGTCACACTGTTCCGTGGCATTAGTTTTATGATCTCCTCGGGGCCATTGTAAAGCAAAGTTTTATGTGCTGTGATTACACAAGGTGAATTGCCCTATATCTGCTTAATGAAACAGCTTCTCTCCCCTGATGATTCAGTGGGGACTTGGCCGCGGTTAGCTGCTTAATCAGGCATCTGCTCTGTGTATCTGACTGGGAGAACAGAACAAGGAGTTCAGACACTCGAGCATCTCTGGGCTCCCGCCCAGCTAACCAAGCCAGGAGACTGATGTGGACAGTTGAGATATGTTTGATGGCTGATGGGGCTACTTTTTCCAAGGAAAGGGTATGAAGTATTTTCAAAAGTTCTTCAACATATTGTCTTCATTATTGCATAGTGACAAAGACGTACTGCAGGCAGGAGGGTGGGGCTATGGATTTTATGATACCGCCCCTTTTTTAGGATCCGTTACGTCGGCTACTAGCTGGTCCCTTTTGGGATATTCGCCCATGTGACCATAGAGATGTGATGCAGGTGCCTTGATTACTTCACCTTATCAGCATATATTCCCCCACTATTCAGCACTTCACCGTGTCGCGCCTCCCTTTAATGTAGTGCTGTATTTGTTTATCATTGCAAGTTTCCTCACCTGTTTTCCTGAAAAGCAACAGGAGGTTGAAAACCCCCCCCCCAAAAAAATTTCTGAGTACTAATTTGGTGGATTCAGCCATGTATAAGCCGCCATGTTTATGTCACCCTGTAATGTTGTTCGAGTGATGCCATTTTAGATGAGGCAGCCATTTTGAACCGTGTCAGAAACAAGTCCAACGTCCTTGTTGACTTGCAAAGAGGTCAGGAAAACTGTGCAAGGTGAAACCTTGGACACAAAAGCAAGTGCTGGCTATCATGATATTCAGATAAACATCATGGTGCAAACATACATACACACTGATGGACAGATCAACGGACCAATCAATACACACACAACATCACAGCCAATCACAGGCAAGAGCATACACACTATAAAACGGGGAACACAGCACTTCCCGCGGATTCCAGCAGGAGACAGCTCAGGACACAAGAGCTCACAGCAAGCCACTCAGACATTCACCATGTGCTGAGTGCTTCTCCAAGATAGTGTTAGGGCTAGGTCCACAGGTTAGAGGGTAATGAACGAACCACAGTAGCCAGTTTACAGATTGTAGCGCAACAATGACGTACACAAGTCGAGAAGTGATGAAGTCTATCGAGGCTTTATTAAGCAAGACTTGTTCCCCAGCAGCTCAGTTACAGAATGCGGCTGCTGGGAGAACCCGAGCTCTTATACTCCGCCTTCTGGGCGGAGCCAGTAGGCGGCAGATCCAACCAGGACCCGGGACCTGTCAGCCAATAACCTCTTGGCCTCACAGGTACTGTACTACCCCTAATACATACCACCACACTGATGTTGTTATTGTTATTATTAAAACTGAGTTGTACCATCCACAACCGTGTTGGTATAGTTTGTCTGTGTAGCAGAGCACCCAACACGACACTGGCAACACAGCAGCGAGAGAACTGGTCACCTTTCCAATAGAAACCTTCTACCAGCACCCAACGGGGTTAAAAAAAAAAGTTCAGACCAGTGTTATTATTTCCCAGTTTTTACCCGTTTTTCCTTCTGGGAAATAAAAAAGCGAGGCGTTCATTTTCATGTTCAATGACAGACCTCAGCAACCTCATGGCTCGCCCTCAAAGTTAATGAACCGCGTGCTGCAACAGGCTCCGTTAGGAAACGCGGATGCAGTTTTAGTCCCAGCCGTACAACTTCGAGGTGGAGGCCCGGCCTTCAGCGGGTTTGTGGACTTCAGCTGAGCAGCGGTAGATAGCTTGTGTTAGGAGGGAGGGTGAGGGGAACCAGTCAGTGGTTTTCATTCCTGACTCACGCTCAGCAAATCCATGCAGAAAATGTGTGCAGGTCAATACGGGGTGAGGTCAGAACTGGGTTTGGGCATGATGTCTTCCGTTGTCAAGAGTCTGCTAACGTTCCGGGTGGATGTGATGCTCGGAGGCAGCGACATGGCACCGGGGAATCTCCGCCTCGTCTTGACGATAAATATTGAGAGTGGAAAAAAAATAGGAGCATTTATTTTTCATGTGCACTTGAGTTCAAGTTAAATTAGATGTAAAAGGGGCGGCACCGTGGCACAGTGGTTAGCACTTCTACCACACGGTGCCAAGTCCCAGGTTCGATCCCAGCTCTGGGTCACTGTCAGTGTGGAGTTTGCACATTCTCCCCGTGTTTGCGTGGGTTTTGCCCCCACAACCCAAAGATGTAGTTGGATTGGGAAAAATTAATTGGGTACTCTTAAAAAAAAAAAAAAAATTTGTTTTTAAATTTGATGTTTAAAAAAAAAAAGAAGCCTTTATGAATTTTAATATTTTATCTTTTTGTTTGACAGAGTGGCCTGAGTTTGTGAAAAACTATGGACCATGGTGGGCTTCGCACACACTCGATTGGCTAAAGTACGGCAAGAAAGTCCTGGTGGTCCATTACGAAGACTTGAAGCACGACCTCTTTAACCAGCTGAAACAAATGGTGTCCATTCTGGGCCTCAATGTCTCCGACGACCGGCTCCTGTGCGTCGAGAGCCAAAAGGACGGCAATTTCAAACGCTCCGGCATTCGGAAACTGGAATATGATCCCTACACACCCGAGATGAGGAAGATGATTGACGGTTTCATCAAGACCATTGACCTGGCCCTCAAACTGAGAAACCTTACTGGCGTCCCTGAGGATTATGCCCCCAGATGATAATGTCGGTAAACGCATTCGAAACATGGCTGTGTTTCCCTTCCCTTTCCCCGGCCAGGACTCCTTTACACCCAGTGGGTGGCTCCTTTTTAGTATTCTGCAGCTAATAGCTTTCCAGGTGCATCAACTATCTAGAGTAAAAGGTCACCAAACACAGCTGGGTTAGTAACCGCATAGCATAGACATGCCAGGAGACAATCTTTAGGAAGCAGGGAGTCACGTGGCACAGTGACCTAGTATTCATGCTACTTAAAAGGAGGAATCAGATTGTCGAATGGGCTCTGCGGCGCGAAGGGACTGAACAATACGCTTAGTTATTGCTTTAATTGTTTTGCTTGAGATGAACTGGGGCTGAGATGCAGAGGGAAGGGATTGTCCCTGAGAAATCTCAAAGGGATCTGGTCATCTCTTCATTGAGTGGAGTGAAGATGGGGGAATGGAGTAAGTGACAGCTGAAGCCTCATTGTTAATACAGAGGGGAGTGGGGAGAGGATGGGGATAAGCTGGAGGGAAGCGAATACTTTTCAATTTGAGCTGTTACCAAACGCCCGCCTATATCGATACAATGATGGCCGATGTTCTTTTAAAAATTTAGAGTACCCAAATCATTTTTTCCAATTAAGGGGCAATTTAGCGTGGCCAATTCCCCGACCCTGCTCATTATTATTATTATCTTTGGGTTGTGGGGGCGAAACCCACGCGAACACGGGGAGAGTGTGCAAACTCCACACGGGCAATGACCCAGAGCCGGGATTGAACCTGGGACCTCGGCGCCATGAGGCAACAGTGCTAACCACTGCGCCACCCTGCTGCCGCAATGATGGCCGATGGTTAACAGTGTGTGAAGCAGTTGATTTCCGCCAGCAGTCGATTCGTAGATTGAGAAAATAGCCCGTTGCCTTTTCCTCCATATGCATCTCCGAATTTGCATAGTTTTTGGGCTATCGCTGTCGTCTCTTGTTCAGGACTGTCATGGCCAGTCAGCAAGTGCACTTGATTTGGCTAACACGTCTAATGTGAGGAGACAGCACACCCAGTTCGCATACTCCTTTTCAAACTGCACTTCAGAACGCAATTAACCATTCCTGACCTCTGCTACCTGCCAGACTGTGGCAGCTCATTTTAAGATGAATCAAATATATCTTGCGACCAGACATCTGGGAATAGTAGCGGCTCTCACCTCGCTGACAGAGCAACAGACGGCTGACACTGTGATGTGTGCCATTTGCTGGCAGAGGCCCGACTGCTCTGATTGTACAATCCACTATAGCTTTAGTTTGGGCTTATCATTGGATAGGAGGATGCTGTTCGCTTCCACTGGGAAGTATAGTTCCTGAAGTATGAGAGTAATTAGGTACGTGATTGGCACCTGTTGTAATTTTGCCAAACATAACAAAAATCGCTTATTGTCACAAGTAGGCTTCAATGAAGTTACTGTGAAAAAACCCTCGTCGCCACATTCCGGCGCCTGTTCGGGGAGGCCGGTATGGGAATTGAACCCGTGCTGCTGGCCTTGTTCTGCATTACAAGCCAGCTGTTTAGCCCACTGTGCTAAACCAGTCCCAAGTGGGTTACATAGGGTTACATACAGAGGGAGTAAAATTTTGCCGTAATGAAGGTTGCTGAATTCCAATAGCTGGCCAAGTCAGTCAATTGCTCGTCTGTCCAATTTTCTGCGAAAACCTCCATTAGTGGTTTTCGCCAAAACATTAATCAAAACGATAGGACCAGGCCTTCCAGCTGTTCACGCCAGCGGGATCTTCCTCACCCACTGCAGACGCATCCCCTGCCATGGGTTTCCGGGTGCCAAGGCGTGGATTCAGTGGGAAATTCAATTGACGGTGGCGGGACCAGGAGATGCTGCTGCCGGTCACGTTTCTTACCGTCGAGAAACACGCCGCGGGGGGAACCAAAGAATCTCGCCCATAGTCATTTCCACACCATGAACGAACAAAATGTGTTTTGACATTATTTAGCTGGCAGATTGACTTGACCTTATCTCCCTCCACTTCCTTCATTACTGGCAAAAATAGGCACAGTGTGCACCATCTTGAGATGCACTGCAGGAACCCACCCAGGTTCCATCGACAACATCCTCCAAACTCACGACCTCTCCCACCAAGAAGGACAGGGGCAGCAGATGCAAGTTCCCTTCACCATCCTGACTTGGAGCTTTGTCACCGTTTCTTCACTGTCGCTGGCTCAAAATCCTGGAACCCCCTCCCTACCAGCACCGTGGGTGTACCTACACCACATGAACTGCAGCCATTCGAGAAGGCGGCTCACCACCACCTCCACAATGGGCAACAGACGTTGGCCTGACCAGCGTTACCCAGACCCTGCAAAAGAATGGAATAATTTTAAGAGTGACAGACGATTTGTTCTTTCAAACACCAGTAGCAACCATGTTAGGAATATAGAAAGGAATGCAATCAGCTCATACCCTTAAACATCCATTCTCAGAAATATCTGTTCAATGAAGTAGGTTGGTGGAATGCTGTATTCGATCAAATCGGAATAAAATGGGCAAAATAGTTACATTTCAGTTGTGGTTCAACTGCTTCCAGAGTATTGTGTTAATTTCAGGAAACACACCTCTGGAAGGATCTATTAGCCTCGGAGAAAGTACAGTGCAGATCCACCAGAGTGATATCAGCGTTTAAGAGAGTTTCAGAAGGAAACATTGCATGAACAGGGCTTCATTCCGGTGGGCAGAGGGGAAGGTTGACTGAAGTGTTTCAAAATGCTTAAAAGGATTTGTTAGGTTAGATGTATGGAGGAACTATTACTCTTGACGGGGAATCAAGAAAAAACGGGTCGCAATCTTAGAATTCGAGCTAGGCCATTCAAGGAGTGAAATTTCAAATTGTTGAACAGTATTGTAGAAACCTGAGATTCTCCTCCCCAAAATGGGTGTAGATCCTCGGGATCAATTGGAGGCTTCAAGACTTGTGATGGCTAGATTTTTGTTCAGTATTGAGGAAAGTGCGTGGAAATTGAATTGAGAATCAGAAAACCATAATCAAATTGAATAGCAGAGCATGTCCTGATGGATGAATGGCCTTTGCCAGCTCTTAATGCTCATACATTCCTATTCCTACTTTATGTTTTTCCACAGCAGCTGCCTCGAGGGGAAGTCTTTTCGCCATCCAAAAGTCCCGGTCATGAAAATCGAGCAGTTTCTGCACGGGATGAGACTTTTAAACTGGGGCCCACGGTGACACTTATGAATGTATATTTGGTCAAAATATCTACTCCTGCATAAGCAGAGTCCTTAGAGCCAAGTTGTTTTTGATCCCTGAGCTACCTTAAATAACCAACCTCTTCGACCCACTTTGAATCAATTTTAGCAGTTTATTACAGGTAAAATTAATTTTAGGGGTTGAGTTCGAGGTGGGGTGTTCCCAACAGGGAGAATGATTTTATGCAGGGTGAGTTATGGGGAACCATTTTCAACCCATTCTTAACCATGGATAGAATGTCACAAACTGGGTGATCCACCACTCCTCAGGTTCAGCTCCATATATTTTCCTCGAAAACGTCAGGTTGTGGAATCGGAGTTCCCTTGGCTATGTTCTTCAAATAATCATATTGTTAATGTCTCTGGTGTAATTTCATTACTGGGCTCACTAAACGTAACAGTATTTCAGTAATTACCGCCAAGACTTAGCCCCATCACTGTTGTAAAGATGCTGCAGTGAAAGCAGAGGATTAATGAATGGATAGGTGGTCTTGTGACGCAGTGGTAGCACCCCTGGACCGGGACCTCTGGGTTCGACTCCAACGCCAAGACTCGCTGGCTATAGAAGAAGCATTCATAATGCAGCTTGACGGTAAAAACCCATCTGGAGGGCAGCACCGTGGCGCAGTGGTTAACACTGCTGCCTCATAGCGCCGAGGACCTGGGTTTGATCAATGCGGAGTTGGCACATTCTCTCCGTGTCTGCATGGGTCTCACCCCCACAACCCAAAGATGTGCACGTTAGGTGGATTGGCCACTCTAAAAATCAGTTGCCTCCTAATTGGAAAAATTTAAAAAAAAACATCTGCTTCACTAATTCCCTTCAGGGAAGGAAATCTGCTGTCCTTACCTGGCCTGTCCTACATGTGACTCCAGACCCACAGCAGTGTGGCTGACTCTGAAATGGCCTAGCAAGCCATCCAGTTGAAGGTCTATTGGGGACGTGCAATCAGTGGAGGCCTTGCCAATGACATCCACCATCCCATGAATTTTTTTTTCAAATACGCTGTAAAATAAGGTCATGGATTCGAAAGGCACTCCATGCCCCAGACGTTCATTCTGCCTGCAGTGCATGATCCCCAACTCGTCCGAAGTTTCTGTCAGGCGTTGTCTCTTTTCTCTCCTGCAGGAAGGCAAGCTGTGCCCCAGCTCACCTGCTGCAACATGGCGCATACCTATAGCCCCAAATTCACACAGGATATGAGGACAGTGTGAAGGGTTGTGGGGGCTGGGGGGGGGGGGGGGGGGTCTCCATGCCTGGTCAGCTGAACAGGGATACCCCAAATTAGGTTGGACACTAGCATTTCCACACCTTGGCCTTTTTTACGCAACGGTTACACCAGATTCCCACCGGAGCGATGGCGAGAATCCGGTGGGTTGGGCGAGGTAATTCAATCCCCACCGCCTGGGGCAATGTCACCCAGCTATCAACCTGTGGATGCTAGAAATACCAGGCCCACACAAAAAGCACAACATTTACACTGACGTTGGGCAAAATGACAGACCAGAACAAAATAAAAGAAGTGCATTCGCATGCACACACATGTCGAGGTAAGATCACTAATGTTAGTAGTCAAATATATCAGTAAAAATTGCTTGCAGGTAACAAGCTTCCAAGTGAACCACTCAGATATTCTACCACTGTGACACAGGCATATCCCCGTTGTCAAGGGCAACCACAAGGTTCTGCGAGGAAAAAAATAGACAGTGCCTGATGGCTTGAAGTTCAAAGATTCTTGCAGTGTCCCTAATAACTCTGCATTCCACAGGTGGTAAGATAGTGCCATGGGCAATTTTGACAAATAATATCCCAATCTTTGTCAGGGCCAAGAATTCCTCTGCTTGCTGTGCATAATTATCTTGTAAATATGCACAGGAACATTACCTATCTTCAGTGTTTCTACTGAAGCTGGGGACATGAAGCCTAGAGTCGGTCTCCATTTAGCAATCCAGAGAATTCCAATCCCTTTCCTTTGTTTTTTGGTTCTGGGATTGAAATCTAGTTTATTTTTTAGGAAAGAATTAGTTGGATTAGGATTTTCTTGCTGAATTGATCGGATTGTACTGCGACTAGTTCAACACACGACTAGTAGCTCAAGAGAGCAAGACTTTGCACCAGGAGTTTTGAATTACAAACTTTACCCCCTCCCCCCCGCTGCGCCTTTGGGGAATAATAATTGGGTCGACAACCCTCCAGGCTGCCCTGGAGTCACCAACAATTGAAGATTAATCTCCGGGATACCTGTGGGAGCAAATGCCCAGAAGAAAATCATCACGACAAGCATTTCTTTATTCCTTTCCACGTTTGATCAAAATATTGTGACGTAAAGGGCTGACAATTATGACTTCCCCAACTGGTTAATAAATAGTCACCTTTCAATTGGGACGTCGAGACAGTTTAGGAATGAACGGGCTGGATGATTAACAGAGGGTGTGTGTGTGGGGATGGGGCAGTTGGATGTGTTGCAATCTCCAGGAATACATCCTGCCCAGATGTGACAATCTTTAATAACCCGGCACTCCAATATGCCAGCCAAATATATAAAATCGGCGAAGACATTTTTGAGGGAATTTCTTTTGTCTTAGTAATTTTTTTTAAAATAAAGGTGAGGGGTGGAAGCAATCGAGGGTTGTATTCAGCTGGTTTTGAGGTAATAATCGCGATGCTTTGAATGGGTTTCAAGGAAGTCCCAATGAGGGAATTACAATTCATTTGCCATTTTATACAACCTAAAAGGTCTAGACTTGTGTCATAGAGTTAACGAGCTAAGTCAAGGCATACGTTTTACTTGACTTTATGAGGAGATTCATGACAAGAAAGATGATCAAAGCCCAATGTTGGTTATTGAAGAGCTGAGCCTCAATTACCCAGTGTAGTCTTCTTTAAAAACATTGAAGGAAGCCGATGGGTTGAGACAGAAATTTCTCTCAACTAACATTGATAAGTCGTCATTCCATTCAGATCCAGCTGCAAACTCCATACTTTCCATTTCCATCCCCTTCTATCTGATTGCTTAGACTAAACTAATAAATACACAACTGCAGGGGCCTGACCCAGAGCTGCGCCTCAAACCCTGTGTCATACTTATCATCGTCTTTTCCACCAATGCAACATTGCTTATATTTCACTCTCACCGCCGTTAAAAATTTCATCCACGCCGTTGTCACATCTTACGTTCCCTGCTGCTCTCTATTCGCCGCGGTGTTCACTAATGTTCTCGTCCCTCGACACACTTCGGTTAAAGCCCCTCCAAGGCCCATCACTCTTTCCGTTTACTTTCTTCTTCACCCCAGCGCACAACCCCTTTGCTGCTCTACGTGGCCTGTCAGAGATAACTCCTTTCCTCCAGCTCCCACTGTCCTGGATAGGTGCACCTTCAACAACACTCAATAAACTTGACAGCCTCCAAAATAAATTAGCTGCCTGATCGGCACCCCATCCATCACCTTAAACATTCAGTCCCTCCGCCATCGATGCTCAGTGGCAGCAGTGTGCACCATCGAACAGATGCACCGTAGCGACGGGCCAAATCTCCTTCGACGGCACCTTCCAAACCTACAACCTCAACCACCTCGAAGGACATGGGCAGTGGGTGGCAGCGAGTTCCTCTCCAAGCCACTCACCACACTGGCTTGGAGCTGTATTACTGTTCCTTCACTGTCTCAGGGGTCAAAACCCTGAAACTCCCTCTCTAACTGTAGCGACTCAAGAGGGCAGTTCACCTCCACCTTCTTAAGGATAACTAAGAAATGGGCAATAAATACTGACCCTGCCAGCAATATTCAAATCCCACAAATGAATTAGGAACACACAACCATCCGTTCCTACACCCTGATCATTTCCCCTCCAGCTCTATGCCTTGCTACATTATCTCGACCCAGCTTTATAAAGTCCTCAAACCTACCTCTTCAATCATTGAGTCATCTCCCTAACTCTCTACTCCTTTCACCTCTGTACAGGGCCTTGGGGCATTTTTTATGTTCAAGGCGCCATCCAGATGCAATGGAAAAGCAGAATACTGCGGATGCTAGATATCGGACATAAGAACAGATAATGGTGGAAACACTCAGGAGGTCTTGCAGCATCTGTGGAGAGAGCGCCGGAGCTAATGTTTCAGGTCAACTGGCTGATGAAAGTTCATCAACCTGAAATGTTGACCCTTTCCACAGATGCTGCTGCTTGCCTTGCTGAGTAATTCCAGCATTTTCTGTTTTTGTTCCATTTGCATGCACTATTCTAGTTCAAGAACACCCATCGTTTAATGGACCATCAAATCTGCACCGACCCTCCAAAAGAGCACTCTACCCAGATGCTATCCCTGTAACCCTATGTATTGATCATGGCCAATCCACCTAGCCTGAACATCTTTGGACTGTGGGAGGAAACCGGAGCACCCGGAGGAAACCCACGCAGACACGGGGAGGAAGTGCAGACTCCGCACAGGCAGTCACCCGAGGTCGGAATCGAACCAGGGTCCCTGACACTGTGAGGCGGCAGTGCTAACCACTGTGCCACCGTGCCACCATTCTAACCATGTGTAATATGACAATCATTATTTGTACAATGACAAGGCTCATTGTATTGGAGTTTGTTATGGGTCCGAACACCTCTGCCTGGCGTATCATGCAAATTTTGTCCATCCCGTTTGTAGCCCCTGCTATCCCCACCATCTAACCTCCCTACATCATCTACCGCAGGCAGTAAGACCACAGAAAATAGCCTGGGACACTTTAAAAGTGTGTGTAGTCAGCAGACCAGAGTTATACTGACCGCTTCACCTTGCAGGGGGTTCAGTGGCAGTAGTTAGAGTGGACAATTTGGTGCCACTACCAAGTCTTCAAATGAGAATTTTGACGGCCAAAGTGGAGAAAGGTTTCATGCGAACCGCAGCTGCGCATGAATCAGTCAGTCCTCAGAGATAGGACCCTGAACCTTGAGAGTGGGAATGGGATGTTCCTCGTCTAACAGTATAAAGAATCTAAAATAAACTTGAAACACTTCCGTGAACGGCATGGTTGATTTTGTTCTGTCACCAGGTGTGAAGCCCTGAGCAAATGTAAAAACAAAGGGCGGGATTCTCCGGTCGCCGATGCCGAAATCGCGTTCGGCCGTCAGCCGGAGAATCCCCATTTCCGACTAAATCGGGGGCAGTGCCGCTTTCGCGATGCGCCGCCGCCTCCAAAGTGACGTGCTCTAGGAGTACACCGCGTGCCGTGTCAAGGGCCTCAGGGCGCTGCCTGATGCCCACCCCCCCGATGTTCCGCCCCCGACCGGCCGAGTTCCCGACGTTGTGGGTCTCTCATGGCCTTACCTGCCGGGGCCTCAGTCCAGCGCCGCCACAGTCGGGAGAGGACCGATCCGCGGGCACAGGAGACTTTGTCAGAGGCTGGGGGCACTGTTGGGGGTTGTCCAGGGCTCGCGAGCCGGCCAAAGGGGGGGGGCACTATTTTGCAGGCCGGGTCCACACAGGCCTGCGCCATGTTGCACGGCATGGCCGCTGCCGTGCGCATGCGCGGCCACAGACCTGGCAATTCTCCGGGCCATATCAGCCGCTAGAGCAGGGTGCTTTACGCTGCCTTCCTGCTCGCCCCCAGCCATACGGAGGATCGGTGGCCAATTTGCGTCAAGCCTTCGGTCATAAAAGGCCACCATCCCACGCCGGCCTCAAGACATAACCTGAGAATCAGAAAGACCTTGAGGAGGAGGATCTCACACCTTCAGCAGCCTAGTTTGGAACCTTACTCTTGCAAGACAATGGACGGTTATTGTTCCACTTGGCTTCCCATTCGCATACCAGGTGGGACTGTAAAAGCACCTGAGAGAACTGGTGAGGTGCCTCCTGCCAAGTTTCTGTGATGGGTAGATAGATTCAGTGGCCATCTCGTTCTATCTCCTGTCCAAGACTACACGTTTTTCAAACAACGGAATCTTCCAGTCCGCCCCCCCCCCCCCCCCCCCCCCCCCCACCGCCCAACCCGCCGTGGCACCTTCCGCTGTGGAGGAGGGTTTGGGGCATGCAAAAACCCCCAACATCGGCAGGATTGGCAAACCCCACTGCCGGCCAATGGCGGTCTGCCGCTGTCGGCGGACAATGCGCTGCAGGGTGGGGCGGAAGATCCCGCCCCTCTAGGTTATTGACATTCAAGGTTTCCACTGTGGAGCTCAGCCCCTTACCTGGGTTTTTTCATGTAAAAGCAAAGAGTGGAGCCCAGGGACATTGCATGGATGCCATGGAGGGAGGATCATTATCTTTCTCCACAGTAATATCTGTTAGGTGTACCTTTGGAGCAAGGTAGGAGGCTCAAAATGACACCATGATTAAAATCAACAAAGACATCTCAGTTCCTCAGGAAATGCTTCTGTCTTTTAACCACCGCATTTTGGATGTAACGTCCTCTGCAAACGTTTATTGGTGCACTGGGCCTGAAACGTCAGTGCTAAATGTCTACTGGTGCCACTCTAATTGGATGAACTCTGTTCAATAGGAACTGGCAGGAATGTACCATGAACAGGTTGAATGAACACCTGGTTGGTAGATGGGGGTTAAGATACAGGTCAAAACCTTTGTAGAGAAGTGGGTAAAGTAAATGGGTGAGGGGATAGGGTGGCAGATCAGTGAGGTGGATAGAATGGCAGGGAGGGTGGTGGCTGGGTGGGGTGGCAGGTGGGCGAGGTGGGTAGGTGGATGAATGGTAGGTGAGTTGGGGATAGCACAGTCGGGTCGGTGGCTGGTTCTGAAAGGGTGCATTTTGAAGCGTACAAATATATCCTGTATTCGAAGGGTCAAAATTAAATGAGGTTGACTGGTGATTGCTTGCTGGAATGGCCTAATGAGTTACTCTGTTGTATTAAATTGCTGGAAGGACGTTCCCCATCACATCCTCATGGCAACTAAGGATAGGCATTCGATGCCAGCCTCGCCAATGATGGTCAACATCTCTGAGAATGAATATAGGGTTGAATAGGGAAGAGAGGCCTGATGGTCTTCATCTGCTTGACGAAATGGTGTGCGAATTTGCAATCCCTCATCCCAATTTTGAGCTTTAATAGTCGGCTGGGGGTGCAGATCAGATAATTCTTTCTCATTTCCAACCCTGATCCCGGTAACCACCTTTTCCCATCCAGAAGGAGGGAGCAGATTCTGGGCTCCAAAAGGAATCACGCCTCATGTGCATCCAACCAAGACACTTAGGGTTGCCAGTGATAGCTGGATGTATTCCTGGAGGATTCAGCCATTCACATGAGGTTCCACCTCCGAGGGCTCCGCCATCGCCAAGCTCCCATCCACATACAGCCAATATTTATTTAACTAATAAACTGAAGTGTTGAAAGAAAATGGAAGCACTGCTCCGACATTGTCCTCCTGGAGGTTGCACACAACAGTGTCCATCAGCCTTCAACTCCTGGTCACTCCAGGGCAATCCTGGAGAGATGGCGAACCCGAAACATCAGCTAGCTTAACCCAGAGCCGTATTATTAATTTCCTGTTGAGTTCCCTTGATTGTGTTCTTTTCAATGTGTTTTTTATGTTTGAAAATGTGATTGCTGACGGAAAAGGCTGAGCGATTTGTTACCACTACCTCCTGGGTCACTGTCCACTCAATCCGAGAGCTGGTGAGCTGGAGGAGATGTGAGGGAAGGAAATCACGTGACATGCAGCAGGTGCAGAGGTTACATTTACAGCAAGAGGTTGTGCCGTGACACTTGTCGTAATGATAATGGCATCTGGCTGGGCAGCATTCCTGGCCTCAGGGATACTAGAATGTTCGGTTTGAGTGGGTACGAATGATCCCTGGAATCCCCAGCAATCTTGTCATCCAGACTCTGCATTTTGTTCTCTCCGTAAGACCAAACAACCATAAGATATAGGAGCAGAATTAGGCCACTCGGCCTATCGAGTCTGCTCTGCCATCAATCATGGCTGATATTTTTCTCATCCCCATTCTCCTGCCTTCTTCCCATAACCCCTGATCCCCTTATTAATCAAGAGCCTATCTCTGTTTTAAAGACACTCAGTGATTTGGCCTCCAAAGCCTCTGCGGCAAAGAGTTCCACAGAATCACCACCCTCTGGCTGAAGAAATTCCTCCTCATCTCAGTTTTAAAGGACCGTCCCTTTGGTCTGAGATTCTGTCCTGTCAGAAGCAGTGACACTTGCCCAGTCAGCTAATGCCGTTAAATCTCTTGTTTTTAAAAAAAATATATAAATAGAGAAAGACAGAAAATTGAAAATTGGCAGCACGGTAACATTGTGGATAGCACAATTGCTTCACAGCTCCAGGGTCCCGGGTTTGATTCCGGCTTGGGTCACTGTCTATGCGGAGTCTGTACATAATCCCCGTGTGTGCATGGGTTTCCTCCGGGTGCTCCGGTTTCCTCCCAAAGTCCAAAGATGTGCAGGTTAGGTGGATTGGCCATGATAAATTGCCCTTAGTGTCCAAAATTGCCCTTAGTGTTGGGTGGGGTTACTGGATTATGGGGTTACTGGATTATGGGGATAGGGTGGAGGTGTTGACCTTGGGTAGGGTGCTCATTCCAAGAGCCGGTGCAGACTCGATGGGCCGAATGGCCTCCTTCTGCACTGTAGATTCTATGATAATCTATGAAAAGAGTTGCGCAGGATAACGGTAATTCTTTACAACCAATTTACAAATGCAAATTATAATCAGAGAGAGAGAGAGAGCAAACAGTAAAAGAACCATTGTCATTTTTATTTAATTGTCTCCTGGCACCATTTCTGTTGCACCGTACTGGCAGGATTTGGTGTGGGGCGTCACACTGCACCAAATCATTGGCTCTATTGATGGCATCTTTAGGGCGAAGCTGGCATGGAGGATAATCCAGAACCGCCCAACTGAATGCAGCAAAAAAAAATCAGACTGCGGCACTAGCTGCCCCCCAAGCTTCCCAATGTTTGCGAATCAACGATTAACCCATTCGTCCTGAATTCTGTCTCTGCTGTCTTGACTGAGGTGCAAACACGCTTGAAATAGAGAAGGCCTCTGTAAAAGTGGCAGAAAGCATTATTCTCTCTTGTATGGAAACATACCGACGTTACAGCACAAAGGCAGGCCATTCGGCCCAGCCAGTTGATACTGGCGTTCACGAGCCTCCCCCCCCCCCCCCCCCCCCACCTCACTCTATCTCACCTTATCATCACATTCTTCCAATTCTTTCGCTCCCGTGTGTTTATCTAGGTTCTCCTGAAAGGCATCTATCCACTCCGCTTCGTCTGTTCCTATGGCAGTACGTTTCACGTTCTAACCGTGCTCTGGGTAAAGAGATTTTTCCTACATTCTTTATTGAACCTATTATTGACCCTATTATGTATGTGATTTTAGTATTTGGTCCCCCCCCCCTCCGCAAGTTTCAGGTGAACGTGATAAGCATCCGGGCACCTATAGCGCACGGTGTGACTTCAAGATCAGCCTATTGTGAAAGGTTTTACTTTGTGTGTGTGTATGTGTGGGGGTGGGGCGGGGGGCACAGGGTGGAATTTGAACTTGGATGCTCTGACCCTTTCTCACTCCCCCCTCACTGGCAGTGCCCCTTCACCAACCATGGGCACACTTTGTGTGCACAAAATGAATCAGGATGTTGACTTTTGTCCGCACCCCTCTACACGATGGACAAAGAAGATTTATCGAAAGGTTTGCAATCGATGCAATCGGTGATTGTATAAACTATGCTTGTTTGTCAAACAAAAGAATGGTTTCTGGCAATTTGTTGGCACGAACCGGCTTTGTACGGAATAAAGCGCCACACATATTTTGTACTCAATGTGACATGTTTTTACAAAATAAAGTATGTAAAATTTTGTTACAAAGGGGGAAAAAAAGGGTAATAATATGATGCGACATTTCTGATTTTTTTTTTTCCCGGATGTAAATTTCCTGAACGGGAATGAATGAAATTAATTCCTATTCAATTTCTTGGAAGTCCAGTTCTTGCGCTCACCTGAATTGTCCTCAGGTTAAGCATTAAAATATTCCTCTTGTGATCCTCAATTAAGTCTCTGAGTTTTTTATTCCTTCCACCAACTGTTTTATTTTACGAATTGAAGGAATTAAGAAGTCTCAGTAAAGAATGCCACGCGTGTTTCAGGCAGGAAGCTGTGCCAGTCAGACAGGGTCCCAGGTTCGATTCCCGGTTTGGGTCACTGTCTGTGCGGAGTCTGCACGTTCTCCCCGTGTCTGCGTGGGTTTCCTCCGGGTGTTCCGGTTTCCTCCCACAGTCCAAAGACGTGCAGGTTAGGTGGATTGGCCATGCTAAATTGCCCTTAGTGTCAAAATAGTTTAGGAGCGGTTATTGGGTTACGGGGATAGGGTGGAAGTGAGGGCTTAAGTGGGTCGGTGCCGACACGATGGGCCGAATGGCCTCCTTCTGCACTCTATGTTCTATCCATGTTTCAGGCAGGAAGCTGTGCCAGTCAGACAATGCACGTGAGACAGATGGGAAAGTGTAAATGTGCAAAGGGAGTCATCGTCACTAAGTCATTGAAAGCTCACATGCAGAGGTAGAAAGAAATTAGGAAGACTAATGGTATGTCAATCTTTATCGCAAGAGGATTTGAGTACATGAGTAGTGAAGTATTGCTTAATTTGTGTAGATCGTTGATTAAACCACACCTGGAGTACTGGGTGCAGTCCTGGACCCCTCACCTTGGGAAGTTATTACCATAGAGGGAGTGCTCCAGGGGGTCACCAGATTGTTCGGGGGATGGCAGGACTGTCCTATGAAGAGAGATTGGAGAAACTGGGCCTGTTGTCTCCAGAGTTTCGAAGAATGAGAGGTAATCTCATTGAAACCTACAAAATACAGAAAGGGACATATGGGGTAGATGCAGGTGAGATGTTTCTCCTGGTTGGGGAGTCTGGAACCAGGGGATTCAATTTCAAAATAAGGGGGGCAACCACTTAGGTTCAAGATGAGGAGAAATCTTGTAAAAATTCAACCACTTATGGTGTTGCCACCTTTCCATAGGGAAAAAGTTTTAAAAATTCTCCTGGGAAACACCTTCCATTATTACGTTTATTCACACTTACCGCAAAGGCTGGTCAATGCACAGTGGGCTAAACAGCTGGCTTGTAGTGCAGAACAGTGCCAGCAGCGCGGGTTCAATTCCTGTACCGGCCTCCCCGAACAGGCGCCGGAATGTGGCGACTAGGGGCTTTTCACAGTAACTTCATTGAAACCTACTTGTGACAATGAGCGATTATTATAGGGGCTGGTTTAGCACAGGGCTAAATCGCTGGCTTTGAAAGCAGACCAAGGCAGGCCGGCAGCACGGTTCAATTCCCGTACCAGCCTCCCTGAACAGGCGCCGGAATGTGGCAACGAGGGGCTTTTCACAGTAACTTCATTTGAAGCCTACTTGTGACAATAAGCGATTTTCATTTCATTTCATGCTCATGCAAGACAAATCACCTGTGATGCCTTCAAAGGTCCTGATCGCATACAAAATCCCTCATGAAGAAAGATCACGGACTAGAAAAGACCACTCTTTTTCACTCCCTGCCAGGTTTGCTGAGTACTCTCAGCATTATCTGTTTGCCTTACAAAGTCAAATGCGATGGTTATCTTCACAGCGATAGGCAGCTGCTCTCAGCTGGCTCTCTTATCTGAAGGTAAGGCTCAAATGGACATGGACCTGAGGAAACAGGGATGCCATGGCAGGTCTCCTTGAACATTCCCTAGTTCCTGTTCCTAAATCTAAAGTCTTGGACCTTTGGAAAGCTCGTCCCCTCCTGAGGTACAGGGCCACCTGCCATTGACCCCTTTGAGAACGGTTTTTCTCCATCCTTCAAATCGAGCACAGCCATTAGAAGGTACACCTCAGCCTCTCAGTCAAACACATTGGCTGCTACAGCTGGCAATGAAGCAGGGGCTGGTTTAGCACACTGGGCTAAATCGCTGGCTTTTAAAGCAGGCCAGCAGCACGGTTCAATTCCTGTACCAGCCTCCCTGAACAGGTGCCGGAATGTGGCGACTAGGGGCTTTTCACAGTCACTTCATTTGAAGCCTACTTGTGACAATAAGCAATTTTCATTTCATTTCATTTTCAGGTGCTGTCAGCAACAGTGTTGCCGCCAACAGATCTTTCCAAATAGATCACGCAGTGCAAGCTTTAGGTGGGGGGGGGTAATTCTCCACAGATAATGCAAACATTTGTGTGAAAAGGCTGAATAGTGTCAGAGCTTGCAACACGATCGCAAACTGTCACTCCCACATTTAAGGAGCCCAATTTGAAAGTCTGGAAGCACTGCATAAGCTGAAGAAACAACATCACTGAAGGAGTGGACAGCTGAGAGACATTTACGATTTCACTGAGGGACCATTTGTACATGACGGCGCACAATTAGGAGTCCTTCCCTTTTCAGGCACACTATGGTTTTCCAAAATCTTCAAAATTTTGGTTTCGCAGACTGGGCTGAATCGCTGCCTTTGAAAGCAGACCAAGGCAGGCCAGCAGCACGGTTCGATTCCCGTACCAGCCTCCCCGAACAGGCGCCGGAATGTGGCGACTAGGGGCTTTTCACAGTAACTTCATTTGAAGCCTACTTGTGACAATAAGCGATTTTCATTTCATTTTCAAATGTATTCCTCCCTCTGCATTTAACTCCTCACTCCTGAGTGATCAGAAACTGAACTGGACTCGCCATATTAATACTGTGGCTACCAGAGCAGGTCGAAGGCAAGGGATCCTACGGGAAGTAACTCACCTCCTGCAACCCCCAAAGCCTGTCCACCATCTACAAGTCACAAGTCAGGAATGTAATGGAATACTATCCACTTGCCTGGGTGTGCGCAGCTCTAACAACACTCAGGAAGCTTGACTCCATCCTGGACAAAGCAGCCCCGCTTGATTGCTCCCCCTTCCACAAACATTCAAACCCTCCACCACTGACGAACAGTGGCTGCCGTGTGTTCCATCTACAAGATACACTGCAGTAACACTCCAAGGTTCTTTTGTTTGCACTGAGTGCTGAATTTGGTGCATTTGAGTGCGATAGTGAGAGTTTGGTGACCGAGGGAGTATAAGGCTTCATTTTTATCTAAAGTTTAGTCTTTCTTTTATTTAGTTAATTAACTTAAAAGTTGCTGTTTGGTTTAGAAGAAGGTGAATTTTCAATAAGCTTTAAACAGGCTTCTACTTGTAGGCACTTGCAGCTGGAGCTTGTTAATTAGTGAATTGGATTAGGCCAGTTTTCAGAGGCTAGATTCACAGTATAAAAGTGATCCCCTACAGTGCAGACTTTGTTTGCACTGAGTGCTGAATTTGGTGCATTTGAGTGCGATAGTGAGAATTTGGTGACCGAGGGAGTGCTGAATTTGGTGCATTTGAGTGCGATAGTGAGAGTTTGGTGACCGAGGGAGTGCTGAATTTGGTGCATTTGAGTGCGATAGTGAGAGTTTGGTGACCGAGGGAGTTAGGTGAGGAGGGAGTAAGGTGCTCCTTTCATTTTGTTTCCGACATTTCCGCAAAGAGTGCGAAGAGAGCCAGGAGTTTACAGAAAGTGTAGCTGACTGGGAGCAGGGTCGGAGGGCGGACATCTAGTTAGTCCACAGGGCAGCTATATTCTGTCAGGTAAGAGGGGATGGAGGCTAGGCCAGTTACATGCTCCTCCTGTACGATGTGGGTGGTGAGGGATACCACCGGTGTCCCCACTGACTATACCTGCGGGAAGTGCACCCAACTTCAGCTCCTCAAAGACCGTGTTAGGGAACTGGAGCTGAAGCTGGATGAACTTCGGATCATCCGGGAGGCAGAGGGGGTGATTGAGAAGAGTTACAAGGAGGTAACCACACCCAAGGTACAGGACAAGAATAGCTGGGTTACAGTCAGGGGGAAAAAAACAAACAGGCTGGAAGTGCAGGGATCCCTCGTAGCCGTTCCCCTTCAAAACAAGTATACCGTTTTGGATGCTGTTGGGGGGGATGACCTACCGGGGGAAGGCCCTAGCGGCCAGGTCTCTGGCACTGAGTCTGGCTCTGGGGCTCAGAAGGGAAGGGGGGAGAATAGAAAAGCAATAGTTGTAGGAGATTCAATGGTTAGGGGAATAGATAGGAGATTCTGTGGTCGCGAGCGAGACACCCGGAAGGTATGTTGCCTCCCGGGTGCCAGGGCCAGGGATGTCTCGGATCGTGTCTTCAGGATCCTTAAGGGGGAGGGTGAGCAGCCAGAAGTCGTGGTGCACATTGGTACCAACGACATAGGTAGGAAAAGGGGTGTGGAGGTAATAAACAAGTTTAGGGAGTTAGGCTGGAAGTTAAAAGCCAGGACAGACAGAGTTGTCATCTCTGGTTTGTTGCCGGTGCCACGTGATAGCGAGGCTAGGAATAGGGAGAGAGTGCAGTTGAACACGTGGCTGCAGGAATGGTGTAGGAGGGAGGGCTTCAGGTATTTGGATAATTGGAGCGCATTCTGGGGAAGGTAGGACCTGTACAAGCAGGGCGGGTTGCATCTGAACCAGAGGGGCACCAATATCCTGGGAGGGAGGTTTTCTAGTACTCTTCGGGAGGGTTTAAACTAATTTGGCAGGGGAATGGGAACCGGATTTGTAGTCCAGCAACTAAGGTAGCTGATATTCAGGACGCCAAAGCGTGTAATGAGGAAGTGGGGAAGGGAACACTGACAAAGGAGAGTACTTGCAGGCACGGAGATGGGTTGAAGTGTGTATACTTCAACGCAAGAAGCATCAGGAATAAGGTGGGTGAACTTAAGGCATGGATTGGCACTTGGGACTACGATGTGGTGGCCATCACGGAATCTTGGATAGAAGAGGGGCAGAAATGGTTGTTGGAGGTCCCTGGTTATGGATGTTTCAATAAGATTAGGGAGGGTGGTAAAAGAGGTGGGGGGGGGGGGGGGTGGCATTATTAATTAGAGATAGTATAACAGCTGCAGAAAGGCAGTTCGACGAGTATCACCCTATTGAGGTAGTATGGGTTGAAGTCAGAAATAGGAAAGGAGCAGTCACCTTGTTAGGAGTTTTCTATAGGCCCCCCAATAGTAGCAGAGATGTGGAGGAACAGATTGGGAAACAGATTTTGGAAAGGTGCAGAAGTCATAGGGTAGTAGTCATGGGCGACTTTAACTTCCCAAATATTGAGTGGAAACTCTTTAGATCAAATAGTTTGGATGGGGTGGTGTTTGTGCAGTGTGTCCAGGAAGCTTTTCTAACACAGTATGTAGATTGTCCGACCAGAGGAGGGGCAATATTGGATTTAGTACTGGGTAATGAACCAGGGCAAGTGATAGATTTGTTAGTGGGGGAGCATTTTGGAGATAGTGACCACAATTCTGTGACTTTCACTTTAGTAATGGAGAGGGATAGGTACGTGCAACAGGGCAAGGTTTACAATTGGGGGAAGTGTAAATACGATGTTGTCAGACAAGAATTGAAGTGCATAAGTTGAGAACATAGGCTGGCAGGGAAGGACACAAGTGAAATGTGGAACTTGTTCAAGGAACAGGTGCTACGTGTCTTTGATATGTATGTCCCTGTCAGGCAGGGAAGAGATGGTCGAGTGAGGGAACCATGGTTGACAAGAGAGGTTGAATGTCTTGTTAAGAGGAAAAAGGTGACTTATGTAAGGCTGAGGAAACAAGGTTCAGACAGGGCATTGGAGGGATACAAGATAGCCAGGAGGGAACTGAAGAAAGGGATTAGGAGAGCTAAGAGAGGGCATGAACAATCTTTGGCGGGTAGGATCAAGGAAAACCCCAAGGCTCACATATGTGAGGAATATGAGAATGACTAGAGCGAGGGTAGGTCCGATCAAGGACAGTAGCGGGAGATTGTGTATTGAGTCTGAAGAGGGAGGGGAGGTCTTGAACGAGTACTTTTCTTCTGTATTTACAAATGAGAGGGGCGATATTGTTGGAGAGGACAGTGTGAAACAGATTGGTAAGCTCGAAGAAATACTTGTTAGGAAGGAAGATGTGTTGGGCATTTTGAAAAACCTGAGGATAGACAAGTCCCCCGGGCCTGACGGGATATATCCAAGGATTCTATGGGAAGCAAGAGATGAAATTGCAGAGCCGTTGGCAATGATCTTTTCGTCCTCACTGTCAACAGGGGTGGTACCAGGGGATTGGAGATTGACGAATGTCGTGCCCCTGTTCAAAAAAGGGACTAGGGATAACCCTGGGAATTACAGGTCAGTTAGTCTTACTTCGGTGGTAGGCAAAGTAATGGAAAGGGTACTGAAGGATAGGATTTCTGAGCATCTGGAAAGACACTGCTTGATTAGGGATAGTCAGCACGGATTTGTGAGGGGTAGGTCTTGCCTTACAAATCTTATTGAATTCTTTGAGGAGGTGACCAAGCATGTGGATGAAGGTAAAGCAGTGGATGTAGTGTACATGGATTTTAGTAAGGCATTTGATAAAGTTCCCCATGGTAGGCTTATGCAGAAAGTAAGGAGGCATGGGATAGTGGGAAATTTGGCCAGTTGGATAACGAACTGGCTAACCGATAGAAGTCAGATAGTGGTGGTGGATGGCAAATATTCAGCCTGGATCCCAGTTACCAGTGGCGTACCGCAGGGATCAGTTCTGGGTCCTCTGCTGTTTGTGATTTTCATTAATGACTTGGATGAGGGAGTTGAAGGGTGGGTCAGTATATTTGCAGACGATACGAAGATTGGTGGAGTAAGGAGGGCTGTTGTCGGCTGCAAAGAGACATAGATAGGATGCAGAGCTGGGCTGAGAAGTGGCAGATGGAGTTTAACCCTGAAAAGTGTGAGGTTGTCCATTTTGGAAGGACAAATATGAATGCGGAATATAGGGTTAACGGTAGAGTTCTTGGCAATGTGGAGGAGCAGAGAGATCTTGGGGTCTATGTTCATACATCTTTGAAAGTTGCCACTCAAGTGGATAGAGCTGTGAAGAAGGCCTATGGTGTGCTCGCGTTCATTAACAGAGGGATTGAATTTAAGAGCCGTGAGGTGATGATGCAGCTGTACAAAACTTTGGTAAGGCCACATTTGGAGTATTGTGTACAGTTTTGGTCGCCTCATTTTAGGAAGGATGTGGAAGCTTTGGAAAAGGTGCAAAGAAGATTTACCAGGATGTTGCCTGGAATGGAGAGTAGGTCTTACGAGGAAAGGTTGAGGGTGCTAGGCCTTTTCTCATTAGAACGGAGAAGGATGAGGGGCGACTTGATAGAGGTTTATAAGATGATCAGGGGAATAGATAGAGTAGACAGTCAGAGACTTTTTCCCCGGGTGGAACAAACCATTACAAGGGGACATAAATTTAAGGTGAAAGGTGGAAGATATAGGAGGGATATCAGAGGTAGGTTCTTTACCCAGAGAGTAGTGGGGGCATGGAATGCACTGCCTGTGGAAGTAGTTGAGTCGGAAACATTAGGGACCTTCAAGCAGCTATTGGATAGGTACATGGATTACGGTAAAATGATATAGTGTAGATTTATTTGTTCTCAAGGGCAGCACGGTAGCATTATGGATAGCACAATTGCTTCACAGCTCCAGGGTCCCAGGTTCAATTCCGGCTTGGGTCGCTGTCTGTGCGGAGTCTGCACGTCCTCCCCGTGTCTGCGTGGGTTTCCTCCGGGTGCTCCGGTTTCCTCCCATAGTCCAAAGATGTGCGGGTTAGGTGAATTGGCCAATGATAAATTGCCCTTAATGTCCAAATTGCCCTTGGTGTTGGGTGGAGGTGTTGAGTTTGGGTAGGGTGCTCTTTCCAAGAGCTGGTGCAGACTCAAAGGGCCGAATGGCCTCCTTCTGCACTGTAACTTCAATGATAATCTATGATTAATCTAGGACAAAGGTTCGGCACAACATCGTGGGCCGAAGGGCCTGTTCTGTGCTGTATTTTCTATGTTCTATGTTCTATGTTCCTTCGGTAGCATCTTTCAAACCCACCACCGCTGCGATTTAGAAAGGACAAGGGCAACAGATACCTGGGAACCCCACCACCTGGAGGTTCCCCTCCAAGCCACTCACCAGCCTGACTTGGAAATGTATCACAGTTCCTTCACTGTCGGTGGGGCAACAGCCTGGAACTCCCTCCCTAACAGCACAGTAGGTGTACCTACACCTCAAGGACTGCAGCCTTTCAAAAAGGCAGCTCACCACCACCTTCTGAAGGGCAACTAGCGATGGGCAAAAAAATGCTGGCCTAACCAGCGACGCCCACACCCCGTAAATGATTTTAAAAAACACATTGCATGCCTTGTTCAATTCAGTGGGACGTGCTTGGGGGCCGTAAGGATGTGCTGTTTGAAGACACCATTGGGTAACAGTGTATTCCATCCATCGGATGCAACCCAGCAAGTCGTCACAGCCAGCAGGTCAACAACGCCAGAACCTGAGACCCCAATCATCTCGAGGACAAGGGCAACACGGGGGTGGGAAAACCATCACTTCTAAACAACCCCTCCCCCAAATCACACAATGTCCGTACTTGGGAAATATATTGTCACTTCTTCGATAAGGCTGGGTTAAAATCCTGGAGCTGCCTACCTAACCACCATCGTGGGGTGAGCGTGCCAATCAGGACTGCAGTGGCTCGAGGAGAAAGCCCATCAGCATATCAAATGCAACCTGATACAGGCAATAATATCCCGGGGGCCTTGTGTGTGATCCCGAGATTGACTGGAAAAGCTGGCTATTGCATGCGATCGAAAGAAAAACTTTACATTGTCCGGCATCCGACAACGGCTCTTTGGCTGCATCTCAGGGATTGTGAAAACTCTCGACAGTGGTACAATTCACAATCGCATTCAGCTGAAAATGCATGGCATATTTATGAATAAATGTTAGTTAAATCATAGAATTGACAGTGCAGAAGGAGGCCATTCGTCCCATCGAGTCTGCACCGGCTCCTGGAAAGAGCACCCTACCCAAGGTCAACACCTCCACCCTAACCCCACAACCCATCAACCCCACCCAACACTAAGGGCAATTTTGGACACTAAGGGCAATTTATCACGGCCAATCCTCCTAACCTGCACATTTTTGGACTGTGGGAGGAAACCGGAGCACCCGGAGGAAACCCACGCAGACACGGGGAGGACGTGCAGACTCCGCACAGGCAGTGACCCAAGCCGGAATCGAACCTGGGACCCTGGAGCTGTGAAGCAATTGTGCTATCCACAATGCTACCGTGCTGCCCTGAAGCACTTCTTAATCCCTGTTATTTTGAAGCACTAAAGATTGCTGGACAGGTTTAACATTGCACACAAAGCTCCTTTCTGGATACTGAGCGACCGTATGAGATGTATCTGTGGCCGCAACCCTTTGCCACAGTGCTGTTCACAATGCATTGGCCACACTGCCTCGATGGACGGGATAAAAACAGTGGCGGATTGCCACTCAAAATGGTCTCACCCTCGATGAAATTCCAAAGCGGAGGTCTCGCTCAACCTTCCTCACTCAGGCTGGATGAGACAGGAGCAGCGAAGCACCCCCCCCCCCAACCCCCCCCGGCTGCATCGACGTGGAATAACTGGGGCGCTGGGGAGAATGGAACACCCCCTCCCCCCCTTTTCATAGCACCCACTGGCGTAATGGAGATGTTTAAACGGGTAATTTAAAGAGAGAAGGTAAGTTTCAACGGTAAGCGATTCAGACAATGGCGGGAGAGTGGGTGAGGAGCGGGTGGGGGAGGAAGGGCAGGTGTTGTGACACCCTGGGTGAGTGTGCGGTCAAGTTCCAGCTCCACAGACTCCGAGCCCCAATACAAGTGAACGAACCAATAATTTATGCATTTTCCTGAGATTTGTCAACCTTGACTGCTCCAATGAGTCACAGCACCAGATTTGTAAGTAAACATTTTTTAAAAAACGTTATTTATCGCAAGGGAAAAAAGGTGAGTACATATTCGTAAAGAATGGACCAATGGTCTGCTAATCTAACTATTCCCAAAACCCGGTCCCACTTTCCACCCAGACACACACAGGACAGACACACGGTGCGGCGGGGGAGGGAGGTTACAAAATAACAGGGATTAAGAAATATGAGATAGTTCTTTGCTGCTGAGATAGAGGTCTGTGTAGCCAGCGATCTTTGAATGGTGTCTTCAACGAGAACCTGCAGGCTGTAGAATGCGCTCTTTACAGCAGGTTCTACATCCACTCTGCTTTCCAACTCTGTGGAGATTCTGGCTATATCGTGAAGAGAGTTCTCAGACTGAGCTTTTCCCAGCCATTCAGACAGAGGATTAAACTGTTACAGACTGTGGTGAACACCACTAGTGGTATATTATGTGTATTACGGCGCTGCACGTATATTAGAGGTACGATGGTAAATCCCTGCATGCTGGCTCCACCCAGCAGGCGGCGTATAAAAGTGTGTGCTCTCCTGAGTTGCAGCCATTCTGGTTCCAGCGACAGGAGGCACAACATCTTGTTCAATAAAGACTCGATTGTTTCACCATTCTCGTCTCGTGGTAATTGACGGTACATCAATTTATTGAACAAGATTTTTAAATGATGGATCTCCTCTTCAAGCCTGATCGCCTGCAGCTAAGCCCTCAAGCAGCCAACGCCACGTCCACCTTCGACCACTGGCTAACCTGCTTCGAAGGCTACCTCAGAGCAGCCGCTGAAGAACCCTCGGACTCGCAGAAGCTCCAAGTCCTCTATTCACGGGTGAGCCCTGACATTTTTCCCCTCATCCGGGATGCGCCCACCTACTCTGAAGCGATGACACTCCTGGAGGGATATTACGTTCGACCAGTGAATCAAGTATACGCCAGGCACCTCCTGGCCACGAGACAGCAACTGCCTGGGGAGACCCTGGATGATTTCTTGCGTGCCCTGCAGATCCTAGGTAGGAACTGTAACTGCCAGACAGTTTCGGCAGTCCAACACACCGAACTTTTAATTAGAGACGCTTATGTCACGGGCATGAAGTCTGCGTACGTCCGCCAGCGGCTACTGGAAGGGGGTACGCTCGATCTTGCGGGGACTAGGCAGCTCGCTAATTCATTAGAAGTGGTCTCCCGTAACGTTCACTCCTACCCCCCCCCCCCGACCGCGCGGCACCCTCGTAGGCATCGTGGGCCCCACCAGCTGCCGACTCCAGCTCACCGCAAGCCTGCGCCGCGCGGCAGCCAGCCAACACTGGCGGGCCCAAGTGTTATTTTTGCGGACAAAGCAAACACCCCAGGCAGCGCTGCCCGGCGCGGAGCGCGACCTGCAACGGCTGTGGGAAGGAAGGGCACTTCCTTTCTGTTTGCCAGGCCCGGTCGGTCGCTGCTGTTTCCAGGCCCAGCATTTCTACACCCCCCACATGCGACCCAGGTGCGCCGCCATCTTCCCCTCCGCAAGCCACGTGCGGCCCGTGGGTGCCACCATCTTTGATGCCACCCGCCATGTGTGCCCCGTGGGCACCGCCATTTTCGGCGCGATTTTGGACCACGCCTCAAGACCTCTCTTGTCTGACCGTTCATCGCCTACCGCTACCTCCGCCACCGCCGATCAGCCCGGGACCCCCCAGCATCTTCCGCAGCTCGCCTCTTGATGTACGATCAATGACCACTAAAGCGAGATTGTAGTCCAACTGAAGGCTTTAATAAGCGAGATGTTTCCCCCAGCAGCTCAGGTACAGAATGAGGGCTGCTGGGGCGGCACGGGTTCTTATACTCCGCCTATCAGGGCAGAGCTATTATACACTCCAGCCAATAGCAAGCATACAGGTTCTACCAATGTTACTTTAGCCTCTCAGGTACCGTAATACCTATAATACCACACCTCTATCACCCTGGATCAGTCTCGGCCCCGCGACCACGACGACGACTGTGACGATCAATGAGCACGAGACGACCTGCCTCTTTGAATCCGGGAGCACAGAGAGCTTCATCCACCCCACTACGGTAAGGCGCTGCTCCCTCCCGGTACACCCCGTCACCTAGAAAATCTCCCTGGCCTCGGGATCCCATTCCGTTGAAATCTGGGGGTACTGTATCGCGACCCTCACCATCCAGGGCATAGAGTTCACCAACTTCCGGCTCTATGTCCTCCCCCACCTCTGCACTGCCCTGTTACTCGGCCTGGACTTCCAGTGCCATCTCCAAATCCCTACCGCCACTCACCGTCTGCGGCCTCACGACCCTTAAGGTCAATCCACCTTCCCTGTTTCCCTCTATCACCCCGGACTGCAAACCCGTCACCACTAGGAGCAGACGGTACAGTGCGCAGGACAGGACCTTCATCAGGTCGGAGGTCCAACGGCTTCTGCGGGAGGGGGTCACTGAGGCCAGCAACAGCCCCTGGAGAGCTCAAATAGTGGTAGTGAAGACTGGGGAGAAGCACAGGATGGTCATTGACTACAGTCAGACTGTAGCTGTATGGAACCTTAGTTAGGCCACACTTGGAGTATAGTGTTCAATTCTGGTTGCCACACTACCAGAAGGGTGTGGAGGCTTTAGAGAGGGTGCAGAAGAGATTTACCAGGATGTTGCCTGGTATGGAGGGCATTAGCTATGAGGAGCGGTTGAATAAGCTCGGTTTGTTCTCACTGGAACGACGGAGGTTGAGGGGCGACCTGATAGAGGTATACAAAATTATGAGGGGCATAGACGGAGTGGATAGTCAGAGGCTTTTCCCCAGGGTAGGGGGGTCAATTACTAGGGGGCATAGGTTTAAGGCGAGAGGGGCAAGGTTTAGAGTAGATGTACGAGGCAAGTTTTTTACACAGAGGGTAGTGGGTGCCTGGAACTCGCTACCGGAGGAGGTGGTGGAAGCAGGGACGATAGTGATATTTAAGGGGCATCTTGACAAATACATGAATAGGATGGGAATAGAAGGATACGGACCCAGGAAGTGTAGAAGATTGTAGTTTAGTCGGGCAGCATGGTCGGCACGGGCTTGGAGGGCCGAAGGGCCTGTTCCTGTGCTGTATATTTATTTGTTCTTTGTTCTTGTTTGGTACACGCAGCTCGACGCGTACCCCCTCCCATGCATATCTGAATGTTCAATCAGATTGCGCAGTATCGAGTCTTTTCCACAGTAGACTTGAAGTCCGCCTACCACCAGCTCCCCATCCGCCCGGAGGACCGCCAATACACTGCGTTTGAAGCAGACGGCCGCCTCTATCACTTCCTTAGGGTTCCCTTCGGCGTCACTAATGCGGTCTCGGTCTTCCAGTGAGAGATGGACCGAATGGTTGACCGGTATGGACTGCGGGCCACCTTCCCGTACCTAGATAATGTCACCATCTGCGGCCATGACCAGCAGGACCACGACGCAAACCTCCAAAACTTCCTCCACACAGCCAAACTCCTTAACCTCACAGACAATAAGGAGAAATGCGTGTTCCGCACCAACCACTTAGCCATCCTTGGCTACGTGGTGGAAAATGGAGTCCTAGGGCCTGACCCTGACCGCATGCGCCCCCTCCTGGAACTCCCCCTCCCCCTCTGCCCCAAGGCCCTGAAACGATGCCTGGGGTTTTTCTCATATTACGCCCAGTGGGTCCCTAATTATGCGGACAAGGCCCGCCCACTCATTCAGTCCACAGTTTTTCCCCTGATGGCTGAGGCCCGCCAGGCCTTCAACCACATCAAGGCGGACATTGCCAAGGCCACAATGCACGCGGTCGACGAGTCCCTCCCCTTTCAGATGGAGAGCGATGCATCGGACGTAGCACTGGCCGCCACGCTCAACCAGGCGGGCAGGCCCGTGGCCTTCTTCTCCCGCACCCTCCATGCCTCCGAAATTCGGCACTCCTCTGTCGAAAAGGAGGTCCAAGCCATTATGGAAGCTGTGCGACATTGGAGGCATTACCTGGCCGGCAGGAGATTCACTCTCCTCACTGACCAACGGTCGGTTGCCTTTATGTTTAGTAATACACAGCAGGGCAAGATCAAAAATGACAAGATCTTGAGGTGGAGGATCGAGCTCTCCACCTATAATTATGAGATCTTGTATCGCCCGGGGAAGCTTAACGAAGGCCCTTGATGCCCTATCCCGCGGTACATGTGCCAGCGCACAAGTGGACCGACTCCGGGCACTCCACTACGACCTCTGCCACCTGGGGGTCACCCGGTTCTTCCATTTTGTCAAGGCCCACAACCAGCCCTACTCCATTTAGGTCAGGACATCACCAGAGACTGTCAAGTCAGCGCAGAGTGCAAGCTGCACTTCTACCGGCCAGATAGAGCGCACCTAGATTTGAACACCTCAGCGTGGACTTCAAAGGGCCCCTCCCCTCCACCGACCACAACGCGTACTTCCTGAACGTGAGTGACGAGTATGCCCGGTTCCCTTTCGCCATCCCATGCCCCGATATGACTTCTGCCACGGTCATTAATGCCCTGCACAGTATCTTCACTCTGTTCGGTTTCCCCACCTATATCCACAGCGATCGAGGATCCTCCTTTATGAGTGACGAGCTGCGTCAGTTCCTGCTCAGCAAGGGCATTGCCTCAAGCAGAACGACCAGCTACAACCCCCGGGGAAACGGGCAGGTGGAGAGGGAGAACGGGACGGTCTGGAAGGCTGGCCCTGCGGTCTAAAAATCTCCGGGTCCACTGGCAGGAGGTCCTCCCCGAAGCGCTCCGCTCCATCCGATCACTCCTCTGCGCCACGACTAATGAGACCCCCTCACGAACGTGTGTTTGCCTTCCCCAGAAAGTCCACCTCCGGGGTCTCGCTCCCAACCTGGCTGACAGTTCCTGGACCCGTCCTCCTCTGGAAGCATGTGCGGACCCATACATCGGACCCCTTGGTCGAAAAAGTCCACCTCCTACACGTGACCCCGCAGTACGCCTACGTGGCACACCCCGACGGGCACCAGGACACAGTCTCCCTCCGGGACCTGGCACCCGCTGGGTCCCCACCCCTGACCCCCGACATGACACCACCCCCCCCCCCCACCCGGTTGCCTCATTCACCCCTGCGCCACTCACCCTCCCTCCAGCGAACCTCACCGCAGTCCCCGCCCCAGGAGGATCCGTCCTCCCACTGGTTCCACTGAGAGGTGACGAAGACAAGGACAACACGCTCCCGGAGTCGCAGGTGACCAAGTCGGCGCCCACATCAGCACCAGGACTGAGGCAATCACGGAGGAGGGTCAAGGCCCCCGACAGACTTAATTTGTAATGTTTCCACCAACCCCGCCAGACTCTTTTTTTAACAGGGGGTGAATGTGGTGAACACGACTAGTGGTATATTATATGTATTACGGCACTGCACGTATATTAGAGGTACGATGGTAAATCCCTGCCTGCTGGCTCCGCCCAGCAGGCGGCGTATAAAAGTGTGTGCTCTCCTGAGCTGCAGCCATTCTGGTTCCAGCTACAGGAGGCACAACATCTTGCTCAATAAAGCCTCGATTGTTCCACCATTCTCGTCACGTGGTAACTGACGGTACATCACAGACCTGGTGGGAGAAACTGCTTGCAGCCTTTTAAACCAATAGTTCCTTTCACAGGCTTGCAGTCATTTACACAGGACTGACATCCAGAGGTTTGGCTGGAAGCTTCTTAAATCGCCTGGCAGAGAGAGCTGAGGGAGAAAGTGTGTGTGTTTTAAAGCTTTTTCATGCCAGGATCTTTCACAGAACTGAGAACGAAATGGAGCTCTCCACATGGCCCGCCTTTCGTCCAGAAGGTTCTGAATAGCTCCACCAATCACAAGCAAGAACAGGAGTTGTCTCAGAATTTCAGACGTACAGATTGGCTGCTTGCCAAGTCCATCAAACCGATATCATGGGCTGTGCCACAGAGCATAAAGAGAAGATCTGGGCCAAGACATTAGACCAGGGGTGTTTTTGGTTTGACCAAATTGCCCAAGGTCTGCAGTTTAAAACAAAATGACAATGTTGCGGGGACAGAGATTGAAAAGACAAACACGAAACAGACAAGGACTTAACAAGTTCGGTATTGGGGTGGCAGGTTGGGAGGGTCGGGAGTGTCAGGGGGATCGGGTCAGACCAGGAGGGGGTGGATTGGGTGGGGGTGAGGGTGAGTGGGAGAGGAGTCGGGTCAGAAGGTGGGGGCAGCACGGTAGCACAAGTTGATAGCACTGTGGCTTCACAGCGCCATGGTCCCAGGTTCGATTCCCCACTGGGTCACTGTCTGTGCGGAGTCTGCACGTTCTCCCCGTGTCGGCGTGGGTTTCCTCCGGGTGCTCCGGTTTCCTCCCACAGTCCAAAGACGTGCAGGTTAGGTGGATTGGTCATGATAAATTGCCCTTAGTGACCAAAAAGGTTAGGAGGGGTTATTGGGTTATGGGGATAGGGTGGTCAGTGCAGACTCGATGGGCCGAATGGAGTCTGCACTGTATGTTCTATGTTCTATGTTGAGTCGGACCAAGAGGGGGTGTTGCATCAGGTGGGGTTAAACAGGTGGGGAGAGTGGGGTCAGGCAGGGAGGCGGTGTAGAGTCGGTAAGCGAGGGGTCAGTTTGTGTTGGACCAGGAAGAGGGGGTCGGGTCGGGCCAGGAAAGAAGTGTGTGGTAGTTGAGGCAATACTGTGGAGACGTCCAGTGTAACTGAACAAGGTTTTATTGATAATAAAGAAAAGGCAGAGTCACTAAATATGTCATCACTCTCTGGCTCCTGGGTCCACTCTGCCTGGGCCCCAGTTCCCAGGGCCCCGCGCTTTTTCCCCATTGGTTGGGGTTCACATACTCCTGCGCAGTAGGTCACAAGTTGTCACATGGCCGGAAGGTCTCACCTTAAAGGGGCCGCGCTACCACATCCCTCCATCTTAAGTCCCTCAATAGCATCCTTACAGAACTGGTTATAGACAGTACGTGTTTACAATAAAAAGCATTGAGAAACACAAGGGGAGAGAGAATCCATAACAGTTTATTACAATGTCAATCCATCAGGGGATTTCCTGGGCCTCATAGACCGCCTTCAGTTCCCCAACCGGCTCCTCCAACTCCGAGGCCGCAACGCTGTCATCCATGGACGCGCGTCTCAGAGATTTGATTGCGCTACTTCAGGAACATTCCTTCCTCCAGCCACGGGAGCACCGATGGTACCTGCTGGCCCCAACTGTTCCGAGATTGTGGATCCTCGGTTTCTTACATGGTCAGCGTTCTTCTGCACTGTCCTGCTGTTCAAATCCACGACGTACGAGACTGGGCCTGACTTTGATTCAATTCGGCCAGGTAGCCGTGAAGAGCCTGAGGCAAAGTTCCTGACGAGGACCAGGTGGTCCACTTGAAATGACCTGTCTCTTTTGTGCGAAAAGTGCTGCTTCCCTGGGAGACCTGCCGTCCCTCCGCCCTCCCTGTCAAATCTGGGAAAACGAATTTCAATTGGGTCCCCAGACAATGGCCCGTGAATAACCTGGTTGGTCTGACACCCATGGTGGCATATGAGAGGCATGCTAAAAGATGGAAGAAAGTTGGCCAATCTAAGGCCTAGTGGACCGCTGGACTGCTTCTTCATGGCTGTTTTGAACGTCTGCACAGCTCTCTCCGCAAAACCCATTGAGGTGGGGGTGAATGGGGACTGTTCGAATATGGCGGATGCCATTTGTTCAGATAAATCATTGAAACTCCTCCTCGGTGAGCGGAGGACCGTTGTCAGATATTATTACTTCGGGATGGCCAGCGGTAGGAAAGACCCACCGCAGGGACTCTACTGTGGCTGTTGAGGTTGATGCCCCCATCTCCAGAATATCCAACCACTTGGAGGGGGCGTCAATCAGGATCAGGTAATTTTGCTGAGAAAAGGGCCTGTGACGTCTGAAGCCTGTGTACCTGAGTCCCCGGACGACCATGCCATTTCAATCTGTGAAGGTTGGCAGTGGATGGCACTGCTGTATCTGGCAGGGGGCGCACCGGCCTACCAGGTGTTGAATATCCTTATCTGTACCGGGCCACCAAATGTATCTCCTGGCTATAACATTTTCATTTGGCCCGGAAGAGCACTGTGCAATTCCTGCAAGAGTGGCTCTCTTACTGGGAGTGGCACCAACACTCGGGAACCCCAGAGAACGATGCCACCTTCACAACTGTGGAGTCTGTCTTTGGGAAAGAGCTAAGACCCTAACTGGTCAGATTTACCACGGTGCCACCCGGTTAAGGTGTCATGAGTTTCACTTTGAACAGGATGAATCGCGTTGCGTCCAGATCTTCATATCACCTGACGTGGCAAGGAAATTAAATGCCAGGAGGATTTCCCCCCCAGTGGTGGGGCCAGGTTTTCCGGAAGTGGAAGCCGATTCAGTGTTGGAGATTTTATGCCCGGCCTATGATGAAAGATGTCATCGTTGGCCGCCAGCAACAAGGCCCGTCACTGTACCATGGCAGAGATGATTGGAGGTATTGGCCTGTCTTCTCATTTCAGATTAATTAAATAATTAATCTTCTATATTACAGCTAGGCCTTCTTTCTCGCTCTGTGCCTATTTCCGTTCAGCATCGGTGAGGCACGATCAATTGCACAGAGACGAGAGTTGGATTCAACTGAGGCTTTATTACTCTAAGATTGTGGCCTCCAACAGAAGCAGGCGAAATGGCTGCTGTATAGGGAGCACACATATTTATACCCCGCCTACTGGGTGGACCCAGAAGGCAGGGACTATCCCCGTACCTGTAATACAGGGCCTTACCACACATCTTTAATATATACAACAGTAATGATTACCACATTCACTCCCTGTTAAAATTGAGTCCTGCGGGGGTGGTGGAGAACTATATACAGAGCAAGTTTAATATACAGAAGCAAAAAAAAATTTTATTTCTGAAGTCCAGTACAAGGTGGTTTGATAGTCCCGAACCAATTGTAGATTTAGCCGGTCCGGGGCCTAGATGTGGCATTGGGAGCGTCGCAGTGGTGGCGGCGACTCCGGTGTTGGTCTGGTCCTCGGTGACTCCGAGAGCGTGCCGAAATCCTCTTCATCCTCGGGCGTGGGCAGGGGGACGACGGATGGTCCTGGGGGGGTTGCTTCTGGGTGCGCCGGGAGAGGAGGGGTGGAGCTGGGCCGGAGGGGTGTGTGTGTGGATCCTGCTGGTGCCAGGTCCCTGAGGGAGACAGTAGCCTGGCGGCCGTCGGGGTACACTATGTAGGCATACTGGGGGTTAGCGTGGAGTAACTGCACCCTTTCAACTAACGGGTCCACCTTGTGGAGTCGGACGTGCCTATGGAGGAGTATGGGTCCTGGAGCTGAGAGCCAAGTCGGGAGCGACACCCCGGATGTGGACCCCCTGGGGAAGGCAAAGAGACGTTCATGGGGTGTGTCGTTAGTGGCGGTGCACAGTAGTGACCGAATGGAGTGCAGTGCATTGGGGAGGACCTCCTGCCAGCGGGAGGCCGGGAGGTTCCTGGACCGTAGGGCCTCCAGACCATCCCGTTCTCCCTCTCCACCTGCCCGTTTCCCCGGGGGTTATAGCTGGTTGTCCTGCTGGAGGCGATACCCTTGCTGAGCAGGAACTGACGCAGCTCATCACTCATGAATGAGGATCCCCTGTCACTGTGGATGAAGGCGGGGAAACCGATCAGAGCGAAGATTGTGTTGAGGGCTCTGATGACCGTGGCAGACGTCATGTCGGGGCATGGGATGGCGAAGGGGAATCTGGAGTATTCATCGACCACACTGAGGAAATATGTGTTATGGTCGGTGGAGGGGAGGGGCCCTTTGAAATCCATGCTGAGGCGTACAAAGGGGCAGGAGGCCTTCACCAGGTGCGCGCGGTCCGGCTGGTAGAAGTGCGGTTTGCACTCCGCACAGACCTGGCAGTCCTTGGTGATTGTCCTGACTTCCTCGACAGATTTTGTGCCTTTATGAAAAGGTACAACCGTGTGACTCCCGGGCGACAAAGGCTGTCGTGCAGGGTCCAGAGTCGGCACATGTACCTCCGGATCGGGCATCTGGGGCTCGATCAGCTTGCCGGGGCGATACAAAATCTGGTAGTTGTAGGTGGAGAGCTCAATCCTCCACCTCAAGATTTTATTAGTTTTGATCTTGCCCCACTGTGTGTTATTGAACATGAAGGCTACCGACCGTTGGTCAGTGAGGAGAGTGAATCTCCTGCCGGCCAGGTAATGTCGCCAATGTCGCACAGCTTCAACGATAGCTTGGGCCTCTTTTTCGACGGAGGAGTGCCGAATTTCGGAGGCATGGAGGGTGTGGGAAAAGAAAGCCACGGGCCTGCCTGCCTGATTGAGCGTGGCGGCTAGGGCGATGTCTGATACGTCGCTCTCCAGTTGGAAGGGCAGCGTCTCGTCTACTGCGTGCATCGCGGCCTTGGCGATATCGGCTCTGATACGGTTGAAGGCATGTTGAGCCTCGGCCGTCAGGGGGAAAAGGGTGGACTGGATGAGTGGGCGGGCCTTGTCTGCGTAGTTTGGGACTCACTGGGCATAGTATGAAAAGAACCCCAGGCAGCATTTGAGGGCCTTGGGGCAGAGGGGGTGGGGGAACTCCATGAGGGGGTGCATGCGGTCGGGATCGGGCCCGAGAACTCCGTTCTGGACCACATAGCCGAGATGGCTAAGCGGGTCGTGCTAAACACGCACTTCTCCTTGTTGTAGGTGAGGTTCAGGAGAGTGGCAGTGCGGAGAAATTTGGCAAGGTTGGCATCGTGGTCCTGCTGATCGTGGCACAGATGGTGACATTGTCTAGGTACGGGCAGGTGGCTCGCAACCCGTACCGGTCGACCATTCGGTCCATCTCCCTTTGGAAGACTGAGGGAAACCATGGGAACCATGAGAAAATGGTAGAGGCGGCCATCTGCCTCAAAGGCAGTGTATGGGCGGTCGGCCTTATGGATGGGGAACTGTCCGTAAGGTACTGTGTGTGACCGTCTCCACCTCCAAAAACTTCAGAGCCTCTGAAAGAGCCATTGTCCACAACACACTCCCCACTTAAACTGAAATACCACACCTGTAAACAACCGCAATGTGCTCACCCCTCACTGTCTTTAAGTTCACTAAGCCAATCCAATAGATAGGCTTTTATCCCGGACGAGCCCCCAATTTCTTATGGGCCAGGGTTTAGGGAACCCCAGAGTGTATCATGAAGTTCACCTGACCCACAACTTTTAATAGATTGTGGTATGGGGAGCACACGGCCCAGTCTAAAAGGTGGGGTACAGCAGAAATGGAAAAGTATTTTTTAAAGCAAAACAATGTTTATTCTATGAACTCAAGTTAACCTTTTAAAACATACAGTGAACATCTTAGCAGTCATCCATTCAAATACAACCCCCAAAGATTACAACACTAAGTAATCCTTTAATCATAGGAATTACAGTGCAGAAGAAGCTTTCCTTTTAACATCCATAAGACTTAAAACACCTTTTACCAGAAGCACATTAGGTTTACATTCACTACTGAGAACATTTATAATTCTGAATACACCAAATGATCAAGAGATAGTCTTTTATGGCAGAGAGATCAACAGTACACCTGCTCTGTCTGGCTTCAGCTCCAACACTGAAAACGAAACTAAAACACACCCTGCAGCAAACAGCCGAAAACAAAAGTAAAAAGCTGACAGACAGCCCAGCCCCACCCACACTCTGACATCATCTGATAAACACCCATTTCTTAAAGGTACATTTCTTAAACACCTATTTCTTAAAGCTACTCTCACTACAGATATTTATATACCATTTCTTAAAGGTACTCTCACATGTCACTTGGATCACTGTCTGTGCGGAGTCTGCACGTTCTCCCCGTGTCTGCGTGGGTTTCCTCCGGGTGCTCCGCTTTCCTCCCACAGTCCAAAGATGTGCAGGTTAGGTGGATTGGCCATGCTAAATTGCCCTTCATGTCCAAAAAGGTTAGGTGGTGTTACTGGGTTACGAGGATAGGGTGGAGGTGTGGGCTTAAGTAGGGTGATCTTTCCATGGACCTTGAGGACTCGCCCCTTAAAGGGACCATACTAACACAGGCGGCTGGGTAGAGCCATGGAGTCATAGATGTTTACAGCATGGAAACAGGCCCTTTGGCCCAGCTTGTCCATGTTGCCCAGTTTCTAGCACTAAGCTAGTCCCACTTGCCAGCATTTGGGCCATATCCTTCTGTACCCACCCTGCCCATGTAACTGTCTAACTGTTTTTTAATGGTAAAATTGTACCCACCTCTATCACTGCCTCTGGCAGCTCGTTCCAGATGCTCACCGCCCTCTGTGTGCGGAAATTCCCCCTCTGTCTCCTTTGTATCTCTCCCATCTCACCTTAAACCTACACCCTCTAGTTCTAGACTCCTCTATCTTTGGGAAAAGATGTTGACTATCTACCTTATCTATGCCCCTCATTATTTTATAGACCTCTATAAGATCACCCCTAAGCCTCCTACGCTCCAGGGAAAAAAGTCCCAGCCTATCCAGCCTCTCCTTATAACCCAGACCATCAAGTCCAGGTAGCATCCTTGTAAATCTCTTCTGCACTCTTTCTAGTTTAATAGTATCCTTCCTATAAAAGGATGATCAGAACCGAACACATTATTCTAAGTGTGGTCTTACCAAAGTCTTGTACAACTTCAACAAGACATCCCAACCCGTGTATTCAATATTCTGACCAATAAAACCTAGCATGCTGAATGCCTTCTTCACCACCCTGTCCACCTGTGAGTCCACCTTCAAGGAGCTATTAACCTGTACCCCTAGATCTCTTTGTTCTGTAACTCTCCCCAACTCCAAACCATTAACTGAGTCGGTCCTGCCCTGATTTGATCGATCAAAATGCATCACCTCACATTTATCCAAATTAAACTCCATCTGCCATTCATCGGCCCACTGGCCCAATTGGTCAAGATCCTGTTGCAATCTTATATAACCTTCTTCACTGTCCACTGTGCCACCAATCTTGGTGTCATCTGCAAACTTACTAACCATGCCTCCTACATTCTCATCCAAATCATTAATATACATAACAAATAACAGTGGACCCAGCACCGATCCCTGAGGGTCACAGGCCTCCAGTTTGAAAAACAACCCTCCACACCCACCCATTGGCTTCGGTCGCCAAGCCAATTTTGTATCCAATTGGCTACCTCACCCTGGATTCGGTGAGATTTAACCTTTTGCAACAACCTACCAACCTAACAGGTAGGGTCAGGTCGGATGGGACCTTGGAACAGAAGGGAGGGGGAGGTTAGGTTGGGAGTGGGGGTGGTGGTCAGACCCGGAGGAGGGGTCGGATCAGAGGTTGGGGTGGTGCGGGGGATTCGCAGGCGTGGGGGTGGGGGGGGGGGGGTTGAATAACAAAGAGGACATTATATCATCACAGCTAGGTGTCGATCTCCTGATTAATGAGGGAGCTGGTGTTTAAGTGCTTGAATGATAATGGAACCCAGGAGTTAATGGAGGTTTCTTGTTTGGTGGGTTGGTGCCGGGGGTGGGGGGGGGGGGGGGGGAGGGCAGTGCTGACTGGTAGAACTGTCACCGACAGGAGTCTGAGGCCAGCTGAAAGTTACATTAACTTCACAACCTTTTAATGACCACGCGAGCAGGAATTAATGACTCCACGATCCTCCCACTCCAGGTCCGACAGGGAGCACGAGCCAATGGCCACGCTGCACCCCGAAACACAGCTCGCCGCTCGGCGATGGGGATATAGCCAGAGAAGTGGGGTTGGCAGGGAAGTAAATAAAGTCGCCGTAGTCCCAGCTGACAATTGGCTGCTTTCCCCTTTGAGGGAGAACAGCTGGCTGGTGGTGATTTAACTAGAGGATCACCACACTTTAGGCGAAGGGCAAGGTTGAGAATTCGGGGCCTTCATGAATAACCTCAGCCGGTATAGGAATTGAACCCATGTTGCTGACTTTGCTCTGCATCACTAGCTAGCTGCCCAGCCAAATGAGCTAAACTGGCCCCCTGTTCATCTCGACCATTCAGCTTGGCATGCATACATACACACACACACACACGCACACTTGTACAGATGGCAGAATAAATAAATGTTTAAGAATTAATTTTCCCAGTTCATGAAAAAATATATGGAGAGAATAAAGTTCGCTGTTCCTTAACTGATCTTAGAATCATAGAATTTACAGTGCAGAAAGAGGCCATTCGGCCCATTGAGTCTGCAATGGCCCTTGGAAAGAGCACCCTAACTAAGCTCACACCTCCACCTGCACATCTTTGGACTGTGGGAGGAAACCGGAGCACCCGGAGGAAACCCACGCAGACACGGGGAGAACGTGCAGACTCCGCACAGACAGTGACCCAAGCCGGGAATCGAACATGGGACTCTGGAGCTGTGAAGCAACAGTGCTAACCACTGTGCTAACCACTGTGCTACCGTACCATGTCTTGATGTACTGACTTCATTTTTGGCCATTTTCTTCAGCTGTATCCTTGAGTATTGTCATTTGGAGCAGATTTCAACATTTTATTCTCAAAAGGTTTTGGTTTTCAATAGATTTCTGTTCTCAGGATGGCTACTTCGGGCACAATATTTTTGAGAAAAAGAGAGCAGTCAGAGCAGCTGGTTTCAATACAGCATTGTCTTTCGATCTCTCTTTCCTGCTTGATAAGCAGTCCCTTAAAGTATTCTGCTGGCCATATAATTCAGAGAAATTCTATTAGTTCACCCAAGGTGCAGGACAAGAGTAGCTGGGTTACAGTCAGGGGAAGGAAAACGAACGAGCAGACAGTGCAGGGATCCCTCGTGGCCTTCCCCTTCAAAACAAGTATACCGTTTTGGATGCTGTTGAGGGGGATGACCTACCGGGGAAGGCCCCAGTGGCCAGGTCTCTGGCACTGAGTCTGGCTCTGTGGCTCAGAAGGGAACGGGGAGAATAGAAAAGCAATAGTGATAGGAGACTCAATGGTTAGGGGAATGGATAGGAGATTCTGTGGTCGAGACGAGACTCCCGGAAGGTATGTTGCTTCCCGGGTGCCAGGGCCAGGGATGTCTCGGATCGAGTCTACAGGATTCTTAAGGGGGAGGGGGGGGCAACCAGAAGTCGTGGTGCACACAGGCACCAACGACATAGCTCAGAACAGGGATGAGGATCTAAAAGGTAATGGTAGAGAGTTAGGTTGGAAGCTGAGGAGCAGGACAACCAGAGTAGTAATCTCAGGATTGCTACCGGTGCCATGTGCAAGTGAGGCAAGGAACAGAGAGCGAGTGCAGCTGAACACGTGGCTACAGGGCTGGTGCAGGAGGGAAGGCTTCAAATATGTGGATCATTGGGATATCTTCTGGGGAAGGTGGGATCTGTACATGAAGGACGGGTTGCACCTAAACTGGAGGGGCACCAATATCCTGGGGGTGAGGTTTGCTAGAGCTCTTCGGGAGGGTTTAAATTAATTTGGCAGGGGGACGGGAACCAGAGCTAAGGATCAGAGGATAGACAGTTGATAGGGCAAAGTTGCACTCAGTGGAATTGGTCAAAGTGTGTCTCTTTCAATGCAAGGAGTGTCAGGAATAAGGGAGATGAACTTAGAGCATGGATCAGTACTTGGAACTACAATGTTGTGGCCATTATGGAGACATGGATTTCACAGGGGCAGGAATGGTTGTCAGATGTTCTGGGGTTTAAATGTTTTAAGAATAGGGAGGGAGGTAAAAGAGGAGGGGGAGTGGCATTGTTAATTAGGAAGTGCATCACAGCTTCAGAAAAGGAGGTAGTCGAGGAGGGTTTGTCCACTGAGTCAGTATGGGTGGAAGTCAGGAACAAGAAAGGAGCAGACACTTTATTGGGAGTTTATATAGACCTCCCAATAGCAGCAGAGAGATGGAGGAACACATTGGGCGGCAGATCTTGGAAAAGTGCAGAAGTAACATAATTGTTGTCATGGGTGACTTCAACTTCCCTAATATTGACTGGGACCTCCTTAGTGCGAATGGTTTGGATGGAGCAGATTTTGTCAGGTGTGTACAGGAAGGATTCCTGACTCAATATGTAGATAGGCCGACTAGGGGGGAGGCCATATTGGATTTAGTGCTGGGCAACTAGCCAGGCCAGGTGTCAGATGTCTCGGTGGGAGCGCATTTCGGTGACAGTGACCACAACTCCTTGACCTTTACCATAGTCATGGAGAGGGATAGGAACAGACAGTATGGGAAGGTATTTAATTGGGGGAGGGGAAATTATACCGCTATTAGACAGGAGCTGAGGAGCATAAAGTGGGAACAGTTGTTCTTGGGGAAACGCACAACAGTAATGTGGGGGTTGTTTAAGAAGCACTTGCTGCGAGTGCTGGATAGTTTTGTCCCACTGAGACGAGGAAGGAATGGTGAGGTGAAGGAGCCTTGGATGACAAGAGAAGTGGAGCTTCTAGTCAAGAGGAAGAAGGAAGCTTACGTAAGGCTGAGGAAGCAAGGGTCTGGCACGACTCTAGAGAGTTACAAGGTAGCCAGGAAAGAACTCAAAAATGACTTAGGAGAGCTAGAAGGGGGCATGAAAAAGCCCTGGCGGAAAGGATTTGGGGGAACCCCAAGGCGTTCTACACTTAGGTGAGAAATAAGAGGATGATAAGAGTGGGAGCAGGGCTGATCAGGGATAGTGGAGGGAACTTATGCCTCGAGTCTGAGGAGATAGGGGAGGCCCTAAATGAATATTTTGCTTCAGTATTCACGAGAGAGAGGGACCTTGTTGCCCATGAGAACAGCGTGAGCCAAGTTAATAGATTCAAACAGGTTGATATTAAGAAGGAGGATGTGCTGGAAATGTCAGTCCCCTGGGCCTGACAGGATATACCCAAGGTTATTACGGGAAGCAAGGGAGGAGATTGCTACGCTGTTGGCGATGATCTTTGCATCCTCACTCTCCACTGGAGTAGTACCGAATGATTGAAGGGAGGTGAATGTTGTTCCCCTGTTCAAGAAAGGGTATAGGGAAATCCCTGGGAATTACAGACCAGTCAGTCTTATGTCTGGTGAGCAAAATATTGGAAAGGATTCTGAGAGATAGGATTTATGATTATTTAGAAAAATATAGTTTGATTAAAGATAGTCAGTATGGCTTTGTGAGGGGCAGCTCATGCCTCACAAGCCTCATTGAATTCTTTGAGGATGTGACGAGACACATTGATGAAGGTCGGGCAGTGGATGTGGTGTATATGGATTTCAGTAAGACATTTGATAAGGTTCCACATGGAAGGCTCATTCAGAAAGTTAGGGAGCATGGGAAATTTGGCTGTCTGGATACAGAATTGGCTGGCCAAAAGAAGACAGCGAGTGGCAGTGGATGGAAAGTATTCCGCCTGGAGGTCGGTGACCAGTGGTGTCCCTTAGGGATCTGTTCTGGGACCTCTGGTCTTTGTGGTTTTTAGAAATGACTTGGATGAGGAAGTGGAAGGGTGGGTTAGTACGTTTGCCGATGACACAAAGGTTGGTGGAGTTGCAGGTAGTGTCGTGGGCTATTGCAGGTTACAGCAGGACATTGACAAGATGCAGAGCTGGGCTGAGAAGTGACAGATGGAGTTCAACCTAGATAAATGTCAAGTGATTCATTTTGGAAGGTCGAATTTGACTACTGAATACAGGGTTAAAGGCAGGATTCTTGGAAGTGTGGAGGAACAGAGGGTTCTTGGGGTCCACGGATCTCTCAAAGTTGCCACCCAGGTTGATAGGGTTGTTAAGAAGGCGTATGGTGCGTTGGCTTTCATTAACAGGGGGATTGAGTTTAAGAGCTGCGAGGTTTTGCTGCAGCTTTATAAAACCATGGTTCGACCACACTTGGAATATTGTGTCCAGTTCTGGTCGCCTCATTATAGGAAGGATATGGATGCTTTGGAGAGGGTGCAGGGGAGATTTACCAGGATGCTGCCTGGACCGGAGGGCATGTCTTATGAAGAAAGGTTGAGGGAGCTAGGGCTTTTCTCACTGGAGCAAAGAAGGCAGAGAGGTGACTTGATAGAGTTGTACAAGGTGATGAGAGGCATGGACAGAGTGGGTACCCAGAGACTTTTCCCCAGAGCGGAAATGGCTGTCACGAGGGGACATAATTTAAAGGTGATTGGAAGAAGGTATAGGGGAAATGTCAGAGGTAGGTTCTTTACACAGAGAGCGGTGGTGTGTGGAATGCACTGCCAGCGGAGGTGGTGGAGTCAGAGTCATTAGGGACATTTAAGCGACTCTTGGACAGGCACATGGAGAGCAGTAAATTGAAGGGGTGTAGGTTAGGTTGATCTTAGATTAGGATAAATGGTCGGCACAACATCGTGGGCCGAAAGGCCTGTACTGTGCTGTACTGTTCTATGTTCTATGCTCACGTCTGCTGCAGTTGTTATTTGAGAACAAATCATTCGATTCTGATGCCTCAGTACAGACACATTTGAGAAGTCTCGGGGTAGTGTGAAGTTGACAGGGGTCTTTCATCTTCCCCAGGGGTTTGAGTGCATTTTCTTTCCCGCTGGCTGGAATCTACTGTATAGTGGAGCATCTGGACAGTTTCCATTGTCTTTTGAGGGTTCCAGTTTTTAAACAATTCAACTGGAAAAAGAAAACTTGGGCAGGATTTTCAACCCCCCCCCCCCCCCCCCCCCCCCCACGGTGGCAGAGGTGGCACGCCATTGGATCCTTCGGTCTTGCCGTGGTCAATTGGTTTTCCCATTGTTTTCACCCTCCACCACTGGGAAATCCGGTTGGCAAGAGCGGGTGATGCCGCCTGCGGGAACAGCTGGAAAATCCAACCTTCAAAATTGTAACTTCAAAAAGATACACACCCTCGTAACAACTTACATGGGCCGGGATTCTCCCCTACCCGGCGGGGCAGGGGGTCCCGGCGGGATGGAGTGGCGGGAACCACTCCGGCGTCGGGCCGTCCCAAAGGTGCGGATTTCTCCGCACCCTTAGGGGCCAAGTCCTCACCTTGAGGGGCGAGGCCCGCGCCGGAGTGGTTGTCGCGCCGCCGGCCGGCGGGAAAGGCCTTTGGCGCCACACCAGCCGGGGCCGAAGGGACTTCGCCGGCCGGCGGAAGTCCGCACATGCGCGGGAGCGTCAGCGGCTGCTGACGTCATCCCCGTGCATGCGCAGGGGGGGGGTCATTTCCGCATCGGCCATCGTGGAGGCTATGGCCGACGCAGAAGGAAAAGAGTCCCCCCACGCCACAGGCCCGCCCGCCGGTGGGCCCCGATCGCGGGCCAGGCCACCGTGGGGGCACCCCCCGGGGCCAGATCGCCCCACGCCCCCCCCCCCCAGGGCCCCGGAGCCCGTCCGCGCCGCCAGTCCCGCCGGGAAGGGAGGTGGTTTGATTCACACCGGCGGGACTGGCATGACAGCAGCGGGTCTTCGGCCCATCGCGGGCCGGAGAATCACCGGGGGGGGGGGGGGGGGGGGCGCTAACCGGCGCGGTGCGATTCCCGCCCCCACCGAATCTTCGGTGCCGGAGAATTTGGCGGCCGGCGGGGACGATTCACACCGCCCCCCGGCGATTCTCCAACCCGGCGGGGGGTCGGGGAATCCCGCCCATGATGTTATTTTCAATGTTGAGGTTGCACAAAGACTTGCACTTATATAGCACCTTTCCCAACCTCAGAATATCCCAAAGCAACTTATACCTAAAGATAGGTTGGAATTGTAATGTAGGAAACACAAAGGTCAATTATGTACAATGTATGTTAATGACTTGGGCGAGGGAAGTGAATGCACTAATGGCAAGATTGCAAATGGCACAACAATAGGTGGGAAGGCGTCAGGCTGACACATGGGATGGGATTCCCCACTCTGCCGGAAGTGGGGTTTTCCATCCCGCCAGCTGGCCAATGGGAAATCGCCAGGAAATCCCCAGGCGTACAATACTGCAACCATGGTTTTTGAATAATAATAATAATAAATACATGTATTTTCAAACATTGTGGAAATTTGGTATAATGTTTCAAGGCCAGTGAGCACGTTTCGCAGTAATTAAGAACTTGGTGCACTGTTAAAAACCTGGGGCTGGATTCGCTGGCCTCCCAGCCGCGTGTTGCTCGGCTGTGGGAGGCGGCGCGCTGTTCTCTGGTGGCGGGATTCTCTGTTCCCGCCGCTGTCTATGGGATTTCCCATTGAGGACACCCCACGCTGCCGGGAAATGCACTGACGAGGGTGCACTGCCGGCGGGACCAGGGGATAACGCCTTCAGCGAACGGTCGGAGAATTCCGACGTCACGTACTCTTCATTCCACAAGGTGTCACTTTTACAAATATTTTTACAGTTGACTAAAAGCGTAAGAGTGGAAATTCTCAGCAGTTCGTTGATCTATAATCGCCGGCGGACGTGGGGGAGTTTGACAGCCTCAAATGAAAGAGAGTAGGCAGACAGACGAAACTTCCGGATTTCTGTATTATCCTGCTGTTTAATGCCCCTCCCACGTGCAGCACGGTAGCACAGTGGTTAGCACTGTTGGCTTCCCAGCTCCAGGGTCCCAAGTTTGATTCCCGGCTTGGGTCACTGTCTGTGCGGAGTCTGCACGTTCTCCCCGTGCCTGCGTGGGTTTCCTCCGGGTGCTCCAGTTTCCTCCCACAAGTCCCGAAAGCCGTGCTTGTTAGGTGAATCGGACATTCTGAATTCTCCCTCTGTGTACCCGAACAGGCGCCGGAGTGTGGACTTTCACAGTAACTTCACTGCAGTGTTAATGTAAGCCTACTTGTGACAATAAAGATTATTATTATTATCTGAGGTTATACTCGGCCTAAGTTCCAGTCTTGCCCTGGGGATATCATGGTGCTGAACAACCATGTGACTTGACAAGCCTCTTTATTGAGTATCACAAGTCATTACAGGTAGACTCACAAACTGTCTATTGGCGTACCTGGGTGTCAGGACTCCTGTCCCAGGATGGTCACACCATTGAGCGAGTCCTCTTCACGTCTTCAGTGGCTGCGGTCAAACCTCCTGATGATGGCACTGACCCTCGCGAGCTCCTGATGTTCACAGTGTGAAGTTTGTTACTCACCCTGAGGTCCACATCCCCTTTCAAATATCAGGCAATGGTGATACATATTCATCTCATCTGGGGTTGTTGCCAGTCCGCTGTATCATGGGCAGAACATCCCGTTTGCCCACTCCGTGCCGCACACACACACACGCCCCAATTATGTCCATTTTGTGGCTTTCGCCTACCATAAGTCAATTTGAATCGGTTGAACTGTAAGTTCATAAAAGTCCAAACTTGACCCAGAAAAACAACTTCAGCCCTTTATTCCTTTGTTTCCCCATTTCTTCAGTCACGCTATCTTCCTCTTTGTCCATCTCGCCTGCAGTGCTGCCCACGGCCCTGCACAATTGTGAGTACCGTCTCTGACTATTTCACATACAGGCGCTAGCAAAAAAATTAGATTAAAAGAAAACATGAGTTAAAAAATGGGATTTAGAAAAAACTTGCAGTCAGTGTCAATGGGGTAATCACGGCAAACACACAGAGAGTTCTGTAATCGTTAATGCCACGATATTCGAAGACAACGAATCCTAGAAATGTTTTAATTTTTATTCAGCTGCAGACACACGTTGTCAGGCAATGAAGGTCAGAGTCCGGGAGAATGGAGGTCAGAGGTCAGTGACAAAATATGCTTCACCAAACGATGGCTGAAAATATCATGTGACGTTTCGTGCATATCAGTGTCAATAATCATCAGCTACTCTCTCTGTCCCCAGAGGGAGGACTGACCTGCTTGTCTCTGTAGGGGCGACTGTGGAGCTGGCACGTCTCTTCCTACTTGTTGTCTGGCTGTACTAAGAAACCTCCCTCCAGCAAGAGAGAGAGATATAGGGCGTCATTCTCCGACCCCCCAGAGGGTCGGAGAATGGCTGTTGGCCGCCGTGAATCCGGGCCCCCGCCGGTTGACGAAGTCTCCGAAGGGAGAAGGTCGGCGGGGCGTTAATGGCGCCGCTGCCGTCGGAGAATGGCACGGGTCTGCGCAAGGCAGCCGATTTTCGGCCTGCCGATATTCTCCCTTCCGGATGGGCCGAAGTCCCGTCGATGTGATGACCGATCACGTCGACGTAAATTAAACCTCCTTTTCATCGGTGTGACCCTGTTGCTCCAGGTTCACGCCGACCAGCGTGGAGGTGAGTGACGGCCTGGGGGGTTGGCTCTGGAGGCGAGGCGTGAGTGCCGCAGTCACTGAATGCTGTGAGGAGAGGTGAGACTCGGGTTAGTGTGTGTGTGTGTGTAGCGGCGGGGGTGGTTAGAGTGGGCTGGGCTGGCGGCGGGGGGTCTGAGGGAGGGTCCGATGCCGGGGAGGGGGATGGGGGGGGGTCCGTGCCGGGGAGGGAGGGGGGGGGGTCCGTGCCGGGGAGGAGGTTGGGGTCCGGTGCCGGGGTGGAGTTGGGGGGTCGTGCAGGGGTGGAGGGGTGGGGGGGGTGCGTGCCGGGGAGGGGGATGGGGGGGTCGTGCCGGAGGGGATGGGGTGGGTCCGTGCCGGGGAGGAGGTTGGGGTCCGTGCCGGGGAGGAGGTTGGGGCGGCCGGGTGGAGGTTGGGGGGGGGCCGTGGCCGGGGTGGAGGTTGGGGGGGGTCTGTGCCGGGGAGGGGGATGGGGGGGGTCGCCGTGCCGGGGAGGGGGATGGGGGGTCCCGTGCCGGGAGGAGGTTGGGGTCCGTGCCGGGGTGGAGGTTGGGGGGGGGTCCGTGCCGGGGTGGAGGCTGGGGGGGGTCCGTGCCGGGAGAGGGGGATGGGGGGTCCGTGCCGGGGAGGGGATGGGGGGTCCGTTCCGGGGAGGAGGGTTGGGGTGCTGCCAGGGTGGAGGTTGAGGGGGGGGGGTCCGTGCCGGCGGGAGGGGGATGGGGGGGTCCATGCCGGGGAGGGGGATGGGTGGGGTCCGTGCCGGGGTGGAGGTGGGGGGGGTCTGTGGAGGGGATGGGGGGTCCGTGCCGGGGAGGAGGTTGGGGGTCCGTGCCGGGGAGGAGGTTGGGGTCCGTGCCGGGGAGGGGGATGGGGGGGGGGGGGGTCCGTGCCGGGGAGGGGGATGGGGGGGGGTCCATTCCGGGGGAGGTGGTTGGGGTCCGTGCCGGGGTGGAGGTTGGGGAGGGTCCGTGCCGGGGTGGAGGTTGGGGGAGGGTCCGTGCCGGGGAGGGGGATGCGAGGGCAAGTGAGTTGGTCCACCTGGCCAGGTACCAGCCTCCAACAGTTGGACCCATGCGGTCCATGCCACCTGGCTGGGGGGAGGAGGGGATATGGGCAATGATGACATGTCGTCGTTCCCCTCCCCCCACCAGGCCATCATGTTTTCCGATTATCCAGCGATGTTGGCCGCCGTGGCGGCAGCCGCTAATGTCTATGTTGCCCTGGATGAGGAGGAGGAGGAGGAGAGCGTGCCAGAGAGGCGGCGCAGGCTGCCGCAGAGGGACAGGCGGCAGCCGCCCAGGCTGGAGGACACCTGACCGACAGGACGAGGAGGGGGAGGAGGACGTCGCGGCCCACGGCAACGGAGGCACCCGAGGGCGCCCCGTGTGTACCGGCCCCGCAGTCATACAGGACGTCATGGACCGGGAATGCAGGAGGAGACTCCGGATGAGGCGGGAAACCGTATCACACATATGCCACCTGCTGGCACACCTGGCACCGCGTGGGCACTGGCGGGGGACACCCTCTCCCGTGTCCGTCAAGGTTACGGTGGCCCTGAACATTTATGCAACGGGGTCATTCCAGGCACTGAGTGGGGACCTGTCCGGCATATCGCAGACATCGGTGCATCGGTGCATCCGGGCAGTGACAGATGCCCTATATGCCATGGCGCACCGCTACATCCGCTTCCCCGTGGACCGGGCCAGCCAAGATGCCCGGGCCGTGGGCTTCTCTGCCGTGGCCGGGTTCCCCATGGTCCAGGGCGCGATCGATGGGATGCACGTCGCCGAGCGGCCACCTGCAGTATAACAGGGCTGTGTGTTCACCAATAGGAAGGGGACCTATTCGGATGAACATACAGGTGGTCTGCGACCATCGCATGATGATCCTGCACGTCTGCACCTGTTACCCAGGCAGTGTACACGACTCATACGTGTTGTCGCGGTCATCCATCCCCGGCATGTACGAGGGACGCCATCCACGGCTGAGGGGCTGGTTGCTGGGCGACAGGGGCTACCATTGCGATCGTGGGCTGATGACGCCTATACGGAGGCCACGCAATGAGGCGGAGAGCCGCTACAATGATGCCCATGTAGCGACAAGGGGAGTGATAGAGAGGTGCTTTGGCGTGCTGAAGATGCGTTTCAGGTGCCTGGACCTCTCTGGGGGCGCCCTCCAGTATCGGTCAGATAGGGGTCGCCGCATCATTGTGATGTGCTGCGTCCTGCACAACATAGCCAGCAGAGGGGCGATGTGCCGCAGGCAGAGGAGGGCGGAGTGGATGAGCAGCAGGAAGAGGCGCAGTCGCTCCCCAGATGAGGGGGATGGGGGTAATGGTCAGGGCAGACGGGGTAGACACAGGCGGGTGGCTGTCCACCGTTACCAGCTGGCCCAGCGGGCACGGGACAGACTGATAGCCGCCCGCTTCACTGACTAGATGGGCGTGGGAATCGGGTAGTATGGCCAAAGACCGCACACCATGGCAACAGCCGACCACCCACACCCCCCACTCATCCACCCCCCAGCACCCTCACCCCCCTCCCCAACCCCACCCACCCCACCCGCATGCACACCACCCCCTCCCATTGCCGATCCACCTGCGGCACAACGGGCCGGGCTCACACAGTTGCGGGTGGACGCGTGTCTCTTGCAGGCCATGGAGGATGATGACAACCCGCCCTGCGGTGAGCTCCTGGCTCCACATCGTTGGACTATGTCTGACCCATGGCCACAGTACCACCATCCACCCGGACCATCCCTGCATGCGGCTGTGACACTGCAGCGCACGGTCCCGTCCTCTGCCCGGGGGATGTTGATGGCGGCCCAGGGGGAAGGGGGCAGACTCACCTGGGGCTGAGGTAAGACCACCCCTCACACACACACTTGCGCTCAACATACATGACACCCCCGCACACTTTGGACAGAGCACAAATGCAGCTTCTGTAGGTGTAACATTGACTTTAATAACCAAACGAGTTGATGCACGTGCCCTAGCCCCTAAAACTCATCTGTGCCCTGCCTTACGGTCCCTTGTTTGGCCTTACGGGTCCTTTGACTACGTCTACGTGGTTCCCCAGACGGTACAGCAGAACTGGAGGTGGACTCCTGTGATTCCTGCCCTCTGACACTGGATCCCTTTGGCGGCCGTTTCCTGGGGCGTCCTGGCCTAGATGGGCCAGGCTGCGGCGCTCGGGCGACTGGGATGGTGAGCTGCCAGCCTGTCCTGCCCGTTGCCCACCCGATGCACCTGGGACGGAAGGGGGGGAGTCCGAGGTGTCGCGGTGTACCGGGACCTCCCCTACAGGGGGAGCCGGGACGGACCACACCACCTCCTCCTCCCTCGGGGTGCCCGATGGCCCCCAGGCCTCTACATGGGTGGGGAATGCGAATGGACTGGCCATCCGACGCTCCCCCGACATCTGGTGCTGCCAAACCTGGAGGCCCGTGCTGGTATCGACAGGGGTCTGCAGGTTGGCCGCCATGGAGCCCAGGGGGTTGGCAAACCCTGTCTGTGACAGTGCGACGCCGGCTCGCACATGGCCACTGGCGCCGATGCCCTCAGCGATGGCCTGCAGAGACTGGGCCATGGCCTGCTGAGACTGGGCCATGGCCTGCAGAGACTGGGCTATGGCGTTGAGCGCCTCTGCCATCTGGCGCTGGCACTGGCTCATGGCCTCCTGTGAGAGGGCAGCCTTGTCCTGGGCCACAGACGCCGCCTGCACGGAAAGCCCCAGGCCTCGCAAACCGTTCCCCATGTCTGACACCGTCGCACCCATTGCCTCCACCGCGGACGCCACCCGTGCGGTGTCGGCCTGGGTGGCACGTATGACCGGCACCACTCCCAGCTCCTGGACGCGGGTTGACTCCTCCACCTGCGACTGCAGCCGCCGCAAGCCGCCCGTCACCCTCTTCGCTCGTCTCCGGGTCGGTGGTTGCATCGGATCTATGTGTGGGTGTGGTAACTCCAGGAACCCAGGATCCATCTGGGCGGCAGATGTTCGCTTGGGCTGAGCTGCCCTCCGACCGCCCGGCCCCTCTGCTGCTCCTACCTCCACCTGCTGTACCGGGACGGCTGTGTTGTGCGCACCAGTGAGTGTACCAGACGCCTGATCACTAAAGTGCCCAACCGAGCTGAGTGTTTCTGCGATGGTGGAGGGTGTTGGTGACAGCAGTGGCGTTGTGTCGTGCTCTTCGTCCCACTCTGAGCCATGGCACTTTGGGGTGGGGGTTCGTCTCCACCCATCCACTCTGAGTCACTGTCCGGTATTTCGTCTTCCTGGGTAGTGCTGTCCCGGGTAGGGGTGTCCCGGGTAAGGGTGTCCTGGACAGTGCTGTCCCGGGTAGTGGTGTCCCAGGTAGTGGTGTCCTGGGTAGTGGTGTCCTGGGTAGTGGTGTCCTGGCTCGGATGTGACGGGGGCCTGTAGCTGCCCCCCTCGTCGCTGGGTGGTCGCTCCCGCACGTGACGGGGGTGTCGTCTCCCTGTTGCTCCAGGTCTCTCCGTCTCCCGTGGTGTGTGAGGGGCATCCTGCGGGCGTCGCATGCTGGAGGGTCTGGGTCTCTCCGTCTCCCGTGGCCTCCGAGGGCCATCCTGCGGGCGTCGCATGCTGGAGGGTACATGTCTCTCCGTCTCCCGTGGTGTGCGAGGGGCATCCTGCGGGCGTCGCATGCTGGAGGGTCCGTGTCTCTCCGTCTCCCGTGGTGTGCGAGGGGCATCCTGCGGGTGTCGCATGCTGGAGGGTCCGTGTCTCTCCGTCTCCCGTGGCCTCCGAGGGGCATCCTGCGGGCGGTCTGCATCTGCGGGGATGGGTGCCTGGACGTTTGTTCCTGCGATACACAATGAAGCATGCATGGTTAGACATCAGGCCGTGATCAGGTGATATGGGGGAGGGGGATATAGGGGAGGGGGGATATGGGGACGGGCTGTCGGTGGCTCACTTGCTAGTATGCCCCCGACCTCTGCATCAGCAACCTCCCGGTCGTCAGGTCCGCCAGCCAGTTCCAGGGCCCTTTCCTCGTGTTCGGTCAGTGGCCTCTCATCAGCGGGGCCTCCTCCAGTCCTCACATCCTCCCTATTGTTGTGTGCGCGCTTATCCTGTGGGGGGGGGGGGGGGGCTGGCAGGGGCAAAAGGCAACACTGTTAGGCAGGTATATGAATCCACGCCATCGGTTGCGCGTGCATTGCAGAGGTTAAGGTTAGGGCTGGATTCACTTGGCGATATGGGGGGTATGGGGGATATGGGGGATATGGGGGAGGGGGGATATGGGGGAGGGGGGATATGGGGGAGGGGGGATATGGGGGAGGGGGAATATGGGGGATATGGGGAGGGGGATATGGGGGATATGGGGGAAGGGGGATATGGGGGAGGGGGGATATGGGGGATATGGGGAGGGGGGATATGGGGGAGGGGGGATATGGGGGAGGGGGGATATGGGGGAGGGGGGATATGGGGGATATGGGGGAGGGGGGATATGGGGGAGGGGGGATATGGGGAGGGGGGATATGGGGGAGGGGGGATATGGGGAGGGGGGGATATGGGGGAGGGGGGATATGGGGGAGGGGGAATATGGGGGATATGGGGAGGGGAGATATGGGGGATATGGGTTCACGGCGTTAACCACTGCGCAAGCGCGGATCCCGTTACGTCGCTGCTAGCCCCTTTCGGGCCGGAGACTTTCGACCCATTTTTCCGACGTGACGCAAGTCGGATTTGCGCCGTTTTTTGCGCCGATCGGCGGACTTTCCGCCGATAACGGAGAATTTCGCCCATAGATCCTATTTTTCCAGCAATGTTCTTATTTCTTGCCTCTCTCTGTTTTTCTTAAAGACACTTGTTTTCAGTGAGTGAGAGCACGAGAGGATGACACAGAGAGATAGAGTGACACAGAGAGAGGTGTCCTCCTTGTTTCTATGTTGCTCTTCACAGAATCTCGACTGGACAGAAGGAAGTCAATCGGCCCATCGAGTCTGCAGCAACCCTCGGAAAAAGCACTCTAGCAAGGTCCACTCCCCCACGCACCATATCCTATCCCCATAACCTAACCTGCAGGTCCCTGGACACTAAGGGACAATTTATCATGGCCAATCTCCCTAACCCGCACATCTTTGGACTGTGGGAGGAAACCGGAGCCCCCGGAGGAAACCCACACAGACACATGGGAGAATGTGCAGACTCTGCATAGACAGTCATCCAAGGCCGGAATCGAACACAGGTCCCTGGCACTGTCAGGCAGTAGTGCTGCTCTCAGCCACACTGACTGGCTTAAATTGTTGTTCAATTCTATCAGTGGTGCCTCCTCAGTTTGAGGGCATCCTAGCCTCAGTTACCTCTTGGGGCGACTCAACGTCACCCCTACCGATTTACCGAAAATAGGCAACTGGAACAGTTCTTTTTCTTTCAACTCCATACTTAAACAATTAAGCTTCAGAAACCACCCTGACGTCTAGGACGGGAGCCAAGGTAGCACAGCGGTTAGCACTGTTGCTTCACAGCACTGTTGCTTCATTTCCAGCTTGGGTCACTGTCTGTGCGGAGTCTGCACGTTCTCCCCGCGTCTGCGTGGATTTCCTCCGAGTGTTCCGGTTTCCTTCGCCAAGTCCCGAAAGACGTGAATTGTCCCTCTGTGTACCCGAACAGGCGCCGGAATGTGGCAACTAGGGGCGCCTACTTGTGACAATAAAGATTATTTAAAAAATAATGCACTCAGTTCATAATTACTTAAAAAGAATAAAATATAGGAAGAGGTATAGGCTATTCCGTCCTTTAAGCCTGTTCCACCACTCAGTCAGAAGGTTGATCTAACAGTCATTCTTAAAAACCCATTAGTATGACTTTTTGTTGCACTAATGCATATTCCATAGAATGGAGTGTTGTTGCTGCTAATCTTGTTAATTTCCCAGTTTTTCCTGGTTGTCAGTAAGACAACACAGTAGAAGCAGAGTTCTTCCTCAAAGTGAAAAGGAAAGATATTAGAGGGAAGGTTGTACTGCGTAACAATGAAAATCTTCCCAGCAACCACCCTAACAACGGCACTGGAAGAGAATCATTGGGCCAGCTGTCTATCTGGAGGTCTTTAACATTGTGAAAAGACTTGATAGCATAAACCGAAGGAATACATTTCCACCTGTGAGTCAGCCACTAACAGTCACGAATCAATTCAGTAGAGAATTCAGGGATTTAGAAAATAGTTAGAATTTGTAACTTGCTACATAAGAAGTAACTGAGGCAAACCAGATAGGTTTATTTTTTTAAAATATTTTTATTTTAGATTACCCAATTATTTTTTCCAATTAAGGGGCAATTTAGCGTGGCCAATCCACCTACTCACCACATTTTTGGGTTGTGGGGACGAAACCTGGGCAGACACGGGGAGAATGTGCAAACACCACACGGACAGTGACTGAGAGCCGGGATCGAACCTGGGACCTCAGCGCCGTGACGCAGCTGTGCTAACCACTAGACCATCGTGCTGCCCGAGAGATAGGTTTATTTAAGGGGAATCTAGATAAATATATAAGGGGCAAACGAATAGGCTATGCTGATAATTCAAAACAGCACCTATACTTCCTCAGGAAACTAACAAAATTCGGCATGTCCACATTGATTCTTACAAATTTTTACAGATGCACCATAGAGAGCATATATGGCTGCAGCACAGCCTGGGGATTAACTGCTCGGCCCAAGACCATAAGAAACTACAGAGAGTCATGAACACAGCCTAGTACATCACATGAACCCGCCACCAATCCATTGACTCTGTGTACATCTACTGCTGCCTGGGGAAAGCAGGCAGCATAATCAAAGACGCCTCCCACCCGGGTTATTCTTCCAACCTCTTCCATCGGGCAGGAGATACAAAAGTCTGAGAGCACGCACTAACAGGTTCAAAAACAGCTTCTTCCCCATTACCAAACTCCTGAATGACCCTCTTATGAACTGAATTGATCTCTCCACGCACGTTCCTTATTGAATATCACTACACTCCGTCTGCTTCACCCAATGTCAATGGGCGCGAGTCTCCGAAATGGAGACAGTGTTCGGGCAGCCGTGAACGCCATCACGGTTCACGACGGTGCGAAACGGGCGCGGGGACTACCGATTCTGGCCGCCACAGGGGGCCAGCACAGCGCTGGAGCGGTTCACGCCGCTCCAGCCTCCCTTCCCGGCGCCAAATGGGTGCCGCGCCAACCCGCGCATGCGCGGGGGACTTCCTCAGCGCGCCGGCCCCGACTCAACATGGCGTCGGTGTTCAGGGGCCGGCCGCCGATTGGTGGGCCCTGATCGTGGGCCAGACCCCATCGGAGGCCCCCCCCCCCCCCCCAGTGAAGGAGCGCTTTTTCCCGCCCCACAGCGCGTGGCCGCTCGGCCCTTAAGGCCGGAGAATCGGTGGCTCGGCTGCGGACAGCGGCCCGCGACTGGCCGATTCTCCGCTCCTCGGAGAATCGCCTGCCGGCGTCGGACTGGCACTGTGGGAAAAAATGGCGCAAACGCCGATTCTCCCATACGGTGCGGCATGGGAGAAACACGCCCTATGTCTATGTACTTACTTTGTGTATTTATCACATGGGCTATGTTTTTCATGTATGGAGTGATCTGCCTGGACTATATGCAGAACAATACTTTTCACTGTACCTCAGTACACGTGACAATAAATCCAAATCCAAATGAAGTAGAGTGGGAGAAGACACCTGTGGATAGAACTATTGGGCTGAATGGTCTTTCTGTATTGTAAAATTCTATGGGCTCTCAAGTGATAAAAGTCAGATCTGTCACAGATGGAGGTCTGAAGAGGGTTAAAACTAATTGTAAAAGTCAGTTGGCATAGTCAGTACTCAAACCAGGGAAAGCAATGGTTGTGTGAGGAGCAGTGTTGTTAAGGCAAAAGCAATCACCGATAGTTACAGAACGAGGTAATGATGGAGCAATAATAGCCTGACCTCTCAACTCCGAAATCCGCCAGGCAACGTTGATTAATAAAACATGTGTTCAGTGCTCTGTGTGGGACAAGGCAATCAATTGGAACCGTCAAGCAGCTGCAGAAAAAATAGAAAAATTGAACTTGTCGACTCAAACCAGCCGTCTGGTTTCGGTTCTCCGCGGCTTGTTCCTGCTGGCTGTACCTGGACTAAGTGGCCATTCGTGTGCAGTGGTGGCTGGCAGGATATTTGAGTGGAAAGACTTAAAGGAGCCTCAGTTTGGCTTTGCACACTAATTTATGTCAAGCCACACTCATTTGCCTACAGGTGTCAGTACATAATGGCCAGCAATGGGAAGCAGGGTGCTTTTCCTCTTTCTGAGCCCGAGAAAAATGTGGAAAATCATAGCACCCCAACCATCGCTTCAACCAGCAAGGGCAGCAAGGTCATGAGAGTTCCGTCACCTCCATGTCACAGTCCATCCTGACTTGGGCAATATCCACCTGTTACTTCTCTATTATCACTGGGGTTCACTACCTGACACCACATCGCCACAAAGGCTTCAATATTTCAAAAAGGCCTTCCATTACTTTCTCAAGACATCCACGGAAAATGGGCAAGGGGAATAACTTAAATGCTTTTAAAAAGAAAGTAGATGAGTACATGAGGGAAAAGTGAATAGAAAGATGTGCCGAAAGGCTAAGGTGAGGTACATGGAATGGAAGGAGAGTCACACGTGGCATCAACACAGACTAATTCGGCTAAATAGAACTTTTCCAGGGCTCTACAGTCTATGTAGCCATGCTCCCACACTCAGCCTCGGTGATATCTTTGACTTCTTCGCATGAGGATAACGCAATGGCCATCTCCTTTCATGGCATCAGTTGCATCGGGGTTGCAAGACTCTCTGCTGTCCGAGCCATTTTCTTGGTGGTTACACTCATCCTTCACGTATAAGCATAATATAAAGAAGAACATGAGAGGAATTCATATAACTTCCCCCAAACAACATTACTGTGACCACAAAATCTTTCTCCCAGGACCAACACTTAGGAAAGGGAATACCCATGATGTCCAGTATCGAGTGGCAGGTAGCGCTCTTGCCTCTGAATCAGTGAGTTGTGCGTTCAAGTTCTACTCCAGGACTTCAGTCTAAACATGTAGGTGCAGTGCTGAGGGAGAGTTGCACTGTCCGAGGTGCTGTCCTTGAGAAGAGGTGTTAAACTGAGACCTTATCTGGCCTCACACATGGACATAAAAGATCCCATGGCACCTATTCTAAAGAGGGAATTTCTCCCTTGTTCCAGTTGCAATTTATCTCTCAGACAACACCACACAAGTAGATTATCCGGTCATTATCGCATTGAAGGTGAAGGCTGGGTTGAATTAAGGTTGTTTACAATTATGAAGTGTTTTGATTAGGGAAGGACAATCTCCTTTGGTTGAAAAATCAAAGCGTCTTTCATTTAAAATTCTCACGAAGCGAGTTAGGTAAGAGTTCAGGAGGAAGTTTCTTTAGGTACAGTAGAGCATCATTGCACCATTGGACGGTTTGTCAGAGGGAGAGGTTGAAGCAGAGACTCGCATTTAAAAAAAACTTATAGGTGAAGATACGAGGTGGGGCAGACTGAGAGCACAGTAGTGGGATTGGGTTTGAATCTTTTATACTTTTAGTTAGACAAATAATTTTCTGCTTTCCCAACCTTGAAAAGAAACTGCACAAATACATTAAAGTGCTACAGCATATTTATGTCAGAAAGATTTGAGAGACGAATGGCCATTCGGCCCATTGATGTTTGCCCCTTCTATACTTTAACTCATTCTGCATAACACCCAACTGCATCTGGAACAACCGTAATGTTTTTTTATCTTTCTTGGTGGAGCAATACAAATATTTCAGCGTGATGGATTTCATTTCAATGCAGAAACCATTTTCAAAATGTTTTAGTTATTTGTCAAACCAGTCTTCTCATTCTACTGGATAGTCTTGTTTCAAAGCAGTATTGTCAATGAATGTCAATACTTTACATGCTCCAACTTTTTCTATCCCCACCTCCTTCTACAATCATATTTTTATTGTTCTTCTTTGTACCCAGTCCCCTTTGAAACATGGTACACATGTCCCCTTTGAAACAGGGGGACTATAACGCATGCCATAGGGCAGCACGGTAGCACAGTGGTTAGCACAGTTGCTTCACAGCTCCAGGGTCCCAGGTTCGATTACCGCTTGGGTCACTGTGTGGAGTCTGCACCTTCTCTCCATGTCTGCGTGGGTTTCGTCCCGGTGCTCCGGTTTCTTCCCACAGCCCAAAGATCTGCAGGTTAGGTGGATTGGCCATGCTAAATTGCCCTTAGTGTCCAAAAAGGTGAAGTGGGGTTACTGGGTACGGGGATAGGGTGGAAGGTGCTCTTTCCAAGGGCCGGTGCAGACTCGATGGGCCAAATGGCCTCCTTCTGCGCTGTAAATTCTATGATCTATGAATGGGTCTAGCAAAGAGGTGCACCAACAGAGACCAGTCAACTCAAACATGGACGACTCTAATGGAAAAGACCAAGTAAAAGTGATTAGTGTAGACAGCTCCAAAGATTCAAAACAAAGCATTAAAAGTAAGAAATTGAAAACAGAGCTGGAGAAACAGTTGTGTACAGAGGGTTGAGAGGTATGGGAATGCAATGGTGGGGTTAGGGATTGAAGCAGAGGCAATGTTAGCAGTTAAGAATTTGTTAAATATGTGGTTCAGGAAAGTGAATAAAGAGATATAGGAAGGGGGCGGCTAGCTAGAATTGGGACTAATATTTATTTCGAGGAGAAATACCACCATGGAATAGTTGGGCCAAACAACTTGTTTCCTTGTTGTAATTTATTTGATCAGTGAGCTCTATTGGGTCCCAGCCACATAACAGCTTGATTTTAAAGCTCTCATCCTTGTATTCAAATCTCTTCATGTCCTCACCCCTCCCCATCCCTGTCATCTCCTCCAATCCAGCCCCTATAATGAGTGGAACACGGAAACTGGATCTTTCCCCTACCCCTTCAAGTTCCTCTGCAGCCTAGATGGGATATCCTGAACCCTTGCACTAGGTAGGCAACACAACCTTTGGTACTCACGATCCTGGCCACAGGAGAAAAGTGTCTATGCTGCTAAATATATTATACCTGATTACCACTACCCCCACATGAATGGCTCATTGTACCAAGTGTCAACTAATTTAGCTGTCAGTCATTGGGAACCTTTTAAGCAATGAGATCTACACTTCTTGAACTATTTTAAGGTCCGCACGTCTTGAAGCTACCAAAGGACAGCACGGTAGCACAGTGGTTAGCACTGTTGCTTCGCAACCCCAGGGTCCCAGGTTCAATTCCCGGCTTGGGTCACTGTCTGTGCGGAGTCTGCACATTCTCCCCGTGTCTGCGTGGGTTTCTTCTGGGTGCTCCAGCTTCCTCCCACAGTCCAAAGAAGTGCAGGTTAGGTGAATTGGCCAATGGTAAATTGCCCTTAGTGTCCAAAACGGTTAGGCGGGGTTACTGGGATTGGGCGGAATTGGATCTGTGTATGCTGGTCTTTCAAATGGTAGGTGCAGACTCGATGGGCCAAATGGCCTCCTTCTGCACTGTAGGAATTCTATGGATTCTATGATTTGGTGGCAATTACATGGTTACAAGGAGACTAAGCCTGGGAGTTTAATATTCAAGTGCACTAGCTATTTTGGATGGTTAAGCAGGAAGAAAAAGGAGGTAGTGTTAGTAAAGGAAGAGATCAGTGCTGTAGCAAGAAATGATATGGGAACTGGAGGTAGAATCAATCTGGGTAGAAATAAGAATTAGCAAGGGAAAGAAGTCCCCAAACAGTTCCGCAGTAGGGCACAGTATAAACCAGGAAATACTTGGGGCTTATAAGAAAGGTACAACAATAATCAAGGGTGATTTTAATACGCATATATACTGGATTAATCAAATTGGAAAGGATAGCCTTGAAGGAGAATTTATTGAATGTATTAGAGATTGTTCCTGAGAGTAATATGTTGTGGAATCAACCAGGGAGCAGACCATTCTCGATTTGATGCTGTGCAATGAGGAGAGTTAGTTAATGATCTCATAGTTAAGGATCCTCTCGAGAAGAGTGATCATAGCATGCTAAATTTTCATACTCAGTTTGACGGTGGGAAACTGGAGGCCCACACTAGCGCTCTGGAGTTAAACAAAGATGATTACAAAGGCATGCTGATGGATTTGCCCATAATGGACTGGGCAGGAAGACTGAAAGGTAGGACAGTGGCAGATGTTTGAGGAGATATTCAATTCCTCCCAACGAAAATATATTCCAGAGAACAAGAAAGATTGTAAGAGGGGGAAAAAGATAATTTGTGTCTAAAATTGTTAGGTGGGGCTACTGGGTTATGGGGATAGGGTGGAGGCGTGGGTTTAAGTAGGGTGCTCTTTCCAAGGACCAGTGCAGACTCGATGGGTCGAACGACCTCCTTCTGCCCTGTAAATTCAATGAATCTATGAATCTATGAAATGGATATTTTTCTGGTTGGCACGATGTAACTAGCGGGATGCCAAAGGGTTCGGCCCTCAGGCACCAACGATTTACAATCAATACTAATGACTTGGATGCAGGGATAGAAGGTACATTAGTCAAATTTGAAGATGGCACTAAAATAGGTGGGATAATAATAATAATAATCTTTATTGTCACAAGTAGGCTTACATTAACATTGCAATGAAGTTACTGTGAAAATTCCCTAGTCGCCACATTCCGGCGCCTGTGCGGGTACACGGAGGGAGAATTCAGAATGTCCAAATTACCTAACAGCACATCTTTTGGTACTTGTAGTAAGTTCCAGAAAGAAATAACAAATTTACAAATGGATATGGATAGTTTAAGTGAGTGGGCCAAAATTTGGCAGATGGAGTTTAACGTGGACAATTTTGAGGTTATCCATTTTGGTTGAAAAAATGGAAAGACAACTTTTATCTAAATGGAGAGAAACTTCAGAGTGCTTCGGTGCAGAGGGATCTGGGTGTTCTAGTGGATGAATTGCAAAAAACTAGTGTTGTGGGAAAAATCAACCACTTCAGGAGTCAGACTTGCTGTGTTCAAATCAGTGCAGTTTTATTGTTACACGAAGCTTCGGGAGAAAGCGTACGTACCCCGCGGTACGGTAGCCAGCCTTTCTCGTGGTTTGAATGGCAGTCATTCATTTTATACTTTGGGTTCACAATGAGCCCAGATACAAAACAATTATCACCTTGCTATCTTTAAACATTTTATAGATTGTACATGGCTATTTGTAAGCGTTTTGCCATTTACACATGGTTATAGTTAAAGAGGTTTTACAGGTTACAGGTAGCAGCAGGAAAGCAGTATCGATTGTCCCTTTGTTTTAGGAAATGGCCCAAGACATTCGTATTAGCATATCATTGTGTAACACCTTGGCAGAAGTCAGCTTTATTCAAGTGGTGTCCCGCATTTATGCATTTCTTAATCTTCCTGTCTGGCTCCCTTTGTCCTGGATCTGTTCCTATCTGTCCCACTGGCACCCCGCTGGACTCCAGGCATCAGTTATGTCTGCTTTATTCTCTGTGTCTCCATCTTGTGTGTCAGGCAGCCATCTTATGTGCCAAGTGCCCTTCTGAACCATTTCCCATTTCACTAGTAAGCAAGTATAGCAGATAGTAAGGAAGGCAAATGGAATTTTGGCATTTATAGCCAAAGGAACAGTGTATAGAATTAGCAAAGTGTTGCTGCAAATGTATCACGCATTGGTGAGACCGTGCCTGGAGTACTGTGTACAGTTTTGGTCCCCTCATTTGAGGAGAGATGTAGTTGCGTTGAAGGCAGTTCAGAGGAGGTTCACTGGATTGATTGCAGAGATGAAGGGTTTGACTTATGAAGAGAGATGAAATGAAATGAAAATCGCTTATTGTCACAAGTAGGCTTCAAATGAAGTTACTGTGAAAAGCCCCTGGTCGCCACATTCCGACGCCTGTTCGGGGAGGCTGGTACGGGAATTGAACCCGCGCTGCTGGCCTGCCTTGGTCTGCTTTCAAAGCCAGCAATTTAGCCCTGTGCTAAACCAGCCCAGCTATTGAGCAGTTTAGGCCTATACTCTCCCAAGTCTAGAAGAATGAGGCGAGATCTAATTGAGATATATACGATGATAAAAGGTATTGACAAAGTAGACGTAGAGTGGATGTTTTGTCTTGTGGAGAAATGTAGAAGGAGAGGTCATAGTTTTCAGATAAGGGGCAGCAGATTTAAAACATTGATGAGAGATTACTTCTACCAAAGGCCTGTATATCTGTGGAATTCGCTACCCCATCGTGTGGTGGTTGCCAGGACATTGAGTAAATTTATGGAGGAGATAGACAGATTTTTAATTAGTAATGGGTTGAAGGGTTATGGAGAATGGGCAAGAAAGTGGAGTTGAGGCCGAGAGGAGAGCAGCCATGATTGTATTGAATGGCGGAGCGGGTTCGCGGGGCTCAATGGCCTAATCCTGCTCCTAGTTCTTATGAAAACAATCCCAAAGGTATTCGGTCTAGAAATTGCATAGTGTGGAAATCATATGCAATTGTAAAGCCATGCTTTCCATTGCCTAGGTCCCTATAACTCTCTGCCTCTCCATCTGTCCTCTTTTTTTTTGTTCTTTAAGACACTCCTTTGTTCTTTAAGGCACTCCTTTGTACTTTAAGATACTCCTTAAAACCTACCTCTCTGATCCAGCTTTCAGCCATTTGATCTCAGATCCCCTTATGTGGGTCGGTGACATATTTGATTTATAATGCTCCCGTGAAGGTTCTCATAATAATCATTATTAGTGTTACAAGTAGTCTTACATTAAGCAATTAAGTTACTGTGAAAAGCCCCTAGTTGCCACACTCCGGCACCTGTTCGGGTACACTGAGGGACAATTCAGAATTTCCAATTCACCTAACAGCACGTCTTTCGGGACTTGTGGGAGGAAACCGGAGCACCCGGAGGAAACCCACGCAGACACGGGGAGAATGTGCAGGCTCCACACAGACAGTGACCCAAGCGGGGAATCGAACCCGGCACCCTGGCGCCGTGAAGCAACAGTGCTAACCACTATGCTACCGTGTCTTAGGTCATTTAATTACAATAAAATATATAAATAAGTTGCTATTGTAGTTCCATGTTGTTACAGAGCCAGCACTGGTGCATGTATAAGGGGCTGAATGTTAGTTCTACTTTGCTGTAATAGCCATGATTTTGTACTTACTCAAGGGGCTACCTTCCTGACGAACTGACACCACCAAAATGATTTCAATTTTCGCTCAATTGTTACTAATTTGCCTATCTCTTTGACAATGCCCATAGTATCCGCTTGGTAGCAAGCAGAATTCTATTGATGCAGTAAGTGAATTCCTGAAGTGAAGGCTTATCGTTTAGTTAATGTAGAAGAAGCTATCTATGTATTTGAGTTGACCTCTCAATGCTGGCGTTTGTTATTGGGTGGAACATGAAAGTGCGCACACACACGCACACGCACACTATCTCCGGTAAACATGTTTAACACCAAGTGATGATTTCCACAAGCCTCTTTGAAATCTGGAATAAATTAATGTGAAGATACTGTACATTCAGTCTGAATTCTCAGTGAGCACCTATCTCACAGCGATCTCACAAAGTCCTTTACAGAATCACAGAATCGTTACAGCGCAGAAGAAGGCCATTGGGCCCATCGTGTCGGCACCTGTTCTCCAAACGAGCATTGTGACTTAGTGTCATTCCCCTGCTTTTTCCCCACACACCTGCACATTGTTTCTGTTCAAATAATGCCCCTGGAATGCCTCAATCGAACTGGCCTCCACCACACTTCCAGATAGTGCATTCCAGACCCAAACCACTTCTTGTGTGAAAAGGTTCCCCCTCTTCCAGCCTCCAAATCCTGACATTGCCACATCGAAAGACACCAACTACTGGGTTTTCAATGATTTTCAGTTTACCAGTTTGCAGCCTTTCTATCATAGAATCATAGACACAGAAGGAGATTATTAAACCCACTAAGTCTGCACTGGTCCTGATGAACAGTATTTCAGTTATTCCCACTCCCCACCCTTTCTCTATATCCGTGCAATTATTTTCTCCTTAAGTCTTCATCCAATTCTCTTTTGAAGGCTACAGTTGAATATGATCCCAGTATTATCAAGCAGTGGATTCCAAGTTCTGTTGAAGGCTTCATGCTTTTTCTTTGTTTAGAAATTTAGAGTACCAGATTCTTTTTTTCCAATTAAGGGGCAATTTAGCGTGGCCAATCCATCTGCCCTGTATACCTTTGCATTGTGGGGGCGAAACCCACGCAAACACGGGGAGAATGTGCAAACTCCACACGGACAGTGACCCAGAGCCGGGATCGAACCTGAGACCTTGGCGCCGTGAGGCAACAGCACTAATCACTGCGCCACCAAGCTGCCTGGCTTCATACTTTTAAGCACCGCCATTGTATCTGATCTTCGTCACCTCTGCTTGGGTGAGAACCAGCCCACTTTCTCCAGATTCTTCCATGTCCATGCTCCAAGGTATCTTTGCCTCACAGTTGTTCTGAAAAGGGAACAAATCTTTAACATCCTTCCTTCGATTGAAGCAGTGAAAGGCTGGAACATTCACAGGTCCGTCAAATGGCAAATCGGCCTTAAAGGCCCGTTATCCACTCATGTGTGAAATTCTAACTTGTGTCTCTGACATCTTGATGCAGGCTGTGGTTGGTTAAAATAAATGGCTAATGTTTAGGCCAAAATAAAGGACAAAGAAACATAGGACATAGAACACAGAACAGTACAGCACAGAACAGGCCCTTCGGCCCTCGTTGTTGTGCCGAGCTTTGTCCGAAACCAAGATCAAGCTATCCCACTCCCTGTCATTCTGGTGTGCTCCATGTGCCTATCCAATAACCGCTTGAAAGTTCCTAAAGTGTCCGACTCCACTATCACAGCAGGCAGTCCATTCCACACCCTAACCACTCTCTGAGTAAAGAACCTACCTCGGACATCCCTCCTATATCTCCCACCCTGAACCTTATAGTCATGCCCCCTTGTAACAGCAACATCCACCCGAGGAAATAGTCTTTGATAACTCTGATAAACTGTTGTCGATGAATCATATCAGCACTTTCCTATGCTCTTCCAGGGCCCAATGTTTTCTTTGGTTTCTTTCGATAGTCGGAGCTAGTTTTACCAACACTCATTGGAACATTTTAAGCAATGAGATCTACACTTGTTGAAGTTATCGATGAGTAATTTGAAACATGATAGGATGGATTTTGAAGTCAGCAGTAAAACAACAAGCCCCTCCTTTGCCACAAAGAAAGCTACTCGTGAAGATCTAGCGGTCTCAGTGGCTGTCTCCTTTCCTGATGTCAGATTTAATCTGGCACCAAATCAAGGGGATCTCCAAGTGTCAGTGATCTCAACGAGCAGCCAATCACTTTGAAGTATTCTCACAGACACTCATACCCGCTAATTCAGTTATGCGTCACATCCTTGATCGAAAGTTCGGAATGGGAATCACCACAACAGAAAGGGAACAAAGTAGATGGACCATCTTCTAAAATATATGGACCGGACTGGTGGGATTTCATAGAATTTACAGTGCAGAAGGAGGCCATTTGGCCCATCGAGTCTGCACCGGCACTTGGAAAGGGCCCCCTATCCCCGTAACGCAGTATCCCAACCTAACCTTTTGGGCACTAAGTGGCAATTTAGCCTGGCTAATCTACCTACTCTGCACATCTTTGGCATTTGGGAGGAAACAGGAGCACCCGGAGGAAACCCACGCAGACACGGGGAGAACATGCAAACTCCACACAGTCACCTGAGGCTGGACTTGAACCCGGGTCCCTGGAGCTGTGAACGACTGTGCCAGCGTGTCGCCCCTGGAATTGGCAGAAACAAGTATTTGGTGCACCCCAGCAATGACAAGACACGAGGTAGTCATCCACAAAACTAGAAAGGCCATTTGTTTCCAAGTCAGTGTTTCGACAATCTTTCTTTCCAAGGATGGGGCAGCACAGTGGTTAAGCACGGCTGCCTCACAGCACCAGGGACCCGGGTTCAATCCCGGCCTCGAGTAATTATCTGTATGGAGTTTGCACGTCCTCCCCGTGTCTGCGCTGGTTTCCTCCGGGTGCTCCTGTTTCCTCCCACAGTCCAAAGATGTGCGGGTTAGGTGGATTGGCCATGATAAATTGCCCCTTAGTGTCCAGGGATGTGCAGGTTAAAAGCAAATTACTGCGGTGCTGGAATCTGAAACCAAAGAGATACTGCTGGAAAATCTCAGCAGGTCTGGCAGCATCTGTAGGGACAGGAAAGACCTAACGCTTTGAGTCCAGTTGACCCTTTGTCAAGGCTAAAAGACTAAGAGGCCCTGGAGACCTCGGGCGAGCGCCGTTCAGTACTCATCTCCACACACGAGGACCAGACGGATGGCACTTGTGGGGATCGTAGCCCCCCCCTCCCCCACCACCCTGGTGCTTAGGGGCTGGTTCAGCACAGTGGGCTAAATAGCTGGCTTGTAAGACAGAACAAGGCCAGCTGCGAGGGTACAATTCCCATACCGGCCTCCCCGAACAGGCGCTGGAATGTGGCCACTCGGGGCTTTTCACAGTAACTTAATTGAAGCCTACTTGTGACAATGAGTGATTATTATTATTAGAAAGTGGGAGATATTTATACTGTGCGGTCAGAGAATGGAAGATGAGTCGTAGCCACAGAAACCAAGGGAACAGAGTGCTAATAGCCAGAGAAACCAAGGGGAAAAAGTGCAAATGGTAGTCCCCACAGAGAATAAAAGGTGTGAAAGACCAAACAGCAGAGAAACTAACATCAGAAGCTGTGAGAGATGTCGATGTGGGGGGAAGGGAATATGCAGGTTAGGTGGGTTTACGGGGATAGGGTGCCCTTTCAGAGGATTGGTGCAGACTCAATGCGCCAAATTACCTCCTTCTGCGCTGTCGAGATTCTACGATTCTATGACAATCCCACACTGGATAAGCTGCCAATGGAAATAGTCACAGCCCCATCACTTCAATCTTTCAAGATCCATCTGTTTCTTTTTAAAGCTTTTCATTATCAGGATCATCACTTCAGCAGGCCATGCCAGGTTTAACACGTGCTCATAAATGCCAGGGCTAAACAAATCTTAGTCTATAATATCAGCATCCTGGGGGTTGCCATTGATAAGAAACTGAACTGGACTAGCCACATAAACACTGTGGCTTCAAGAGCAGGTCAGAAGCTAGGAATCCTGCAGCGAGTAACTCACCTCTGTAATGATATGTATATAGTCAAGTTAGTGAAGGGTTAATTATTACAACTCTGTGTAATTCAAACACTAGAGGGCACCACCACGTCTCCGTATATAAATCAGACCACAGGGAGTGCTGGGTAGTGTTAGTGAAGGAGAAAGCAAGAGAACGGCACTAGAAGGAGATTAGGTTAGATAGAGTTACCACGAGGTTAGATCATAATATTATTAGTGACTATTTAGATTATTGCTAGACAGATTCAACATTACTTTATTATTAACTATAGCTCAGTAGCATGTGCAAACTTCATTTAATTAATCATTATACAATAAATTGGTTTTGTTTTAATTTAATGGCTGGTGGATTCTTTGTCATTAACACAACAGACCATTCTGGAAGAAAGGACAAAGAAGACAATTTATTACCACCTGTTGCTTGTTTTAGCCTTAGTTTACTTATTCTTATTCTGTCACCTTTGCTCATGAGTCGCCAGGTATCTTTCTGATACCGCCACATGGTTCAAGTCCAAGTAATGATTAATAATGCAACACACCGCTTAGTAAGAGTTAAATCAACTCTCATTTATTATATACAGCAATTAATACTTATACAATAATCCGACTTATAGACTACTACCTACCACTAAAAGGCCAATACTTAACTTTGGAAATGGCCCACCAGGTCAGGGAAACGAATGGTCTTTTGAATTGGTTCTGGGCCTGCGGGATTCAAAAGCTGGTACAAGTCGATAGTCAGGAGCGCCTATCTGGTAGCGATCGCTAGAGTAAAACTTACGGTTTCTTGTAGAAGGGTCTCGAAGGTTGTGAGCAGGAGAAGAAGGGTCGAGTTGAACTTGGCCCCTATTCTTATAGTCCCCAGGGGCTTCCCGCCTCTCGGGGCGGACCTCGTACCTGGTTCCAAGTGATTGGACTTGGTCCCAATCACTTGGTTCGATTCGCTCCAATACTGGAGCGATTCCTTGATCGGGGGGTGGTCATTTACCTTTCTTTGTGTCAGCCCCTGCTGGCGCCGAAAGGTCTGGGTCGGCTTTGAGTTGCTAATTTGTAGCAATTGTTCCCGGGGATGGCTGATTAAAATGCAGATGGCTGGGTTGTTGTGATGTTGATGGCTGCAGGTATCGGTCTGGACTGACTTCCCCAGAGGCGAATACACTGTTTTACCTGCAGCTGTCCATTTGAGTCCTGTTGGCTGATTTTCCCATCAGCCTCTTCCGTTCGCCATTTTAGATCTGGGTTTGACCATTCTAATCGAGAGTCAGCCATTTTACATGGCTACACACCAAAGGTAATATAACAAACTGCAGACTCCCCAAAGCGTATCCACCATCTACAAGGCACAAGTCATGTGTGTCATGTGAGAGTGCCCTTAAGAAATGGATGTTTAAGCAATGTACCTTTAAGAAATGCAGTGATGTCAGAGTGTGGGTGGAGCTGGGTTTTACCTCAGCCATTTTGCAGTTTAGTTTCCGTTTTTGGGAAAAGAGTTTGTGTGTGCCTGTGTTTGCAGTGAGCTGGATCTGCTGGGATCTCTGCCATGAAAGACTATCTCTGGATCATTTGGGTGATTATAAACTCATAATAGTAATGCCTTTAACCTGATGTGTTTCTGTTTAAAGGTGTTAAGTCTCTTGGATGTTGAAAGGAATATCAAAGGATTATTTAGTGTTGTATTATTTTTGGGGTTATCTTTGAAGTACGGGGTGTTAAGTGATCCAATGTTTATTTAAAAGGTTAAGTTGAGTTCATGGAATAAACATTGTTTTGTGTTTAAAAACCCACGTGTCCATAATTATGATACCACACCTGGAGAAAAAGCCGTGTGCTCTGAAAAGCAACAATACATTAAAGGGGGAGGCTGGTTGAACTCCATGATACATTTTGGGGTTCTGAAAACACCTCTCCCATAACAGGTGTGTGATGGAATACTTTCCACTTGCCCGGATGAGTGCAGCTCCAACAATATTCGAGAAGCTCACCATCCAGGTCAACGCAGCCCACATGACCGGCACCCCATTCACCACCTTCAATATTCACTCTCTCCTCAACCAACGCACAGTGGCAGACGTGTGTACCTTCTACAAAATGCACTGCAGAAACTCACCAAGCATCCTTCGGCAGCACTTTCCAACCCCATGATTGTTCATTTAGAAGGGCAAGGGCAGCAGCCACAAGGGAACATTACCACCTGTAAGATCCCCTCCGAGCCACTCACCATCCTGATGTGAAAATATATACCGTTCCTTTCCTGTTGCTGGGCCAAAATCCTGGAACTCCCTCCCTAACAGCACTGTGGGTGCACCTACACCATATGGACTGCAGTGAGGAATGAAGTCACCTTCTCAAGGGCAATTAGAAGTGGACAATAAATGCAGGCCTAGCCCGCAACGCCCACACCCCGTGAATGAACAAAGATTTACAAAATGCTCAATGAACCTAGAAACAAAAGAAGCAGAATTTCCTTCACTTCTAATCTTAAATTCTGTAGGTAGTGGGGCAGCACAGTAGCACAGTGGTTTGCACTGTTGCTTCACAGCACCAGGGTCCCAGGTTCGATTCCCACTTGGGTCACTGTCTGTGTGGAGTCTGCACATTCTCCCCGTGTCTGCGTGGGTTTCCTCCGGGTGCTCTGGTTTCCTCCCACAAGTCCCAAAAAACGTGCTTGTTAGGTGAATTGGACATTCTGAATTCTCCCTCAGTGTACCCGAACAGGCGCTGGAATGTGGCGACGAGGGGATTTTCACAGTAACTTCATTGCAGTGTTAATGTAAGCCTACTTGTGACAATAATAAAGATTATTATATTATTAGTGAAACTAATGATTGGGGCACATACATGGGATTAAGGTAGATGCTAAAAATATCAATTATTTTTTGAATACATATATATATGTGCGGGGTTATCATCATAATACAGAAATCAGACTTTCAACAAATATAAAATTACTGCTTCAGGGCCAGTGAGGCTGTTTAGTAGTCACAATGAACTTAGTACGCTGTTAAACCCAGCTACAACTCAATCAACAGGGTAACAGTGGAAATGTTTGTCAGCTTAATGGCTTCCTCTATTCTGATGAGAAGCTCAACAGCCCACTCGCTAGAAAGTGATATTCACACTTTGTTGTATATTTGTGGACTCCCATTATATGGTGGCTATAGCAACAGGTGATTTTGGAATTATTGGTCTCAAAGCTTTCCACCACTGGGGTTTACCTCACCTGTCTGGGTTTTTTTATTGTAGACGAATTGGTAGAGATTAATAGCTACCATTAGTCAACACCTGCATTACCATTGCAAGTACTGGGATGAACGAAGGTGAACCAGGTGGAATTTAACTTTTCTCGCCCAGCAATTCTGATCCTATAATTGGGCAATTACTTGTGCAGACCCAATCAGAATCAAATTAATTAATAAAGAAAAAGTTTGAATTTTTTTCTATAACAATCAGAATTTCAAATATCTTGTATGAGGTGAAAACAACCTGTGTGACAGATAAAAGATGAATAGCTTTGTCAAAATGTAAAGCTAATGATTTCATATAAACCCATTTAAGCTATTTGAATAGAACTCATATATTTCATCGGAATGCATTAACCCATTTATATTTCCCAGTAGAATATGCAATGCATTATGTAGTCTCGGCAGAACTCTTTCAAAATTAATTTACGACGAGGCGGCACGGTGGCGCAGTGGTTAGCACTGCTGCCTCACGGCGTAGAGGACCCGCATTCGATCCCGGCCCTGGGTCACTGTCTGTGTGGAGTTTGCACATTCTCCCCGTGTCTGCAGGGATCCAAAGATGTGCAGGGTAGGTGAATTGGCCGTGCTAAATTGCCCCCTAATTGGAAAAAACTTTTTTAAAATAATAATTTAGGGGTTGCGGGCATCACTGGCAAGGCCAGCATTTATTGCCCATCCCTAATTGCCCTTCAGAAGGTGGTGGTGAGCTACCTTCTTGAACCGCTGCAGTCCCTGAGGTGTAGGCACACCCACTGTTCTGTTGGGAAGGGGGTTCCAGGATTTTGACAGTGACAGTGAAGGAAAGGCCGATATATTTCCAAGTCTGGGTGGTGAGTGACTTGGAGGGGAACGGCCTCCCAAATCAGGATCTCCCGGCGAATAGTGATGCTTGCAAGAATCAGAATGTAGCCCCATTGTTTTTCCATCCATTTAAATGGACGGACATGAAATCAGACTTTGTTTCGTGACCAACTCTTCCTGTGACCAAAGGGTTTGATTGGAGAATCGTTGCTTTGTTTTGCCGTTATCTACTTGGTCTGTGGCCACTTCTGGCACAGCATTCATCCACTGGTCAGTTCATCTCCAAAAAGAGAACCCATTTCATCTTGTAGTTTGATCGGCACCTCGATTTGAGTAAACTGGGAGTAACATCCTAAACTTAATGTGCAAATCACTACCAAAGACTGGCCTGAGGACAAGAGCCAGGAAAATCCTTGGAGCTTTTCCCTATTACCAGGACAAGTAAGAGTCCAAATACATGTGTCGCCGGGATTTTTGCCACATTCCCATAAGGCTACATATTTCAGAACTCCCCAGACGAGGTAAAGGAGGTAATTAATATAGACGTGGATTCTCTGTTCTGGAGACTTGTGCTCCCTCCCGTGGAGAATCTGGGGGCCCAATACCAATGTCCGGCGGCGGGCCCCTTCCCATCCACAATGCAAATTGTGCCCATCTCCCTGCTGACAGTAGGGGCTTGCTCCATGCCTCCGCCCCTCCACAGGAATAACGGTTCACCCCCCCACACCACGCATGCATGAGGGTGACCCAACATCCCTCTCCCCCGCCAACCCTCCCAGCACCCCTCATTAGAGACCTTCAGCAGAGACTCGCCATCAGAGACCCCCATCAGAAACTCCCAGCACAAACCACCATCAGAGACCCCCCAACGGAGACCGCAATCAGAGGACCCTGCCTGAAAGCTGAGGAACAGTCCAGGCTGTAGGGTGAAAAATTGTTGCATTTTGGTTTATCCTTCCCTAACATCTGCTGCCTCAGACAAAAGTCTTGAAAGCAGCTGTTGTTAAAAGTGTCGGAGGCTTCCTCAAAATCCAAGTATGCTTAAAAGCCCATTAAATCCCCTGACAGCCTTTGAAATGCAAATCTTGTCACACAGCTGCAATTGTTAGTGATTGACAGTTATATTGGTCCAAACACAGGTGCTTAATGGACTGTTGATCTATCTTTCCCTTCATACTTGAATGCATCTCAGTTACCTTGCTTTGCTGCTAGCCACAGTGTTTATAAACACTCTTGCTACGATTGGCAGCTTCTCACCACATGAAAAGCAGCTAAGTGCTTTCTGCTGTGAAAAAGAGGGCATTCCCACGCCGTCAGGAAACCCGCAGGCAGGGATGTGCTGCTGGCAGGACCAGAGAATCCCTCTGCCAGAGAAAGGCCGGGGAATACCGACCATAGCGGTTACAGTTTTTTTTCTGGCTCGTGCAGAAAACTGGCTGCACATAACGGTCCATAAACTGAATTGCTGGGGAGTTCACATCGGGAGAGTTTGCTAAAATGAAGTACATTCTCTCTCTCCACAGGGTCATAAAACACTGACATAAATCAATTGAGCCTGGGTGCAGGTAAGACTTTGGTTCCCCAAATGTACATTGGATCCTCCATTAACCCATGCCGGCGTAGGCTTTCCCGATCGGGCAGAGAATGGAGCGTCCACCAAAAATTGGGATAATTCCCGGGCAACAAACAGGTTGTAATGGTCCCTGTCACAACCTGTGTGTAGAACCCAGGCTCCCCAGCAAATGCACGTATCAGTGGGGACTACGTCATCTCGAAGGGGCCGGGGAGGGAGCAGGTTGAGTGAGAGGGTGAGTGGTTAGGGCTCACTCGCTGGGGATGCTGCCGTACAAGGCGGGCTCACACTGCTTCTCCCATGCACTGCCACTTCTCGGTGAGGGTCTAAGCATGTGGGACATTCATATGTCATGGGCGCTCTGTTTCTCCGCCCCCTCCCCCAGCCCAGATGACCCACCCGGCCACTGCACAACACCCAGCCCCAGCCCATCCTTCACACCTGTCAGGCAGGTTTAGTGATAGGTCCGAGAAGTGGTACAAAACTGCTTCAGTGTAACTATTTACATTATGTGTGCCCTTCCCCCTTACTATCTACTCTCTACTACACCTGTGCCAACTTAAGTGTCAGCCATCTTTCTTATCTTCTGTTGCTTATCGCTTCTTCTAGATGTTACCCCAGACAGCACATCAGGAGTGGAGATGGCCTGCTGCTTGTCTCGACCTTTGCCCTGTGATGCCCATAGTGTATGTCCTCTGGAGGGTCTGGGTCTGGATGGGCCTGGCCAACTTTCAGGTGTCACAGGTGATGATGCGCCACCCCATTCTGCCCACTGCCCAGCTGATGCGCCAGTGTCGGGTTGGGGGGATTCTGAAGGGTTGAGGAGTTTCAGCGCTTCCCTTCCGGCATGGACCCCATCGCTTCCTCCTCCCTCGGTGTGCTTGATGGCCCCTAGGTTACTCCATTGTAAGAAGGGGAGGCCTGAGTGGGCTCCGGAGGCGCCACCATAACCTGGCACTGCCAGTCCTGGAGGCCCGCCCTTGTCTGAACCATGGTGCTTTTTTATTATTTTATTCATTTAGGGATAAGTGGGTGTCGCTGGTTAGGCCAGCACTTATTGCTCATCCCTCGCCACGCAGCCAAGATATTTGCAGCTCCTCTGCCCGTCACGGTGAATGCCAAGCTCATCTTGCCGAGACCTCTTGCCCACCTGCACCGCCCCCCCCCCCCCCCCCCCCCCCCCCCCAACATCATCACTACCTCTGAGTAAGTGCAGATATCTAAACTCGGTTTTTCAAAATGAAGCCATTCTTCTAGAGGTGTTTAAAAAACACCTGTCATTAAAGAGCCTCCTAAACACTGTAAAATGCTCCAAGACGCTTTGAAATGAAAATCGTGAAATGAATGCCCTCTGGTGGCATGGCACCCTGGTACTGCTGATGCCACCTGGTCACGCTGGCAGTGCCACCTAGTTGCCCGCCTGGCACTGCCAAAGTGCCCGGAGGAAACTCACGCAGACACGGGGAGAACGTGCAGACTCGGCGCAGACAATGGCCCAAACCGGGAATCGAACCTGGGACCCTGGCGCTGTGAAGCAACAGTGCTAACCACTTATTGTCACAAATAGGCTTCAAATGAAGCTACTGTGAAAAGCCCCTCGTCGCCACATTCCGGCCGGTGCCTGTTCGGGGAGGCTGGTACGGGCTGCTCCACGGCTTTACGGTAATTGAGCAATGTGTGACATTGAGCCAAATAGGGACATATCTGGGCAAATGACCAAAAGTTTAGTCAAAAAGGTAATGGTTTATGATAATTTTTATTATTGTCACAAGTATGCTTACATTGACACTGCAATGAAGTTACTGTGAAAATCCCCTAGTCGCCACATTCCGGCGCCTGTTCGGGTACACTGAGGGAGAATTCAGAATGTCCAATTCACCGAACAGCACGTCTTTCGGGACTTGTGGGAGGAAACCGGAGCACCCGGAGGAAACCCACGCAGACATGGGGAGAATGTGCAGACTCCGCACAGACAATGACCCAAACCGGGAATCAAACCTGGGACCCTGGCGCTGTGAAGCAACAGTGCTAACCACTGTGCTACTGTGGAGTGTCCTAAAGGATGAAAGTGAGGAAGAAAGATTTAGAGAGCGAATTTTACAGAGTAGGGCCTTGAAAACTGAAGGCATGTTCGCCAATTGGATTAAAATCAGCGGTTTTCAAGGCTGGAGGATATCACAAATATTGGGTGCCATCTACCCGAATGGGGACAGAGTCTTGTTCCGTGATTAGCCGGTTGCTTCCTGGTGCTCGGTTCACTGAGAAACACCCCGCTGTCTAACGCCCGTCTGGCTAGATCTGGGGCCAGGAACGCGTGGCCGAGGCCGCACATAGCCCCATTCCCTGCACTGAGGAGCTCCGCTTTTTGAAATGGTGTCCCGATCTCCCGACATGATCCCTGAACCATCCCCAAGCCCCAACTCACTAAAGGGGGATCTCAGGCCCCCCCGCAACCTCCCACACCCACAAAGGGCACTCTCCGGCCCATACCCCACACATTACACAGGCCAGCTTGGCAGCACCAGCCTAGCAACCTGGCAGTGCCACTGCCAGCTGAAAGTGCCACCTGGGCACCTTGGCAGTGCCAGGCTGGCAACTAGGTGACACTGCCAGGGTGCCAGGTGGCATCAGCAGTACCAGGGTGCCATGCCACCAGAGGGCATGCACCTGGGGTCCTCTGATCCTCTGGGAGACCCCCACAAGTGCCATTCCATCTGGTCTCCATTTCTGGCGAGCAGCACTGAACAGGGCTCACCCAAGATCTCCAAGGCAACGGGGGTAGATCCCACGCCTTGGTTATATCTCAGGAATGCATATTAGAGTGAGACTAGCTGTCCATTGTAATATGCAGATTTGCAAGAAAGTCATTCTGCCCACAATGGGCGGGAGTCACATCTCGCGAGATCGTGTTACATTCCGGAAGTGGGATCACCAGGCATCTACTGGGTGCGCCGTGCTGCTTTACGGGTGAAATGCGGCCGGTAGATCCCACCCATCGGGAGGGGCAAAGCCATAGAGCGATTTGAAAAGAAGAATGAGGTTGAGACATTGCTTAAGCGGGAACCAGTGTAGGTCAGGAACACCAGGGTGATGGATGCACGGGATTTGGTGTGAGCTGGAACAGGATGATAAGTTTACATTGGGGTGCAGTGTTGGAGCCAAGGGCACATTGGAATAGTCAAGGCTCGAGGTAACAAGATAATAAATGAGAATGATGTGATACTGGGGCAGGTGATGTTAGAGGTGGAAAGAAGCTATCTTAGTGATGGTGCAGATATGTGATTAGAAGCTCATCTCAGAGTCAAATAGGACACCAAGGAAGTGAACATTCTGGTTCAGCAAGTCTCAGACAGTTACCAGAGAAAGATGATGGGCAATATTTTAAGCTATTCAAAGTCATCCACTTACACTGGGTTAAAATCAGGCCAACCTGAACAGTGTCCCCACAGAGCTGAGTAAGGGCAAACTTCCAGCATTGGAAGTCACCATTCCTGACTCTTCCCGTTAACATCATTGACCCTGTACGTGGTGGCGAAAATGCCCATTCCTTACAATCCTAGAATTGGAATTGACCTGGGATTATCAGGTACTTGCCTTCACCCTGTGGATTCCATGAATTGAGTTATAGTTGGAATCCAGTCGAACTATTGAGTCCCAGGCTGATAGAGAGCTTAGGGGCAGGTTGGCAAAGCTAAGGCTTAGGAACACCTTTGTGTGCTCAATGATACTGTTAAAGATTAACCAGCTAAGATGTAAACCTGCTAAATTTACATGGGTTGTATAGCCACAATCCATGAGGATATTGTCTTGCAGAACAGGAAGGGTTTCAATAGGGGACTGAACTGGCTGCTCACCCAGCAGTGCACTGGAGTGTTGGGGACCTATCTGGTTTCGGTGTCAGTTTACAGCATTGAGCACAAGAGGGGTGGCGAGGTCCCAAATGTCCGTGTTGTTGCACCAAGTTTTAGGTCAGACAATATTGAAGCATCTATGGCAATGGTAGCATTTAGGCAATCGGCCCATTGTATCAATTAATGAGCCAGCTGATGCCTCTTTCATAGAATCATTGAATCACAGAATTTACAGTGCAGAAGGAGGCCATTCAGCCCATCGCGTCTGCACCGGCCCTTGGGAAGAGCACCCTGCTTAAGCCCACACCTCCACCCCATCCCCGTAACCCGGTAACCCCATCAAACCTTTTTGGACATGAAGTGTCATGATATTCAAACACACACATCATGATAGACACACCAACAGACAAATCAGAACACACAACACCACAACCAATGACAGAAAGATATAAAAGCACAGACACGACCCCTGGTGGTCAGTAAGAGCTGCAGAGGAGAACCAGGACACAGCTATTGCCAAAGACACTCAGGGAGACAGCACGTGCAGAGTATCCAGAACGAACTGTATTATAAGAGTTATAATAAAATAGAGTTGTACCACATACAACTGTGTTGGCTCATCTGTGCACCAGAGCACCCAACACCACATGGTACAGGAGTGGATCGATACCTGCCGGCATACCTCAGTGTACAGAGACAACCAGCAGTGCCCAGGCATGATGTACGAGCTCCCGGTTCCGCAGGCGCTCCAGTGCGACGGCGACCTCCACGAAAACTGGCGGCGATTCCGGCAAATGTTCGAGTTGTTCCTGGCGGCAGCTGAACTCAAGGACCTGGATGATAAGGAAAAAATTGAATTTCTCCTCACCATCGCCGGTGCAAGGGCAAGAGAAATATTCAGAAGGTTCAGGTTCTTCAGGAGGCAGCAAAGGTACGATTACCAGGCAGTCATGGGCAAATTCGCCAAGTACTGTGAAGAATACGCAATCCAATGGGGACTTAAAGGTAAGAAAAGCTGCAGTACTCACCTCGTGGCTGGGATCCCGGAGCCCGAAATCCCGGGCCTGAGAAAAGGCTGGGTCGAGGTCGGCGGCCATCTTGCTAAAGGTATAACGCTAGCACAGTTGCGCGAGCAGTGCGCAGAACCGGAAGTTTCGTTTGCGCATGCGCGAGATGCTGCGCATGCGCAGTCAAGAAAACGGCCATCGGTAAAGGAACAGCGATCTGAGCATGCGCAGTCGCTTCCTACGTGCTACATACCGAGCGTCAGGATGTCAGAGGCCCAAGACTGGATCAATTTAAAAAGGAAATGTCCCAAATCCAATTTAAAAGGGAAACGTCCCAAATCAAAAAAACAAAAATCTGTTAAAGCTGTAAAACAACCTTCCTTCACCTGGAATGACAGCACAGTGCCGCAAATTGACCGAGGAGATGAATTTAACCTCCGAAGAACCCTCCGACAAGCAGTTACCTACGCACAAGCCGATGATTCCGACCTTGAATACTTCGATGACGATTTTTACAGTGTTTCCGGACCTCGCGAGCCCAATGATAGCTCCGTGGTCCTATATGACTATGACTCGGACGAACCTTTCGTGTTGCACATTGGCGGCCCCCACATTGAATCCGACGCAGATGCGGATTCATTTTTCGGATTTGAGGATCTTCAATCCAGCAGATATGACGTTCCAACTTATCAGTACCGGATGATGCTGCAGCCTGACATTAACAGACAGGGAGCGGTGCAAGCACACGGAGAGTGCCCTGCTGCCACACAGAGCGTGGTCCACGTCCCGCTCAACGTTCCCGACTCTATGAAAGAAGACATGCAAGACTCCAGAGTGCAGTCCTTGCACGAACAAGAAGTGACTCCAGTGTCACAAGCCTCCACAGAGAGCTCGTGGACAGCCTCCACGATAGAAGCAACGCAAGACTCCAGAGCGCAGTCCTTGCACGAACAAGAAGTGACTCCAGTGTCACAAGCCTCCACAGAGAGCTCGTGGACGGACTCCACGATGGAAGGAACGCAAGACTCCAGAGCGCAGTCCTTGCAGGAACAAGACCATGAGGATCTAGCAACCTCTCCTGACCAACCAGCGGCAGACGATGCAAGTCTGCCATGCTCCCGTGAACAGCAAGAAGGCTATAACAGCCTACCATGCTCCACTACACAGCAGCATGACCATGACGGTCTCTCATGCTACAATAAAGGGCACAGCGCTGAAGACTGTTCAAGCCCAACTGAAGACAAGCCAAAGGAATCGCCTCGTCCAAGCCCGAAGAAAAAAGGTTTATGCGCTGACCTTCAGGATCATTGTAGCCGAACAGAGATTAATAATGCTGCACGGCCACAGAAGGATGCTGAGGATTTGCTAACGAAATTAATTGAATGTTTAACTTGCAAGGAGCAGACTGAGAATTGCCAGTGTTTTAGTACGGATCGAAAAAATGGACAAGACATTGATCCTCAGGTAATGGAAATAACACAACCTGAATCATATCTACAGCAGGGACAAATGTCTCCCTTCAACACAATGCCGCAAAATCCCAACTTCGGAGACCAGCAGTTAGTCAGTAATGACTCTTCAAACCTGGAGGGGAACATTAATTACATTGAACCTATACACACTCCACTGATTATTGAGCAGAACATTGGAGCAAGAATCCTGAGGACACCGACATCGAGTAGCCAGATAACGAATTTAAAACCCACAGCAGTTTCAAGTGAACCAAGTGTGCTTTCCACTAATGGTGAAGATGCAGATAAGGTCGACCCGATTGTCCATTGTACCACACTAACCCCAGTGATTAAGCAGTTATGTATGGGGAGTATAATGTGGGCAATTGAGAACAGTAAAAGAGAGACCGTGACCATGCCAGTCCCAGCATAATCATGAGACCATGAAGGCATGTACATTAAACAAAGTTACATATGAGGTACCTGAGAAGAAAAGTGAAACGGAATGTTCTTTGGAAAATGGTACAATGTCGATAGAAACAGTGGATCCTATATTCGAGACCATACATATGGGAGAATTTGGGGGTAATAAACAAGGTTCTGCAATGTCTGGGGGAAGATTTAAAGTTCCAAAGAAGAAAAGCCCAAATGAAGGACAATGGCAAGACAATGACAGTCCACCGACATGGTGTGCACCACCAGATGAAAACTCTGACAATTTACCCAACCCTAGTGAACAGCAAGCTGCTAATGACGATCTATCCACGGGATGTGAGACGAGTGACGACAGCATCCCACTTCCCATGCAAAAGGTGCAAGGTGACAGACCTCGCCTAGTGCGTACCGAGGCACTCAACGATCACGGTGGGACCACTGACGACTGCGGTGGCGGCGCACCGCTTCCACCCTCGATGGCTCGAGCCTCTCCACTGGTTGGTGCATTCCTGCATGTTCCGACTCCAGAAGTGCAGCTTCAGGGAATCTCGGCTGCCTCCAGTGAACCTGTTGGGACTCCGGACGGGGGGCATCGGCGGAAGGCAGACCGGACTCCAGATGGGGAGCAGCCAAGCGCCGACTCTGATTTGCGCACGCCAGACCTTGCTCCGGACGGGCGGTGTCGCGGCCTCGGTGATGGCACGCTCAGGGTGACGGCAGATGCCACGGCGACAGGGAATGGATTGCGTGGCAGTCCCACTGGGTCGGCAGTGGCAACCAGCACCGGCGGTCCAAGATGGACACACCAATTCGCGCCATCGCCAGACGTTGATGCGAGCAACAATTCTCTCTCCAAGGCGACATGCTTCGACGTTTCTCTGCGGAGTCGCCCTTCCGGCACAGCAGAAGGCCGGAACCAGCGTACACGGTCTTGGCCAACTTCCACATCTGGCACAGTCATCGCCTTGCATGATATTAGTGATGGTGCTACTTCGATGGCAACGACCCATCGGCTACAAGATGCCGTCCACCACAAACATAAAAAGAAAACAGACTTCACCTTGTTCCTGGCATGCAGGGCGGATGGATTGGTGCGTAGGCGCAATCAGCGGGCTTTGTGCCGCCTTCCACGCTCGCAACTGCACCGTACGCACACGCCGGATCCTCCACTGGTTCCCAAGGATGACTTTGTGGAGATGCCACGGATCATGCCCCTTCCATCGCCACCAGAACCAAACCACAGCCAGGGCACCACTAACAAAGATGTTGAATGTTATATTTGCAAGAATGAAAAAAACCAAGCACTGCATGAAGTACAACAAATGGTAAAGTAGAGACTTCGGCAACAGCATCACCTCCAACAGTCCAAGGTGAACCAGTGTGACCCCAAATCTCCACAGCTGAACCGGCTTGAGGACCAGCCCATTCTTGAGGCGGTCACCCATTAGACTGGACTTATAACGCTGTTAATACGTTCAAAAAGTCAAACACTTCTGTATTATAACCTGTTGTTGTTTATTGTTCCAGATATCGTCTGACCGGACCAATGTTCAAGTTTTTTTTTTCTCTCGCATCCAAGTTTTGTTATGGTACAACCTTGTTAGTGTGACGCACCCGACATCGCCCCATGTAAATAGTTACGTCATAAACACACGCTGTACACAACACAAACGCACACTCTTAGATGCACTCACGACACAATTATATTTATAACCACGTAGGCACTTGTCTTTGTAAAAAGGGGGGATGTCATGATATTCAAACACACACATCATGATAGACACACCAACAGACAAATCAGAACACACAACACCACAACCAATGACAGAAAGATATAAAAGCACAGACACGACCCCTGGTGGTCAGTAAGAGCTGCAGAGGAGAACCAGGACACAGCTATTGCCAAAGACACTCAGGGAGACAGCACGTGCAGAGTATCCAGAACGAACTGTATTATAAGAGTTATAATAAAATAGAGTTGTACCACATACAACTGTGTTGGCTCATCTGTGCACCAGAGCACCCAACACCCCATGAAGGACAATTTATCATGGCCAATCCACCTAACCTGCACGTCTTTGGACTGTGGGAGGAAACCGGAGCACCCGGAGGAAACCCACGCAGACACGGGGAGAACGTGCAGACTCCGCACAGACAGTGACCCAAGCCGGGAATCGAACCTGGGATCCTGGAGCTGAGAAGCAACATTGCTTTTACAACAGATCCTTGTAATTAGTTAGCGTTATGTTTGTGTTCTGTTCATGTTTATGGAATTCCTTGCCCAGTGAAGCAGTAGAGGCTCATTCATTAAATGTTTTTAAGGTAAAGATAGATAGTTTTTTGAAGAATAAAGGGATTGAGGGTTATGGTGTTCGGGCCGGAAAGTGGAGCTGAGTCCACAAAAGATCAGCCATGATCTCATTGAATGGTGGAGCAGGCTTGAGGGGCCAGATGGCCTACTCCTGCTCCTAGTTCTTATGTTCTTATGTTTATGTGGATCTTCAACTTAGCCAACGGTTCTTCAAGGGACGACTGAAGGCCGCCAACAAAAAGGTTTCTTTTTTTAGAAGTGCCGCTACCTTCACGTAGCTACAGCAATATTGCAGGATGTCCCTGGTCTGTGCTAGCCTCAAACCTCTCCGGTACGCCTCCTTTTCCTCCCAGGATTTACATGAAAGTCAAGTAGCAACCGAACAGGAGAGGAGCGAACTGCCTAGAATAGGCCAAATAAAAAATCAGAATGTCACCTTGGTAGGGCAGGTGGAGGAGTATCCTAGCTATTTGCTCATGCACTGGAACCTCAATGAAGTGTTTCAAACTGTTTCAACATTTGGTTCCAGTACAAGTGAAGCTGACATTGAAACTATCAGCAGGTCAAGCAACATCAACGGAGAGTGAAACAGAGAAAAATGTTTCAGGCCATTAACAGCCTGACCTGCTGAGTATGTCCAACATTTTCCGAATTATTTCAGATTTCCAGCATTCGCAGAATGGACCTTTTATCAAGAACCTTTGGAGTCGCTTTCAGATTCTGGCACTTCCAGTGAAGGGCCGAACAATAGGCAATAGGATGATCGATGTGATTTACGGGGAGAAGCGGAGCTTGCATATGCATCATCTCGGTGATTGTAACATTGCGTCAAGCCTAACAGAAGATGTTCTGCCTTTCCAGCTCTCGAGCCACTGCGTCCTTGAACCTACTGCATTCTCTTCAAGTCCCTGACCTTCTGCCTCAAGGGTTTCAGCTTGGAAGATGCTCTGCAGGGACATGCGCATCCACCATATCCGCTTTCAAGAAATGTTTCAGCCCTGATCAAGTAAACGTAGCAACAAGATCGAGAATACAGATATTCATTAAAGGAGCAAACTCAGAGGGAGAAAGAATGGAATTGTGGACAGCCGATCCACTCTTTTCTCAAGCTGCTCTTTCACATGGTTCACACTGAAGAGGCACAAAGAACAAAGAAATGTACAGCACAGGAACAGGCCCTTCGGCCCTCCAAGCCCGTGCCGACCATACTGCCCGACTAAACTACAATCTTCTACACTTCCTGGGTCCGTATCTTTCTATTCCCATCCTATTCATATATTTGTCAAGATGCCCCTTAAATGTCCCTATCGTCCCTGCTTCCACTACCTCCTCTGGTAGTGAGTTCCAGGCACCCACTACCCTCTGCGTAAAAAACTTGCCTCGTACATCTACTCTAAACTTTGCCCCTCTCACCTTAAACCTATGCCCCCTAGTAATTGACCCCTCTACCCTGGGGAAAAGCCTCTGACTATCCACTCTGTCTATGCCCCTCATAATTTTGTATACCTCTATCAGGTCGCCCCTCAACCTCCTTCGTTCCAGTGAGAACAAACCGAGTTTATTCAATCGCTCCTCATAGCTTATGCCCTCCATACCAGGCAACATTCTGGTAAATCTCTTCTGCACCCTCTCTAAAGCCTCCACATCCTTCTGGTAGTGTGGCGACCAGAATTGAACACTATACTCCAAGTGTAGCCTAACTAAGGTTCTATACAGCTGCAACATGACTTGCCAATTCTTATACTCAATGCCCCGGCCAATGAAGGCAAGCATGCCGTATGCCTTCTTGACTACCTTCTCCACCTGTGTTGCCCCTTTCAATGACCTGTGGACCTGTACTCCTAGATCTCTTTGACTTTCAATACTCTTGAGGGTTCTACCATTCACTGTATATTCCCTACCTGCATTAGCCCTTCCAAAATGCATTACCTCACATTTGTCCGGATTAAACTCCATCTGCCATCTCTCCGCCCAAGTCTCCAGACAATCTAAATCCTGCTGTATCCTCAGACAGTCCTCATCGCTATCCGCAATTCCACCAACCTTTGTGTCGTCTGCAAACTTACTAATCAGACCAGTTACATTTTCCTCCAAATCATTTATATATACTACAAAGAGCAAAGGTCCCAGCACTGATCCCTGTGGAACACCACTGGTCATAGCCCTCCAATTAGAAAAGCATCCCTCCATTGCTACCCTCTGCCTTCTATGGCCTAGCCAGTTCAGTATCCACCTTGCCAGTTCACCCCTGATCCCGTGTGACTTCACCTTTTGTACTAGTCTACCATGAGGGACCTTGTCAAAGGCCTTACTGAAGTCCATATAGACAACATCTACTGCCCTACCTGCATCAATCATCTTAGTGACCTCCTCGAAAAACTCTATCAAGTTAGTGAGACACGACCTCCCCTTCACAAAACCATGCTGCCTCTCACAAATACGTCCATTTGCTTCCAAATGGGAGTAGATCCTGTCTCGAAGAATTCTCTCCAGTAATTTCCCTACCACTGAAGTAAGGCTCACCGGCCTGTAGTTCCCGGGATTATCCTTGCTACCCTTCTTAAACAGAGGAACAACATTGGCTATTCTCCAGTCCTCCGGGACATCCCCTGAAGACAGCGAGGATCCAAAGATTTCTGTCAAGTACCAAGTACATCATCCTCCAGGCTGCTTTCTGATGGAACTTGTAAATTAGGCGGATGGTCGGGAACCGCTCCAAACTCCATCTCTTCTCGAGGTGCTAAATATCTGGCTTTCATTCCCCACCTCAGCCCCAAACTGCCAGAGTTTCAGCCGCAGCCTCGAAGCCTTGAGATGTAAATTCAAAATCTATCCCTGGCTGATTGATGTAACATTTGCTGGCTTCGTTGCAAAATGAAGTTGGGCTGGTTTACCACACTGGAGGGGCTGGTTTAGCACACTGGGCTAAATCGCTGGCTTTTAAAGCAGACCAAGGCCAGCAGCACGGTTCAATTCCCGTACCAGCCTCCCTGAACAGGCGCCGGAATGTGGCGACTAGGGGCCTTTCACAGTAACTTCATTTGAAGCCTACTTGTGACAATAAGCGATTTTCATTTTCATTTCATTTCAAGTTGGGCAATTTGGACACAGGTCCTGCTTGGCAAATTCTCCCTCCCCACCCCCCCACACCCACTCCTCCTGCCTCCCAGCTCTCATTAAATTACCATTTGCATCCAGGGTGGTTGCAGGTTTTCTGATAGGGAGAATGACAGACCACATATAACAATCCTTTTTTTAAAAAAAAATCTTTTCACTGGCTTTTCTCATATTTATAAACAGTTGTTACTTATATACATTACATTTTTCTTGCCCGCGCTAATCTGCTTTATTTTACAGAGAGGTTTGTTTTGTCCTTCATTTGACTAACTGTACGTACATTTTGCTGCCACTCTGGATTGGTCTATGATTCCCCCCACCGCCCCCCCCCCCCCCATTGGTTTCAGCACCCTTCCTCTTCTCTTGTGGTTTCCCCATTCCCTCCACCCCCCCACCCCCGGGTTGTGCAGTCCTTTGGTTCGTCATCTTTTTTTTTTTGCCCTGGCTCACTCCTCGTTGCTGGCCTCGAACAGGTTTTGGAACAGGCCGATGAACCAAGTATCCTCTGACCCTCGGATGGCGTACTTAATCTTCTCCAGGTGGAGAAATTCCGAGAGGTCAGCGAGCCAGTCTGCAGCTGTGGGTGGTGCTGCCGATCGCCAGAAGGGCAGGATTCTCCGGCGTGCGATTAGGGAAGCGAAAGCGAGGGCGTTGGCCCCCTTCCCCATGTGTAACTCTGGCTGCTCCGATACCCCGAAGATTGCCACTATCGGGCATGGCTTCACCCTCACCCCCACAACCTTGGACATTGCATCGGAGAAGGCTGTCCAGAGCCCAGCAAGCCTGGGGCAAGCCCAAAACATGTGGGTGTGGTTGGCCGGGCCCCTCTGGCACCGTTCACATTTGTCCTCCACCTCCGGGAAGAACCTGCTCAGTCGGGTTCTGGTCAGGTGCGCTCTGTGCACCACTTTGAGCTGCATTAAGCTCAACCTTGCGCAGGAGGAGGTGGAGTTCACCCTGCTCAGTGCTTCGCTCCAGAGTCCCCATCCTACCTCTGTCCCCAGTTCGTCCTCCCATTTTTGCCTGGTCCCTTCCAGTGGTGTTCGGGCTCTGTCCAGTAGCTGTCTGTATATTTTCCCACATAGCCCCCCCTTCTCGCCAGCTTGTGCCTATCAAGTCCTCTAGTAGTGTGCTTTCTGGGGCCCCGGGGTACCCTACTGTCTCTTTGCGGAGGAAGTGCTTTATTTGGAGGTGTCTCAATTCCTGTCCTTTTGCTAGTTTCCACTTCCTCGTCAGTTTGTCCAGTGTCGCCAGTCTGCGCCCTACGTAGAAGTCCCCGAACCTCACTGTGCCCCCATCCTGCCTCCATCTTTTGAAGGTGGTATCTAGCATGTCTGGGGGGAATCTGTGATTGCCGCAGATGGGGGCCATAGGGGACATTTTGGTTATCCCGAAGTGCTGTCTCAACTGGGTTCACGTTCTCAGCGTGGCCGCTACCATTGGGCTCGTTGTGTATCTTGTTGAGGAGGATGGGAGTGCTGCTGTGGCCAGGGCCCGGAGGGTTGTTCCTTTGCAGGATGCCTCCTCCATTTGTACCCAAACTGTGTCGGGCACATATAACAATCCTAATGCAGAGGCAGATTGTGGAGGAAGACAGACTTACATTTATATAACACATTTCACAACCTTCGAGCAAAGACTTTATGGTGAAACAGATGAGGAACAGTGGAGAACCTTCCAAGCGATTTTTCACAGTGCTCAGCAAAGGTTTATACCAACAAAAAGGAAGGACGGTAGAAAGAGGGAAAATTGGCCGTGGACCGAGGAAATAAGGGAGAGTATCAAATTGAAGGAAAAAGCATACAAAGTGGCAAAGCTTAGTGGGAGACTAGAGGACTGGGAAATCTTTAGGGGGCAACAGAAAGCTATTAAAAAAGCTATAAAGAAGAGTAAGATAGATTATGAGAGTAAACTTGCTCAGAATATAAAAACAGATAGTAAAGGTTTCTACAAATATATAAAACAAAAAAGAGTGGCTAAGGTAAATATTGGTCCTTTAGAGGATCAGAAGGGAGATTTAATAATGGGAGATGAGGAAATGGCTGAGGAACCGAACAGGTTATTTGGGTCGGTCTTCACAGTGGAAGACACAAATAACATGCCAGTGACTCTTAGAAATGAGGCTATGACAGGTGAGGACCTTGAGATGATTGCTATCACTCAGGAGGTAGTGATGGGCAAGCTAATGGGACTAAAGGTAGACAAGTCTCCTGGCCCTGATGGAATGCATCCCAGAGTGCTAAAAGAGATGGCTAGGGAAATTGCAAATGCACTAGTGATAATTTACCAAAATTCACTAGACTCTGGGGTGGCCCCGGCGGATTGGAAATTAGCAAACGTGACACCACTGTTTAGAAAAGGAGATAGGCAGAAAGCGGGTAATTATAGGCCAGTGAGCTTAACTTCGGTAGTAGCGAAGATGCTGGAATCTATCATCAAGGAAGAAATAGCGAGGCATCTGGATGGAAATTGTCCCATTGAGACAGACGCAGCATGGGTTCATAAAGGGCAGGTCATGCCTAACTAATTTAGTGGAATTTTTTGAGGACATTACCAGTGCGGTAGATAACGGGGAGCCAATGGATGTGGTATATCTGGATTTCCAGAAAGCCTTTGACAAGGTGCCACACAAAAGGTTGCTGCATAAGATAAAGATGCATGGCATTAAGGGTAAAGTAGTAGCATGGATAGAGGATTGGTTCATTAATAGAAAGCAAAGAGTGGGGATTAATGGGTCTTTCTCTGGTTGTCAGTCAGTAGCTAGTGGTGCCCCTCAGGGATCAGTGTTGGGCCCACAATTGTTCACAATTTACATAGACGATTTGGAGTTGGGGACCAAGTGCAATGTGTCCAAGTTTGCAGACGACACTAAGGTGATTGGTAAAGCAAAAAGTGCAGAGGATACCGGAAGTCTGCAGAGGGATTTGGATAGGTTAAGTGAATGGGGTAGGGTCTGGCAGATGGAATACAATGTTGACAAATGTGAGGTTATCCATTTTGGTAGGAATAACAGCAAAAGGGATTATTATTTAAACGATAAAATATTAAATCATGCTGCTGTGCAGAGAGACCTGGGTGTGCTCGTGCACCTGTAAAAAGTTGGTTTACAGGTGCAACAGGTGATTAAGAAGGCGAATGGAATTTTGTCCTTCATTGTTAGAGGGATGGAGTTTAAGACTAGGGAGGTTATGCTGCAATTGTATAAGGTGTTAGTGAGGCCACACCTGGAGTATTGTGTTCAGTTTTGGTCTCCTTACCTGAGAAAGGACGTACTGGTATGCAGAGGAGATTCACTAGGTTAATCCCAGAGCTGAAGGGGTTGGATTACGAGGAGATGTTGAGTAGTCTGGGACTGTGCTCATTGGAATTTAGAAGGATGAGGGGGGGATCTTATAGAAACATATAAAATTATGAAGGGAATAGATAGGATAGATGCGGGCAGGTTGTTTCCACTGGCGGGTGAAAGCAGAACTAGGGGGCATCGCCTCAAAATAAGGGGAAGTAGATTTAGGACTGAGTTTAGGGCTGTGAATCTATGGAATTCCTTGCTCAGTGAAGCAGTTGAGGCTCCTTCATTAAATGTTTTTAAGATAAAGATAGATAGTTTTTTGAAGAATAAAGGGATTAAGGGTTATGGTGTTCGGGCCGGAAAGTGGAGCTGAGTCCACAAAAGATCAGCCATGATCTTATTGAATGACGGAGCAGGCTCGAGGGGCCAGATGGCCTACTCCTGCTCCTAGTTCGTATGTTCTTATTTTCTTATCCCAATACTCTCATTTACAGCCAATTATAAAAAAGATTTATTACTATAATGTAGGAAATGCAGCTGCCAATTTGCACACAGCAACCTCTCACAAACAGCAGTGATAACGGCCATACAATCTGTTTTTTGTGATGTTGATTGAGGGATGAATATTGGGCCGGACACCATTGAGAACTGCCCCACTCTTCTTTGAACCCATGCCATAGTTTGTGTGATTGTCCCTTTAAGGGCAACACAGCAGGGTATGGGTCACCTGACCTAGGTGGGGAGTCACCCTAGGGAGAGGAGTTCTCCTAGATAGAGGTATTTTAGAGTCAGCTACAAACATGCTGCCCCTCTTGAAGATCAATAAATAAATTTGTTCACTAATGAAGTGAAATACTTTATTTTCATCTTGAAGTGCAGGAGGCGTGTTGGTTTAACATCGTATCTGAAAGGCAAACATCTCGGACAGTGTATCACTCCATCTGCACTGCATTGTCAGCCTTGATACTTGCGATCCAGGCGCTGAAGTGGAACTTGAACTCGGAGCCGTGGTGGAAGGTACTTCAGGCGGAATTTCTGGAAACTGCCCTTTTCCCAATTTCCCAGGCTTGATGGCATCCACTTGGAGGTCGGAAAAATATTATTCAATTTCCTGTGCGGCCCAGTGGAGTGGTCAAAGGTCAGCTGGGTTCACAGGGATGGGGGCGGGAAAGTGGGCCTAGGTGGGATGGCCTTTCAGAGGGTCGGTGCGGACTCGATGGGCCAAATGGCCTCCCTCTCGACTGTGGGGATCCTATGACCTTTGAGGGTAAGAGCTGACTGGCAGTGAGGTTATTCATGAAGGCTCTGCCATCTCCATCTTGTCCCTCGCCTGAGGTGTGGTGATCCTCAGGTTACATCAGCACCAGCCAGCTCTCCTTAGGTCACCTGGGGGCGGTGCCGAATTTAGTTACTTACTGTTTCAAACAGAGAAAATAAATATTTCTTCCCATGCTTCACACAAGGGGATGGCTCCATTATTTCAATGCAAACATGATGGCGTGTGAGCATAAACTATTTGAAAGAAGTTACTGGGAGAAGTCAGACTGAAACCTTTGTTAAAAAATGTGACTGGAGTCTCCAGCTCGCTAGGGATCAAGCGCCCTTGGTTAAGGGCTGTGTTGATTTTTTTTGTTGTTGTTGGCACCCTGGAGGCTCCAGGCCTCAAGGAAAGGATGAAAGGCACTTAACTGTTTATGTGATGGATTTAGAGAAAGAAAAATCTATACCACGGAACTGCGTTAGTCGCATTCATCAGTCAACATGAAGGGAAACGGTGAACAGCGAACACAATGTCTGGAGCCCAACACATCAGTGCTGCTTGCTTTTGGAGCTCTTTGACAGGCACCAGGGAATAAATCGAAGGTTTCAAAGCTCATTTTCATTCAGCAGCCCAGTGATCGGAAACCAGAGAGTAGCAGGCAGCACTGGGAGACTGTTTGGAGATCTTTATCAAACCACGCAGCCATAAATCATCCGCTGGCAGGTAATAGCTATTTAAAGAACATGACTTGATTTGCATATTAATGTCAGCAGCTCGGAGCAATGGGAGGGAAGTGATTGGGACGGAGACCTGAGACGCTTAGCTCCCAGAACTTAGGCAGTGCCCAACTGTGACAGCTGCGTGCAACCTCTTTCGAAACACTCCGGCAAATAAACTTCATCAAAGTGCAGCTGATTGCAACCAAAACGTGGTGAGGACTGAGAAGTGCCTGGCTCCTATTAATGAGTCGGTTAATGGTGTTTTCAGTGTAAACGTGGCAGCTTCCGCTTTGTTGAAAGTTCAATGCCTTGCGCAGTCAGGAATCCAGTTTGCTGCCGGTGCACTGATTTGCGAGTTAAAAATGAATTTGCTTCTCACATAAACTTGGGAACGCTTGTCTTTTCTGACCAGCATCTCGGAGAGACGAAATCCCCAATAATGGTCCAGAGCCATCACTTAGTTCCCTTGATAGAGGCCTATGAGTATAGGTCAGGGTCTGTCAATCCCATGCTGTAACATCTGTAAATTGGAATGAAGTGCAGGGAGCTGCACTTCGTCAATGGCGTCCTTCAGGAGAATGAAAAGATGAAAGGGCTCTCTGTGGGCTGAGACAGAGGTGGTGTTCTGACAACCAGAGAGGACAATATAGTTCTGAACATATGGGCAGGGATTCTTCAAAATCATAGGTCTCGCCCAGAATGAGCCCGCCCGCCGATCGGTTGCCCCCGATCGCGGGCCTGGCCACCGTGGAGGCCCCCCCCCCCCCCCCCCATCCCCGGAGTCTGCTTCCCCCCCCCCCCCCTCTGCCACCAGGACGGCTCCCGCAGCCAGAATGCCGAGGTCCCGCCGGGTAGCACCAGACGCAAACGACGCCGGCGGGAATCAGCGGAACCCGGCGGGCACTCGGTCCATCGTGCGCGAAGATTCGCGGGGTGGGGGGGGCGATTTCAACGGCCCCCAAACAGGGCCACGGCGGCCACGCCGGCGCGATTGGCCGGATAATCGGCGGCCTGCCTTCAGCGAAGCGTGGCGGGATTCGCGCGCCACCCCGCCGATTCTCCGGCCCGACGTGGGATTGGAGAATCCCGGCCATCGTCTACTGTACTCAAAGGAATGCCTGGAAGAAGACAAGTAAATGGTCGGAGTTATGTCAATTAAGTTACGCTGTGGGCAGCACGGTGGCGCAGTGGGTTAGCCCTGCTGCCTCACGGTGCCGAGGTCCCAGGTTCGATCCCAGCTCTGGTTCACTGTCCGTGTGGAGTTTGTACATTCTCCCCGTATTTGTGTGGGTTTCGCCCCCACAATCCAAAGATGTGCAGGCGAGGTGGATTGGCCACACTAAATTGTCTCTTAATTGGAAAAAATTGAATTGGGCACTCTAAATTTTAAAAAATAAATAAAAAATTACATTACGCTGTTGTACACGAGTTTTATATATTGTTGCATTATCTGCAAATACCTGGGAACCATTTAATAATAATCTTTATTGTCACAAGTAGGCTTACAATCGCACTGCAAAGAAGTTACTGTGAAAAGCCCCTAGTCGCCACATTCCGGCGCCTGTTCGGGTACACAGAGGGAGAATTCAGAATGTCCAAATTCACCTAACAGCACGTCTTTCGGGACTTGTGGGCGGAAACCGGAGCACCCGGAGGAAACCCACGCAGACAACGTGCAGACTCCACACAGACAGTGACCATGCCGGGAATCGAACCTGGGACCCTGGAGTTGTGAAGCAGCTGTGCTAACCACTGTGCTACCGTGCTGCCCACAGAAATCATTGTGTTCTGGGGGTTACATTTCACAGCTGCACTCGAGGCTGAAGTGATGTGTATGTAACCCCTCCAATCTGTTCTTTTTTTCTTTTGAATCACAGCCGGCAAAATTTTAAAAAATCAGGCTTTCTTATCTTTACAAACCAAAGAACAACATCTGGGAACCAAGACACCATTAACACCACACCCCTGTATGCTTCACCCGATGCCGGAGTTATGTAGTTACATGGTGTACCTTGTGTGGCCCTATTATGTATTTTCTTTTCTTTTCTTTTCATGTACTTAATGATCTGTTGAGCTGCTCACTGAAAAATACTTTTCACTGCACCTCGGTACGCGTGACAATAAACAAATAATAATAATAACCATCCATCCATCCAAAGAGTACATAGCATGGTGGCAGCGAGCATCTGAAGCGTTTAAAATCAATTTAGTGCTGATTCTGAAAATTGGCCCACATGAGTGTCAGAAGAAAGATTTGGGAATTGTGCGAAGACGAAAAAAATAAATGTTCCAAACGGCACAACCGTTGGTGGGAGGCCACAGCCCTCAGTGAATTTGGAAGCCGATAATGGCACAAAGGCATTTGCAAATTTTGATCATTAGTGCAGATTGACATTCAGTAGTTTCCTGACAGGCAAGCTCAATGAATAAAGGGTCGGCTATTTCCTTCTGCGGGCAGGGGATATAGAATTTATTTAACAGTTGGGAGCTTATGGAAGAGGACACTGATGTGTTGGGTAAGCTGGGTCTGCGAGGACTGCGTTTACTGTAGCAGAGAGAGAGACAGGCTTCCAACACTTGAGGAAATGCAACGCTATTTTATTAAACTCTTAACTACTAAACATGCCTGAACTGTGGGTTGACATTATGCTGAGTTGACGGGAGACCTGAGGCTAACCTGACCAATCTTACTACCACATGGTGGATGTTCTAGTTGTTGCTCACAGGCCCTGACTGTCTCAGAGGCTGCATCCCAAGAGAGCGGGAAAACTAGTGCCCCCTGGTTATATAGTGGCCGTGTCCTGTCTGGTGATTGGCTGCTGTGTTCTGTATGATCATTGGTCATCCTTTGTGTCACTCACTGTCTGTCTGTACACCATCATATACTTGTGTGTATATTATGACAGACACCAGGCAACGTTTGCGAAAAATTCAGCTCCCAACCCCAGCCAAAATCGAATCATCGGAGCTACAGGTGTGAATTTTATAGATCTCAGAAAGGAATTAGGTGAGCCCATTGATGATTTTGTCACACGATTTTATAAAAAATGCAGCCAGAAAATCGAAGGTCACAGATGAAAGGCTGATAGATCAATTAACTAGGAGTTCTGTACATCCTGAAAGACTAATACCAAAGTGCTAATCGGGAAGGATGAGCCTCATGCTACATTCAGCAGACGCTGCGAAAGCAGATGAAACTACGAGCAGCCAGATGAAGACACTGACTGCTCAAACAGCCGACCTGCAGTTAAGCCAAGAAAAAGGCAGCAGGTTTGATGCAGCGAAGCAGAAATAAATAAGGCACGCCAAACAGAGAAAAGCAGTACCGGAGCTGGTGGCGAGCATATGAATTCACAGGCGGATGGACATGTCCGGCGTATGGATCAATCTGCAGAGCTTGTAGAAAGGCCAATCACTGGGGGAAAGATGAACAAAACAAAAGGAGATGGACGTAGACAAAGCATCAGAGTCAGAACATCAGGGCAAGTGGACAGCAAAATTGAGAACGCCATAGGAAATAAGAACAGGAGTTGGCCATTCGGCCCCTCGAGTCTGCTCCACCATCCAATAGGATCGTGGCTGATCCGACATTCCTCGCGTCCGCTTTCCTACCCTTGCCCCTTGATTCCCTTGCTGATCAGGAATCAATCAATTCAGCCTTAGATATACATGTAAGCACAGTGGTTAGCACTGTTGCTTCACAGCGTCAGGGTCCCAGGTTCGATTCCCGGCTGGGTCACTGTCTGCATGTTCTCCCCGTGTCTGCATGTGTTTCTTCCGGGTGCTCCGGTTTCCTCCCACAAGTCCCGAAAGACGTGCTTGTTGGGTGAATTGGACATTCTGAATTCTCCCTCCGTGTTCCCAAACAGGTGCCGGAATGTGGCGACGAGGGGATTTTCACAGTAGCTTCATTGCAGAGTTAATGTAAGCCTACTGGTGACACTAATAAAGATTATTATTATTACACAAGGATTCAGCCCCCACAGCAATTTGTGAGCAGGAGGTGCAAAGACTCACAACTCTCTGAGAGACGAAATTCCTCCTAATCTCAGTTTTCAATGGCTCCCCTTTATTCTGGGACTATTCCCTCTGGTCCAAGATTCGCCCATGAGGGAAAACATCCTCTCAGCGTTTCCCCTGTCAAGCCCCTTAAGAATCTGATATGTTTCAATAAAATCACCTCTCATTCTAAATTCCAATGAGTAGAGTCCCCACCTGGTTAACCTTTGCTCATAAGACAATCCCTCCATACCGGGGATCATCCAAGTGAAGCTTCTGTGAACCGCCTCCAATGAATCTTTCCTGAAACAAGGGAACCAAACCTGCTCCCAGTGCTCCAGATGTGGTCTTACCAGTACCTTGTACAGCTGCAGCAAGACTTCCCGACTCTTCTATTCCAACCCCCTTGAAATACTGGGCTGGTTTAGCACAGGGCTGAAGAGTTGGCTTTTAAAGCAGACCAAGGCAGGCCAGCAGCACGGTTCAATTCCCGTACCAGCCTCCCCGAACAGGCGCCGGAATGTGGCGACTAGGGGCTTTTCACAGTAACTTCATTTGAAGCCTACTTGTGACAATAAGCGATTTTCATTTCATTTTCAATAAGGGCTAACATTAACCTTCCTGATTACCCAATGCACCTTTTTTTAATAATCTTTATTGTCACAAGTAGGCTTACATTAACACTGCCATGAATTTACTGTGAAAAGCCCCTCGTCGCCACATTCCGGTGCCTGTCCGGGTACACAGAGGGAGAATTCAGAATGTCCAAATTACCGAACAGCACATCTTTCGAGATTTGTGGGAGGAAACCGGAGCACCCGGAGGAAACCCACGCAGACACGGGGAGAATGAGCAGACAGTGACCCAAGCCTGGAAGCAAACCTGGGTCCCGGCGCTGTGAAGCAACGGTGCTAAACACTCCGCTACCGTGCTGCCCCTGTGTGCTAACGTTCTGTGTTTCGTGCACAATTACTCCCAAGTCCCTTTGTATTGCAGCTTTCTGCAGTTGCTCGCCATTGGGGCTGGTTTAGCACAGTGGGCTAAACAGCTGGCTTGTAATGCAGAACAAGGCCAGAAGTGCGGGTTCAATTCCCGTACCGTCCTCCATGAACAGGTGCCGGAACGTGGCGACTAGGGGCTTTTCACAATAACTTCATTGAAGCCTACTTGTGACAATAAGCAATTATTATTATTTAAATAAAACTCCATTCTTTGGTTCTCCCTTCCACAATGAACAAATTCACATTTTCCCACATTATATTCCATTTTCCAACTTTATGCCTACTTAACCTTTCAATACCTCATTGCAATCTATTTTGTATCCCTCTCGTAACTTGCTTTTCCACCTATTTTTGTGTCATCAGCAAATGTGACCACAGCGCATTCGCTTCCTCTCTCCAAGTCATTAATAAAAATTGTAAACTGTTGCGGGCCCTGTGGAACCCCACTGGGGTTAGAGGTTGACAACCTGAAAAATAACCCCTTATCCCCACTCGCTGTTTCCTGCCCGATAGGCATAGGAACCGCTACACGAAAAGACTAGATGTGAGAGAAGTCCTGGTGCATATGTACCCAGAGTGTTCGATGAGGCGGTTGCAAACTCTGAAGATTTTGAGCATCACATTACTGTTGACCGAGCAATGCAACCAATGATTCATCCCCCACATATCGTACCAATATAACTAAAAAGGAAGCTTGAAAGAGAGATCCACGAGATGAGATTCCCGTACCAGCCTCCCCGAACAGGCGCTGGAATGTGGCGACTGGGGGCTTTTCACAGTAACTTCATTTGAAGCCTACTTATGACAATACGCGATTTTCATTTCATTTCATTTCAGAGTCACGGAGCCTATAGATTGGGTAAATTCCAAAGGGAAGGAAAATAATTTGCGTGGATCCCAAAGATCTTAATCAAGCCATTAAGAAGAATCTTCAGCAAGCTCAATGTAAGAAATGGAATGTGAAACTGGGCACAAAATGTTTTACTGTTGGCAACATTCAGCACACCCTTTAAATGGTACGAATTCCTACGCCTGCCCTTTGGCCTTTCAGTGAGGCAGAATGCATTCCAGCAGGAAGTAGACAAGACAAGGGGGTGTAAAGGAGCAATTGGCAGAACAGATGTGATCCAGATCTGGTATAGGTGGAAATGGTCATGACTGCCACCTACATGAAGCCACAGAGAGAAGCAGAAAAGCTGGGGTCAAGTTAAACACAGACAAATGTATTGTAAAAGTGACAGGACAGCAGTTCTTTGAAATGGTGCATCCATCTGACGAAATCGATTCAAACCCCGAAAGAATCACGACTATCTCAGGGATGAAACGAGCGAGGTGAGAAGCCTCCTTGACTTGATGGAACACAAAGACTTTATGGTGAAACAGTTGAGGAACAGTTGAGAACCTTCCAAGCGATTTTTCACAGTGCTCAGCAAAGGTTTATACCAACAAAAAGGAAGGACGGTAGAAAGAGGGAAAATTGACCGTGGATATCTAAGAAAATAAGGGAGAGTATCAATTTGAAGGAAAAAGCATACAAAGTGGCAAAGATTAGTGGGAGACTAGAGGACTGGGAAATCTTTAGGAGGCAACAGAAAGCTACTAAAAAAGCTATAAAGAAGAGCAAGAGAGATTAGGAGAATAAACTTGCTCAGAATATAAAAACAGATAGTAAAGGTTTCTACAAATATATAAAACAAAAAAGAGTGGCTAAGGTAAATATTGGTCCTTTTGAGGATCAGAAGGGAGATTTAATAATGGGAGATGAGGAAATGGCTGAGGAACTGAACAGATTTTTTGGGTCGGTCTTCACAGTGGAAGACACAAATAAAATGCCAGTGACTGATAGAAATGAGGCTATGACAGGTGAGGACCTTGAGAGGATTGTTATCACTAAGGAGGTAGTGATGGGCAAGCTAATGGGGCTAAAGGTAGACAAGTCTCCTGGCCCTGATGGAATGCATCCCAGAGTGCTAAAAGAGATCACTAGGGAAATTACAAATGCACTAGTGATAATTTACCAAAATTCACTAGACTCTGGGGTGGTCCCGGCGGATTGGAAATTAGCAAACGTGACACTACTGTTTAAAAAAAAAAGTGGTAGGCAGAAAGCTGGTAATTATAGGCCAGTGAACTTAACTTCGGTAGTAGGGAAGATGCTGGAATCTATCGTCAAGGAAGAAATAGCAAGGCATCTGGATGGAAATTGTCCCATTGGGCAGACGCAGCATGGGTTCATAAAGGACAGGTTGTGCCTAACTAATTTAGTGGAATAATTTAGTGGATTTCCAGAAAGCCTTTGACAAGGTGCCACACAAAAGGTTGCTGCATAAGATAAAGATGCATGGCATTAAGGGTAAAGTAGTAGCACGGATAGATGATTGTTTCATTAATAGAAAGCAAAGAGTGGGGATTAATGGGTGTTTCCCTGGTTGGCAATCAGTAGCTAGTGGTGTCCCTCAGGGATCAGTGTTGGGCCCACAATTGTTCACAATTTACATAGCTGATTTGGAGTTGGGGACCAAGGGCAATGAGTCCAAGTTTGCAGACGACACTAAGGTGAGTGGTAAAGCAAAAAGTGCAGAGGATACTGGAAGTCTGCAGAGGGATTTGGATAGGTTAAGTGAATGGGCTAGGGTCTGGCAGATGGAATACAATGTTGACAAATGTGAGGTTATCCATTTTGGTAGGAATAACAGCAAAAGGGATTATTATTTAAATGATAAAATATTAAAACATGCTGCTGTGCAGAGAGACCTGGGTGTACTAATGCATGAGTCGCAAAAAGTTGGTTAACAGGTGCAACAGATGATTAAGAAGGCAAATGGGATGTTTTCCTTCATTGCTAGAGGGATGGAGTTTAAGACTAGGGAGGTTATGCTGCAATTGTATAAGGTGTTAGTGAGGCCACACCTGGAGTATTGTGTTCACTTTTGGTCTCCTTACTTGAGAAAGGACGTACTGGCACTGGAGGGTGTGCAGAGGAGATTCACTAGGTTAATCCTAGAGCTGAAGGGGTAGGATTACGAGGAGAGGTTGAATAGACTGGGACTGTACTTGTTGGAATTTAGAAGGATGAGGGGGGATCTTATGGAAACATATAAAATTATGAAGGGAATAGATAGGATAGATGCGGGCAGGTTGTTTCCACTGGCGGGTGAAAGCAGAACTAGGGGGCATAGCCTCAAAATAAGGGGAAGTAGATTCAGGACTGAGTTTAGGAGGAACTTCTTCACCCAAAGGGTTGTGAATCTATGGAATTCCTTGCCCAGTGAAGCAGTTGAGGCTCCTTCATGAAATGTTTTTAAGATAAAGATAGATAGTTTTTTGAAGAATAAAGGGATTAAGGTTTATGGTGTTCGGGCCGGAAAGTGGAGCTGAGTCCACAAAAGATCAGCCATGATCTCATTGAATGGTGGAGCAGGCTCGAGGGGCCAGATGGTCTACTCCTGCTCCTAGTTCTTATGTTCTTATGGGGGGCGATTCTCCGAGCCCCGCGCCGGGCCAGAGAATCGCCGCAACCGCGCCACGACGCCGCAATGCCGGCGCGCGATTCTCCGAGGTGCAGAAAATCGGCACCATTTGCGCGGCGCGTTTGACGCGGCGCAGGCCGCTGGAATCGGTGGGGCCACTGATTCTCTGGCCCGGATGGGCCGAGCGGCCACGCCGATATGACAGACTCCCGCCGGCGCCGTTCAGCCCTGGTCGCTGCCGGCGGGAACTCTGCGCGAAGGGTCGGGGGGCGGCCTGTGGGGCAGGGAAAAGCAATCCTTCAACGGGGGGGGGCGGCCTCCGATGGGGTCTGGCCCGCGATCGGGGCCCACCGATCGGCGGGCCGGCCTCTCCCCCCACCGGGCCCGGTTGGGGGCCCGGTGTGTTGCGCGGCCGGCCCCTGAACACCGACGCCATGTTGAGTCAGGGCCGGCGCGCTGAAGAAGTCCCCCACGCATGCGCGGATAGGTGCGGCACCCATTCGGCGCTGGGAAGGGAGGCTGGAGCGGCGTGAACCGCTGCAGTGCCGTGCTGGCCGCCGATGGGGTCAGAATCGGTCGTACCGGGCCCGTTATGCGCTGTCGTGAAACGCGACGGTCTTCACGACGGCGCGAAGACTTGGGGCGTCATTCTCTGACCCCCCGCCGGGTCGGAGAATGGCCGCTGGCCGCCGTGAATCCCGCCCCCGCCGAAGTCTCCGGTACCGGAGATTGGGCGGGGGCGGGAATCGGGCCGCGCCAGTTGGCGGGCCCCCCCCCGCTCAATCCTCCGGCCCGGATGGGCCGAAGTCCCGCCCAGAAATTGCCTGTCCCGCCGGCGTAAATCAAAGCTTGTATTTACCGGCGGGACCAGGCGGCGTCGGCGGGCTCCGGGGTCCTGGGGGGGTGCGGGGCGATCTGACCCCGGGGGGGTGCCCCCACGGTGGCCTGGCCCGCGATCGGGGCCCACCGATCCGCGGGCGGGCCTGTGCCGTGGGGGCACTCTTTCCCTTCCGCCTCCGCCACGGCCTCCACCATGGCGGAGGTGGAAGAGACTCTCCCCACTGCGCATGCGCGGGAAACTGTCGGCGGCCGCTGACGCTCCCGCGCATGCGCCGCATTTCCGCGCCAGCTGGCGGGGCAACAAACGCCATTTCCGCCAGCTGGCGGGGCGGAAATCCCTCCGGCGCCGGCCTAGCCCCTCAATGTTGGGGCTCGGCCCCCAAAGATGCGGAGCATTCCGCACCTTTGGGCCGGTGTGATGCCCGTCTGATTGGCGCCGTTGTTGGCGCCAGTCGGCGGACATCGCGCCGTTGTGGGAGAATTTCGCCCCAGGTCTCCATTTTGGAGAATAGCCCCCATGAACTCCTTCGTTCTGCATATATCAGAGCTCGCTGCAAAATTGCGGGAGCTGACGAAAGAAGGTGTCAAGTAGCAGTGGACAGAGTCACACAACACGAGTTTCAACAAACTTAAAAAGGTAATCTGCCAGGAGACAAGTCTGTTCTATGAAGACAGAAAGAGACCTATAACTCTGCAAGTGGACGCTTCCACTAACGTGTTGGCAGCTGCACTGGTACAAGAGGGAAAACCATGAGGACTCACGTCCAAAACTCGAACCTCAGCTGAGGCCAGGTAAGGCCAACATAGAAACCGAGATTTTAGCAATTGGGAATGGATGTGAGACGTTCAGTACATATCTTTGTGGGAGAAAGTTGATAGTGGGGAGTGACCCTCATCCACTGGAGCAGATCTACAAGAAGGATCTGTGCACCGCACGGACTGAGCTGCAGAGATTACTGCTGAGGCTCCCAGGATTATGCTTTCACTCTGAAATACAAGCCAGGGGGAGGAATGGGTGTGGCAGAAACTCTCAATTGTCGTCGCAGGAGAAACACAAGTTAGAAAATCCAGGTATTCAACCTCGTGAATGTCACACCACCAGACCTCTCTGCCAGCAGTGAGAGGTTGCCCTGATTAGATATGGTAAACACAACCAGCAATATGGTCATATACCAGAGGTGACATCTCATTGGAATTTGCTTTTCAACCAGCCAGATCCAGAATAACCATACCCAAAACAATGCAGGAATAACCCATCCAAAAGATGCATGGTTGCTACATGGGAGTGTAAGCTCTGGGCCATTCCAGCTGTCTATTGGATAGGCCCATTCAAAAATTGTGGAAACATTAGTCCAGATTTTGTCCCCCCCCCCCCTCCCCCCCCCCACCCCCGCACACTGTGGCGGGTTTGCCAACCTGCCATTGGCTGTCGGGTTCGCCAACGGCATGGCCGGGAAGCCATGGAAAATGCAACTTTCGGCGGGACCGGAGGTTCCAACCTCTGGCGCCTCCGCTGTCAGAAAGCCCGCCGCCAGCAGGGGGAGGGGTGAGTACAGGCTGGAAGACCCCAGCCACGGGGCAGCACTTTCCATTCTGTGCACAAAGTGCTGCCCGAGGCGAGGAAACCGCCGTTCAGGCTCGCAGGCTGCACAGTCGGGTTTTCTCTCCAAAGCATCCAGCATTCTGTGCACAAGAAATCTGGAGAGGTGGCCCATGCCACCCCACACTGGCGGGGGGCCGGAAGAATCCGGCAGCCAGTAATCCCAAGATCGGGGTACCCTTCCCATCTCCGATATAAAACAAAGGACCCGCCACGGAGGTGGAGGACCTCCCCAAGCACCAACCACAGACATGTGAGACTCCCTCAAACGGTAAGGGGAATGCCCCCCACTCCCCCCCAATGGAGGTCATCAGAGGGCCCTCCCGGCAATATGAGGGGACCCGCCCAGGCATATCCCTCTCTCCCGGAGCCTGAATTTATCTGTGTGTCAGCGACGGGTTCCCTTCGTCTGGCTCCCATTTTTCATAAGCAGCCGTAAACCTCACCGGCGTGAAGTCACGTTGGCGAGGACGGTAATTCCAAACGTGGGGTCGGCGATAAGGTGTGCAAGCCCACTAATCCTATTAAAATATATTGAAATTAAATTCCTTGGGCGGGAACCTCGTTACATCACCAGCGGGTGCTTGGGGGAGAAACGGAAAGCAAGTATCTCGCGAGATTTTGCCGCCGAATTGCCGCTTGCCCCCGGGGCAAATGCGGACGCAAAATCACGGCAAAGGTCATATAGGGCAGGGCTAAATCGCTGGCTTTGAAAACAGACCAAGGCAGGCCAGCAATAAGCGATTTTCATTTCATTTTCATTTCATCTGCGCCAGTCAAAAACAGCCACCTGACTATCCTAATCCCATTTTCCAGTATTTGGCCCATAGCCTTGGCTGCCTTGGCATCGCAAGTGCACATTGAAATATGAGGGTCTCTGTCTCCCACTGTTTCAGGCAGCGAGTTCCAGGCTCCCACCACCCTCTGGGTAAAAATGTCTTTTCTCTCATCCTCTCTAAACCTCTTGCCCTGATCATAAATCTGTGCCCCCTGGTCATTGATCCCTTTAACAAGGGGAAAGTTTCTTCCCGTGTTTATTAGTGTCACACGCGGGCTTACATTAACGCTGCAATGACGTTACTGTGAAAATCCCCTCGTCGCCACACTCCGGCGCCTGTTTGGGTACACAGAGGGAGAATTCAGAATGTCCAATTCACCTAACAAGCACGTCTTTCGGGACTTGTGGGAGGAAACCGGAGCACCCGGAGGAAACCCACGCAGACACGGGGAGAACGTGCAGACACTGCACAGACAGTGACCCAAGCCGGGGATTGAACCTGGGACCCTGGCGCTGTGAAACAACAGTGCTAACCACTGTGCTACCGTGCGGCCCGTCATAATCTTTTTCTCTCAATCATGTCCCTCGCCAGTCTCCTTTGATTCAAGGAAAACACCTGCAGTCTATCCAATTTCTCTTCATAACATGCGAGGCAGCATCCTGGTAAGTCTCCTCTGCATCCCATCTAGTGCTATTACATCTCTTCTATAATGACCTGCACACAGCACTCTATTTGCGGCCAAACCAACATGTTATACAGTTCCAGCATAACCTCCGTGCTCTTAAACTTGATGCCTTGGCGAATAAAGGCAAGTATGCTACATGTCTTCTTAACCAGAAACACAGAGCAGCAAAAGGAGATGGTAGCTACTGAGGCACTACCCAGACCCTGACATTCTGTGGGAGCTGATTTATTCACACGCAATCCAGAACAGTACCTCAAGAACAGACCACATACATAGAACATAGAAAATACAGCACAGAACAGGCCCTTCGGCCCACGATGTTGTGCCGAACCTTTGCCCTAGATTAATCATAGATTATCATTGAATTTACAGTGCAGAAGGAGGCCATTCGGCCCCCTGAGTCTGCACCGGCTCTTGGAAAGAGCACCCCACCCAAACTCAACACCTCCACCCAACACCAAGGGCAATTTTGGACACTAAGGGCAATTTATCACGGCCAATCCACCTACCCTGCACATCTTTGGACTGTGGGAGGAAACCGGAGCACCCGGAGGAAACCCACGCAGACACGGGGAGGACGTGCAGACTCCGCACAGACAGTGACCCAAGCCGGAATCGAACCTGGGACCCTGGAGCTGTGAAGCAATTGTGCTATCCACAATGCTACCGTGCTGCCCTTAAAAACAAATAAATCTACACTATATCATTTTACCGTGATCCATGTACCTATCCAATAGCTGCTTGAAGGTCCTTAATGTTTCCGATTCAACTACTTCCACAGGCAGTGCATTCCATGCCCCCACTACTCTCTGGGTAAAGAACCTACCTCTGATATCCCTCCTATATCTTCCACCTTTCACCTTAAATTTATGTCCCCTTGTAATGGTTTGTTCCACCCGGGGAAAAAGTATCTGACTGTCTACTCTATCTATTCCCCTGATCATCTTATAAACCTCTATCAAGTCGCCCCTCGTCCTTCTCCGTTCTAATGAGAAAAGGCCCAGCACCCTCAACCTTTCCTCGTGAGACCTACTCTCCATTCCAGGTAACATCCTGGTAAATCTTCTTTGCACCTTTTCCAAAGCTTCCACATCCTTCCTAAAATGAGGTGACCAGAACTGTACACAGTACTCCAAATGTGGCCTTACCAAAGTTTTGTACAGCTGCATCATCACCTCACGGCTCTTAAATTCAATCCCTCTGTTAATGAACGCGAGCACACCATAGGCCTTCTTCACAGCTCTATCCACTTGAGTGGCAACTTTCAAAGATGTATGAACATAGACCCCAAGATCTCTCTGCTCCTCCACATTGCCAAGAACTCTACCGTTAACCCTGTATTCCGCATTCATATTTGTCCTTCCAAAATGGACAACCTCACACTTTTCAGGGTTAAACTCCATCTGCCACTTCTCAGCCCAGCTCTGCATCCTATCTATGTCTCTTTGCAGCCGACAACAGCCCTCCTTACTATCCACAACTCCACCAATCTTTGTATCGTCTGCAAATTTACTGACCCACCCTTCAACTCCCTCATCCAAGTCATTAATGAAAATCACAAACAGCAGAGGACCCAGAACTGATCCCTGCGGTACGCCACTGGTAACTGGGATCCAGGCTGAATATTTGCCATCCACCACCACTCTCTGACTTCTATCGGATAGCCAGTTCGTTATCCAACTGGCCAAATTTCCCACTATCCCATGCCTCCTTACTTTCTGCAGAAGCTTACCATGGGGAACCTTATCAAATGCCTTACTAAAATCCATGTACACTACATCCACTGCTTTACCTTCATCCACATGCTTGGTCACCTCCTCAAAGAATTCAATAAGATTTGTAAGGCAAGACCTACCCCTCACAAATCCGTGCTGACTATCCCTAATCAAGCAGTGTCTTTCCAGATGCTCAGAAATCCTATCCTTCAGTACCCTTTCCATGACTTTGCCTACCACCGAAGTAAGATTAACTGGCCTGTAATTCCCAGGGTTATCCCTAGTCCCTTTTTTGAACAGGGGCACGACATTCGCCACTCTCCAATCCCCTGGTACCACCCCTGTTGACAGTGAGGACGAAAAGATCATTGCCAACGGCTCTGCAATTTTAACTCTTGCTTCCCATAGAATCCTTGGATATATCCCATCAGGCCCGGGGTACTTGTCTATCCTCAGGTTTTTCAAAATGCCCAACACATCTTCCTTCTTAATCACGATTCAAAAGTTTTTTTTTCAATCTGATGATGGAAGACCTGAGAGTCGCGGCAATCGGCTCAACGATCGGAGTTCTGCTTGCTGAGCGAAGCATTCCTGAAAGATGAATATGTGACAATGGTACCCAGTTACACACAGATCAGCTCGGGAATTGAGCAGTGTGTGTTCAATATCATCATCACCTCATGTCCCAACAGAACACGGCCTTGCAGACAGAGAATCAAAGGAACTCTGCAAAATGCTGAGATACAGAGGAAGACTCAAAATCTGCCTCATGGTCACTCCGCTTCTAGATTGGATTTGGATTTGTTTATTGTCACTTGTACCGAGGTACAGTGAAAAGTATTTTCCTGCGAGCAGCTCAACAGATCATTAAGTACATGGGTAGAAAAGGGAATAAAAGAAAATACATAATAGGGCAACACAACAGATACGACGTAACTACATAAGCACTGGCATCGGATGAAGCATACAGGGTGTGTTAATGAGGTCAGTCACTTAGGAGTCTGGTGACAGTGGGGAAGAAGCTGTTTTTGAGTCTGTTCGTGCGTGTTCTCAGACTTTTGTATCTGCTGCCCGATGGAAGAAGTTGGAAGAGTGAGTAAGCCGGGTGGGAGGGACCTTTGATTATGCTGCCCGCTTTCCCCAGGCAGCGGGAGGTGTAGATGGAGTCAATGGATGGGAGGCAGGTTCGTGTGATGGACTGGGCTGTGTTCACGACTCTCTGAAGTTTCTGCGGTCCTGGGCCGAGCAGTTGCCATACCAGGCTGTGATGCAGCCCGATAGGATGCTTTCTATGGTGCATCTGTAAAAGTTGGTAAGGGTTAATGTGGACATGCCGAATTTCCTTGGTTTCCTGAGGAAGTATAGGCGCTGTTGTGCTTTCTTGGTGATGGCGTCGACGTGGGTGGACCAGGACAGATTTTTGGAGATGAGCACCCCTAGGAATTTGAAACTGCTAACCATCTCCACCTCGGCCCCGTTGATGCTGACAGGGGTGTGTACAGTACTTTGCTTCCTGAAGTCAATAACCAGCTCTTTAGTTTTGCTGGCATTGAGGGAGAGATTGTTGTCGCTACACCACTCCACTAGGTTCTCTATCTCCCTCCTGTATTCTGACTCGCCGTTATTCGAGATCCGGCCCACTCTGGTCGTATTGTCAGCAAACCTGTAGATGGAGTTGGAACTGCTTATTGTCACAAGTAGGCTTCAAATGAAGTTACTGTGAAAAGCCCCTAGTCGCCACATTCCGGGCGCCTGTTCGGGGAGGCTGTTACGGGAATTGAACCGTGCTCTCTGCCTCTCAAAGCTGACTTGAAATCACCTGCAGAGTTGGTGAGTGGATGGAAATATAGGACTGCTCTGCCAAATACCTCAGCCTAGTTGTGGCGATCGTTGTGAGATTGACTTCAGGATGGAAAGCGCTGTGTTCACAAAGACACTTGAAACGATGTTCATCAACAAAGCGAAATTTATTTGCGCAACTTAACATTTGATACTTATTCCTATAGTAAACAAATAGATTACATTAAACTACACACACTAACCCTATCTCTACACTGTAACTGTCACTATATTCTATCCTCTCTAGCTCTACTACGTATATCACTCCACGTTCCTCTCCTCTCGTCCAATCTCTCCCCGAAGTCTAAGAGCCAGTGCCTTTTATACTACTGTAAGACGTCTTAAATCACCAGGTTAAAGTCCAACAGGTTTGTTTCGAATCACTAGCTTTCGGAGCATTGCTCCTTCCTCAGGGGAATGAAGAGGTAGGTTCCAGAAACATATTATACGTCTGAGAACACGCACAAACAGATTCAAAAACAGCTTCTTCCCCACTGTTACCAGACACCTAAATGACTCTCTAATGGACTGACCTCATTAACACTACAGCCTGTATGCTTCATCCGATGCCGGTGCTGAGTCGATTTCGGCGGGAGAACAGCTGGTGAGTCAGTTTCAGCGGGAGCAGTGCGGAAGTGGCTGCTGGGAGGTAAGTCTGTCCTTTAAAAGCACTTGTCTTTGCAGGGGCAGGCCAGTCGATTTCGGCGGGAGAACAGCTGGTGAGTCAGTTTCAGCGGGAGCAGTGCGGAAGTGGCTGCTGGGAGGTAAGTCTGTCCTTTAAAAGCACTTGTCTTTGCAGGGGCAGGCCAGTCGATTTCGGCGGGAGAACAGCTGGTGAGTCAGTTTCAGCGGGAGCAGTGCAGAAGTGGCTGCTGGGAGGTAAGTCTGTCCTTTAAAAGCACTTGTCTTTGCAGGGGCAGGCCAGTCGATTTCGGCGGGAGAACAGCTGGTGAGTCAGTTTCAGCGGGAGCAGTGCGGAAGTGGCTGCTGGGAGATAAGTCTGTCCTTTAAAAGCACTTGTCTTTGCAGGGGCAGGCCAGTCGATTTCGGTGGGAGAACAGCTGGTGAGTCAGTTTCAGCGGGAGCAGTGCGGAAGTGGCTGCTGGGCGGTAAGTCTGTCCTTTAAAAGCACTTGTCTTTGCAGGGGCAGCCCAGTCGATTTCGGCGGGAGTGGAGCTGGCCGGTTAGTCAATTTCAGCAGGAGCTGAGAATTTTTTTTTTAAATTAGTGTTTTAGGCGGGAACAGGAAGTCGACCCGCGGACGTCTGGGAAGACCCTCACCAATAAATTCTGGTGGAGAGGAAACCCGAGACACTACACGTGTAGTGTCTCCCACCCGCCCTCCTCCTCTAACCTAATAATAAAACCCATTGGTCTGAGGTAAGTACCATATTTTGTTATATTATTATTTTTTATAAAAAATTTAATTTAGTTGTTAGCCAGATCTTGGTAGAAAGTTAGAGGAATGGCAGGGAAGGGAGTGCAATGTTCCTCCTGCAGGATGTTTGAGGTGAGGGATGCAGTTAGTGTCCCTGCTGATTTTACCTGCAGGAAGTGCTGCCATCTCCAGCTCCTCCAAGACCGAGTTAGGGAACTGGAGCTGGAGTTGGATGAACTTCGGATCATTCGGGAGGCAGAAGGGGTCATAGATAGCAGCATCAGGGAATTAGTTACACCAAAGATTGGAGATAGGTGGGTAACTGTAAGAGGGACTGGGAAAAAGCAGTCAGTTCAGGGATCCCCTGCAGTCGTTCCCCTGAGAAACAAGTATACCGCTTTGGATACTTGTGGGGGGGACGACTTACCAGGGGTAAGCCATGGGGTACGGGCCTCTGGCACGGAGTCTGTCCCTGTTGCTCAGAAGGGAAGGGGGGAGAAGAGCAGAGCATTAGTAATTGGGGACTCTATAGTCAGGGGCACAGATAGGAGATTTTGTGGGAGCGTGAGAGACTCACGTTTGGTATGTTGCCTCCCAGGTGCAAGGGTACGTGATGTCTCGGATCGTGTTTTCCGGGTCCTTGGGGGGGGGGGGAGCTGCCCCAAGTCGTGGTCCACATTGGCACTAACGACATAGGTAGGAAAGGGGACAAGGATGTCAGGCAGGCTTTCAGGGAGCTAGGATGGAAGCTCAGAACTAGAACAAACAGAGTTGATATCTCTGGGTTGTTGCCCGTGCCACGTGATAGTGAGATGAGGAATAGGGAGAGAGAGCATTTAAACACGTGGCTACAGGGATGGTGCAGGCGGGAGGGATTCAGATTTCTGGATAACTGGGGCTCTTTCTGGGGAAGGTGGGACCTCTACAGACAGGATGGTCTACATCTGAACCTGAGGGGCACAAATATCCTGGGGGGGAGATTTGTTAGTGCTCTTTGGGGGGGTTTAAACTAATGCAGCAGGGGCATGGAAACCTGGATTGTAGTTTTAGTGTAAGGGAGAATGAGAGTATAGAGGTCAGGAGCACAGATTTGACGTCGCAGGAGGGGGCCAGCGTTCAGGTAGGTGGTTTGAAGTGTGTCTACTTCAATGCCAGGAGTATACGAAACAAGGTAGGGGAACTAGCAGCATGGGTTGGTACCTGGGACTTTGATGTTGTGGCCATTTCGGAGACATGGATAGAGCAGGGACAGGAATGGATGTTGCAGGTTCCGGGGTTTAGGTGTTTTAGTAAGCTCAGAGAAGGAGGCAAAAGAGGGGGAGGTGTGGCGCTGCTAGTCAAGAGCAGTATTACGGTGGCGGAGAGGATGCTAGATGGGGACTCTTCTTCCGAGGTAGTATGGGCTGAAGTTAGAAACAGGAAAGGAGAGGTCACCCTGTTGGGAGTTTTTTATAGGCCTCCTAATAGTTCTAGGGATGTAGAGGAAAGGATGGCGAAGATGATTCTGGATAAGAGCGAAAGTAACAGGGTAGTTATTATGGGAGACTTTAACTTTCCAAATATTGACTGGAAAAGATATAGTTCGAGTACAATAGATGGGTCGTTTTTTGTACAGTGTGTGCAGGAGGGTTTCCTGAAACAATATGTTGACAGGCCAACAAGAGGCGAGGCCACGTTGGATTTGGTTTTGGGTAATGAACCAGGCCAGGTGTTGGATTTGGAGGTAGGAGAGCACTTTGGGGACAGTGACCACAATTCGATGACGTTTACGTTAATGATGGAAAGGGATAAGTATACACCGCAGGGCAAGAGTTATAGCTGGGGGAAGGGTAATTATGATGCCATTAGACGTGACTTGGGGGGGATAAGGTGGAGAAGTAGGCTGCAAGTGTTGGGCACACTGGATAAGTGGGGCTTGTTCAAGGATCAGCTACTGCGTGTTCTTGATAAGTATGTACCGGTCAGGCAGGGAGGAAGGCGTCGAGCGAGGGAACCGTGGTTTACCAAGGAAGTGGAATCTCTTGTTAAGAGGAAGAAGGAGGCCTATGTGAAGATGAGGTGTGAAGTTTCAGTTGGGGCGCTTGATAGTTACAAGGTAGCGAGGAAGGATCTAAAGAGAGAGCTAAGACGAGCAAGGAGGGGACATGAGAAGTATTTGGCAGGAAGGATCAAGGAAAACCCAAAAGCTTTCTATAGGTATGTCAGGAATAAGCGAATGACTAGGGAAAGAGTAGGACCAGTCAAGGACAGGGACGGGAAATTGTGTGTGGAGTCTGAAGAGATAGGCGAGATACTAAATGAATATTTTTCGTCAGTATTCACTCAGGAAAAATATAATGTTGTGGAGGAGAATGCTGAGCCCCAGGCTAATAGAATAGATGGCATTGAGGTACGTAGGGAAGAGGTGTTGGCAATTCTGGACAGGCTGAAAATAGATAAGTCCCCGGGACCTGATGGGATTTATCCTAGGACTCTCGGGGAGGCCAGGGAAGAGATTGCTGGACCTTTGGCTTTGATTTTTATGTCATCATTGGCTACAGGAATAGTGCCAGAGGACTGGAGGACAGCAAATGTGGTCCCTTTGTTCAAAAAGGGGAGCAGAGACAACCCAGGCAACTATAGACCGGTGAGCCTCACGTCTGTAGTGGGTAAAGTCTTGGAGGGGATTATAAGAGACAAGATTTATAATCATCTAGATAGGAATAATATGATCAGGGATAGTCAGCATGGCTTTGTGAAGGGTAGGTCATGCCTCACAAACCTTATTGAGTTCTTTGAGAAGGTGACTGAACAGGTAGATGAGGGTAGAGCAGTTGATGTGGTGTATATGGATTTCAGCAAAGCGTTTGATAAGGTTCCCCACGGTAGGCTATTGCAGAAAATACGGAGGCTGGGGATTGAGGGTGATTTAGAGATGTGGATCAGAAATTGGCTAGCTGAAAGAAGACAGAGGGTGGTGGTTGATGGGAAATGTTCAGAATGGAGTACAGTCACAAGTGGAGTACCACAAGGATCTGTTCTGGGGCCGTTGCTGTTTGTCATTTTTATCAATGACCTAGAGGAAGGCGCAGAAGGGTGGGTGAGTAAATTTGCAGACGATACTAAAGTCGGTGGTGTTGTCGATAGTGTGGAAGGATGTAGCAGGTTACAGAGGGATATAGATAAGCTGCAGAGCTGGGCTGAGAGGTGGCAAATGGAGTTTAATGTAGAGAAGTGTGAGGTGATTCACTTTGGAAGGAATAACAGGAATGCGGAATATTTGGCTAATGGTAAAGTTCTTGAAAGTGTGGATGAGCAGAGGGATCTAGGTGTCCATGTACATAGATCCCTGAAAGTTGCCACCCAGGTTGATAGGGTTGTGAAGAAGGCCTATGGAGTGTTGGCCTTTATTGGTAGAGGGATTGAGTTCCGGAGTCGGGAGGTCATGTTGCAGCTGTACAGAACTCTGGTACGGCCGCATTTGGAGTATTGCGTACAGTTCTGGTCACCGCATTATAGGAAGGACGTGGAGGCTTTGGAGCGGGTGCAGAGGAGATTTACCAGGATGTTGCCTGGTATGGAGGGAAAATCTTATGAGGAAAGGCTGATGGACTTGAGGTTGTTTTCGTTGGAGAGAAGAAGGTTAAGAGGAGACTTAATAGAGGCATACAAAATGATCAGGGGGTTGGATAGGGTGGACAGTGAGAGCCTTCTCCCGCGGATGGAAATGGCTTGCATGAGGTGACATAACTTTAAACTGAGGGGTAATAGATATAGGACAGAGGTCAGAGGTAGGTTCTTTACGCAAAGAGTAGTGAGGCCGTGGAATGCCCTACCTGCTACAGTAGTGAACTCGCCAACATTGAGGGCATTTAAAAGTTTATTGGATAAATATATGGATGATAATGGCATAGTGTAGGTTAGATGGCTTTTGTTTCGGTGCAACATCGTGGGCCGAAGGGCCTGTACTGCGCTGTATTGTTCTATGTTCTATGATGTAATTACATTGTATACCTTATGTTGCCCTATTATGTATTTTCTTTTATTCCCTTTTCTTCCCATGTACTTAATGATCTGTTGAGCTGTTCGCAGAAAAATACTTTTCACTGTGCCTTGGTACACGGGACAATAAACAAAATCCAATCCAATCCAATCCACATATATAGACAAAGTCAATGATGCAAGACGATACTTTGAATGCGAGTCTTTGCATGTAATTAAGTCTTTACAAGTCCAGATGGAGCAGGTTAAAGAGGTGCGAATTGTCTCAAGCCAGGACAGTTGGTAGGATTTCGCAAGCCCAGGCCAGACGGTGAGGGGTATCTACTGTCCTTAGCTCCATCTAGTGGCTAATTGTAACATGACATTAACTCTTCACATGCTGTACATTTCTTTAGTGCCACACTAGTGACCAGGAAGGAGTGAGACAACAATTCTCTGAAGCACAGGAAAGAGGGGGTCTGCACTTCAACAAATATGTAAATTCCTGCCTGAGTTGCTGAAAGGGTAATGTGTACATGAACAGAATCCAATCATGAAAACCTGGAGCTCAGCAAAAATTGTTCCTGAAGCCGGACACATCAAGGTCATATATAATTGAATCCCAAATCGGTAGGCAAATGAGGAAAAACAAAAACCGAGTCTGTATTCGACCCACACCAGAGGTCCAGCAAGATGAACAGAAATATCGAAATCCAGGCAACAACTTCAACAGTGGCCTGGATTCTCCGCTTCACAACGCTGGAAATGTAAATCTCAGAGAATCGCGGGGAAACAAAAAATTGAGGTTCAGTGTCCGCGCCATGCGCTGGCCCATCACCGGCGGCGATACCGATTTATACCGGCGGTCCCAAGCAAAACCGTCATTTGCATGGATTTCAATATCATTAGGGGATCGGACAGTATGCTCTGCTCTTCCGCGAAGCGCCGCCCATCTCGAATGGAAGTCATGTGGGCGCAAATTGGTGCCGGTATTTACAAGCGGGGCCTGGGCGCCATGGCTGTTGATGGGGAGCAAGAAGGTAAGAAATATCTTCAAAACTCTCCAAGATTGGGCAGCACGGTAGCACAGTGGTTAGCACAATTGCTTCACAGCTCCAGGGTCCCAGGTTCGATTCCCGGCTTGGGTCACTGTCTGTGCGGAGTCTGCACATCCTCCCCGTGTGTGCGTGGGTTTCCTCCGGGTGCTCCGGTTTCCTCCCACAGTCCAAAGATGTGCAGGTTAGGTGGATTGGTCATGCTAAAATTGCCCTTAGTGTCCAAACTTGCCCTTAGTGTTGGGTGGGGTTACTGGGTTATGGGGATAGTGTGGAGGTGTGAGCTTGGGTCGGATGCTCTTTCCAAGAGCCGGTGCAGACTCGATGGGCCGAATGGCCTCCTTCTGCATTGTAAATTCTCAGATTTTATGATTACCAGGCTTGCTGGGGGTTGCTGCCCGGGCTTGGGGGAGTAGCAGGGTGCAGCTTAGGTGCCCCTTCGGGATCGGGGTGGCCTGGCTCAGATCGCCGTTGCTACAGTCTGTCTTTTAAACACGCCCCTTTGGTGCTGCTTACAGGCCCCTGGTTGTTCACTCTGCTGACTGGTCAATGTGTCCTGTTAATGTTCAGAGACCCTCCCATTGCAGCCACCTAAATTGGCCAACTCCCGATTTAAAATGGCGAACGGCAAAGGCTGATGGGAAAGTCAGCCAACAAGACAGAAACCAGCAGGTGCAGGTTTGCTGTGTATTTAACTCTGCAAAAGGCCAGACAACATCGATACCAGCGACCATCAGCATAACAATGTAGCAGCCATCTACATACTGATGAGCAATCCCCGGGAATAATAAGTAACATTTGGGACACACAAAGCAAAGCCAGACTCCCCGGCGCCAGCAGGAGCCAACACAAAGGAGGTGAACGAGCACCTCAAGACCGCCCATCGATCAGGGAACCGATCGAGTATTGGAGAAATCGAACCAAGCGATTGAGACAAAGTCCAATCACTTGGGACAAGGTACAGGGTCCGCCCCAAAAGGCGGGAAGCCCCTGGGGACTATACGAGTTAAGCCCCAACTTCAAATCGCTCTCTTCACCTCTTCGTCCTGCCCGGGTCACCCAGCAACACGAACCAACATTGACCGTGACCGGTGCAGTGCCCGCCGACAGAAGTAAGTCTTAATTCAATGCTCGCTACGAGACAGGCGCTCCTAGCTACCAATCCGTACCAACTTCGAATCCCGCAGACTCAGAACCCGAACGAAAGGCCATTTGTTCCCCTGACCTGGTGGGCCAGTCCGAAGTTAAGTATAGGCCTGTTCGTTGTAGAAGTAGCTTAGACGTAGAATTTGTGCATGAGTAGCGATTACCGTGTATAATAAATGTGCTTTGATTTGAATCTTACTAATCGGTGTATTGGGTTATTGATCATTACTCGGACTTGAACCTCGTGGCGGTATCATAAGGATACCTGGCGACTCAAGAGCAAAGGTAATAAAACAGAGCAATTGAACCAACGGAAAGTTAGCAACACCATCATTTTGGAGCTCACCCAGGCCACCCCTCTGGAAACCCTCAGGCCCCAGCAGTATCACCAACGTGATGGTCATGGCCAAGCTCAATCACTGGCCTGCCAGGCGCTGGCACTCCTCAGTACACTCAGGGTGTTGGCCCTGGGTTGGCATATTAATGCATCTTGCCCACGGGACGGAGGATGACGACGACTCGCCGTGACATGAGCTCTGGTGCTCCTCAGCATTTGACAAAGGCTGACTTCTGCCTTCAGGATCACATTCCACTGTCCGCGTGGGTGTACCCTGCATGTGTGCTGACCATGCCATCTAACGGGCCCATATATCCTTTGGGGAAGGGGGTGTGTTAGAACCATAGAATCATGCTTCTGGGATGGTGAGCGGTGGCGGGTGACTCACAGTGATGCCAGGGGCCCAGGTGTTGACTCACCCGAGCTGCCCTAAGGAGGTCATTCATCTTTTTTCGGCACTGGGTGCCAGTCCTCCTGGTGAAGCTGGCAGCACTGACCACCTCCGTCACCTTCTCCCAGGCCCTGTTGACGATGGTGGGCTCCAGTCTCCTGCCCTCCCTGGGGAAGAGGGTGTCCCGCCTCTCTTCCACCGCATCCAGCATTCGCTCAAGTCCGACCGCAGCAAATCAGGCGCCAGTGGAAATGGGGATTGCTCTGGATTCATACCGGCAGAGTGCTGGCCCATTTGCATGTCCTGACTCGCTTCCCGAACAGTGCCATCAACAGGAATGCGAAGCAGATGCAATTCAATCCCAGCAGCAACAGTTAATCTCCTAAACGGAGAATCCCTGCCACTGTTTAAACCCTACCAAAGTGACCAAGTGTTTTGTCAGCTCTTCTAATTTCACCTTCTTTGACTTAATATTTGATATTCCCGCCTGAAACACCTTGGAACTTGTTTTAACCATCTTAAAGTTGCTACATGAATGCAAATGTTCTTGTTGAGATAGAATGCCACCAATGATTCCTACCCGCATGGGTCCCAGTTTTGCCTGTCTCTTTATGGGGTATGTGGAACATTCCTTGTTCCAGTCCTACTCCTGCCCCATCCCACACCTCTTTTATCGGTACATCAATGGCTGTTTCAGTGACACTTCATTTTCCTGTCTGGACCTGGAAAAATGTGTTAACTTCATTGCCAATTTCCATCCCTCTATCACCTTCACATGGTCCAACTCTGACACTTCCCTTCCCTTCCTTGACCTTTCTATTTCAATTTCTGGGGATAGACTGTCCACTAATATCCGTTTGAAGTCCGCCGACCCCCACAGCTACCTCGACTACAGCTCTGCAAATCCAACATCCTGGAAGGACTCCATTCCATTCCGCTACTTCCTTCGCCTCCGCCACATCTGTTCCTATGATGCTGCTGACATGTCTTCATTCTTCCTTAATCATGGCTTGCCATGCACTGTGGTCGACGGGGCTCTCAACCGTGTCCGACCCATCTTCCGCACCTCTTCTCTCACCCCTTCCCCTCCCTCCCAGAACAAGGTATAGGGCCCCCCCTTGTCCTCACTTTTCACCCCACCAGCCTCCGCATTCAAAGAATCATCCTTGGCCAGTTCTGCCAACTCCTGCTTAATTCTACCACCAAATACATCTTCCCTGCACTCCTACTGTGAGCATTTCGCAGGGACCAATACCTCACCCTCTGCCCAGGTGTCACCCCCAATACCTCACCCTCTGCCCACAGCTTGCAATCCCATGCAATCACAGAAGGTGAAACACCTGCCCCTTTACCTCCTCCCTGCTCACCATCCCAGGGCCTAAACACTTTTTTCAAGCGAAGGAGTGTTTCTCGTGCACCTCCTTCAATCTGGTCAAATCCATTTTGCTGCTCCCAATGTGGTCGAATGCAGACTGGGTGGGTGCCAGCTTTGCAGAACACCTTCAGTCCGTCCGCAAGTAGGACCCAGACCTTTCTGTCGCTGCCATTTCAACTCGCCGTCCAGCTCTCACGTCCACATGTCCGTCCTTGGCCTGCTGCCATGTTCCAATGAAGCCCAGCACAAACTGGAGGAACAGCACCTCATCCTCTGATTAGGCACGTGACAACCTTCCAGACTTAACATTGAGTTCAACAACTTCAGACCGTGAACTCTTTCCTCCACCTTCACCCCATTGTTATTTCTATCAATTCCTTTTCATTTCTTCCATTGATCTGTTTCCCCCACACCATTGTTCCCCCTCCCCCCCCCTCCACTTGGGCCAACTGTTCCTCGTTGCCCTTTGACACATCGCTCCCCTTGGTTCTGCCACTCACACATTCTAATCTCTTTAAGTGCCACTATCAGAACCCTTCTTCGCCTTAATCATCTCCATTTACATTCTATTTGTCTTTCTTCCCACGGCATCTTTATCAATCTCCACCTATCGCTGGCCTGCACATCTTTGGGTTGTGGGGGTGGGACCCACGCAGACACGGGGAGAATGTGCAAACTCCGCCCGGATAGTGACCCGGGGGCGGGATGGAACCCGGGCCCTCGGCGCTGTGAGCATAACAATTCCGCCACTGTGCCGCCCGTGATGAATACATTTCTGTGGCATTTCTGGCTTTTTTTAATGTAAATTCACCAATCACACAAGATTGGTAAGTTATAAGTAGGTTTGATTTATTATAAGACTGCAACTAATATATACATGCTATAGGATCGCTCAACAAACACACATCTCGAGGGATACTGCAACCAATATTACTCTCAGCTCCAGCTGCAATTCAAGATGCACTCACAGTGTGCTGGTCACATGCTGTTTCCTCAATGCGACAGTCAGCTGGATGCTGTGATGAGGACATTGTAAAATCAATGAGATGGGGTGAATGGCTTAGTCCATCCATATTTAGCTTATAGATTGAAGCCGGTGTCCCACTGCTCACATGCAGTGCACTTTTGGATTTGGCCTGCCTGAAAAGATTTGTTTCTTTCCATTATGTACAAGATGGGCCACGGTTAACTGGGTAGCAAACTCACCTCCGAGTCAGAAACTCGTAGTCCTACCACGGAGACTCAAA